>NC_080690.1:86775891-88040891 GCF_030445035.2 Dasypus novemcinctus | reverse complement strand
CCCCGGGCTCTTGTGGATTGGGATAATTGGGGTGATGAATTCAATCTCTTTTACTGTGATGGTCTGTTAAGATATTCTATTTCTCGTAGCGTCAGTGTAAGTTGTTTGTGCATTTCTAGGAATTTGTCCATTTGATCAAGATCGTCTACTTTGTTGGCATGCAGCTTCTCATAATATCCTCTTGGGATCCTTTTCATTTCTGTGGGTTAATCACAACGTGCCCTCTTTCATTCATTTCTGATTCCAATTATTTGCATCTTCTCTCGTTTGTTTTAGCTTAGTCTGGCTAGGGGTTTGTCTCAAAGAACCAGCTTTAGGTTTGGGTGATTTGCTCTTTGTTTGTGATGGTTGTTCTCAATTTCATTTTTCTGCTCTCATCTTTATTTCCTTTTTCTCACTTGCTTGTTTCAGGATTGGCTTGCTCTTCTCCTTCTAGTTTCTCTAGTCGTTCAGTTCAATCTTTGTGTTTACCTCTTTCTCGGTTTTTCATGTCAGCATTGAAGGCTCTAATGTTCCCTCCCTAGATTGCTTTTGCTGTATCCCCTACGTTTTGATAAGTTGTGTTCTCATATTTCTTTGTCTCAAAAGATTGACTGACTTCACCAGCGATTTCTTCTTGGACCCACTGATTCTGTAAGGATGTGTTCTTCAGCCTCCACACCTTGACGAATTTACTTTGGTCCTGTTTGTGACTGATTTCCACTTTCATTATATTTTGATCTCAGAAGGTGCTTTGATTCATTTCAATCTTTCTCTATTGATCGAGAGCTGCATTGTGCCCTAACATGTGGTCTCTCCTGGAAAAAGATCCATGGGCACTTGGGAAGAATGCAGAACCCACTGAGTTGGGATGCAGCCTTCTGTAGATGTCTGTTAGGTCTCAATCGTTAATCATGCTGTTCAACTTCTCTCCTTCCTTGTTGCTCTTCAATCTAATTGTTCTATCTCATGATATGAGTGGGGCGTTGAAGGCTCCAACGATCCTTGTAGAGATATCTATTTCTCCCTTGAGTTTTGCCAGAGTTTGTCCCGTGTATTTTGGGCTACACTGGTTAGCTACATAGATATTTATGACTGATTGTTTCCAGGTGGATGGTCCCTTTTATTCATACATTCTCTATCTCTCATAACTTTTTGCATTAAAGTCTGTTTTGCCCGAGAGCAGTCTAACCACCACCACCACCACCCCCACTCTTTTTGGTGATTGTTTGCATGGAGTATCTTTTTCCAACCTTTTGCTTTCAGCCATTTTGCAGCCCTGGGTCTACAAAGCAGCAGATGGATGACCCATGTTTTTTGTTATCCATTCTGTCAGCCTGTACCTTTTGATTGGGGAGTTTAATCCACTCACCTTCAATGATATTGCTTTAAATGTCTTATTTACTTCCACCGTTTTACTCTTGGGTTTTCTTAGGTCACATGCTATTTTTGCCTGTCTTCTTACTCTTTGGGTTAGCCATTCTGCTAGTCTTTCTTCTCTGCTCTTCTCCAGGCCTCTCTCTCTCTCCTGTCTTTTGATCTCAGGTTCTAAGGTTTCCTTTACTATTTCCTGAAAAGGTCGATTCTCTTCTTGACAAAGTCTCATAGTTTCTGTTTCTTTGTGAGTGGTTTATACTTGCCCTCATATCGAAAGGACAATTTTGCGGGATAAAGAATTCAAGTCTGGTGGTTTTCTCCTTCACTATCCTAATTGTATCATGCCTCTGTCTTCTTGCGTTCATGGTTTCTGAATAGAAATCCACATGGAGTCTTACTGGGCATCCTTGTAGGTGATGGTTTGCTTCACCCTTGTTGCTCTGAGAATTTTCTCTTTGTCTTTGACATTTGACCTTCTGAGTACTATGTGTCCTGGAGGAGGTCTCTTTGGCTTTATTCTGAATGGGGTATGGTGCACTTCTTGGCCTTGTAACTTCATTTCTTCCACGAGAGTGGGAAAATTTTTCCACTCGTCTTTCCTCAAAGACTCTTTCTGTCCCTTTTCCCTTCTCTTCCCCTTCTGGAATGACCATGATGTGTACGTGACTGTGTCCCGTGCTGTCATTCAACTCTCTGAGCTCCTGCTAAGTCCTTTCCCATTCTTTTCACTCTCTGTTCTTTGCTCCTTTCAATTTCACTTGTTCTGTCTTCAGTGTCACTTGTTCTTTCATCTGTCATTTCGAGGCTGCTGTTGCGCGCTTCCGATGGGCTATGGATCACACCTCTTTTTGTCTTTCATTCCCATGAGCTCTGTCACTTCGCTGGTCAAGATTTCAAACGTGTCTGCACTCTCTCAATGTCTTCTTGTTGTCATTTATCTCCTTAGCCACATTGTCCCTCAGCTCATTCCTGAGATTTTGGAAATTTGTGCGCATCTCACCGATAAGGCTTCTCAAATCCTGCATCTCTTCTGGGGCTTTGGTCTGTTCCTTTTCTTGGGCCATGCCTTCCGTTTTCTTACTAGGGCCCATAATTTGTTGCTGATGTCTGGGCATCTGATGAGGATGCGAGGTACTCAGATGCTCCCTTTTTTTCTTTACTAGGGATGGAGTAGAAGGAGGCTGTGTGTTACCACTGCTCTTTGATTCTTGCCTCGACCTGGACATGGATTGTTAGGGTGGGCCCTGCTCTTTGCTCAAAACTGGGCTCTGGACTCAGGAATTGGTGGCAGACCTGCTTCTTAGGGCCTTGGGGAGGGAATCTCTGAAGGCCAGAAAAGCCTCTCTTACTGATTTTTCATTTTCTCACATGCCAGCAGACGGCACACCTGGAGCAGACCTGTAGGTGGGCACAGCCTTGGGAGTCTGAGCAGGGGAGAAGACAGGCCAGCCTTATGCTCCTGCCCCTCTGCCTCCTCCTGTCCTCCCTGAGAAGACCCAGGGCACCTGAACCCACCCCGTCTCTAGCAGAGCCCAGCGGGATATGAGAGGGGCAAGGGAGCCCAGGGTGGATGCAAGGCAGACCCCCAGCTCCTTAGCGCTGCTGCTAAGGAGCCCTCCTGGGCCGCCTGACCCTGCCCCCGTGGACAGTGAGCAGGCAGCAGTGAGCTCTGGCACTCAAGTCCTGCAGCTCCGACAGAGTGAGCCCAGCCTCCAAGGTGGGTTCATGATCCCTGCTCTCACCCACCCCTCTTCCTGAGCGTGGCCTTGCCCCTGGCATGCTCGCTGGGCCAAGGGACCTCCTGAGTTGAAGATCTTTTGAGGCTTCACACCAACTCTTCAATCCCAACACACCCGCCTGAGCTGGCCATCACTGGCTTCCTTTGGCCTTGGAGAAAACTCAGGGTCTGCGATCCTGACACAGGGCCATGACCTGCTCCAGCTGTGTTTTCCACCCTGGACACTCTGACTCCAAAGGGAACAGCCATGCGGGCAGGAGGCTCTGGGATGGACAAGGCCTCGCCTGCTTAAGCCTGAGCGAGGCTCCCGTGGAGCTGGAATGCACGGCGGGGTGCACCCCGGGAGGGTTCCTGGCCATGGCACACAGAATGGCAGAGCTGGGGGCTGCCGAAAGGGCATGAGCTCTCCCCACACCCAGGCCTGGGTCCCTGAGAACCTCCATGGTAAGGAGGCCAGCCTCAGCATCCTGCTCTGAACATGGTGGAGGTGTGGTCACCTCCCTGTTGACCGTGCTGCCTGCGCATCCAGTGTAAGAGTCAAGCAGCTGGTCGGGAAGGTCAGTGCCCAGGCGACTTCTGGCCTTGAGGTCCTAGCCTCCTCCTTGGGGCTCAAAGGCCTGTGGTCACCAGCCTGATGGTCTGCAGCTCAGAGGTCATGCTGGAAAGCTTCCAAACCTCTTTTCTTCCCACTGCCTCCCAGTCATGCAGTCACTCCACAAATCTTTACGGGGTGCCTTCTGGGGGTTTGACACCAGGGACAGGGAGTCGGGCACTGTCCGGGCCCTGCTAGAGCTGACAGCTGGTGAGGGGTAGATTGGGGCATAAGAATATGGTCACTGCTGACACAAAGATGAGAAGAAGGTACTGTGGGCACACGAAAGTCACCCACTCCAGAGGGGACTCATCAAGGCAGGCTACCTGGGGCCGCCGTGGACAGCATGGGGAGTCCCTGGAATGGTGCAGGGGTGGGTGGTGGGTTTGGTGGGAAGAGCAGGCTGACTGGTGGGCAGGGTGAGCATGACTGTGCTGGGCCAGGCCCCCCATAGGCCGAGTGTTTTCCTTGGACCAAGGGCGGCCGTTGCAAAGTACCAGCAATGGGTTGGCTTTGGTTAGGGGATTTCTTCGGGATCAAAGCTGCAAGAATGTGAAAAGTCCAACTCAAGGCATGGTAACAGGTGCTTTCCCACCAAAGTCAGCCGCCAAGAGGTAAAGCGAGATAGCCGTGGGTCTCTGCCAAGGCCTCTGCTCTTCTGCAGCTCTCAGCAAAGCTGGCACAGGGCTGCTCTCTTCTGGGCCTCACTGCTCAGTCTCGGCGTGGCAGGATCAAACATGGCAGTGTGCTTTCCCTGCCTCTGTTTCTCTCTGTGCTTCTGCTTGTATCAGTGCCAGCAAGGGCGATTGGGGGAGACTCGACCTGAGTCAGGCCTCACTGATATAGTCCAATCGAGACCCTTGAGTGGTCTTATTAAGTCATCTAATCAAAGGCCTCTCTTCTGACAGTCATGCTTTGAACTTCTCTATTCAAGTTCAAAGTGGATCACACCCACAGGAAGAGATGACTGTAAAAACATCATCCTTCTCTTCTTCGGTATTCATCCAATAATTTCAAATGGCCACCCTGTGGGCGATGTGGGAGTGGAACGTCACGGAGGGAGACCTTGACCATTAAGGACTGCACCTGAACATTAAGATGCAGGAGCCCATGGCAAGTGGTGCTGTAGGCATCTAGGCATGTGGTTCCTGAAGGTGGTACCTCCCAAATGGAAAAGCTCCAGTGCCCTCGAAGCGTTGACCTCTTATGACACCTGTCTTTAGAGAAACTTCAGACCTGATGTTCTGGGGGCAGGGCTGAGTGCCCCAGCTGGAATTAGGCCCCAAGCATGCTGCTTCGCTTAAATTACAGACCTTTACTGGCTCAGGGGTTTAGAGGCTAGGAGTCCAAAATTAAGGTATTCTCTCTCTCTCTCTCTCTCTCTCTCTCTCTCTCTCTCTCTCTCTCTCTCTCTCTCTCTCTCTCTCTCTCTCTCTCTCTCTGCCTGTCTCTCTCCAGCTCTGGTTTTTTCTGGTTTTAGGCTTCTGGCTCTATGTCCAAGATCCTTGGTCTCTAAAGACTTCAGCCTCTGGATTAGGAGGGGGATGATGAAGAGGAGGGAGAGGCGCTCAAGCCATTGGACAGGAATGAGATCGAGATGGAGGTGGAGATGCTTGACTCCGTGGACTGAAGGCTGAGCCTGCCCCAACCAACAGAAGCTTGTGCCCAGGTCGAATGAAGAGCTCAGGACAAGCCCTGCCCCCTGCTGTCAGCACAGTAGCCAGAAAAGCCCTGGCAGGGCCCTCTCCAAGAGCTGGGATCTCAACGCTGGGAGCAACTGGGTCTGGCCCTGACTGTGACATGATGCTTGATGCCGTCCTTCAAGCCCTGGGTGGAGGGGACATTCCTTGAAGGAAGGATGCCCTGGTTCGGTGCATCCATGAACCAGGCCGCTGTCCAGCAGGCAGAACCAGTTCTCACCATCACTCTCTGGCTGAGACAGGAAGAGCTCAAGTTGAAGATGCTGCAGCTAGGAAAGGGGCTGCTTTTGGTTTGCATCTCTTTACACATGGGGTAGGGACACCCTGAGTGGCCTGGTACATGACCATTGATCAGGTCAAAGACTGACCTTTGTTTGAATAACGTCTCTTTGGGCTTGCTTTGGCAAAGACCAGTGCTCAGCCAGAATTGTCCTTCTTCAGTCCATTTTGCCAAAAGAGTCTTGAGGTCTCAGTAGGGGACTTGGAGCCAGGGGAGAGTTTTCTGTTGCCTTGGGGTCAAGGGATCTTGTGGCACCGTCATTTGACTGTCCACTCCTCTGTGCTCCTCACTGGAAACACTGGCATGGTTGTGAGCAGCCTGATGCACTCGCCTTTTGTTGAGTGGGTGAGAGCTCCAATTGGCCCAAAGCAGTGATCCCAAAGAAACTACAGCCCTGGAGTTCATCCTTCTCTTTTCAAATAGAGAAGTGCCTGAAGGTCCCTTGGGACCTGGAGCATGAAGGGGAGGAACAGAAGCTCCTGCTTCTAAGAGAAGCCCTGACACAGGAATCTTCCCAGACTGCACTCCACCAGGGAAGTGGTCCAAGGCTGCCCTTGGCTCCTGGCCCTGGGACAAGCCCTGCAGGGCACACGTGGGTGATGCATCCATGGCTCTGTTTGCAGGCACCGGCCAACGCCGTGTGCCACCAGCCCTCCCCATGCTTCCCTGGTCCCGTGGACCTTGGGGGCACCTGGCACACTGCCCAGTGGGGGGGCCATTCTGCTGATGGGCTTGGTGGGCTTGGAGAGCCTGGAGAAGCTGGGGGTGAAGAGGGCGGGGGGGAGGCTACCTGGTATCTGGCCACCTCCCTAGTCAAGGTGCCCAGGTGCCACCAACAGAGGACAGCCAGGAGCAGGGCACCTGGAGGCAGGCAGTGGAGTGTGGCCGATGACAAGGCCAGGCGGCCCCCTCCTCTTCTTCTTCGGCCTCCCGGCCCCTGTGTTTGCAGACAGGATCCCTGAACTGGATGTCCAGCCTGTCCCCAGTTGGTGTATGAGAGGACGTGAGGGAGGCCAGGGAACCGAGACCCACTACCAGGGTGGAACGAGTGTTGTGGGACTATGACTGGTATCACAGAAACCCTCCAACAATCAGTGAATCTTTCCCTTTTAGAGGTGAGCATCCAGCATCAACAGCTCACAGTGACCACTGGAGCTAGAGACTCTGTGAATGACGGAGAAAGCACATTCGAGAGCAATATTTCCTCATGAAAGTGTCCGATGAGAGTGTTGGACTTCCCTGACCACCTAGATGGAAGGGGACTCTCGGCCCTCACCTGGGGCAGGCGGGAGGCTGGTGCAGGCTCCTGGGCTCTGTGCTGAGCCAGGGCTTCACCCTTCAGCTCCTGGTCATGGGGAAGCCAGGCTTGAGCCCACAGGGAGCTCAGGACAGGGCCTGTCACCCCCCGGACAGGGAGCCGCTCAGTGACCGAACGTGCCGTGAGGGAAATTGGGGCAAGACAGTGGTCATCGGTCCCAGCAGGCCGTGACTTGCACCCCCTCCCGACAGGACCTGTCCACACCCCCGCAACATCAGCAGAGCCCACGTTGTGTACCGATGGATGCAGCCCTCCCAGGGTCCCACCAGCTCGAAGCACTCAGAGCCAAACTCCTCCTGAGGCCAGTCAGCAGGCACATGGCAGGGAGTGTGGACCTCAGAGTGCACGGTCCAACTTCCCCTCGACCTGCAGAAAAGGGCGCGTGGGGTCTCTGGCCGACAGGAAGGAGCGCTCTTGTCTCGGCATTGAGAGCTCCCGTGTGCTGCCGCAGGCCCCGGACAGCAAGGAGAGCCCACCGGGGAGCCCGCGCAGAGGCGGGGCCTGCCGGGGATTTTCCGGGGGAAGGACTTGCACAGGGAATGGCATGGCAGTGGGAAGCACTCGTTCACAGGGAGCAGTGGTGTGGACACAAAGGAGACCCAGCTGGAGCCCGGGGCGCTGCAGCTCCAACCCCCGTCCCCGCCTGAGGAAAAGGAATTCTGGTGCCAGGGATGAGGATCGCAAAGCAGGAACTCCAAGGTCAAGTGTGGACTGTGAGGCCCTGAGGGGCACTGAGGAGGCTGGGTCTGCCTGCCCTTGCACTGGAGCCAAGAATCTCCTCATTTGCTCCTCTGGCCCTTTCCATTCCACATTCTCAGCTATGTTCTCATTCTTGCCCTACCTACTGCTGGTGTCACCCTATCGTTTGCTCTTGAAAATGACAAGTTCCTATTTGGTGTGCAAGCAAAGCCTCAGGCAAGAAGCAGGAAAGGTTCCTTCTTCCTCCAAAATGGTAGAAAGGCGGCCGCTGCCCTGCCCAGGCTCAGGAAATGGTCTTTGTGAATGGTCTAAAGCCCGACAGTCCTCCTTGGTGCTCTCAGTTCCCACCAGGTGGAACATCAAAACGCACCGAAATGCTCTCTGGTATGGATTCCCATGTTGGCTTCAGGAACCCGGGGAGGGGCAGCTGGCTCTTGTCTCTTCTCCCTTCTAAAATAAACAGGTGACTCTGCAGGATTTCTCCTTTGATTGAGCACTGCGAGAGCCTTTATCTCATTTCGATTAACACAGGAAATGCAAGAACCAAACTCAACTCCCAGGCTATAGTGGAAACAAGAATTTAATAATAAAACCTTCACATTGAACATCTACTAAGGACAAAGGTAGATATTGCCCCTCCCCTTTAGATAGATAGTCTTTGTTGCTGTTGATTCTCAATTCAGTTCTTTGACAATCTCTCGCAGATCCTCCCTCTGACTAGCCATGTTTTGAGCGGCAGGACAGGCCCAGAGGTGTGAGTGGAGTCTGGGGGTGGCCCAGACTGGCTCCTGGGGAGGGAAGTGCCTGCCTGGCCTGGCCCACAGTGGTTGGGGTCAGCAGAATGACTTGGCCAGGTGGACCTGGAAGGGAAGGGGGCCCTGACGCTGGGGGGCAGCTGGGGCCAGTTACAGTTTCCCCTTTCAGAACCTGGGTCCCAAAGGGCTGAGAGAGCTCTCTCCTTGACCTCGGCATCCAGGGGCCTGGTCCTCCTCAGGAGAAGAAACCGATAATCGGGCAAGGGCGCCATAGCTTAATACATGGTGGCACTGTCCGGAATCCGCAGCACTGGGGGGGTGGGGCAGAGGGGTGGTCAGCCATGCTCTGGGGCATGGACAAACACCATCCTCTGTGATCCCACAAGAGCCAGCCTTGGCTGGGCACCTGACTTCCCCAGTCCAACTCCAGGACCACAGAGGAGCCACCTGAATGACACCCTGGATGACCAGGGAAGACTCTGCAGAGGCACAGCTGAAAGTTGGGGACCCTTGTTCCAAAAGTGACTCTGACTCCCACCTGCTAGCCTCAGAGTGGAGCTGCCATAAGGTCGTCTCCTCCCCCAACCACCCCTGCCGCCTTCCCTGCTAGGGATCGTGGCACTGAAACTGGCCTTCTCCAACCCAGCGCACACCCCTGAGAGCACTCCCCGGGGCCAGGCTGCCGAGCCCACCGAGGGCAGCCCCACACCGGGCCTCCTGAGAGGGGCCTTGCACCTTCAGGCCCACCCCTGCACCCCCATCCTCTCCACTCACCCCCGACTCACTTCCATCTCCTGAGATGATCTGTACCAGGTGGTAGTCCGTGGGCTGCTCCCCAGTCAGCTCGTGCTCTTCCAGGGCCTTGCAGATCACAGCTGGAGCCCTGTCTTGGTCGGTCACCTGCCATGGGTCAACAACAGGCCTCAGGGCATGGGTCCTGGAGCCAGCTCCCCACAGCGCAGCTGCCAGAGACCCCAAGGAGGCCCCTCTGCTTGGGGCTGGGTCTACAGGGGTCTCCCTGTCTTCTCTTGCTCCCCTGGGGTCACTCCACACAGTGAGGGCTCTCTTCCAGTCAATCCTTACCCCATCTCTTACAAGAACCTGCACCTCTATCTTGAGGGTGTTTCCAAGTGAGGGTCCAAATCCCCTGCCCTGAAGGCTGAACCCCGCCCCCTGCTTCCTTGGCCTGCATGACTGCTAGGGGCTCCCAGAGCCCTGGGACAAAGGGTGACCTCGCAGCAGAGGGTGGGGACTGTGGAGTGACCTCAGTGCCTCTGTCCCTCCTCCCTACCCATCACAGGAGATGGCTCACCCTCGGGGAGGGCCCCTGCCCTGCCCCTGACCCTCCAGGAAGCCTCCATGTAGCAGTGAACCCCCAGGCAGAACACACACATCCAGTCCAAGCCCAGATGTTTGTCCAAGAGGAGGCTGGAAGACACCCTATGGCCCCACAGGATGCCCTGGGCTCCAGGAGGCAGCTGCGCTCAGCAAGGTCTAGACCACAGCTGCCTTGAGCACAAGGGCCCGGGTGCATGCAGGGCTCAGGTGAAGGCTTATTCAGTGACAGCTTAGAACAAGCACGCCAGCTCCTGGCCACAAGAGAAGTGCAGCCCATTTGGCTGTGCACCACAGCAGCTCTGCAGCCTCTGGGCAGAGGGCAGGGGTGGCTCCATCTGCATGTCCATCCGAGATCTGGGCCCTGCTCACACCTTCACAGCCACTGACCTGGGTCCTCCCCTCTGGGTCACAGCAGCAGCCCCTTGCTGGCCGGTGTCTCCACGTACCGCCTCACTGTCCACTCTGAAGTCAAAGCCCTCCTGCTGTCCCTGCTCTGCTCTGACCCTTCAGGGGCCCCTGAGAAAGTCACACTCCGTCCAGCAGCTCCAGGGCCTGATGGGGCCCAGCTCCCAATGCCTCTCTGACCCCAGCCCTTCCCCCAACCCCTGCTCCTTCAGCCCTGGTCTCCCAGCTGCTCCTCGGCCCACCAAGCACACGTCTCCTCAGGCCTGCCTGTGTCCACCGTCCTGAGCCCTGACTGCCATCGCACACATGCTCTTCCTGCCCCTGGACATGGCCATCAGTCCTTCCCCAGCCACTGGCAAGTCTGCTCCAGGGCGCCAGGCAGGGACCACGACATTGCTCAGGTGCTTACTGCCTGAGCCACCGTGGCCCGGGGGGGCGGCCGCACACCAGCTCACCAGTATGCTCTGGACCTTGTGGCCGCTGTCTCAGCCAGGGTGACACGGACGAAGCAGCGGTCATGCACATGCTGTTTGTAGCGCGGTCGTGAGTCACAGTGCTTTCGGCTGGTCCAGGTGGCCCTGGCTTGGATGGAGGAGGAAGAGGACATTCCTCACAATGCTGAAGTGATGGTGGAGCCAATCCGAGATGATGCACAGGTCAACTGCCCCACCTGTGGGGGACGGGAGGTCAGCAGAAGGCCGGGAGCCTCGGGGCAGCCCGGGCTGCTCAAGAAGCTCCAGGAGGCTCTAGAAGGTCTGGATGAGTTGACGGAGCTCCACCCCTCGTGGACATGGGGAGGGTCCAGCAGGCACAGGAGGGGCAGTGGGAGGGTGAGGGCCCCAGGGAGCAGGGGTGGGCAGTCACCTTCGCTTCCTGACTCTCCTGGGCCTCTGGGACGTGGTCCAGGTGGATTTCCACCACAGAGCTGGAGAAGCCAGCCACGGGCATGTGAGGAGAATCTGCTGCATCCCAGCCACTGAGGTCAGGGCCACCCTGGAGCTGGACACTGGACTGGGCGGTGCTGCTCCCACTGGACTCAGTGTCGGGGCCCTGGTGGCTGGATGAAGGCTCAGCTTACCTTGGGGCCCTCCCCTGTCATGCCTGCCAACCTCTGCCCTGCTAAATCTGCACACGGCTAAGTCCTAGTTCCATCAAGAGGAGCCAGTGGGCCCCGACTGCCTCCAAGCTCACGCAACACCACCCCATTGCCCAGAGGAGGAAACAGGCCCAGGGAGGGGGGGATTCTCCCAGCCCCAGGGCTGGTTGGGAGTGGAGCTGGGATCCCGGTGCTCAGTGGCAGGCAGGCCCGCCCCAGCCCACGCTCAGCCTGGAGCTCCCCTGAGCCCCGGCCAGCCCACCCTTGCCTGCCCCTCAAGGGGAACTCACTCTCTACTCCAAGGCTTGCTGCCTTCCGGGAGCTGTTGGGCCTGAAAGATCTCACTGGCCGACTCGGGTGGCGGCTCCCACTCACGAGACAAGAGGCTACAGGACAGGCGGCGGCCATCAGACTCCTGGGAGCCCCAGCTCGGGCTCCCTCCCGGGGTCCACACAACAGTTGGCATCCACATGCCCCGGCCTCCTCGGGCAGCAGGGCCTATGCGGGCCCAGGAGCCACCAGGGTGCTCCTGCCCCCACTGGGGCCTGATGTCCTCACCTGTCCTTCTGGCTGAGCTGCTCCACTGCCTCAAACCAGGCCCTGAAGTACCCATCAGGCACAAGGCAGTCATAGCAGCAGCGCACCTGCAGCTGCTGCAGCTCGGTCACCAGCTGGTATTCCTGGGGTCAGACAAAGGAGGAGGCACTGCTGAGGCCCAGGTGGGCTTGCCCGGTGGGCCGGGACCCGGGGGCTGGTTTGGCCCCTGGGTTCCCCAGCCCTCCCCTGCCTTCCAGGCTCTACCTGCCTTCAGGGCTGAGTTCACACAGCTCCTCCTCCAGGAAGCTGACCTTCCACCAGGTGAACACCCACCGTCCCGAGGGGCAGGTCGGCTCTGTCTTTTCTCCTCCAACTCCCCAGCAGTCTTCCAGGAAGCTGCCTGCAGCCTGGGGGTGCCCTGCCAGGAGGCTCTCTCTTGCTCAGCCCCCACCCCCAGCCCCACCCCTGCACTGCTGGCCGCAGCTGCTCACCTTCCTCCTTTTCTCAAAATTCACCATGGTCCCCTGGAAGGAAGAGAGGTCACATCCGTCACAAGGGGGCTCCCAGCCATTGCCATGCCCATCGTCCCTGAGCCCTTGTCACATGGCATGACTATGGGTTCCATGGGCACAGGGCAGCCCCGACCAGGCATGGACCCAGGTAGGCTTGTGGGCGCAGGAGTGGGGCCCGCGAGGGAAGCCCCAGAGCCTGCCCGGCCCAGCCTCTGACCACAGTGGAGAGATACCCCCGGACCAGCCTGCACTCACTCTGCTGCCACAAGTCCGTGGTACCCAGCTCCAGGGTGGCCGGCAGGTTCTCAGGAGACGCAGTGTGCCCACTGCTCAGTGCTCGGGGCTCGGGCCAGCCTCTCCTCCCAAACCTCAGGGACCCTTTCCCATGTGGCCCTGGCCCCCAGGCTCATTCACATCCAGAAACTCCTGCATGGCAGAGTTCATCGAAAACTGAGAGAGGAATGTCCCCAACCATGGGACAGTGCCCTGGATGGCACCCTGTGGCATTGAGTGGGTGGGGATGAGTGCAGGCACTCGGGTGCCCCCAACACCCTGCCCTGACCACCCCACAGGCTCAGACTCCTAGGACCACCCAACATCAGCCTGGCACACGCTCAGGCACTCAGCTGTCACCCTGAAGACCCCCGCCCGGCCTCCAAGGACCCCAGACTCCCCTGCAGTCACCTCCCAGCACCAGTGTTTCTTCCATCACAAGCCCACACCCCACCCCACCCAGTCCACCAGCCTCGGCTCTTCCAGGCTCTTGCTCTGACTTGCTGCCACTAGTCCCTGAGGATTCCCTCGGCTCCTGGCCCTCAAGCTTCCAGGGGAACAGACATAGAAGGGAGGCTCTCCAGGCCCAGAGGCCCAGGAGGAATGGCTGGGAGGAGGGCCCAACCCTGACTTGGAGGCCACCCACCCTGGCCCCTTGGTAGGAGCCACACTTACCCCTTCCTGCTGCTGCTGCTGCTGGGCTCTGTTGGGGTTCGCGTCCAGGGTGGCAAACTCGGGGTTCCCCTCTTGTCAGGATTGAGCAGCTCAGGGTCAGTGAGGCCCTCCACCCTTCCCCGTTGTCCCTGGGGCCTTGGACCCCTGGACCAAGTGGGCAGGTGGAAATCTGCTGCCCCCACATGCCGGAGGTGCCCTGGGGGCCTTGTGTAAGCAGCCCGGCCTCCCTCAGCCTGTTTGTACATCTGGGATGTGACCACAGAGATTTGACCCCTTCTTGGGAGTCCAGAGGCCTCAGGGGTGCATGCCAGTGTCACGGATGCTCTGGCCATCTCACTCCCCTCTCGGAGTCCTGGGAACGCCTTTTCTCCCTTCAACCCCGCCAGCTGGCTGTGAGGGCAGCGTCACTGGATGCTCGTGCTTCCATTCTGCAGGAGGACACACAGGCCCAGGGAAGGATGCACTCAGGGTGCCCAGGACAGGTGGCTCCCTCCGGCCAGAGGCCTTGTCTGTGCTGATGTCGCCCCACAGCCCACCACTGCCAACAGCTGTCCGCTTCTCCCAGTCTCTGTGCGTGGATGTGCGGGGGGCCTCATGTCGTCCCAGCCGTGGAGCTGGAGAATGGGGTGTCCCGGGAGGCCTAGTTGAGCAGATCCTGCCTGCCCCAGCCCACACAACTGAAAACCCAAAGGCTGCCCAAGGCCCGAACACAGGTGCCCCCTCCTGGGGGTCCACTCGGGATGTTCTGCCTACAGGGGCACCCCATCCTCAAGCTGCACGGCTGGGACCACATGTCCTTGCAGTACTGGACATCAAAGTCGGGCTGCATCTTCTAGGTGGGAGCTTCTAGTTTCAGTCAGAAAGGACACACTGTGGTTTCCTGTCTCCCAAATACTTCTCCTAGCTCTCTGACACAAGCGATTTGTAACGAGGCACAGTTCTGAGACCCCCACATGGATGGAGACTTCTCATCCTGCCGGTTCATCATCTCCTGGAACATCCCAGCCGAGCACCTATGGCCCTGCAGCTGCCCCCCCCCCACCTGCCCACAAACCAGGCAGATCCCTCTTTGTCTTCCTCCAGAAGAGACCTGACAGGATGTTTGCAAAGAAACACCCAGGGAAACACTCACAAGCCCACCTCCTGAGCCCTGACCCCCCGCCTGCTCTTCACCTGGGAGATCAGCTTGCTGCCCTGGGAGGAGTTGTTCTCAGTGGAGAAAATCTCAGACAGTGTCTGAAAGAGGCAGAAGCTGTCCCAGGGGGAGGGCAAGAAGGAAGGAGAAAGGTGGGAGCGGGTGGGAGCATCCAGGGGACAACCCACTGTGCTGGAGCCAGGTCCTGGGACCCGGACTGCCTGGGTGGGTGGTGCTGAAATGGCAGCTCTGAGCACTGCAGGACATGGTGGGCTTGGGAGCTGAGCTCTCAGGGGAGCAGAGTGGGGACCCCCACTCCTAGTTCATGAGCAGCTGATGTTGACACGGGGAGCTGTCCCCTGGACAGAGTGGGCTGCTGACCAGCACACCCTGGACATGCTCTCATCTGGCTCGACACTATGACTGACCATGGACGGCACCAGTGTTGATGCACAACAGCTGACCTCAGGTCCTGGTGAGACCTGGAGCAAACCCACCTGTCCCCTGCCTGGATCCCGCTGCCTCCAGGTGCCCTGCAGAGTGATGCCCAGCCTCCCGCAGGGCCCCTGGTCCCCACCCTGGCATCCCCTGGAAAGAAGCCCGCCCACCTGGCAACTTCCACCCATGTCTTCTTCTGATGGCCAATCGTGTGGCTTTCAAGAGCAGAGAGGATAGCACAGGCTGAGGAGAAGTTGTGGAGGGTTTGGCACTCCTGGGGAGGGAGAAAGAATGGGCCATGAGGTGTGGTCTGAGCGTCCCCTGCTCCCGCTCCAGCCCCCTCGGCTGAGCTCCCCCTCTGGATGAGAGAACCCCACAGAGCCCCTGAGGGCAAGCCGGGGCCCCAGAGTGGGACCCCATGCTTCACCTGAGGGAAGAGCCTGGGGGGGATGTGAGGAGGGAGGAGGGCTGTGCTCCAGGCAGGGCAGGGCCTGGAAGCCGAGAGCCCACCAGAGTGCAGGGGGCCCTCTAGGAGTCCAGAGAGGGCCCCAGCACGCACCCTGGCCACCTCAGTCCAGTGCTCCACCACCCTGGCCCTGCCTGTGGCCTTCATGCTGCGGTCCCCGAGGCAGGTGGCCATGACGCAGTCAGCCACGCGGGTGACCTGGTTGATGATGGTATGCATGGTGGGCGCCACATGCTCCTTGCCCTTTTGCTTGCACTGTGACCAGATGAAGCCCAGGCAGTGGTAGGGCACCACCTTCTTGAACAGCTCCTGGGGAGGAGGGCAAGTCAGCCGGCCACACCTGCCCCCAGCTCAGATCCCGTGGGCCCTTAGGACCCTGGCCAGGGTCATTGTCACAGCAGCGCATGTGGCAGGGACGGCTAGTGTCCTAGGTCTCCTCTCCAGAGGCCGAAGTGTGGGCATGGGCTCAAGAAACTCACCCAGGGAACAAGGCTGGTAGTGGACCAAGGCTTGGACCCAGATCCCAGGATTTAGGATCAGGGTGGGGAAGGCTGGGGTGGCAGGTCCTGGGAGGAAGGTCCCCCCCAGCTCCACCCTGCCGAGCCCAGCTGCTCACCGCATCCATGAGCAACAGCTGCTCTGCCACCAGCTCGGGAGGGAAGGCCAGGAGCTCAGGCTTCTGCTCATGCAGACCGTCCCTGCAGGGCCCGGGCCAGGGGCAGGAAGGCTGTGGGGGGCAGCCCGCCCTGCTGCCGAGCTGAGCTCTAGTCGTGGCTCAGGTTCTGCTGCCAGACTTGCCTCCCCCTCAAGAGACATTGCTCCTGAAGGTGCCTGAACCAGCTGGAGCTCCAGAGTGGGCACTGTAGCGACCGGTGCAGGCAGCACTGGAGGTGGCAGTGGGACTGCCTCCCCCTCGCCAACTGGTGGTGCGGTTGATGCAGCAGGGGCTGCTCCTGCAGAAGGGACCGGCTCTACCTCCACCGGGGGCACTGGCACTACCTCCACAGGTGGCAGTGGAGGTGGCCCTGAGGCATCTTCCAGCTCAAAAGCCGACGCTTCTGCTGCTGGAGGAGCAGGCTCTCCCTCGAGAGTGGACAGTGCCGATCCATGGAGCGATGGCGAGGCAGGTGGAGCTGGGCGTGCCTCCAGCTCTGCAGTTCATGCTCCTAATGGTGCTGCAGCTGCCTGCGCCTCCTGAGCAGGTGCTCCGGCTGACCGGATTGGATGGTCTAGGTCCAGGGAGGGCACAGGCCCCATCTCTGTGGGGGGCAGCTGTGGTGGTGCTGGAGCCACCTTCAGCTCAGGAGCTGGTGCCATGGGGTGGAATGCATCAGGCTCTATTTGCACGGCAGGCGCTGGTGCCACCTCACAAGCTGGCAGTCCGGGTGGTGATGGAGCCGACTCTGGCTCTGGACCTGTGTTGGCTGCAGGGGGTGGAACTGGCGCTGGCGGTCGCACTGGAGGCATCAGCGGCTCTGGAGCTGGCCAAGGAGCTGGACAAGAGGCAGTTTCCCCACCATGAATGGCTCCATGTCATTCCAATACAGAGAAGATCCCACTACCTCAAAGGGAAGATCCTGCCCAGAAAAGTGCTCCCTGCCTGCAGGCTCCCAGGGGACATGTCTGGGGCCCCACCTTGCTCACAGCCTGAGGGTAGCCTCTGCTGGCTCCTGCCTCTGTGGTGCAATCCCGGCCCCCAGCCCACAAGCTAACGTGCCCCCACCCCAAGGCCCCCTCACCCTCCGGCTCTGCCTCCATGGGCTCCGGGTGTGTCATCTGAGCAAGCAGAAGTGTGGCACAGCGCTGGAGGCCAGAGCCCGGCAGGTGCTCCTGGGCATGGGCCGCCAGCAGCTAGAGGCAGGGAGAGTCCAGAGGCTGCAGGAAGTCCTCCCAGTACTGGTCCATCCAGGTGCCCAGCAGGGAGCAGAGGGTGCTGAGTGCAGGGGGGGCCACACAGGCAGATGCCGGCCTTGCCCTCCATGCTGACCCCAGGGACCATCCCACTCCACACAAAGTCCACGAGGACAGCAAGGGCTCTGACTGGCCTAGCCACAGCCTGGTGCTGACACACAGTAGGAGCTTCAGCACGGGGTGAGTGCAGAGGGGGCAGGGCCCATCCTCCCACCCCAGACCCTCATGACCCCCACCCAGGAGCATCTGCCCGAGGAGCTGCCTCATCTTCTGCCTGGTGTCGTGTGTGTCTCCCCTTCCCACAGACACTGCCCCCCCCCCCAGACGGGGACGCAGCCATCCCCGCCACCCCTGCAGGAGGCACACAGGACTGAGGTCCCCGGCAGATTGGCAGTAGGCTGCTCACCACCTCCCGTCGGGGGTCTGTGTAGGGTAGTGTTTGGGAGCCTGGGGGCTGGGAGGGGGCAGAGGAGGGGTGGGCTTCTCGGGGGAATGAGCCCCCTGGCCTCCTGTGCAGACGGTGCCCCAGGACCCCACCTCAGCTTCCTTACTCCTTTGCAAGGGGAGGAGGAAGCCCTCTGGACTCAGCCTTCCAGGGGACAGAGGACGCATGGCCCCAGACCCTGCCCAGTCCTACCCCACCACCCTGCGGCGGCTTGCTCGGTCGGTAGAGGTGGGGTCTGGCTGTGGACGAGGGGTCGGTCCAGCTCTGGACGAGGGGTTGGTCCCGCTTGGGATGAGGGGTCGGTCCCACCTGGGACAAGGGGTCGGTCCGGCAGCAGACGAGGGATCGGTCTCACAAGGGGTTGCGCGGTTCGGCTGACGGGGTCGCCCGGCAAAGCCGGCGACGAAAGGGTCGCCCAGAGAAGCCGGCGATGAAGGGGTCGCCCAGAGAAGCAGGCGACGAACTGGGGACAAGGGAGGCCAGGCCCTTGTCGGGGGCTCTCAGGACTGGAGGGCGCACGGCAGAAGAACTACCGCGGAGACAAGGTAAACACGCAAGTCCACTTTACTGAGGGAGAGGCAACAGTTTTATAGGGGCTGGGGAAGGCTGATTGGTCGAAGCCACGCCCTGTTCTGATTGGTTGCTGGCGAAAGGTCAGTGGGCGGTACTGGACGGGGGAGGGGTGGTGGTTAGGGATTGGCTGTCGCTGTTGCTGGGGGAAGGGGCAGGGTTTAGGGATTGGTGGCTGCTGTTGCTGGGGTGGAGGGCAGACTGGATTTTTCCACCCACGCCTGGCTGTTGCTGCTGTCGGGGGAAGGGAAAAGGGCAGACTGGATTTTTCCGCCCACGCCTGGCTGTTGCTGCTGTCGGGGGAGGGGAAAAGGGCAGACTGGAATTTTCCGCCCTGCGCCTGCGCAGGGAGAAAGAAGAAGAAGGGTGCTGCCCCACAGGCATTGCGTGGTGCCATCCGGGAGGAGGGGCAGCTGCGGAAGCATGGCTGCCGAGAAGGGGAGACCCGAGGGCACTCTGCGCCCATGCTGAGTTCCCTTCAGGGGTGGCGGTGGGCCCGACCAACCACCCTATTAAGGGGGCAGCAGCTTGGCCTACCGCGGCCGCTCCCCTGCCAGGCCAGCAAACCACGCTTCAGCCCGAGGGGTGACCGCACCACCCACCTCCCAACTCCCCACAATGGGGTCTGGGCACAAGAGCCCCTCGTCCTCACCCAAAGTGCACCTACGTTTTCACGTCAAGGCGTCCACGAGGCTTGCCCCTCCCACCGAGGTCACCTCCATACCTAGGGGAGACCGTGAGGCTGTCACAGCTGCTTGCTGAGTGTCCCCCTGCTGAAGATGACTCGGCCTATTGCCGGCGGCCCCCCCTCCAAAGGCACCCAGAAGGCAGCATTTTTGGTCTGCCGTGTCCACTGCATGAAGCCAGGTGCCAAATGGAGCACGTGTACCGAGTAGACATGTGCCGTCTACCAGGGGGAAAGGTGAGCCCTCAGCAGCACCTCTCAGACCTGGGGTGGGCCTGGAGCCCTCTGGCAGCCCACAGGGATCCCTGCTCTAACCACACCAAGGTTGGAGGCCCGAAAGGACTCGCAGACCTCCCTGAGAAATGAGAAAACTGGGTCTGAAGGGGGTGAGGCCAAGAGCCTCTTCCCTGGGCAGAGGGAAGTCCTGCCCAGGAGCAGCCCTGTGCCTCCAGCCACCTTGTCCAGGAGCCAGGATCATGGCAGCTCTTCCCACAGACCCTCCCAGTCAGTCCTACAATCAGCCCTGGGGGCTGATCCTAAGGGTGCCCCCTTCCCAAGGAGGAAACTGAGGCCAGTGGGTGCAGTGGCGTTTCTGAGACGCCCAGCGTGTGGGGGATGCAGCAGCCCAGGGGGCAGGTGGGGGCAGGCGCTCACTGGTGGAACAGCCGGTCCAGGACCTGCTCGGTGGGGGTGAACATGCGGTAGGTCCCCAGGAAGGTGCAGACGTAGCTGAGGTCACCCTCCTGCAAGGTGGGCACCAGGTGCTCCACCAGGTCCTCGTAGCAGCCTGCCTTGACCGTGCACACAGTGCGGCTCTCCCCCCTTATGAGGGCCCCCTCGTTCTTCCTCTGGGGTGGGACAGAGGGGGCAGTGTGGTCAGACACAGTGTCTGGAGCCAGTTGGGTGGGGCCAGGACCCACCTGCTGCCCCAAACCCTGAGTGACGTCCGGCTGAGGGGCTGTGTGGGCCCTTAGTGTAGAAAGGTCCTCGGCCTTCACACTGAACTGCAGGTGAGCCAACACCTGAAAGGCAAGGCCCCTGACCTGAAAGGGCAGGTGCCTGGAGGGTCCTTGGGGGAGAAAGGTCCCTGTAGGGCCGAGGGTCTGAGCAGACCCTGGGGAACTGCAGACCCTCCTGGTCAGGAGACGACCTTCTGGACTGCACTGTCCCAGGGCCAGAGGAACAAGGGGATGCCGTTGGCCACCCCAACCCCACATCAGGACAAGGAAAGGAAATGCCAGGGCTAGGGCCAGGGGCTGCAGGGATGCTTCCCCCAAAGACAGCAGGTGGTCCCCCGCCACTGCCCCTCCATGAGATCAGCTGGCCCTCGCTGGAGAAAGGGAGGTCTGCATGTCCTCTGCCTGGCCGGCCCTTTCCTGGAGCCTCTGCCGGGGCCAGGAGGACCACTGCCTGGGGGCCTGTGGGTGGTGACCAGGGCAGCAGAGCCAGCAGGGCCCTGGGACAGGACCTTCATTTCCAGCAGGCCCGAAGGCCGAAAGGCTGCTCTGAGCCACCACCCTCCTGGAAATCTGCACAGCTGAGGAAGGCCCCAACTCCTACCCAGGAAGGTCAAGGGGGCGGTTCTGGGAGACGGTGAGAACCCTCCTCAGCAGGAGAGCTGGACGACTCGGAGCAGATGGGCAAGGACAGTCATGGAGATGCTGCCAGGGACGTGGGGCCAAGGAGGGGACTCACAAACACAGCAGCACAACGCACACCTGTCTGTGGTGCACCCACCCTCCAGCCAGCCCTGGCAGGAATCCTGCAGTAAAGACCCTCTCCCGCCCCTCTCCACGTGTGCAGTGACCTTCCCCCATCTGTGGAGTGGCAGTGTGCTGGGTGACTGGTGGGGTCCCAGGTTCCTCGGGAAGCAGGATATGGGGCCACTCAGGTAGGAAAGCCCTGAAGAGCGTGCAGGCGGCAGTCAGGGTGGAACACGGCCCCGGGGTGCTCCCCAGCTGCCTCGGCCCCCCCCCCCCTCAGCATCTGCTCTCACCTGGAACCAGCCCTGGCCCTGGCCAGGGCCCCGATGGACTGGCACCTTCCTCAGAGAGATGGTGTAGACCAACCCCTCCTCCAGTTCCTCGCCAACCACCTGCGTGGAACCCAGTGGCCAGGCCGAGGGGCGTCAGCGAGGGGCCTGTCCTCCCCTGCAGGGGAAGCTGGCCCTCCATCGGGCCAGGACCCAGGGCAGGCTCAGGTGGGGTCTGCCGTGCCCCGAGCCCGGTGGAGAGAACAGGGGAGCTCGAGGCTCAGGAAAGACACAGTCCACATGGATGTCCCCAAGCTGCCTCTTCCCACCCCCACCCATAATCTGGCAGGGGACAGGGAAGGCTGTCTGGGTCCCCAACACTGACAGCCACTCCTGCCCTCGGTGGTCCCCCTGTCCACGCCCCCACACCCTGGGAAGAGGATGGACGTGGGGCTGCCCAGGAGGAGCACAGGGGTGGCCTTTGCTGAACCAGCTCCCCTGAGCCACCCCGTGTCACCTCTGGGTGCCTCCTGGGTGCTGATGGCCAGCGGCTCCATGGCTGAGGCCTGAGCCAATGTCGGAAGCGATGGCAAGGGGATTCATTCCCGGTTTGGTGGAGGCTGGAGCCTTGGGGTCACGCAACGCAGCAGGGGAACATGTTGCTTTGTCGAGCGTCTCCTGCCAAGTGAGCTGGGAAGGGGCTGCCTGTGGAATTGGGTGCCTGGTTACCAGGGTTCCAAGTTCTGTCACTGAGGAAGTGAGGTCACCTCCTTAGGTCATTTCCCCTGGGCCCTTCAACTGTAAGAACCCCGCCAAAGTCCCTCTGCACGACTGTTTGTCCATCCCCTCTCCTGGATCGCCTTGTTCCCTGGATGCCGTTCTGCCAACACCTCCCCCCCACAGCTCCCTGGGAAGGCTGCGGGCACCTCGGGCCCCAGCTAGGGGGAGACCCAGCTGGGTTCAGAACCCGCTGCTCCACCCTTTCCATTTTGGGGAGCCCAGGCTAGTCACTGGGGCCCACCCCAGTCTCCTCACCACACAGCGAGATCCGTTCTAGCATCAGCTTCCTGGGACAGCATCACATCCACGGGGAGTGGACACTGTGAGCCCCGGAGTCTGGTTTCACACGGAGTGAATGCACACACTCAGACATGGGAGAAGCAGGAAGGGGATGGACGGAACTCTGAGTCCAACTCCACACAGGGCTGGGGGAGGGCTGCATGGTCTGAGGAGACCCACTTGCACTCCTGGGTTGTTGTCTCCATCTGGCCTGTGATGAGGTGGAAATGAGACCGAAGTCAGACATGGCAGCTGTGCCACCAATCCTGCCAGAGACTTCCCATTGCCTTGATTATTGCTAACTCTATCTTGTCCACTTAAGCATTGGAGATAGAGGCAATTATTTAAAAAGAAAAAGCAAGCACAATTGAATAAAACTGTACAACTCTCAATTGTATGGACTGGCGACATAGAAATTGTTTTTTATCATACAGTATGTTACACAGTCTATTTGGTTCATCATAACACAATCCTATGGTATTGGCCCTTTTGTGTCTGGCTGGCTTCACTTAAAAGAATCTCCTCCAGGGTCATTCATGTTGTCTTTTTGACAATTCATTTCTTCTTACTGCTGCATAACTTTTCCTCGGGTGAATTCACCAGCTTGTTTTTCCACTCATCCATTGATGGACACCTGGGTTGTTTCCAACTTCTGGCAATCATGAAGAATGCCACTGTGAAAATCGATGTGCAGATGTCTGTTCGTGTCACTACTCTTGGTTCTTCTGGATATAGACCAGTGGTGGTACTGCAGGGTCACATGGCAAGTCTATTTTCAACTTCTTGAAGGACTGCCAAACAGTCCTCCACAGTGGCTGGACCGTCCTGCATTGTCACCAGCCGACCAGGAAGAAGTGTTCCTATCTCTCCACAGCCTCTCCTGCACTTGGAGTTCTCTGTCTTTTGGAATAGTGGCCATTCTGATAGGTGTGAAATGATAAGTCCTTGTGGGTTTTGATTTGCATTGCTCTAATCAGAAGAGATCTTGAGCATTTTTTCCATGTTTTTTTGCCATTTGTCTTTCTTCTATGGACAAATATCTACTCAAGTCTTTTGCTCATTTTTAAATTGGATTGTTTCTCTTTTTATTGTTGAGATGTAAACGTCTCATTATAGATCCTGGATATTAGATCCTTATCAGACATATGATTTCCAAATATCTTCCTCTATTGAGTCACCTGTCTTTTCACCCTTTTGACAAAGTCCTGTGAGGTGCAAAAGTTTAATTTTGCAGAGGTCCCTTTTATCTATTTTTTTTTTCTCTTGTGGCCTGTGCTTTGGGTGTAAGGTCACAGAAACCACCACCTACTACAAGGTCTTGAAGATTCTTCCCTATGTTTTCTTCTAGGTCTTTCATATCTGCTTTTATATCTAGGTCTTTGATCCACTTTCAGTTGATTCTTGTGTAGGGAGTGAGATAGGGTCCTCTTTCATTCTTTTGGTCATAGATATCCAGTTCCCCCAGCACCATTCATCAAAAAACCCGTTATGTCCCATTAACACAGCCTTGGTAGGTTTGTCAAAAACCAGTTGACAGTAGAAGTGAGGGTGTTTTTTCTGGATTCTCAATTCCATTCCACCGATAGATATGTCTATCTTTATGCCACTACCTTCCTGTTTCGACCACTGTAGCTTTGTAGTACATTTGAAGGCCAGGCAGTGAAATTGCTCCCATGTCGCTCTTCTTGTTCAGAATGCTTTTGGCTATTTGGATGCACTTTCCCTTCCAAATGAATTTGGTAATGGTCTTTTCTGATGCTGTAAAAAGGCTGTTGGAATTTTAGTTGGTACTGCATTGAATCTGTAAATCGGTTTGGGAAAGATTGACATCTTCATGATATTTATTCTTCCAGTCCATGAGCACATCATGGAAAGCTGTGGGTTTTCCACCTATACCCATTATCATATTCAGGAATTTTCCTTCTATTCCTATTGTTTGAAGTTTGTATCTGAAAAAGGATGCTGGATTTTGTCAAATGCCTTTTCTGCATCGATTGAGATGATGATGTTTTTTTCCTCTTGGATTGATTTCCTTATGTTGAGCCAGACTTGCGTTAGAGGAATAAATCCCACTTGGCCATGATGTGTAAGTCTTTTGATATGCTCTTGGATTCTATTAGCAAGTATTTTGTCGAGAGTTTTTGCGTTGATGTTCATTCGAGAGATTGGTCTCTAATTTTCTTTTCTTTTGGTATCTTTACCTGGCTTTGGTATTAGGCTGACGTTGGCTTCATCAACTGTTTTGGGTCATTTTCCCTCCTCTTCAATTTTTGGGAAGGGCCTAAACAGGATTGGTGTTCATTCTTTTCTAAATGCTTGGTACAATTCACCTGTGAAGTCATCTGGCCCCAGACTATTCTTGGCTGGGAGATTTGAATGACGGATTCAATCTCTTTCACTGTGATGGCCTGTTAAGATAGTCTATTTCTCATAGCGTCAGTGTAGGTTGTCTTTGCATTTCTAGGAATTTGTCCATTTCATCCAGGTTGTCTACTTTGTTGGCATGCAGCTTCTCATATCCTCTTGGGATCCTTTTCATTTCTGTTGGGTCAATCACAACATTCCCTCTTTCATTCATTTCTGATTCCAATGATTTTTATCTTCTCTCATTTGTTTTGGTTAGTCTGGCTAGGGGTTTGTCTCAAAGAACTAGCTTTAGGTTTTGTTGATTTGCTCTATTGTTTGTGGTAGTTGTTCTCAATTTCATTTATTTCTGCTCTCATCTTTCTTTCTTTCTTTCCTCCTGCTTGTTTTGGGATTGGCTTGCTCTTCTCCTTCTAGTTTCTCTAGGAGTTCAGTTCAATCTTTGCATTTACCTCTTTCTTGGTTTTCCATGTCGGCATTGAAGACTCTAAAGTTCCCTCCCTAGATTGCTTTTGCTGTATCCCCTACATTTGGTAAGTTGTGTTCTCATATTTCTTTGTCTCAAAAGATTGACTGACTTCACCAGCGATTTCTTCTTGGACCCACTGATTCTGTAAGGATGTGTTCTTCAGCCTCTACACCTTGGCAAATTTACTTTGGTCCTGTTTGGGACTGATTTCCACTTTCATTCCATTTTGATCTCAGAAGGTGCTTTGATTCATTTCCATCTTTCTCTATTGATCGAGAGCTGCATTGTGCCCTAACATGTGGTCTCCCCCAGAAAAAGATCTAGGGACACTTGAGAAGAATGCAGAACCCACTGAGTTGGGATGCAGCCTTCTGTAGACGTCTGTTAGGTCTCAATCATTAATCATGCTGTTCAACTTCTCTTGTTCCTTGTTTCTCTTCAGTCTAATTGTTCTATCTCATGATATGAGTGGGGCGTTGAAGGCTCCAGTGATCCTTGTAGAGATGTCTATTTCTCCCTTGAGTTTTGCCAGAGTTTGTCCCGTGTATTTTGGGCTACACTGGTTAGCTACATAGATATTTATGACTGATTGCTTCCAGGCGGATGGTCCCTTTTATTCATATATTCTCTATCTCTCATAACTTTTTGCATTAAAGTCTGTTTTGCCTGAGAGCAGTCTAGCTCCCCCCTGCTCTTTTTGGTGATTGTTTGCATGGAGTATCTTTTTCCAACCTTTCGCTTTCAGCCATTTTGTAGCCCTGGGTCTACAAAGCAGCAGATGTATGACTCATGTTTTTTTATCCATTCTGTCAGCCTGTACCTTTTGATCGGGGAGTTTAATCCACTCACCTTCAATGATATTGCTTTATTTTCTTTTGTTTTTTTTTAAATTTTATTCATTTTGTAAAAATATTACATTCAAAAAATATGAGGTCCCATTCAACCCCACGACCCCCACCCCACCACTCCCCCCCCCCCCCCAGCAACACTCACTCCCATCATCATGACACATCCATTGCATTTGGTAAGTACATCTCTGGGAATCTCTGCACCTCATGGTCAATGGTCCACATCATAGCCCACACTCTCCCACATTCCATCCAGTGGGCCCTGGGAGGATTTGCAATGTCCGGTGATTGCCCCTGAAGCACCATCCAGGGCAACTCCAAGTCCCAAAAATGCCTCCACATCTCATCTCTTCCTGCCATTCCCCATACCCATCAGCCACCATGGCCACTTTTCCCACTCCATTGCCACCTTTTCTCTGTGGACCTTGGATTGGTTGTGACCGTTGCACCTCTATGTCAAGAGGAGGCTCGGATTCCATATGGATAATGGATGCAATCCTGCTTTCAGTTGTAGGCACTCTAGGCTCCATGGTGTGGTGGTTGTCCTTCTTCAATTCATCTTAGCTGAGTGGGGTGAGTCCAATAAATCAGAGTGTAGGAGCTGAAGTCTGTTGAGGCTCAGGGCCTGGCTATCATATTGTCAGTCCAGAGATTCAAATCCCCTAGATATATCTTAAACCCCAGCACCAACTACAATTCCAGTAAAGTAGCATGAAAGGCTTGTGAAAAGAGATTCCATCTGAGTCCAGCTCCAACACACAGAAACACCAGCTCCAAAGAAGGGCCAACTGACATGGCAGTGAACCCTATCTGCCATGACTATAGAACCTGTGGGTCTCTTTAGCCCTCAAAAGGAC
The DNA here is from genome assembly GCF_030445035.2 of Dasypus novemcinctus. NCBI lineage: Eukaryota > Metazoa > Chordata > Mammalia > Cingulata > Dasypodidae > Dasypus > Dasypus novemcinctus. The sequence continues at coordinate 88,014,398 of NC_080690.1, read as the reverse complement.
CAATACCTGGGGTTGTATCTACTTTATCTGTCTCTGAGACTCTGCTCAGGTGTACATAAGGGCAATCCTTCTGACAACCTCCAGACTCTTTCTTAGAGACTCATAGCCATATGAACTTATTTGTCCTTTCCATTTCCCCCTTACTTTAGGTCAAACAGCATTTTTAACTCCTGTTATTATATGTAGACAGGGATATTCTGCTGGTCCACGTTGAACCTTTAATTCAAGGTCATTTTCTAGTTATGCCATCAGCTGATACTTGGTAGTGATCCCTCGGTGCCAGGGAGGCTCATCCCCAGGTGTCATGTCCCATGCTGGGGGGAAGGCATTGCATTTACATGCTGAGTTTGGCTTTGAGACTGGCCACATTTGACTAACACGGAGGCTGTCAGGAGGAAACTCCTAGGCACAGTGCTGCTCTAGGCCTTGTTCTTATTGCAGGTGTATAGGCTCACAGGCATAGTCATTAGTATCAGGGGCTCACTGTTGGACCCTCATTCCTTCCTGGTCCTTGCCGTTGCACCCGGGGGACTGCCACTGCTCCCCTAGGGACCACGACAGAGCCCCCCCCCCCAGCCAGGAACCCAGTACCCCCCCAGCTGTTGTTTTTAATTGTTTCCACTATGAGTATATCCAAACATTTCCATGCACCCTGGACACATGCCCTGTATAACTCCCTGTCAACTATATATCACCTGTCAATAACATCCCATACCAGTATTCCTCCGCTGCCATTGTTGAACCACTCTGTGATCCAAAACTTCCTGAAAAGTGAAGCCCAATATAATGTCAGGTTCCCTTACTAGTAAAATGGAATATAGCGATGAGTTAAAGGTTAGATATAGAATACATATTGATTTGGAAAAATTCTACATCCTATCTTTTTCTTTTCTTTTTTCCTAATTATTGAGCTTCTCTTCACAAGAGCCCTAGATCACAGTAATTCATCTATACAACATACGGTACTCCACATATCGATTATAAAACCTTTTCCCTTCCACAGCTATAATCTTTTAACTTATTCATATCATATTTACTGAAACTGATGTACAGATTTTGAGACAATAGCTTTCAAACAAGGTAACATTTGTGTTTACATTGTGGTTCATACTTTAGGCTATACAGTTTTCTAAGTTTTTTAGTTATCCTGTTTTACATTATGGTTTACATTATTAGTCTGTCATCCCCTATATATTTTTGGTGTAATATTACATGTTTTATATCCATCCTTGTGTACTCTTGTGAAACACTTCTTTGCCCTCACATTTACTTTGGTTCCGTCTATTCAATATCTATTTCCCCCTTCCCTTGGGCCCCACAGTGACAGTCAATCTTCATTTCTTGAGGAGCCATGTTCAGAGATACTTGCAACAGTGTTGAGGGTTTGACTTGCTCTACTGCCCTAATGCCCTGGGAGCCACCCTTTCTCTTGAGAGTTACAGTTCCCTCTATTTGATGGCATTAGTCCTCCCCAGGATGTGGGTATACCTTCACTCTCATTATATGGGTCTCTACCCAATGGTATAACCCACTCTGGCAAAATGAGCATTCAGATATTCCCTAGGAGTCTGTCCTGCATCAGATTATGCCCTTTGAGTATCTTAAACAGGTAACTTTCCTGATTATATTTTGAAAAGGTTTTCTCAGCATTTTACTTTCAAACAACACCTGACAATCTCTTAAGTTCGTATGTTGCCCCTCCCTCCCCCCAATTTCTTGGGCAATATTACCCATCCGCCCATCCCTAGCACCCCTCAAACCCACAAAGCCCAACCCAAAGGTAACCCTATGCCCCCATTTTATCTCTTCCTTGTGCACATACTTACCACCAGCTTATCATATATTTCACCCATGTAGATGTCAGCTTACATCCTTCCTCTACCCCCCGATTTCCTGTGAGCCTATCTTCCAGTCTCTAGCTCTCTGAGGCACCTTGCTTATTTCATATCATTGAGGTCATGTAGTATTTGTCCTTCAATGCCTGGGTTGCCTCACTCAACATAAGGTTCTCAAGATTCATCCATGTTATCACGTGTGTTTGTGGTGTATTTGTTCTTAAAGCCGAGTCGTATTCCATTGTATGTATATACCACATTTTATTGATCCACTCATCTGTTGATGGGCATTTGGATTGATTCCAACTTTTGGCGATAGTGAACAATGCTGCTATGAACACTGGTGTGCATATATCAGTTTGTGTCCTTGTTTTCAGTTCTGCTGGGTATATACCCAGCAGTGGTATTGCTGGGTCATATGGCAAATCTATGGTTAGTTTTTTGAGAAACCACCAAACTGTGGTTAGATCCTTCTGCATTCCCACCAGCAGTGGATGAGTGTTCCTATTCCTCCATATCCTCTCCAGCATTTGTATTCTTCTGTTTTTTTCATAGCTGCCAATCTTATGGGAGTAAGATGGTATCTCATTGTAGTTTTGATTTGCATTTCCCTGATAGCTAGAGATTTGGAGCATTTTTTCAAGTGCTTTTTAGCCATTCGTATTTCTTCTTTGGAGAAGTGTCTGTTTAAATATTTTCCCCATTTTTTAAATGGGTTGTTTATCTTTTTATTTTCAAGATATAGGAGTTCTTTATATATGCAAGTTATAAGTCTCTTATCAGCTATATGGTTGCCAAATATTTTCTCCCATTGTGTAGGTTCCCTTTTTATTTTCTTGACAAACTCCTTTGAGGTGTAGAAGGCTTTAATTTTGAGGAAGTCCCATTTATCTATTTGTTCTTTTGCTGCTCGTGCTTTTGGTGTGATGCTCATGAAGCCATTTCCTATTACAAGATCTTGTAGATGTTTCCCTACAGTGCTTTCCAGTGTCTTTATGGTCTTGGCTCTTATATTTAGGTCTCTGATCCATCTTGAGTTGATCTTTGTATAAGGTTTGAGATGGTAATCTTCTTTCATTCTTCTACATATGGCTATCCAGTTCTCCAGGCACCATTTGTTGAATAGGCCATTCTCTCCCAGTCGAGAGGGTTTGGTGGCTTTATCGAATATTATATGGCTATATATATGAGGTTCTATATCAGAACTCTCAATTCGATTCCATTAGTCTGTGTGTCTCTCCTTATGCCAATACCATGCTGTTTTCACTACTGTAGCTTTGTAGTATGTTTTAAAGTCAGGTACTGTGATTCCTCCAATTTTGTTTTTCTTTTTCAATATGTCTTTGGCTATTAGGGGCCTCTTTCCTTTCCAAATAAATGTCATAGCTAGTTTTTCTAGTTCCTTAAAGAATGCAGTGTTCATTTTTATTGGGATTGCATTGAATGTGTAGATCAGTTTTGGTAGGATAGACATCTTAATAATATTTAGTCTTCCTGTCCTTGAACAGGGAATATTCTTCCATTTATTTAGGTCTTCTTTGATTTCACTGAACAATCTTGTGTAGTTCTCTGTGTATAAGTTTTTTACATCTTTGGTTAAATTTATTCCTAGGTATCTGATTTTTTTTTTTTAAAGATTTATTTATTTATTTAATTCCCCCCCCTCCCCGGGTTGTCTGTTCTTGGTGTCTATTTGCTGCGTCTTGTTTCTTTGTCCGCTTCTGTTGTCGTCAGCGGCACAGGAAGTGTGGGCAGTGCCATTCCTGGGCAGGCTGCTCTTTCTTTTCACGCTGGGCGGCTTTCCTCACAGGTGCACTCCTTGTGCGTGGGGCTCCCCCCACGCGGGGGACACCCTTGTGTGGCACGGCACTCCTTGCGCGCATCAGCACTGCCCATGGCCAGCTCCACACGGGTCAAGGAGGCCCGGGGCTTGAACCACGGACCTCCCATGTGGTAGACGGACGCCCTAACCACTGGGCCAAAGTCCGTTTCCCTGATTTTTTTATTGACTATTGTAAATGGTATTTGTTTCTTCATTTCCTCCTGAGCTTGCTCATTATTGGTGTACAGAAATGCTACTGATTTTTGCACATTGATCTTATAACCTGTAACTTTACTAAACTCATTTATGAATTCTAGGAGCTTTGTTGTAGACCTCTCAGTGTTTTCTATGTATAGGATCATGTCATCTGCAAATAATGAAATTTTGACTCCTTCCTTTCCAATTTGAATGCCTTTTATATCTGGTTCTTGTCTCAGTGCTCAAGCAAATACTTCTAAATAGAAGAGGTGATAGTGGGTATACTTGTCTTGTTCCTGATCTTAGAGGGAAGGATTTTAGGATTTCACTATTGTAAACGATGTTGGCTGTGGGTTTTTCATATATACTCTTTATCATGTTCAGAAAATTTCCTTGTATTCTGATCTTTTGCAGTGTTTTTATCAAGAAAGGGTGCTGTATTTTGTCAAATGCCTTTTCTGCATCTATAGATATAGTCATGTGATTTTTTCCCTTCAATCTGTGTGCATGGTGTATTACATCGATTGATTTTCTTTTATTGAACCATCCTTGCATACCCAGAATGAATCCCACTTGGTCATGGTGTATAATTCACTTAATGTGTTGTTGAATACGATTAGCAAGTATTTTGTTGAGGATTTTTGCATCTAAGTTCATTAGAGAAAGTGGTCTGTAATTTTCCCTTCTTGTGGTGTCTTTGTCCGGCTTTGGTACAGGGTGATGTTGGCATCGTGGAATGAGGTAGGTAATGTTCCTTCTGTTTTGATTTTTTGGAAGTGTTTCAGCAGGAATGGTGTTAGTTCTTTCTGGAATGTTTTGTAGAATTCACCTGTGAAGCCATCTGGCCCTGGGTTCCTCTTAGTTGGGATGTTTTAATGACTGATTCTATCTCTTTACTTGTGATTGGTTTGTTGAGATCATCAATTTCTTCTTCCATCAATATAGGCGGCTTATATGTTTCTGGGAATTTTTCCATTTCCTCTGAATTGTCATTTTTGTTGGAATATAGTTTTTCAAAGTATCCTCTTGTGATAGTCTTTATTTCTGTGGGGTCAGTGGTGATATCACCTTTCTCATTTCTTAGTTTGTGTATTTGCATCTTCTCTCTTTTTTCTTTGTTATTCTCACTAAGGGTTTGTCAATTTTATTGATCTTCTCAAAGAACCAGCTCTTGGTTTTGTTTATCTTTTCAAGTGCTTTCTTATTTTCTATTTCATTTATTTCTGCTCTTATCTTTGTTCTTTCTTTCTTTCTTCTTCCTGTGGGGTTACTTTGTTGTTGTTTTTTTTTACTAATTCCTCCAAATGTGCAGTTAGTTCTTCAATTTTTGCTCTTTCTTCTTTTTGATGTATGAATTTATGGCTATAAATTTCCCTCTCAGTACTGCTTTTGCTGCATCCCATAAGTTTTGGTATGTTGTGTTATCATTTTCATTAGTTTCAAGGTAGTTATTAAATTCTTTTGAGATTTCCTCTTTGAACCACTGTTTTTCTAAGAGTGTGCTGTTTAATTTCCATATCTTGGTGTGAAATCTGGGCCTCTGAGCCTTGCAGATTTCCAGCTTCACTCCACTGTGGTCAGAGATATTATTTTGTATGATTTTGATCTTTCTGAATTCATTGAGCCTTTCTTTGTGACCTAGCATATGGTCTATCTTGGAGAATGATCCATGTGCACTTGAGAAAAATGTATATCCTGCTGTATTCAGGTGTAATGATCTGTATATGTCTATTAGATCCAGTTCCTCTAATATACTGTTCAAAGTTTTTGCTTCTTTATTGATTCTCTTTTGAGGTGTTCTGTCCAAAGTTGATAGTGATGTATTAAAATCTCCCACTCTAATTGTAGAGGCATCTATTCTTTCACTTAGTTTTTCCAGTGTTTGCCTCACGTATTTGGAGGTGCCCTTGTTAGGAGCATAAATATTTATGATTGTTCATTCTTCTTGAAAGGTTGCCCCTTTCCCTAATATGTAGTATCCTTCTTTGTCTCACAATTGTTTTGCATTTAAAGTCTATTTTGTCTGATATTAATAAAGCTACTCCTGCCCTTTTTTGGTTATTGTTTGCTTGTAAGATTGTTTTCCAACCATTCACTTTCAACCTCCATGAATCCCTGGGTCTAAGATGTGTTTCTTGTAGACAGCATATAGATGGTTCATATTTCCTTATCCAATGTCCCAGTCTGAATCTTTTGACAGGTTAATTTAATCCATTGACATTCAGTGTTATTGCTTTCAAGGAATTATTTATGTTAGCCATATTTTGTTTGGACTTGTGTTTGTCATATTTTGTTTGTTTTTTTCCTTCTCTTTTTGTCTTTTTTGTTGCTCTCACACTCTCCTCCAACTCTGCCTCCCATGTTTTTTTCTTTCTTCCCTCAGAACTCCCTTTAATATTTCTTGAAGGGCAGGATTCTTGTTGGCATACTCTTTCAATTTCTGTTTATCTGTGAATATTTTGAACTCTCCATCATTTTTGAATGCTAGTTTAGCTGGGTAGAGTATTCTCGGTTGGAAATGTTTTTCTTTTAGTACTTCAACTATATCAAACCACTGCCTTCTTGCCTCCATTGTTTCAGATGAGAAATCAGCACTTAATCTTATGGAGCCCCCTTTGTATGTGATGGTTTTCTTTTCTCTTGCTGCTTTTAGAATTTTCTCTTTGTTTTAAGCATTGGATAATTTGACAAGTATATGTCTTGGGGTGGGCCTGTTGGGATTTATGGTGTTTGGGGTGTGTTGTGCTTCCTGGACATGTACATCCATCTCTCTCAGTAGATTTGGGAAGTTTTCAGCCATTATTTCCTGCAACACCACTTCTGTCCCCTTTCCCTTCTCTTCTCCTTCTAGGATGTCTATAATATGTACGTTTGTGCATTTTGCATTGTCATTCAGGTCCCTAAGTCCTAGCTGGATTTTTTCTATCTTTTTATCGATCAATTCTACTATCTGTTTGATTTCTGATGTACTGTCTTCCACGTCACTAATTCTCTCCTCTGCCTCTTCTAATCTGCTGTTATTTGCTGCGAGTGTATTTTTGATTTCTTGAACTGTGGTGTTCATTCCCATCATATCTGTTATCTTTTTGCGTATGTCTGCAATTTCCCCTCCAAGTGTTGTCTTCATATTGTTAACCTCTTCCTTTACTTCATTAAATTTGTCTGTGATATATGTTCTGAGATCTTTAATTACTTGTGCAAAGCTCTACTCCCCTTCCTAGTTTTTGGTTTCTTCATTGGATTCAGCCATGTTTTCATGATTACTGGTTTGGTTTGTAGATTTTTGTTACTGTCTGGTCATCATTTTATCTTGATGGGTTTAATCAGCTCCTTAGCTTCTTTGTCTAGTCTTGGGGATTAATTAGCTGTTGTTTTTGAGTAAGTGTTATATCTTCTCTTTGTCACTTTGTTCTTCTTATTCTACTTCCTTATTGCTGGCTGAGTTCACTTTGAAGGAAAATATTAGGGCCAGGGAAAGGCAATTGTGTAAGAAAGGAAAATGTGTAAAGTAGTGTTGGTGATAAATGTTAACAGAGCAACAATATGAGATCTGGGAGGATAGATATTAGATTTATGTAAGTTGTGTAGAGTTATAGCAGTAAGTAGAGTACCTATAATGAGGTAGTTGACTGAATATGGGAGGAATATGGTATGAAATAAAAAGCTAGTGTTTTAGTGAGAGAGGGAAAGAGAAAAGAAAGGCAATAGTTTCAAGAGTGGATAAAAGACAGAAAACAAAACAAAGGTATTAGAAATTAAGAGTTAGACAATTTGGGGATCAAAGAAAGGGAGATGGAATATAGGAGAGACAGTAGATGATGGAGGATATCAAGATGTAGGGGAGGGAAATGGACTTGGCCCAGTGGTTAGGGCATCCATCTACCACATGGGGGGTCCATGGTTCAAACCCCGGGCCTCCTTGACCCATGTGGAGCTGACCCATGCACAGTGCTGATGCGTGCAAGGAGTGCCGTGCCACGCAGGAGTGTCCCCCGCATAGGGGAGCCCCATGCACAAGGAGTGCACCCATAAGGAGAGCCGCCCAGCATGAAAGAAAGTGCAGGTGCCCAGGAATGGCACCACCACACTTCCCATGCCGCTGACGACAACAGAAGCAGACAAAGAAACAAGATGCAGCAAATAGACACAGAGAACAGACAACTGGGGAAAGGGGGGGGAATTAAAATAAAATAAATTAAATTTAAAAAAGAACATATTTAAAAATGAATAAAAAATAAAAAATAAAAAATAAAAAAAATAAAAATAAAATGATGTAGGGGAAAGGGGATAGTGTAGGTAGCCAAAACCAATTCACACAGAAATGAGGCAATGGAGGATGAGGAAACCCAGCAAATGTGTGGTGTTCCCTGCAGCACCTATTGTATAATTAAGATAAAATAAAATAAGAAGAAAATGTGGGACAAGAGAGAAAAAAAAAAGAGAAGAAAGAAAGAAAGAAAAAGGGGGTGGGTAAAGGTAGGGGAACAAGTAAGGAAAAGAAAAAAAGATATAGAACTACCACAACAGCAAAAGAAAAAAAAAAGAAAAACCTAAATAACTGGAAAAGAAAAAAAGACTTTGGGAGATATGATGGAAGAAAAGACTAGGAGATAATGCAATGTTAGCAATCAGGACAATAAAAAAGCAAAACAAAAAAGAAAAAACGCAAATGTTGAAGGCTAGGACATTCAAGGACCTCAGATGCACCTCAGGGCATGATGGATTCAGGGATGGAAAGTCTGTGATATTGCAGACTCAAGAGGTGTGAGTCTCTGGGGTGTGGGCCACCAGGGTTCAGGGGACTCAGACCTGGCAACCTCAAATCTGGTTAACAGGGAGCCTGGGAGCACCGCAGTGCAACACAGCCTTCAGGGATCCCCGCAGCTGGATCAGCTCTATAGGGGAGGTCACATCTGCAAACTCTGACCTATGTGTCAGAACCCTGCAATTCACCCTTTCACTCAGGTCTCTTCTGTGGCTGTATCACCAATTCAACTTCAGGACACCTCCCACCCTGTAAGCCCCTGAAACAGCCACCTGGGGGTGCCTCTACACTGCAGCCAATTTAATGATGCTGCAGATCAGTAGCCAGGCCCTGGGGGGGGGGGGAGGCTCCAGGCAGAAACGCCGATATCAGAGTCCCAAACTGAAATTCCCACGTTTTGCAAAATATTCCCCTAATCAGCTTCCAGACATCTCCCACCCTGCCAGTCCCTGAAACAGCCTCCTGGTGACGTCTCTTTATTGCCAGCAATTTAAGGCCACTGCAGATCGGCAGCCAGCCTTGGGGGGGTGGGGCTCTCGCCAGAAGCGCTATTATTTGTGCCGCAATCAAAAATTTCCCGCCTTGCAATAAAACTCCCATTTTTCTCCCCAAATCGGTCTGCGAAGGCCTCCTGCCCAGTTAGCCCCCCAATAGCCCGCTCAGGGCTTATGAATTCCCCAGTACTGCAGAGCCTCCAGTAATCGCTGCCACAGCACAGGTGCAGTGGCTCCACCCACCCCAGGAGGGAGCATCCCACCTGCAGCCCCCACCTCCATGTAAGAGCCTCAACTTTATCTTATACACGAATTTTCTCTGTTACCTTCCCACCAAAACAATGTCCAGACACCTTCTGCCCTGCAAAATCCCGAAACAGCCTGGTCCCAAAGAATTTCCAATGCTGCCTAGCTGCTTCTTTGCTGGAGAGATTATCAGGTGCACTCACTCAGCCACCATCTTGCCCCGCCCCTTAGGAATGATGTATTGATACATGCTACAATATGGATGAAGATGGAAAGCTTTATGCTCAGTGAAAGAAGCCATTCACAAAAAAACCCACATGTTATAAGATATCATCCTTATGAAAGTCCAGAACACGAAAATCTACAGCAATTGAAATATTACTAGGTTCTTAGGACACAGGCAGGGCAAATGGGAAGGAAAGTGAAAGTTAAAGAGTTTCTTTTTCAGGTGATGAAATTGTTCTAAAATTGACTGTGGTGATAGTTATACATATCTGTTAAAATACTAAAAATCATTGAATTGTACATTTTAAATGGGTGATTATATAGTATGTGAATTATATATCAATAAACCTTTTAAAAATCAGTTCTGATCTCACTTTTAGAAGCTAAAAAAAAATCAGTTGAGATGGCAAATAGACATAAATGTGATAGCTAAAAGTATACAAATCCTAGAAGAAAATAGAAAATAATATCTTTATAACTTTAGGATTGACAAAGATTTATTAGACAAAATTTAAAAGTTGCCAACGTAAAAATAAAATTGGATAAAACTGGTCCTCATTATAATTTTTAAATCTTTTCTCTTAATGGAGAAACAACATATAGTCTAACCATGCAACAGAATACTATGCCACAATGAAAGGGAACAAACTACTGGCACATGCTCAAACATGGATAAATCTGAAAAACATTAGGCTAAGTAAAATGTTAGACAAAAAAAAAACCCACATGTTATCTTATTGAATTTATATTAAATGTTCAGAAAAAGCAAATCTATAGAGACAGAAAGCAGAATAGGGGGTGCCTTGAGTTGCAGGAAGGGATGGGGACTGGCTGCAAATAGACACAAATGGATCTTTTTGGACTTATAGAAGTGTGCCTTCATTCTTTAAAAATTTGATCCTCTCTGGGTTCTGCCTAGTTTTGGTCACTATTCAGTGATTGAAATAATTGTGGTTTTTTACAAAATCTTTTCTAGAGCTGTAATTGCTATATGTGTGAGGGTTAGTTTTGAGGAGAGGAAGCAGGCCAAGGTATGGTTAACCTCTGTGGCCAGCCCGGGGCAGCTGTAAGGCACCACAGCTGCCCGGGAGGGGTGGCGGGAATGGGTGACTACACCCTTCACCTGGTATGGGTGACTCCGCCCTCACATTGCCCCCAGCTACGCCCCCTCACTGGCCCACCTCTGCCCCGTCTCCACCCACTAGTCTGCAGTGCTGCATCTCCTGGCCATATAAGGGTATTCTGCCCGTGCTCACCAATCCACTCTCACCCCATGCTAGCCCCACCCCCGTTCCCTTGGGCTTATATTGTCAAGCACTTCCTCATTAAATCAGACCTGCGCCATCAGCCTCGTCTCCATGTGGGTTCTTCCCCTCATCGTTACTTGCCTGTGGCCCCTCTGTGGACTCCTCACCCAGCGAGCCGCAACCTCAACTGGCGCCCAATGTGGAGCAAGGGCAAGCTGAGAATCTCTGCCCAGGTAAGTAACCCCGTGGCCCAGCATGGGAGCTTCACTCACTCGCCGCCAAGCCCCGCAGGTTCGGGCGCTTGCTGCACTCCTTGAGTGCCACAGCTGCAAGGTTTCAGTTCAACAGCTACAGCACTACTGGAACCTCTTAGTCCCTTTCAACCCCTGGCTGTCTACAGCCAACCTTTGGGATCCCAACACATACCGGTTGCTTATCGACCGTGTGTCAGCCGCCACAGAGCACAAGCACAAGTGCTTCCCACCTGGCCTGCCTTTGATAATCATTACCCCGTTCATAAGCTCCTCCAAGGTCTAATCCACATACCCTTGGCTCGGCAGCACCACCCCTTTCCCAGCTCCACTCCGCTGCCACACTGTACTACGGCATTCATGGATGCCTCCAAAGATAAGTTCGCGTTTGTTGCATATGCCAGGCACAAGAAACTCCCAATAAAACAGGTCTTCACTAACCCAGACTCCGTACAGGCAGGCGAGCTTTCAGCAGTCATCGCCTGCCTCCATGCCTTTGCAGACCAACCCGGACAGCCTACACACAATGCAGGTCTGCAAAACTATCACCCATGCCACCTTCTTTCTGGAGAACACACCCCTCAATGCAGCGCTCTCCACTCTGAAGCAGCTGCTGGAGGGCAGATATAAGCCATGGTACATTGCGCACATCAGAAGCCACACATCCCTACCGGGACCCCTGGCTGCAGGCAACGAGCTGGCGGACCGCGCCATCTCCGTCCATACCCTTACCGCAGTGGGAGACCACATAAATCAAGCAAAATCCCTGCACGCCAGGTTCCATTTCTCGGCAGCCTCACTAAAGCACCTGCTGCCAGACTTGCCTATAGAAACTTGCAAGCACCTGGTGCGTGCATGCAAAACATGCACACCTTTCCTTCCACTTGGGCCATTGCAGCCCGAGGGGGTCAACCCCAGAGGCCTAAAGCCCAACTCCAGATGGCAAATGGACGTTACGCATGTCCCCTCTTTCGGGAGGCTTAAGTATGTCCACGTCATTATAGACACATACTCCCATCTCACCTATGCGGCCGCCCTCCCAGGGGAATCTGCCAAATACTCCATCAAGGCCCTGAGACAGGCCATCCTGTTCATGGGTGTCCCCTGGGACCCAAAAACTGACAACAGGCCCGCCTACCACAGCAATAGCTTTTACTTATTTCTTCAGATGTACAACATCACACACCACTTTAGCATCCCATACAACCCTCAAGGACAAGCCATCATTGAAAACACACACCATCGCCTGAAAACTCTAATACAAAAGAAGAGGGAAACCCATCCCCACCACACTCCAGATGAGATCATCACAGCATGTCTCATCCACCTTAACCTCCTCACATTTGACAGCAAGGGCCTCTTGGCCATCCACAAACACTGGGGACCATCCTATTTGCCCACACCCATGCCGATGGTCCACTGGAAGGATCCAGAAACAAATGTCTGGAGAGGGCCCAGCCCCCTCCTCACCCAAGGGAGAGGTTTTGCTTGTGTCTTTCCAGAAGATGCCTCCCAGCCAATCTGGATCCCGGGCTGAAACGTCAAACCAACCACCTCCACAGCGGCCAACCACGAGGAAAGAATGCCGCCGCATGAGAGCCCTGTGTCACCGACTGAAACAAGCATCAATGGAGGAGAAGGATGGTCTAGACACGATCATCAAACTCTACCACCAAGCCAAGGCGCAGCAACGCATCGCTGAAAAACCCCAAGGCGTAATACCCCTCTTATAATCATGCTCTCGCTTGCCACCACAGGTCAAGGCATGGAGCTCTGGGCCGCCGTCCAACGGCCCCCCAGATTCCTCTTTCTCACACCATCCAGCCCTCTCTTCCCCCGCATCCTTCACTCCTCCTGCAACCTCAGCCTCCCGTGCGATCCTCGCATTCTACCCCGGCAAGCCCCACTTAACGTCTCTGTTGAGCCTCCCCCTGATGCGCTCCTTTTCACCACCCGCAACTGCCCGGTAACCTACCCCTACATGTTCCAAAACCCCCGTTCCTGAGCTACCACCCACTCCCTCCAAACTCATATAACCACCCTGCAAAACATTGCCGTCCCTATAGTCTCTGCCAACCTCCTTACCCAGCTAGCCCAAACTTTTGCGAGTCTATTCCAACTTGCTAACATGCTGTTCTACGGCATGGTACTATTAGGCACTCTCCTCATAGCTATTGCTATTAAGCGCACGCTCTCGGCCCTCTCCCACCTGCGTAATCAAAACCGGCTTATCGCTGCCGCAGCGTTGTCCTTAAATAAGAAAGAAGGGGGAGATGAGGAGAGGAAGCAGGCTGAGGTATGGTTAACCTCTGTGGTCAGCCCTGGGCAGCTGTAAGGCGCCACAGCTGCCCGGGAGGGGTGGCGGGAATGGGTGACTACACCCTCCGCCTGGTATGGGTGACTCCGCCCTCACATTGCCCCCGGCTACGCCCCCTCACTGGCCCACCTCTGCCCCGTCTCCACCCACTAGTCTGCAGCGCTGCATCTCCTGGCCATATAAGGGTATTCTGCCCGTGCTCACCAATCCACTCTCACCCCATGCTAGCCCCACCCCCGTTCCCTTGGGCTTATATTGTCAAGCACTTCCTCATTAAATCAGACCTGCGCCATCAGCCTCGTCTCTGTGTGGGTTCTTCCCCTCGTCGTTACTTGCCTGCGGCCCCTCTGCGGACTCCTCACCCAGCGAGCCGCAACCTCAAGTTTGATGCAATCTACTCCACCACTATGGAACTAGAAATAACACATTGTCTTCTTTTAATCTTCCTTTTCCTCAAAATGCTCCAATATGTTTGCAATTTACTCTATAATAAGAAAGAACAACAGGACTTGCTGAGAGTTTGAGGAAAGGAAGTTGCCCATCGTTTGCAGTTTGAGCTTCTGATGTTAAAGGTGGCCTCCTGACAAAGGCAGAATGGTGCAAAAGTGTGCTGAGTCTGGAGGGGAGATGAATTTGCTTTAGACATGCTACAGTGAAATACAGAGCTTCAACTAGGAAACAAGTTAGGAAAGTCTGTAATAACATGTCAAGATTGACATGGTATTATTTAAAGAGAAAGAAGCAGATTATAAAATGATGAATACAATGTGATCCCATATTCATTAAATTTTATGAATGTATGCAAATATATATGAAGGTAGAAAAGACTGAATATGCCAGAATATCAACTATAGTTCCCTCCGGACAAAAGTAAAAGTGTGTTTTTAAAAATTTTTCTGTTTTCTACATATCTATATGATCTGATTTTATTACAATAAAATACAAATTGGTTTTGTAATGAAAAGAAACCACATGGTTCTTATTAGGTAATTCCTACAATAAGGCAGCTGCCCACCCCTACCAATAGATTGATATGAGAGTGGATCCCTTAGGACCACCTGGGCTGGGGTCCCCCTGGTTGCTCTGACGCTCACCTCAGTGTGAAATGTCTCCACCAATTTCAAGTCTGACATCAGGTTTCATCTCTGAAAGCCCTCCCTGCAACTCCTGTTCCCCAGGGATCAAAGCACAGAGACAGATGGGGCCAAATGTCTGCAGGTCCAAGCCCTGGCTTGAGGCCACCTGCTGACAACCAAGCCAAGGAAGTTCCCTGACCAGTCAACACCCTGTGTCCTCCTGTGCAAAAAGCCAGAGATATTTCAAGTCTGCCACTGGCCACCATTCAAGTTCCCCCTCTTCTCCCCCCTTTCTTCAGGGACATGAGGTTTGTTTCTGATTAGTGAAAGATAAAGAAAATTATCATTATTTTCCAACTTACCATGTCACAAACATGGTCCTGTTGGCATTCCAAAACTAGGTGTAAAAATCTAATCGATTCAGTTTTAAACAGAATGGTAGCAGAAATGAAGTCTATGAATATATTGTCTTAATGTTCAAAAATAAACAATCCTTGTGTTAAAAAACAAATATGTTTTAAGTCACTTACAAGTGTGTGATCACTTTTTTGTTATTCATTTCCTCATTATTTCATTGCAAATAAAACTTTGTACTTGAAATTCAAAAAAAAATTAAAGATCTAATTGACGGAGATTATTTCCATACACTTCTTTCTGATGCTCCTTGAGTGCCTGGCACAGGTCTGGGCAGGGCATCGTTCTTGCCCTTAAAGAGCTTATGGTCTGAAAGGGAGGCTGTGGTTTCATAAGTCTCCAAACAGTTTGGGCAAACCCCAGGATGCTGAGTGGAACTGGAGGAGGCACTGCTGCAAGGCCAGGGGTGAGGGAGGGTCTTGCCTGGGGTAGAGGGTGTCCCTGGGTCATGTGGAGCCTCACTGGGAGAATGGCTGCCTCTGGAGCCTGGGCTCTTGGCCTTCACAAGATGCCCCTCACAAACCAGCCACTCACTGCACCCAGGGCCCTGCCTTGCACAGTTGACTCTTAGGGAGACCTGGAAGAGACTGGACAATGAGTTGCAACCACAAGGACTTCCCCATATGCTCACATTTTCCCTGACAAACAGGGGCTGTCAGGGAGAGTTCACCTGTGTGTGTGCTGGGTGCAGAAGGAAAGGAAAGAAGCAGCCCTTGACCACTTTCCACAGCTCTTAAAATATCTTTACTTCATAACAGCCTTGTCAAAATATTACCTTAAAAAGTGCCAAAAAGAGTAAGACCAGTCTCTGAACTTTCTTAGGGGAAGAGTCTATCCTCCTACAACTCCTACCTTCCTTAAGCTTCTCACACTCACCTACCCACACTCCAGGGCAGGACCCAGTCAAGTGAGGTCCAGGGACACAGACTGCCCAGAATCCAGCATGAGAAAGGCACAGGTCAGCAAAGTGGGAAGAATGAAGGCAGGAGGGCTCCACCCAGACCAGAATCCCCTGGCTCACTTGGAGCAGGAAGAACTGGGAGGCTGGAGAGTTTGGGGCAGAGGGGAGGCCGGTGATGACTCCTAACACCATTTACTGTCACAAAGCAGACACTGCATCGCCCAGGATCCTTCCAAGGCAGGAAAGTGAGGACCTGAGAGGGGAAGGTGCGAGTGCCCTTATGGTGGGGGGGGGGTGCTTCGGGAGGCAGGACCCCATCTCCCAAGTGCAGGAACGGAACGTGCCCCCATGAGGAAAAGCTCAGCAACAGTGGCCACACCCACGCAGGCAGGTGGAAGCTCTGCCGGCTGGAGGCGTCAGCCACGGGAGAACAGTCTCCGGAGGGCCACTTTGACCTCTGTGTTTCTGAGCGTGTAGATGAGGGGGTTCACTGCGGGGGCCACTGAGGTGTAGATGACTGACACCACCTTGTCCTTGTCCAGCGAGTAGCTGGATGCAGGGCGGATATAGGTGTAGATGATGGTGGAGTAGTACATGGAGACCACCAGGAGGTGGGACGAGCAGGTGGAGAAGGCCCGGCGCTTGCCCGCAGCTGAGCGGATGTGCAGGATGCTGGTGATGATGCAGCCATAGGACACCATGATCATGCAGAAATTCCCCACAGCCAGGAACAAGTCTGCCGTGAAGGCCATGGCCTCGTTCAGGTGTGTGGGGGCACAGGAGAGTTTCAGCAGAGGGGGGATCTCACAGAAGAAGTGGTCAACCCGGTTGGAGCGGCACAAGGGCAGGCGCAGCATGAGGCCAGTGTTCACAGAGGTGTTGGCCAGGCTGGTGGCCCACACAGCCATGGCCAGCAGGGCGCACACCTGGGGCGCCATCAGGGTGCCATAGTGCAGTGGTCGGCAGATGGCCACATAGCGGTCATAGGCCATAGCAGAGAAAAGCAGCAGCTCGGCCCCCATCGACCAGGTGAAGAAGAAGAGCTGAGCCATGCACCCCCCATAGGAGATGGATTTCCTGGCCACCATGTTGCCCAAGAGCTTGGGCAAGATTGTGGAGGTGCAGAGAATGTCAACCATGGCCAGGTTGGCCAGAAAGAAATACATGGGCCTGTGCAGGGTGGGGCTAGAGCTGGCGGCAGCCACAATGAGCAAGTTTCCTGAGAGGGCCACCATGTAGAGGAGAAGGAAGATGGTGAAGAGCAGTTGGGGCGCTTCTGAGAACCCCTGGATGAGGAACTCCATGACTAGGGTCTGGTTCATCACAGCTGAGGGGCAGGGAGGGCTCTGACTCTGCCAGGACACCAGCAGCTGCTCTGCCTTCAGTGCTTCTGACACCACCTGTGCAGGAAAGACATGCCCACTTTTTAAATTGTTCTGAGTGATCCTTCTTTCAAATATATGTGTAAAGCATTTAGAAAAAGAATTTCAACAAAAATTGAGCTTTGTGCCATTAATACCTTTAAGACTCACTGTGCTGTGGCTGGAGCTCTACACTTTCCTGTGAGTAGAGAAGCTTCACCACCCCCTCCTGGCTCCCCAGCTGACTGAGATGGCCATTCACAAAATCGTGGCCATAGGGGATAAGGACTTGGATCCTGGCCAGTTTGACTCAGTCTTGCAGAGTCACTCAGTCTTGCAGAGTGACTCATGTGAGTCATGAGGGGGACTCACAGGGAAATCTTAGGGGCACTGAACTGTCTCCTCTTTGAAAATTGAGGAAGTTCTGTTTCCTTCTATCTCACACTCTCAGACAGTGACCAGGAACAAAAAGAGGGAAGAGCGGAAACTGACAAAATTAGACAGTCTTTCTCCAAAATTCCATTTTATCCTGCCAGGACAAATAACCTACAACCCAGCACCCACAGAGAGTCTGAGAAGCCCCTGCTCACGTGACCTCAGGACCATCCATCAGGTGTCAGTGCCCTACATGAGCAGGAAGGCCACTGCAAGCCAGGCTGTGGGGCCAGTGCTAGGCCCAAGATTTCATCTGCCTCCACAGATTGCTCCAGCCATTGCCTGGCATGCCCTCCACCTCCAACAGTGGTTCTCATGAAATTAGGAACACAGGGTTTTCACAGGCATGACCCTTCAATGGAATCAGAAATACCCACAGAGCAAAAGTAAGTGGGGTAATATCAGGCTAACGTCTACTAGGAGCAGCTTTCTTGGTTTTCTATGTCAGTTATTGTTTTACTTGGGGGTTCTGCACTTATTATAAATTATCCATCTTGAAAATACCTCACTAGGTTAGATTATGGTCTTCACCACAGCTGGGGCTGTCATATCTTAGGTCCTGTGTCTGTGTGCCCATTTGCTTCGGGACAAAGTCTGGGTGGTGAATGACCTTCACTGAATATAACAAGGTCACGTCCCTGGGAAGAGGTGCTGAGAGTGACAGGCCATGTCACCCATAGGAATGTGCTCACTGCATGGAATGTGCTGAGACATTTCAACAAGAATCTGCTATATGAAAAGAGAGATACAGAAATACAGACTGACTTTTCACTATATTGTGTCCAAGTTACTTATTTTCCTTTCTTCACTGGTTAGAGAACTTTCATCCTCAAAGTTTATAACCCAATTTTTTAAAATGGAAGCTTAATCACAAAGTAAAATGCAATTATCCACATGAGTAAAACATTGTTATTCATATTCAAAATATACGCAATGCATAGAATCAACATTCAATTATAACAAGGGCTTACAAATGAGCAAAGAAAATTTTCCTGGAAATCCTTCTGTCCTCTCCAGAAACTTCCTTCTTCCTCCCTAGGAAAAAAATCAGTTTTTAGCTTAAAAGAGAAAACAGCATTGGTAAAAAAGTAAAGTGGGTGATGGCTGAAGGTATGTGTAGGGACTGGGTGGGATTTGTGATCAGGGCTAGAGAGTCCCTATATCACCTGAAATAGCCTCAGAGATGTGACCTCACAGTTAGCTTGTTGTGGACCTGAGGGACCAATTAGCACAGAACCTGTGCCCTCTAATTAGGCAGAACTGTAGGAAGCGGACCAGGTTTCAGGAATACACCTAATCACCAGTAAGGAATGGCCCTTTGCTCTCCCCAGATGGAGGCCCACAAGGGGCAACCCTCCCTGCTGGTCATTAGACTGCACCAGGTTCCAGCTTCCCAGAGGGTTTGAGGGCCACGTGTTCATGGTCCCTTGTCAGTATCACTGCAGCATTTTGCTTTCATAAACTGTTTTCTTCACACAACAAGCTGGTCCAGGCTTCTTGAATCAGGACAACAATGCACCTTTGCTTAGCCAATTTTAGGAAAACTGCAGCCCATGACCAGATCTGTCCTGTGCCTGTTTTTGTAAGGGTCACAAATGAAAAAAAGTTTATGTTTTAAAATAGTTGGAAAAATAAAAGGACTGATATTTAAGATTATATGAAAATTATATGAAATTCACCTTTCCATGTCCATAAATAAATAGTTATTGGAGCACAACTTTGCTCCTTACTTTTCAGGTTGTCTTTGCCTGTTCATCACTGTAGCATCAGAGTTGAGTAGTTCAAACAGAGACCACATGTTCAACAATGCCAAAAATATTCACCCTATGGATCCAAATGAAAAATGCATACCAGACTCCACTCTGTCCCACTGCCAAAAGGAGATGCTGAGGACTCTCCATTTGGCTGCAGGAATGTCATTTTCTGCCTGACCTCTAGGAAGGTGGAGACTCCCACTTGCAGGGTCTATGATTGTATGAGACCCTTCTGAGCTGCCCTATTGAATAGAAAGGGTTTATCACATACCTGTTGACTTGTCAGGATTCCAGACCACCTGGTGCAGGAAACAGTGACTGGTGGGGCATGAGCTCTTCTCAGACCCACCAAACTGCTGACCTCTGCTGGACAACCTCAACTCCTGGTCACTGCCAGGTTGGGTCTGATCTTGATATCCCCACACCCCAACTTGGCAAACGGGTTTCATGCCTTTATCCTCTGCTTCTTGATTTCAGGACAGTGTCAGCTTTTTGTCTGAGCTTGCAGAGATGGGGGACAAACCAAGTTGGTTGGTTCATCCCCTTCCTTTCAGTAGAAACCCTTTGTTCCTCATATCCCTATGTAAGAAGCTGATAACTATAATAAAGAACAGTAAATTGCTCTCTCCACACAGCAGCTACTGGTGTCCATTCCACACTCTTGTGGCAGGCCATGATGGAAGCCATTCCCTGGCTAACATGCTGGACACAGAAAGGAACATAAAAATCCTCTTCCCCAAGAACAAAGATGGGCATGACTGATCAGTAATCATGGCCTTTCATTAGGATCATTAGAAGCCCAGCTTTGAAGGAGTTATTGTATCAACCTGCCCTAGAGAAAAGCAGCAGCAGTTATGTTTCAACATTGCCCTGGACAAAGGTGTGACAGCCATTCTTTCAACTCTCCCTGCACAGGATCAGAGGCAGTGGAGATTTAAAGATGCAGGACTTCCTCAGGGCTGTGGGGTGGAAATTAGCTGAAGAGATACAGTTGCTGGGCAGGCCAGGAAAGCTCAGCTTTGGGGAGGCACAGGAAAAGCTCTTGGTGCTCTTCCAGATTGCATCCCCAGGACACGTTGGAGAAAGATTGTGTCCACTTTGTGGGTCTCTAGCTCTGTTTTGACTAGGAAAGCCTGAATTGGGCCATGCACTCTGGGGTGACTCTAATCCCAGAATTTTTCCTGTAGGCAAAATCAGCTTGAAACAATGAAAGGAGTGTAAAAATCTATAGCAGTGGAAAGAGTAAGACCAAGGTCTGCTGGCTTCAAATATCCAGGTAAAGGAGGGCTATCTCTTTGGAAAACCTAAAGGACAGCCAAGTTACTGAAATCAGAGGAACTCCAAAGCAACTGATTAGCAAAAGCCCATGGTAAGACAGACCCAAAAAGAGAGGGAAAGTCCTGCACACTGCATGTGCCTGGGGGAGACTTTCCTAATAGGCGTGCTGAAGCTCAAGAAAATCTGGGTATTATCACCAGCTGGTTGCAAAATCAAGAAACAGTCATCTCAGGGGAAAATATTTTAAAATATTAAAATGGACAGTGTGCAACAAGAGTTCAAGACAAACAAAGAAAAAGAAACGATGGTCCATTCAAAGTAAGAAATACAGAAAATACCTACAAAGGAGGTGAGAATGCAGACATACTGAACAAAGCCTTTTAAAAATTATCTTTTTTTGTCTTTATTTTTTTAATGTTACATTCAAAAAATACGAGGTTCCCATATACCCCCACCCCCCTTACCCCACTCCTCCCCCCATAAAAACAACCTCCTCCATCATCATGAGACATTCATTGCACTTGGTGAATACATCTCTGAGCACCACTGCAACTCATGGTCAGTGGTCCACACCATAGCCCACACTCTCCCACAGTCCACCCAGTGGGCCATGGGAGGACATACAATGTCCAGTAACTGGCCCTGCAGCACCACCCAAGACAACTCCAACCCCCAAAAATGCCACCACATCACATCTCTTCCTCCCACTCCCTACCCCCAGCAGCCACCATGGCCACTTTCTCCACACCAATGCCACATTTTCTTCGATTACTAATCACAATAGTTCATGGATAGAATACCAGTACCTTTCTGCTCCTCAGCCTGATTCATTTCAAGTGTTTCATCTTCAAGTTCACTGATGTCTTTAAAGTTCACTGTGGTCTTTAAAATGCTATGGGAGATGAAAGAACGTATAGAAAAAGAACTAAAGGATATCAGGAAAACAAAGAAGGAGAAATATGAGAGTCTAAGTAAAGAGATAGAAATTTTAAAACAGAACTACTGGAATTGAAGACCACAATAACTGAAGTGAAAAATGCCCAAGAGGGTTTCAATAGCAGATTGGATCTGGCAGAAGGAAGAATCAGTGAACTTGAAGATGAAACACTTGAAATGAATCAGGCTGAGGAGCAGAAAGGAAAAAGAACTAGTAAAAGTGAAAATAGCACAAGACAGATATGGGACACCATCAAGCACACCAACATAGGCATTATGGGAGTTTCACAAGTAGAAGAAAGAGAATGGGGCAGAAAGAATATGCAAAAGAATAATGACAGAGAACTTCCCAAACTTAACAAAAGATGTGAAAATACACATCCAAGAAGTAAGAGAACACCAAAGAGGATAAACATGAAGAAAAATACACCCCAATATTTATCAATTATGCTATCCAATGCAAAGGGCAAGGAGAAAAAAATGAACACTGCAAGAGAAAAACAATGTGTTTGTACAAGGGAACTCCAATTAGATTGACTACTAATTTCTCATCAGAAAGGCTATAAGGAACTGGTTTGAAATCCTTAAGGTGTTGAAAAAAACTTCCAGTCAAGAATTTTAAATCTGTCAAGACTCTCTTTCAAAAATGAGGGCAAGATTAAGACATTCTCAGATAAACAGAGGCTGAGAGATTTCATTACCGCTAGACCTGCCCTAAAAACAATGATAAAGGGAGCTATTCAGACTGATCAGAAAGGACACTAGACAGTGGTTCAAAGAACAATAAAGAAATAAAGACCTGTGATAAAGGTAACAATTTGAAAAATTATAAATTCCACTATTATTGAATTGTATTGTTTGATATGTAACTCCACTTCTTGCTTCCTAAAGGTGCTAAAATGTAAATGCATAAAAAATAATGATAAACCTATGTCTTGGACATACAAAGATATAAGTGATAACAAATACAAAAATAAATGGTTGGGAGATGGAGGGGTATAGGAGAAATATAAAATACATGTTATTGAAGTTAAGTGGATAAAAACACAACATTATGGTTATATACTTCAGATGTTAAATTTTAACCCAATGTTAATCACAAGGAAAATAGCTGAATATACATTCAATAAGAAATGAGAAGTCACTCATGATACAACATATGCAAATATAAAAGACAACCTTAACAGAAATGAGAAACAAAAAAGTAAAAGACTTACAAAGGATAAATAGCAACATGGCAGAAGAAAAACCTGTATTATCAGTGGTGGCTTTAAATGTAAATTGATTTAAAAATCTCTAGTCAAAAGGCAGAGATTGGCAAAAAAAGATAAAGATGCTTGACCCAATTAGATGCTGTCTGCAAGAGACTCACCTCAAATTCAAAGATATGAGTAGATTGATGGTGAAAGGATGGGAAAAAATATACCATGCAAATAGTAACCAAAAGAGAACTATGGTGGCAATTCTAATATCAGATAGAATAGACTAAGTAAAAACTGTTATGAAGAACAAAGATAGTCATTATATGCTGATGAAAGAGACAATTCAACCGGAAGATTTAACAATTATATATACGACAGAGCCCCAAAATATAAGAATAATCAGATGACCAATGTGGTGAGCTGGCCCATGCACACTGCTGATGCACACAAGGAGTGCTGTGCCATGCAGGGGTGTCCCCCATGTAGAGAAGCCCCATGTACAAGAAGTGCGCCCCATAAGGAGAGCTGCCCTGCACAAAAAAAGTGTAGCCTGCCCAGGACTGGTGCCACACACACAGAGAGCTGACACAGCAAGATGATGCAACAAAAAGAGACACAGATTCTTTTGTACAAGCAGATACAGAAGAATACACAGCAAATAGACACAGAAATCAAACACCTGGGGGGAGGGGAAGGGGAGAGAAATAAATAAAAAATAAAGAAACCTTTTAAAAAAATACAATAGAGGCACCCACAACACCAGATTTAAAATCACAGAAGAAAGAATCAGCTATGTACAGGACAGAACTGCTTAAATTGGTAAAAGAATGAAAAAATATTGAGCAAGGGTTCAGGGAGTTGAGTGACAGTATGAAATTCACCAGCATATGTGTCATGGAAGTTCCAGAAGGAGAGGAGAAAGGAAAGGTAGCAGAAAAAATATTTCAGGAAATAATGACTGAAAATTCCCCAACTCTCATAAAAGATATAGATATACATGTCCAAGAAGCACAGAGTACTCCAATCAGAATAAATCCAAATACACCTACTCCAAGACACATACTATAAAGAATGTTAAATATCAAAGATAAAGAGAAAATTCTGAAAGCAGCAAGGGTGTAGCAAAACATCACATAAAAGGGATGCCCAGAAAGACTTAGTATGGATTTCTTACCAGAAACCATAGAGGTGAGAAGGTATGGGTAAGATATAATTAAGGGAGACAGATGTGGTTCAGGTGATAGGGCCTCCATCTACCATATGGGAGGACCTGGGTTCAATCCTTAGGGCCTCCTGGTAAAAAAAAGAGAGAGAATGTGTGCCTACATGGCAAGCCAGTACCCACGTGGCAAGCTGAGAGTCTGTGCAGTGAACCAAGTGCCCATGCAGTGAGCCGAGTGCTCACATGAGTGCCCATGTGGCGAGCTAACTGCCCACATGAGTGCCTACATGGCAAGCCAAATGCCCATGTGGGTGCCCATGTGACAAGCTGAGTGTGCTCATGCAGTGAACCTAGTGCCCATGTGAGTGTCCATGTGGTGAGTTGAGTGCCCATGTGATGAGCCAAGTGCCCACACAAGTGCCCACATGGTGAGCTGAGTGCCTGCATGGTGAGCCAAGAGCCCACATGAGTACCCATGTGGTGAGCCAGTGCCCATGCAAGTGAATCATGCAGCAAGAAGATGGCACAACAAAAGAAAGAAGAAGGGGAGAACCAAGGTGAAGGGCAGCAGAGACCAGGAACTGAGGTGGTGCGATTGACAGGGAACCTCTCTTCACAGCAGAGGTCCCCAGGATTGAATCCCAGTGAATCCTAGACGAGAAAGATGAGAAGAGAAGATAGAAAAGAGAAATAGATACAGAAGAAGATCACATAGCAAGTGGACACAGCAGCAAAAACAGCAGGGCAGGGGAAGGGGGAGGGAAAGAAAAAAGATATAGTTAAGATACTGAAAGACAAAAACTGCCAGCCAAAAATTCTTTATCTGGCCAAACTATCCTAATACAATAATGAGCTTAAAAAATTTACAGATAAACAGAAAGTAAGAGAGTTCATAAACAATCTGGCCCTACAGGAAACACTAAAGGGAGTTCTGCAGACAGAGAAGTAAAGGCAAGAGATAGAGACTTGGAGGAAAGTGTGGAATTGAAGACTTTCAGAATAACCAAAAGGGTAAAAAGACAGGAAAAAAAAAAAAAGAGAAGATACAAGAAAGCCAAAGGATGAAATGGTTGAAGTAAGTCATGCTTTTACACTGGTAACATTGAATGTTAATGGGCTAAACTCCTCAATCAAAAGACATTGGCTGAGAGAATGGATAAAAACAATGAGCTATCCATATGCTGTCTGCAGGAGACTCACCTAAGCCTCAAGGATGCAAATAGCCTGAAAGTGAAAGACTGAAAAAATATTTTTCATACTAACAATAACCATACTAGTGTCAGACAAAACAGACTTTAAACACAAAAAAGTGATAAGAGATGCAGAAGGCCATTAAATATTAATAAAAAGGACAATCCACCAGGTAGGAGTAGCTGTCATAAATATATATGCACCTAACCAGGGTGCCCCAAAATAAATGTGGCAAACTTTGGCAAAACTTAAAGGAAAAATAGACATCTCTATAATAATAGTTAGAGACTTCAACACACCATTCACATCAATGGATGAAACAAATAGACAGAAGGTCAACAAGGAAACATAGTACTTGAACAATATGATAAGTGAACTGGACCTGACAGACACACAGAATATTGCACCTCAAATCAGTAGGTTATATGTTCTTCTCAAGGGCTCATGGATCTTTCTTCAAGATAGACTACATGTTGGATCACAAAAGGAGGGGATGTGGTTCAAATAGTACAGTGCCTGCCTCCCACATTGGTGGTCCCAAGTTCCAATCCTTTTGCTTCTGAAGAATACAAACAAGCAATGAGCAATGAGCAGATATCAAGTAGAAACATAGAAACAACAAGCAGACAATGAGCAAAAACAACAAGCAAGACAATGAGCAAACAACAAGCAGACAATGAACAAAAACAATGAGAAAAAGCAACAAGCAAAAACAACAAGCAAACAGACAAGAGAGCAATTTTGGGGCGGGGATTTTTTTTTAATTGTACACCACGATCAACTGGGTTTTATTCCTGATATACAAGGGTGGTTCAACACAGGAGAATCCATTAATATAATACACCACATTAGGAAACATAAGGGAAAAAAACACATGATCATCTCGATTGATGCAGAAGATGTACTTTACAAAATAGCATCCTTTCTTGATAAAAATTCTTCAAAGGATAGTGTATTAGTCAGTCAAAGGGGTGCTGATACAGAGTACCAGAAATTGGTCGGTTTTTATAAAGGTTATTTATTTGGGGAAGGGCCTTACAGATACCAGGCCATAAAGCACAATTTACTTACCTCACCGAAGTCTATTTTCACATGTTGGAGCAAGATGGCTGCCAATGTCTGTGAGGATTCAGACTTCCTGGGTTCCTCCCTTCCAGGGTCCTGCTTCTGTCTGGGTTCAGAGTTCTTCTCTTCCCAGGGCCTCCTTCTTCCTGGGGCTTGCTTCTCAATAAAAGCCCTAATCATAACTTAATCACACTCAGGTACAGAACAGATTACAAACATAATCCAGTATCTATTTTTGGAATTCATAACCACATTAAACTGCTACAGAAAGTAATAGAAGGAAAATTCCTCAACATGATGAAGGACATATATGAAAAGCCCACAGCCAATATTATACTCAATGGAGAAAGGTTGAAAATTTTCCCTCTAAGACTGGAAATAAGATGAGAATGCCCACTGTTACCACTATTATTCAACATTGTGCTAGAAGTTCTAGCTAATGTGATTAGGCAAGAAAAGGAAATAAAAGGCACCCAAATTTGAAAAGAGGAATTAAAACTCTCCTTGTTTACAGATGACATGACCCTGAATTTAGAAAATTCCTAAAGATCTAAAACAAAGCTAGTAGAATTGAGAAATAGAGTTCAGACATGGCAGGATAAAGAGCAACACACAAAATCAGTAGTGCTTGCTTCGAGACACTAGTAATGAACAATCTGAGGAAGAAATCAAGAAAAAAATTCCATTTACAATACCAACAAATATTTACATCAAAAAGAATCAAATATTTAGGAATTAATTTAACCAAGAATGTAAAGGGTCTGTATTTAGCAAACTACAAAACACTACTAAAAGAAACCAAAGAAGACCTAAACAAATTGAAAGACATTCCATGGTCATTGATTGGAAAGGTAAACAATTCTATAGATTTATAGATTCAGTGCAATCCAAATCAAATTTCCAACAGGATACTTTACAGAAAGAGAAAAGTCAATTACCAAATTTGTTTGGAGAGAAAGTTGTCCTGAATAGGCAAAAATATCCTAAAAAAGAGGAGTGAAGTCATAGGACTCATGCTTCCCAACCTTGAAACATGTTATAAAGCTACAATGTCTAAAACAGTATGGCACTGGCAAAAAGATAGACACATTGATCAAAGGAATAGAATTGAGATTTCAGAAATAAACCTGCACCTCTATGGTCAACTGATTTTCAATAAGCCTACCAAGTCCCCTTTGCTGGGTCATAGCACTCTTGTCAACAACTGATGCTGGGATAATGATATCTATAACAACTCAAAATGGGTCAAAAGCCTAAATATAAAAATCAGTGCCATAAAATTCTTAGAAGATACTATAGGGAAATGTCTTCATAATTGTGTGGTAGGTGGAGGTCTCCTAAATGTTACATCCAAAACATGAGCAATGGAAGAAAAACATAAATGGAGCCATGAGTCATGCTCTTGGGTCCTGGTGGTCACTCCAGGGAAGCAGCTATGGCAGAGGTGATGAGTTTGGGCCAAGATCCCAATGGCTCACCCATTCTAGACTCCATTCATGAGGGAGGATGACAGCTCTATTTCCTTCTGTGTGTGGCCAGCCTGGTTCATCCTGCACAGGGGAGAGCCTACACAATGGAAAAAAATTTTGGTAACCATATATCTGATAGGAGACTTATATCCTGCATATATAAAGAACTCCTATAAAATAAAAAGACAAAAAAACCCATTTAAAAAATGGGAGAAAGATTTGAACAGATTCTTCTCCAAAGAAGAAACACAAATGGCTAAAAAGCACATGAAAACATGCTCAAAATCACTAGCTATTAGGGAAATGCAAATCAAAACTGCAAAGAGATACCTTCTTACTCCCATAAGACTGGCAGCTATCAAAAAAAAAAAAAAAAAAAACAGAAGACTACAAGTGCTGGAGAGGGTGTGGAGGAATGGGAACACTCATCCACTGCTGGTGGGAATGCAGAAGGATCCAGCCATTCTGGAGGTCAGTTTGGGGGTTTCTCAAAAAACTAGCTACAGATTTGCCATGTGCCCCAGCAATTCCACTGCTGGGTATATACCCAGTAGAGCTGAAAACAAGAACCCAAACCAATATATGCACACCAATGTTCAGAGCAGCACTATGCACTATTGCCAAAAGTTAGAATGAACCTAAATGCCCATCAACAGATGAATGGATAAATAAAATGTGGTATGTACATACAATGGAATTCTACTCAGCTATAAGAACAAATACAGTACAAACACATGTGATAACATGAATGAATCTTGAGAATCTTGTGTTGAGTGAAGCAACCCAGGCATTGAAGGACAAATACAACATGACCTCTCTGATATGAAATAAGTAAACCAAGCTGTCTCAGAGAGCTAGAGACTGGATGATAGGCTTAAAGGAAGTTGGGGGATAGAGAAAGGTTGCGAGCTGACACCTATATGGGTGAAATCTATGATAAGCTGGAGGTAAGTATTTGTACAGGGAAGGGATAGAATGGGGGCATAGGGATACCTTTTTGGTGGGGCTTTGTGTGCCTGAGGGGGGCTAAGAATGGGAGGAAGGGTCAGATGGCCCAAGAAATTGGGGGGAGGGTGGGGGGAACATTTGAACATAGGAGATTGTCAGGTATGTGGTTGAAATTATAATGTAGAGAAAACACTTTAGAAAATATAATAAGGAAGGTTACCTGTTTAAGATGCTTGGGGGGGGGGGCATCTGACCCAGGGCAAGCTTCTAGGGAGTATGCGAGTGCTCGTTTTGTCATAGTGGGTTATATCATTGGGTGGAGACCCAAACAATGAAAGTGAAGGTATACCCACATTCTGGGGAAGACTGATGTTCTCAAGGCAAGGGAATTGTATATCTCTAGGGAATTGGTGGCTCCCAATGGGCTAGGGCAGTCAAGTATGTCAAGCTCTCAACATTGTTGCAAGTATCTCTGAATATGGTCCTTCAAGTAATGAAGGTTGATTGTCACTGTGGGCCCTGAGGGGAGGGAGAAAGAGGTATTGAATAGATGGGGTCAGCGTAACTGTGAGGCAATGCAAGTTTTCCACAAGATCATGCAATGATGGATATAGGACATGCTACATTACACCAAAAATGTATAATATTCTGTAGACTAAAATGTAAACCATAATGTAAAACATAAGATAACTAAAAATTTAGAAAATTGTATAGTCTAAAATATAAACCATAATGTAAACCCAAATGGAACTATGTTTGAAAGCTATTGTTTCAATATCTGTACATCAGCTGCAGCAAATATAATATGAACATGCAAAAATATCATTTCTGGGGAAGGGACAAAGTGTTTGATGTTGGATATGTGGGAGTACTGTATATTTTATGTGTGAATTACTGTGACCTAAAACTTTTGTGAACACAAACTTAATAAGTAGGAAAAAAAGAGAAAGGATGTAGATATTGAGGAAGAAATGGAAGAAATTGCCTTGTCACTGTACATACAGGGCAACACCAATAACAGTGATGAAAGGCAAAATGTCAAAAACAAAGGTTTTTCATTTTTTCATTTTTGATACCCCAATTTATTTTTACTTTATTTGATTTTTCTAAATTAGTATGTATTCTATATCTAGCCTTTAAACCCATCACTATATTCCATTTTACTATTAATGGAACTTGGCAAAATATTAGGCTTCATTTTTAAAGAAGTTCAGACCACAGAGAGTTTCAACTATGTCAGAGGAGGAACATGTGAGTGGGGTGTTATTGACGGGGACACATGTTTGGGAAGGTGTTCTCCAGAGCATGTATACAGGGTACATAAAAATGTTTGGATATTTTCATAGTGGTTTCAGTTAAAAAAGACAACTGAGGGAGTGCTGAGTTCCTAGCCAGGGGAGGTCTATCACATTCCCCAATGGAACAGCAACAATCCCCCAAGTGCAAAGATCTATAAAGACGGATGGTCCAATGAGCCCTTGATACCGATGACTATGCTTATGAGCCTGTGGACCTGAAATATGAACTAGGCCTAGAGCTGCAGGATGCCTAAGAGTTACTTTCTGAGAGCCTCCC
The DNA here is from genome assembly GCF_030445035.2 of Dasypus novemcinctus. Lineage (NCBI taxonomy): Eukaryota > Metazoa > Chordata > Mammalia > Cingulata > Dasypodidae > Dasypus > Dasypus novemcinctus. The sequence continues at coordinate 87,984,231 of NC_080690.1, read as the reverse complement.
TCTTGCTCAAATGTGGTCACTCTCTAAGCCAAACTCAGCATGTAAATGCATTACCTTCCTCTCAGCATGGAACATGACTCCCATGGATGAGCTTCCCTGGTGCTGAGGGATTACTACCAAGCACCAGCTGATGATGTAACTAGAAAAAGACCTTGAATAAAAGGGCCAACTCGGACCAGCAGAATATCTCAGCCTACATGTAATATTGGGTGTTAAAAACTGTTTTTTGACCTTGAATAAAAGGGGGAAATGGAAAGGACAAATGAGTTTATATGGCTATGAGTCTCCAAAAAAGAGTTGGAGGTCATCAGAGGGGTCGCACTTACTCATGCCTCAGCAGAGTCCCAGAGACAGCCAAAGTAGATACAAGCCCAGGTACTGGTTTTCCTGAGAACTACAGAGACTCACAGGTTGTACAGTCATGACAGATGGCTTTGGAGTTCTGTGCCATGTCAGTTGGCCCTACTTTGGAGTTGTGTTCCTGAGTGTGATGGAGTTGGACTCAGATGTACCCTTTCTACACATGCCTCCACTGTCACTTTTGTTATCACTGGGGTTGGTGTATACTGAAGAGACCTGAACCTCTGGACTGTCCATGTGACAGCCAGGCCCTGAGCCTCAGCAGACTTGCCACTCCTACCATCTGGTTTATTGGACTTACCCCGGCCAGCTAACAGGAAGTTGAAGAAGGTCAATCACCACACCAGGGAGCCAAGAGTGCCTACAGCTGCAAGCAGGAGAATAGCAACCATCATCCATGTGGAATCTAAGCCCCCTCTCAATATAGAGAGGGTGGACATATCCATCCCAGGGCCCACAAGGTGGAGGAATAGAGTATGGATTAGAGTGGACTTACTGATATTCTACTGTGGAACTATTGTGACTAGTAATGGAATAAATTTGTAGCATTGAAGTGCAGAAAGTGGCCACAGGAGGTGCTGAGGGCAGGGAGAGGGAAGAAGAGATGTGATGTGGGGGCATTTTTGGGACTTGGAGTTGTCCTAAATGATATTGCAGGGACAATTGCTGGACATTGTATGTCCTGCCATGGCCCACTGGGTGGACTGGGGGAGAGTGTAAACTACAATGTAAACCGCTATCCATGTGTTGCAGCAGTGCTCCAAAATGTATTCACCAAATGCAATGAATGTGCCACAATGATGAGAGAGGTTGTTGATGTGGGAGGAGTGGGGTGAGGTATATCGGGACCTCCTATTTTTTGAATGTTACATTTTTAAAAAATAAGGAAGGGGAAAAAAATACCATGCATGTTATTTCTCCATGGGAGCAGGCCATAGCGCCAATTGTATTTTAAGTTCTACTCACATTACTCTGGTAGTCATTGCTCCTCTTGGTATATCCTTCACAAAGCCAGCATGCTGCAACACCACTGATTCTAGAGAGAGGCTAGGAAGTTAGGGTCCAGCATTTCATTGGCCTGGTGCATACTGCCCTTTAGCACTATGAAACAGAGTCAGTCTGGAGACAATGTCGATTGTAAATCTGGCCATATAGATCCACTACTAGCTGCTGCCAGACTCTGAAACTGCAATGTACTCTCCATCCACTTCAAGAACATAACCAGGGATGCAGTAGATACATTTATTGTGTTAGGGGTCAGTGACCAACCTAGTCAATAGCTCAAATGAAGAGGCACCATGCAGTGTACTGAATGCATTGTTTGGATGCACAAGAGAATTTGACAATAGGGAAATCTATCTCTTAATTTTTATACCCTTTCTAAACACTTCCAATGCAATGTGTAACGTATCAAATGAAATTAACTTTTATGATTATGTTAATTAACAGGTATTTTTCTTTAGCAGTACAGGAAAAATTACCTTCACAATTATTTTATGAAAATCAAATTCTCCCATTGGAATCTAGTTTATCTTCCTTTACCATCATTGTCTGGGTGCAGCATGTAGAGTATGCATATCTCCACATGCTAGCTCAAATTTTAGGATCACATGCTGGAATTCCTCCATAAATTTAGCTAGGCCCTCTCTGAAAATCACCCCAATTTTTTTTTTCACATTGAGCTAAATATGTCAGGGAGCAGGGAACATGGACTCTAATTGTTCCTGTGTCTCCTTTTGCTACTTCTTTTATGGGGTAGAGGCCATTCTCAGGTTCTCTGGTAGGGTGAAAAGATGTCCCACTCCTGGTGACTCCTGCTATGGGCACATAAAGTGGGGTGTGGAGGCTGAAGGTGAGCCCAAGGGGGCTTTAGATTTGGGGGTCTTAGGCTTGGAGACCTTAGGCTTGGGAACCTTGGTCTCCAGGACCTTAGTCTCCAGGACCTTGGCCTCCAGGATCCCAGGCTCAGGATCTGGGTTACAATGCAGGGGAGACCTGAGGAGGTGATCATCTAAGAGATCACTCTCCTTCTCAGGCCTTCTCTGTCCAGGTTCCTTTTCCCCTGGCCCATTTTTCTCTGGTTCTCTCTTTTCTAGTGATGGTTTCACAACCTGTGTTCTGACATACAGCCATAAAGAATTGGACATAAGGAAACTTTGCCAACTTCCCTTCCCTTTTTCACAAGATATCTAACTGCAAAATAAGGTTATAATTTAGAGTGCTATTAGCAGGCCATTGCCGGCCATTTTCATGGCAGTACTATGGTCATACAGTGTTACAGAAGAAAAAGTTTCTCCTTCCTCAGTCCTTCAGTGGGCAAGGTCTGCTATATGAGGGGCTGCCCCCAATATTCTAGGAAAATTGGAGAAGTGTTTGTCAGCTGATCTGGTATCCCAGACTTTTAGTATGACTAAACTTTTAGCCTCTACATGGAAGCACCCAAGCCTCTTTAGTCTTGGGGGATGTTTGGAGCTAGAATCCAAACCAAGATCCCAAAATATCACCCCCTGTCCCTCTAGGAAGTTAGGGGGCACTGACTGCTCAGGGGTCACTCAGGCCTTGGGAAACATTTGGGGCTGTGACTCTGGTCTCAGTATCCTGAGAACTCAGAGCTGCGCCAGACCCATGCCAAACTAGGTCTTGGGAGATGTCCAGACCTGAGTTCTAGACCAAAGCAACCAAGCTGTGTGATTCTTCCTAGAAAAGGGCTGACTTGAAACCTTTCTTTTACAGAGGAATTTTGCATTAAACCAGACATTAAAAGTCCAGTAAGTAACAGTTTTGCACTTGCCAGCAATTAACCTTGGGACCCCCCAGGGGTTAAGAAGGAACACAACTTCCCTTCCCTACCAAGGGTGGGACCAAAGCCTTTCTGGCAAATGCATTTTCAGTTATTGCAGTGGTTTCTGACAGGTTCTTCTGCGGTGAAGCTGATTTTTGTTACTAGTATCAATTTAGGTTTCTATTTAATAGTGGCTTCCTGGAATTAGCCATTTAATTACCTCAGATTAGACAATGCTTTTATAAACTTCCTATAATCAACCATAACCACATAGACTAGCCACCCCATATCTAATTAAGCATATTTAGTTACAGTTACCAACCAATGAAATCTACCTCTATTCACTTAAAAGCCCTGTCTTACATTCTACATTCTATTCTGTGAAAACCAGTCATTTCACTTTAGGACAAATCCATATTTGATTAAACATGAACTTGCCATTTGCATCTTAAAGAGTTAATACATATAATGCTAATTTATTTAATTAGTATTCAATAAACCTAGGGAGATAACACCCAAGCTAAATAAAACTGAGCTGAATAATGACATTTATTATTCTTTGAAGGCTATTTCTAATTCTTTTAACCTGCACTATGACCTGCAGTTTTGAAGCAGGCTAGTAAGATAGGGAATCAATAGATGGATCTGGAATGTGGCAGAGAGTCCATGTGGACATCAGTAACCCCCAAGATGGCTGCTGGAAGGCCCTCCCCAAGATTCTGCAATCCAGAACAGAGACTTCCTCTGGAAAACAAGAGAAGCCCCAGATATTCCCCAAGGACTTTATCATTGGGCCCTCACAGGGAATTGATGGATGGGATAATCAACCAAAGAGCAAACAGCTGAAACTCCTCCCCTGCCTTTAGCAAAGGGGTGGAATGATTAACAGTTTAAAAGCCAGGCACAGGCCTGAGTATGCACATGCTCTACTCTCTTGCCTCTGGAGTCATTCCTGACCTCTGAGCACCACTCTCACCATTTTTCCTCTGCAAGTAAAACCTGGGCATTTATTACCTATAATGGGGAGATGTAGTCTGTAAATCAGCCCTCTTTATTGCTTTTCATTCCCTTCCTCTCTACCTGGGACCCCTGACCTTTATTTTCTCCCATTTCTCTTCCCTCCCTACCTGAATAAATTACTGGCCTAACTCACCTAGTGTGCTCTTGAAATTCATTTCTGCAGCATAGCCAAGAACCTAAATAAAATCTGGTAACATATTTGATGAACCAGTCCAGGAGTTTATTGGTGAGTGAAACTATGGCCTACAGTCTATTTAATACCTTCCTTTGGTTCTCTATTTTAAATGGGTTCACCTATGAGCCTCCAAAGGTCATAATCCCAGGAGGGAAGGGACTGAGGCTTGGGAATTCTCTGCATCTCTGCCATGCACTCAGGCTTGTGAAATCTGACCATAGCCAGGATTGCTGGGTCATAAGACAGTGGCTTAAATCTTGGCCCTGACAAGACAGAGGTTCCGTGGCAGAGCACTGGGCCTTGTGAAGCTTCTTCAAGCCATTTTATCAGTAGGGGTCTTTGTTCTTGGGCCTGCCTTCTCTTGCCTTCTCCCACCCTCTCCCCTAAGGGGTGCATGGCAATGACAGAGAGCCAAGGGCTTACCCCTCCCAGCAGGTCCATGGCTTTGCAAGTGGCATTCTTATCTAACTATACCCAGCTACCTGGGGGATGAAGCAGGAAGGTGACAGATAGCCAAAACAGATGTTGTGGGAGTTCCTTCCCCAGGGGTGTCACAGGCTAGGATACCCTTGCATAATTTACCTTTACCCATGTTTTACCTTTTTACCCCTTGCTACTGAGTTTCTCTTTGCAGGTTTGTGTTAGAATGCTTTGGAATGTTTTAAAAACTGTGAAAATGGAAAAGTGCCTTTGTCTTGCAAAAAACCTGTTACCTCAGGGCTGCAAAGCCTGTTAGCTAGAACAATTAACCTCTAATCACTTAATAGCATTTTGGTGGCTGGTTTAACTGGGAAACTATCAGACGGTAAAGTCATAGAACTAAGACTGCTTCTTTTTTTTTTTAAGATTTATTTATTTATTTATTTCTCTCCCCTTCCCCCTCACCCTGGTTGTCTGTTCTCTGTGTCTATTTGCTGCATCTTCTTTGTCCACTTCTATTGTTGTCAGCAGCACAGGAATCTGTGTTTCTTTTTGTTGCATCATCTTGTTGTGTCAGTTCTCCATGTGTGTGGCACCATTCTTGGGCAGGCTGTGCTTTCTTTCATGCTGGGTTGCTCTCCTTACAGGGCACACTCCTTGCACATGGGGCTCCCCTAAGCCAGGGACACCCCTGGGTGGCACGGCACTCCTTGCATGCATCAGCACTGCACATGGGCCAGCTCCACACCAGTCAAGGAGGCCCAGGGTTTGAACCACGGACCTCCCATGTGGTAGATGGATGCCCTAACCACTGGGCCAAGCCGCCACCTAAGACTGCTTCTAAGACTTCTGGAAGGATAGGAGAAAAAGCACTATTCGACTTGGCAGCTTCAGGTTGAAATCTATTAAGGCTTTCTCCCAAGTCCAGGTGGCCCCTGGAATGCCCAGCAGCAGGGTCTCTATGATTCCCTGGGGGTGGCAGTAATCAGAGAGCAGCCAAACGTTTCCTGAGATTTAACTCAGGAACTTCTGTTTGAGTCAGTTGGTGTTGGACCCTATAATGGTCATGGTGCCGAGAACCAGAGCAGGAAACTGAATGGCCCCCATTCCTTGGGCCCATCCATTCAGAGAGCAACAAAATATCCCCTGGGGCAGATGTCTCAGGTGCTTTGATTTGGGGCCACTGCTCAGTTTCCCACCAATCCAGCTTGGGCTCATTGATATCCAGAATCAGATACCTCCAAGGCCTAGGTCACCCATAAGGATGCTTGTGGGCCAGTTAAGTTCTGAAAATTGAAATTCTCAGGACTCTGAGGCAGGGCTTCAGCTCCAAATTGTGTGGAGCAGTGGACAGTTTTAGTCAGACTAGGACTCTGGGATGCCAGAATGGTTGATTAAAAGGTGTTTCTTCATTCTATCTAGGATAATGGGTGCAGTCTTTAGCATATCAACAAACTCTCCATAGGAATCTCTTAGGAATCAGGAAATTCTGCCCACTGCTGGCCCATGTGGCCACAGTATAGCCAAGAGCAGCCTCTGTTTAGGACACTGAATTCCAGTTAAACCAGTGTAAGAAAAGAGAACAGATAAATCTGAGGCCCAGAAACCTCATGTCATGTCTCCTTAAGGAAATGAGGGAATAAACCTCAAACTTCTCAGTTTAAACTTAGTTGTGCCTATAAAAATTGTGAATAGAGATCAAGATCCAGACTGGTTACTAAACCTCTCCTGGAAACTAAGAAACCTCATGTGCCATCAATTGACAAAGAGTTTTTAGAGATGCTAAAGGCATGAAATTCTCTACCATTTTAATTTGTGCATGATCTCGTGTTCAGTTTTGAAATCTGTGTTTAACTTTGTCAGTTTGCTTGTGCCTAGGAAATCAGATTTGGGGTTCACCTGTTAGAAATTGGATAACAGTGAAAAGTAACCTGAAAATGAGTCTTTAAAAGTCAATACTGCTTTGCTAGTGTATTTAATGTATAAATCATAAGTGGAATTTATTTAATTGCTAGAAAAGCAGAAAAACTTCACAAAGTTGTTACTAATAAAATTCTTGTGGCTTAGGTAATAAAGGTACCCAATTCACCGTAAGATAAAAACTTACTAGAACCTGTAACTCAGCGTTAAGTTTATTTAGAGATGTCTTTATATTATAAAACAGTAGAAGGTTAATAACTGAAATTATATTTGGGTGGATTTAGCCTAAACCTACTATTATAAATGTAAATTCTAAACTGGACTTACCTTTGTTTATGGTCACTTCAAACCTAATCTCACCCTTTGCCTTTGCTTATGATTATTTCATAACAGCTTTTGCCCCTATAGCTCAGGGGAAAGCAAGTAAGAAGGAAATAAAAGGGCAGGATATGCAGTGGTTTCTCAATTTAAAGCCATAGAGGCCAAAGCCTGCCCCCCTGGAACTTCAGACCAGAAGGCAGAACAGATTGCTCTTACCCAAAGTTCAAAACTAGCAGCAGGGTAATGAGCTAATATTTATACAGACTCTAAATATGCTTTTCTTGTCCTTCATGCTCACTCTGCTGTATAGCAAATGAGGCTTGATTACTAACAGTAAGTCACCTATTAAGCACAGGAAAGAAATCCTAGACTTACTAAAAGCCATACTGTTACCTCAAGAAATAGCAGTTATGCATTGTCTCTGGCATCAGAAGACAGACATCGCTATAGCAAAGGGAAATGCTTGAACTGACACAGCTGCTAAAGTGGAGCACAAACCCAAATTTCCCTCCTACCCCTTATTCCAGTATCTTTACCAGTACTTGAAGTTCTGTGGTATACCCAATATGAACCAACCAAGGCAGCTAGCCTGGAATTCACCCTGGAAACTGATGGATGGCTTGTTAACGATACTCAAGTGTACCTGCCAGGAGCAGTGCACTGGAAAATCCTTCATGGACTTCACCAAGCCACTCATCTGGGGGAGGATGTTCTAACCAGCTTAGCCAAATGGGTTTTCAAAAGACAAAGCCTGGTGAAAACAGTCAAAGAAATTACCAGAAGTTGCTCAATTATAGGCAAAATGTAAGGAACTTTACTCTGTAGTTATGATTACTCACACAGCTATTAAAGTTAATCCCAAATGAAACAAGCTGCCCAAGAAAGTTCCAGTTCACCAGATGCACCTGATGGGGTGTATGAATGCCAGTTATTAGATGACCTGAAATACCTCTTCAAGAAATGGAGCTAAGTAGTGTCTATGTCAAAGTCAGCTGTTCCCTCTAACTCTAGCCCAAATGCCTATTGCTAGGGGGAGAACAAACCAGACTTCCCTTTAAGAAACCTTGTCTGTTTTCCCTAAAAAGGGCAATGCTTCTTCCCATTCTACTGAAGGAAGAATATACTTTCCCATCAACTTTGGGAAAATGCAGGCTTTGCAGGCACCTGACCTTTTCTACTTCTGTAGTCCAGTGTCCTCTTAGTAGGACCATATATTCTCAAAGTTCTAATTATGTTTATTTCTTCCAGAATCAACATCCTCTTAGCCATATGGGAACTTCATCCAGCTTTACCCAGGATGCCAGGCCCATCTTCCTCCAACTGAGATAGAATAGCAGGAGGGTTTTACACTGTGTCAGGTAGGGTCTACTGCCCCTAACCAGTAGGAAGTAGCTACAGAAGAAAGTTCATCTCCCTTCAACACCCTTTTAAGATTAAAGGTGTAAACTCCCTGAGGGGAGGAATGAAGCAGGCAGTCCACATGGACATCAGTAACCCCCAAGATGGCAGCTGGAAGACAAGATCCTGCCATATAGAACAAATACTTCCTCTGGAAAACAGGAGAAGCCCCAGATATTCCCCAAGGACTTTACCATTGGGCCTTCATGGGGAATTGATAGGTGGGGTAATCAATCAAAATGGCAAACAGCTGGAACCCCTGCCCTGCCATTAGCAAAGGGTAGAATAATTAACAGTTTAAAAGCCAGGCACAGGCCTAAGCACACATGTGCTCTACTCTCTTGCCTTTGGACCTGTTCCTGCCCTGAGCACACCGCTCTCACCATTTTTCCTCTGCCATGTAACCATGCAAGTAAAACCTGGGCATTTATTACCTATGATAGGGAATTGTAGTCTGTAAATAAGCCGTCTTTATTGCTTTTCACCTCCTTCCTCTCTATCTGGGACCCCTGGCCTGTTATTTTCTCCCATTTCTCTTCCCTCTCTACCTGAATAAATTATTGGCCTAACTCACCTGATGTGCTCTTGAAATTCATTTCTGCAGCATAACCAAGCACCAAAATAAAATCTGGTAACAGTTTTGCACAAGAATTTCATTCTTTAATTATTGACTTATAACCAAATTGTCCCCAATGCTTTAAAATACAATTTACACTTTCCTTTACTTCAGAGCTTTGCTTATTTCCCATTTTGACTTTGACAGACCTTTGACTTTTGACCAGTATATACTCACTGAGGTCATTGAAATCTCAGGGAAACTGGTTTCTTTCATGACTTGCTGCTTTTAGGAATCTCAAGACTCAAGGTAGGAAGCCACCACTCCCATCTTTGGTGGTAAAAGGACTCTGGCACCTGCCAAACTGGAAGAGTGAATGTACAATCTTTAGGGTCAAGAATTCCACTAGGCAGCAGTAGACTTCACACCTGGAGTCATGAGAGAAGCAGGGTTATTAACACCATTGGAAGGACAGGAGAAAGGGTTGTCTCAAATTTGCCTTTCCCTGAGGTACAGGGACAGAAGCTGCCATGTTACAATCAGGGGAGAATAGAGTAGCTACCATCACAAAGGTGAGGCCAGCCCTGAAATAACCATAAGCAAAGCAAACCCAGTTTAGAATTACTATCACAATAGCTCAAGTCTAAGGGAGAAGCTAGACTCAAAGTAACCATAATCAAAGGTAAATTCATCTAAGATTACTATCACAGTCATATGTTCAATGTCCAAGGCTAAATCCACCCAGTTATAGTAATTTCAGATATTATCCTTATGCTGTTTTATAATATAAAGGCATCTATATAATGATCTTAGCTCTTCTTTACAGTTTCTAGTAAGTTTTCACTTTAGAACAAATTGGGCACTTTCATTTATTAACTAACAAACTAAAACTGTTTTGTTAGTAACAACCTCCCCAAGGTTTTTCTGTTTTCCAACAGTTGAACTAATTCTGATTGCAAGACAGTATGGATATTTAAAGACTCATTTTATGTTACCTTCCACCATTACAGAAGAGAGAATTTTACACATACCTAGCTTAGGGAAAGACCTGATGGAAGCCATTTTCCAGGAACTTTTAAATCTTAATTGATGGAATATGAGGAGGTTTCTTATTCTATAGGCGAGAGGTTTAGTAAATGGCCTAGATCTTGCTTTCCCATTCACTACCCTCATTAGGCACAACCAAGGTTAGAGGAGCCTGGAGTGCAGACTAGGACTGAGTAATTGGTTTCTATGTTAATTAAGAAAATGTGAGACTTTCCCAGACCCTGCTCCTGCTGCTCCTTACCTTTTCCAACTTGGTGTCATGGTCTAAATTGTTGAAAACTGAGAAGGTTATTTCTAAAATGGAGTTAATGGAAGTTTGGAGGTCCAGGGAAAGTTTCTGCAGTGTTCTATGGATATCCAATGCAGACTGGCTGTGTTTCTAGTTCCGCCTCTGAGTAATTTCCCTGAGCTTATAATTGACAGGTTTAGTAGTGCATTTATTTCTTTATCTCTTTTTTGAATTTTTAAATTATTCTTTAAACAAATCAATTTTATTGGTACATAGTAATAAAGCATACAATTCACCCAAAGTGTACAATCAATGATATTTTGTATAATCACATAGTTGTGCATTCACTTCAATCATTATTAGAGCATTAGCATTATTTCAATAACAAAAAAACAAACAAACAAGTAAACAAGAAAATTCTCCACCTCTCAATCTCTCTGTTTCCCCTGCTGTACATAGCTACTATTTCTTGCTATTTCTGCACAATTATGTTTTTATTTATTCAGCAGTTTTATTGAGATATATCCACATACCATACAGTCTATCCAAAGTGTATAATCCTCATCTCTTTAAGGAGACATGATCACATGGTCTCTGGCCCTCACATCTGTCTGTCCTCTCCTCTTTTACACAGGAATAACTGGAATTCAGAGTCCTATGCAGAGACACTCTCAGCCATACTATGGCCTCATGGTGTGGCAAGAAAAGATTAGCTTCTTCCTTTTAGACCATCAGTAGGCAGGTTCTCCCAGTTAGGTTATCCCATCATCCTTGGGGAGGGTAAATGTGTTGATCAGTGTTGGTGGCATCCTACTGCTAGATCTGGTTGAATGGATTGCTAACCAACTCAGTGTCCTGGAGGTCGGGAGCCCTGCTCACTGTCTCCACATTCCAGGGATTGGGAGCCTTATGTCTCTGGGCATCCCCAAGGCCTTAGAGGTCTTGGAAGATGTCTGGCTCTGGTTCCCAGACCTTAATTCCCAAGCTGGACTTTCCCACTAGGAAAGAGGCTGTCTAGGAACCTTTCTTTGGCCTACTTTGCAGAGGTCTTAGGAGATAGCCATAAGAAAGCTGATCTCATGATCCCTCCCAGGGACTGAGTTCCTCAGTTAAACCCAATATTGAGAGGCATCTTAAAAAGCAGACTGTTCTGCAGCTTACAAGCAAACAGTCTCAGGGGTCCTGGAGGTAATCTCAGGGCCTCACTAATAAAACAAAAAGGGCATGTACAGTCTTTAAAAATTCACCAGTCCTCAGTGGGGGTTGAGAAGTGTTACTTGCCTCTTTGTCTCCTGGCTCAGCTCACCAAATATGCCGACAGTAGTCTCTTGGTTCTGGACTCCTAGGTTCTTGGCTTATGTTGCATAAAAGAATTTAAGGACACACCATAGGGTAGACAAGGGAGTAAAGAATTTATTAAGAAATAAGAAAACAAGTACACAATCTGAGGCATAAACTGTGAGCATGCTGCAAGGTGAGTCACTCTAATGTATTTTTAATCTCATCCATCATGTCTTTCATTCCCATAAGGCCTTACTTTTCTTTGAAGGCTTTCAAACTGTTCTTTATGCTCACCCAGGGTCTTCTTAATTTCCTTTATTTTGGTAAGGGGGCAAGATGGCATCTGAGTGACTGCACCTCATAATCTGTCATGCAAAGAAGCAGCTGAGTAGGGTTGGAGTCCTGCTGGACCAAGCTGTTTTGGGTGCCTTCAGGGCAGGAGGTGTCTGGACATTGATTTAGTGGGACAGTGACAGAGGAGATTCTTGCAAGAGGTAGAATTTTGGTCTCTTTCACGGAGGTCGGGGTTGTGAACAGGACCCTTCCCCCTGGGGCTGGCGGCCCAGCAGTGGTGATTCCTAAAGGCGTTGTTCTGCTGGGGAGTTCCCAAGCCCCGAGTGGGCTGTTTTGGGGGCTTGCAGGGCAGGAGGTGTCTGGAAGTCAATTTGGTGAGACAGTGATGGAGGAGATTCTTGCAAGAGGTGGAATTTTGGGTTTCTGCCACGGAGGTCAGAGGTTGCTGGTGGGACCCCTCCCGCTAGAGATGGCGCCCAGCTGCAGGGATCCCTGAAGACTGTGTTGTGTGGCAGTGCTCCCAGGCCCCCTGTTAACCAGATGTGTGCTCCCCAGCTCTGTATCCCCTAAACCCTGGTTGCCCATGCTCCAGAGACTCACACACCTTGAGTATACAGTTTCACAGACTTAGTCCACCGTGCCCTGAGGGCCATCTGAGGTCCTTGATTACCCTAGCCCTCGGCATTTGTGGGGTTTTTTTCTTTTTTCTTTTTCCTTTTTCCCTTTTCTTGGTTGCTAATATTGCATTGTCTCCTGGTCTTTTCTCCCGTTTTATCCCCCAAGGTCCTTTTTCATTTATTTAGTTTTTCTCTCCTTTTCTTTTTCTTGCTTGTTCCCCCCCCCCCTTTTTCTTTGCCCACCCCCTTTTTCTCTTCTCTTTTTTTTCTTTTCTCTCTTTTTCTTCTTATTTTATTTTATTTTATTTATATAATAGGTTCTGCAGGGAGCACTTCACACTTGCTGTGTTTCCTCATCCTCCATTTCCTCTTTTCTGTGTGAATTGATTTTGGCCACCTACACTATCCCCTTTCCCCCACATCTTGTTATTATCCATCATCTACTGTTTCTCTTACATTCCACCTCCCTTTCTTTGGCCCCCAAATTGTCTGAATTTTAATTTCTAATACCTTTGTTCTGTTTTCTGTCTTTTATTCACTCTTGCTATTATTGTCTTTCTTTTCTCTTTCCCTCTCTCATGAAAACACTGGCTTTTTAATTCATACTATATTCCTCCCCATATTCAGTTGACTGTCTCATTATAGGTACTCTACTTACTGCTATAACCCTACACAACTTACATGAGTCTAATACCCATTCTCCCAGATCTCACATTGTTGCTCTGTTAACATTTATTACCAATACTACTTTATACATTATCTTTTATTACTCATTCTGTTTTCCCTGGCCCTAATATTTTCCTTCAAAGTGAACTTAGCCAGCAAAAAGAAAAGAGAGTAAGAAGAACAAAGTGACAAAGAGAAGACATAACACTTATGCATGAACAGAAACTAATTAATCCCCAAGACTAGAAAATGAAGCTAAGGAACTGATTAAACCCATCAAGATAAAATCATGACCAGACAGCAACAAAAAAACTACAAACCAAACCAATAATCAGGAAAACGTGGCTGAATCCAATGAACAAACTAAAAACCAGGAAGGGGAGTAGAACATTGTACAAGTAATTAAAGATCTCAAAAAATATATTAAAGACCAACTTGATGAAGTAAAGGAGGAGATTAAAAATATGAAGGAAACACTTGGAGAGGAAATTGCAGACATATGCGGAAAGATAACAGATATGATGGTGTGTAGGAGTCGATGGACCCAAGGGAATCAGGAATGAAAGACAAAGAAAGATTGGGTTCAGGGGATCTGTGAGCATTGAAGCCTCAAGCTCATCAGACAAGTTTATTAATTTCAAGGGCTTCTTTATATACCCCCAAGCAATTGTGAGAACCAGCAACTATTCTAGCTAACTATTCCCATTACCTCATTCTAAATAACACAGTGCACAGTGGATAAGATAGTTACTAAAGCTCATAATATTCTATTATATTATTGAAACAAACATACTCATTAATCTTTTTGCCCAGGTTACTTGAGATATCGAGTCTGGGTTCTGCTGGAATGTTATGTTTCCCAGAGAGATTAGCCACCTGCACATATATCTCTAGGGACAGCATGACCCAATGGTCAGAAAGTAACTTGCTTCCATGGAAACAACATGCGTTTGTTTCCCACATTTCCCCTTTTTGTTTTAGTCAGGGTGACTGTGCCTGTCTTAGGTTGTCCTCCTCTGAGAGTCTTACCTGTCATTGACTACCAGTCAAGCACTCTGACTATGGGGAATTATATCAGGGTTTTAGCAAGTACCAAATTATTAGCTTGTCCCATCATGTCGACATGGTGCAGTCTTCGGTATACTTCTCGTCCCAGGCAAGCGACAACAATGAGCAACAAGATTAATACACAAAATCCTATTCCTAATGCTGATAAAAAATGTTGAGACTTCCACCAATCTACTGGATAAAGCTTATTAAAATGAGGCATTAAATCATTAAAGATATCCTTATCTTCAGCTACATAAATCTGATTATGAGACATTTCTAATATCTTTTTCTGTAATTCTTCTATTTTTTTTAAAATACTAATCTTTTTTTTTAAGATTTATCTATTTATTTAATCCCACCCCACCCCCACCCCCCGGTTGTCTGTTCTCTGTGTCTATTTACTGCGTCTTGTTTCTTTGTCTGCTTCTGTTGTCGTCAGCGGCTCAGGAAGTGTGGGCGGTGCCATCTTGGGCAGGCTGCACTTTCTTTTGTGCTGGGCGGCTCTCCTTACGGGGCACACTCCTTGCGTGTGGGGCTCCCCTATGTGGGGGACACCCCTGCAGGGCAGGGCACTCCCTGCACACATCATCACTGCGCATGGGCCAGCTCCACACGGGTCAAGGAGGCCCAGGGTCTGAACCACGGACCTCCCATATGGTAGACGGACGCCCCAACCACTGGACCAAGTCCGCTTCCCTCTTCTATTTCTAAGGACATATTACCTTCATGACCTATCAAATGATTTTTAATCTTTTTCCAATCAAACATAGGACTATTATAAGCAAGTGGAGTAATACAAAAGTTACTTTCATTCCAATCACATTTCAATCCCTTAAGTAGATTTAAGTTATATACTTGATCTCCAAGATGTAAAACTGCTGATTCTAAATCATTAACTCTACTGTTTAATTTTCCATCAATATGTTCTTGACAATGCCATAAGTCACTAGCATTCTTATGCCAATCATGCATGTATTGCTGAGTCTGCACCACCTCATGCAAGGCCACAGTAGCTGTAGCGGCAGCTGCAGTGACACCAATCAGTCCTAATATGCCAGCTATTAGCAGTCCTATAAATCACTTCAAGCGCTTCAGGATTTCTCAAGCCATATGGAACAGCAGTTGACTCTCAGGTGACGATTGCCAAATTCGGTTCAGTCACACTGGAATCCACACTCCCCACCACCTTCGAGCCATTGTAATGAAATCTCCATTCTGTAGAATGTTCTCAGATAAACAGGTATGCAAAGCCCCACTTTTATAAATTAGAGCATTCTCAGTTATAGTCAATTTTCCCACCACATACACATAAGGATCTCTTACACATGCCTGAAGATGATGAATTTTATTTAAATGCAGATATTGACCATTCTTACTATTATTCCCAATTCATTCTATAGTAGGAGCTATTCCTAGAAAAACTTTCCACAAATTCTTTTGTTTATGTATAGATGTAATATTACACCATGGAGAAGGGATCCATTTCCCTTTCTGTTTCTAAATATTATTATTTTTAGTAAAAATTATTTTTTATTGTCCTTTACTATTTAGACCATGCTAAATAAATCTGTCATTATATTCAATGGGACTCCCCATAGGGGTACTTTCCCACACTATTCCATAGGAATCATTAAAAAATGACAGATCCTCTTCCTATATGGCACTCTTGCCATCCTTCTTTATCCCTACTGTCTTTTTGCAAACAATCATAAGTAGGATTTTTGGTTATGATTAAATTGTAAGAGGGAAACAAAGTCACAATAAACTGAGTATTATTATTTTTGATGATAGTTGTAGCCCAATTTTTAACATGCATACAGGAAGGATGGTTACCAATGCATAAGGGTTGATAATCAAATGGTAATATGAGATTATCGATTCTTTGTCCTTCCTCATAGGGTTTAATTGACAATCAATTATCAATTGGTCCAGGGAATATATGGGTCTTATTCAGATATATATGAAAGAATGGATCTTTCCAGGTTAACACTCTAAGTAATGGGGAATTAGGTATATAGGCCCAATAAGTGTAATTACCGGCAGCTTCTTCATTACTTATGATCACCATCATCAGAAGTTGCAGGGGACCCCATCTCTTCATTCTGGGGTTTAATCCTCTTCGCAGGTAGCCAAATTTGTTCTCCATTTTCTGAAATGACAAGAGCATAACCTCACCCCCATACTTTAATCCTGCCTTTTTTCCATTCATTGCTTAAAATATCTTTTCAGAATATTGGTTGATCTTCATTTCCTGCAATACTGTAAATGTCTGACATTTTCCAAAGTGACTTTCTGCAGGTGTCAATGAATTATAAACATTAAGGAAATTTAAAGTAAATAAAGCTTTTGCCAATTGATCTTTTGGTGTTATAATACCATCATCTCACCCTTTTTGTTTTAAAAGCATAGTTTTTAGGGTAAGATGGCTGCATTCAATGATGGCTTGACTTGTAGAATTATAAGGAATGCCGGTAACATGTTCAATACCATATTTTAAACAGAAAGATTCAAAGGATTTACTAATGTAAGAAGGTTCATTATCAGGTTTAATTTTCAGAGGGCATCCCATTACAGCAAAAGCAGACCAGAGGTGTGAGTGAACATGATGAAACTGTTCCCCACTTTGAGCAGTAGCCCACAAAAAATGAGAATAAGTGTCAACATAAACATGAACATATTGTAGTTTACCAAAGGATGGTATGTGAGTAACATCCATCTGCCATAATTGATTAGAAGTCAGACCTCTGGGGTTAGTTTCAGCCTGAAAAGGCACCACTGTTAGTGGTTCACAAGTAGGACAAGTGTGAATAATTTCTTGCACCTGTAGTCTTGTTAATTTTTTATATTTATTTCACAAGCTTTTAGCATTAATGTGAGTTAAAGCATGGTAATCATGAGCACTTTGTAAACACCCTACTAATAAATCAGCTCGAGCATTATTTGCTGTCATAGGACCAGGCAAAGAGGTATGAGAGTGTATATGAGTAATGTAAATAGGATGCTGTCTTAACCTAATGATAAGTTGCAAGTCAGCGAAAAGTTGAGATAACTCATCAGTAGCAAAGATATGAGCTGTTTCAATATACTTGACAGTAAGACATACATATCAGAGTCAGAGACAATGTTTAAAGATTCTTGAAATATCTTTAACACTCTAATGATGGCAACAAGTTCAGTATGCTGAGCAGATGAATATGGAGTCTGCCAGACTTGTTCTTTTCCAGTTGTAATGAATGCTGCTTTCCCATTACTGCTTCCATCAGTGAACACTGTACATGCATTTTCTAAAGGTAGAGATCTTATAATCTTAGGTAATATCCAAGTAGTTTTCCATAAGAAAGTAAGTAATTTTGAAGTAGGAAAATGATTATCAATAACACCTTGAAAGTCACTGATAGCTATTTGCCATTGAGGGTTGGTTATATATAAATGATGAATTTCTTCCTGTGATAACTCACAAATAATACGATCAGGATCAGACCCTCTAAGTTGCATTAGACACACATATCCTTTTGCCAATATATTAATAATTTTTATAGATACATTTGTAATCTCTTTTGTTTATTATTAGGTAGGAAAATCTACTCCAAAACTCCCTCTTGCCACAGTAAAGCTGTGGGAGATTGCACAATGGAGAATATAATTAAATCCACATCCTTTTCAGGGTCAATTTGTGTTAACTGTTCTTGTGAAATTCTTTCCTCTACTAAATTTAATTCTCGTTCTTCCTCTGTAGATAAGGAATGTGCACTGGTGAGGTCTGAATCCCCCTGCAGAGTTTGGAATAAATGAGTTAACATGTAATTAGGAATTCCTTATATAGGCCTAATCCAAGTAATGTCTCCTAAAAGTTTTTGAAAATCATTAAGAGTGTTTAATTTATCTCTACGAATTTTCACCTTTTGAGGTGTAATATGCCCATTAGCCAATTTCATTCCTAAATAACAAAAAGGAGCTTCTCTTTGAATTTTCTCTGGGGCTATTTGTAAACCATATTCTGATAAAATTATTTCGGCAGCTTGAAATAACTGTTGTAAATTTTCTTCAGTAGCATGAGCAAACAGTATATTACCCATATAATGGATAATCAAAGCATCAGGAAATTGTTCATGCAACCACTCAAGGGGTTGATGTACAAATAATTGACACATGGTTGGACTATTCATCATACCTTGAGGTAAAACACACCATTGATATCTCTGCATAGGTGCCTGATTATTAAACGAAGGCACAGAGAAAGCAAATTTTTCCTTATCGGCATGTTGCAAAGGAATAGTAAAAAAGCAATCTTTCAGATCAATGATGATGAGAGACCAGTCTTCTGGAATCATAAATGGCTGCAGAACTCCAGGCTGCAATGCCCCCATAGGGCTCATGACTTTATTTATAGCTCTTAAATCAGTTAATAGCCTCCATTTTCCCGATTTCTCTTTTATGACAAAGACTGGAGAGTTCCATGGACTATTGGAAGGCTCTATATGTTTTTGCTCCAATTGTTCTTTAACTAAACTATGTAGGGCATTTAATTTTTCTACTGTTAGGGGTCATTGATCTATCTATACCAGTGTTTCAGTTAGCCAAGTAATTGGTATAGGACTGTCCTTTCTTTCAATGGCCCCTAAGATAAATTTGTTTGCTCAGGATTAACTGAACTGGAAGGAAATCCAATTCCCCCCCATCTCCTTTACTTCTAGTATTATATTGCATATCCATGTATAATGTTTCAGCCTGCTCCAATAAGGTAGGAATATGAATGAAAGCACCCTATTGACTTAACAAATCATGGCCCCACAAATTAATTCCCACATCAGCTACATAAGGTTGTAAAGTAGATTTTTGTCCATCAGGGCCTAAGACATTAAAAATATTAGTACTATGATACACATCAATCATTGTACCAACTCCAGTAAAAACAGTAGGTGCTTTCTGCAAAGTCCAAGATTGTGGCCAGTAACGTTTAGCTATAATAGATACGTCAGCTCCCATATCTGTTAAGCCAAAGAACACTTTTCCATTAATCATAATTGTAGTTTCAGGTTTATCATCACTCACAAAAGTTTGCCAATACATATTTTTTCCTGTAGACTCAAACCCTCCTTTTCTTTTAAAAGGAAGAGTAGCTGGCTTATGATAAGGAAGCAGCAATAATTGAGCAATTCGTTGTCCTTTTTGTATTTGAATAGAATTAACAGCTTGAACCATTATTTTTATTTCCTCAGTAAAATCACTATTTATAATTCCAATATGCACCAACAATCCCTTCACAGTTAAACTACTTCTTCTAACTATAATGCCTACTGTATCTTTAGGTAGAGGTCCTTTTACTCCTGTAGAGATGGTTTGAATGCCATCTCCTGTTGTTATAAATTTAGTCTCAGTGGAAGGAAGATCTACTGCAGCACTTCCTTGAGTAGCTGCTCTTAATTCAGAGACTGGGATAAATGATGTTGACCGCTGCTGACAGGAAATCTGTCGGCCAGGCTCATATTTTTTGTTTGAGGGCCCTGAGCAAGGTCTGCAAAGTGGTTTCCCGACTTGATGGGAGGCCCATTTTGATTATTCTAGATCGACACTCATTGGTCCAATGATAACTTTTTCAGCATACCGGACAGACTTTTGATAGAGTCCGGGGTCCCTTTCCTGCTTGACCTATGTAAGATCTACAATTCTTTTGAAATGCCCAAACTTTCCACACTTAAAACAGTTCCCTTTTTTCTTTGAATTATTTCCTCTTTTCATGGTTGTAGCTAAGACTGCTATCTGGTGGGTGGTAGAGCCAATATCTTGACAAGCTCATATGTAATCTTGAATTGACCCCCCCCAGCAGCCTTCAGAGGTCGAATGGCCTTTTTACATTCACTATTAGCTCGAGCAAAAGCAAGTGTTAACAAGATTAATTCCCTTGCTTCAGGTATTTCAATGGTTTTTATCAAAATATCATTCAAACGAGCCACAAATTCTACATAAGGCTCATTTACCCCTTGAATTACTTTTGAAAATTATTATGTTGGCTTGCCAGGTGCACTAATGCACCCCCAGGCTCCCAGGCATGAATTGCATACCTGATTTATAGCCTGATCATCATATTGAAGCTGCCTCTGAACTCCTGCCCAGTCTCCTACACCTAATAATTGTTCTGCAGTAATAAGTATTGGTGGGTTGTGAATAGCATTTCTACATGCAATCACTGCTGCTTCATCTGTCCACCAAGTTTTAAATTGTAAAAATTCAGCAGAGCTTAATACAGTTCTGCCAACATTTCCCAATCCCAGGGAATGAGATGGTCAGCTCGAGACAAGCCTTTCACCAATCCTACACTATATTGGCTATGAGTTCCATACTGAGCACAAGCCTGCTTAATTTCTTTTAAAACTTTAAATGGAAGGGGTTCATGATGAAAATATGCTCCTCCTTGAGGATTGTTAGCATCCAGAGGAACTTGCTGAATAGTAACTGGAAAGGCTGATAACATTTGCATAGCATCAGGATCACCTGGACACGATCCTTGTAATAAGCACCTCATTAACGGAGTTACTGGAACCGGATTAGGAACAAAAACACCCTTAATGTAAGGTTCCTCATTTGATATTGCTGGAAAGATTCTAGAAGTAGGAACCCTAGGCTCCGAAAGTGCAGAGGGGGCAGGGTTACACAAATTAGGATAATATTAGTTGTTGATATATTTAATTTTGACATTTGTTTGGTTAGAAATGGATTAGTTCCTATCTCAGATTGAGGCTCATCAGCCTTTATCTCCTCCATGTCCTCTTGTTCATCACTCTGATGACCAGCATCATGAGCTCCCAGAGAAAAAACATTAATTTCTTCCTCTTCTGCCTCAGACTGCAAGGGATCTAACGCAGCTGCAATCTGTTGTCCTAAAGACCACACTGAAAGAGGTATGCTCTCACCTTTCTGATATGCTCTGTGTAAAGCTTTCATAACCTGCCTCCATTGCTTCAAATTCAAAAGATTCCTCCCTTATGGCTGAAACCAGTAACAATGTTTCTGAACTAAGGCAAAAAGTTCAAGTAAATCTGCTGTTTTTACTGTGATGCCAACCGTATGTAAAAGCATCTTTAAAACTTGTGAATATTCTTCCAAATGTCCTGGCTGATTACCCATACCCTGATGCTAGTGGAAACAATATTAAAATATATTTATACACGGCAATGCCAAACCCGGGTTACTACTGATTGATGCTCTTACCTTAAAGAAGGCTTTTCTGTTTCTGTGTTCCCAATACTGTCATGGAAGAATCTCTGCTGAAGTTATTGCCTCCAGCCCCACATTGAGTGCCACTTGTAGGAGTCGATGGACCCGAGGGTATTGGGAATGAAAGACAAAGAAAGATTGGGCTTAGGGGACCTGTGAGCATTGAAGCCTCAAGCTCATCAGACAAGTTTATTAATTTCAGGGGCTTCTTTATATACCCCCAAGCAATTGTGAGAACCAGCAACTATTCTAGCTAACTACTCCCATTACCTCATTCTAAATAACACAGTGCATAGTGAATAAGATAGTTACCAAAGCTCATAATGCTCTATTATATTATTGAAACAAATATACTCATTAATCTTGTTGCCCAGGTTACTTGAGATATCAAGTCTGGGTTCTGCTGGAATGTTATGTTTCCCAGAGAGATTAGCCACCTGCACATATATCTCTAGGGACAGCATGACCCAGTGGTCAGAAAGTAACTTGCTTCCATGGAAACAACATGCCTTTGTTTCCCACAATGGTGATGAACACCACAGTTCAAGAAATCAAAAATACACTCGCAGCAAATAGCAGCAGATTAGAAGAGGCAGAGGAGAGAATTAGCGACATGGAAGACAGTACATCTGAAATCAAACAGATAGTAGAATTGATCGATAAAAAAGATAGAAAAAATCCAGCTAGGACTTAGGGATCTGAATGACAATGCAAAATGCACAAACATATGTATTATAGGCATCCTAGAAGGAGAAGAGAAGGGAAAGGGGACAGAAGTGGTGTTGCAGGAAATAATGGCTGAAAACTTCCCAAATCTACTGAGAGAGATGGATGTACATGTCCAGGAAGCACAACACACCCCAAACACCATAAATCCCAACAGGCCCACCCCAGGACATATACTTGTCAAATTATCCAATGCTTAAAACAAAGAGAAAATTCTAAAAGCAGCAAGAGAAAAGAAAACCATCACATACAAGGGAGACTCCATAAGATTAAGTGCTGATTTCTCATCTGAAACAATGGAGGCAAGAAGGCAGTAGTATGATATAGTCGAAGTACTAAAAGAAAAACATTTCCAACCAAGAATACTCTACCCAGCTAAACTAGCATTCAAAAATGATGGAGAGTTCAAAATATTCACAGATAAACAGAAATTGAAAGAGTATGTCAACAAGAACTCTGCCCTTCAAGAAATACTAAAGGGAGTTCTGCAGGAAGAAAGAAAAAAACATGGGAGGCAGAGTTGGAGGAGAGTGTGAGAGCAACAAAAAAGACAAAAGGAGAAGGAAAAAAAAAACAAACAAAATATGACAAACACAAGTCCAAACAAAATATGGCTAACATAAATAATTCCTTGAAAGCAATAACACTGAATGTCAATGGATTAAATTAACCTGTCAAAAGATTCAGACTGGGACATTGGATAAGGAAATATGAACCATCTATATGCTGTCTACAAGAAACACATCTTAGACCCAGGGATTCATGGAGGTTGAAAGTGAATGGTTGGAAAACAATCTTACAAGCAAACAATAACCAAAAAAGGGCAGGAGTAGCTTTATTGATATCAGACAAAATAGACTTTAAATGTGAAACAATTGTGAGAGACAAAGAAGGATACTACATATTAGTGAAAGGGGCAACCTTTCAAGAAGAATGAACAATCATTAATATTTATGCTCCTAACAAGGGCACCTCCAAATACGTGAGGCAAACACTGGAAAAACTAAGTGAAAGAATAGATGCCTCTACAATTAGAGTGGGAGACTTTAATACATCACTATCAACTTTGGACAGAACACCTCAAAAGAGAATCAATAAAGAAGCAAAAACTTTGCACAGTATATTAGAGGAACTGGATCTAATAGACATATACAGATCATTACACCTGAATACAGCAGGATATACATTTTTCTCAAGTGCACATGGATCATTCTCCAAGATAGACCATATGCTAGGTCACAAAGAAAGGCTCAATGAATTCAGAAAGATCGAAATCATACAAAATAATATCTCTGACAACAGTGGAGTGAAGCTGGAAATCTGCAAGGCTCAGAGGCCCAGATTTCACACCAAGATATGGAAATTAAACAGCACACTCTTAGAAAAACAGTGGTTCAAAGAGGAAATCTCAAAAGAATTTAATAACTACCTTGAAACTAATGAAAATGATAACACAACATACCAAAACTTATGGGATGCAGCAAAAGCAGTACTGAGAGGGAAATTTATAGCCATAAATTCATACATCAAAAAGAAGAAAGAGAAAAATTGAAGAACTAACTGCACATTTGGAGGAATTAGTAAAAAAAAAAAACAAAGTAACCCCACAGGAAGAAGAAAGAAAGAAAGAACAAAGATAAGAGCAGAACTAAATGAAATATAAAGTAAGAAAGCACTTGAAAAGATCAACAAAACCAAGAGCTGGTTCTTTGAGAAGATCAATAAAATTTACAAACCTTTAGTGAGAATAACAAAGAAAAAAATAGAGAAGATACAAATACACAAAATAAGAAATGAGAAAGGAGATATCACCACTGGCCCCACAGAAATAAAGACTATCATAAGAGGATACTTTGAAAAACTATATTCCAGCAAAAATGACAATTCACAGGAAATGGACAAATACCTAGAAACACATAAGCAGCCTATATTGACAAAAGAAGAAATTGATGATCTCAACAAACCAACCACAAGTAAAAAGATAGACTCGGTCATTAAAAACCTCCTAACTAGGAAGAGCCCAGGGCCAGACAGCTTCACAGGTGAATTCTACAAAACATTCCCAAAAGAACTAACACCAATCCTGCTAAAACTCTTCTAAAAAATCGAAACAGAAGGAACATTACCAAACTCATTCTATGATGCCTACATTACCCTAGTACCAAAGCCAAACAAAGACACCACAAGAAAGGAAAATTACAGACCAATTTCTCTAATGAACCTAGATGCAAAAATCCTCAACAAAATACTCGCTAACCATATTCAACAACATATTAAACAAATTATACACCATGACCAAGTGGGATTCATTCTGGATATAGAAGGATGTTTCAACATAAGAAAATCAATCAATGTAATACACCATATAAACAGATTGAAGGAAAAAAATCACATGATTATATCTATAGATGCAGAAAAAGCATTTGACAAAATACAGCGCACTTTCTTGATAAAAATACTCCAAAAGATTGGCATACAAGGAAATTTTTTGAACATGATAAAGAGTATATATGAAAAACCCACAGCCAACATTGTTTATAATGGTGAAATTCTAAAATCCTTCCCTCTAAGATCAGGAACAAAACAAGGATGCCCACTCTCTCCCCTTCTATTTAATGTTGTCTTAGAAATACTTGCTCAAGCACTGAGGCAAGAACCAGATATAAAAGGCATTCAAATTGGAAAGGATTAAGTCAAAATTTCATTATTTGCAGATGACATGATTCTATACATAGAAAACCCTGAGAGGTCTACAACAAAGCTTCTAGAACTCATAAATGAGTTTAGTAAAGTCACAGGGTATAAGACAATGTGCAAAAATCAGTAACATTTCTGTACACCAATAATGAGCAAGTTCAGGTGGAAATCAAGAAAAATACCATTTATGATAGTAAATTTAAAAAATCAAATAATACCTAGGAATAAATGTAACTAAATACCTAGGAATAAATGTAACTAAAGATGTAAAAAACTTATACACAGAGAACTACACAAGACTGTTCAAAGAAATTGAAGAAGACCTAAATAAATGGAAGAATATTTCCTGTTCATCGATAGGAAGACTAATTATTAGGATGTCTATCCTACCAAAACCGATCTACACATTCAATGCAATCCCAATAAAAATCAGCCAAGCATTCTTTAAGGAACTAGAAAATCTAGCTATGAAATTTATTTGGAAAGGAAAGAGGCCCTGAATAACAAAAGACATTGAAAAAGAAAAATGAAACTGAAGGAACCATACTACCTGACTTCAAAACATACTACAAAGCTACAGTACTGAAAACAGCATGGTATTAGCACAAGGATAAACACACTGACCAATGGAACTGAATCGAGAGTTCTGATATAACTCCTCATATATACAGTCATATAATATTCAATAAGGCCACCGAAACCTCTCAACTGGGAGAGAATGGTCTCTTCAACAAACGGTGCCTGGAGAACTGGATATCCATATGTAAAAGAATGAAAGAGGATTACAACTCACACCTTATATAAAAATCAACTCAAGATGGATCAAAGACCTAAATATAAGAGTCAAGACCATAAAGACTTTGGAAAGCAGTGTAGGGAAGCCCTTGTAATAGGAAATGGCCTCATGAACTTCACACCAAAAACATGAGCAGCAAAAGAACAAATAAATAAATGGGACCTCCTCAAAATTAAAGCCTTCTGCACCTCAAAGGAGTTTGTCAAGAAAGTGAAAAGAGAGCCTACACAATGGGAGAAAATATTTGGTAACCATATAACGGATAGGAGACTTATAACCTGCATGTATAAAGAACTCCTATATCTTGAAAATAAGATATATGCACACCAATGTTCATAGCAGCACTGTTCACTATCGCTAAAAGTTGGAATCAACCCAAATGCCCATCAACAGGTGAATGGATAAATAAAATGTGGTATATACATACAATGGAATACTACTCGGCTTTAAGAACAAATACACCACAAACACACGTGATAGCATGGATGAATCTTGAGCACCTTATGTCAAGTGAAGCAACCCAGGCATTGAAGGACAAATACTACATGACCTCAATGATATGAAATAATTAAACCAAGCTGCCTCAAAGAGCTAGAGACTGAATGATAGGCTTACAGGAAATCGGGGAATAGAAGAAGGACATAAGCTGACATCTACATGGGTGAAATCTATGATAAACTGGAGGTAAGTATGTGTACATGGAAGGGTTAAAATGGGGCATAGGGTCACCTTTGGGTGGGGCTTTGTGGGCTTGAGGAAGGGTTGGGATGGGAGAAGGGGTAATATTGCCCAAGAAATTGGGGGGAAAGTGGGGCAACATAGAAACATAGGAGATTGTCAGGTGTTCTTTGAGAGTATAATGCTAAGAAAACCTTTTCAAAAATATAATAAGGAAAGTTATCTGTTTAAGATACTTAAAGGGGATAATCTGACACAGGACAGACTCTTAGGGAATATGTGAATGCTCATTTTGCCATAGTGGGTTATATCATTGGGTAGAGACCCATATAATGAGAGTGAAGGTATACCCACATCCTGGGGAGGACTGAGGCCATTAAATAGAGGGAACTGTATCTCTCAAGAGTAATGGTGACTCCCAGGGCATTAGGGCAGTTGAGCAGGTCAAGCCCTCAACACTGTTGCAAGTATCTCTGAATATGGCTCTTCAAGGAATGAAGATTGACTGTTACTGTGGGCCCTAAGGGGAGCGGGAAATAAGTATTGAATAGATGAAACCAATGTAACTGTGGGCAATAGAAGTGTTTCACAAGAGTACCCAAGAATGGATATAAAACATGTAAAATTACACCAAAATATATAGGGGTTGATAGGCTAAAATGTAAATCATAATGTAAAACATAAGATAACTAAAAATTTACAAAATTATTTAGTCTAAAATATAAACCACAATGTAAAACACAAATGTTACCTTGTTTGAAAGCTATTGTCTCAATATCTGTGTATCAGTTTCAGTAAATATGGTATGAATATGTTAAAAGATTATTGCTGTGAAAAGGAAAAGGTTTTATGTTGGATATGTGGGAGTACTGCATATTGTATATATGAATTACTGTGATCTAAGACTCTTGTGAAGATAAGCTTAATAATTAGAAAAAAGAAAAGAGAGGATGTAGAATTTTTCCAAATTCCTATGTATTCTATATCTAACCTTTAAGCTCATTGCTATATTCCATTTTACTATTAAGGGAACCTGGCAATATATTGGGCTTCACTTTTCATGAAGTTTTGGATCATAGAGAGGTTCAACAAGGGCAGCAGAGGAATACTAGTGTGGGATGTTATTGACAGAGGACACATGGTTGGCAGGGAGTTCTCCAGGGCATATATCCAGGGTACATAAAAATGTTTGGATATACTCATAGTGGAAACAATTAAAAACAACAACTGAGGGAGTGCTGAGATTCTAGCCAGGGGAGCTCTGTCACAGTCCCTAAAGGAACAGCAACAGTCCCCCAACTGCAATGGCAAAGACCAAAAAAAATGAAGGTCCAACAATGAGCCCCTGATACTAATGACTATGCTTGTGAGCCTGTGCACCTGAAATAAGAACAAGGCCTAGAGCTGCAGGGTGCCTAAGGGTTACCTCCTGAGAGCCTCTGTGTTGCTCAAATGTGGCCAGTCTCAAAGCCAAACTCAGCATGTAAATTCATTGCCTTCCCCCCAGTGTGGGACATGACTCCCGGGGATGAGCCTCCCTGGTGCCGAGGGATCAATACCAAGTACCAGCTGATGATGTAACTAGAAAATGACCTTGAATAAAAGGTTCAACTCGGACCAGCAGAATATCTCCGTCGACATATAATAACAGCAGTTAAAAATGCTTTATGACCAATCAAGGGGGAAATGGAAAGGACAAATGAGTTTATATGGTTATGAGTCTCTAAAAAAGAGCTGGGAGGTTATCAGAGGGGTTGCCCTTATGCACACCTCAGCAGAGTCCCAGAGACAGATAAAGTAGATACAACCCCAGGTATTGGTTCTTCTAAGAACTACAGAGACCCACAGGTTCTATGGTCATGGCAGATGGAGTTCAGTGCAATGTCAGTTGGCCTTTCTTTGGAGTGGTGTTTCTGTGTGATGGAGCTGGACTCAGGTGTGATCTCTTTTCACAAGCCTTTCCTGTTACTTTACCAGAATTGTAGTTGGTGCTGGGGTTTAAGATATACTCAGGGGATCTGAATCTCTGGACTGACCATATGATAGCCAGGTCCTGAGCCTCAACAGACTTCAGCTCCTACACTCTGGTTTATTGGACTTACCCCACTCGTCTAACATGGAGTTGAAGAAGGTCAACCACCACATCATAGAGCCAAGAGTGCCTACAGCTGAAAGCAGGAGGATTGCATTCAGCATCCATGTGGAATCTAAGCCCCCTCTTGACATAGATGTGGAATGGACACAACCAATCCAAGATCCACAAGATGGAGGAATAGAATATGGATTAGAGTAGACTTACTTATATTCTATTCATGAACTATTGTGATTAGTAATCGAAGAAAATGTGGCATTGGTGTGGAAAAAGTGGTCATGGTGGCTGCTGGGTGTGGGGAATGGGAGGAAGAGATGAGATGTGTAGGCATTTTTGGGACTTGGAGTTGTCCTGGGTGGTGCTGCAGGGACAATTACCGGACATTGTAGGTCCTCCCATGGCCTGCTGGATGGAACATGGGAGAGTGTTGGCCTCCGCTGCGGCACTGCAGGCGGGTCACTGCAGGCGAGTCGCTGCCGGGGATCGGGCCTACGCCACGGCCTGACCGGGGCGGCAGCGGGCGGCTCAAGGCTTGGTGGGGACACGCGGTTCGATGGAGGAAAAACCACGGAGACGAGGTCTATGCGCAGGTCTGATTTTATTCGGGAAGTACATGGGGTTTTATAGTGTCATGGAGGCGGGGAGGTTGTGGGAGGGGCATGTCCGTGGGGCAGCTGAGGATTGGCTGCAGAGGCAAGGGCGGACCTGCGGTTTATGACGTAAGCCATTGATGGCAGAGGGGGTTGTTTCCGAGGTTGTGCCGGGGCGGATACGGGATGAGGGCAGTTGAAATGAGGCGGGGAGAACAGCGATCGGCTGGGAGGGGGAAGATAACAGTGGCTGGGAGGAGGGGCGGAGGGAGGCAGCAGCACAAACTGCTGCTGAGAAGGGCCATAATACAGGGAGGTTACGAGGAACAGGCGGGCAAAGTATAAGGAAGCGAAAGGCAGGGTGGGAGCAGGGGACAATTGCTCCCTCTTTCAAAAATAAGAACGCACAGGTTTTGTGGGATTGACATTTTGTAGGGAGGAAAGATGAGGGGGGTGAGAGGAGGGGAAATAGGAGAGAAAGGAACGAGGAGGTGCTACCGGCAGGGGGCGTGGGGGCACGAGGGGGGTGTGAGCAGAGGGGAGGGCGGCTGAAACGCCCGATTCCCCATGCGGAGGGCAGAGAACCCGTACCCGCAGCTCGAGGCGACCACGATGGGCCCTATCGATGGCCGCCTCCTGCCACCTCCGTGAGCCACACCTGGGTGTGCTGGGCCTCCTCGGGAAGGGGATGGCTTTGGGAGAGGACTAGGACAGCTGTGGCCAAGAGCCTTTGCCGCTCTCGGTGCTGGCGAATGGACTTGCGGATACAGCAGGTCCTCCTCGGGAAGGGGATGGCTTTGGGAGAGGACTAGGACAGCTGTGGCCAAGAGCCTTTGCCGCTCTCGGTGCTGGCGAATGGACTTGCGGATACAGCAGGCGAGGCCTAGGAGGAGGAGGAGAAGGAGGAAAAGGAAGGCGTAGAGGAGGAGTTGACGTTGAGGGGGGAGGTGGGGGAGAGGTCAAGAAGAGTGGCGTTGGTGAGAAAAAGGCAGGAGTTATTGCGGGGGTTTACGCACAGGGAAAGGTTGGTGACGAACTGCAAGGCGTCGAGGGAAATAGGGATGGAGACATTTGGCAACGACGAGGAGACAGGAAGGGCGAGGGGGTCGCAGCTTTCTGGGAGGAAGTCGCAGTTGGGGGAGTACATGGTGGGGAAGGTGGGGGAGTGAGGGGAGAGAAAGAGGAAACCAGGCGGTTGAAGAAGGGCGGCCCAAAGGGGCATGGCCTGGGCTGAGGAGGCTAAGGAGAGCATAATGATGAGAAGGTGTAGGAGGGGGGGGTGGTAGGAGGGCGCGGGGCAGGGGAGGCGCGAGCACGACGGAGAAGCTGGAGAATTTGCTGCTCGATGGAGGCATCTTCGAGGGAGAGACGGCTCAAGCGGCGGACAAGAAGACGACGTCGACGTCGCTCGCGGCGGGAGAGAGCTGGCGTGGTCCCTGCGGGTGATGGTGCAGGAGGGGCAGACTCAGGCGGGCTCGACTGGGCGACTGGAGGCGTCATCTGCAATGACAAGAGGAGAAAAACCTCACGGGGGGGTGAGGTGCGGAGAGGGGCCATCATTATGGCAGGGGGGAATCATCAGGGGGAAGGGGGTCGGGAGGTGGAAGGTCGGCAGGGCCGTGTGGAGTGAAGGGCTTAACAAGACGAGCAGGGATCCAGACAGGCTGGGGTGCAGATTCCGGGAAGACGCAGGCAAATCCTCGCCCTTGGGTGAGAAGGGGCGCTGGTCCGGTCCACTTGCTAGTGAGCGGGTCGTGCCAGAGGACGAGAGGGGCCGGAGTGGGCCGGTAAGAGGGCCCCCAGTGCTTGTGGACGGGCGAAAGCCCCTCAGAGTCAAAGGTCATCAGGTTGTGCTGGATGAACACTTGCGTGACTGTTTCATGTGGGGTGAGGCGGGGTTGAGTCTCTCTAGTCTTCTGGACGAGGATCTTGAGGGTTTGGTGAATTCTTTCAACAAGTCCTTGGCCTTGCGGGTTGTATGCGATGCCGAAGTGGTGGGTGATGTTGTAGAGCTTCACAAACTTGGCAAAGGCGGCGCTGCGGTAGGCGGGGCCATTATCTGTCTTTATGTCCCAAGGGACTCTCATGAAGAGGATGGCTTCCCGGAGCGCTTGAGTGGCATACTTGGCAGACTCTCCCGGGAGGGCGACGGCGTAGCAGAGGTGCGAAAACGTACCGATAGCAACATGAAGGAACTTCCATCGGCCAAAGGAAGCGACATGTGTGACATCTAATTGCCATCTAGAGTTGGGCCGCAATCCGCGCGGGTTGACACCCTGGGGCTGGAGTGGCCCCAGGGGCAGCAAAGGTGCGCAGGAGTGGCACGCACGCACCAGATGTTTGCATGTCTCGATGGGAAGTTCTGGGAGGAGTCGATGGAGGGCGGGCGCACCAAGATGGAAGCGCGCATGCAAGGTCTTTGCCTGGTTGATAATGTCTCCTACGGCAGCTGCGGGGCTAAGGGCATTGATGGAAGCACCTTGGGCGGCCTGGTCAGCGAGATGGTTGCCGTGAGCCAAGGGGCCTGGGAGGCCTGAGTGGCTCCTAACATGGGCAATGAACCAGGGTTGTCGCCGCCTCTCTAAGAGGAGTTGAAGGTCAGCTAAGGCCAGGTTGATGTCCCGGTTGCCGATGCTAGCAGGCGGCAGGAAGGCCGCAAAGGCAAGGATACGAGAGACCTGCAGGCAGTAGAGACTGTCCGTGAAGATATTTACTGGCTGGTCCTGGAGGTATTGGAGAGCCAGAGTGACGGCTTTCAATTCGGCCACTTGGACAGAGCTGCTATGTCGGCGGGTGTGGCAGAGGGGTTGTGTGGAGTTTGGCTTGTAGAGGACTATAGCAAGGCAGTGCTTGGAGGCGTCAGTGAAGGCGATGGCGGCGTTGGGGAGTGGCTTGGAGGACGGGAACGGGAAATGGTCAGGAGCTGCGACGGGGAGCATGCTGAGGCCTTGTATGAGGCGGTGCTGGGGGAAGTGATTATCGAATGGGCCGGAGAATAGGAGGAACAGTGCCTGCATATCTATGGAGTCCTTTAGCAAGTGAGTGACCTGCTGAGTTGTAAGGGGCCAAATGATGACATCTGGATGACGCCCGTAATGGTGGGTGGAGCGCTCAACAAGGGCGATGGCGAGCTGCGCGAACAGGACGGATTGGGGGGTGATTTTGCGAAGCTTGCTTTTGGCTAAATGGACCCACATGAGTGGACCGTCCTGCCAGATGAGGCCAGTGGGGGTCCCACGGGTGGGAAGGACAAGTCCTGCAAATGGCTTGTCTGGGTCTATTCGCTGGAGCAAGCAGTCCATTAGGGCAGAGTTGACACAGCTCAGGGCGCACTCTGCTTCATATGACAGGGTGACCCTCTTTGTGGGTGCCTGTGATGGTGGGCCAGTGGTCTGAAGGAGCTGGAACAGAGGCTGCAGCTGATGTGTGGTGACTGGCAGCGACGGGCGCAGCCAGTTAAGCTGGCCACAAAGCTGTTGGAGATCATGGAGCGTCATGGTTTTGGGGACGTTTATAAGCGGCGCCATGGGCGTGACCGTTTCCGAGATTTCAAAGCCCAAGAATTGAAACGGTGGGTGGAAAACGGCTTTCTCTATGTTGATCTGAAGACCGATATCTTTCAGATTGGAGAGAAGACTGGCAACTATAGCTTGCAGTTTTGGCTCGCTTGGATGGGCTACAAGGATGTCATCCATGTAATGCACGATAGTGGCCTCGGAGGTTAAGGGCTCAATAGCAGTAGCCACAAACAGCTGGCAGATGGCAGAGCTGTTCTTCATGCCTTGGGGGAGGACTTTCCACTGATACCGTTTGGCAGGCCGGTGGTGGTTGGGCTGGGGAACAGTAAAGGCGAACCGTGGGCGGTCATCCGGATGCAGGGGGATAGAGAAGAAGCAGTCCTTGATGTCGAGGACTGCCACATACCAATCTCACAGGAAGGCTGACGGGTGAGGCATGCCGGGCTGAGGAGAGCCCATGGGTTTGATGTGCTTGTTAACCTCTCGCAGGTCGTGGAGGAGGCGTGGCTTGCCAGATTTTTTGATGATGAAAAAAATGGGAGTATTGTATGGACTGGTGGAGGGCTCAACATGGCCAGCACGGAGCTGCTCTTCCACGAGGTCCTGAAGAATAGCTAGTTTCGGGGCAGTCATAGGCCATTGCTCCACCCAAATGGGTTCCTCTGTGTCCCATTGCAGAGGAACGGGTGCTGGAGGTCGAACGCGAGCAACGGCCAAAACTATTGGGGGGGCAGCGATGGCTGCGAAGTAAAAAGAACGGCGCCTGACTGGTGAAGAATGTCGCGCCCCCAAAGGACTTGCTTGATATCCCTGAGAACCAGGGGACGGAAGAACCCTGACCATCCATCGGTGTCATGCCAGGCAAGATCTTCAGCCGCCTGTTGTGAGGAGGACTGGCCTGTGGCGCCTACGATGACGGGTCCGGCTGTGAGTGGGAAGTCACGAGCTTGGGAGAGTGGGATGCAGGAGATTTCGGCGCCGGTGTCAAGAAGGCCGTCCATCCACTTTCCATTGACCTTGATGGTGAGGCGCAGCTGCGAAGCGGGCGACATGGGAACGGACCAGTGGATGCCTACGGGTGGGGCTGGCACGGGGCGATTGGAGCCTCTTGGTGGCGGGGCTGAGGCTTGCCCCGCTGCCCATTTAAAGGCTGTCTCGGAACACGGCAATCGCGAGCCCAATGATACCCTTTTCCACAGCGCGGGCAGGGGGTGGAGGGCGGCCGGGCGGCAGGAACAGTGCGCGGTGGTGGCACCATAGGCTGGACTACGGGTTGCGGCGGAGCCGGAAGGTTGGGGCACTCCCGAGCGAAGTGGCCCAATTCGCCGCAGCGGAAGCAGGTGTTGGTTGTTTGGACTGCCGCGACAATAGCCGCTGCAAGCGCAGATGCTTGCCCAGAAACTCCGGAGCATGAGAGGACCCAGTCTTGGAGCGGCTTGTCACGAAGGGGACGAATGATGGCTTTGCAAGCTGGGTTAGCCCCCTCCTGCAGGATGTCCTTAACGAAGGACTCGCGGGCTGCATTGCCGACAACTCGCCTCTCTGCAGCGGCCTGCACACGAGCTACGAACTCATTAAACGGCTCCTCGGGTTTTTGGAAAAGCTTCACGAGGGGCTCTGGGGCGGCCGCGGCGCACGAACGGAAGGCTCGAAAAACACAGTCACGGAGCTGGATGAAAAACCCAGGCGGGGTGGCAGTGTAGGCGCTGGGATCGCCGTAAGGGCCGAACCCGAGAAATGCGTTTGCAGGGTAATGCACACCCTGACGAGCATTGTCGGCAATCTGATTGTCGATCAGGACACCGAGATGGGCTCGCCAGTCAATGAATTGCCCAGGGGAGAGAACCGCTCGGGCTAGAGAGATCCAATCGTAAGGGATGCAGCGAGGGATGGTCATACGCTCGAGAAGGTCTTGGGCATGAGGGCTGGCAAGGCCATCCTCTTTTATCGCGTTGCGGAGCATTTGGATGTCTTTGGGGGAAAAGGGGACCCACGCTCGTGGGCTCTGCGGAGTGCGAGCGGGATTGAGGGGGAACATCTGAGCCAGAGGCGGAGTGGGGGAGGTGAGAAAGGCGGTGTCGTACGCTGGTGGAGAAGGATTCCCGATGCTCCCGCTATTGCTGGGGCAGGCGGGAGGTGAAGCGGGCCATGGAGGTGAGGCATGGGCGGTGCCACCGGGCGTCGGCCAGGAGGGCGCGGCAGCAACGGTGTTTCTGATTGGCCAAGATGGCGGCACGGTGACGTCACGCCTGACATCACTTCTGGCCTCAGGCCAAGATGGAGGAGTGGCCACGTCATTTCCAGGTACAGGCCAAGATGGCACCGGAGGCTCTGCCGGTTTAGCCGAAAATGGCGATCGGCAGGCATCCGGGACGGGACCGGATGGCGACGAGACAGGAAGAGGTGGGTAAAGGCGGGAAGAGGGCGCCGAGGAAGAAGAAGGAGGAGGTGCGCCATGTTGGCATTGTTTGCAGGACGCGGTGGGGGGGGAGAAGGCGGGGGGTCGCCATGTTGGTTGGGGTCTGGATCGGAGGCTGTGGGGGGATCCAGTTCGAGCGCGGCCTCTAGCTGGGCGGACAGAGAATGAGCATCGTCGTCTCCATCAGGATCGCAGGTGAGAGGGTGGCTAGGCTCACAGGCGAGAGCGGAGGCAGGGGAGGGCACACCTTGGAGACAGGCGCGGATAGCGACGAGGGTCGGGATAAGGCCGGGGGGAAACTGCTTGCGATCGTGCTCCATAGCGGACGTCACCCGCTGAATTAAACGTTCGTAGGTCTCTGGGCTCCAGAGAGCACAGGTGACGAGCCAAGGGTTAAAGGGTAGGAGAAGGTCCCAATACCGCTGTAGCTGACGGAGAGAGACCTTCACGTGGTGAGTCTCTAAGAGGGCAGCGAGCAGGCGGACTTGAGGAACCTGACGGGATGAGAGGGAGGCCCCCATCGCGGCAGAGGGCTCAGGAGGGGGGTGAAGGGAGCAATGCCGGAGAGTCCCTACCTTGAGCGGCGGCACGGGAGGACGGCGATGGGTCCCGTGCGAGGGGTCAGCAGCGGGCTGGCCAGACAAGGGGCCGTAGCTGGGGTCCCTGTTCGGGCGCCACCTGTTGGCCTCCGCTGCGGCACTGCAGGCGGGTCACTGCAGGCGAGTCGCTGCCGGGGATCGGGCCTACGCCACGGCCTGACCGGGGCGGCAGCGGGCGGCTCAAGGCTTGGTGGGGGCGCGCGGTTCGATGGAGGAAAAACCACGGAGACGAGGTCTATGCGCAGGTCTGATTTTATTCGGGAAGTACATGGGGTTTTATAGTGTCATGGAGGCGGGGAGGTTGTGGGAGGGGCATGTCCGCGGGGCAGCTGAGGATTGGCTGCAGAGGCAAGGGCGGACTTGCGGTTTATGACGTAAGCCATTGATGGCAGAGGGGGTTGTTTCCGAGGTTGTGCCGGGGCGGATACGGGATGAGGGCGGTTGAAATGAGGCGGGGAGAACAGCGATCGGCTGGGAGGGGGAAGATAACAGTGGCTGGGAGGAGGGGCGGAGGGAGGCAGCAGCACAAACTGCTGCTGAGAAGGGCCATAATACAGGGAGGTTATGAGGAACAGGCGGGCAAAGTATAAGGAAGCGAAAGGCAGGGTGGGAGCAGGGGACAGGAGAGTGTGGGCTATGATGTGGACCATTGGCCATGAGGTGCAGCGATGCTCAGAGATGTATTCACCAAATGCAATGAATGTGTCATGATGATGGAGGAAAAAGTTGCTATGGAGGGGAGTAGTGCAGTGAGGGATGTGGGAGGTACATGGGGACCTCATATTTTTTTAATGTAATATTAAAAAATGAACTAAAAAATAAATTAAGAAAGAAAATAAAAACTGTAACTATAGCATATCCCTCCAATATCGGCCAACATTATCCCCACCTTCTTTTGTGTAAATCCAATGAAAGTCCTAAACCCTTTAGAACTCGGGAGACAGACTGTCTCCACACTTGGCACCATGCAACAAACTATTTCCCTTTTTGAAAAACCCACTCTCACTGAATTGGTTTCTCATGCTCATCAGTCTATGGTCCCACTTTTCCATCAAAAATATAACTTTGGAAATTTTGAATGAATTGCTTTTATCTGTCATAGTGATTGAATAAATATTTAATAAAAATTTTTTAAAAAGATAAAATGATGACCAGACTGCAACAAAAAACTACAAACCAAACCAATAATCAGGAAAACATGCCCCAATCCAGTGAAAAAACTAAAAACCAGGAAGAGGAGCAGAACATCGAACAAGTAATTAAAGCTCTCAAAACATATATTAGGGACCAATTTGATGAGGTGAAGGAAGAGATTAAGAATATGAAGATAACAATTGGAGAGAATACAGAAGAAATTGCAATCATACACAAAAATATAATGGATATAATGGTGATGAAGAGCACAATTCAAGAAATCAAAAACACACTCTCAGCAAATAACAGCAGACTCAAAGGTGCAGAGGAGAGATTAAGTGATGTGGAAGACAGTACATCTGAAATCAAACAGAGAGTAGAACTGGTCAATAAAAAGATAGAAAAAATCCAGCAGGGGCTTAAGGACCTGAATGACAATGCAAAATGCACAAACATACATAGTATAGGCATCCCAGAAGGAGAAGAGAAGGGAAAGGGTAAAAGGGGTGTTGGAGGAAATAATGGCTGAAAACTTCCCAAACCTATTGAGGGAGATGGATGTACATGTCCAGGAAGCACAACACATCCCAAACAGCATAAAATCCTGATAGGCCTACCCCAAGACATATGCTTGTCAAGTTATCCAATGCTCAAGACAAAGAGAAAATACTAAAAGCAGCAAGAGAAAAGAGAACCATCACATACAAAGGAGGCTCCAAAAGATTAAGTGCTGATTTCTCATCTGAAACCATGGAGGCAAGAAGACAGTGGTATAACACAGTCAAGGTATGAAAAGAAAAAAATTTCCAACTGAGAATACTCTATCCAGCAAAGTTAGCATTCAAAATATTCACAGATAAACAGAAACTAAGAGAGTATGCCAACAAGAATCCTACCCTGCAAGAAATACTAAAAGGAGTTCTGTAAGAAGAAAGAAAAAAACAAGACAGACAGAGTTGGAAGAGAGTGTAAGAGCAACTAAAAAGACAAAAACAGAAAAAGAAAATCAAACAGAATATGACAAACACAAATCCAAAGAAAATATGGCTAATATAAGTAATTCCTTGACAGTAACAACACTGAATGTCAATGGATTAAACTCATCTGTCAAGAAACTCAGACTTGAAGATTGGATAAGGAAATATGACCCATCTATATGCTGTCTGCAGAAAACACATCTTAGACCCAGGGATTCAAGGAGGTTGAAAGTGAATGGCTGGAAAACAATCGTAAAAGCAAACAATAACCAAAAAGGGCAGGAGAAGCTATATTAATATCAGACAAAATAGACTTTAAATGCAAAACAATTGTGAGAGACAAAGATGGACACTACATATTAGTGAAACAGATAATCTTTCAAGAAGAAAGAACAATTGTAAACATTTATGCTCCTAACAAGGGTGCCTCCAAATATGTGAGGCAAACACTGGAAAAACTAAGTGAAGGAATAGATGCCTCTACAATTATAGTGGGGGACTTTAATAAACCATTATCAACTTTAGACAGAACATCTCAAAAGAGAATCAATAAAGAAACAAAGACTTTGAACAATATATTAGAGGAGCTGGACCTAATAGACATATAGAGAATATTACACCCAAACACAGCAGGATATACATTCTTCTCAAGTGCACATGGATCATTCTCCAAGATAGACCACATGCTAGGCCACAGAAAAAGTCTCAATGTATTCAAAAAGATAGAAATCATACAAAATAACTTCTCTGACCACAGTGGAATGAAGCTGGAAATCTGCAAGGGCCAGAGACCTAGATTTGGCAACAAGATATGGAAGTTAAACAACACACTCTTAGAAAAAAACAGTGGGTCAAAGAGGAAATCTTAAAAGAAATCAATAACTACCTTGAAACTATTGAAAATGATAACACAACAAATCCAAACTTATGGGATGCAGCAAAAGCAGTACTGAGAGGGAAATTTATAGCCATAAATTCATACATCAAAAAAGAAGAAAGAGCTAAAGTTGAAGACCTAACTGCACACTTGGAGGAATTAGTTTAAAAAAAAAAAAAAAACTAACCCAAAGGAAGAAGAAAGAAAAAAATAACAAAGATCAGAGCAGAACAAATGAAATAGAAAATAAGAAAGCACTTGAAAAAAATAAACAAAACCAAGAGCTGGTTCTTTGAGAAAATCAATAAAATTGACAAACCCTTAGCAAGATTAACAAAGAAAAAAAAGAAAGAAGATGCAAATACACAAAATAAGAAATGAGAAAGGAGATATCACCACTGACCCCACAGAAATAAGGACTATCATAAGAGGATACTTTGAAAAACTATATGCCAACAAGAAGGACAATTTAGAGGAAATGGACAAATTCCTAGAAACACATAAGCAACCTCTATTGATGAAAGAAGAAGTTGATGATCTCAACAAGCTAATCACAAATAAAGAGATCGAATCAGTCATTAAAAACCTTCCAACTAAAAAGAGCCCTGGACCAGACGGCTTCACAGATGAATTCTACAAAACATTCCGGAAAGAACTAATACCTATCTTGCTTAAACTCATCCAAAAAATTGAAACAGAAGGAACATTGCCTAACTCATTCTATGATGCCAAAATTACTCTAGTACCAAAGCCAAACAAAGACACCACAAGAAAGGAAAATTACAGACCAATTTCTCTAATGAAACTAGATGCAAAAATCCTCAACAAAATACTTGCTAACCATATTCAACAACACATTAAACGAATTATACACCATGACCAAGTGGGATTCATTCCAGGTATGCAAGGATGTTTCAACATAAGAAAATCGATCAATGTAATACATCATATAAACAGATTGAAGGAAAAAAATCACATGATCCTATCTATAGATGCAGAAAAAGCATTTGACAGCACCCTTTCTTGATAAAAACACTGCAAAAGATCAGAATACAAGGAAATTTTCTGAACATGATAAAGGGTATATATGAAAAACCCACAGCCAACACCATTTACAATGGTGAAATCCTAAAATCTTTCCCTCTAAGATCAGGAGCAAGACAAGGATGCCCACTATCACCCCTTCTATTTAGCATTGTCTTAGAAGTACTTGCTCAAGCACTGAGGCATGAACCAGATATAAAAGGTATCCAAATTGGAAAGGAAGAAGTCAAAATTTTATTATTTGCAGATGACATGATTCTATACATAGAAAACCCTGAGAAGTCTACAAGAAAGTTTCTAGAACTCTTAAATGAGTTCAGTACAGTCGCAGGTTATAAGATCAATGTGCAAAAATCAGTAGCATTTCTGTACACCAATAATGAGCAAGCTCAGGAGGAAATCAAGAAACAAATACCATTTACAATAGTCAATTAAAAAGTCAAATACCTAGGAATAAATTTAACTAAAGATGTAAAAACCTTATACACAGAGAACTACACAACACTGTTCGAGGAAATCAAAGAAGACCTAAATAAATGGAAGAATAGTCCCTGTTCATGGATAGGAAGACTAAATATTATTAAGATGTCTATCCTACCAAAATGATCTACACATTCAATGCAATCCCAATAAAAATCAACACTGCATTCTTTAAGGAACTAGAAAAACTAGCTATGAAATTTATTTGGAAAGGAAAGAGGCCCCGAATAACCAAAAACATAGTGAAAAAGAAAAATGAAATTGGAGGAACCACACGACCTGACTTCAAAACATACCACAAAGCTACAGTAGTGAAAACAGCATGGTATTAGCACAAGGATAAACACACAGACCAATGGAACTGAATTGAGAGTTCTGATACAACTCCTCATATATACAGTCATATAATATTCAATAAGGCCACCGAAACCTCTCAACTGGGAGAGAGTGGTCTCTTCAACGAACGGTGCCTGGAGAACTGGATATCCATATGTAAAAGAATGAAAGAGGATTACAACTCACAACTTATATAAAAATCAACTCAAGATGGATCAAAGACATAAATATAAGAGCTAAGACCATAAAGACTTTGGAAACCAATTTTGGGAAC
The DNA here is from genome assembly GCF_030445035.2 of Dasypus novemcinctus. Classification (NCBI taxonomy): domain Eukaryota; kingdom Metazoa; phylum Chordata; class Mammalia; order Cingulata; family Dasypodidae; genus Dasypus; species Dasypus novemcinctus. Next base: position 87,943,643 of record NC_080690.1, on the reverse strand, counting down.
CATCTACAAGACCTTGTAATAGGAACTGGCTTCATTAACTTCACACCCAAAGCACAAGCAGCAAAAGAACAGATAAATGGGACTTCCTCAAAATACTACATGACCTCGATGATATGAAATAATTAAATCAAGCTGCCTCAGAGAGCTAGAGACCAAATGATAACCTTAAAGGAACTTGGGGGGTAGAGGAAGAGTGCGTGCGGACACCTACCTGGGTGAAATCTATGATAAGCTGGAGGTAAGTATCTGTACAGGGAAGGGATAAAATGGGGGAATAGGGATACCTTTGGGTGGGGCTTTGTAGGCTTGAAGGGAGCTAGGGAGGGGAGGATGGGTAATATGGCCCAAGAAATTGGTGGGATGGTGGGAGAACATATGAACATAGGAGATTGTCAGGTATGTGGTTGAGAGTATAATGTTGAGAAAACTTTTTCAAAAATATAATAAGGAAGGCTACCTGTTTAAGATGCTTAAAGAGGAGAATCTGACACAGGACAAACTTCTAGGGAGTATGTGAGTGCTCATTTTGTCATAGTCAGTTATATCATTGGATAGAGACCCATACAATGAGAGTGAAGGTATGCCCACATCCTGGGGAGGACTAATGTTCTCAAATAAAGGGAATTGTATCTCTCGAGAGAAATGGTGGCTCCCAATGCATTATGGCAGTCAAGCATGTCAAGCCCTCAACATTCTTGCAAGTATCTCTGAACATGGCCCTTCAAGCAATGAAGAGTGATTGTCACTGTGGGCCCTGAGGGGAGGGGGAAAGAGGTATTGAATAGGTGGAATCAGTGTAACTGTGTGGCAATGGAAGTGTTCCACAAGATTATGCATGGATGGACATAGGACATGTTAAATTACACCAAAAATATATAGGGGCCAATAGGCTAAAAGTAAATCATAATGTAAAACATAAGATAACTAAAAATTTAGAAAATTGTATAGTCTAAAATATAAACCATAATGTAAACCCAAGTGTAACCTTGTTCGAAAGCTATTGTCTCAATATCGGTACATCAGTTGCAGTAAATATAGTATGAACATGTAAAAAGATTATTGCTAGGGAACAGGCAAAGTGTCTGATGTTGAATATGTGGGAGTACCGTATATTGTATATATGAATTACTGTGGTCTAAAACTTTTGTGAAGACAAGCTTAATAATTAGAAAAAAAGAAAGAAAAAGGAAAACAAAGTATGTAGACACTGAGGAAGACATGTAAGAAGTTGCCTTGCCAATGTGCATACAGGGCAATGCTTATTGCAGTGATGGAAGGCAAAACATCAAAAACAAAGCTTTTCAATTTTTTTATTTTTTGATACCCTAATTTATTTTTACTTTAATTTTTCTGAATTAGTATGTATTCTATATCTAACCTTTAAAACCATCACTATATTCCATTTTACTATTAATGGAAACTGGCAATATATTGGGCTTCATTTTCAGGGAGGTTTTGGGCCACAGACGGGTTTGATGGTGGTGGGGGAGGAATGCTGGTGTGGGGGGTTATTGGTGGGGGGTGCATGGTTGGGAAGGAGTTCTCCAGGGCATATGTGTGGAGTGCATAAAAATGTTTGGATATTTTCATAGTGGTTTAAGTTGGGAGCAATGGCTGCGGGAGTCCTGAGTTCCTGGCTGGGGGAGCTCTGTCGCATTCCCTAATGGAACAGCAACAATCCCCCGAGTGCAATGGCTAAGACCAATAAGGAAGGATGGTCCAACAATGAGCCCTTGATGCTAATTACTATGCTTGTGAGCCTGTGTGCCTGAAATAAGAAATAGGCCTAGAGCTGCAGGGTGCCTAAGAGTTACCTCCTGGGAGCCTCCATGTTGCTCAAATGTGGCCAGTCTCAAAGCCAAACTCAGCATGTAAATGCATTGCCTTCTCCCCAGTGTGGGACATGACTCCCAGGGATGAGCCTCCCTGGCACCGAGGGATTACTACTAAGTACCAGCTGATGATGTGGCTGGAGAACCACCTTGAATAAAAGCGTCAACTCAGACCAGCAGAATATCTCAGCCTACATGTAATATCAGGAGTTAAAAATGCCTTTTGACCTTGAATAAAAGGGGGAAATGGAAAGGACAAATGAGTCTATATGGCTGTGAGTCTCCAAAAAAGAGGCAGGAGATCATCAGAGGGGTCACCATTATGCACACCTCAACAGAGTCCCAGAGACAGGTAAAGTAGATACAACCCCAGGTATTGGTTCTTGTGAGGGCTACAGAGACCCACAGGTTCTATGGTCATGGCAGATGGAGTTCAGTACCATGTCAGTTGGCCCTACTTTGGAGTTTGTGTTCCTGAGTGTGATGGAGTTGGACTCAGATGTGATCTTTGTTCACAAGCCTCTCTGGTTACTTTTACAAGACCTGTGGTTGGCACTGGGGTTCAGTGTATACTCAGGGAACCTGAATCTCTGGACTGTCCACGTGATAGCTAGGCCCTGAGCCTCAAAAGACTTGCAACTCCTATCCTCTGGTGTATTGGACTTACCCTAGCCAGCTAACAGGGAAGTGAAGAAAGTCAACCACCACCCCAGGAAGCCAAGAGTGCCTATAACTGCAAACAGGAGAACTGCATCCATCATCCAAGTGGAATCTAAGCACCCTCTTGATACAGAGGTGGAGTGGACATAGCTATACCAGGGTCCACAGAATGGAGGAATGGAGTATGAATTGGAGTGGACTTTCTGATGCTTTATTCTGGAATTGTTGTGATTAATGATGGAAGTAAATGTGTCATTGAGGTGGAGAAAGTAGCCATGATGGCTACTGGGGTTGGGGAGTGGAAAGAAGAGATGTGATGTGGGGGCATTTTCAGGACTTGGAGTCATCCTGGGTGGTACTGCAGGGACAGTTACTGGAAATTTTGTGTCCTCCCATGGCCCACTGGGTGGACTGGGGGAGAGTGTAAACTTAAATGTGGACTATTGACCATGTGGTGCAGCAGTGCTCAAAGATGTGTTCACTGAATGCAGTGAGTGTCCCATGATGTTGGAGGAGGTTGTTGTGGGAGGAGTGGGGTGAGGGGGGTGGGGGGATACATGGGGACCTCATATTTTTTTAATGTAACATTAAAAAATAAATAAATAAAGACAATAAATAAATAAATAAATAAATAACGAAAAACACATTATTGTGCTGGCACAAGGACAGACATATAGACCAATGGAATAGGATTAAGAGTTCAGCAATAAATTATCACATCTAAAAAAAAAAATTACAATGTTGGGGAGTGTGTGTAGCTCAGTGATTTGAGCACCTGCTTCCCATGTACAAGATCCCAGATTCAATCCCAGATACCTCCCTAAAAAAATAATAGTGTTCAATTTCAAAATATGTGCTCAGAAACAATCTTATTGCTCTTGAGATGTGCCTACATAAGATAGGCAAGATTTTAACTGTTTGGGAGGTTGACTCAAGGCTAAAGAAATTTAGAAAAGGAGACAAAGAAAGATCTAATAAGGTGAATGGAATGCCTCCCCCTGATTGAGCCTCCCCAAATGTTACCTACAGGAAGCTGATTGCCATATTCAAAGGGGAATCTCTTCTCAGTGACCAAGACCATCACTTGAGGGGTTTGGAGAGCATGGACAGATACTAAAGGGCAGGTCAGCATAGGATGCTGCAGGCATTGTTCACTATGGTTGGCCAGATGTTCAGCAAGGTTTTACAGAAAATCCTGATCCTGCAGCCACCAGGCACAGTGCTGGCCATCCATGGGGAATGCGACCAACTTGAACAAGTCATCCTCTGAAAATTGTGAATAGAGCCGCTAAGACAAATAACTGAATAATTAAGGAAAAGGTACAAACTGAAAGGCTGGACTCTGCAGAAGTGCAGGCAGAGCACACCAGCATTCAGTTGGATGCCTTAAAAGGGGAAGTGGAAAAGGTAAAGACAAATGAGTTTATATGGCTAAGAGACTCTGGTTTTCCCAGAGGTAACACCTGTGCACATCTCAGCAGGATCTCATAGATCTCATAGACAGCCAGAGTAGATACTACCCCAAAATAGTGGGGGTCCTGAGGACTTTGGAGACACCCAGGTCCTACAGTCATAGCAGATAGCTCCAGTGGTTGGTGCCTCACCTGTGGACCCTACTTTGGAGTTTCTCCCTGGCGTGACAGAGTTGGACTCAGATATGACTTCTCTACACATGCCACTTCTGTCCCCTTTATTTGAACCTACAGTTGGTGCTGGAGTTGGTAGGTGTACATCCAAGAGACTTGAATCTCTAGGGTGTCCATGTACCAGCTGGGCCCTGAACCTCAACAGAGTTGTGGCATCTACTCCAGTTCATTAGACACGCCCAGGACAACAAACAAGGAGGTGAGAGTGGACAACCACCACACCAAGGAACCAAGAAAGTCTACAACTGCAAGCAAGAGAGTCCCATTCATCAGCCATATGGGAATGAATACCCCCCTCAATTAAGGGTGGAGTGGGCATCACCATCCCAGAATCCTCAGGAGTGGGGGATAAAATATGAACTAGAGTGGACTTACTGGTATTCTACCATAGACTAATTGTGATTCTAGCAATGGAAGAAATTATATCATTGATGTGAAGACAGTGGCCACTGGAGGTGCAGAAGTCAGAGAGAGGGACAAAGAGGTGTAATATGGGGGCAATTTCAGAACTTGAAATTGTCCTGAATGACCTTGCAATGACAGATACAGGTCATTATATCTACTGCCATAACCTACAAAATTGAGTGGGAGAGAGTGTAAGCTACAATGTAAATTATAATTCATGATTAGTGGCAATGTTCAAAAATGTGTTCATCAATTGCAATGAAATACCTCGCTAATGAAAGAAGTTGTTAATGTGGGGAAGGGTGGGAGGTATGGGGAGTGGGGCATACGGGAATCCCATATATATATATATATATATGTAACATTTTATGTAATCTAAGTATCTTTTAAAGATAAATAAATAATATATTTTTTTAAATGGGGGGATATGATTTCAGCATTCACAGGGAATTTCCCAGCTCATCCTTGGACAGCCACTGTCTCCTGGAAACTTATCAAGGACTTTCATTGGACTTTCATTGGAGTCGCTGGTTTGCAGCCTGCCTGAAGAACCTGGACTTGTGCATCCCCATGGTCACGTGAGAGGTTCTTATAAAATCTCCTACTATTGGGAAGTGGATTTGGCTCAAGAGATAGAGCATCTTCCTACCACATGGGAGGTCCAGGGTTCAAACCCAGGGTCTCCTGACCCATGCAGTGAGCTGGCCCATGCACAATGCTGATGCATGCAAGGAGTGCCGTGCCATGCAGGGGTGACCCTGCATAGGGGAAACTCATGCACAAGGAGTGTGCCCCATAAGGAGAGCCACCCCATGTGAAAAAAGTGCAACCTGTCAGGAGTGTCACCGCACACAGAGAGAGCTGATACAGCAAGATGATGCAAGAAAAAGAGACACAGATTCCTGGTGCCACTGACAAGAACACAAGTGGACACAGAAGAACACACAGTGAAAGGACACAGAGAGCAGACAACTGGAGGGGGGAAGAGGAGAGAAGTAAATAAATATATAAATACATAAATATTAAAAAAGAAAAAAGAAAAAAACCTGTGAGATACTGGCCCCAGTGACTGGGAATGGCAGAAATACCCCATCCCCAAGGCAAATAGCCTCAGAAAACCCCTGGCTCACTGTGGCCAGGGAGGAAGAGAGGTCTGGGAGAGAGTGGAGAGTGATTTTTCTTCAGTGAATTTGACCAGCTGAGCCCCCTCTGAATTTCAGTAAAGACCCCAGCCAGCACTGAAGTGGCCCCAGGGAGCAGGCAGGGTGCATCTGAGCAGGCAGGCTGTCACACCCAGCTGCCCTGGAAGAGAGAGGAACGAACCAGTGAGGGGCAGGCAAGACAGCTCATAACCCACCCAGCAAAGGAGGAAACAAGGGGACAGCCAGCAAACTGTTAGAAACCCAGCTCTCCTGAGGGAAAACAGGGCGGAGAGAGTTGGATAAGCTTTCAGAAACCCATCTGATCATGGACTGGGGGCAGCTAAGTGGAGGAATACCTGCCTCGCATATACCAGGTCCCTGGTTCAACTCCCAGTGCCTCCTAAGAGAAGGGATCCAGTGGGTTGGAAGACACCCAGCAGGCCTTGTGATAGGGAACTAAGAGACTGAGCTTTTTTTGTTTTAGGTTTTTGATCTGTTATTTTATATTTTTCATTATTTTTTTATTTTACTCTGTCATTCTTTTTATTCTTTATTTTATTTGCTACAACTGGGTACCTTACCTGTGGAGGGCAGGATCAAGGGTGATTGATTGAGGAGCACTGGCAGCCTGAGATGGTTCCTAGGGTCCTAAGAAGGAAGCATATTTTTCCTGGGCTGTTTTTGGTTGGTTGGTTGGTTTGGTTTTGGTTTGCTGTTTTTCTATTTCTTTATTTCCTTTTTCTTTTCCTTATTTTTTCTCCTTAGTTTCTATATTTCTTTTCTTTTTCTCATTTTTACCTCTTCTGTTACATTGCTTTCATTCTGTCTTCTCTTGTTTGGTTCCTCCTTCTCTCTTCTTCTTCTTCTTCTTCTTCTTCTTCTTCTTCTTCTTCTTCTTCTTCTTCTTCTTCTTCTTCTTCTTCTTCTTCCTCTTCCTCTTCCTCTTCTTCTCTTCTCATCTATCTGGCCTGTTATTTTATTGTATTTTTTTCCTCTTCATCTTTTATTCCAACTTTTTATTCTTATTCTTTTGCATTTTTTATGAGTTTTCACTCTTATTACAAATTTTTCCCTGGCTCTTTTATGGTTTCTTTTCTATATTCTTTTTATTATTACTATTATTCTTTTTCTCTTCTCTCTTTCCTTTTCTATGGTCTTAATATTTTTTTCAAGGGAACACAGACAACTAAAAGGATATAGAATAAGTGGAAACAACCTTAGCACAAAACAAAAAGAAAATAAAACCCTAGAGTAGAAAGAGGAGCCAACCATTTGAATAAACCCATTAAGGTAAAGAGATGACTAGACACCAATAAAAAATTACAAGCCATACTAAAAAACAAGATGGCCCAGGCTAGTGAAAAAACTAAAAAGCAAGAGTAGATGCAGAATGTGGAACAACTAAATCAAGATATACAAACAAATATCATGTATCAACTTAGTGAAGTGAAGGAAGAGATAAAGGATATTAAGAAGACTAACCCTAATCCTGACCCTAACCCTAACCCTAAACCCTAACATGAAACCTAAACCCCTAACCCTAATCCTAACCCAGCTGCCAAGGCCAGAAAAAAACCTCTCATTTACTTTCAATTTCCTCGCATGCACTCTCTTGGTCCACCAGTAGATGGCGCTCCTCAGAAGTCCTCTCAGTTCAAACCCTGGTTGGATGTGTTTGCTGCAACCTCATCCAGAACAATGTGACTGAGAATTCTGCCTTAAAGCCAACTCACAGTCTCTCAAATCACTTTTTCAGAGGCCATTCTCCAACCTTTGCTGGCAACCCTCTCCCTTTTCCCAGGTAGGAAATAATTCCACTTCCCTCTGCATCCTCAACAACCAATCCCAGTGTGTAGGGAGGGTGCTTCAGAGGGCTGTCTGTTCTGAGGGTGGGCAATGGCATTTACAGCTGCAGCTTTTACTCAAGAGTTTTTCCTTGAGGTCCTTTTCCTTTGCCCATCTCTTCTGGATGGTGTCCAGCCTTCCCCTGGTGTCCTAAATCCTAGCACATTTTTTCCAGGCTGTTTCTGTCTGTTCTTGAGCTATTTTTCTGGGAGAGAAGTGAGCCCTGTGTCTCCATTGTCCCAGAAGTCCAGATTTTTTGAAATGTTTTACCAGTTCTCCCACCCAACCTCACCCTGGTGGCCACCCTCCCTTTGGGAGCCCCATTAGCCTTCACCTGGACCACTCCATTAACCCTCTAGTGCCCAGGGTCCTCTGCACAAGTGACTGGAGTGCTCTTTGTAAATGATGCCTCCCATCCCCTGGGATAAAGTCAGCCTCCTTAACGTGTTTCAAGATCCCCATGTGGCCTGGGCCTACAGCCCACCAACCTCACCTCCTGCCATGCCCTGTCTTTTCTGTCCCCATCATGCTCTCCCTCCTCCCCTTCTCCCATTCCCTTGGGATCCTTCCACCTCAGGGCTCCTGTCCATGGTACTTTGGCCAGGAGAGCCTCTGCCCACTCCTCTTCCCACAGTGCACACACACCCTTACACATATTCACATGCTCTTACACACTTTCATATTCACTCAAATAGACACACATGCATTCACATACACACACACCTTCCTTCTCACTATAAAGGCCACTTCCTCAGAGAAGTCTCCTCTGACTCCAGACATAAGTTCCTTTCTCAAGAAAGCTCATAGCACTTTCCTATTACACAGGAATATAAGATGCACTTTATATTTTATCCAGCACTTTTAATTTTCTTCAGGGAGAAGATTGGTCTGAATAACCTAATTGGCCATATTTCCAAAAACAGAACACAAATTGATTTATTACAACTAATTTTTAAAAAGAAAAAGTCATCTGTAATCCATCAAAACCCCAATATAAGAGCTATTTCTATTTTTATAAGTGATTTTTAATTATACATACAATTAATTGGTGGTCTACTACTTTAACATTAAAGTAAACATCCATCCATTTCACATAATCTTCAAAATTTCTCAGGAACACCTAATATATACCCACTGGACATTTGAATAGTTTCCATTTTTCCTCTATGATATGAATTGTTTCTTTGAAAGCACCATCTCTGGAAGCAGACTGCTTCTGTGCTAACTGAACTGTGTCAGTTGTGAAATGTTTGGCCAATTACTTCAATTTCATCATAAAAATGGAGATACTGTAGGTCCTACTTCAAAGGGTGGTGGTGTGTGTCGGAGTCAATGGACTCAAGGGTATTGGGAATGAAAGACAAAGAAAGATTGGGTTCAGGGGATTTGCGAGCATTGAAGCCTCAAGATCGTCAGACAAGTTTATTAATCTCAGGGGCTTCTTTATATACCCCAAGCAATTGTGAGAACCAGCAACTATTCCAGCTAACTATTCCCATTACCTCACTCTAAATAACACAGTGCACAGTGGATAAGATAGTTACCAAAGCTCATAATGTTCTATTATATTATTGAAACAAATATACTCATTAATCTTGTTGCCCAGATTACCTGAGATATCAAGTCTGGGTTCTGCTGGAATGTTATGTTTCCCAGAGAGATTAGCCACCTGCACATATATCTCTAGGGACAGCATGACCCAGTGGTCAGAAAGTAACTTGCTTCCATGGAAACAACATGCCTTCATTTCCTACCTTTCCCCCTTTTTGTTTTAGGCAGGGTGGCTGTGCCTGTCTTAGGTTGCCCTCCTCTGAGAGTCTTACCCATCATTGACTACCAGTCAAGCGCTCTGACCATGGGGAACTATATTAGATTTTTTCCAAGTACCAAATTATTAGTTTGTTCCATCGCATCAACATGGTGCAGTCTTTGGCATACTTCTCGTCCCAGGCAAGTGACAACAATGAGCAACAAGATCAATACACAAAATCTTATTCCTAATACTGATAAAAAAGGTTGAGACTTCCACTAATCTACTGGATTAAACTTATTAAAATGAGAAATTAAATAATTAAAGATATCTTTATCTTTAGCTACATAAATCTGATTATGAGACATTTCTAATATTTTTTCTATAATTCTTCTATTTCTAATGACATATTACCTTTATGACCTATCAAATGATTTTTAATCTTTTCCCAATCAAACATAGAATTATTATAAGCAAGTGGAGTAATGCAAAAATTACTTTCATTCCAATTACATTTCAATCCCCTTAAGTTTAAATTATACAATTGATCTCTAATATGCAAAACAGCTGATTCTAAATTATTAACTCTACTGTTTTATTCTCCATCAATATATTCTTGACTATGCCATAAGTCACTAGCATTCTTCTGCCATTCACACACATATTTTTGAGTCTGCACCATCTCATGCAAGGCCACGGTAGCTGTAGTGGCAGCTGCAATGACATCAATCAGTCATAATATGCCAGCTATTATCAGTCCTACAAATTGCTTCAAGCACTTCAGGATTTCTTGAGCTATATGGAACAGCAGTTGACTCTCAGGTGACAATTGCCAAATTCAGTTCAGTTGCACTGGGATCCACACTCCCTACCGCCTTCGAGCCATTGTAATGAAATCTCCATTCTGTAAAATATTCTCAGACAAACAAGTATGCAAGTCCCCACTTTTATAAAATAGAGCATTCTTGGTTATAGTTAATTTTCTGACCACAAACACATAAGAATCTTTTACACATGATTGAAAATGATGAATTTGATTTAAATGCAGATATTGACCCTTTTTACTATTATTCCCAATCCATTCTATAGTAGGAGCTATTCTTAGAAAAACTTTCCACACATTCTTTTGTTTATGTATAGATATAATGTTACACCATGGAGAAGGAATCAATTTCCCTTTATATTTTCAAACACTATTATTTTTGGTAAAAATTATTTTTTGTTGTCTTTTACTATTTAAACCATACCAATAAATCTGCCATTATATGGAGAGGGACTCCCCATTGGGGCACTCTCCCACACTATTCTATACGAATCATTAAAAATGACAGATCTTCTTCCCATATGGCACTCTTGCCATCCTTCTTTATCCCTACTGTCTTTTTGTGGATAATCATAAGTAGGATTTTTAGTTATGATTAAATTGTAAGAGGTAAATAAAGTCAAAATAAACTGAGTATTATTATTTTTGAAGATAGTCGTGGCCCGATTTTTAACATGCATACAGGAAGGATGGTTACCAATGTATAAGGGTCGATAATCAAATGGTAATACAAGATTATCGATTCTTTGTCCTTCCTCATAGGGTTTAATTGGCAATCAATCATCAATTGGTCCAGAGAATATATGGGTCTTATTCAGATATATATGAAAGAATGGATCTTTTCAGGTAACCCTCTAAGTGATGGGGGGTTAGGTATATAAGCCCAATAAGTGTAATTACTGGCAGCTTCTTCATTACTTATGATCACCATCATCAGAAGTTGCAGGAGACTCCATCTCTTCATTCTGGAGTTTAATCCTCTTTGCAGGTAACCAAATTTGTTCTCCATTTTCTGAAATGATAAGAACATAGCCTCGCCCCCATACTTTAATCCTGCCTTTTTTCCATTCATTGCTTAAAATATCTTTTCAGAATATTGGTTGATCTTCATTTCCTGTGTCCACTGTAGATGTCTGACATTTTCCAAAGTGACATTCCGCAGGTGTCAATGAATTATAAACATTAAGAAAATTTTAAGTAAATAAAGCTTTTGCCAATTGATCTTTTGGTGTTATAATACCATCATCTCCCCCTTTTTGTTTTAAAAGCATAGTTTTTAGGGTATGATGGCTGCGTTTAACTATGGCTTGGCCTGTAGGATTATAAGGAATGCCAGTAACAAGTTTAATAAAATCCATAGTTTAAACAGAAAGATTTAAAGGATTTACTAATGTAAGAAGGTTTATTATCAGTTTTAATTTTCAGTGGGCATCTCATTACAGCAAAAGCAGACCAGAGGTGTGAGCGAACATGATGAAGCCATTCTCCACTTTGAGCAGTAGCCTACATAAAATGAGAATAAGTGTTAATATAAACATGAACATATTGTAGTTTACCAAAGGATGGTATGTGAGTAACATCTATTTGCCATAATTGATTAGGAGTTAGCCTCTGGGATTAGTTCCAGCCTGAAAAGGCACTGCTGTTAGTGGTTTACAAGTAGGACAAGTGTGAATAATTTCTTGTGCCTGTAGTTTTGTTAACTTTTGATATTTATTTTGCAGGCCTTTAGCATTAATGTGAGTTAAAGCATGGTAATCATGAGCACTTTGTAAACACCCTACTAATAAATCAGCTCGAGCATTATTTCCTGTCATAGGACCAGGCAAAGAGGTATGAGAGTGTATATGAGTAATGTAAATAGGATGCTGTCTTAACCTAATGAGATGCTACAAGTCAGTGAAAAGTTGAGATAACTCATTAGTAGCAAAGATATGAGCTATTTCAATATGCTTGACAGTAAGACATACATATTCAGAGTTAGAGACAATGTTTAAGGGCTCTCAAAACATTTGTAAAACTTTAATGATGGCTGAAAGCTCTGTGCATTGAGCAGATGAATAAGGAGTTTGCCAAACCTGTTCTTTTTGAGAAGTAACATATGCTGCTTTTTTATTACTATTACCATTAGTAAAAACTGTACAAGATGGTTGGGCTATGCACATAGCCCTGAAAAGCACTGCAAAAGTTTATTGTTGGATTTTTTACAGATAGAGGAATGCAGCTGGCTTGATTTGTTTAAGAAGACACTAAAGAAAGTCTTAGCAAGTTTTAAAACAAAGTGATAGCAATACAGCTGGACATTTTTTGCAACAAACTAGCAGTGTTTGGGATTGCTGCATACTACAGTGTTGTTACTTTAATCTATGATAAGAGGTTGTTTCTGTGACACACACTCTTTTATAATAATTAAAACCATAAATAACCACATTGTACTTCTCTAATATTATGTTGAAATATTGGTAACTTTATACACTCCTAAGCATTTATAGAAACCTTTTACTTATACAACTTTAATTAACAGAGGGTTAAAGAAGAAGAAGAAAAAAAACCTGTTAATTTTATAACACTTTTAAACACTTTCTATTCAACTTATAACATATTAAATGAACTTAACTATTTAATTTTTCTTTCAAGGTAAAAGAACAAATCTTTCATGATTAGTTTGGAATAAAAGGCTACTTTTCAGGATTTCATTTTAAGAAAGCAGTTTTGAATATTATGTTTCTTTAAAAGAGATAAAACTTTCCTTTTTTGGAACACCGAGGAAATGATAAGGTTAAAGCACAAGAAGCTATTTTGATAAAACATACTTTCTTTGTATACTGATTATTGAGGATAAAAACTTTTACCAAAACAGATTAATGATTTGAGAGGCTTTGAGAAAGAACAAAATATTAACTTTGCATTAGTATACTACTTGATACTAAAGCCCACTGTAGATCCCCCCAGGGCCCACTGGATGGAATGTGAGAGAGTCTGGGCTATGATGTGGACCATTGACTATGGGGGGCAGTGATGCTCAGAGATGAACTTACCAGGTGCAATGGATGTATCACGATGATGGGAGAGAGTGTTGCTGTGGGGGGAGTGGGGGGCGGGGGTGGTGGGGTTGAATGGGACCTCATATTTTTTTTAATGTAATTAAAAAATAATAATAATAAATAAATATTTAAAAAAAAAACTTTATAGATAGACCCATCAAATCTTATTCAACTTTAACCATAAAAATTCCTTTTCCACGAACCTTCTGCACTTTTAGTATTCACTTAGGTTTTTGTTCCATATTTTACTCTTTTTTAATAACCAATTATTTTATCTTAGGACAAAATGATCTCCTGTTTCTTTAATAATAAAAACACATTCTATATAGCCCACATACAAAGTTATCAAGCAAACTTCTTGTAACATAATACCATTAACACTAAACAAGCTTGTTAAAATAATAAACTTTTTTTTACTTTAAATACTTAGTAGCATGCAATATTAGAAACAGTTTCCTTGGGAAACGGACTTTGGCCCAGTGGTTAGGGCGTCCGTCTACCATATGGGAGGTCCACGGTTCAAACCCCGGGCCTCCTTGACCCGTGTGGAGCTGGCCATGCGCAGTGCTGATGCACGCAAGGAGTGCCATGCCACGCAAGGGTGTCCCCCGCATGGGGGAGCCCCACGTGTAAGGAGTGCGCCCGTGAGGAAAGCCGCCCAGCATGAAAAGAAAGAGCAGTCTGCCCAAGAATGGCGCCGCCCACACTTCCCGTGCCACTGATGACAACAGAAGCAGACAAAGAAACAAGACACCTCAAATAGACACCAAGAACAGACAACCAGGGGAGGGGAGGAAATTAAATAAATAAATAAATCTTAAAAAAAAAAAAAAAAGAAAGAAACAGTTTCCTAGAAGCAAGTTGTTAAGGGAGGCTGGCTGCAGCCAAGCTTTTCTGTTATAAAATTACCTTTTATTATTATTATTATTATTAATTTAGGTTTGTTTAATAATGACTTTTTGGAATTAGCCACTTAAACACTTTAATTTAAACAATGCTTCATAAGACTCTTTATAATTATTTATAACCATATAGACTATAATTATATTATTTTAAGACAAATTTTACTTTTACAGAACACATTTCTTTACTTAAAGTTACTACGATACTTCCTACAAGTTGCCACATGCATTTAAGTTCCAAGAGTTTATGAAAATTAGCCATTCTACTTTAGGACAAAACACACTTTTTTGCAAAAACTTATTAAATTTCAGTTAGCATTCTCACAAACTTTTAATCTTCTTTAATATTCATTTAAGTTTTACATCCTTCATATTATCCTGTGAAGAAAAATAAGCTATTTATTTTAATCTAGGCAAGAACAACTTTTTATAAAAGGACTTATAGTAATTTTGTTAATCAAGACTTATGATCTTTATATTGTAGAGATTTTATTAATATTTAAACTTAAGTGTCAATATAAGCACTTATTTAATTTTTGGCCATTTGAATAGAGCTCTTTTATAAATTTTTATTAATTTATATTACCATCCGGAGGTATTAAAATATACACTGACATTGAATGAACAGACAAACACAGAACAATTACAACACAGTAAAAGAAACATACAGTTTACAATTAACTCATAATTCTTACTTTCTTGGTATAGCTGCTTTTAAACTCTCTGTTATATCACATTTTAAATTTTACCTTATAAGATTTCTTTTGGAACATGCAAGCTTGTGCTTGGAAACATTTTTATTAGTTATTAGCAATTAGTTAAGATAACTTGAGACAGACCGTTAACACACATTTTTGGATTATTACTCTGTAAGACTATACTGAGACTTGAAGTTCAGGAGTAAATGATTGATTTAAAACTGAAAATTCCTTTTTAAACCTTGATAAAAAATTTTTTTAAAATATTTATTTATTATTATTATTTTTTAATTACATTAAAAAATATATATGAGGTCCCATTCAACCCCACCGCCCCCGCCCCCCACTCCCCCCACAGCAACACTCTCTCCCATCATCGTGATACATCCATTGCACCTGGTAAGTTCATCTCTGAGCATCACTGCCCCCCATAGTCAATGGTCCACATCATAGCCCAGACTCTCTCACGTTCCATCCAGTGGGCCCTGGGGGGATCTACAGTGTCCCGTAATTGTCCGTGAAGCACTATCCAGGACAACTCCACGTCCCGAAAACGCCTCCACATCTCATCTCTTCCTCCCGTTCCCCACACCCAGCAGCCCCCATGGCTACCGTTCCCACACCCATTTCACATTTCCTCTGTGGACATTGGATTGGTTGTGTCCATTGCACACCTATGTCAAGTGAGGGCTTAGATTGCACATGGGTACTGGATGCACTCTTCCCGCTTCTAGTTGTAGACACTCTAGGCTCCATGTTGTGGTGGTTGACCTTCTTCAACTCCATGTTAGCTGAGTGGAGTAAGTCCAATAAGTCAAAGTGTAGGAGCTGAAGTCTGTTGAGGCTCTGGGCCTGGGTGTCATATTATCAGTCCAGAGATTCAAATCCCCTACATATATCTTAAACTCAGTACCAACTACAATTCCAATAAAGTAGCATGCAAGTCTTGTGAAAAGAGATCCCCTCGGAGTCCATTTCCATCACGCAGAAACATCAGCTCCAAAGAAGGGCCATCTGTCATGGCAGTGAACCCCTTCTGCCATGACCATAGAACCCGTGGGTCTCTTTATCCCTCAAAAGAACCAATACCTGGGGTTGTATCTACCTTATCTGTCTCTTAGACTCTGTTCAGTTGTACATAGGGGTATTCCTTCTGACAACCTCCAGACTCTTTTTTAGAGACTCACAGCCTTATAATCTCATTTCTCCTTTCCATTTCCCCCTTACATTAGGTCAAACCACTTCCCGAAGTCATGTTATTATATGTAGACAGGTATATTCTGCTGTTCCGCATTGAATCTTTAATTCAAGGTCATTTTCTAGTTGCTTCTTCAGCTGGTATGTGGTAGTGATCCCTCGGTGCCAGGGAGGCTCATCCCCGGGTGTCGTGTCCCACGCTGGGGGGAATGCATCACATCTACACGCTGAGTTTGGCTGTGAGAGTGGCCACATTTGAGTAACATGAAGGCTGTCAGGAGGAAACCCCCAGGCACAATGCTACTCTAGGCCTTGTTCTTATTGCAGGTGCATAGGCTCAAAAGTGTAGCCATTAGTATCAAGAGCCAACTGTTGGGCCCTCCTTCCTTCCTGGTTCTTGCCGTTGCACCTGGAGGATTGCCGCTGCTCTCCCAGGGCCCACAACAGCGACCCCCCGGCCAGGAGCCCAGTACCCCCTCCAGCTGTTGTTTTTAATTGTTTCCACTATGAGTATATATAGACATTACCATATACCCTGGGCATATGCCCTGTATAACTCCCTGTCAACCATATATATCCTGTCAATAACATCCCATATCAGTATTCCTCCGCTGCCATTGTTGAACCACTCTGTGATCCAAAACTTCCTGTAAAGTGAATGATAAAAATTTTGTTCTAATTTTATTATCTTGGTTAAATAAGCCCAATTAGAATTAGCATGGAAACAAAACAGAACACCAATGTGCCATGTTTTTCTCTTTTTTCAGTGGCTTAACTCTACTAACCCCCACTAGCCCACAGCTACATTGTCATGTAGACAGCAGGGGTGTTGCAGAGTTGCTATCAGAATAGTTTCCTTATCTTAGTTAACACTTTAACAGAGAGCTTTCTGACAAGCCTGATTTCACTAACAAGGACTTTATTTAGTATCTTTGCCCATTTTATTTTATTTTTTTTTTAAGATTCATTTTTATTTATTTAATTCCCCTCCCCTCCCCCGGT
This sequence comes from Dasypus novemcinctus, assembly GCF_030445035.2. NCBI lineage: Eukaryota > Metazoa > Chordata > Mammalia > Cingulata > Dasypodidae > Dasypus > Dasypus novemcinctus. The sequence continues at coordinate 87,926,697 of NC_080690.1, read as the reverse complement.
TGTCTGTTTCCTGTGTCTTTTTGCCGCATCTTGTTTCTTTGTCCACTTCCGTTGTCGTCAGCGGCACGGCAAGTGTGGGCGGTGCCATTCCTGGGCAGGCTGCTCCCTCTTTCGCGCTGGGCGGCTCTCCTTATGGGTGCACTCCTTGCGTGGGGCTCCCCTACGCGGGGGACACCCCTGTGTGGCACGGCACTCCTTGCGCTCATCAGCACTGCGCATGGGCCAGCTCCACGTGGGTCAAGGAGGCCTGTGGCTTGAACCGCGGGCCTCCCATGTGGAAGACGGACACCCTAACCACTGGGCCAAAGTCCGTTTCCCTCTTTGCCCATTTTAAATCTTTTAATAGTTTAAAAGTTTTTGGCTCAGTATGAAACTTGACACCCTCTTGCAGATTCTTTGTATCTGTTGGTATTGCTTGTAGATAATAATTGTTTAACATAAGGCAAAGCATCGGCAACATTTGAAAACATTTCTAATTTAGGCTTAGTAACAGAAGGTAATTCAGTAGGTGCAGAGGGTTGTACTGGATACACAGAAGATATTTCATTAGGACACTTCACTGAGTTTTTATTGATGAAAGGGTTAATATCAGGATGAGGGGAAAAACTTGATGGTTCCCCATTCACCTTAACCTCCTGTTTTTGTTCCAATTTACTTTCTTTCATTTTAAATTTACTTATGGGCTTAGAAAATATAGTAATTTCTTCTTTCTCTCCTTCTTCAGACTGTAAAGGATCTAAGGCAGCAGCAATTTGCTGGCACAAAGCCCACACACATAAAGGAATGGATTCCCCTCTTTGATATACTCTTTGTAAAGCTTTCATTACACATTTTCACTGATTCAAATTTAAAACATTATGCCCCTGAGGCTGAAACCAGTAACAATGATTCTGAACTAAGGCAAAAAGCTCAAGTAAATCTGCTGTTTTTATTGTGAAGCCAACCGTATGTAAAAGCTTTTTTTTTTTTGGAAACAGAATCATACCTCGTATCCTATTAAGCTATAACTGCATGGTGAGGTTTTCTTTTATTTTTTTAAAGGTTTATTTATTTATTTAATTCCCCCCCCCCATTGTCCATTCTCTGTGTCTATTTGCTGCGTCTTGTTTCTTTGTCCACTTCAGTTGTTGTCAGCGGTACAGGAAGTGTGGGTGGCGCCATTCCGGGGCAGGCTGCACTTTCTTTCGTGCTGAGCGGCTCTCCTTACAGGGCGCACTCCTTGTGCGTGTGGCTCCCCTACACGGGGGACACCCCTGCGTGGCACAGCACTCCTTGCGAGCATCAGCACTGTGCATGGGCCAGCTCCACACAGGTCAAGGAGGCCTGGGGTTTGAACCGCGGACCTCCCATGTGGTAGACGGATGCCCTAACCACCGGGCCAAGTCCGTTTCCCTGTAAAAGCATTTTTAAACCTTGTGGATATTCTTCCAAGTGTCCTGGCTGATTACCCATACCCTGATGTTAGCAGAAACAATATTAAAATATATTTATACACGGCAATGCCAAACCCGGGTTACTGCTGATTGACACTTTTACCTTAAAGAAGGCGTTTCTGTTTCCGTGTTCCTGATACTGTCGTGGGAGAATCTCTGCTGAAATTATTGCCTCGGGCCCCACATTGGGCACCACTTGTCAGAGTCGATGGACTTGAGGGTATCGGGAATGAAAGACAAAGAAAGATTGGGTTTAGGGGATTTGCGAGCATTGAGGCCTCAAGCTCATCAGACAAGTTTATTAATCTCAGGGGCTTCTTTATATACCCCAAGCAATTGTGAGAACCAGCAACTATTCTAGCTAACTATTCCCATTACCTCATTCTAAATAACACAGTGCACAGTGGATAAGATAGTTACCAAAGCTCATAATGTTCCATTATATTATTGAAAGAAATATACTCATTAATCTTGTTGCCCAGGTTACCTGAGATATCAAGTCTGGGTTCTGCTGGAATGTTATGTTTCCCAGAGAGATTAGCCACCTGCATGTTTATCTCTAGGGACAGCATGACCCAGTGGTTAGAAAGTAACTTGCTTCCATGGAAACAACATGTCTTTGTTTCCTACAGGTGTGAATTAAATGTATGATATTATGTAGTGCGGCGGCTTGCTCAGTCGGTAGAGGTGGGGTCTGGCTGCGGACGAGGGGTCGGTCCCGCTCTGGACGAGGGGTCGGTCCCGCTTGGGACGAGGGGTTGGTCCGGCAGCAGAAGAGGGACCGGTCTCACAAGGGGTTGCGCGGTTCGGCTGACGGGGTCGCCCGGCGAAGCCGGCGATGAAGGGGTCGCCCGGAGAAGCCGGCGACAAAGGGGTCGCCTGGAGAAGCAGGCGATGAACTGGGGACAAGGGAGGCCAGGCCCTTGTCGGGAGCTCTCAGGACTGGAGGGCGCACGGCAGAAGAACTACCGTGGAGACAAGGTAAACACGCAAGTCCACTTTATTGAGGGAGAGGCAACAGTTTTATAGGGGCTGGGGAAGGCTGATTGGTCAAAGCCACGCCCTGTTCTGATTGGTTGCCGGCAAAAGGTCAGTGGGCGGTACTGGACGGGGGAGGGGTGGTGGTTAGGGATTGGCTGTCGCTGTTGCTGGGGGAAGGGGCAGGGTTTAGGGATTGGTGGCTGCTGTTGCTGGGGTGGAGGGCAGACTTGAGTTTCCCGCCCACGCCTGGCTGTTGCTGCTGTCGGGGGGAGGGAAAAGGGCAGACTGGATTTGTCCGCCCACGCCTGGCTGTTGCTTCTGTCGGGGGAGGGGAAAAGGGCAGACTGGAATTTTCCACCCTGCGCCTGCGCAGGGAGAAAGAAGAAGAAGGGTGCCGCCCCACAGGCATCGTGTGGCGCCATCCGGGAGGAGGGGCGGCCGCGGAAGCATGGCTGCCGAGAAGGGGAGACCCGAGGGCACTCTGCGCCCATGCCGAGCTTCCTTCAGGGGTGGCGGTGAGTCCGACCAGCCACCCTATTATGGGGCAGCGGCTTGGCCTGCCGCGGCTGCTCCCCCGCCAGGCCAGCAAACCACACTTCAGCCCGAGGGGTGACTGCAATGTAGTTATGTGTACTATATTAATTATATGCATTAATTACATATAATCACATAATGCTATGAAGTGCTAGGAACTGCCTAGCATATAGAAAGTGTCTAATTAATGGTAGCCCTTTTAACTGTGTGTGTTAGTGAATGGTAATAGTAATAATAAAAATGCATATTACCAGGAATTAAGTTCTGATCTATTATCTCAATTTCATTATTTCCACATGATGTAATACTTCAGAGACAGCTTATATTTTGCTTGTCTCAGACTGGGAAAACCAGGGTACATTGCGGGGCGGGGGCGGGCAGTAAGGCAATCTAGGGTCAAGATCTGGGGCAAGTGATAAATGCTTTTTTGGAAAATAGTCGTGGAGAGCTTGGCTACCAATGTCATGACTTCAAGATAAGTCATGGTCCACAGTCTGTCCTGCTTGAACAGCCCAGCATGCCTATAGGAAAGAGATTTCTGAAACGTGACACCCAGACAGTTGGCACAGGGAAGAGGCTTTGGGAGTGCAGTGAATGTGGCAACAAATGCTATGGAGCATATCTTACTCAGCATCAGAACACTCATACCAGGGAAAAAGCCCCTTCATAGGCAGTGAATGTGGGAAGGCCTTCAGACAGGATTTCGGTACCTCATTGATTATCAAGGATCACACAAAGGAGAGAAGCCCTGTAAGTGCAATGAATGTGGCAAAGCTTTCATCCAAAAGTTCTACCTTGTAATACACGAGAGAGTTCACACTGGAGAGAAACCATGTCACTGTAATGATGTGGGAAAAACTTCAGGAAAACCCACAACTTAAAACACATCAAGTAATTCATTCAAGATAGGGACTCTCCAAGTGCAAATAATGTGGCAGAACCTTCAGATCAAACTCATCCAATAATAATAATGAGGAGGAGGAGGGAACACTTCTTAACTCATTCCATGAGGCCAGCACCACCCTAACACCAAATCCAGATAAAGATATCAAAAGAAGGGGGCTGGACAGCGGATGTGGCTCAAGCAGTTGGGAGCCTATCACATGGGAGGTCCCAGGTTCAGTTCCCAGTGCCCCCTAAAGAAGATGAGCAAGACAACAATCTGACACGTGCGCTCCTGTGGCAAGCTGATGCAACAAGTTGATGCAAGGAAGAGACTCAAGGAGGCTCCGGCAGAGGAGGGCGCCGCGGAGCGCGAGGGGCGGAGCGCAAGGCGCCAGACCGGAGCCGCCGGGCCCACGAGCCACTCCGCGGTGCGCCTCCCCCCGTCCCGGCGCTCGCGCTCCTCCTCCGAGCCCGACTTGGCGGCGGGCCGGGCCGGGCCGGGCCGGGACCCTGCGCCCGGGGCCGGTCGGCTTTGTGGCCGGGCGGGGGGCGCTCAGAGAAAGTTGGGCGGCCCAGCGGGGGTGCGCCAGGCCCGGGCCCCTCTGGCGCTCGCCCCTGGTCGCGCTGCGCCGCCACCCTGAGCCGCGGCCGCGGCCTGGCTGGACTTCGCCCCGCGCGGTGGTCCCCTGGCCGTTGCAGGAAGCCGGGCCGGTGTTTCCAGATGACCAAGAAAAGTATCTGGGTGTGGGAAGCCATTTCGTTATTATCACTTGGTGGCCCATCGTGTCTTCAGATGTTGCCTTGTCTTCATCCTAAGAAGGAACATTAGATGCAGCGTGAAAAGTTGATTACATTATGCTCCTGTTTGTTACTTGTTTGAATTAGCGACGCTCTTGTGCTTTGGAGTCTAATTTAGTCTGAGCTTAGACTACTGCCACATTTACTTTACTTGTACATTTAAACCTACAAAATCTGTTGTTGTGTTTTTTTAAGTACCAACAAGGATTATTTTATACATTGTCCTTTCAAAATAGACAGAATTTTAATTTGCACCTGATATTCATTACTTTGACCTAGTCTTTGTTCTGAAGGCCACAGACAAGGACAGACCCCTAAGGTGATTACATCAGTAACTGAAGAACTTGAAAAACTTGCAGAAGACTGTTGTGTAGGATTAAAGAAAGGCTCTGACTGGTCAGGTCTGAAGTCCTTGAGGGGGGAAATAAAACACTGCTCTAGAAAGGTTAGCATAATATGTACCTTGGAGTCCTTGTGGAGTCCTAGGCCTGAGAATCTTCCCAAGACCGAACATTTACCTTAAATCATTTTCAGGGAAAACCAACTCTTTTGTTTTGTTTTGGTTTTCCATAAAGTGGCTACTAAAAATGGAGCTTTTAACAGGGGTCAGGTATCAAGAAGCACCGAAGAGTTTTCTTTTCTCCTTTCTTTTGATCTCCTTGTTATCTGATTACTTCATTACCAAGATTATTGTGTAGAAAAATTTATATTCCAACATTAAACTTACTGGACAGTGAGCGGAGCGTCCTGCTGCTGTTAGTGGTGACTGCAGTGAACATTGTGGGGGGTTCCTAGGCTTGTGTTCACGGACTGCTCTCGCTCCCCCAGACAGGAAGGGATAACAAGGGGACACACCTTTCTTTAAAGGTGTTTTGAAATGTGCTGCTTAGAAATTCTACCTGCAGATATCCTTTTTTGTTGTTCTTTGGGGAAGGGGAAAGTTGCATAAGCTTGTTGAAACAAGGGACAAGAAGAGTTCAAAACTTTGAATATCTTTCTTTTATAGTTAGATTAAAACCCCAGAAATTGATTATAAAAGTATCTTCATACCAATGAAACTTTTGCATTACTGAAGTGAAACAGTGCATCTGTCAAGTTACAGAGTGATTTTATTCTCTTCAGTGGCCTACTAGTTACAAGTAATAATTGTAGATGAGTAGGTGGTAAATTTTAAGTTTGTGCTTTCAGCTTGGTCACCGGTATGCTTGATTGCTAACCAGGGCAGAAAGGATGAATGTGTACAGAGCAGGTCAAACTTCTAAAAAAAGTATTGGCAACTATTTTGTAGTGCTACAGTGTTAACTTATAACGTTGTGTTTAAAGATTACTTGTATTAACCTAGTTGTTTTCTTGTAGCCCTCTTCTGTTTGGTACTATGGTATCTATTGTTGAAATAGTTTGACTGGAAACATTTTTATACTGTAAAAGTAAATAGTAAACACGGACTAGGAGCTGCTTCTGAATTATTTGTCAAGAGGATTTAGCTCTTGCCTCTTACTGTCATTGATAGGGTACTGATTTGCAGAATCAGTTCAAACTTAACTTTAACAGACTATTGTTTATGTAATATTTTATTAAATTGTGAGCATGGTTATAGGTTAATAGATGAAAATAAATGGCTGCCCTTGAGGCTTCACAAAAGAAAATAGTAAATGTGATTTGCACTGGTTGAAAATGATTAGGAGTTAACTATAGTTTTTTGTTGTTGTTTTTTAAATTCAAATTCAGGAGAAAGTTCTTTATTTTCTTAAGAATGCTGCTTTCGTGTTTTATTCAAGACCAAGCTTAGCTCGGTTTGAAACCTGAACTCTGCTGTGGTCAGTATGTATACAATCTGTTTTCTCCTTAAGGAAAAAGAAGCTATATAGAGAGAGAGTTACATTAGGAATGCATTATCAGGGTTTAACCACCTTTTTTAACTTGTTCAAGTAGGCTACTGTGGGCATCTTCCCTTTTAAGAGATGTCTCCCTCAAACCTGAAGCACGGGCATGAGGGCAGTGCTAAGCCATGCTTCCTTTGCATCCTGTGGTCATGTTGAGTGCCTTCCAGTGGATATACTGGAATGCTTGTGTGTGGTTTTTGGGAGGTTTTTTAAATCCAGCTAATTAGTGTAGAATATGTTTACAAATAGTTCTGATGAAAAAGCATCAATCAAGAAACCTTTTGAATTCTAGAATAATTTATTCATATCAAAACTGCTAACTAAAAGGCTGGCTTGAACGAATGTCACTATCTCGAGCAATGTTTGCAGTAGAAAGGATGAAGTTATAAATTAGAGAGTTCTGTTTAGGTTATTTAAAATGGGTAATTCTGCTTGAATGGATCTTAATGGTAAACCAGAAAACTCGGTGTAGTATTTTAAGGGATAAAACATTAATGTGCACCCATGTTATTGAATTATAGGAACTAAAATTCTCAGAAATAAGTTAATGAACAAAGGAACTGTCTATTTGTCTAGTATCATTTGTACAGTTAAACATGAGTAAGTGCTCAACTCAGTTAAATATTATCAAGAAATTATATATCTGTGATAGAAGCTAAGTAAAAGAGACTGTCAGCATATGCAAACTAAAATTTATTGCTCTAGTGACTTTAGGGCCTCATTGTACAGAGTTGTGTGCTATATATAGGGTACCAATATTTTGCCCTTGAAAATTTTCAATAAAGGCCTTTGTCCTATGTTAAAGTTAATGCTATTTCTTATAGTAACATTTTCTGAAATGCTTGTTTTATATCAGAGTTTGATTTGTAATAAGAATAAAGCTTAGTTTAAATTAGCCTTTGGAAGTCAAATGACTATTTTATGGAAGATTCTCAGTTAAGGTTTAAAATATTATTCTTTTAACTTTGTTTTTCAGAAGATGTGGTTGAAACAAAATTTAAAAGGTGACAGTGTTTAGAGGGGAAAATGGCAGAATGGCTCATTGCTCCATTTTGCCCTTGGAATTCAGTATAATTTTGTGGAAACATTGATATGATTTTCGACTATTTAGGAAATGCTATTTAGGATTTTTAAAGGTAAGAATGCATCAATTGCTTTATGTAAATGGTTATTTCAGGATGGATCAAGTATTTTTAAAGGATCATGTTTGAAATTTGTGTTATCTAAATTGAGGCTTAGTATTTACAGCATTTATGTCTGTTAACAGCAAATAGCTTCTGATCCAATTTCTAAGCTATTTATGAGAAATGAAGTTATATTTTGAAAATTCTTTTCAAAAGTATGCATATGTAATTTACTAAGTGTGGCCGCCGCTGCGGTACGGCGGGCGGGTTGCTGCCGCGCGGGCGGGTCGCTGCCGGGAGTCGGGCCAAGCCCACGGCCGGACTGGGGCGACAGCGGGCGGCTCTAGGCTTGGTGGGGACACGCGGTTCGATGGAAGAAAAACCACGGAGACGAGGTCTATGCACAGGTCTGATTTTATTCGGGAAGTACATAGGGTTTTATAGTCTCATGGAGGCGGGGAGGTTGTGGGAGGGGCATGTCCGCAGGGCAGCTGGGGATTGGCTGCAGAGGCAAGGGCGGACCTGCGGTTTATGACGTAAGCCACTGATGGCAGAGGGGGTTGTTTTGGAGGTTGTGCCGGGGCGGATACGGGATGAGGGCGGTTGGAATGAGGCGGGGAGAACAGCGATCGGCTGGGAGGGGGAAGATAACAGTGGCTGGGAGGAGGGGCGGAGGGAGGCAGCAGCATAAGCTGCTGCCGAGAAGGGCCATAATACAGCGAAAAGCAGGGTGGGAGCAGGGGACAATTGCTCCCTCTTTCGAAAATAAGAGACATTGACGGCTTTGAAGAAAGCGCAGGTTTTGCAGGATTGACATTTTTATGGGGAGGAAAGATGAGGGGGGTGAGAGGAGAGGAAATAGGAGAGAAAGGAACGAGGAGGGGTTACCGGCAGGGGGCGTGGGGGGCACGAGGGGGGCGTGAGCAGAGGGGAGGGCGGCTGAAACGCCTGATTCCCCATGCGGAGGGCAGAGAACCCGTACCCGCAGCTCGAGGTGGCCACGATGGGCCCTATCGATGGCCGCCTCTTGCCACCCTCGTGAGCCACACCTGGGCGTGCCAGGCTTCCTCGGGAAGGGGAGAACTTTGGGAGCTAAACGTGGGAGGTGCAACACTGGGAGGGACGGGGGCACCGAGTGGCGTGTGAGCGTGGAGGGTTGGGCTCTGAGGTGGCTAGGCGTTGGTAGTGGACTTGAACGAAGGAGGAAAAGACGCTGTTAGCTTGGTCTTTAGCAAGGCAAATGATTCGCCGAATGGCCCAGGGACCGATGGTAAGGACTAGGACGAGGAGTAAGACTGGGGTCAGTAGAGGCAGGAGGTACGGGAGGAGGGGCTGCAGGAAGCCCCAGGAGCCGGCGGCTTGGGCTCGCTCACGTTGGCGTTGGTTAAGGCCTTTCTCGAGTTCTTCTAGGCTGGAGTCTACTAAGCCGGTGTAGTTGGCATAGACGCAGCATTCTTCTCCTAGAGCTGCGCACAGGCCACCTTCTTTGAGGAGGAGGAGGTCAAGGCCTCGACGGTTCTGTAGAACAACTTCAGAGAGGGAATTGAGAGAGTCTTTAAGATACTTGACTGCATCTCGGAGGTAGATGATGTCAGTATCGACTGCCTGTCTGAGGTTTTGGAGGGCAGAGGTTTGAGTGGCGAGGGCCGCGACACCAGTGGCGGCTCCAGCTGCAGCTAAGAGGGAAGTGACAGTGAGCACAGCAGTGATAGGCTCGCGTTTGTGGAGATAGATAGCTTCTTGGGTGTGATCGAAGGCTTCAAAGAAATGTCTTGGGGTGTGATAGATGACTCGGGGCGTAAGGAGAATGAGGACACACGTTTCGTTGGTCATATTGAGGGTAGCGACAGATAGGCATGGGGTGAGTCCAGTGGAGGAGCAGAGCCACTGGGTGGTGTTTAGGGGGACTAAGTATTTGGTGGAGGCATTGGGGAAGGTATAGTTAGAGCAAACGGGAAGGTTAGGAGTGGGGGTTGAGCGGGAGTGGACGCATAGGCCCTTGGAAGAGATGTGTGTGAGAGTAAGCGGGACATGGGTGGACTTATTCCAATTGCAGGAAGAAGGGGCATCGTCGTCAGAGGAATTGAAGAGTGGTGAGGGGATTGCGAGTGGATCGTAAAGGGGAAGGCTGGGGGAAAGACACAACCAGCAGGAGCGGGTGAGGTTAGGGTGGGAGGCGTTGAGGGAGAAATAGGAGGCATTTAGGAGGTTGAAGTAGGGGCTGGAGTAGAGGAGAGGGTGCGGTTGCATACGGGGAGCGGGGGGGTGGGTTTAAAGCCTGTGGAGGGTATGGCAGTAACCAAGGTGGAAGAGGTATTGGGAGGAGCGGACGGGGACGGAAGACGGACAGCGGGCGTGGGGGGAGGGTTAAGAATTTGGTTGGGACCAATAGCTGAGGGTGGGGCGGAGACGGGGCGCTTTTGGATCTCAAACAGAGCTCCGTAATCGTAGTTGTCCATATACAACTGGAGCCCATAGGGGCGGGCGGACAGCCAGGTATCGTCGTGTGGGTTTTTAACAGTCAGCCAGATGAGGTCCCAGCGGGTGCTATTGGCGACTCGGAAGGAAAGATTTGGGTCTCTGTTAGGGGCACCAGACCAACCATAGGCCATGGTTTCACATCCCCAGGAGGGGCAGTAGAAGTGCGATGGATCATGACAGCCTCGAGCGCTGGCGTTATTGTAGGGCCCTGAAAGACCATCAGTTCATCAGTCGTTGGCAGCGCCGGAACAGCGTAGGGCGATAACGCCACAAATGGGGGCGCCCGGAGAACCAGTGTTCGAGATTCCTGGCTGCTTGCACCGATAGTAGTAGGTGAGACCTGCAAGGGGGCAAATGTGCGAGAAAAAGGAAGGGGTGACACTAGTAACATTATAGGCAAGAATGCGTTTTTCTGGGAATGTTTGAAGGGTCCAGTTGAATGGCTGATGGGAAGTGGAGCTCTGAGCAGAGGAGGCTAAAGACAGCATGAGGATAAGGAGATGAATGAGGTGGGGGAGGGTGGGGGGACAGGGGGTGTGGGCAACGCGGGCTCGACGGAGGAGCTGGAGAACTTGCTGTTCGACGGGGTCATCATCTTCAAGGGAGAGGCGGCTCAGGCGACGGGCAAGGAAGCGGCGCCGACGTCGCTCGCGGTGAGAGAGAGCTGGCATGGTCCCTACGGGTGATGGCGCAGGAGGGGCAGACTCAGGCGGGCTCGACTGGGCAACTGGAGGCGTCATCTGCAATGACAAGAGGAGAAAAAACTCACGGGGGGGGTGAGGTGCGGAAAGGGGCCATCATTACGACAGGGGGGAGTCATCAGGGGGAAGGGGGTCGGGAGGTGGAAGGTCGGCAGGGCTGTGTGGGGTGAAGGGCTTAACAAGACGAGCAGGGATCCAGACAGGCTGGGGTGCGGATTCCGGGAAGACGCAGGCAAATCCTCGCCCTTGGGTGAGAAGGGGCACTGGTCCGGTCCACTTGCTAGTGAGCGGGTTGCGCCAGAGGACGAGAGGGGCTGGAGTGGGCCGGTAAGAGGGCCCCCAGTGCTTGTGGACGGGCGAAAGCCCCTCAGAGTCAAAGGTCATCAGGCTGTGCTGGATGAGCACCTGCGTGACTGTTTCACGCGGGGTGAGACGAGGTTGAGTCTCTCTAGTCTTCTGGACGAGGATCTTGAGGGTTTGGTGAATTCTTTCAACAAGTCCTTGGCCTTGCGGGTTGTATGCGATGCCGAAGTGGTGGGTGATGTTGTAGAGCTTCACAAACTCGGCAAAGGCGGTGCTGCGGTAGGCGGGGCCATTATCTGTCTTTATGTCCCAGGGGACTCCCATGAAGAGGATGGCTTCCCGGAGCGCTTGAGTGGCATACTTGGCAGACTCTCCCGGGAGGGCGACAACGTAGCAGAGGTGTGAAAACGTATCGATGGCAACATGAAGGAACTTCCATCGGCCAAAGGAAGCGACGTGAGTGACATCTAGTTGCCACCTAGAGTTGGGCCGCAATCCGCGCAGGTTGACACCCTGGGGCTGGAGTGGCCCCAGGGGCAGCAAAGGTGCGCAGGAGCGGCATGCACACACGAGATGTTTACATGTCTCGATGGGAAGTTCTGGGAGGAGTCGATGGAGGGCGGGCGCACCAAGATGGAAGCGCGCATGCAAGGTCTTTGCCTGGTTGATAATGTCTCCTACGGCAGCTGCGGGGCTGAGGGCATTGATGGAAGCACCTTGGGCGGCCTGGTCAGCGAGATGGTTGCCGTGAGCCAAGGGGCCTGGGAGGCCTGAGTGGCTCCTAACATGGGCAATGAACCAGGGTTGTCGCCGCCTCTCTAAGAGGAGTTGAAGGTCAGCTAAGGCCAGGTTGATGTCCCGGTTGCCGATGCTAGCAGGCGGCAGGAAGGCCGCAAAGGCAAGGATACGAGAGACCTGCAGGCAGTAGAGACTGTCCGTGAAGATATTTACTGGCTGGTCCTGGAGGTATTGGAGAGCCAGAGTGACGGCTTTCAATTCGGCCACTTGGACAGAGCTGCTATGTTGGCGGGCGTGGCGGAGGGGTTGTGTGAAGTTGGGCTTGTAGAGGACTACAGCAAGGCAGTGCTTGGAGGCGTCAGTGAAGGCGATGGCGGCGTTGGGGAGTGGCTTGGAGGACGGGAACGGGAAATGGTCAGGAGCTGCGACGGGGAGCATGCTGAGGCCTTGTATGAGGCGGTGCTGGGGGAAGTGATTATCGAATGGGCCAGAGAATAGGAGGAACAGTGCCTGCATATCTATGGAGTCCTTTAGCAAGTGAGTGACCTGCTGAGTTGTAAGGGGCCAAATGATGACATCTGGATGACGCCCGTAATGGTGGGTGGAGCGCTCAACAAGGGCGATGGCGAGCTGCGCGAACAGGATGGATTGGGGGGTGATTTTGCGAAGCTTGCTTTTGGCTAAATGGACCCACAGGAGTGGACCGTCCTGCCAGATGAGGCCAGTGGGGGTTCCACAGGTGGGAAGGATGAGTCCTGCAAATGGCTTGTCTGGGTCTATTCGTTGGAGCAAGCAGTCCATTAGGGCAGAGTTGACACAGCCCAGGGCGCATTCCGCTTCATACGACAGGGTGACCCTCTTTGTGGGTGCCTGTGATGGTGGGCCAGTGGTCTGAAGGAGCTGGAACAGAGGCTGCAGCTGATGTGTGGTGACTGGCAGCGACGGGCGCAGCCAGTTGAGCTGGCCACAAAGCTGTTGGAGATCATGGAGCGTCATAGTTTTGGGGACGTTTATAAGCGGCGCCATGGGTGTGACTGTTTCCAAGATTTCAAAGCCCAAGAATTGAAACGGTGGGTGGAAAACGGCTTTCTCTATGTTGATTTGAAGACCGATATCTTCCAGATTGGAGAGAAGACTGGCAACTATAGCTTGTAGCTTTGGCTCGCTTGGATGGGCTACAAGGATGTCATCCATGTAATGCACGATAGTGGCCTCAGAGGTTAAGGGCTCAATAGCAGTAGCCACAAACAGCTGGCAGATGGCAGGGCTGTTCTTCATGCCTTGGGGGAGGACTTTCCACTGATATCGTTTGGCAGGCCGGTGGTGGTTGGGCTGGGGAACAGTAAAGGCGAACCGTGGGCGGTCATCCGGATGCAGGGGGATAGAGAAGAAGCAGTCCTTGATGTCGAGGACTGCCACATACCAATCTCGCGGGAAGGCTGACGGGTGAGACATGCCGGGCTGAGGAGAGCCCATGGGTTTGATGTGCTTGTTGACCTCTCGCAGGTCGTGGAGGAGGCGTGGCTTGCCAGATTTTTTGATGATGAAGAAAATGGGAGTATTGTATGGACTGGTGGAGGGCTCAACATGGCCAGCACGGAGCTGCTCTTCCATGAGGTCCTGAAGAATAGCTAGTTTTGGGGCAGTCATAGGCCATTGCTCCACCCAAATGGGTTCCTCTGTGTCCCATTGCAGAGGAACGGGTGCTGGAGGTTGAACGCGAGCAACGGCCAAAACTATTGGGGGGGCAGCGATGGCTGCGAAGTAAAAAGAACGGCGCCTGACTGGTGAAGAATGTCGCGTCCCCAAAGGACTTGCTTGATATCCCCGAGAACCAGGGGACGGAAGAACCCTGACCGTCCATCGATGTCATGCCAGGCAAGATCTTCAGCCGCCTGTTGCGAGGAGGACTGGCCAGTGGCGCCTATGACGACGGGTCCGGCTGTGAGTGGGAAGTCACGAGCTTGGGAGAGTGGGATGCAGGAGATTTCGGCGCCGGTGTCAAGGAGGCTGTCCATCCACTTTCCATTGACCTTGATGGTGAGGCGCGGCTGTGAAGCGGGCGACATGGGAACGGACCAGTGGATGCCTACGGGCGGGGTTGGCGCGGGGTGACTGGAGCCTCTTGGTGGTGGGGCTGAGGCTTGCCCCGCTGCCTGTTTAAAGGCTGTCTCGGAACACGGCAGTCGCGGGCCCAATGATACCCTTTTCCACAGCGCGGGCAGGGGGTGGAGGGCGGCCGGGCGGCAGGAACAGGGCGCGGTGGTGGCACCATAGGCTGGACTACGGGTTGCGGCGGAGCCGGAAGGTTGGGGCACTCGCGAGCGAAGTGGCCCAATTCGCCGCAGCGGAAGCAGGTGTTGGCTGTTTGGACTGCCGCGATGATAGCCGCTGCAAGCGCAGATGCTTGCCCAGAAACCCCGGAGCATGCGAGGACTCAGTCTTGGAGCGGCTTGTCACGAAGGGGACGAATGATGGCTTTGCAAGCTGGGTTAGCCCCCTCCTGCAGGATGTCCTTAACGAAGGACTCGCGGGCTGCGTTGCCAACAACTCGCCTCTCTGCAGCGGCCTGCACACGAGCTACGAACTCGTTAAACGGCTCCTCGGGTTTTTGGAAAAGCTTCACGAGGGGCTCTGGGGCAGCCGCGGCACACGAACGGAAGGCTCGGAAAACACAGTCACGGAGCTGGATGAAAAACCCAGGCGGGGTGGCAGTGTAGGCGCTGGGATCGCCGTAAGGGCCGAACCCGAGAAATGCGTTTGCAGGGTAATGCACACCCTGACGCGTGTTGTCAGCGATCTGATTGTCGATCAGGACACCGAGATGGGCTCGCCAGTCAATGAATTGCCCGGGGGAGAGAACCGCTCGGGCTAGGGAGATCCAGTCGTAAGGGATGCAGCGAGGGATGGCCATATGCTCGAGAATGTCTTGGGCATGAGGGCTGGCAAGGCCATCCTCTTTTATCGCGTTGTGGAGCATCTGGATGTCTTTGGGAGAAAAGGGCACCCACGCTTGTGGGTTTTGCGGAGTGCGAGCAGGATTGAGGGGGAACATCTGAGCCAGAGGCGGAGTGGGGGGGGTGAGAAAGGCGGTGTCGTACGCTGGCGGAGGAGGATTCACGACGTTCCCGCTATTGCTGGGGCAGGCGGGAGGTGAGGCGGGCCATGGAGGTGAGGCATTGGCGGTGCCACCGGGCGCCGGCCAGGAGGGCGCGGCGGCAACAGCGTTTCTGATTGGCCAAGATGGCGGCACGGTGACGTCACGCCTGACATCACTTCTGGCCTCGGGCCAAGATGGTGGAGTGGCCGCATCACCTCTGGGTGCAGGCCAAGATGGCACCGGAGGCTCTGCCGGTTTAGCCAAAAATGGCGATCGGCAGGCATCCGGGACGGGACCGGATGGCGACGAGACAGGAAGAGGTGGGTAAAGGCGGGAAGAGGGCGCCGAGGAAGAAGAAGGAGGAGGTGCGCCATGTTGGCATTGTTTGCAGGGCGCGGTGGGGGGGGGAGAAGGCGGAGGGTCGCCATGTTGGTTGGGGTCCGGATCGGAGGCTGTGGGGGGATCCAGTTCGAGCACGGCCTCTAGCTGGGCGGACAGAGAATGAGCATCATCATCTCCATCAGGATCGCAGGTGAGAGGGTGGCTAGGCTCACAGGCGAGAGCGGAGGCAGGGGAGGGCACGCCTTGGAGACAGGCGCGGATAGCGACGAGGGTCGGGATAAGACCGGGGGGAAACTGCTTGCGATCGTGCTCCATAGCGGACGTTACCCGCTGAATTAAACGTTCATAGGTCTCTGGGCTCCAAAGAGCACAGGTGACGAGCCAAGGGTTAAAGGGTAGGAGAAGGTCCCAGTACCGCTGTAGCTGACGGAGAGAGACCTTCACGTGGTGAGTTTCTAAAAGGGCCGCGAGTAAACGTACTTGAGGGACTTGGTGGGATGAGAGAGAGGCTCCCATTGCGACGGGGGGTTCAGGAGGGGGGTAGACTTGCTGTCACTGAGGGCCGGGTTAGGTTCACGGATGGGCTGGGACGGCGAAGAGGAAGGGAACAGCGCCGGAGAGTCCCTACCTTGAGCGGCGGCACGGGAGGACGGCGATGGGTCCCGTGCAGGAGATCGAGCGGCTGGCTGGCCAAACAGGAACGCGAAGATGTCGCTCCACCGCATACAGAAGGGAGCAGTGGTCCCTGTGCGGTGGTCCCTGTTCGGGCGCCACCTGTGGCCGCCGCTGCGGTACCGCGGGCGGGTCGCTGCCGCGCGGGCGGGTCGCTGCCGGGAGTCGGGCCGAGCCCACGGCCGGACTGGGGCGACAGCGGGCGGCTCAAGGCTTGGTGGGGACGCGCGGTTCAATGGAAGAAAAACCACGGAGACGAGGTCTATGCGGCAGGTCTGATTTTATTCGGGAAGTACATAGGGTTTTATAGTCTTATGGAGGCGGGGAGGTTGTGGGAGGGGCATGTCCGCGGGGCAGCTGGGGATTGGCTGCAGAGGCAAGGGCGGACCTGCGGTTTATGACGTAAGCCATTGTTGGCAGAGGGGGTTGTTTCGGAGGTTGTGCCGGGGCGGATACGGGATGAGGGCGGTTGGAATGAGGTGGGGAGAACAGCGATCGGCTGGGAGGGGGAAGATAACAGTGGCTGGGAGGAGGGGCGGAGGGAGGCAGCAGCAGAGAAGGGCCATAATACAGCGAAAAGCAGGGTGGGAGCAGGGGACAACTAAGAAATGTCTACCTATTAGGGATTTAATTAATCTCTTGAAATTGGCTACTTAAACAGGAAATCCAGATTTTAACATGCATCTTTTGATTTATAAATTGTTTGCAAATGAAATTTGTATTTTTAAAACTATTCACAAATTAAATACATCTATTTGCTGGATACCACCAGTTTGTAGCCTCTGTAGTACTCCCATTTGGAGTACACTTTTTAAAAAGATGATTCTACTAAATGGTAGGATAATATACTTCTGTGAATAAAGTTGTTAAACTATTAGGTTCATGTTTAGACAATTAGAAAATGCTTTACTTGTACCAACTGATTATAGATTAGGAATTAAAGTCTGATTCCTATTAATAATTAAATTTATTTGGTAAATCTGGGAAACCTGCACTTTAAATCTAGGAATTAAGATGGCTGGTTCACAGAAAAGGGGCAGAACATAAGAGCTTGTTCATTACTTGATCATCTTAAGTATAGATCTTTAAAGTATACATATATATATTTTTTAAGATTTATTTTGTTTATTTCTCTCCCCTTCCCTCCACCCCGCCCCAATTGTCTGTTCTCTGTGTCCATTCACTGTGTGTTCTTCTGTGACCACTTCTATCTGAAGTATATTTTAAAGGATGTCTCAAAACTTAAATTTTTGGGGAGTGGATGGAACTCAGATGGTTGAGTGCCTGCTTCCTGTGTATGAGGTCCCAGGTTCAATCCCCTGTACCATCTAAAAACAAATAACAAAACTAACTCTCATTGGGAAGTGATGTAGTTCAGTGGTTGAGTGTCTGCTTCCCATGTACAAGGTCCTGGGTTCAATCCTTGGTACCTCCTAAAAACAAAACAAAAAACAATCTGTGATAATACTTAAAATGCTAGACAAATCCTGGTTGCATGTACACAATCAAATCAGCATGAAATTTTATTGATGTCTTTAAATCATGTCCTAGTATTTAGCTGAAGTCTATATTTCTAAGCTAAACTCTCAGAATATATCCAAAAACTTAAAGTATAGATGATGAAAAATTAATTGAATATAAATTTTATTTAAATCAATGACAAACTGCTTTTTGGTCAGTACAAATTTATGCAGACAATGAAGTGGAGTTTGGTTAAGGTCTTTGCTGTTGGGACAAGGTTTTTCATTTCCAGGGCTTGAGAAGCTGGGTGTTTAGTCTTCAAACTATGGGTTTAAATGGCAAACTGTGTCTGGACTGAAAATACAAGTGATAGTCTGACATTGGTTTCTTTTTTTTTTTTTTTTTTTTTTTAATATTTGCAAAGTTTATTTCAGATAGTGGTCTTGCATTCACACCATATAAAGAACTCTTTCAATTCAACAGTAAAAGCACCCCAGTTTTAAAATCCAGGAAAAAGCTTAAATGGACAGTTACCAGAGAATACATATAAATGATTAACAATCATATGAAAAGGTGCTCCGGAATTACAAAGTAAAACTACAGTGAGGTGCCACTTTATAACCATTCCTTTAGCTGTGTGCAAATGGAGAGATACATACTGAGAGTTGCTGAGGATGTGGAAAACTGGAGCACCCCTCTAATACTGGTGGGTATGTCAAATGGTGCATCCATTTTGGCAATTAGCTTGACGGTTTCTTATAATGTTAAATATAACCTTTCTACATGAACTAGTGGCTCCACTTCTAGAAATCAAGAGAAATGGAAAAATATGTCCAAAGAAAATGTGTGCAACAATGTTCATGGCTTCGTTATTTGTAATAGTGAAAAGATGGAGGTTCTGAGGGGAGGGAGGGGGAAAAATAGGTGTAAAATGAGGGCATTTTGGGGACATTGGAATTGTCCTGCATGACATTGCAGTGACGGATACAGGTCATTATATATTGTCATACCTTACATAATTTCTTGGGACAGAGTGTAAACTATAAGCCATGGTTCATAGCAATGCTTCATCAATTGTAACAAATGTTCGTCACAACACAGGATGTTGCTCATGTGGGGGAAGGTGTGGGAGGGGGAGAGAGTGACGTACATGGGAATCCACTATATTGTTTAGGTAATCTAAATTTTCTTTAAAAAATAAAAGTAAAAAAAGATTTGCATTCGGAGTATATTCTTTGACTACAGCAGAATTAAATTAGAAATCAACAATAAAATCTCCAAATATTTTGAAACCATATAGTTTAAAAAACAAAAACAAAACCAACAAAACACACCATATGGGTCAAAGAAGAAGTTGAATGAAAACATACAAAATATTTTGAGCTGAAGTGAGAAATAACTGAAAATTAACATATCAAAAATTATAGGATGCACCTGAGAAAATCCTTAGAGGACTGTTTAGTTTTGTGTTTTTTTGTGTTTTTTTTTTTAGTTTTATTCATTTTGTAAAAATATTACATTCAAAAAATATGAGGTCCCATTAAACCCCACCACCCCCACCCCACCACTCCCCACCCAGCAACACTTACTCCCATCATCATGACACATCCATTGCATTTGGTAAGTACATCTCTGGGCATCTCTGCACCTCATGGTCAATGGTCCACATCATAGCCCATACTCTCCCATGTTCCATCCAGTGGGCCCTGGGAGGGTTTACAATGTCCGGTGATTGCCCCTGAAGCACCATCCAGGGCAACTCCAAGTCCCAAAAACGCCTCCACATCTCATCTCTTCCTCCCATTCCCCATACCCATCAGCCACCATGGCCTCTTTTCCCACACCAATGCCACCTTTTCTCTGTGGACCTTGGATTGGTTGTGTCCGTTGCACCTCTATGTCAAGAGGAGGCTCAGATTCCACATGGATACTGGATGCAATCCTCCTACTTTCAGTTGTAGGCACTCTAGGCTCCATGGTGTGGTGGTTGACATTGGTTTCTGAAGCATCTGAAAATAGTGCTGTAGGCTAGGCAGTAACTGTTTCTATATGATCTGGTGTAGAATGCAGTGAACTTCTCATGAAACATCCTAGAGGTGCCTCAGCCCTTGCCTCCTGTCTCTCAGTCCTTATATGACTCTTCATGGAGCCACTGTAAAGTTCCTCTTGAAGTATTCCAGAAATTTCCTACCTGATTGCTTTTGAATTTGTTGAAAAGGCCTTTCCACTTAAATTCTTTTAAGTTCCTCAGTTCTCATGGCCCCGTTTTATGATAGTTGAAATAATTGTGAGATATATGTAGATGTGTATGTGTGCATACATACATTCACTTTATTGTACCTTATTCATGGAAAAATGTAAAGTTAGATTTACTGCAAAATTTTCTGGGAATACAATTTGAAAAGTGATTTTAATCACTGTAGTAATTTGCTACTGTTGTTTTATTTTAATATGAAGTAAACTGAATCAAGGGCTGTAAGAGTCTTTAAGAACTATACTCATGAGTGTTTTCTGTTTTAGTATAATTAAGTGGGTAAGGGTGTAGGAAGAGTCAGTCTTTGAAGTTTTCCATATACTAGATGAATGCCACATGTACAAAGGAGGAACAAGGGATTCTTGGAAATATTTTTCAACCCAACTAACTATGGAGGCTTCCAAGTGAAGTTCCATTCCCCTGCAGTATAGGAAAGTGCTGGTGGAGAGACCTTAACCTCCTGTATGAGCCACTGAAAAAATGCGGCAGTGTCAGACATTACTTACACCCCCAGTTCATTTGAAACAGAAAGTAAATGTAATTTAGGGAACATAGTATACTGACATAGCATATTTTAAAATAGATAAATAAACTTAGTTTTTCTGGCATTTGTTTAATTGGAAAGTTTAGCTTTTTAAAAAAATTATTGTAGTAACATTTTAAAAATTCTCATCTTAACCATTTTTAAATGTACAGTGTTATTAAATACCTTCATGAAACTGTTGTGCTACCATTACCACCACCCAGAACCGAAAATTCATTACCTCAAACAGAAACTCTGTACCCATTAAGCAGTAACTCCTCATCCTCCCTGCTCCCTACCCTCTGACTCATGGTAACCCCTAATCTAATTTCTGTATCTTTAAATTTCTTTTTCTAGATATTTCATATACATAAAATTATACAGGTTGTCCTGTGTCTGGCTTATTTCACCTAGCATAGTGTTTTCAAGGTCCGTCCATATTGAGGTATGTATCAGACTTCATTCCTTTTTATGGCCGAATGCTAGATAAATGTGATAGATCACATTTATTTATCCATCTATTGATACACGTGGTTTTTTGCACCTTTTAGCTATTATGAATAATGCTGTTATGAACATTGGTGTATAACTGAGTGCCTGTTATCGGTTGTTTGGGGTATATACCTTGGAGTGGAATTGCCAGGTCATATGGTAATTCCATGTTTAACTTTATGAGGAACTGACAAACTGCCCCCACCATGTCTGCACAATTTTACATTCCCTCCAGCAATGTATGAGGGTTCCATTTTTCCTGCATCCTACTCGAAACATCTTTTTCCTTTTTTTTTTATTTTAACGAAGTGCAATTTATCTAGTTTTTCATTTGTTGCTTGTGTTTTTGCTGTAAAATCTAAGAAATTGTTGCCAAATCCAAAGTCATGAAGATTTTCCCTTATGTGTTCTTCTAAAAATTTTATGGTTTTGGCTCTTATTATAGGACTACCTTGGAGATATTACAGATTTGGTTCCAGACCATTGCAATAAAGTGAGTCCATGATTTTTTTTGGATTCACAGTGTACATAAAAGTTGTGTATGATACACTATACTGTATCATCTATTAAGTGTGCAAGAACATTGCCTTAAAAAGCAATGTACCTACCTTAATTAACATGACACAGAGGTGAAGTGAAGTGCACATGTGCTTTTGGGCAAATGGTGCTAAAAGGCTTGCATGTTGCAGGGTTGCCACAGACCTTCAATTTTGCACTATCTGCAAAGTGCAGTAAAGCAAAGTGCAATAAAACAAAGTGAGCCTGTATTTAGGGCCTTCATACATTTTGAGTTATATATTGTGTAAGGTTGAGACTCATCTTTTTTGTTTGCTTTTCCCCATGTGGGCAGCCAGTATTCCCAGCACCATATGGTGAAGCATCATTGTTTCCTCAGCACCTTTCTTTCCCCCATTGAATGTATTTGGCACCCTTGTTGAAAATCAATTGGCCATAAATCTGTGGGTTTATTTATGGACTCTTAATTGTGTCCTGTTGATCTATATGTCTATTCTTATGCCAGTACCACACTGTTTTGATAGTAATAGACTTTTAAATTAGGAAATATGAGTAATCCAACTTTGTTCTTGTCTTTCAAGATGGTTTTAGGTATTGAGGGCCCCTTGAAATTCCATGTGAATTTGAGGATCAGCTTTTCCATTTCTGCAAACACTGGGAATTTTTATAGGGATTGAATTTAATCTGTAGATAGCTTTGGAGGTAGTATTAACATCTTAATATTAAATCTTTCAATCCATGAGCACACTTTTTGACACTTATTTAGGTCACACACCTTGCTAATTATCTAGGTCTTTAATTTTCTTCAACAATGTTTTGCAGTTTTCAGTGTGCAAACTCATTACTCCTTGGTAAAATTTATCCCTAAATATTTTATTCTTTTAGATGCTATTACAAATGGAATTCTTTCCTTAATTTCCATTTCAGATTGTCCATAGCTGGTATCTGCTACTCTGCAACCTGACTGATTTTGTTTATTAGTTTTCTTGTGGATTCTTTAGGATTTTCTATATATAGGATCTTATCCTTTTTAAATAGAGATACTTTTATGTTTTTCTTTCCAATTTGGATGGCTTTTGTTTCTTTTTCTTGTCTAATTGCTCTGGCTAGAATGTCCAGTATTCTGTTGAATAGCAGTGGTGAAAGCAGGAATCCTTGTCTTATTCCTGACTTTAAGGAGAAAGCTTTCAGTTTTTCACCATTGAGTATGATGTTAGCTGTGGGGTTTTCATGTTGAGAAACTTCCCTTCCAATCCTAATGTTCTAAGGTGTCTTTGTCATGAAAGGGTGTTCGATTTTGTCAGTTGCTTTTTCTGCATCACTGATGACCATGTGTTTTGTTTTCTTCTCCCCTTCATTCTATTAATATGGTATATTTCATTCATTGCTTTTCTAATGTTAAGCCACCTTAGATTCCTAGGATAAATCCCACTTGGCCATAGTATATGATCCTTTCATTATGCTTTTGAATTTGAAATGCTGGAGTTTTGTTGAGGACTTTTGCATCTATGTTCTTGAGGGATAATGATCTGTCATTTTCTTATGCCTTTACCTGGTTTTGGTTTCAGGGTGATGCTGACCACATAGAGTTAGGAAATAGGTTTGGTTTCTAAATCCAACTCTTTTATCAGTATTCTTACTTGATATTTCTATTGGAAAAGCTACATGGGTCTGTGAAATAAAGTATATGATTCTAACTTCTGGTTGTGAATATTCTCTATGATTCATTCATATAATAAAATGTTATTTTGAGAAAAAAAAAGACACAAGGAGGGAAACACAATGAGAGACATAACAAGTAGGGAACAGAGGTGGCTCAAGCAATTGGGTGTCTCCCTCCCACATGGGAGGTCCTGGGTTCAGTCCCTGCTGCCTCCTAAAAACAAAAAATAAACAAACAAACAAAAACACAATGAGCAAATAAACCAAAAAACTAACTCAGGGAAGCCAATGTGGCTCAGTGGTTCAAAAGAAAAGAAAATTGGTAAGCAGATTTGGCTCAACTGATAGAGCATCCACCTACCACATGGGAGGTCCAGCGTTCAAACCCAGGGCCTCCTGACCCATGTGGTGAGCTGGCCCACACACAGTGCTGATGTGCACAATGAGTGCCGTGCCACACAGGGGTGTCCCCCATGTAGGGGAACCCCACGTTCAAGGATTGTGCCCCAAAAGGAGAGGCACCCAGCACAAAAAAAGTGCAGCCTGCCCAGGAGTGGCGCCACACACATGGAGAGCTGACACAGCAAGATGATGCAACAAAAAGAGACACAGATTCCCAATGCCACTGACAAGAATCCAAGTGGACACAGAAGAACACACAGAAAAAATGGACACAAAGAGCAGATGGGGGGAAAGGGAGAGAAATAAATAAAAAATAAATCTTTTTAAAAAAAGAAAAGAAAATTATAGAACAATATCCCTTATGAATATAGATGCAAAAATCCTCAACAGAATACTAGCAAGTCAAATCCAACAGCACAATAAAAAGATTATATACTGGGGAGCAGGTGTGGCTCAAGCAATTGAGCACCTGTTTCCCACCTGGGAGGTCCCAGGTTCACTTCCCAATGCCTCAAAAAAAAAAAAAAGCAGACCACAAGCAGACAAATGAAACAACCAACTCAGGGGAGCAGATGTGGCTCAGTGGTTGAATGCTGGCTTCCCACGTACAAAGTCCTGGGTTTAATGTCTGACCCTGGTACCTCAAAAAAAAAAAGTATACACTATGATCAAGTGGGATTTATCCTGTAAAATGCAAGGGTGGTTCAACGTAAGAGAATCAATTAATTTAATACACCATATTGATAGAATGAAGGGGGAAAAAAACTACATGATCATCTCAATTGACTCAGAAAAAGGCGTTTGAAAAAATCCAGCACCTCTTCTTCATAAAAAACACTCAGAACACTAGAAATAGAAGGAAACTTCCTAAACATGACCAAAGTACATAAATGAAAAACCTACAAACAATATCATACTCAATGGAGAAAGACTGAAAGCATTCCCCCTAAGATGAAGAAGAAGACAAAGCCATCTACCACTGCTATTCAAAACTGTACTAGAAGTTGTAGCCAGAGCAATTAGGCAAGAAAAAGAAATAAAAGGCATCCAAATTGGAAAGGAAGAAGTAAAACTTTCCCTATTGCAGATGACATGGTCCTATATGTAGAAAATTCTAACACTCCCCCCCCAAAAAAAAAACCCTCAATAAAGCTACCAGGGCTAATAAATGAATTCAACAAAGAGGTGGGTTACAAGATCAACACACCAACTTCAGCAGTGCTTTCACACACCAGCAACAAACAATCTGAAAAGGAAATCAGAAAAATACTCCATTTACAATAACATCTAAAATAATACAATATCTAGGAATAAAATTAACCAAGGATGTAAAGGGCTTCTATGTAGAAAACTATAAAACATTGATGAAGGAATTGAAGAAGACCTAAATAAACTATAAAACATAGATGGAAGAAATTAAAGAAGACCTAAATAAATGGAAAAACAATCCCTGTTCATGGATTGGAAAACTAAATATTTTTGGAGGTCGATTCTACCCAAGGTGATTTAGATTCAATGTAATCCCAATTAAAATCCCAACAGTCTTCTTCACAAAAATGTAAAAGCCAGTCATCAACTTCACATGGAAGAGAAAGGGGCCCTGAAGAGCCAAAAACACCTTGAAAAAAGAATAGTTAGAGATCTCGCATTTCCCAAGTTTCAAATGTGTTACAAAACTACAGTAACCAAAACAGCATGGTATAGGTACAAGGGCAACATATAGAACAAAGCAATAGAATTGAGAACTCAGAAATAAACACACACTTCTATGGCCAATTGATTTTAACAAGGATTGCCAAGTCCACTCAATGGGGGAAAGTATAATCTCTTCAACAAATTGTGATGAGAAAACTGGATATCCATAGGCAAAAGAATGAAAGTGAACCCCTAACTCACACCGTAACAAAAATTAACTCAAAATGGGTCAAAAGACATGAATATAAGAACTAGAACTCTTAAAAGAAAACATAGGGAACATCTTCAGAATCTTATATTAGGCAATGGATTCTTCAGCTTTACAGCAAAAGCACAAGCAACAAAAGAAAAAATAGAGGGAAGCAGCTGTGGCTCAATCAGTTGGGCTCCCGTCTACCATATGGGAGGCCCTGGGTTCACATCCTGGGGCGTCCTTGTGAAGGTAGGCTCACCCACCACCACAGAGAGCTGCTGGCCAGCAAGCACCATGGAGAGCTGACTCAGCAAGGTGATGCAACAAAAAGGAGACAAGTAAAAAACACAGAAGAGTGTGCAGTGAATGGACAGAGAGAGCAGACAGCAAGCAAGCTGCAAAGGGGGGGGATAAAAAAAGTTAAAAAAATAATAAATTCGACTTCATCAAAATAATAAACGTTTGTACATCAAAGGACTTTATTTTTTTAATGAAAAAAACAACATACAAAATAAGTGAAAATATATGAAAAACATTTATCTGATCAGGATTTAATAGCCAGAATATATATAATGAACTTCTACAACTCAACAATGAAAAGATAAATGATCAAATTTTAAAATGATCAAGGGACTTGAATAGACATTTCTCCAAAGAAGTTATACAAAATGGTCAGTAAACACATGAAGGATGTTCCACATTGTAGCAGTTTGATAAAATTGATGAATTCCAAAAAGAAATATTGGATTATGCTTGTAATCTGATATGTACCTGGGCATGATTGAGTTATGATTAGGGCTTTGATTGGGCCACTTTGTTAGGGCATGGGTGGGGACTCACAGATAAAAGGCATGGCAAAGGACAGAGTTGGAGCTTTTGATGCAAGAGTTTCTGATGCTGGAGTGTGATGCTGAAGTCTTAAGCTGGAGCCCCAGAGAAAGAGACAGAGCCATTTGCCTAATAGTCTACAGCTGACCCTGTGGAGAAACAGAGGCGCTGAGCCCAGAGGAACCTAGGAAGCCTGAACCCTCACAGACGTTGGTAGCCATCTTGCTCCAACACATGAAAATAGACTTTGGTGAGGGAAGTAACTTATGTTTTATGGGCTGGTATCTGCAAGCTCCTACCCCAAATAAATATCCTTTATAAAAACCAACTATTTTCTGGTATTTTGCATTAGCACCCCTTTGACTAATACACACATCACTAACCATTAGGGAAAAGCAAGTCAAAACCACAATGAGAGATACCACTTGATACCCAATAGAATGGCTATTATTTAAAAAATGGAAAATAGCAATGTTGAAAAAGTTGTAGAGAACAGGAACCCATATACATTTTTGGTGGGAGCGTAAAATCGTGCAGCTGCTGTGGAAAACAGTTTGGCGGTTCCTCAGAAAGTTAACTATAGTCTTAGCATAAGACCTAGCAATCCTACTTTAGGTATATACTCAAAAGAATTTAAACCAGGTGGTCAAACAGATATTTGCATATTAATGTTCTTAGCAGCATTATTCACAATTGCCAAAAAAATTGGAAGTAACTCAAGTGTTCATCAACTGATAAATGGATTTACACAATGGAATATTATTCAACTACAAGGGAGTAAAGTTCTGATACATGGGAAGCGAACTTGGCCCAGTGGTTAGGGCATCTGTCTACCACATGGGAGGTCCGCGATTCAAACCCCAGGCCTCCTTGACCCGTGCACAGCTGGCCCATGCGCAGTGCTGATGTGCGCAAGGAGTGCCCTGCCACACCGGGGTGTCCCCGCGCTGGGGAGCCCCATGTGCAAGGAGTGTGCCCCATAAGGAGAGCCACCCAGCGCGAAAGAAAGTGCAGCCTGTCCAGGAATGGCACCACACACACAAGGAGAGCTGACACAACAAGATGATGCAACCAAAAGAAACACAGATTCCCGTGCCGCTGACAAAAACAGAAGCAGACAAAGAACATGCAGCAAAACAGACACAGAGAACAGACAACTGGGGCAGGGGAGAGAAGGGGAGAGAAATAAATTTTTTAAAAAAAAAAGTTCTGATACTGAGACAATATGGATGAACCTTGAAGACCTCATGTTGAGTGAAATAAGCCAGACACAAAAAGACAAATGTTATATGACCTCACTTACATGGAATAATTATACTATGCAAATTTGATGAGTCAGAAATTAGAATACAGTTTCCCAAGTCAAAGGGTGGGGGCGAGGAATGAGCAGTTAACATTTTAATTGGTATAGTTTCTGAGTGGGGCTATGGAAAAGTTTTCTTCATGGATGGTAAAGATGGTAGCACAATATTGTGAATGTAATCACCACCACTAAACTGTTTACTTGAAAGTGGTCAAAACAGGAAATTTTATGTTGTATATATGTTGCCAGAATAAAATTTTTAAAGAACTCAGAACTGAACAACACAAAGAGTGAATCCTAATGTAAACTATGAATATAGTTAATACTTATAATATTGGTTCATCAGTTGTAACAAAGGTACCACATGAATGCAAAATATTAGTAAAAGGGAAAACTGTGTGAGCAGGGGTGAGGGGAGGATTATGGGAACTCTATTTTCTGTAAACCTACAACTGCTCTAATATTAAATTAACAACAGTAAAAAAAGTAATTATTGATCCATGCTACAATGTGGATGAACCTTGAAGATAATATACTAAGTGGGGGAAAAAAAGTCATAAAATACACCTACTGTATGACTCCATTTAGCTGAAATGTCCAGAATAGGCAAAACCATAGATATTAGTGGTTGCTAGGGCTGAGGTAGGGAGGATAGGGAGTGCCTGTTAATGGATATGGGTTTCTTTTTTGGGATGATGAAAATATTCTGGAATTTAATAGTGATAATGGGAGCACAAGTCTGTGGACATACTTAAAACCAAGGAATTGGGAAATGGATATGGCTCAACCAATTGGGCTCCTGTCTACCATATAAGAGGTCCAGGGTTCAATGCCCAGGGCCCCCTGGTGAGGGCAAGCTGGACCACATGGCAAGCTGGCCCACGCAGAATGCCGGCCCACATGCGGCCCCACACAGGAGTGCCGCCCTGAGTGGGAATGCTGCCCCATGCAGGTAAGCCGCCCCGCTCAGGAGTGCCAGTCAATGCAGAGAGCTGGTGCAGCAAGATGATGCAACAAGAGACAGAGAGGAGAGAAAATAAGAAGACATAGCAGTAAAACAGGATGCTGAGGTGGCACAAAAAAGTAATCACCTCTCTCCCACTCAGAAGATCCCAGGATCTGTTCTGGGGCCACATAACGAGAATACAAGCAGACACAGAAGAACAGACAGTGAATGGACACAGAGAGCAGACAACGAGGGGAATGGGGGGGCTGGGGAGAAATAAATAAAATAAATATTTTTTTAAAAAGCAAAAAAACAGGAATTATTCACTTTAAGTGTGTGGATTTCATGTCAGAACTGAAGATGCACTTGGCAAAGAAGGAAATCCAAATGGCCAATAAGCACATGCAGAATAATTGGGAAAATGTAAATTAGGACCACCATACAGTTAATTTACATATTTTTCAGATTCTCAAAAAAAATAAAAGTTTGACAATCCTGACTCTTCCTGTAGGTTCAGAAGTGCCACAATGATCTCATCAGGCTGGCTGCCTAGCAGGAGAGGAATCATGGGGACTCAAGTAGGACCATAGCTAGTCCAAAATCCAGGGGCCCTGAAGCCCAAGATCTGCTCACCCTTCCCATAAGCCACCTGCTTTGCTTACTGGGCATCTAGCCAAGCGAGTTTCCTTCTAGGAGAGCCATGGGCCACATCCCGCTAGGGGCCACACATTAGGCCAGTCTTCTCAGAGTTCTCGTGAAATAGGGAGTTGGACTTTCCCCCCACCCCCATGCCAGTACCATCTTCTTCGTGCACCCATTTCCACTGCCCAGATCACCTCCCAAGACACTGACCACTCACATCCATGGATGTTCCTTTTACCATTCTGCTAAAGTAAGCCCTAGATAGAATCTAACAGATCACCACATGATCAAATCAAAGTGGTTCTTTATTGAACATGTTTTCACTGGAGTTGTCCAAATTTCGACCGTGGGGATAGGCTGTGAAGGTGTCAGTGTGGTGAGTTCAGGGAGGGTCAGGAGAGGTTCGAGTTCCAAGCCTCCACACCACTTCACACTGTGGGTATCTGATTCTCAGGGGAGGAAACTAGACAGAACCCCTTCATCTTCCTGTCATTTATTACCAGAGCAAGAGAGAACCTGTTCTCTGCAGGAAGCCCTCTTGGCCCCACACGTGCACCACCTGTGTCCCTGACCATCAGCAAAAGATGCGACACTCATAACTTCACTCAAGAACCACCCCCCAGATGAGACAGCCCAGGTGGAAACTGTGCCCTGGCCAGCATCCTGAAGCAAGATTCTCCTCGATGCCCGTGTCATCGAGGCCTGAGTCCCTCTGCCCACATGACAGGTACATATTTGTGGTGCAAGATCTCTGCACGGGGCTTTGTGCCACCACACAGGCCCGCTGCAAAGTGGAGGTGCTTTTGCTCTCATCTCAGACTCACTTGTCCTCATGCTCTGCAGCAGTTCCTCCAGGCCCTCTGCCATCTCCAGTTGGCTGACCACCTCACTGCCCAACGAGGTGGTCAGTGAGAATGTAAACAGGCTCACTCTGATGTCACGGCCAAATACCGCCTCACA
Source organism: Dasypus novemcinctus (assembly GCF_030445035.2). Taxonomy (NCBI): domain Eukaryota; kingdom Metazoa; phylum Chordata; class Mammalia; order Cingulata; family Dasypodidae; genus Dasypus; species Dasypus novemcinctus. The sequence goes on along the minus strand of NC_080690.1, from coordinate 87,896,845 downwards.
CAGTGAGTGCAGGATGCCTCACAATATGCTCTGCTCTTAAGCACTTGGACTAAGAGCGCCCTCTGAGTCCATGAGCTGACCGCCTCGGTCTGCATCCAGATCACACATTCTGAATGTCTACACTGCCCAGACTCTAGCTGAGATAGTGCTTCTCAGTCACAATCGTTAGAGACCTCAACTGCACAAATTTGGTCATGGTAGACCAGGGCAAACTTGACCTGTCCCTCAGTTCAAGAGTGCATGATGATGAGGTCCACCTAGCGGTGGCTCCTGTTCTCCAACACATCGCAGGCTTGACCATGACATCTTTCTTCAGAGGGTTTAACTTCTACTGGCAGGGCTTGCTGCTTCAGGTACAAGAGTATAATTTGCTGTGTCACATTCTTATGCTTCTTCAGTCCTATCATCATCCTGTGCTTCTCTCCATATCTGATATACACGGTCTTCATGCATGGGACACATGATCTCATTTTAAGGCTGCTGTTGCCTTCTGACAGAGAGATGAGCAGCATGTCCTTGCTGCCAGCACAAACATCAAATTGCTTCAGACAGTGAAGCAAGAGGGAAGACTTCCTATTTTCTAGCTTGGTATTTTTCACTTGCTCAGCTACACACTGTCACTTCTGAAATACATGGAATTGTCTTCTCTTTTTAGAGAACAAAATGTTAAAACAGTGATAAAAGTGTCAATTGGCATCACACCTGAGGCCCTCTCTAGGCACAAATGAGAGCTGGGATGGCAGTAGAAAATGCAGGGAAGATTTCGATTTACTGAAAAAACCCAAGCAGACCTCCTGGCCATGACAGCTGGATGGTTGGAGGCTTGGACTCTAAAAGGAGGGCCACTGATGCCCCACAGTTAGGCATAGCCAGCTGGCGGCATCGTAACTCTTCTCTCGATCTGATTGGTAGCCCCAAAGGTGGTGTTTACAGTTAGGGTCTTGTCCAACTCAGATTCTACATTGAATAGTACAGACTGGCAACCCTGGGGTCTGTAGATACACCCACAACCACCACTCCCAGCAGGAGAGCCAGGCAATGAGGCACAGGAGGCAGCATGGTGTCCTGCTCAGGCTCAGGGGGCCCAGCCAGTGGGTGTGCGCAACCCGAAGTTGGCCTGTGTACACCACAGCCAGGTGTGTACAGTGGTGTGTGGTGTGTAAAAGGAGGCCTGTAAGCATCCGTGTCCCCAGGACAATCCTCCAGCCAAGAGTAGTCCCAATCAACCGCCTGCCATAGCTCCACATGGCTGGTTTGCAATGATCCTGCCCTTCCTCAGCAAGAACATAGGCTCAGATGAAGGCTACCCCTAGCGGGGCACCAAAGCAAGAGACAGGCCACTCACCTGAGGACATGTTTGCACTGCAATGAGGCCCACGCATGTCCTGCCCAATGGGCCAGGTCCCTGTGGCTTTCCCAAGTGCTGGCCCCTGCCGTCTCTCCCATCCCTGGACCGGAGAATGCAAGCAGCCTTCTGAGGGGTTCTGGTGACCTCCAGACCTCCTGGTGGGATGTAGACCCTTGTCTCCAAATGCCACCACTGCCTGGAATGAGCCTGTGTCCATGGGAAGAAGAGATTCAATGGGACGTGGTGGGAATCAAATAGAGATAAGGGGAGTGAGCAAGAAGGCCAGAGACAAGGGGAGAGAGATTTAGCACTTGGCTCTGGCTGGGGCACCCCTCACCAGATGCTGGGAGGTTTGGTGAACATAGCCAGGAGTGTGCCACTGCAGGAGCTCGTGCGTCTCTTCCCAGCTTTGGGGGCAAAGCAGGGAAGGAGGCAAGGGTCCAGGGCCCCCAAGGAAAGGGCTGGGAGGTGTGTGTCCAGGGTAGTCCTCCCTCCTTGAGCCACTCTCAAGATCTCAGAGGCTCCTCAGAGACTCAACTGAGCTCCGCAGTAACTGTGTGCAGGCTAAAGCCGAATGGAATGGTGAGGGGACCAGAGGCCACTGGACGCCCAGGTGGGAACACTGCACACCTCCTCTGGGGCACAGCCTCGCCTTTGCAAGGCCCACTTCTGAACACAGGGGAGGGCAGGTGCCACGTCCTGGTGTGGTAAAGCTCTGCAGTGAGGCTGCACTTCCAGCAGGAAACTGGGGTGCGTGCATCAAGGAGCCCCAGGGCAAAATGAAATCACATTTGAAAGCTCATCAAGGTTTTTTAAAACCATGTATTTGAGGGAGAAGTTCATTTGAGAGGATAAATAAGTGCTTTTTTTTTTTTTTTTTTTTTATGGATACAGAAGGAAATAGAAACATTCAGAACAAAGGTGAGATCCATGCAAAAGAAGAAGGCGGGAGGCTCCAGACCCACCCACCCTGGAACTCCGAGGGAGGCTTAGCCTGCCACTGGGGTTCTCTGCTCTTCTCCATGAAGAGTTTCAGTAGCAGTTTGTTGTGGGAAACTGGCTTACCTGTTTGTTATTGTAAATGTTATACCTGTTTTATTGTAGATGTTGCAGTTGTTCCCTGTTATTGTAAATGATGTTGCAGTTCTAATAGCAAACAGCTGCTTGGTAATTTCCCAATAGATGCGATGGGAAAACTAGGGTTGAGGCTCTCAGTTCCAGAAGCTGTGAGTCCCCTGGTCCCAGGTTTGTCTCCCCTCTTGTGTCTCTACCTTTATTTCTGCATTGCCTTCCCTTCGAGCCAATCTATTGTGAGCTGAACGCAGCAGCAGCTGACCATGTCTTTGACTTTGAGGCTGTGTTACTGACAATCTGCAGGTGGTGTCAAAGTGTGCGAGGGGCATAACTGGGGGGGGGGCAGGCACACTGCCCTCACCTTCCCACCCAGCTGCCGGCTCCTGTGCCATCCCCATTGGCTCCTCTTGGGGAGGGCTGCCCCACGGCACCGCAGCAGCCCCAGGACGTCCACCTCTGTCACCTCCACCATGCCCACATCAGGCACCAGTGCCACAATATCCCCCCAGACCTGCGGGGGTCTCCACGGGCAGGGCGACCACACACAGCTGGCCCCACCAGTCTCAGGTTCAGTGCCCTCACCCTACGCTCGATGAGGTCCTCGAGCAGGCCGCAGGACTCCTGGATGAGCACATTCTCTGGTTCCGACCCTCAAGCCACACACCCAGCAGCTGCTCCTTGCTCTCCATCACGAGGCTGTGGCTGCGGCTATGGCTGAGGGTCACTCTGGCGGCAGCCTTTGGCATGGCCACCTGGGAGCTCACCCGTGTCTCCTCCTTGTCCAGGATCAAGGCCACCATAGAGACAGACGGCCCCAGGGCCTTCACGGTCCAGCTTCCAAGTGCGCGGCACCTCAGGCTTCACCTGCAAGCTCACGGCCTTGCAGTCCCACTTGATGTTTCCACCTTCACTGGCACTTGGTGGCCTCCCTAGGGGCATCTTTAGCCCAAACTGGGGAGAGGGAGGCTCTGCCCTTTCCACTCTCTCCAGCCATCTCAAAAGAATATTCTTGTCGTTGTCCCATGCCCACTGACTTCAGCACTGCCGCCCCAGCCCTAACCTGCTGCAAAATGGGGAGACATGGTTTACCAGCAGGAAATGCCAACAGGCCTGAGTAATACCTGTTAAAGACTATTCATGAGTCTCTGTCATTAGGGAGCAGGCTCAAGTCCACACTTGATCGCAAAGCTTACTTCCCACTGGGAGAATCTGGCCCTATGGACCCAATTAACTTCCCTCTCAGGAATGCAGCAAGCCTCCATAAGCCCACCAGTTTACAGCATGTCCCCATGGTGCTTTGCCACCTACCCTCATGACCCCAAGTCCCCTATTTGCTGGTTTCCCAAAGGGTGCAGGATGGCTCTGCATAATAAGCTGGTGTCAGACCAAGTGCAGAAGTTAAGAATTAATGGCTTAGTAGAAAGAAAAAAATAGTCCTTCACACAGACTGGCTCGCACAGGGATGCACAGCAGCTTTGAGGTCTGAGCTTCCAGGCAGACAGTAAAGGGGGAAAAAGAAGCTGTCCAGTTATGGAAAACATATTTTTCTGGCCCTGAGCTTAGAGACACCTTAGAGTGTAATTAAGAATGTTAGGACTCATGGAATTTTTTTAACTACCCATGGTAAAATAACCCCAAACAGGCTACAGAGAACCAGGCAACAGGTGGGTCTCCTCCAGCTGTGGGCCCCAAAGCTTCTGGGACTGGATTCCAAGCATCCTTCCACAAGAACAGGCCAGGCCCCTTGTTTCTTCCGCACAGCTCAGACCAAGCAAGGCCCCCAAAACTGGCATGCTCAGGCACAGGCTGGCTCCAGACAGGGCCACCATGGAAGTCCCCAGACCTTGCAGCACCTCAGGACACCAAAGGACAGAGGCCAGGGACAGGGCACCTGTCTACAGGTGGGGTGTGACCCAGCTTCCCCACTCACCTGGCAAGAGACTCCAGCCAAGCTCCTTGGCCATTCTAAGCAGACCAACCCCCCATGATCAGTCAATCCCTGCTGAGAAACTGCCTCCCTGCCTCTGGGTAAGCCCCTGGGCTGCATGTCAGGACCAGAACATCTGAGTGTCCTGCAGCATGGGATAAGACTCGGCCCCCACCCCAGGAAAAAGTCACCCTGAGGAGGTTGCCCCAGTGCCAGGGACTGAGGGGTCTACATCAACAGGAGGTGATGGGACATGACTCCCAGAGATGAGCCTCCCTGGTGCTGAGGGATTACTACCAATCACCAGCTGTTGATGCAACTATAAAAAGATCTTGAATGAAAAGGGGAAATGACAAAGACAAATGAGTTTATATGGCTAAGAGTCTTCAAAATGAGTCAGGAGGTCATCAAAGGAGTCATGTTTATGCACCTCTCAGCAGGATCCCAGAGACAGCCAAAGTAGATACAACCCCAGGTACTGGTGCTCCTGAGGGCTATGGAGACACACAGGTTCTACAGTCATGGCAGATGGCTCTGGAGTTCAGTGCCTTGTCAGTGGGCCCTACTTTGGAATTCGTGCTCCTGAGTGTGATGGAGTTGGACTCAAATATGATCTTTCCACACAAGCCTCTTCTGTCACTTTTATTGAAACTGTGGTTGGTGCTGGGGTTGGTGTATACTCTGGGGACTTGAATCTCTGGACTGTCCCTGTGCCAGCAGGACCCTGAGCCTCAGCAGAGTTGCAACACCTACTTGCTGGTTTGTTGGACTTACCCAGCTCAGCTAACAGGGAGGTGAAGATGGTCACCACCACACCAGGGAACTGAGTGTGCCTACAACTGCAAGCAGGAGAATCACATCCATCAGCCATGTGAGATCTAAGCCCCCTCTCGATTTAGAGGTGAGTGGACATCACCATCCCAGGGTCCATAGGATGGAAGAATTAAATATGGATTACAGTGAACTTACTGGTATTTTACTATAGAACTATTGTGACTCTAGCAATGGAAGAAATTGTCATTGAATTGGAGACAGTGGCTACAGTAGGAGCTGAGGGCAGGGAGAGGGAAGAAGAGATGTGATGTGGGGGCATTTTTGGGACGTGGAATTGTCCTAAATGATATTGCAAGGACAGATGCTGGACATTATATATCCTGCCATAACCCACTGAATGTACTGGGGAAGAGTGTAAACTACAATGCAAACTATAATACCTGTGGTGCAGCAGTGCTCCAAAAGATATTCACCAAATGCAATGAATATGCCACAATGATGAAAGAGGTTGATGATGTGGGAGGAGTGGGGGTTGGTGGGGTGTGGGGTATATGGGAACCTCTCATATTTTTTAATGTAATTTTTTTGTGTGATCTATTTATCTTTTTTAAAAAAAGACAAAATAAATAAATAAAACAAAATGGGGTGAGCCCATTGCCCTGACCTGCCTTGGCTCCTTCCCTGACCAACACAACCACATGGAATTATCAAGCATCCCTACAGTGCTATACATGGAAGCAGGTGTCCTCCCTGCTGGGGAGGACATCAGGAGAGGCAGGCCCATGACACAGAGAGAGACTGGTGGAGCAGGGGCCAGAGCCCACAGGGATGATGGATGCAATTCTCCTGCTTGCAGTTGTAGGCACACTCAATTCCCTGGTGTGGTGGTGACCATCTTCACCTCCCTGTTAGCTGACCTGGGTAAGTCCACCAAACCAGCAAGTAGGTGTTGCAACTCTGCTGAGGCTCAGGGTCCAGCTGGCACATGGACTGTCCAGGACACCTAGGGGGTTGTGGGAAGATGACAACAGACTGACAGGCAGAGCTAAATGCTCACACAAAAAACAACAGAGCAAAAGTCAAAAGTTGTCTGAGGGACCTGCTTAGGGGTCAGCAGACCAGGGCAGTGCTACACAACCCCCAGGAAGGCAAGGGACAGAGAGACAAAAAAGCCGAAATGACAGACATGAGTTACCAAGCCCCCATGGCAGCCAGGAAGGGCTCCCCTCCCTACCCGCCAGATATTAAGCTGGGGTAAAACCCCTGGCTCTCTGCAGCCAACAGAGAGGGGAACAGCTGTTTCAAAGGAAAAGGGAGGGGAAGTCATGGTGCTTTTGTTTGCACTAACAGATTGTTCAGTGAATTCCACCAGCAGAGCCCACTTTGAATCTCTGATCTGGAGATTCAACACAGGAACACAGGAAAGCTGAGACTGAAACACCTCCTGGTACAGGTGTGCTCACTAGAGCCATCTGCTGGCCATTCTGGAAACTGCATGGACAAAACCTATTGTAAATTCTCTCTGTATCCAACCCCTGGGAGAAAATCTGCGCCCCACTAGTAAGTCCCTGGGCAGTTTTAAAGGCTGAGAATAAATTGAACCAAATATTTAAAAGGAGCTATGGGGGGGAAACAACAGGCAGGAGAGAGAAATTAGCCCCAGGGTAAATACACCAACATATTCAGAAGCCTAGACATTAGCAAAAAGTTACAAGCCATACTAGGAAACAGGAAGAGATGGCCCAGCCAAAAGAACAAACCAAATATCCTGAAGAGATACTGGATTTAATACAATTAATCACTGATAATCATTGCTCCAAACTGTATTCACCAAATGCAATGAATGTCCCACAATGATAAAAGACGTTGTTGATTTGGGAGGGGTGGGGTGAGGGAAGTGGGGCATCTATGGGGACCTCATATTTTTCTAAGGTAACATTTTAAAAAAAAGAGAGTGGGAAGAAAAAAGAAGACACTGGGAGATCATAAAGAACAATTTGAAAGCCTGCAAAGAAAAGCAACAAAACTTACGGGAAGGAAAGACATGATGGATGAGATTAAAAATACATTAGAGGAATATAAGAGCAGATTCGAATTGCTTGAACACAAAATTAGTGATTTCAAAGGCAGAACATCTGAACTGCAAGAGACAGGAGAACAGAAAGAGAAGAAAATGGAAAAAATGGTTAAGAGTCTCAGGGAATTGAATGACAGTGCAAAACGCACAAACATTTGCATTATTGGTGTCCCAGAAGGAGAAGAGAATTGAAAACGGGCAGAGAGAATATTTGAGGAAATAATGACTGGGAACTTCCCAACCCTTATGAAGGACATAAGTATCAATATCCAAGAAGGACAATGCACTCCAAACAGAATAAATCCGAATAGACTACCCTAAGACACCTACTATTCAGAATGACAAATATCAGAGATTTGGAGAGAATTCTGAAAGCAGCAAGAGAAAAGCAAAGCATAATAGACATGGGAAACTCAACTAAGTGCTGACCTGTCATCAGAAACCATGGAGAAGAGGAGAAAGTGGTATGATGCATTTAAGGTACTGAAAAGAAAAACTGCCAGCCAAGAATTCTGCATCTGGCAGAGCTGTCCTTCAAAAATGAGGGTGAGTTCAAAGTCTTCAACAAACAAAAACTGATAGGGAAACGGACTTTGGCCCAGTGGTTAGGGCGTCCGTCTACCATATGGGAGGTCCCCAGTTCAAACCCCGGGCCTCCTTGACCCGTGTGGAGCTGGCCATGCGCAGTGCTGATGCGCGCAAGGAGTGCCTTGCCACGCAAGGGTGTCCCCCGCGTGGGGGAGCCCCACGCTCAAGGAGTGCGCCCGTGAGGAAAGCCACCCAGAGAGAAAAGAAAGTGCAGCCTGCCCAGGAATGGCGCCGCCCACACTTCCCGTGCCGCTGAAGACAACAGAAGCGGACAAAGAAACAAGACGCCTCAAATAGACACCAAGAACAGACAACCAGGGGAGGGGGGGAAATTAAATAAATAAATAAATCTTTAAAAAAAAAAAAAACTGATAGACTATGTTACCAAAAGACCAGATTTGCAAGAGATAATAAAGGGAAAAACAAGGGTGAGAGATCTGGATAAGAGTTTAGAAATGAAGATTAGGAAGGGTAAACCAAAGGATAAGAAGACAGGCAATAGAACAATATGACAACTGAGAGCTGAAGGACAAAATCAATGAAGCAATTCGAAGTTTTCAGGTAGTGCTTCACGTCTGTCCATGGACCCTGAAATAGGGAAAGAAGACCTTTCTTGGGCAAGAACACTCCAGGAGCAGCAGAAAGTAGCACAGAGAATTAAAAGAGTGAATCATCAGTACAAGTAACAGATTCCTCACCAAAGTCAATTCCTGACTTGACTCTGAAAGCCATGAGATTGTTGCTGTTTGTGCAGCTGAGAAACAGAAGACAAATCCAACAAAAAAAACAATGGTTATTGTGTCTGCTTCTGGGACAATAGAGATTGTAACTGAGAAGGAAGATGGTGCTCCAACACCAGAAGGCTTTGTTTTTATCAAAGCCCAATGAAGGAAAATTGCATAGCATGAATTATTTGAATCTGTCTTTTTTCATTATCATTTAAAGTTTTAGACATAGGGACATTTATTGTGGAGAAACAGGGCAAAACTCCTGTTTGTAAGATAAGCTTTTCAGATGAAGCATATAAATCTAAATGAGAGCATCGTTGTATAGTATTTGGACTATGCTTTGATAAATTATGGTTTATACTTAAGATTAGAATTCTGAACAAAATACTTTTGATGTATAAATTTAATTTGAAGCAGATTCGGCTCAACTGATAAGAGTGTCCACCTACCATATGGGAGGTCCAGGGTTCAAACCCAGGGCCTCCTAACCCGTGTGGTGAGCTAACTCACACACAGTGCTGATGCATGCAAGGAGTGCCATGCCACACAGGGGTGTCCCCCACGTACAGGAGCCCCCCACACAAGGAGTGTGCCCTGCAAGGAGAGCCACCCGGTGAGAAAAAAGTGCAGTGGCACTGCACACATGGAGAGCTGATGCAGCAAGATGATGCAACAAAAAGAGACACAGATTCCCAGCCCCACTGACAAGAATGCAAGCAGACACAGGAGAACACACAGTGAATGGACACAGAGAGCAGACACTGGAGGGGGGGAGAGAAATAAAAAATAAATCTTTATAAAAAGTAAAATAAATTTAATTTAATCCAAATATATGGATGGATACATTTTTAAAACAATTTGAAAAGCAAATTCTTGAATAGTAAATAACTTGGTCAGTGTTACTAAAATGCTGACTCACTGATTTTTGCTTTTTTGTGGGGTTTTTTTTTTTATGTATTTTTTTTTATTCTCACACACACACACCCTGCCACTTGCACTCACCTTCTGCTATGTCCATTCACTGCACATTCTTCTGTGTCTGCTTTGTCTTCTCTTCTCATCATCTCTTAAGGAGACACCAGGACCTCCCATGTGGGACAGAGGTGCTCAATCACTTGAGCCACCTCTGCTCCTGCTTTGTTCTATCTCATTGTGTCTCCTCTTTGTGTCTCCTTGTTGTGTCATCTTTTTGCATCAGCTCGCCGCACACCAGCCTGTCACACCAGCTTGCCATCTTGCTCATTTTCTCCATGAGACACTGGGAACCAAACCCAGGACCTCCCATGTGGTAGACAGGAGCTCAGTCACTTGAGCCACATCTGCTTCCTTGAAGTTTCTTGTACTTCTGATTTGTGCTCAAGTTTTTGGCTTTAAAGAAGTTATAACAATGGTAGTTGCCTCCTTCAATATTTGTTAGATGTGTGAAGTACTGATAAATGTCACAATGGTGGTTTTATTTTTTAGATTACATAAGTAGGTCAGTCCTTACCACAAGAGAATCACTTTTTAAATGTGCATTTTTAATGAGTGAATTTTACACATACATCATTATAAATTGTACTGCTACATTTTAAAAACTGGGGTATGATGTACTGCTACATTTTAAAAACTAGGTAGGAGAGGGAGGGGGATACATGGGAATCCCTTATACTTTCGATCTAAAACCTCTATAAAAATAAAGTTTCTTATATTGGGGGGGCAGGGAAGAGGACATTCAGGACACCTGGCACTGGAAACCCAGGCAAGAGGAGAGCAAACACATCCCTGCAGGGTAGCTCTCAAGAAGTCAGGCCAGACTAGACAGGCAGGTAGGAAAAACAGTCCTCAAGGCCTGGACACCAGTGGTGAGGGCACTCGTGCCCTCAAGGATAGCTGTTCTTCCAGCTGGGAGGCCTGAGCGTGCCCAGAGTCTCTGGGGAACTGAGACTCAACAACAGCTAAGTAGACCTGCCAACAGGAACTAGCAGTGGCAGTATCCAGCAAGGTTCTGTGCAGGTGAGGAATACCATCTGAGAGTAACTGGGAAGAACAAGGTGGACAGTCTGGAGGGGCAGGTTGTGGTGCAGGGGTGGGGAGAGATAGAGGAGGGGGCTATCACTTTCCTCCTCTTTCCTTCCCCATTTCTCTCTTCACTCTTCCCAGGGGAAGCAAGTGACGGATCTTACGTGACTTTTTGAGGCAGGCTAGTAAATTAGGGAATTGATAGACGGATCTGAAAGCTGGCAGGAAGTCCACATGGCCACAAATACCCAACAAGACGGCTGCTGGGAGAACCTGTGAGAACCCTCATTCAGAACGAGGAACTCTGGGAATAAAGAAGTCGCCCCAGGGTATTCTCCAGGGCCCTCCTGGGGAATTGAGGAGTGGGTAATCAATCAAAACATCAAACAACTGGGATTCTTCCCCCTACAACAGTAAAGGAGCAGAATAATTAATGGTTTAAAAAGCAAGTGGGAAAGCCAAACCCGCCCTGTTCTCTCCTTTCTCTGCCCTTGCCTGGGTCAGCACACTAGTAAACCTGGGTGTTTGTAATCTGTAATAGAGAACTGCAGCTTGTAAATCAGCCCTCTTTATCTCTTTTCAGCCCCTTCCTCTCTACTTGGGGCCTGTAATCTGTTATTTTCTCCCACTTCCCTTCTCTACATTCCTTAATAAATTTCTGGCCTAACTAAACTGGCTTGCACTTAAAATTCATTTTTTTGTAGCTTAGTCAAGAACCTAGAGAAAATCCAGCATCATTTTCCCCCATCAAGTCAGGGCCCTCAGGTCCATCCCTGGCTCTCCAGCCCTTGTGCCATGCTACCAGCAGGCACCATCACTCCTGGCATTAGCAGGTACAGAGGGGTTGGGAATCCATTCTCCCATTTTTATTTACCTCACAGACACCTGCACAGACACAGATGCCCATGTTAAAAGGAGTCCAGGAAGCCAGACACCCCTGTTCCCCCATCTGTGGCTCTTTTCAAGCTGAAGCACAGGATGAACACCTTAACTTGCTGAGTATCTGTGTTTTGGTGGCCCATGTGGTGGTGTCTGCCAGGTGCCTGTTATTACACTTTGGGGGACAGAAGACTGAGCAGGAATAAGGAGAGATGACAAAGCTATCCAGAGAGCCAGTCCATCAGAGACAAAGCTGTGAGCCTGGAACTTGAGAAGAGGTTGGGCTACAGCAAGAGAGAGCCAACCCTGAGGAAATGATCCCTCAGGAGTAGATGGGATTTCTCAAAGGGCACCAGATCAAGAGACCCTCAGAGTTGCAGAGGTTTGGCTTAAGGCTGGAGGGAAGCTAAGCCAGCCAAATCCCAGGGAAGAAAACATCTCCAAACCAGGAAGCAATTCCTGTTGTCAAAGGCCATGTGGGGTGAGGGCAAGGACCAACACGGGCTCACAGGTTCAGGCACCAGAGAACACCAGAGACCTCAATCCGACAGCAGTGGACCCAAGAGCTAGAATGGAATGAGGATGGCAGAGAAGGTGAGCAAAGAGATGCCGAGTGCAGGGAACCCTCCCCTAAAACTTTGGCTAGAAGGGTCACTAGGGAGAAGGGAGTGGGAGATCATGGTAGGTAAAAGGGACTTGGCCCCTCACCACCATCACCCCGATGGGCAGCACTGGGCAACTGCTACCCCTGTGGGGGTGCATCTCTGTCATGGGCAGGTACTCCTGAGTCCCACAGCTCACCCACCAAACAAGGATAACCACCCCTGTTCCCCCAACCCAGAAGCACTGTAGGAGTCACTGTAGAAAGGCTTTGAGGCATGATAGGAGAGCCACGGGTGGGATGGAGGCAGCAGCATCTGCCCTCCCGAAATAACATCACTGGGCAGAGCTCATCTGAGGTCAAGTCCAAGCCCAAAATCTGCAGAGCTGGACTGCAGGGCAGCTGTGATGTGTCCTGTGGCCTCGGGAGCCTGCCCATCTTCTGTAGGCCCTTCCTGGGACAATAAAGGCGGTCCTCTTGTCAGCTCCCCTGCTGCTGCTACCACTGTGGAGCCTCCCGAGGATGCAGCTGTCTGAGTCTGCCACCTCCTATCTCGATGCAGTTCCCGCAAACGGGCAAGACACCCTGGCACCTCGGGACACACGCAGTCTGCGCTCCCGGTTTGGGTCATTGTCTATGAGGACCCTGAGGCCAGCAGCGAAGTGAGACAGGGCCTGTGCCAGGTGTTCAGAGCTCAGCCCCACCACGCCGGCCTCCCTGGCCTCTGAATCTTTCTTGGTGCCTGTCGGCTCCAACTGTGCTCTCTCAGAGGCCAGGCCATTTCCCGCCTCCCAGGGTGGCCCAGAGCAGCCAACGCCCCCATCCTTCATGTTCTGGGAGCCACCATGGGGCAAGGGCCCCCCGGCCTGCAGCAGGCAGGCAACATCGGCCTCAGCCACATCCCCAGGGCTCACGTGGCTGGCCAAAGCCACAGCGCCACGATAGAGCTGGGGCATGGTGTTGGGCTCCGGTTCACAGGCAGACACACTCCGGCCACAGTTTCATCCAGGAACTATTCATGGTGGCAGGCTGCAGCTCTGCCCAGGCCTGAGCGATGTTGTCCACAGCAGTCATGACCGTGTAGCTGCACCAGAACTCCTGCATGGAGGGCTGGTCCTCACCAGCTGTCTCTTGCACTAACTGGCTGAGCATGCGGCGCACGTAATGGGCCTTGAAGGTGGCGATGACACCCTGATTCACGGGCTGGATCAAAGTTGAGGTATTTTTGGGCAGGAACTCAACATGCACATGGGCTGAGAGGCTGCTCAGATGGGCAGGGTGGCAGGGGGCACTGTCCAGGAGCAACAGAGCGTGGTGCGGGAGGCTGTGGTGAGTGCAGTATCTCTCAATGGCAGGGCAGAAGCAGCCAGTGAACCACTCCTGGAAGATGCTGGGCGTCAGCCAGTCATTGTGGTTGGAGCGCCAAATGACCGGCAGGCTGGCCTTGGAGCAGCCCTTCAGGGCCCTCGGGTTCTCTGAGGGGTACACCAGCAGGGGCTTCAGCTTGAAGTCACCAGCCGCACTGCCGCCCAGCAGCAGGGTCAGGTGGCCCTTGGACGCCCTGGACCCTGGCCTGGCCACCCCCTCTAGTGCCAGTAGCACGCGCTCGAGCAGCCGCTTCCAGAATAGGCCTGTCTCATCCACATTGAAAACCTGCCGTGGGGAGTAACAGCCCTCCTCCAGAATTGCACGCAGCATAGCAGGGTAGCGGGCAGCAGCCTGGGTGTCGGCCATGGCTGTCCTCTGTCAGCAGCAAGTTGTGGCACGCCTTGAAGCAGGCAAACCAGCCATTGCTGGCACCAAAGGTCTCAGCTTGCATGCTCTCACCCTGCTCTCACTGCAGTTGCACAAAAGCTGGCATGCCTTATCCTGGATGAGCAGTGTGCTGACTGGCAGATTCTGCCTCTTCTGCTCCTCAATCCACAAGCTCAGTAGGCGTTCCATGTGGCCCATTACCACTTCTCGGCAGCAGGTCAGCTGTATGGTACTGACTGGCATGGCTGCCTGTGAGTTGGCCCGGATCTTCTCCTTGTTTACACGGATCGAGGCCACAGTGGATGTGGCCAGTCCCAGTGCTCAGGCAATCTGTGTCAGCTTCTCACCCTCTTCAAACCTCCTCAGCACCTCCAGCTTAACATGCAGGATGATGGACTTCCGATCCTGCTTGGCACTGCAGCAGAGCCTGATCCCGCCAAGTGGCACCTTCCCTGACACTTGCAAGCGGGAGGCCACTGGCAGAGAGGCTGTCTTCATGTCTTCATTCCGCCTCCCCAAGCCATTCCACTCTCCCCCTGTCCATCTACAGCAGCTACTGCTGTCCCTCTGAAGGGAGCCTCTTGCCCACTCCCTCCACACTTGCCTCTGCCTGTAAGAGGGAGACACATGGGCATTATTATGGAGGCCTGGAGGAGTCACAACACTGCCTGGCCTTCATGTTCTCTGACCCAGAGAAGGTAACCCTGCTCACCACTAACCCAGTAGCACACCCAGCAACTTCTCTCCCTGCCACTGAAGATACTGCACTCACTTCCCAACCTCCTTGGCACTTGGATGATTGTGTCACTCAGTTTTGGCCAATGAAACTAAAAGGGAGGTCTACTGGGGGACTTTGCTCTGGGGGTTGCAGGAATTTCTCACAACCACATGGGAAATCCAGCAGAGTCAAGGCTCCCTGACCCACCTTCCAGACAGTAAGGTGATAAACAGGTGAGTTACCTATCTCCATGCTCCCCTCTCAGAGATACCAAGTTTTGGTATGGTACACTGAATTAATAGTCCCCAAAGATGTCCACACCCTAATCCCTGGAGCCTGTGAATAGGTCACCACTCATGACAAAGGAGACTTTCCAGGGTGGGCCCAAACATCAGAATCAGAGAGATGGCACCATGAGACTCAACCAGCCACTGCTGTGAAGGCAGAGGAAGGGGATGCAATCCAGAGAATGTGGACAGGTTCTAGAAGCAGGGAAAGGCAAGGAAACAGTTTCTCCCTTAGAGTCTCCAGAAGGAACCAGCCCTGTTGATACCTGACACCCTGACTTTAGTCAAGCAAGACCCATTCAGACTTCTAACCTCCAGGACTCTAAGATAATGTATTTGTGATGTTTTAAGCCACTGTTTGTAGTAATTTATTATAGCAGATACAGGAAACTAAAACAGAAGGCAACCATTTTAATTCATGCCACCACTGGGAGTATCCACATGGCAGACAGAGTGATTAAGACCTAAGTCAGATCATGTCCCTCCTCTGCTCAGAGTCTTCCCAGGCCACCCACCTCTCTCCAGGTAAAGCCAGAATCCTCACCTGCTTCCTTGCAGGCCATGATGCCTCCTCTCCCTAGCTCACTCCTGGCCACATCCCTGGGGCAGCTTTATATATTCCTTCCTTGAGGCCTTTGCTGCCTTGGTTTCCTTCGTCTAGAGTGAGCCCTCTTCCCCATTGTCTTCCTGGTTTCTTCTCTCATCTCCTACAGGTATCTGCCTCCCCCAGTGCCCTGTATTTTTCTGTGTGTCTGTTATGTGCTGTCTGAAGGTAGGACCTGTGTCTGCTGTGCTCTCTGTTGAGTCCCAAAACCTGGGAACAGTACCTGGCACTTAGCAGGAACCCAGCAGCCACTTGATGACTACATTAATAAATAAAGAGCAGTGGTGGGAGGCAGGTTTCTTATATTGTCCCTTGTGCATTTTGAACTATGCAAATGTAGCACCTTACCAAAATCATACAATTTTTTAAAAAATGAATGCTTGTGAAAAGCATGAACAAACGCCTAACAGATCTGTATTTGTGGACAGTTACAAAACGTAGAAGTACCTTCAGGGACCCACAGACCGTTCACTTGGCTTGAGCCAAGACAGCACTGGCACAGCACACAGGGCCTTCCCTCAAGAGACTGTGAAAGGAAAGTGCCGTCAGGTATGGCTCCTGCCAGGAGGCCCTGGTGTTGGAACCACTCAACCTTCCTGCTCTTCCCCTCCCACCTTCACCTGCTCACCCACAACTGAAGTCCTTTATTCCCACCCTCAGCGCATCCCCTTGCACTCATTGGGACACCTCTCTAGCCCCTGTTGAGACGCAGCCCTCTAGCGGGCGCCCGGGGAAACTCACCGCAAACGTGTGAAGAAGACACCGCCGCGCCCTCGCGCCTACGTTTCCCAGAAACCCGCGAGGCCACGGGAGGCCCCGATTGGCCCGTGCGCGCGACGCGGGCTGCACGCGCAGCGGCCGCCCTCCCGCCGCTCTCCGACCCCTGCCCCGCCACGGCCCCGCTTCCGTGTGCCCGCCAACCTCCGGCCAGCCAGCCCGGTCGTCCCTGCCCAAACCTGCGGCGAGCATGGGTCAAAGATTTGTTTACCTCACTAGGGATACTAGCAAGAGGACACAGATAATTCCAAGAGGAAGGCAAGAAGGATAGGGGGTCCAGGGCTCGATGCCCAGGGCCTCCTGGTGAAGGCAAGGTAGCCCTTGTACCAGCTGGTCCACACACACGGCGCCAGCCCACGCAGAGTGCTGGCTCAGCAAGATGATGCAGCAAAAAGAGAGTTTGTGCGTGTTCATGTATGGATGATATACTTCAATTTTTTAAAAAGTTTAAAAAATAAAATGTGTGTTTCTGTTTTAAAAAAAAAAAAAAAGAGGAGAGATAATAAGAGATGTAGCTGAAGTGGCACAAGGCATTGATCACCTCTCTCACACTCCAGAAGGTCCCAGGATCGGTTCTGGAGCCGCCTAAAGAGAATACAAGCAGACACAGAAAAACAAATAGCGAGTAGACACAGAGTAAACAACAGAGGGAATTGGGAGGGGGGAATGGGGGGAGAGAAATAAATAAATAAAACCTTTTTTTTAAAGTAGTTGTTGGGAAGTGAACGTGGATTGAGTGGTTGAGTGCCTGCCTCCCAAATACAAGGTCCTGGGTTTATCCCCAGTACCTCCTTAAGTACCTCAAGAAAAAAAAAGTGATCTAAAATAGATGCTTTGGAAGAAAAAAAAAGTTTGCTTTGCTTTTCTGATGAGGTGAGGTGAGTTTGGTAGACAGGACTGTGGGTCTCAAAGGGCTTGCAGTCATCTTTTGGTCTTATTTCCATGTTTGGATAAGTTTTCCTAACAGGTGTCCCTCTAACTCTCCCTATCTATGTTCATGCTGTTTGTCTCTGTCCCTTTTATCCATGTCTCTGTCCTCCTGTATCCTTGTCCCTTGAATCTCAGTAATTGTACCTTTTGTCCCTGTAGATTCATCCTTCCTTTTCCTTTGTTTTTCCTCTCCATCCCTTCCTGATGTCTCTCTCTCTCACTGTTCTGACAATCTTTGTCTCTCCCTGCCCAGGAGTCTCTGCCCCTCATCATTGTCTGCCGCTCAGCATCTCTCCACCTCCAGTCCCATCCCAGTACACCCACTGCCTTTTTTTTTTTTAATATGAGGGCTTTTTTTTTTTTCAAGATTTATTTATTTATCCCTCCCCCCATGTTTTTGTGCACTCGTTGTCTGCTCATCTTCTCTTTAGGCAGCACCAGGAATCAATCCCTGGACCTTCGCTGCATGAGAGAGGCACTCAATCACTTGAGCCACCTCAGTCCCCTGGTTCACTGCATCTCCCATTGTCCTGCCTGTGTCTCCTTTGTTGCAAAAGCACCTCCCCCTCCCCCGCCAAGGCCAGCTCTCTCCCTGGGCCAGCTCCCTTTCACCAGGAGGCCCAAGAATCAAACCCAGGACCTCTGCTTTGGTAGCCGGGAGCCCAGTCATTTGGGCCACATCCACTTCCTACCCACCTCCACCCGTTTGCCTTTGGGACACCTTCTGTTAGCCCCAGAATTCCCCTGGAGACAACAATAGCTAATCCCGGTTACCACGGAGCCGCCAGGGCCCGACCACGACCCTCAAATACAAAGGAACGTCCTCGGCAGAAGGCCGCTGGACTACAACTCCCAGAAAGCACCCGGCGAGTTTCTCTCCATGGTGCGGTCCGGAGGACGCGAAAGAAACGCTCTCCTTTGAACGGGGAATGCGTTGTCATGGAGACGACGGGGGACCTGAAGGCCTGCTAAGGAGAGTGGTGATTGGCGCAGAATGCTACTAATCCCTGGAAGGCCTCTAAAGACTGAGAGCAACGTAGTGGGGGCAGGGGGGGGGGGGCATGCGCAGTCGAGAGGCGGCGCTGCCGGCCATCGCCCGGCAAGAGGCTTGCGCATGTAGACCTGGGCGCCTGAATCTGAGGCGGAAGCGCGGAAAGGCGGCGGGAGTGTAACCGGATCGTTGCGACCACGCTGCGCCCGGGAGTGGGGGAAAACGGAACCGAGGGGGGAGGGGCAAGAAGCGGGCGCGCGGAGCCCTCTGGGAAACGTAGTCTGGCCGGGGCGCACAGACTAGGCAGCGCGCATGCTCAGGATCCCGCAGCAGCCCGCTGGGCGCCGAGGTGAGGGCGGCTGCCTCGCAGACGGGACGGCGAGGGCCGGGGCCGGGGCGGCGGCCGCGGGCTGGGGGCTTCGCCGCCCAGTGAGACTGGTAGCGCGGGGCAGGTGCCTGCCATGCTGCACGCAGGCCCGTCTGTCGCCGCGCATTGCCACGGCGACAGGCTCTGCGAGGCCCACCCCCCAGTTGCCATAGCGCCCTCACGACCTGCGGTTTCTCTAGAAAACGGAAGTTGCCCGCCGAGACTTCTGGGAAATGTAGTTTGGGGACCTCCGCGGGGTCCGGCAGACTTAGGGATGGCCCATCTTTCAGGATTTCATGTTGACCTGGGTCCTTGAGGAAAAGAGATTTGACCAACTGAGGTGACTCTTGCAGGGACACCCCCTTAATAAACTCAGGTTCCTCCACAAAGCTGGTGCTTTACTCACAGCTGCAGGAGCGGTAACGCGGGCGGGAGTCATTCCCATTTGCAGATGAGGAGACTGAGATTCGCAGTCAGCGACCTGACAAGGTCATGTAGCAAATACCCTTGCAGAAGCTCGGACCTCATTTGCAGGCTACCGGTCCATTTCTCTCTGGGACTTTGCAGACCTCCTCAAATCTCCCATATCACTTCCTAGCCCCATCAAAATTAGGGGACGGGAACCTGAGCCACTTCCAGAAGAGGATTGGGACGGAAGATGACGGGGCGCTAGGTGATGTCATAAGTTGGGCTCAGGAGAAGGGGCTGAAGGAAGAGGGTGCTGCATGGGGCTGGGTCACACAGTTGAACTTGCACAGGTGGACGTGGTAGACCAGGAACAGCAAACCTGGGTGAGTGGTCTTGGTGGGACCAGAGTGAGGGGCTGGATCTGTGGGAGAGTGGATGGCAGTGCTGGTCTGGCAGTGGGCATTGGGGGCAGCAAGTGATGCCAACGCACAGGTGGTCAGTGGCATAGGTGCCATCCACTTGGCTGCACAAAGGCTGCAGGGAAGGGGTGAGATGACATGTAGAACAAGGACAGGGATTAAGGGAGAGAAATGCCTTCTAGGCCCAAAAAACAGTCTTTGGGGTAGGGGTCTCCCATAGACTCTGCAGAGGCCCAGCTGGTGCTCACATGCCCCTCAGGTCTTGGCACATGACCTGCCTGTCTGCCTTGTTGCCTCATCAGCCTTCCACATGGGACAGTCTGAGGCTCAATCAGCAGCATACAGTTGGCATATGATAAGTGTTTGCTGCCATAGTAGGCACATGATAAGTGTTTGCTGCCGTAGTTTGATCCTTATCTGCAGCCTCACCCCATTCCTTCCACAGGGGTGGACACTGGCCTCAGAAACCCAGCCCTGTCCTCCCAATGAGGCCTGGTGCACTGGGCTCCCCAGGCCCTGCACCCCGGGAGGATGAGGGGCCCATCATGGTGAAGCTGGAGGACTCTGAGGAAGAGGGTGAGGCTGCCCCATGGGACCCCGGTCCTGAAGCCGCACGCCTGCGTTTCCGGCACTTTCGCTACCAGGAGGCGGCGGGTCCCCATGAGGCCCTGGCCCAGCTGCGCGAGCTGTGCCGCCAGTGGCTGCGGCCCGAGGTGTGCTCCAAGGAGCAGATGCTGGAGCTGCTGGTGCTGGAGCAGTTCCTGGGTGCACTACCCCCCGAGATCCAGGCCCGTGTGCAGGGGCAGCGGCCGGGCAACCCTGAGGAAGCTGCAGCTCTGGTCGAGGGTCTGCTCTGGGAGTCCAGCGGGCCCCGGAGATGGGTGAGTCAATAACCGTGGGTTGGGGCTCAGGGCTGGGAGCACGCTGGTTCACCCTCACCCTGTTGGCGCCATACTTAGCCAGACATCCCCACCAGCAACAGAGTCCTGTGCTGAGGCTGCGTAGGGTGGCTGAGTCCCACGGTCAGCCCTCACTGGCACATCCCTTGGTCACCCAGAATCATGTGGATATGGGAAGGGTGGGTGACCAGGACCATCGGGAAATCTGTGTGGAAGGCCACCCGGTAGCCCGTGAGTATCAGCACCTCAGTAGGAGAAGCAACTGCAGGTCATCCCTGGGCTCCCGCTCAGGTGGGCGGGGGGGGGGCTCTTGGAGGGCCCTGTCAGTAGGCATTTGCCAGACCCTGTGGATTCCATATGGAGTGGGTGCCCATGAACTCCCTGTGCCTGTGCCCAGCCCCATCTCTGCCAGGGCCCCTGATGGCAGGGCACTCCACAGGTCACGGTCCAAGTGCAGGGTCAGGAGATACTATCTGAGAAGATGGAGCCCTCCAGCTTTCAGCCCCTACCTCGAACCAAGCCACCGAATCCAGAGTCTGGGCCTGAGATGCCCCTTGGGGCCACGCAGGAGTCACCACTTCATGTGAAAGAGGAGCCCGGGGTCACAGAGGACCAAGGTGAGGGCAGGCAGGGTTTGCAGGACCCAAACCCAGACTTGAGTGGCAAGGCCTGGTCACATGGACCACAGGGGCCCGGCTTACGCAGCTGGAGCCCACTGGGCTGTACCCCTGCCTGAAAGAGCAACTCCCCCATGCCCGCTGGGCTATAAACACACCAGGCCTGACTCACGGCCAGGTCTCTGTGGCTCTCCCCAGATGTGGGATGGCTGTTGGGGTGTTCTGTGGAGGGGGAAATGTGGGAACCACTCCCCAAAGAGATCTACTGGGGGGATGTAAGTGGGTGGCCGGGTAGCAGAGCAGGCAGGAGTGCAGGTGGGCACCTTTGAGGGAGGACCCCAGCAGGGCTGGGGAGAATGTGTCCCTCACCCCACTCAAGTGCCCAGGCAGAGCACCACAGCTGGCTGCCCACCTTCTCTACCACCCCCACGGTGGGACCCTATGCA
This sequence comes from Dasypus novemcinctus, assembly GCF_030445035.2. NCBI lineage: Eukaryota > Metazoa > Chordata > Mammalia > Cingulata > Dasypodidae > Dasypus > Dasypus novemcinctus. Next base: position 87,875,630 of record NC_080690.1, on the reverse strand, counting down.
GTGCTCATTCCCACCTCTCATCCTACCCAGGGAAACCTGAACCCACCCCACCCCTCTGGCCCTACACTGTGTGGTCTTCTGGGGGTCCTACCTCCCCCACCCCCAAATTAGGCCCTCAGAGTTTTTCAGCCCCACCCAGAGTTTCTCCTCCCCAGTGGGAACCTTCTCCCAGTCTTCCCTCCAACCTGGACCCTGCAGCCATCATACTTCCTTCTCCAGGGAGCCTTCCTGGCCCCACCCCAGCCCTCTCCCCACACCAGGTCTTCCGTCCCCACCCCTACCCCTACCCTGACCTGGCAAACCCTTGGGCTGTCTGACCCCACCTTCCTCCCCAGTGCTCCTGGAGTCCGAGCCTGTCTCAGCCACCCGGGAGGCTGTGCCTGCCCTCCTGCCTGAGGAGGCCAAGGTGAGCCATGGTGGGTGGAGGGCGGATAGGTCCCACTGTGGCATGGACAAGCAGTGACCACTGTGTTGTTTCAGGGCTGTAGGACAGCACTGGACCAGGCCTCTCCCTGCAACGAGGCTGGGTCAGGGGAAACCTCGTGGAGGGAGCACCCGGGGGCCTTGTGGCAGGAGGAAGCTGGGTGCATCTTCTCCCCGGGTGAGTGAGCCAGGGCACAGTGAGGGGTGGGCTGGCAAGCACATATCTGCTCCCATCCTGGCCCTGCCCAGGTGGCCCTCTCTCTGGCATCACTTAGCTTCCCCATTCCCTGCAGCACATTCAAACCACTCCAGCTTCTCCTGTCCTCAAAATCCAACTCCTCCAGTGGCCCCACGGCCCTTCCAGCTATACTTTCCATCACAGTAAAACTGCTTAAGAGTGGAGCTATATTCCCCATGCCCACATTCTCTGTCCAGGAACCTGGATGAACCCCAGAGTCTGGGTTTACATCCCGCTGATCAGGCAGCAAGCAGGAAAGGCCAGGACCAGGCAAGCCCAGAGCAGGTTAGAGGGCAGGACATGTTGGCAGGAGCATCCTTGGCACTGGGTCTGGATCAGACAAGGAGAGGGCAAGAGCCAGCCGAGGCACACAGGCCTCGCAGGTGAAAGGCAAGGTGAGCAGGTGGACTTCCCATGTCTGCAGTAGCTGTCCCCTCACCCCCATCCTCCTGCCACCCTATTCCCTGGCTCCAGGTTCATGCCCGCGTGGCGGAGCTTCCTGTGGCTTGAGTATGGGAGGTAAAATTCTGAAAGGCATCTGTCTAACTCTAACATTAGATTGAGAGTTTAACTAGATGAAGAATTCCATTTATCAACTAAATCCCAAATGTTTAATTTTGCTGTGAGCCCTTTCAATCTGAAATTCACATCTGTCAGTTCTGGAAAGCTGTCTAGAATTATTGCTTCGATTTCTTCTTCTCTGTTGCTCTGTTCTCTCTGCTTTCTCTTTCTGGAACATCCTTTATTTGGCTGTCAGCCTCTGAGACAGGTCCTCTATCTTAGTTTCCCAGCAGCTATGACAAATAGCACACAATGGATTGACTTAACAACAGTAATTTATTGGCTCAGTTTCAGGGGTTAGAAGGCTTGCTTTCTCCTGTGGCTGATGGCCTTCTGGGCTGCTGGCAAACCTTGGGTTCCTTCACTTTCCCCCCACATGGCGATGTCCTCTTCTTTCTCTTCTGGGCTCCCTGCCATCCCACTTGGGCTCCTCCTCCTGGCCTCCTCTTCATGGATCCTTCAGTAGTGGGGTTAAGCCCAGCATCATTCAGCTGGCCACACCTTAACTGGAATAACATCTTCAGAATGTTCTATTTACAACAGGTTCACACCCACAGGAATGGATTAAGATTAAGAACATTTTTCCCTCAGGTATATTAGTCAATGTACCTCTAATGTCCTTTTCACTCCAGTTTTCTATCCCTTTGCCTTTTTGTTCTACTTCCAAGAAATTTCCTTAATTTTATTTTCCATACCTTCTGTTGAGATTTAATTTCTGCTAGGAAAGTTGTTTGTTTTTTTTAGGAGGTACTGGGGATTGAACTGGGACCGTAAAGTTGAGAACATTTTATAGGTGGATTACCTGATGTTTAACCACCACTTTTTTTTTTTTTTTTAGGAAAATTTTAATTGCCAGGAATGTGTTTTCACTCCATGAATGTTGCTTTTTTATAGTAGTTTTCTCTTCTTCTTTTCATTTTAATGTTTTTTCTCATTTATCTGAAGATAGTAATGATTTGTTTTTTGTTTTTTGTTTTATGTTTTTCTTTTTCAGTTTTCTTCTCCCAGTGTGGTTTGTGTTCTCTCCAAATTGTCTGCTTATGTTTAAAAGATTGGGACCAAAAATCTGATTGACAGCTCTGAGCAGATGAACAAGGGGCTTATCAGCCATGACAACAAACCAAGAGTAGGGGTGGGATGTGGGACTCACACCCAAGGACATCAATTTGTCTACTTGGGGTGATGTGAGCAGGCAGCGGGGAAGCAGACAGAGCATGCAGGTGTGCACTGCCACAGGATCCCTAGGGCGATCTAGCAAGGCCATTTGGGCACCATCCACTCTGAGTATCTTCAGGTCCTTTCTTCTGAGTGGGCCTAAATCCCTGGAAAAAGCACTTCCAGCCTCCTGCCAGCATCCTTGGTGCTGCATGGGGAAAGGATTGTGTCAGCACCCAGTGTTCACGTAATCTTCTGGACAGTTTCCCATCCTTATCCTGGCCTTTTGTCAAGATGGGAGAAGAGTTCTAGGAATCAAGAACACAACAGTCCACACCTCCAGCAGGCATTGTTTGCTTAGAACTCCATGCAGACAGCAACTGGACCTGGGCAGTGTAGTAGTCCCTCCTGACTTCTCAAACAATCTCCTGAGCCTGCTTTATGCCCTTCTTCATTTGCATGGCCAGAGATACCTGGTACCTCCAATGCCTGAACAGGCTTCTTTGGGATAAAGTTTTCAGCTTTCCCCACTGCTTGCTTCCTTGCTTGCTTGTTTGTTTTTTTAAGAGGTACTGGGGATTGAACCCAGAACCTTGTACATTGGAAGCAGTCGCTCAACCACTGAGGTATATCCACTCCCCAAATGAGAGTTGGTTTTTTCATTTGTTTGTCTTTAGGAGGTACCAGGGATCGAACCCAGGAACTCATAAATGGGAAGCAGGCACTCTACCACTTGAGCTACATCCATACCCCTCCCCGCCCAGGTGCTTTCTTACTGTTCACTTTCTCAGGTCTGCTAAATCAGTTACCATTTGCCCATCTGCCTTCTGTATTGGAATTTTTGGTTTCCTTTCCTCTTCCCACCTTTTGAATTGTATGCCTTGAAAAAAAAAACTCCAAAATTTTACTGTATTTTTACTGGGATTTCAGGATGGAGCAAATTTAGATAGATGCCACTGTTAACTAAAAGTAGCTATTTGCTATGTTTTTTATCACTAAGAATTCCATTTCTTTTTTTTTTTTTTAATAAGGTTCTTGTTTCATGGATGTTGCACCCTCCCTTGAGGATTTGGACATACTTCATTTAGGGTTCTTTCCAGACTGCTCAGTTAGCTCAGTTTCCTTGGGTGTGAATTCTCCCACTGGTTGTGATGTTGACTGCCTGCCCTTAGCAGCTCTGGGAGTTTCTTATTTGCCCCTTCCCTAAGCATTGTCTTATATGATGGATTGCCTTGTGGTCCATCATAACCCCAAAGAGCCCCGGGCTACCCAATGCAGCCCAACCAAAGTCACCCACCTACTCCTGGCCAGTCCATGGGTAGATGGGCCCAGCCAGCCCCATCCTCAGCCTTGGCTTCTTGAGGGGCTGCCTCCTCTCCCTGGGAAGGCCTTAGGGCTTCTCTAGAGCTTACTTAGTGTGTTCTTGGTGCTGAACCTCTCTGACCTTTCTTGACTTGGTGCTGTCCAAGGTATTTCAAAAGGTTTTTTTGTATTGTCTGTCATTTCTCGTGTTGAAGCAGAGAGGGTAGGATCCAGCATATGCTCCTTCTGCCTGCCTCAAGGCTTTGGCCTGCCTGGCCTACGCTGCATGACTGACCACCTCCTCCTGCTCGAACCTGATTCTCTCTCAGTCCACATACCCACAGCCTCTCAGTTTTCTCCCAGCTCCGCCATCAGCACTGCCTCAGGCCACACTCCTCCCTCTGGACCAGAGGTTCTTAACCTTTTTTGTTCCATGGAGCCCTTTGCCAGTCAGTTAAAAACCATGGACCCCTTACTAAGTCCACACTATACTGTGTATTATTTAATAAATAGATCACACCCACACCAACACATCCCCACAAGACTGTTTTTTTGAATTTCAATTCAAGCTCACGAACTCCTTGTTAAGAACCCCTGCTTTAGACATATACAGCCCAATTCTCCTTGGCCACATCTGCCTCCCTGCCAGGTCTCCCAGCTGCTGCCTTGCCCACTCCCAGCATCCATCTTCTAGACAGCCAGAGAAATATTTTTAATGTTTTCATCGTGAGAAGAATAATTTGAATAGTTAATGCACTTCCATGTTAGGAAATTCAAAAAGCACACGGAAGTAAACAGTGGAATGCCCCTCCCCTGCCTGCACTGCACAATCATGCTCCCCAGCCAGCAGCATTACCAACTTCTTATATATCCTTCCAGAAAGTGTGCATAGAGGAGCAAGCACATATACAGATGCCTGTTCATTTTCCATCTTTAAAACACAGAGCTGCTTAATCCCTCACTTGTTCCACACCTGGCATCTTTCACATATCTTCCCACTTCAGCACACAGGAGTGAGTGTATTAGCTTCCTAGGGATGCTATAACAAATTGCCACAAACTAGGTGGCTTAACACAAATCTATTCTCTCACCAAAATCAAGGTGTCAGCAGGGCTGCCAGGCCCCTTGAATGTTTTGGGGAGGAATTCTTCCTTGCCTCTTTCTAGGTTCTGGTGGTTGCAGCCATTCTTGTAAACAGATGACTCTAATCTCTGCCTCTCTGGCCAGGTGGTCTCTATGTCTTTACATGGCCTTCTTATAGGGACATGGGTTGTTGGATTTAGGGTCCCCAAAGCAGTATGACATCTCCATTAACTTGATAATATCTGCAAAGGCCATGCATATTTCAAAATAAGGTCACATTCACAGATACCTAGGATTAGGAATTCCAATGTATTTTTGGGGGGGAGCCAAAATTCAACCCACAACAGCACCCTAGCTTTTGTATAGCTATGTAGAGACCCCTTGTGTGACTACACCATTGCTTATCTGTCCTGGCCCCTCTGACATTCCTTTGGTGACCCCTCATGCACGGGTCACTTAGTATAGGGAGGAACATGACTGTCAGTGGCATTGCTGGGTCCCAGTCACTTTGATGGGCTTTTCCACACTGTTCTCCCACTCGTGCTTACTAGCAATACACAGTGCCTGGGTCCTTGAACTGCACATATTATGTGGTATTTAAGTATTAGTTACATTGTTTTCCCTGTTTACATCCTCTCCCATGTTTCTGTCTGGTTGTTGGACCTCTTTATTTAGGAGGTTGGCTCTTTGCCTCTGGTGAGTTTTTCAGTTTATCGTTTGCCTCTGGACTCTCTTCGGGGTCTTTTTTGCTATGCATAAATTATTAAGTCTGATGCAGTGGGATTTATCTGACTTTAGACAGTTTGTGGGTTTTGTGACACCCACTGCAGCCCCTCATTTCCTCGGGAGATGCTACTGTCTCCATGGCTTGACCTCCAGGCTTCCTCTCCTCTGGCCCATTCCGGTCTCACTTGCTGACGCTTCCTCCCTCATGGCCTGGATGGGGACCCACTTCTCTTCTGCTGACACTTGCCCTGTGTCACATGCATGCAGGCCAGGGGCTCGGCTCTGTGTGCCACACACACCCCATGGCACCTACCTTCGCAGCCTCAAGCCCTAGACTCTTGGGCCCTGCAGCTTGCAGGCCTTCACTGTTCTCACACGTTCTGTGGGTACCTCAAGCATGGCACATCCAAACTTCAGACCAGAGTTCTGGGTAGCACCTGCACTCCCTGCCTCCAATCCCCTCCATTCCACCCTCCTTCAGACTTGTCTGCTTCTGTGTTTGCCAAGACCTGGGCAGATGCACGGCTGCCTGCCCCCACCCCTGCTGTGCAGCCCCCACTCTGGAAAGAACGATTTTTCCATACCAAAGCAGACCAGGAAAGCTCTTCCCTGGGTTTTCACACAGTCAGGTCCTCTTGCTTACTCAGGGCTCTTTCCCTTTTTCACCTCTGAGAGGCCTGCAGATAAGGAGCCCCTGCCCTAGTCACCTTTCTGCCTCACTGGTCAGCTTGGGTCCTTCTACTTCACACTGCCCCTGGGTCTTGGACAGGGTCGGGGCACTCAGCAGGCCTCTGTAATGAGTGGGTGGACCCCCTTGTGCCGCACAGGGCTTGCGATCCAGATGGACAGTGACTCTGCAGGCCCAGCCACCGTGAGCCCCCATCTCCACGTTCCCTGGGACCTACGGGTGGCCGGCCTTGTGGGCCGGATTCGGCCCCCCTCCCGGGAAGGTGGCCTCACCCACACACTGGTAATCCCCAGCAACCCTGGTGGTGAACAAGACCCCGCAGGCGACGACCCCCACCGGAGTATAGGTCCTGCCCTGGCCGCTGGCCGCTGGCGAGCACCCAGGGGCCGGGGCCGGGGCCGTCCCAGCACTGGCACCGGGGCAGTGCGGGGCGGCCGCTGCGACGTGTGCGGCAAGGTCTTCAGCCAGCGCAGCAACCTGCTGCGGCACCAGAAGATCCACACAGGCGAGCGGCCTTTCGTGTGCGGTGAGTGCGGCCGCAGCTTCAGCCGCAGCTCGCACCTGCTGCGCCATCAGCTCACGCACACCGAGGAGAGGCCGTACGTGTGCGGCGACTGCGGCCAGGGCTTCATGCGCAGCACGCGCCTGGAGGAGCACCGGCGCGTGCACACCGGCGAGCAGCCCTTCTGCTGCGCCGAGTGCGGCCAGAGCTTCCGGCAGCGCTCCAACCTGCTGCAACACCAGCGCATCCACGGCGACCCCCCGGGCCCCGGCGCCGCGCCCCCCACCACCCCTGGCGCGCCCGAGCCCCCGGGGCCCTTCCCTTGCAGCGAGTGTCGGGAGAGCTTCGCGCGGCGCGCGGTGCTGCTGGAGCACCAGGCGGTGCACACAGGCGACAAGTCCTTCGGCTGCGTGGAGTGCGGCGAGCGCTTCGGCCGCCGCTCGGTGCTGCTGCAGCACCGCCGCGTGCATAGCGGCGAGCGGCCCTTCGCCTGCCCCGAGTGCGGCCAGAGCTTCCGGCAGCGCTCCAACCTCACGCAGCACCGGCGCATCCACACCGGTGAGCGGCCCTTCGCCTGCGCCGAGTGCGGCAAGGCCTTCCGCCAGCGGCCCACGCTCACGCAGCACCTGCGCGTGCACACAGGCGAGAAGCCCTTCGCCTGCCCCGAGTGCGGCCAGCGCTTCAGCCAGCGTCTCAAGCTCACCCGCCACCAGCGGACGCACACCGGCGAGAAGCCTTACCGCTGCGGCGAGTGCGGCCTGGGCTTCACGCAGGTCTCGCGGCTCACCGAACATCAGCGCATCCACACCGGCGAGCGGCCCTTCGCCTGCCCCGAGTGCGGCCAGCGCTTCCGGCAGCACGCCAACCTCACGCAGCACCGGCGCATCCACACTGGCGAGCGGCCCTACGCGTGCCCCGAGTGTGGCAAGGCTTTCCGCCAGCGGCCCACGCTCACGCAGCATCTGCGCACCCACCGGCGCGAGAAGCCCTTCGCCTGCCAGGACTGCGGCCGCCGCTTCCATCAGAGCACCAAGCTCATCCAGCACCAGCGCGTCCACAGCGCAGAGTAGCCAGCCCCAGCGAGCGCAGTGTCCGCGTACGCAGTGTCCGTGTACGCCTCGGGGAGGCAGAACGCCTACTTCACAGGGTTGTTGTGAGGCCAGTGTCACAGAGGTACAAGCGCCTGGCCCAAGGCCTGGCGCCACCAGGTGCTCAATAAACAGTCTTTGGAACAGGGCTCTCTACCTTTATGCTCTTTCTGTACCCGCATGGTCTCCTTGGTCTCCACCCACATGGTTCTCTGCCTCTGGGCCCTCTTACTACCTGCTTTCCCTGTTACACTCCCTCTCCACCAACTCAGTCCTTCCCAGGTCCTGGGCCCCAGCAGAGGTGGCTAAGCGACACCTGCCCACATTCTGCATGGTGTCCCTGCAAAGGCCTGCCGAGATCCCAACGACCCTTACCAGATAATCACTAAAGGTCCAGTGAGGAGACAAAGCCACAACCAGTGTTTCAACAGAGCAAACCTCACATCAGGAATTGCTAACTAGGTATTAGGTTATTGATGGGTAATTGAAAAGGGTAAAAGGAAAGCTGTAGGTAGGAATACAGGGAGCCACTACATCCCTGAGGCTGGAGGGAAGTGTTGCAATTTAGAAGTTCCAATGCATCTCCAAGGAGCTGGAACTCAGGCCTCTGAGTAGGGGAACACTGCTAGCTGGGGCTGGGGTCTCTGGGCTAAGAAGGGGGTGTGTCTAGTGGGGCTAGGACCCAGGTCTGAGGAGGGGATGCAGTCAAGTCTTCTTCTGAATGAAGGGAAGGAGCAGCTTAGAAATTGGTCCTCAGGGGTCATGTCCATGTGGGGGCCCTCAGCATCCTCCAGCAGGATCCCACCACTTCTGACAGCTGGGAGCGAGACTTTCACCTGGCTCCACCAGGAACACACAAATTTTAGTTTGCTGATGACACCATGCCTGCCCCCTGACCCAACTCTTGTACCTCCACTTCCACTATGGCTGGCCCCAAATCAATCTGGCAAGGACCTGGACCCCACCCTTTTTCCCCAGCCAGCCAGGGTCATTTGAGGTGCAGCAGGAGTTGCATGTGGCACACTAGAGCTAGCCCAGAGATGTGTTTGTAAAAATTGGCAGCTAATTCCTAGGTTTAAAACCTGGGAGATTTTACCTGGAAATCCAGATTCTTATGGAACTTTTTTTTTCTTCATCGGATGTCGAGGAGTGTTACTTGTCTCCTTGCTTTCTGGCTGGCTCACCAAAGATGTTGCCAGAATGCTCTGGATTTCTAGGTTCTTGGCTATGTCACAAGAAAGAATTCAGAGACACATCCTAAAAATGAGGCCAGTAAAAAGCTTATTGAGAAACAAGAGTAAGAGACATAGGTGCAGGTGTGCTACAGGGCAAGATGCACCTGGAACTGTCTTCAAATTCCCACAGGTTTATGACCAGCAGGCGCTGAGGCACAGAGGTTCCTACAAACAGCTCACTGGGCCAGGACAGGGAAAAGAGATCTGGTGCAGGCCCCAGTTCATGGGTGGTAGGCTCCTCCTGTCCTGACCCCCTTACATAGTCCCATGCAGGCTCCCCCATACTCGGAGGTCTCCTTTAGGAATACATTCAGAAAAAAAAACACAAAAAACAGGAAATGCAGCTGAAAGAACCTAGGTGAAAGTGGATGGAGTCCACCAGTGTATGTAGTCTGCATCCTGCAGACTACAAAACTGGTATCTCTGTGGCCCTCCAGACTTTTCTCCATGTCATTGTCTCTTCTGCCTTAGCAATCTTCCCTTTCTGTGCCTTTGGCTAGAACCTTGACTCAGTCCCCATCCTAACTGTGGGTGCTGGGAATGTGAACCATTTCACTTTTCCAGCCTGTGGGGTGGAAGGCTGCAACAGAGAAAGGGCCAGCATTCAGCCAGGTCCACCTTGGTCCCTAAACTCCAGGTCAAATGTCTCACTCTGGGTGGATGTCAGCCTGCTTCTGATTGGAGGTTTCCAGAAACCATCCAAAAGTCATCCAGGGATGTGGGTAGACTTTTCCCGATGCTTCCAGCCATTCTGACCACATCAGCCTAGGGTCCTGGCTTCAGAGAAAGCTGACAAGTCAGTCTGGGCCAGAGGTTTCCCAGACCAAGGCAAGCATACCAAGGAAGCCAGGGGCTTGGAGAAGGTATGTTTCCTTTCCCCACCTGCACATCCCACCACGCCCAGTCCCCAGCCATGCCTGAGTCAGGACCAGGTCCAATTCCTGTGGCCACTCTGGTGTCCACCACATCTGGCAAAGTCAGCAGAGCCCCCTTCAGGTGTTCTCACCCTCTGCCCCACCCCCCTGGGGGGGGGGAATCCCTGGGCTCCATGACCACACTTACTGTCCTCTTCAACCAGAAAGGGACTTCAGGGGCCTTGGGCCAAGATCTTCAGACCGGAGGGGAGAGGAAGGCAGCCACTGGGTCCTTGGGACCCTCACTTGGGCTAGGAAAGTCAAGTTAGGGAAGGCATGCACACACCAAGGGATGCCAGAACTTTATAAATGCTATATTCCTGCAACATGTTGATTTATTTATTTCTTTTACAAACCCATCTGACTTTATAATCAGAAACAAAGAAATAGAACAAGAAAGTTCTCATGTTTTTAATCATCTTGGTGTTGTGAAGAACTTAAAAGGAAATCTGCAGAAACCCCTAAGCAGAAACGTGAAACTGCACAAGAAAAATGGCAACAAAGAAGGCATGGAAAGTTCAAGCCAAGGGGCTATACCCGGAGCCACCAGAGGTCCATGGACCCACTTGCCAGACCAGCCCTTCCCGAAGGAAGAAACACGCGGAGCAAAGCGTGAGCCCCCACACGAGCCCATTTGTCTTGTCGGCCAAGAACATCTGCAAATCCTCCACGTGGTTAGGGGTTGGGAATGCGGCCTCTGTCCACAACGCCAGCACGCTGAGGACAAAATGGCCTCGCACAGCACCCTCCTTATAAGGAACCCGGGAGATCCCCCCAGACCTCCACCGAAGGCCCGGGTCAGGTGAGGAGGGGTGAGGATGACAGCGGTGGGGGAAAGAAGGGGTGAGGCTGCTCCCTTGATGTGAAGTCGGGAGGCGGCTTGGAGGTGGACACCAGATCTGGGTGCGAGAGGCGCAGGGGCAGGTGCCCGCGGTGAGGCTGGCGGCCTGGCCGGGGTCGACTAGTGGAAAGTCAGGCGGCTGGGGGAGGGAGCCCCAGAGCCCGCCCCCGCCCCTCCTGGGTCGCCGGTACTACTTCTCCCACTGTCCAGGGAGGCGGCAGCACGTGGCGGCGGGGACGGCGGGAGATGCGCCTGGAACCCACAATCCGACACGAAAGGGCTGAGCAATCGAGCCCCGCTGCCCTCCGGGCCTGACTCCGGCCCCTGCCGGGCTTCGCGCCGCCGCTCACTTCCGGACGGCTTCCGCCGCTAGCCCGGGGTTGCCTTGGTGATGGCAGGAGTCGTAGACCCGCGCGCCCCGCTTCCTCCCGCCCTCCGAGAATGCTGAGCTCTGATTGGAGAGGGCGCTGAGCGGCTCACTTCGCCCCGCCCCGACGTGGGGAAGGAACGGCGAAGGCCGCAGTGCGCCTGCGCAGAAGCCCCAGCTGCGCCGGTCCCAGCCTGACCCTGGTCTGTCGGCTGGTCCCCTAGTGTCCACCTGGGAAAAGTCTTCCCCGACCATCCCTGTAAATCTCCATGCTGCTTACCATACTCTGCCAAAATACGTATTTCGTTTCCTAGTTCTCAACCAGAACCTCCACAGGTGGAGATATTTGTTTGAGTTTGCGATAGGACACTGAGGATGCTCGAGCCCACACTACTAGCAGTAACCCAAGCCTCGCCCAGGCTCTTGAACGCCGATCACTCCGTGTCTGTGACCTCCGGGAGCACAGACCTCGTCTGTCCCACCCCAACAGCGCTCTGCACGCGTGTAAGTGGGGATGGCCCGTCAGCGAGAGAGGCAAATCTGCCCCACTCAAAGATGGCGGCATCGCCTCCTGCATGGCCTAGCGAGAGTCCCCGGAAGTATCCGCGATCGCGCGATCTCGTCACCGCCCGCATGAACGGAAATATCCGAGCCCACCCGAAGGAGCCCGAACCCCAAATCCCATCGCTGAGTAATGCGAGCGCGCCGAGGCGGCGCGGCGGCGGCAGCTGCGCAGGCGCAGAGCATAGGCTGGTGGTGAAGCGCCTAAGCGGGTAGGCGACGGAAATAGCCGAAGCGGCAGGGCGCCCGAGGCCGTTGCCGACCTCCGCGTCGAAGCCGCTGCTGCCGCCGGAACAGAACCGCCTCCAGAACACGTGCTGTCACTTCATTCCATCCCGACCCGCAGCCCCTCGCGGAAGGAAAGAGTGAGCGAGTGACCCGGCCCAGGAAGCCCAGCGTCTGCAGTCGCAGCTGGGCCTAAAGAGACCTGAGCGACTGACGGGGAGGAGGGAGCGGCCGGGTGGGAGGCGGGGCCGCGTGCGGCCCGAGAACAGCCGAGTCCGCCCGAGCGCTGCCGAGCGCGTCCGAGGAGCCGGGCCAGGCCGGAGCCGGACTACGGGAGCCGAGGCGGGCCGCGCGGTGGGCGCGGAGCGGAGCGGCGCGGCGGGCCGGGCGGGCGGCGGCAGCGGCGGAAGAGGTCGCGGCGGCGGGTCCGAGGAGCGGCGGCAGCAGGTCTGAGGAGCAGCGGCGGCGGGGGGCCGGGTGACCGGGGTCCCGGGCCCCGCGGCGGCGACGGCAGCGGCGGCGGCGGCAGGATGATCAAGCTGTTCTCGCTGAAGCAGCAGAAGAAGGAGGAGGAGTCGGCGGGCGGCACCAAGGGCAGCAGCAAGAAGGCGTCCGCGGCGCAGCTGCGAATCCAGAAGGGTAGGAGGGTGAGGGGTCGGAGGTCAGAACCCCAAGATAGGGGTCAGGGTGGGGTGAAGTGGTCGCCGGGGGTGGGGGGTCGGAGGTCAGGGTACGGGGGATTGGGGTGATGGGAAAGTTAGAGGTGGGGAGTGAGGTAATGCGCATGGTCGGGAAAGCCAGGTATCTGGTATTTAGGTCCAGGGAGTCTGAGGCTGGGGGTGGGAGGTGCTCCCGGGCTAGGGATCCGCGAGTCTGGGCTTGGGATAATAGATGGAGGAGGAAAGGATGGTGGGGGGCTGGGATGCGGGGATTGGGGTTGGAGAGGATTTAGGGTATCATAGTGGGGGTGTCAGGAATCCCAGAGTCAGACGAGGGTGCTGGGGCTAGCAGGCTTGGAGTAAAACCGAAACCTGAGTTTGGAGTGACAGGCAAGGGGAGGTAAGATAGTGAGGTTCCGGGGTTGGGATGGGCAATTTATGGGATCAGGGTGGGGGATCAGGTATCTTGAATTTGGGTAGACAGGGGATATGGGCAGTGTCCACCGGAGAGTGGAGGTAGTGGATGTCCTCGTCCACTCCCAGGATTTGGAGTAGTAAGGGGCTGCTGGGGGCCAGGGAGTTAGGGAACAGTTGGGCAGGTGCTCTTGGGAGCAAGAGTGGGGGACCCCAAGTCTTGAGAGCTGAAGACATGGGCTGTGTATACAGAAGAGTATACCCTTGGGTTGGGTTGGGAGCCAGCAAACACAGCCACATCTGAAGATGCACATTTGTGGTGTGCAGTGGGTCCAGAAGAGCCTGCCAGGGTTGGGGACCAGACCCAGCAGGGAGAGGGTTACAGTGCAGGGCACAGCGCAAGACGGGATCCTAGGAATTCCAGAGGAGGTTTTGGGGGTTCTGCTGGCACTTGTCCTGAGGGCTTTCCCCTCTTTCTGTTCCCTGTCTCTGCTTCCCAAACCCAGACATAAACGAGCTGAACCTGCCCAAGACGTGTGACATCAGCTTCTCAGATCCGGACGACCTCCTCAACTTCAAGCTGGTCATCTGTCCCGATGAGGTGAGAGATTGTATAGGCCAGGCTCTCTACTACAGACCTGGGATAGCCCCGCCACAGGGAGGGAGATCTGTTCTGTACACCAGGCCCTGGCAGGATGGAATCCTGACACCTTCTTTCTCTTCCCAGGGATTTTACAAAAGCGGGAAGTTTGTATTCAGTTTTAAGGTGAGTCCCAGGCAGCTCCCTGGGCTGAGGAGGGGCCAGCGGAGGCCCCAGCCAGACTCTGCTGGGCACTCACCCACCTCTTTCTTCCTGAGCTAGGTGGGCCAGGGTTATCCTCATGACCCCCCCAAGGTGAAGTGTGAGACAATGGTCTACCACCCCAACATCGACCTCGAGGGCAACGTCTGCCTCAACATCCTCAGGTGAGGATGCCAGTCTTTTTCTGCCTGCTGGGTAGCCCTTGTGATTTCATGGGCTCCAGTTCCATCTCCACCCCTTCTCTCCTTTCAGTCTGTATTCCTCTGTTCCCTCCATCTCCATATCTTCTTTCTTATGACATGACCTTGGCTTTCTACCTGGCCTGTCCTCTGCAGATTCCCCCTAGCCTCCCACATCCCTACTCTCTTGTGTCCTGGGACTTCACCCTTCAGGCCTCAGGAGGGACTGTGGCGGCTGCCTGCTTGCCAGCCCCTAACTCCAATGTTCTCTGTCCACAGAGAGGACTGGAAGCCAGTCCTTACGATAAACTCCATAATTTATGGCCTGCAGTATCTCTTCCTGGTGAGTAGAGACAGGTGTGGCTCAGAGTTGTGGGAGATGAGCCCCTCTGTCTCTTGGGCCTTCTGACCTCCACCTGTGCTGGCCATAGGAGCCCAACCCTGAGGACCCACTGAATAAGGAAGCTGCCGAGGTCCTGCAGAACAACCGACGGCTGTTTGAGCAGAACGTTCAGCGCTCCATGCGGGGCGGCTACATTGGCTCCACCTACTTTGAGCGCTGCCTGAAATAGGGTCAGCGCTCACCCTGCCCCGCCAGGGCCACCAGCCCAGGCATCCCCCGCAAATATTTATTGGGGGCCATGGGTGGGGGGGGTGAGGGGCGGCCAGTAGGGGGTGTCCTCTGCCCTGGCCTTGCCTCCCCTCCCTGCAACCCTCCCCTTATTTTTTTTTTTTAACCACCATGTGATTAAGGTCGGCGCTGCCTCCCCGACCTGCTCGGCGATGGGAAATGAATTGGCTTGTCTAGCCCCCCGCTGGGTGCTATCTAGCCCCCCACGCTGGGCTCCTGGGTGGGTGGGTGAGGGTCTGGGTAGCTGGAGCCCAACATCCCACCCCTCTGCCATCGGAGGTCCTACCAGGCTATTAAAGGGGAATGTTACTGCATGGCCTCTGCTTCTTCCTTCTGTGGGTACATCACACGGCTCGGGGAAACTTGGGAGAGGGTGGTCAGAGGTGGCATTGGGGTGCTCCAAGCAGACTGCCCAGTGCCTGGATCAGTTGTGGTTACAGTGGAGAGACCAGGTCCCGAGCCTGACGCTGCCTAAGCAGGAGACTGGATCCAGCGCGGAACAGGCACGGCAGCTTGGGGGAAGGTCTGTACCACCCCCAGCGCTGTAGCCTTCTGCTATGGGTGGGCCTGCCAGAGGCCTCTGAGAAGGGAGAATCCAACCCCTTTGTGGGTAATGGGAAGGAGCCCGGTTTGAGACGGATGGGATGCAGGAACTCCAGACTGACTGGTCGAAAGGTTACAGCTCTGCGGGGACCAAGACCCGGGGGCCAGCTCGGCTGCTTAGGCGGGTTCGGCGGCGGGACCCGAACCCGGCAATAGCCCCGGGCTGGCCGCAAGGCAGGGTTGCTGCTGCGCATGCGCCACGCTGCCGGCCGACTCCGGAGCCTGTACGCATGCGTAATTCTGCCGCTTCCCAGCATTCCGAGCGCAGGCGGGGCACGTGACGTCAGGTCGTTTAATCCGGAAACGGCGGCGGCGGCAGCAGAAGGGACAGAACCGAGGGGCCGTCGTTAGTGGGCGCGCCCGGGATCCGAGCGAAGGGTGGCGTAACCCGGAAGCGGAAGCAAGGAACCCGTCCCAGCTCCGGTGAGTGGCTCCTGCCCGGCCAGGGTCCCGGGTGGGCGTACAAGCGGCGGCGCTCGGGGTCCACTCTTGGCCGGGTGTCCAGTGCCTCGCCATTCCTCGGACCACCTTCTTCAGCACTCGGGGGCGCCCGGTCTTTGGCGGCCCGAGATTCTGCCCTCGGTATGGAGCCAGCAGCTCCGGACCCTGCCTGACCTCGGCTTACGGGATCGCCTAATGCCACATCCAGGTCTTTGGTAGCTCCAGGTTTCCTCAGCATCGGGGCCGCCAGTCTTCATGCCACCCACACCCTGTCCTCAGCCTCAGAGCCTCCTCCCTGATTGTCCTGTCCTTTGCGCTCTCGTTCCTTATGTCCCCGTTGTACCCGCCCAAGCCCACCTCCAGTCTGAGTCCAGGTTCTCACTCCAGGTCCTAAGAAAGATGCTGAAACCCCGGGCTGTGTGTGTGCCAACCCCCATTGAGGCACATTGGTAGAAGAGGAGCAATTTTCAGACCTCAGTGTTACCCCTAAAGTCCCTTGGGTTGCCCACAGTCTCAGCCACACCCACCTGGCTACCTATTCACCCTTCCCCTCTAGCCTTTTCTCATGTCTCAGGCCTCCCCTAACTCGATCCCTGCCTCTCACCCTCCCTCTGGGCCCCATGCCCGTGCTGCTAGGCCTTTCACCTGCCCTAGGCCCACCGGCGGGTTCCTGCCGCCATGGACCTGTTGTTTGGGCGCCGGAAGACGCCAGAGGAGCTGCTGCGACAAAACCAGCGGGCCCTGAACCGTGCCATGCGGGAACTGGACCGTGAGCGGCAGAAGCTGGAGACCCAGGAAAAGAAAATTATCGCAGACATTAAGAAGATGGCCAAGCAAGGCCAGATGGTGAGCACTGGCAAGCAGGATCAGGGAGGGGAGCCATCGCATGGTTGGGCACTGTTGTGACAGTGGCAATGGCAGCAAGTCAGGTAGTTCAAGGCGGCAGTGGATGGGGAGCAGATACAGCTCAGTGGTTGAGTGCCTGCTTCTTGTGTAGGAGGTCCTGAGTTCAGTCTGTTACCTCCTTGGAAAAAAAAAAAAAAAAAAAAACTGGAGTGAGGAGTGAACAGGGTCTCCCTAGTTTGCAGGTCTGGAAAGGCCACCTCCAAGGAAGTGATGCTGGAACCAAGGCTTGAGTGATGAAGACAGCAAGCTTGCAAAGATCCAGGCAAAGAGCATCTCAAGCAGACAGAACACTGTGTGAGATGAGGGAGCCTCAGCAAGAGGAGGGGATGATGGGAAAAGTTGATGTGGCCCAGACCTCTTGCAATCATGTGCCTCAGTGGGAGATGAGTTGGAGGGTTTAAGACAAGAGGATTTGGCCTGGGTTATGCTTTAACCAGAAGACTGGTGAGAGAAGAGATGGAGACAGCCTGAACCAGAGAGGGGAGCAAATCTACTTTGAAGGCAGAAGGGTGGGAGACATGAAAGGCAGCAAGGCTGTGGTGGATAGGGTTTAAACTTGAAGAGGAAGGCAAGGAAGAGCAGGTTTGGACAGAAATTCAAAGCTGAACTTCAGATGTGTTTGAGATTCTGGGTTGAGCCTGAGGTGAAGAAGAGGCAAAGTCTGTCTAGGCTAAAGATAGAAATTTAGGAGTGTCTGTTTTAAGTCAAGGGCAGAAAAAGGATGAAGAGTGACCTGGAACCTTGCAGCATTTAGAGGTCAGAGAAGCCAGAAGTCCACAAAGGAACCTGGGGAGTAGTGGACCAAGAGGCAGGGGGGAAATGCAGAGAGGGCAAGCTCGGGATTGGGGGCAGGACTGAGCAGTGACCATTGCCTCTTGCCACACAGAGGTTTCTGAGGACCACAACAGGAGTGGTGGGATGAGGGTACCACCAGCACCACCTGATAGGAATTGTGGAGGAGCAGTTAAAATGCTCATCCCTGTCCCTGCCACTCTTGTCCAACCTGCAGGATGCTGTGCGCATCATGGCCAAGGATTTGGTGCGCACACGGCGCTATGTGCGCAAATTCGTGCTCATGCGGGCCAATATCCAGGCTGTTTCCCTCAAGATCCAGACACTCAAGTCCAACAACTCGATGGCACAAGCCATGAAGGGCGTCACCAAGGCGATGGGCACCATGAACAGACAGGTTTGCCTCTCCCTCCCCTCCTCCCCCAGCTGACTGCAGGAGCCAGACTCACCCTCCCTCTCCGCCCCTTTCCAGCTGAAGCTGCCCCAGATCCAGAAGATCATGATGGAGTTTGAGCGGCAGGCAGAAATCATGGACATGAAGGAAGAGATGATGAACGACGCCATCGACGATGCCATGGGTGATGAGGAAGATGAGGAAGAGAGGTATGTGGATGCCAGGTGTTGGGTTAGAGTGGGCACATGAGCCTGCCTTTCCCTGAGTTCCACTTCTCTTCCCTAGTGATGCTGTGGTGTCGCAGGTGTTGGATGAGCTGGGACTGAGTCTGACAGACGAGCTGTCCAGTGAGTGTGCCAATCCCTGGGCCCCACCCAGTGCCCAGCCCCAGCCCCTCACTTTCCTCCCACCTATGTGCCCCTGACCTCTGCTTTTCCTGCAGATCTCCCTTCCACTGGGGGCTCACTCAGCGTGGCTGCTGGTGGGAAGAAGGCAGAGGCAGCAGCCTCAGCCCTGGCGGACGCTGATGCTGACCTGGAAGAGCGGCTTAAGAACCTGCGGAGGGACTGAAGGCCCTTGCCTCGCCCCACCCCGCCCCACCCCACCCCACCCCACCCCTACTCTGAAGCCAGGGGGTGCTCAGGGCACACTCTTTCTTCTCTGGAATAAAGATATTGGGACACTAAGCCTGGGCCTTTGTGGGAACTGGCCCAAAAACATGTGGCTGGGTATACCCTCAGACAGGAGGTCACTGACAGGACCCAGGAAGTTGGACAGTCACAATGCTTTGGGCATGGGCAGGGATGGAGCAGCCCCCAAGTCTACTCTGGATGGTCAGGGGCAGGTGAGAAGGGGAGTGACACTAGTGACACTGGTGGGCCCCTCCTCACAGGCCTGCCTTGGTCTCAATACTAGTGTCCCCTGGGCCCAGCCCAAATGGCGTCAGCAGGCTCTCCAGACCAGGACAGGTCCCTGGGAGCCAAGCACTAGCCTGGCCCAGAGGGGAACTGATGAGGACAAGCAGGCAGGGGAAAGGAGGTGGTGGATCCCGAGTCAGGTCCCAAGGGCATGGAGAGCCAGCATAGGCTGCCCTGGCCCCACCACCCCACAGGGCCCCCACTCATCCTGCGACGCCTCCTCAGCACCCAAGGCATGGGTGGAGACGGGGTTTGAGCAGCTAGAACCCCCCCACCTGCCCAACCACCACAAGACTGGAGGGAGAAGTGGATGCATACAGTGAGGCCAGACCGTCACCCACTTCACAGTCCCCGCCACTCCAGGACCGAGAAACCGGTGAAGTTTTTATTAAATCCACAGAAGTAAAAACCATATAGTGGGGGACTGGGGTACAGGACCACCAGGAAATGGGAGCAGGTCACCGGAGGGGAGAGAAGACAGAAAACAAAGCCAGGCCAAGATGGCCACAGAGGCCCTGGCCTCAGAGGCCATCGCTGGGGCCCCCAGGCAGCTCTGGGGCCCCTAGGCCAGCCCCAGGCAGGCTCAGAGGCGGAGGTTCCACCAGCACAGCTGAGAACTTGGTATCACCAAAGGCCTCGTTCATCCGTGTCTCGAAGAAGCGCTGCAGGCCGATGATGGACTGCACGTCCGCCTTGTCCTGGGGCCAGGAAAGGGGTGTGGCCAGAGAGGGGTGTGATAAGCTGCCCAGGCTGAGCCCGCACCTGCCCACCCTACCGCTGCACAGGCTCACCTCTGTTAGCTTGTTGAACTGCTTGAACATGCGGCCCACATCCTGGGCAAACTCCTGGGGGGAGCTATATGGGGGTGACAACTTCTCCTGGAGGCGGGCTCGGATCAGTGTCAGGTCCAGGGTGCCGCCAGGCTGGTCCTGTAAGCAGGTGGGCCGCACGGGTGAGTAGGCGCAAGGTAGGCAGGTACCCACCCTTCCCTTCCCAGTCTTGGGGCTCACCAGGGAGAAAGTGGAATCGGTGGCCAGCTGGTGCAGGGGACGGCACGGCTCATGGCAGAACAAGGCAAGCAGAACGCGCTCACACTTCTAGACAACATGGAAAGGGCAATGTCAGAGCTGAAAGGGGCCCCATTCCCACAGACTCTCCCAAGCTGGTCCCACCCCCAAGGTTCCTCACCCGCTGGTTGGCTGGCGAGAGCTTGGCCACCACACCAGAGCTATCGGCCCCATCCAGGCTGAGGCTGCCGTCCTCCTCCTTCAGGTCAGGAAGCACATGGCACAGGGAGCAGCTCCACTCCTCCCTGGGGTGGGTGGAAGTAGAGCAAGGGGCCTGGTTAGGAACCCAAACCCACAGCGCCTGCCCACCCTGGCCTGCCCGCCAGCCCTGGCCCGCACCCTGGCACGTCCTGCAGGGTTGGCAGGTGGCAGTCCAGGTGGAAGCAGAACTCGCACTGGTTGCACATGACCAGGTCACCTGGCTTCTGGCAGACACGACAGATGGTAGCGCTATCATCCAGGGTGCCTGGGCCGCCAGCTGGAGCCGAGGCACCCTCGGGAGCCACCACCTCCAGACCAGAGCTGGTGCTGCCACTGGGCGAGGCCAGGCGGGGACCCTCAGCCCCGGGACCTTCTGTCAGGGCCATCAGCACAGGCTTGGTTTCAGGTCCCTCGGCAGCAGCAGGTGGGGCTCCAATGGCAGCCTCAGTCTCTTCCTCCTGCAGGGGACCACGGCAGTCGGCAGGATGCAAGTGTGGGTGGGGGCAGGTGTCACCCCACTGCTACTGTCCCTCAGGAAAGGCTCACCTTGACAATAGCCATGCCAGGGAGGGGAGGGGCCCCAGGGGCTCCCGGGGGCGCAGCCCCAGGTTGGCCAGCAGCGGCTGCAGCACCACCACGCTCAATGACAATAAGGTTGTAGTCCTCAGTGGTGCTGCCTGGGAACACCTTGAAGACGGGAGGCTGGCTGTCGGCCGTGAGGTCCAGGTCCAGGCGCTCAAGGCTCACCCGTGGCACCTTGCGCATGAGGCCGCTCACCTCGCCCTCACCTGAGCGGGACCTGCAGGGCACGGCCTGGTGTCAAGTCCAGGTCTAGACCCGTCCCCTGGCATCCCCTAGCTGGCCCTGGGCTCCCTCTCCTTACCGCTTCACACCTGACACGTGCGGCTCTGCACTGGAGTAGGGGTCATCTGCCAGGAGATGGGGAGAAAGAGGTACCAAGTTGGAGTGGGAAGAGAACACCAGCCCCATGCCCCCTTCTACCTGGCTGGCGTTGGTGCCACTCACCTGCCCCGAAGCCGTAGCCTTCCTGCACCTCCATGGACTACAGGCAGAGCAGAGTGGACAGACTCAGGCTAGAGTCCTGTGGGACCCGGTACCCCCTCCCCTCCCACTCGCAACATCCCGCTCACCTGGCTGCTACTGGAAGCTTGCTTGCTCAGGGGTCCTGGAGCCCGTGGGGGGGCCATGGGCGTAGGGCCGGTTGAGTTGGTGCCAGGACGCTCTGCCACAATCTTGCCTGGAGAGGAGAGAAAGGAAGCAGCATGAGGAGGCGCAGTGCCCCAGGGCAGGGCAAGAAGAGGGCCCAGGACCCACCAAAGGCCTCGGCACTCTTGGTCCAGGCATTGAGGTCCCACTGGAACTTCATCTCGCCATGCGGCTCCACGGGATCCACAATCATCTTGAGGGCACGGTGCAGCTGGAAGTAGATCTGGGGCAGGAAGGGGGTGTGAGTGGCAGGGGAGCAGCCCTCGGCCCAGAGCCCACTGGGAGTCACGGCCTGCCCACCCACATACCAGCTTCTTGGAAAGCAACAGGGCAGTGTTGTTGTCACTCTCCAGGGCCCACGAGGCAAAGCGAAGGATGTGTTCCTGGTGCTTCTGGATCTTGGTCATGGTCCAGTGCTGCCGTTCCAGCCGCTCCTGCTGACCCTCAGTCACCTTCTGTGAGGGTAGGGGGTAGGGTCAGCAGCGGGGAAAGAACCAGAGAAGCCTTCTAGCCCAGAGAGAGAGAGAGACCATACCTGGGCATCATTGACCAGGACGCGGCCCCGCTTGTTCAGCTCCTTCATAATCTGCAAAATAGCCATCTTGACGTCCACCTGCACGCGCTTCTGCACGTCTGACACCTGGCGGATTCTGAAGGAAGCGGAATGGGTCAGATCAGGCAGGTGCACAGCCAGGTCCCCCAACGGTCCCAGCATCCCAACTTACGAGCTGCGAACCTCCTTGGTGCTCTTCTGCAGTGTGGCATGCTTGTCCCCAAGGCGCTTCACCAGCGAGGCAAGGAGCTTGCGCTGGTTCCTCACTGCATCCTCCAGGAACTGGTACCTGTCAGCCAAGGAAGGCCGTGATGCTGAGCACAGGTGACACATGGCCCGCACTGCCCACCCAAGCCTGCCACAGGACTCACTGGTGGTCCTTGTGGGCATTGAGCTGGCAGTCCCGGCAGGTGAGAGTGTCACAGCTCTCGCAGAACAGCACGAGAGGCTCGTGCTTGTGCACGTTGCAGTAGACAGTGCGCTCACCGTCCCGCGACTTGGCAGGCCCTGCAGAAAAGGGCATTGTGAGGCTGGCCCTCACCTCAGGCACCCCAAAGAACACCCGCCCCCAGCAGTGCCAGGGAGTGCCAGTCTGCAGGTCCAAGCCTTACTCCCAGTGCTCTCCACCCCCACCTCCTCCCTCCCACTTCTGGGAATCAGAACAGAGGGGAAGGATGTTGCCTGCTGCTCCCTTCTGCCCCAGGTGTGCCGACTTTAGAGCACCCCCCCCAGTCCCCTGGCTCCCTTTATCCTCTGTCCATGGCACCACCTCCCCAGGAGAGAGCACCATCTCCCCAGCAGAGCGCATAAGGGTCACCGTGGCATTGAGACCTCTACTAGTGCAAGCCTAGTGCGGTCAAGCACCAGGGATCTAGAAACACCCTACCCACACTCAAGGGCTGTATGCGTGACAGGGCCTTGCTGGGCTCTCCTCCACTCAGGAAGAATATGTGTCACACCAGGACACTGGGAGCACCATCAGGGCCTCTCTCTGGGATCTAAAAACCCCCCATCCCGCTAGAAAGCTGTCCTGGCACACTAGCCCTCCCTCTGTGACAGCCCACCTAGCCTGCGGCACATTGCCCTGGAGCCCAAGACAACCCCACCTCTGCCCTGAACCAAGATCCACTGTGGACTCCTGCCCTCTAGGTGGGAATTAAGTGCGCAGTAGCTCACAACCAACCAACTTGTGGGCATCCTGTACACATACAAAGTCAACTGTGAACATCACACTGAACTCCAGGAGAAAGGTTGTCGTCCCACAACTACATTTCCAAGATTCGCCATCTCTGACAAGCCATGCTCAAGGTGCCCATGCCCCAAGCACTGACTTAAGTTAGAGGACCAGGGAACCCCAAATCCAGACAGTTCCTCACATCCTTCACCAAGAACACTGGCTTTCCCCACCTGTGCCTGCCCTTCCCTTCCCGGGGCCCTACACCACACCATCTGCCCCCTAGGCACCCAGACACCCCTGTGGTCCCTGGGGGCCTTTCCCTTTCCACCTGACCCCAGAACCCCAGCCCTCCTGCTCAAGGCGGCTTGCCAGTAAGACTTCCTAGCAGTTACCCCTGGAGAGTCCCTGCCACCCTCACTGCCCATGTACCAGTGGAGCGCACGGTGTGGTCCTTGGTGTATTTCACTCGCTGGTGCGCCTCCACACACGTCTCGCACAGCGGCTCCGAGCACTCTACGCAGTAGCTGGTGGCCGGCGCGTTATCCTCACAGCTGGTGCAGCACTGCCGGGCAAGGGCGGGGTCAGAGGGGGCGGGGCCGCCGGGGGCCCCACATTTACATCCCACCCCACCCCACCTGAGAGCATGCAGCTTTCCCCGGCCCTGGGAGCCCGCCCGGAGCGGAGTGGGACTCTTCCTGAAGCAAACGGAGCAGCACGCACCTGGTTTGCATCCTGGGCATCGGTGGCGGCCTTGTTACCACTGTCGCGCATGAAATAGTTCTCCACAATGTCTTTGGAGAAGCACTGCTGCTTGCACACGGGGCAGTCCACCACTGCGAAGGCCAGGGAAAAGCGGGAGGCCTGAGCTCCACCAGGCCCTGGCACCCGAGTATCCCTCCGCGCGCTAGGCAGCCACCGGGCTCGACGCCCGGCCCGACCCCCGCCGACTCACCGGAGCCGTCGCCCGCCGCCCCGCCGTCCCCGGCGCTGTTGGCGGCGGCGGGCGTCGCGGGCCCGAGGCAGGCGCTGCAGGCCGAGTGCAGGCAGGGCAGCAGGCGCGGTTCCCGCTCGGGCCGCAGGCGCTCCCGGCACACGCCGCAGTGCTCCAGCAGCTCCAGCGCCTCCCCGCCGCCCGCTGCGGGGGACGCCGCCGCCGCCGAGGCCGAGGCCGAGGCCGCCGTCGCCGAGGAGGCGGAGGCGGAGGCGCGCTTTTCGCCGCCCGCTGAACCCTCGCCCGGGCCCGGGCTGGCCGAGGCGGCCGCCGCCGCCGCCGAGGCCGCCGCCGCCGAGGCCGCCATTCACACGCCGCCGGGGGCGCCCAGGGGGGAGGAGGGGCGCGGGGCCCGCCGCGCAGGCGCAGACGCGATCGCCGCCAACGGCCGCGCCGCCCGGGCCGCCTGGGCCGCCGCGAGGCCGAGCGCAGCTGCCGGGGCCGCCGTCAGCCGCGCGCGGGGCGCTGCCGAGGCCTGGCCGGCCGCCGCCCGCTCCCGCCGCCGATACCGCCGCCGAGATGCCGCCGCCGCCGCCGCGCTCTCGGCCCACGCCACGCGCACAACCGCTCGCTCGCGCGCCCGCTCGCAGAAAGAGCCGCGGCCGGGGGGCGGGACAGAAATAACTGGCGCCGACGCCACCGCGCACGCGCGCTGGGCGCCGCGCGTCCTGGGGGCGGGGCTTCTGCCGGCCGCCGGTCCGGACGCTGCCAGCACGCAGGCGCGAGCGCTGGCTCCTCCCACCACCTCCCCGCGGCGCCGCTCGCGCGGCGGGGGCGGGGCCGTGGGGCGTCACCGCCGCAGCCTAGGGCGTGCGTCTCCCTAGACCCCAAGCCTCGTTCTGCGCACGCGCCCCGGCCTGCCGGAGCCAGCCCTGCCCGCCTCCCCTGCCCCGCGGCCAGCGGGCAACTTCTCCCACCTCTGCGTCACCAATCGCTCCAGGGCGGGGGCGAGGCCAGGGGCGGGCTGGGGGCGGGTCCGGAGGCGGAGGGTCCCCGTCCCTGGGGAAAGGCCGCGGCTGCCTGAGGGTGGTTTTAACCTTTTTATTGTAAAATGGGAGAAATACAGGAAACTGCCCAAAGGCCGGCCGAACCCTGGAGTCGCGCCCGCGCCGCAGGCGTCTCCACCGTCCACCAGCCTCCCGACCCCGAGGCTTGGCCCTCGTCTGCCCGGCGGCGTCCACATCCTTCGCCGCCGGACCGGGAGCAGGCTCGAGGGCGCACGTGCCGCGGGGCCCTCCCAGGCCCGCATCGGCGCCCCCCGCGGTCCGGGCGTCTGGGAGGGCGCTTCCAGGAGGAGGACGCGAGGCCTGCGCAGACGCGATCCCCGCTGCAGGCCGGGCGGCCCGGGGTACGGCCGAGGGAGCCGCAGGACTGGGCGGGACCCTGGCTCCCAGTGGGGCCTGGGGTAGGGCCGCGCGCCTGGGTTCCCGCCCCTGCCTTTGTTCCAGCCCCGGCGCGCGGCCCCCCGAGCCCGAGCCCCGCCCCATCCCCTCCCCTCCGCCCCTTCTCCGCGGGCCTCAGCGCGCGCACCGCCCGCCCACCCCGGTAACGCCCCCCCAAACTCCTCCTCCTGCTAAATAGCCCCGGCGCGAGTCCCTCTTCTCTAATAATTGGGACGAAGCTTGGTAGCTGGCCGGGCAAGAAGAGAGGAGAGGCGTCCTGAGCGCTTTGCACGGCTCCAGCCCGTGCCGAGCCCTAAGCTCAGGAGTGACCCAGTCCTGGGTCCCTGGAGCAGCCCATGTAGCCAAAACAGGGCTGCCTAGGGAAAGGGCGCCGCGGGAAGGCCAGGTTGGCAGAAGGGACAGCAAGTGCGAAGGCTCTGAAGCAGGCCCCTCAGTTCAGGCCCTCTGCTAGACCTCAGATGCTGGCGCAGAACCTCAGGGGCCCTTTCTGAGAAGCTGCGTGGCAGGGCACAGATGAACGGGAGGAGGGACGTCTGACCCCTTTGCCTGCGCTCTGCCCCCCAGTCGGCCCCAGCTACCAGTCAGTATGGCGTTAGACTGTCCTCCGTGTCCTTGGCCAACCCTTTCCAGCCTCTGTACCTTCCCGGCACTAATCCACGGAGAACTAGGCCTTTTCCTGCCTTGCAGACTCAAAGGGGTGAAGCAACAGTGCAGGGGTTGCTGAGATGGCTGCCTGACCCGTCCCACCTGACCGCAAGCCCACGGACAGCCACCCGCCTGCTCTTCCCTCCCCCAGCCCCACCCTTGCCCCGGTCCTCCCACTCGGGTGTCACGTCCTCAGGGGGCTCAGATCTCTGTCCCGAATCAGTGCTTAGGGTTGCCTGAGGACTCCTTTTTACTGACAGATAATTCAGGTACCATATACTTCACCCATTTAAAGCGTGCAATTCAACGGCATTTAGTATAATTAATATACATCCCATCTTTACCACTCTCCAATTCCAGAACATTTTCAGCACCAGGAGAACAAACCCAGAACCCACTGGAAGTTTCTCCCCAACCACTAGCACCCACTAACCTACTTCCTACCTCTATTTTTGAAGTTACCCTTTGTTTTTATTTTTTGTTGTTCTTCAGTTTGTTTATGAGGTACCAGGGGATTGTACCCAGGACCTCGAATGTGGGAAACTGGTGCTCAACCACTGAGCACATCAACTCCCCTGAGTTGGTTTTTTTTCGTTTATTTGCTTGTTAGTTTTTTGTTTGTTTGTTTTTAGGAGGCACCAGGAACCAAACCCAGGATCTCCCATGGGGGAAGCAGACGCTCAACTACTTGATCTACGTCTGCTACCTCACATAAAATTTTTTCTCCCATTTTTTTCCTATTTTTTATTTATTAAAGTATATCGCTTATGCATAAACATACATAAATAATAAGTGTATAGTAAGAGTTGTGAACTTACAAAACAAATATACATAACATCATACAGGGCTCTCATACTTCACCCCACCACCAATACCTAGCATTGTTGTGAAACATTTTTAACTAATGATTAAAGAGCATCCTTAAAATATTACTACTAACCAAAGTATCTTACATTTGGTTAATTTTTCCACTAATCCACCCTATTATTATTATTATATCATTTATGTGTGAACATTCATAAACAATAACTGTATAGTAAAAGTTGTGAACTTACACAGCAAACATCATATAGGGGTTGCATACATCAACCCATCACCAACTCCTTGCATTATTATGAGACAGTTGTTACAAATTATGAAAGAATATCATCAAAACTTTACTAACTATAGTCCTTATCTTACATTTGGTGTATTCTCCCCCAACCAACCCTATTATTATTTTTAAAATATATTTTTATGACAGAAGATGTAAACTTACAAAAGAATCATGCACATGTGCAGAATTCCCATGCAACACCCCTCTGTCAACACACCACACTGTGGTGGCACATTCATTACAGATTATGAAATAATATCATCAGACTATTACCAGGTCCATAGCATACATTTGGCACACTTTTTCCGTACTCCTGCATTATCAACACAGTTCATCTTTGGCATATATACAAGAATAGTACATTATTACTGTTAACCACAATTTATAGGTCACTCCAGTTGTATTTTTCCCATGCTTTTCCACATTCCCACCACCCAGCAATAGTGATGTATATCTGCTCTAGCTCACAAGGAACACTCTTGCATCTGTACCATCAACCACAATTCTCATCCACCTCTGGATTGACTGTGTTATTCAGTCCCTGGATTATTCTCTAGCTATCTGTCAGTTGGCATTTACATCTCTAAATACCCTTTTCAGCCACAATCCCATTTATAAACAAACTGTTACTACAATGTGTTACCATCAACTCTATGCATTTCCACACTTTTACAGTAAAGGTAATTTAAACTTCTACATACATTAAACACCAGTAGTCCATCTCAGTCCTCCTCTTATCTTCTTTGAGAATCCACCACCTACCCCCAGATCTTGAAGATGTTTCCCTACATTTTGTTCTAGGAGCTCTGTGGTACTTGCTTTCTTATTTAAGTCTTTGATCCATTTTGAGTAAATTTTTGTATAAAGTGTGAGATAGGGGTCTTCTTTCTTTTAGCTATAGATATCCAGTTCTTCCGACACCATTTGTTGAGTGGAATGTTCAGCCTGAGTGGGATGAGCTTGATGTGCATGTTAAAAATCTCTTGACTGTAGATATAAGAGTCTGTTTCTGAACCATCAATTTGGTTCCATTAGTCCATTTTGTCTGTCTTTAGGCCAGTACCATGCTGTTTTTACCACTGAAACTGGATAATATGATTTAAAGTCTAGAAGTCAGAGTCTTCCAACTTCACTTTTCCTTTTTAAGATGTTTTTGTCTATTCAAGACCCCTTACCCTTCCAAATAAATTTGATAATCATGCCTTCCATTTATTTTTTAAATGCTGGTAGAATGTTTATCAGGATTGCACTGAATCTGTGTATCAATTTGACTAAACTGACATCTTAATGATATTTAGTCTTCCAATCTGTGAGCATAGAATGTTCTTCCAATTATTTAGGTCTTTTTAAAATTTCTTTTAACAATGAGTTGTAGTTTTCTGAATACAAGTACTTTACATCATTGGTTAAGTTTATTCCTAAATATTTTGTTTTATCTGTCATATTTTATTTTTACTACTCTTTTGAGACTTTGTTACTCTTACTATATAATCTTCATTTCTAGACTCTTCTAAGCCTCTCTCTCCTGTATTTTCTTTTCAGACTGTAGCACACCTTTTAGTATGTTCTGCAAAGCTGGTTTCTTGGTTATAAACTCTCAATTTCTGTTTATCTGTGAATATTCTAAACTCATCCTCATTTTTAAAAGACAATCTTGCTGGATATAAGATTCTTGGCTGGAAGTTTTCCTCTTACTCTATCTTAAATATATCATACCATTGTCTTCTTGCCTCCATGTTTTCTGATGAGAAATCGGCACTTATTCTTATTGGGGATCCCTTATATGTTTTACATTGATTTTCTCTCACAACTCTCAGAGTTCTTTCTTTGTCTTTGGCATTTGACATTCTGATTAGTATGTGTCTTGGAGTTGTTCTATTCAGATTTATTCAGATGGGAGTACATTGTGCTTCTTGGGCATGGATATTCATGCCCTTCAATAGAGTTGGGAAATTTTCTACCATTATTTCTTCAAATATTTCTTCTGCCCCTTTTTCCCTTCTCTTCTCCTTCTGGGACATCCATGACATGTATGTTTGCAAGTCTCTTGCTGTCATTTAGTTCCCTGAGACCTTGTCCAATTTTTTCCATTCTTTTCTCCATCTGTTCTTTTATATGTTCATTTTCAGTGGCCATTTCTTCAAGCCCACCAATCCTTTCTTCTGCCTCCTCAAATCTGCTATTATATGATGCCAGTGTATTTTTCTTTTTAGCCAGATGTACCTGCAGTTACCTGGATAGGCTGGTGCAGGGCCTGCCAGCCTCCTCCCTGGCAGAGGTGGGGCTGAAGCCTGGGCTAGGGCTGCAGGCTGATCTGGGTGAAAGAAACTGGTCCCTACCTTTCACAGTGGTTTTCAGTCAGCCAGGCTTCCCCTCATGCTGGGGACAGAGTCAAAATGGCAGCTACTGGCCTCTTCACACCTTGGGCAGCTTCAAACTTTTGCTGTCCTTAGGATTATACTTTAGCCCACCAAATTTACTAATCAGTAGCTAAAGTTGATGCCCAAACATATCTTCCTCCCCCATTTTTGGGAAGTGGAGCTTCCTATTCCAGCTGCAGAATAGTTCCTAAGTAGGCTTGTGTCTCCAGTGGAGGATGGGCACTGGCCTCCATGGCGTGGAGCACGCTACTTATGACTCTTCTCTGCACATGGGCAGTCTCCTCCTTCCATTCTTTCAAGGATGTTCCAGGGTGCTCTTCTGGTCTCCTGGAGCCCTCAACCAGGTGCTTTAGATAGCTCTGGGTGATTGCCTACTGCCTATAGCAGGAGCTGACTCTAGGAGCTCCTTACTCTGCCGCTGTCTTGCTGCGGTGTGTGGTTCTCCTCACATAACATTTTACAGTGTACAACTCATTGGTGTTTGGTACACAGACAGTGTCATGTGGCCATCCATCACCTCTGTCTGGTTCCATGTACCCAAAAGGACATTCCACACCCATTAGCACTCGTTCCCATCACCCCCTCTACCTAGCCCCTGGCATCCACTAATCTTCCCTGTCTGTACAGATTTTGTAAACTTTTCATGAAAGCTTATCATACGTAGGAAAAAGCAAACATGTCATACATACAGTACTATCATGCCTAGTGGTATCAAGAAGGAGAACCCTGCAGGCACCCAAGCCCCTCATGCCCCACCCAGGCCACTGCACACCTGCCTCCACCACAGATGAGCTTTGCCTGGGCTACGATCAGGGTTTGCTTCTCGGCCTGGCCTCTCAGGAGCACATTCATGGGTGGGTTGTGGCTGCGCCCCTTCCCTGGGTGGGCTTCGGAGTGCGAACACCCACTGTTGGTTTCTGCATCACAGACAGGTCGGCCTGCCTTGTGCTGAGTCAAACACCCCTGCTGAGGACACTGCCACAGGCAGGTCTGGCTGGCTTTTCTTTAAGTATAATGTGGAGATAACAGAAGGTTCTACCAGGAGGCGGGGTGAGCAATTCCCATTTCAAGGTTCCAGTGAGGAATGCCTGGGAGGGAAGTATTAGGTACAAGGCCCTTGTAACAAATTACCCCAAGCTGGGCATGGAGCAGCGGACTGTTCTCTCACAGTCCTGGAGGCAGAAATCCTGAGCAGGGCAGAGCCAAGTTCTGGGGCTGTGCTCCCTCTCAGGCCCTTGAGGCTGCTGGCATTCCTGGGCTCGTGGCCGCTCCCTGGACTCTCTAAGGCCAGAGGTGCTCTCTCTGGGTGAAACCTGAGGTGGCATTTAGCCACCACCACCCCACACCCCTCATCACACCCCCCACCTCCCCACCCTCAGTAATCCAGATGGCTCCACAGTGACACCTACAGTTCCAGGGTTAGGACAGGGATTTCTTTGGAGGCCAATATTCATCCTCCTTCAGTTCCCATTTCAAAGATAGAAAAAACAATCCTGGGAGAGGTGAAGGGCTGTCCAGAGCCCGCCGGCCTGTATGTGTCCACCCCGACTCTCAGATGCCCTCACACCTCCCAGCTGCTGAATTCCATGGGACCCTGTTGCCCCAGGGGAGGCAGGGGAGAGAGGTGAAGGCCGACCCTGTCCCATCATCTGAAGTTACAGGGATAAGAATTGGGGGGGGGGGGTATGGAAGGCACCTGAGCATGGAGGCAACTCCCTTTCCCTGCTGAGAGGGACCAGGGCTCCTGGGAGAAATGGCTGGTCCTAGGGCTAGAGCAGGAAAATCCCAGGTAAGCCTGGAATACCTTCATTTGCCACAAAATAAGGAAGTGTACAAAGAATCATGGGACATGTAAAAAGGATACAGGAGGAAATGGATAGAGTTGATGCTAACAGTGAGAAATAGTTTGTTTATAAATGGGATTGTGGCTGAAAAGGGTAGTCTAGGGATTAAATACCACTTGACAGAAAGCTGGAGAATAATCTAGGGACTGAATAACACAGTAAACTCAGAGGTAGATGAGAATTTTGGCTAATAGTACAAATATGAGAATGTCCCCTGTGAACTAGAACAAATGTCCATCACTATCGCAAGGTGGTAAGAATGTGGAGATGCATGGGAAAAATATAATTTATATAACCTGTGGGCTATAGTTAACAGCAATACTGTAATATTCTTGCATCAAAGTCAAAGGTGTACTTTGCTAATAATAGGGGAGTATGGGGAAAATATGCCAAATGTATGCTCTGGAGCATAGTTAGTGGTAACAGCGTGATGATATTATCTCATAATCTGTAACAAATATTCCACAATGGTGGGGTATGTCAGTGAAGGGTTGTTGTATGGGAATGCTACACATGAGCATGATTGTTTTGCAAGTTAACAACTTCTGGAATAAAAATATATTTTTTTAAAAGTAACCCTAAAAAAATAATTTAAAGGACACAGAAATCAAATATGATAACACAACAACCAGAAAGAATGACTGTTGTTGATGGATACACAGGGAATTCACAGCCATCCATGACTCCATAATGGTTCTCAAAAGAAGAGAAAGTCAGAAAATTAAGCCCATCTGTCAGCATTGGAGGCAGCTCATAAGTCAGCCTCTCACTCTGAGAATTCAACATTAATTCTGTCCTCCCAAGGGAAGCTGTATTTTAGGGGAACACATGGCTCCAGCTCTCCCCTGTGGAAGAATGCCAGCTCATAATTAGAGGTTAGGTTGAGAAGACATCATTTCCCAGCTCTTGATGAAATCCCTGCCAAGGAAGGATTTTCTGCTGATACTCACACCACGAGCTGCCTCAGGGCGTGTGTGTGGGCAGTGGACAGTCCACCTGAGATCTGCCGTGGATGCAGGGGGCCCGCCGCACCCCTGGGGTTTGGCCTGGATCTCATTTCCCATTCCCAGAGTATAGGGGCAAGCAAGGGATCAGGGACGCCACAGGTCGGCCGGGGCCCTTCCAGGGAAGGGGGTCTTCTGCCAAAAGCCAGGGTCCACGGTCTTCCCACAGCAGCCACAGGAGGCACGGTAAATCTCTCTTGCCCACACGATGGGTGGCTGTGGGGGCTGGGGCTGGAGCAGGGGCGACGGGCATGAACAAAACTTTAAATGGAGGCTGGATTTGGTGGTGGCTGCACCAGGATACATTCTACCCAACTAAAAATCACTGAGGGGGTGCCTGTAATGAGCATATTTCATGGCATGGAAAGTCTACCTCAATAAAACTCTTAAAAAGGGGGTGGTGGTGCATCAGCAGATGATAAACAAAATGTGGTTTCATTCAGCCATAAAAAGGGATGAAGTTCTGATGTGTGCTCAAGGTAGATGAAAGAAGCCAGACACAAAAGACCATGTATTGCATTATTTCATTCAAGTAAAAAATCCAGAATAGGCAAATGCACAGAGACAGAAAACAAATTAATGGAATGACAGGGTTGGGAAGGAGAGGGAGTAGGAACCAACTGCTCTTGATTATTGGGCTCTGTTTTGGGATGATGAAAATGTTTTGGAACTAGGTAGAGTTGGTAGTTGCACAACAATGCAAGTGTACTAAATGCTACTGAAGTGTTCACTTTAAAATGGTTAGTATTACATTATGTGATTTTCACCTCAATAATCAGAAAGGCAGGGTGCATGGATCCACAGTGGCAGAGGGACATACCAGATGCCAAGCAATTGTGAGTGGGTCCCTGGCGAGAGACTGGCAGCCAGGGCCTGTCTGGAGGCAGCTGGTGATTTGGGCATGTGGATGTGACACCTTAAGGAGTGAGGAAGCTACTAGGAAATCCATCTTTGTTTTTCAAAAAGACATCCTGAGATTAAAACAAAAGCTAATCAGTGCCTTGCTGTGATCAGGTCAACTTTGGATTCAGTCTACTTTCAAAAGAAAGCATGTTTATATACTGTGCCAGCAAAACCAAACAAAAACAGCAAATGGTCAAATATTCAATCCTGTCACCAAAAATGTCATGATGTAACTAATAGGAACAAGATGGCAAAGTGAGATGCCTCAGTGTTCTGCCTCCTCCAACCCCCCAAGCTTTGAACCAGCAGGAACTGGTGGAAACATCTTTGTCAAAGCTCCAGAAAACAGTTAAAGGATGGCAGCACCAGGGCAAGTGCCGAATCAAGAAATAGGCTACTGAAAAGTGGTGGGATCTGGGTGGCCAGAGGGACTAGCCATCTGTGGCAGTTTGAGATTATTTTATGACTCCCAAAAATAGAAAGATTATGTTTGTAAACTAATCTAATTCCTCTGGGTATGAGACCCTTTGTTGCATTACGTTCAGCTGAGGTATCTTTGCTTAAAGTACCTGTTAAAGTTAGGACTTTGGATTCGACTATGTCAGTGGGTGTGACTCAGGCTGAGTCCCCACCCCCTTGCTGGGTCTGATATAAGTGGACACTCAGCCAGCCACACAGGAAGAGAGAGCTTGGTCATTTTTCATCCCTCCATGTGACGGAAAGGAGAAGGCTCAAACAGCTGAGACCCTGGGGAGAGATGAACCATTTTGCCTGATGGTTACAGCTGAAATCGGGAAGGGAGCAGAATAGCTGAGCCTGAGCAAGGAAGCCCACAGCCCAGGGGGAAGGCTGAAGCCCCACAGAGATGGGAGCCATCTTGCTTCACCACATGGCAACCCAGCAGGACCAACAGTGGCTGACTCTGATGAGCAAGCATCTCTGCTGAAACCTTGATTTGGCCTTGGAACTATAATCTTTTACCCCCTATATTAGTCAACTAAAGGGGTGCTGATGCAAAATTCCAGAAACGGGTTGGTTTTTATAAAGGGTACTTATTTGGGGTAGGAGCTTACAGATACCAGGCCATAAAGCATAAGTTACTTCCCTCACCAAAGTCTATTTTCACGTGTTGGAGCAAGATGGCTCTTTTTTCTTTTACATTAGCTCCTGACTTTCAAGGAAAAATCATAACACTAGCTGAATACAGGCTTAAAGAACAGACACTTCAGAGTCTAAATTCAAACAATAACAAATTGAAATATCAAAATATCCAGGTTTCAAAAAATGGTTACAAAACATACAAAGAAATTGGAAGTGATAACAAAGGCAAAAAAAGAAGCTTAAAACCTTAGAAATCACCAGTGAGGAGGACCAGACCTGGGACGTTCCAGGCAAAGACTTTTTAAAAATGGTCCTAAATATGCTCAAAGAGCTCAAGGAAAACATGAATGAAGAAAGAAAATCAGGACAATGATAGACAAACACAAAGAATATCAATAGAGAGATGGAAATTGTGAAAAGCAACAGAAGGCTAGAGTAGCAGAAATTAAAAATTCCCTAGAGGGAATCAAAGTTGGCAGAAGAAAGAACCAGTGAACTTGAAGATAAGCCAATTGAAATCATTCAGTCTGAGTAGCAGAAAAAAGAAAGAATGAAGAAAAGTGAACAGAACCTCAGGAGACTGTAGGTCACCATCAGGTATATCCATATATGCATTGTGGGAGTCTCAGAAGGAGAATAATGGCTGAAAACTTCTCAAATTTAATGAAAGACATTGTTTTAGTTTGCTAAAGCCTGCCAAGGCAATATACCAGAAATGGGTTGGCTTTTACAATGGGGGTTTATTAGGTTGCAAGCTTACAGTTCTCAGGGCATGGAGGTGTCCAAATCAAGGCATCATCAGGCAATGCCTTCTCCCTAAAGACTGGCACATGGTGGCATCTCCCTTCTCCTCCAGGTCTAGTGACTTTGGCTTCTGGTTTCCTCTCTCCTGGGTTCCCTCAGCTTCAGCTTCTTGCTCTCATGGCATTTTCTCTGATCCTGTGACTTTCTCTGTGTCTACAGCATTTTCCCTGTATATTCATCCTGTTTATAAAGAACTCCAATAAAATGATTAAGGCCCACCCTGGCCTACATCTTCCTGAAGTAATCTAATCAAATGGCTTTTAACTGACGTAATCTAATAGTCCCACCAAAACAGGTTCACATCCACAGGAATGGAGTAATTTAAGAACGTAGGGAAACGGACTTTGGCCCAGTGGTTGGGGCGTCCGTCTACCACATGGGAGGTCCGCGGTTCAAGCCCCGGGCCTCCTTGACCCGTGTGGAGCTGTCCCATGCGCAGTGCTGATGCGCGCAAGGAGTGCCGTGCCACGCAAGGGTGTCCCCCGCGTGGGGGAGCCCCACGCGCAAGGAGTGCACCCATAAGGAGAGCCGCCCAGCGTGAAAGAAAGTGCAGCCTGCCCAGGAATGGCGCCGCCCACACTTCCCGTGCTGCTGACGACAACAGAAGCGGACAAAGAAACAAGACGCAGAAAATAGACACCAAGAACAGACAACCAGGGGAGGGGGGGGAATCAAATAAATAAATAAATCTTAAAAAAAAAAAAAAGAACGTAATTTCATGGGGTCCACAATAGACTCAAACTGCCACAGACATGTATACATCCAAGATGCTCAAAGAACTTCAAGCAGGATAAACCCCAAACAACCCATAGCATGCCATGATATAATAAAACTGTCGCATGCCAAAGATAGAGAATTCCAAAAGCAGCAAGAGAGAAGCAGCATGTCACATGCAAAGGAGTTTCAATGAGATTAAACACTAATTTCTCATCAGAAACCATGGAAGCAAGAAGACAGTGGGATGACATATTTAAAGGGCTGAATGCAAAAAATTGCCAAACAAGAATTCTGTATTCAACTAAACTGTTTTTCAAAAATGAGGGAGGGATTAAGACATTCCAGATAAACTAAAGCTGAGGGAGTTCATCACCACAAGACCAGCCCTGCAAGAGATGGTAAAGAGAGTTCTGCAGGTTGAAAGGAAAGGACACCAGACAACAGATCAAAGCCACATGAAGAAATAAAGACCTCTAGTGAGGGTAATGACAAGTAAATGTAAATGTCAGTGCTATTGTATTTTTGATAACTCCATTTTTTACTTCTGATAGGATCTAAAAGGAAAATGTATAAAATGTAATGATAAATCAGTGGTTTTGGACTCATAATGTATAAATTTGTCATTTGTGATAAGAAAAACGTAAAGGTGGGGGGACCAAAGGGTATATGTATACACTATCAAAATTAAGTTGATATCAAAGCAAAAGTTTTGCTACAAGATTTAAGATGTTAAATCTAAACCCCATGGAAACTACAAAGAAAATCTTAGAACATATGCAAGCTCATAGAGACAAAAGTTAGAGTTCAGGTCACTAGGGTTGGGGGGCAGGGAGAATGGGAATTTAATACATAATGGGTGTAGGGTTTTTGTTTGGGGAGATGGGAAAGTTTTAGTAAAGGACGGTGGTAAGTGTACGTAGCAGAGTGAAAGTGATGAATCCCACTGAATGGTGTGCTTGGGGGTGGTTGAGATGGGAAAGTTTATGTAGTAAATATGTTCCCACTATGAAAAAAAGAAAAAGAAAGAACAACTAAAAAGACAGCAACAATTAAATACAACATATAGTCCTGAATGGGATGTAGCAAGGGAGGAAAAGGGCTCAAAGGGACATTATTAGGTCACATGCAAAAATTGGAGTATAGTCTATAATATTTATATTAATGTGAAATTTCTTTTTTTCTCTATGTTCTGTGTTGTTTTTTTGTTTTTTTTTTTAGTGTTTTGTTATTTTCTTAAATTTCTTGAACTTGATAACTGCACTTAAGGTGGTAACATAAGTGAATATTCTTGTTCTTAGGAAATGTGCATGGAAGTAATAAGTGTTCAAGGAGCTTGATGTACACATCCTACACTCAAGTGTTCAGAAAATGGATGGATGGATAGATAGATAAATACTGAAAATGTGCCAAAATGTTAAAATGTGTGGATCTGCTTATCTAGGGGAGTGGGTAGGAGGATATTGGAGTTTTCTATATGAGGTTTGTATTATTTTTGTAACTGTCCTATAAGTTTGACGGTATTTCAAACTAAAAAATAAAATTTTAAAAAATTATGGCTACTACAAAACAAACCAACCAACCAACTCAAGCAAGTCTCCCACCAAACCATAGTAGGGACTCTCCAAGAAATTCAATGTTCAACCTGAATTTAACTTTGTGTAGCTGGGATTCTATAAAGAAAATGTAAAAACAGACACATCAAGTAAGTTACTCAGTGTCTTAATCATAAAGAGAGCAGGGCAGGGTGTCGTCAGGAGGGGCATGGTGGGGCGGGCCAGTTTGGGCTGGTCCCCCGGCCTGCAGCCTCAGCCATGGGGGCCCAGCAGGAGGATGGTCAGAAAGACTGGGGCGGCGAGCCATTCTGCCTCAGTTTTCCACTTTGGCAAAAAGTGCTTCAGGGACCAGATGTGAAGGACCCTGCTCCTAAGGAAAAACATGGAAGGGTCTGAGTGGACAAAATTGGGTATGGGTGGCACAGGAGTCCAAGGCAGAGTGACAAGGCCTGTGCAGATGTGCAAGCACATTGGCACCAAATGTTCAGAGCAGGTAGGTGTAGAGGGCAGTGGATTAGCGGCTGCCAGGGACAGGGAGGGAACATTCTAAGAGAGAATGGGGCGGAGGTTGCTCACTTGAAATGGGTGAACTCAGGGAGAGCTGGCGTCTGGAGGTGGAGGCGGGAATGCTATGCCAGGTCTGCAGGTGAGCGGGGGATACCCCAGAATGTGACAAGGAAGACCTTTACCTTTTTTTCACCCAGCTTCAGTGGATGCTTCAGCCCAGGAGGCCCCAGTTTGTGCTATATTATTCTCCTTTCAAAATGAACCTAAGGGGGAGCTGATGTGCTCAGTGGTTGAGCGCCGGCTTCCCACATGCAAGGTGCTGGGTTCGATCCCTAGCACCAGAACCTGAAAAACAAAAACAAAAAAGAACCTACGCAGGGACAGATGCTGGACATTATATACTCTGCCATAACACACTGAATGGACTGGGGAAGAGTGTAAACTACAATGTAAACTATAATCCATGTGGTACAGCAGTACTCCAAAATGTATTCACCAAATGCAATGAATGTGCCACAAAGATGAAAGAGGTTGTCGATGTGGGAGGAGTGGGGGATGAGATATGGGGAACATCTTATATTTATTAATGTAACATTTTTTGTGATCTATGTATCTGAAAAAAGACAACTCAATAAAAATATTTTTTTAAAAAATAACCTATGGGCACATACAGGCCAGGGTGCTGGTCTCTGAGGAGGCTGCCTTGCTGTGCTGTGCTAGCATCATCTCTGCTTTGTCTTCAGGCTCCTCTCACTTACTCCCTGGAGAGATGCTCTCCTTGGTCTTTGCAGCCTTGGGCTGTGAGAAGCATTAAACCTTTTCTATATGTCAAATATCCTGCCTGCACCCCCTTCTTGAGTGGTGACCTTGGCTATGGTAAGTGTAAGTCCCAAAGGCACCCAGCGTGGGGCCGTGGCTCTCATGCCTCTAGCAGCTCTACCTGGAGCCCCTCCTGACACGAAACTGAAGCCTTCCGGGAGTGGAAATGGGGCCCTTCACTGCCCTGCCTCTCACTTCTGATGTGGGTCCCAATTCCACTCTGCTCCTGCTCCCATCTTACCTACCTCCCACCTGAAAGTATTTCTCAGGGGTTGTGTTCAGCGTCTGTGCCCTGGGCTGGTGGAAGCCTCTACCTGGCTGAGGTATGTGCCTGGGTAGCAGGACCTGCATCCTACCCCTGGAATAGGTAGAACCTTCAGGAAACACAGGGGACAACAGGTTTGTGGGCAGTGGGTATGCTCATTTCTCGGCTGCTAAAACAAATACCATACAATGGGTTGGCTTAATCACTGGGAATTTATTGGCACAGTTTTGAGGCTAGGGGAAGCCCTAAATCGCAGCATCAGCCAGCCAGTGCTCACTCCCCAAAGACGGCGGGCTCTGGGCCGGCTGCGGCCTCCTTGGTTGTCAGCTCCTCTTCCCCCGGCAGTGCACGTGGCACACCCTCGCTTTCCTCTTCCGTTCTGTTTACTCCCAGCTTCTGGCTGCTCCTGTGGCTTCTCTCCATGTGCTGTTTCCTTTGCTTATAAGAACTTCAGGCCAATGGAGTACGGCCCATCCTCATTCCATCTGGCACCTTAACTGAGGGCATCCTCAGAGGCCATACGCACAAACAGGTTCACACCCACAGGCCAGGGGCCTTTTGTGGGGGACACAATTCACACCAGACCATGCCAGAGGGACCCCCCAGATGAAGAGCACACCTGCGGTGCTGGAGGAGGGAGGGAAGCTGGGACCCTGACGGTGCTGGGAGCAGGCAGGGCAAGAGCCCTGGGGCTGGACCAGCCTTCTGACACTGCTGTCCTGGGGCTCCCCCTGCAGCCACCCAGCCCATTCTTCAGCTCCTTTCGTGTGTCCCTGTGCCCACGGTGATGTCTGCAGTCGTGAACCAGCACAGCTGCCCAGACAGTGAGACTTGCCCCTTGCCATCACTCACTGCACCCAAGATTCTAGGCCATGGCCCAGAGTTTCAAATTTGCAGGCCACATCCTCCCAACCCCACTTTATTGAACCTGTCTTCAGCTACATGCTTTATTCCTGCAGACGCCCAAACCACCATGACAAGGCCTTTGGGGAGAAAAGCAGAAGACACGTTTTCTCAGAGCCTCAGCTACAGTCTCTCTTGGCTGCCCGAGAGGGGTCAGGAGCCTCACCCTTCTGCCTCCTGGGCCCACTGTGGCTGCCTGGACCAGGCACCACATCTCACTCACCCTCAGGACTGAGACTTTCTTTAAAGCAGGGGCTCTTCACCATGGACCCCTTTGCCAGTCTGGTGATAACCACGGACCCCTTACTGAGTCCACACTGTACTGTGTATTATTTAATAGATAGATCACACCTGCACCAACATGTCCCCGCAAGAATAATGTTATTTTGAATTTTCAGTTCAAGCTTGTGGACCCCCTGAAATCTTTCCACAGACCCCTGGGGGCTCTGGACCCCTGGTTAAGAGCCCCTGCATTAAAGCCGCCCATGTCCTCTCCTTCCGACCTCAAACCTGTCCCTGCCTAGGTCCAGGCTGTCATCACTGCCTGCCTAACCTCCCACGTTTGCCACCCCACTGGGTGTGCTGTTCACCCACCACCCTTTAAATGTGCAGGTGGGACCATGGGTTTCCCACACACACTCCAAGCCTTATACCCACCCCACAGTCCCTCACCTGCCTTACCCAAGGGAGGGCGACTGTCCCACACCCTTCAGAGCACTCACACATGCCCTTCCACATGATCTGATGCATTCCCTGCCCCTCTCAACTGGGCCTGTCCCAGTCTTGCTTCTGAACAGTCAGTTCCTTCTCTCCACACTGAGCTCCTGTTTGTAGAAAGGGGAAGTGAGTTCTGCTCCATGGGAAATGAGATCATGAAGGTTCCCAATAAATGCTGCTGAAAAAAAAAGTGAACTGTCCATCCAAAACCAGAAAACTCCTAGAAGAAAATCTGGGAAGCACCTTCAGGACCTTTTGTTGGGCAATGGTTTCTAAGACTTTACACCAAAAGCATGAGCAACAACAACAAAAGTAGATACATGGGGGGAAAGTAGATAAATGGGGACTTGGTCAAAATTTAAAACTTTTGTGCATCATATGACTTCATCATCAAAGTAAAAAGGCAATCTATGGAGTGAGAGAAAATATTTAGAAATGACATATCCAATAAAGGTTTAATATCCAGAATATTTTTTAATCCTACAACTTAACAACAAAAAGACAACAAATCCAATTGAAAAGTGGGCAAAAGACTTAAATAGACATTTCTCCAAAGAAGACCCACACAGGGTCAAAAGGCACATAAGAAGATGCTCAACATCATTGGTCATTAGGGAAATACAAAACAAAACCACAACAAGAGGAGTGGATGTAGCTCAAGCGGTTCCCAGTGCCTCTTAAAAACTAAAATCAAACAACAAGCAAAAAAAAAATGATGAAACCAATTTACAGAAGCTGACATGGCTCCGTGGCTGAATGCCAGCTTTCCACACAGAAGGTCCTGGGTTCAATCACCCTAGTAGCTAAAACACACG
This sequence comes from Dasypus novemcinctus, assembly GCF_030445035.2. Lineage (NCBI taxonomy): Eukaryota > Metazoa > Chordata > Mammalia > Cingulata > Dasypodidae > Dasypus > Dasypus novemcinctus. Next base: position 87,834,290 of record NC_080690.1, on the reverse strand, counting down.
CACACAATAAAAAACACTAGCTGGATACAAGCTTAAGGAACAGAGATCCAGAGTCTAAATTTGAGCAATAACACACTAAAATATCAGAACATTGAGGTTTCAAAAAAGATGACAGAACATACAAGGAAATAGCAAATAAAAGAGTAAAGCATTAGAAACCACCAACTAGAAGGACCAGACCTGGGTCATACCAAACAAAGACTTAAAAAAACAAAGGTCCAAAAAAATATTTCCCACTTAAAAAAAAAAAAAAAAAAAACAAAGGTCCTACATTATACTAAGTGAAGTAAGCCAGACACAAGAGGACAAATATTGCATGGTCTCATTAATATAAACTAAATACAAATAATAAACATGTGGAATTAAAACCTGGAGTAAAATTCCTGGTTATCAGGAAATAAGAGGAGGGCTGAGAAGAACTATGGATGCTTAATGTATGTAGAAGTTTTACTTAACTGTAAAAGTGTGGAGATGGATAGAGTTGACAGTAACAAATTATAGTGAGTAGCAACTGGTTTATAAATGGGACTGTGACTGAAAAAGGTAGTCTGGAGAAGTAAATGTCAATAGAAAAAAAGCTAAAAAATAATCTAGGGACTGAATAATACAGTGAACCCAGAGGCAGTTGAGAATTGTGGTTAGGGGTACAAATGCAAGAGAGTCCTTCTGTGAGCTAGAGCAGATGTACATCACTATTGTAAGGTGATGGGAATATGGAGCATGGGAAAACCACAATTGGTGTGACCTATAGACTGTGGTTAGCAGCAATACTATAATATTCTTGCATCAATGCCAAAGTTGTACTGTGTTGATAATGGAGGTGTATGGAAAAAGTGTGCCAAATGTATGCTATGGACCATGATTGGTGGTAATAATCTGATGATATTGTCTCATAATCTGAAACAAATGTTCCACCAGCATGTGGAATTGTATGGGAAATCTACACATCTGTATGATTGTTGTGCAAGTTCACAATATCTGTAACAAAAACATATTTTTAAAAAATAGTATGGGTTGGGGGGAAAATACACCAAATGTAAGATAAGGACTATAGTTGGTAGTAATATTTTGATGATGCTCTTGCATAGTTTGTAACAAATGTTTCACAACAATGCAAAGAGCTGGTGGAGGGGTGATGTATGAGACTTCTGTGTGATGTTATATATGTTTATTTTATAAATTCATAGTCTTTACTATACATTTGTTGTTTATACATGTTCATTAAGAATGATATACTATGGGAAACGGACTTGGCCCAGTGGTTAGGGCATCCATCTACCACATGGGAGGTCAGCTGTTCAAACCCCGGGCCTCCTTGACCCGTGTGGAACTGGCCCACACGCTGTGCTGATGTGCGCAAGGAGTGCCGCGCCACACAGGGGTGTCCCCCGCGTAGGGGAGCCCCACACACAAGGAGTGCACCCGTAAGGAGAGCCACCCAGCGCGAAAGAAAGTGCAGCCTGCCTAGGAATGGCGCCGCCCACACTTCCCGTACTGCTGACGACAACAGAAGCAGACAAAGAAACAAGAGGCAGCAAATAGACACCGAGAACAGACAACCAGGGGGGCGGGGATTAAATAATAAATAAATAAATAAATCTAAAAAAAAAAAAGAATGATATACTTCAATTTTAAAAATTGTACAAAAAAAGGCCCTAAATATGCTCAAAGAGCTAATGTAAAACATGAACAAAAAGTAAAGGAAATCAAGAAAATGGTAGAAGAACACAAAGAGAATATCAATGGAGAGAGAGAAACAATGAAAAGGAACCAAACAGAGCTTGAAGACATAGTAACAAAAATTTAAAATTCCCTAGAGAGGATCAACATCAGAATGGAACTGGCATAAGAAAGAAATCATGAACTTGAAGATAACATAATTGAAATCATTCAGTCTGAGAAGCAGAAAGAAGAAAAGAATGAAGAAAGATGAACAGAACATCAGGAACTTGTGGGACACCATCAAGCATACTAATATACACGTTGTGGGAATCCCAGGAGAAGAAGAGCTATGCAAAGAAATAACAGCTGAAAACTTCTCAAATTTAATGCAAGACATGAATATACACATCCAAGATGCTCAATGAACTTGATAAACCCAAATAGACCCACACTGCATCATATTATAATCAAACCATCAAATGCCAGAGAGGAATGCTGAAAGCCACAAGAGCAAAGCAATGTGTCCTACGCAAGGGAACCTCAATAAGGTTAAGGACGAATTTCTCGTCAGAAACCGGTGGGATCAAGAAGGCAGCAGGATGACATATTAAAAGCACTGAAAGCAAAAGCAAAAGAAAAAGCCAACCAAGAATTATGTATCTGGCAAAATTGTCTTTCAAAACTGAGGGAGGAGATCCTCTCTGGTATTCCTTCCCAGCCCACCTCCCTGGTCCCTCTGTCTTCACCTACCATCAAATGTGGGTGTCCTTGTCGTCGTACCTCACATTTCCTGGAAGGCACCTCCAAGGCATGGCTCTGACGACCTTTGTTCTGCTGGTGCTTCTCAGCAATATGTTTCCAGCTGCCTGTTTTTGTAGGACCTCCAAGCCCAGGATGGATTTTATCTTTTTAAATAGATTTTTTTAAATATCAAAAGAATTATGTTTCATGACATGTGAAAATTATATGAAATTTAATGCCAGTGTCCATAAAAAAATATTTACTAGCATGCAAAAAAAAAAATCCTTCTCCATGGTGCAAGCCATCCCACTAGGCGCCCTCTTCTGTCCTGAGTGCTGCCCCCAGGACCTCCTGGTTCCACTGCTTGCTGGTCAAGGACACCGGCCCTGCTCACAGCTGTCCTCTCTTCTCCATCATGCAGGCAGCCTTTGTGCCGCACTGTGGCTGGCTGCTCCAGACCCTCTCATCTCAGGCATCTTCTCTCTTTCTCAACTGACCCTAAAACTTATCATCTCTCCAAGCTTTTCTGCCTTCAGAAATCACTAATTTTGATCCCAACCTCCCATCTGTCCAGCTTTCTTCTTCAATGTTACCTAAAAGGACTAATCTTGGACCTCGAAGCCAGTGGGAAACTTTTTCTCCCAGCCCATCAGCAACCTCCTCTCTTCACATCTGTCCTAATTCAGTTTAAATAACCTGCACCTAAATTACTTTGCTCTTCTGTCATTTCAATATTATTGCCTTGAAAGATCCCCAAACCAGGGCAAACCCAACTTTCCTTGACTTCTGTGTGTAACCTGAGCAGCAGGCATTCCAGAAGAAAGTCAAATAACAGGGAAGACAGGCTCCACTATAAAATTTTCATCACCAGCTTCATTACAGCCCTCAACATGGCTCTGTATTTCTCTAATTAACTTGATCTCCTGCCCTTGGTCATGATTATTTCAAACCTTCTCCAATATCCTTAAACCTACAACCTTCCTCAATTCCCCTCAACACTCTCCTGGCAGATAACTTTCCCAGAGAGGTTCTTCAACATCTCCTTAAAAACCTATAAACCTTAAGTGTATCTGCAGCCAACCCCTCCTTCTGCCCTCCTGCTGCATTAGAGACATTGAATGGCCCAAGCCCCAAACAAGGATCAGGCCACTTCCTTTACCTGCTGTGATGGTTAGGCTAATATGTCAACTCAGTCAGGTAATTGTACACAGTTGTTTGGTCGAGCAAGCACTGGCTAATTGTACTACAAGGGCATTTATGGACTTTAGTCACCATTGACTTTATGGTAATGGTAAATCATAGATAGCTGATGACAATTACATCAATCAGGGAGATTGCCATCAGCAATGAGTGATGCTTTATTCAATCATTTGAATGCCTTAAAAGGGCAAGTGATTCCAGCATTGAGTGAGAATTCCCCAGCTCATCTTTGGACAGCCAACATCTACCAGAACTCATCAAGAACTTTCACTGGACTTTCATTGGGGCCCCTGGTTGCAGCCTGCCTGTGGAACCTGGACTTGTGCATCCCCACAGTCATGTGAGAAACTTAAAATCTCCTAATATTGACAGATATCTCTTGTTCATTCTGTTTCCCTAGAGAACCCTGACTAATACAGTTTGGTACTGGGAGTGGTTCTTGGGGAACAGAGTCTTAAACATGGGGTGTCCAAGGTGGTTTTGGGAGTTTTGCAATTGGCTCTCTACTTTAATTGGACTCAAGGGTACTAATGACTCCCTTTCCAATAATGAAAAGGCTGCTAACAGTTCATGGCACAGGTTGGCAATCAAGATATGCAAAATATCATCACTGAATTCCCCTACTTTCATGCTTATAAGGTGCTAGGTTCTGGGTGAGAGTGTTTTCAACACCTTAACAGAGTTTTGTGGAGTCAAATGGTATAATGATGTTGGCTGGCTCCTTCTAGACACTCTGGATACAGTTACAAAAGAAAGATGAGTTAAAGGCTTCCAATTTGAAACTTAAACACCACATGAATGACACAAAAGTTTCTATGTATGCTCTGAAAGAAAATCTTTTTTTTTAAGATTTATTTTTTATTTCTCCCCCCCACCACCAGGTTGTCTGCTCTTTATGTCCATTCACTGTGTGTTCTTCTGTGACCACTTCTATCCTTATCAGCAGCACCAGGAATCTGTGTTTCTTTTTGTTGCATCATCTTGCTGTGTCAGCTCTCCGTGTGTACAGCGTCATTCTTGGGCAGGCTGCACTTTTCCTTCACGCTGGGTGCCTCTCCCCATGGGGTGCTCTCCCTGCACCTGGGGCTCCCCGCGCACATCAGCACTGCTCATGGGTCAGCGGCACACAGGTCAAGGAGGCCCCTGGGTTTGAACCATGGACCTCCCATGTGGTAGGCGGATGTCCTATCCATTGGGCCAAGTCTGCTTCCCTGAAAGAAAATCTTGTCTCCTGTAGCCACAGACTCAAAATATCTGAGAACCAAACTCAGACTCTCATTGTACAAGTAGTGGAGTTACAAAGGAAACTAAAATCTCAACCCTACAGGGTTTCTGCTGTTAAAGTGAAGACATTGATTGGAAAAGAGTGGAACCCAGAGAATTGGGATGGAGACATCTGGGATGATGATGATATTGATGGAGACATTGGAACCCTGAATTCTACTGAGACTTTACCAGATAAGCCTGCAATGGCTTATCAAAGTGCTGTCCAGACCACACCTTACCAACCTCATATCATCCAGCCTCCAGCCTGCCCCAGGTAGCCTGAAACAACTTCCAAACCTGAGGTGGGGACCAGCCAATGAGGCATGTATCAAACTCCAGCATGCACTCCTGAGCCTCCAATCTGCCCTGAGGAAACTGCCTTCCAACCCTGCCTGAAGATATTAATCCTGTCTCACCAGAAAAAAAATGCAAGGGAATGCCCTGAGGTCAGTAGCTTGCAAGGCATTTCTAATCCTTCTCCTTACCCACCCCCACCACCTCTCTCATCTTTGAGACCTATTACTAGATTAAAATCACAACAGGCCCCCAAATGTGAAATACTAAGTGTAACCCATAAGGAAGTAAAGTATATTCTGAAAGAACTGCATGAGTTTTCCAACTTATATAGGCAGAAATCAGGGGAATAAGTGTGGAAATGGATACTAAGGGTATGGGATAATGGTGGAAGGAATATAAAGTTGGATCAAGCTGAATTTATTGATATGGGCCCACTAAGCAGGAATTCTGGATTCAGCGCTGTAGTTCAAGGGGTTAGAAAGGGCTCTAAGAGTTTGTTCTCATGGCTGACTGAAACATGAACCAAAAGTTGGCCTAGCATGTCTGCGGTTGAGGTGCCTGATTTGCCGTGGTATACAGTAGAAGAAAGAACTCAGGGAGATTGGAATGCTAGAGTAGATTTAGCATTTGAGAGCTGCCCACCCACCCCAGGAATCTCCAGAGGACACACCTTTAACCGGGACTGTGAGGAATAAATTTATAAGACTAATTCCCTCTTCCCTGGAGAGCTCTTTGGTTGCTCTTCTCTGTAGTCCAGATATTACTGAAGGGGGGGCTGTGATGGAATTAGAATCCTTAAACATTATGGGGATGATTGGATGTCAGTCTGAAAGTATGGGCAGTTAATCACCAAAGACAAGGTGGGCAGGGCTACCACAATGAAAGGCAGATTCAAAGCAGCACTCAAAATAGTCTGAGTCACATAGAATTATGGTGTTGGCTGCTACATCATGGTGTACCTAGCAGTGAAATAGACAGGCAGTATACTAAATTTCTTCTGGATCTGTATAAACAGAAGATTCCTAGGTTGAGTGAACAAAATCCTAACTCAAATTACAGACACAAAGAATCACAGCCCCTTAATCAATTCCCAGACTTGAGACAGTTTACAGACCTACAGCCCCTTGAATCAGGAGAAGGCCAGGTCCCCTTGGGGAAGGATCCTGTTAAACTGCCAAAAATTTTTTTGCTGTTAATCTTCCTCTCCCAGTGTGATCCTCTCCCTGCTGGAAGTATGCATTGCTTTGACTCTCTCTGCTTTTGGATGCAAGGTGACATGCTTTGTCACCCAGGTTGTGGTTCACCTGGCACCTGCTGACAACAAGCAATCAGAAGTCATACCTGAACATGAGTATGAGGAAATAACATTTCCACACACCTATGATCCTTAAATGTTTCCTTTTCTTTTTTTTTTTTTTTACCTCAGCCTTTATTTCAGGGTCTTTTTATATTGCATCACTGCAACTCCAAATAAGAGCCCTTAATTTATGTTTTTGGAACACAGATACTGTTAACATGAAAAAAATAAAGATATTTGCATTTTTAAAAAAAATCTTCCTCTCACCTTTCCCCAAAGAGACCTATGGCCTTTTATGAGAGTAACTGCACTGGGGAAAAGGAAATGATCAGACATTTCAGGAATTATTAGACACTGTCTCAGAAGTGACATTAATTCCAGGAGACCCAAAATGTCACTGTGGTCCATCAGTCAGAGTAGAAGCTTATAGAGGGTGGGTGATTAATGGAGTTTTAGCTCAGCTCCATCTCACAATTGGTTGAGTAGGTCCCCGGCCCATTCTGTGGTTATTTCCCCTGTCCCAGAATGCATAATTGGAATAGACATACTCAGTAACTGGCAGAATCCCCACATTGGATCCCTGACTTGTGGCATGAGGGCTATTATGGTTGGAAAGACCAAGTGGAAACCACTAGAACTGCCCCTACCTAGCAAAATAGTAAACCAAAAACAATTTTGGAAGGATAGCAGAGATCAGTGCCACCATCAAGGATTTGAAGGATCAAATGTGGTGATTCCCACCACATCCCTATTCAACTCTTCTATTTGACCTGTACAGAAAACAGATGGGTCTTGGAGGATGACAGTAGATTATCATAAACTTAACCAGGTGGTGACTCCAATTGCAGCTGCTGTCCCAGATGTGGTATCATTGCTTGAGCAAATCAACACATCCCCTCATATGTGGTATACAGTTGTTGACTTAGCAAATGCTTTTTTCTCAATTGCTATTAGCAAGGACCACCAGAAACAGTTTGCTTTCAGCTGGCAAGGTCAGCAGTATACTTTCATTGTCCTGCCTCAGGGGTATATCAACTCTCCAGTCCTTTGTCATAATATTGTCTGTAGGGCTCTTGATCATCTCTCCATCCCACAAGACATCACACTAGTCCATTATATTGATTATACATTGATAGGACCTTGTAGCAGTTTGATATGGTTATGAATTCCAAAAATAGATATTGGATTGTGTTTGTAATCTGATCTATTACTGGGCATGATTGAGTTATGATTAGGGCTTTGATTAGGTCACATCATTAGGGTGTTGAGATAAAAGGTATGGCAAAGGACAGAGTTGGAGCTTTTGATGCAAGGTTTTTGATGTCGGAGTTTTGACATTGGAGTTTGATGCTGAAGCCTTAAGCTGGAGCCAGGAGAAGAACACAGAGGAATAGAGATGGCTCCTTAGACATGGCAGAAACCCCAGGAAGAGAGACAGATCTGTTTGCCTGATAATCTACAGCTGACCTTGTGGATAGAGGCAAAACCTAGAGAGCTTCCTCTCACCTTGTGGAGAAAACAGAGGACCTGAGTCCAGAGAGAAGCAAGTCCCTGGAAAGGAGGAACCCAGGAAGCCTGAACCCTTGCAGATATCGGCAGACATCTTGCTCCAACATGTGAAAATAGACTTCGGTGAGGGAAGTAACTTATGTTTTATGACCTAGTATCTGTAAGCTCCTACCCCAAATAAATACCCTTTATAAAATCAACAAATTTCTGGTATTTTGCATCAGCATCCTTTGGCTGCCTAATACAGATCTGGTGAGCAAGAAGTAGCAAAGGCTCTAGATTTATTGGTAAGGCATTTGCATGAGAGAGGATGGGAGATAAATCCACCTAAAATACAAGGTCCTTCCACCTCATTGAGATTTCTAGGTGTCTAGTGGTGTGGGGCATGTTGAGATATCTCTTCTAACATGAAAGATAAGCTGCATCTGGTCCCTCCTATGACCAAAAAAGAGGCACAACACTTAGTTTATCTCTTCCGATTTTGGAGACAACACATTCCTCATTTGGGTGTGCTATTCTGGCCCATTTACCAGGTGACCAGAAATGCTGCTAGTTTTGATTGGGGACTGGAACAAGAAGAGGGTCTGTGTCAGGTCCAGGCTGCTGTGCAAGCTGCACTACCACTTGGGCCATATGATCCAGCAGATCCCATGGTGCTGGAAGTTTCAGTGGCAAATAGAGATGCTGTCTGGAGCCTTTGGCAGGCCCCTACAGGGGAATCATAATGCAGACCCTTAAGATTTTGGAGCAAAGTCCTGCCATCCTCTGCAGATAACTACTCTCCTTTTGAGAAAAAGCTTTTGGCCTGCTACTGGGCCTTAGTAGAGACTGAACACTTAACCATGGGCCATCAAGTTACCATGAGATCTGAGTTGCCTGTCATGAGCTGGGTATTGTCTGACCCATGAAATCATAAAGCTGGGCATGCACAGCAGTACTCCATAATAAAGTGAAACTGGTATATACAAGATAGAGCTCAAGTAGGTCCTGAAGGAACAAGTAAGTTACATGAGAAAGTAACCCAAATGCCCATGGTCACCACCCTTGCCAGGTTACCTTCTCTTTCCCAGCCCACAGCTCTGGCCTCTTGGGAAGTCCCTTACAATAAGTTGACTGAGGAAGCAAAAACTTGGGCCTGGTTTACAGATGGTTCTGCATGATATTCAGGTACCACCCAAAAATGGACAGCTGCAGCACTTTCTGGGACATCCCTGAAGGACAGTGGTGAGGGCAAATCCTCCCAGTGGGCAGAACTTCGAGCAGTGCACCTGGTTGTTCATTTTGCTTGGAAGAAGAAATGGCCAGAGGTGCATTTGTACACTGATTCATGGGCTATTGCCAATGGTTTGGCTAGATGGTCAGGGAATTGGAAGGAATATGATTGGAAAATTGGTGACAAAGGTCTTGGGAAGATACATGTGGATTTTTGAGTGGGCAAAAACCATGAAAATATTTGTGTCCCACATGAATGCTCACCAGAGGGTGACCTCAGCAGAGGAAGATTTTAATAATCAAGTGAATAAGATGACCCGCTCTGTGGCTAAAATTCAGCCTCTTTCCCCAGCTACTCCTGTCATTGCTGAAAGGGATCATGAACAAAGTGGCCATGGAGGTAGGGATGGAGGTTATGCATGGGCTCAGCAACACGGACTTCCCCTTACCGAGGCTGACTTGGCTACAGCGACTGCTGAGTGCCTAATCTGCCAGCAGCAGAGACCCATACTCAACCCCTGATATGGCACCATTCCTCGAGGTGACCAGCCTGCTACCTGGTGGCATGTTGACTACATTGGACCACTTCCATCATAGATGGGGCAGCAATTTGTTTTAACTGGAATAGACACCTACTCTGGATATGAGTTTGCATTTTCTGCACACAACGCTTTTTCCAAAACTACCATCTGTGGACTTACCAAATGTCTTATCTACCACCATGGAATTCCACAGAGCATTGCTTCTGATCAAGGAACACATTTCACAGCAAATGATGTACAGGAATGGGCACATGCCCATGGAATTCACTGGTCTTACCATGTTCCCCATCACCCTGAAGCAGCTGGATTGATAGAATGGTGGAATGGCTTTTTGAAGACTCAATTATAGTGTCCACAAGGTGGCAATACCTTGCAGGGCTGGGGCAATGTTCTCCAGGAGGATGTGTATGCTCTAAATCAGCGTCCACTTTACAGTGCTGTTTCTCCCATATCCAGGATCCATGGGTTCCAGGAGTCAAAGGGTGGAAATGGGAGTGGCACTCACTATTACCCCTAATGGCCCACTGGGAAAATTTTTCCTTCCTGTCCCTGCAACCTCAAGCTCTGCTGGTCTACAGGTTTTAGTCCCAAAAGGAGGCGTGCCACAGGGAACACAACAATGATTCCATTGAACTAGAAGTTAAGACTGCCACCTGGCGACCTTGGGCTCCTCTTACCTCTGAATCAACAGGCAAAGAAGGGAATTACTATACTGGCTGGGGTGAATGCTCCTGATTATCAAGGGGAAATAGGGCTGCCTCTACATAATGGGGGTAGAGAAGAGTTTGCCTGGAATACAGGAAATCCTCTAGGGCATCTCCGAATACTGCCATGCCCTATGATTAAAGTCAATGGAAGACTGCAACAACCCAATCCAAGCAGGACAAACAATGGCCGAGAATCTTCAGGAATAAATGTGTGTCACCCCACCAGGCAAAAAACCACGGCCTGCTGAAGTGCTTGCTGAGGGCAATGGAATGGGTGTGGGTAGTGGAAGGAGGTAGTGATAAATATGAACTTTGACCACATGACCACTTATGACCAGTTACAGAAACAAGGATTGTAATCGTCATGAATCTTTCTTCCTTGTTTCATTATGATGATGATTGTATCTATACACAAAATGAGTTTCTTTGTCTTCTTCCCCAACCTTTTCCCATATCATATAACAAGTTGTATCAGTCTCATGTCATGATATTTGAGGATGTCAAGTTTAAGAGTGAATATACCCAAGAACTTGCACCCTATTCTGTAGGGAATTAATGTGTTTTTAGTTGCATGCAGGAGAGTTGAACATTGTTAGGTGGAAATATATATATATGCATGTCTTTTTGTTTTTACTTAGAGACTAGGTATGGTTTAAGGTAATGTATATGGTTGCTGAGTGGACAAGGGGTGGACTGTGATGGTTAGGCTATTGTGTCAACTCAGCCAGGTAATTGTGCCCAGTTGTTTGGTCAAATAAGCACTGGGCTAATTGTAATACAAGGGCATTTATGAACTTTAGTCCCCAATGACTTTACTGTAATGGTAAATCATAGCTGATTACAATTACATCAATCAGGGAGATTGCCATTAGCAATGGGTAATGCTTTATCCAATTAGTTGAATGCCTTAAAAGGGGAAGTGATTCCAGCATTGAGTGAGAATTTCCCAGCTTGTTGTTGGACAGTCAGCATCTCCCAGAACTCATCAAGGACCTTCATTGGACTTTCATTGGACCCCCTGGTTGCAGACTGCCTGTGGAACCTGGACTTTTGCATCCCCATGGTCACGTGAGAGATTCTGATAAAATCTCTTACTATCGACAGATATCTCTTATTGATTCTGTTTCCCTAGAGAACCCTAACTACTACACCCGTACTTTGGACTTCTCCCCAATATCAATAATACCTTCTATCTTCTGACTATTACATTTTCCCATTCCTCATCATCATTAAGACATCATCAAATCTCTTTCATCCCCTCAAAAAAAATCATTCCTTGGCCCATATCTTCCCTAAACTTACAGTGATTACATAAGTGAATTTGCTTAGAGGAAATGGGCATATAAGTATATGTTTAGGGAGTATGATATGTACAACCTCTCAAATGTTCAGGAAATAGATCAATTATAGAATGATATGGCAAAGTTGGCAAAATGTTAAAATCGGTGAATCTGGTTATCTGGGGGTATCGGGAGTGTGGTAGTTTAGAGCTATGTACCTCAGAAAAACTTGTTCTTAAAGTTAATCCATTCCTATGGGTGTGAACCCATTTTAAGTAGAACTTTTTGATGAGGTTACTTCAATTAATGTGCGGTCCAACTCAATCAGGATGAATCTTAATCCTATTACTGTAGTCCTTTATAAGCAGAATGAAATTCAGACAGACAGAGCCAAGAGAAGCAAAAATCTGAAGGTCAGAGAACCAGAAGGGAAGGGGTTGGCCAGGAGAGGTTGCCATGTGTATTGCCATGGGCCAGAGGAGCCCAGGACAAAAGACCACTGACCGTGGGCCCCAGAAGTCCAGTCTTTGTAAAGAAAGCATCACCTTGATGATGCCTTGATTTGGACTTCTCCTAGCCTCAAAACCATGAGCCAATAAATTCCTGTTGTTTGAGCCAACCTATTGCATGGCATTGGCTTGAGCAGCCAAGGAAACTAAAGCAAGGGGATATGTTGGAGTTATTATTGCAACTGTTCTGAAATTTGAAATTATTTCAAAATAAAATATTAAAGAAAAAACACAATGAGATACTGTTTTACACTACTAAAATGGCTAGTATTTAAAAAATGGAAAGGGGCAGATGTAGCTCAGTGGTTGAGTGCCTGCCTCCCATGTATGAGATCCCAGGTTCAATCCCTGGTACCTCCTGAAAAAGTAAAATAATCAAATAAAATAGGAAAATAAGCATTGGAAATATGTGAAGACATAGAAATACTCATTCATTGTTGGTGGGAATGTAAAATGTGGAAAACAGCTTGGCAGTTTCTCAGAAAGTTAAAATACCAAAAAATAGCATATGATCCAGCAATTCCACTTCTTGGTATATTTCCCAAAGAATTAAAATAGGGACTAGGGAAACGGACTTTGGCCCAGTGGTTAGGGCGTCCGTCTACCACATGGGAGGTCCGCGGTTCAAGCCCTGGGCCTCCTTGACCCATGTGGAGCTGGCCCATGCGCAGTGCTGATGCGCGCAAGGAGTGCCGTACTACACAGGGGTGTCCCCCGCGTAGGGGAGCCCCACGCGCAAGGAGTGCACCCATAAGGAGAGCCGCCCAGCGCTAAGGAGGGAGCAGCCTGCCGAGGAATGGCGCCGCCCACACTTCCCGTGCCGCTGATGACAACAGAAGCGGACAAAAGAAAACAAGACGCAGCAAAAAGACACAGAAAACAGACAACCAGGGGAGGGGAGGGGAATTAAATAAATAAATAAATAAATCTTTTAAAAAAATAAATAAATAAAATAGGGACTAGAAGAAATATTTACACATCAGTGTCCACAGCAGCATTATTCACAATCTTCAAAAGATGGAAGCAAGCCAACTGTCCATGAAAAAAAATGAATAAACAAAACATGGTATATATGTACAATAGAATATTATTCAGCCATAAAAAGGAATGAAGTTCTGATGCATGGGACAATATGGATGAACCTTAAGGACACGGTGTTGTGTAAAATAAATCAGACACAAAAGAACAAATATCATATGTTCTACTAATATGAAATAATTAGAATAAGCAAATTCATAGCTTCACAAACTGGAACACAGGTTGCCAGGGACCACGATGGGAGTAAGCAATGGGAAGTTAATGCTTAATTGGTACAGAATTTCTGTTTGGAGTAATGGAAGAAGTTTGGTAATGGATGGTGATGGTAGCACAACATCGTGAATGTAATTAACACCACTGAATTATATATTTGAATGTGCCTGAAAGGGAAAATTTTAGGCTATACATATGTTGCTAGAATAAAAAAATTAAAAACAAAAAACATAGGACTGTACAATACAAATGGTGAATGTTAATGTAAACTATGGACTATAGTTAATAGTATAATTATAATAATATTGTTTCATCCATCATAACAAAGGTACCATACTAATGCAAAAAGTGAATAATAGGGAAAACGTAAATGAATTTGAAGGCAGAACACTTGAACTTGAAAATATAGAAGAACAGACAGAAAAATTGCAAAATATTTAATAGGAACTCAGGGAATTGAATGACAACATGAAACACACAAGCATACACATTACAGGTGTTCCAGAAGGAAAAGAGAATAAAGGGGTAGAAAGAATATCCAAGGAAATATTGATTGAAAATTTTCCAACCCTTATGAAAGACATGAATATCAATATTCAAGGATAATGTACCACAAACAGAATAAATCCTACAGACATACTCCAAGACATCTACTATTCAGATTGTCAAAGGCCAAAGATGAAGAGAGGATTTTGAGAGCAGCAAGAGAAAAATTTTGTATTACTTAAAAGGGGTCCTCAATAAAGCTAAGTGCCAAATTTCTCATCAGAAACCATGGTAGCAATAAGGCAGCTGTATGATATATTTAAAGTATGGGAAGAGAAAAACTGCCAGCTGAGAATGCTTTACCTGGCAAAACTATCATTTGGAAAATGAAGGTGAGTTAAAAATCTTTACAGACAGACAAAAACTGAGAGAGTATGTCACCAAGAAACTGAATTTACAAGCAATATTAAAGAGTGCCTGAAGGGAAAAGAGAATGGAGAGAGCCCTGGAGAAGAGTGTAGAAATGAAGAACATAAGAGGAAATTACTTAGATATGACAACAGAAAGCCAAGGGATAAAACAGACAAACTAACGCCTTTATAGTAATAACACTGAATGTTAATGGGTTGAACTTCCCAATTAAAAGAAATAGACTAAAGACAAAAAAATAAGAGAATAAAAAAAAGAAAAGCAAAAACAGACAGACTGATAGAATGGGTAAGAAGCCATGAGTCATGTATTTGTCTACAAGAGACTCACCTTAGACACAAGGCTGAAAGTGAAATGTTGGAAAAAGATATTCCCACCTAATAGCAATCAAAAAAGAGCAGGTGTAGCAATACTAATATTGGATAAATAGATTTTAAATGCAAAACTATTATAAGAGATGAAGATGGTTATTATATAGTAATAAAAGGGACAATTCACCAAGCAGAAATAACAGTAATAAATATTTATACACCTAACTTAAGTGCCCAAAAAACACATAAGACACACACTGGCAAAACTGAAGGGAGAAATAGCCATCTCTACAATAATAGCTGGAGACTTCAACACTCCACTCTCAGTATTAGGTAGGTCTGGACAGAGGAAAGAAAATAAGGAACCTGAGAGCTTGAATAATAAGATAAATGAACTAGACCTAAGAGACATTTATGGCACATTACACCCCAAAACAACAGGATGTACATTCTTCTCAAGTCCACATGGATCTTTCTCCAGGATAGATCATATGTGGGGACATAAGTCTTATCTTGATAAATTTAAAAATATTGAAACTATATACAACACTTTCTCTGACCACAATGGAAAAGGTTGGAAATTAATAACAGGCAGAAAAAGGAAAAAGTCACAAATTTATGGAGATTAATATATTCAAATAATCAGTGGGTCAAAGAAGAAATTGGGAGCAGATGTGGCTTAAGCAGTTGAGTGCCCACCTCCCACATGGGAGGTCATGGGTTCAGTTCCCGGTGCCTCCTGAATAAACAAACAAGCAAAACAAATGAAAAAACCAACTCAGGGAAGCCAGTGTGGCTCAGTGGTTGAGTGCTGGATTCCCACATAAGAGATCCCGGGTTCAATCCCCAGCCCCCAGTACGTGAAAAAAGGAAGGAAGGAAGGAAGGAAGGGAGGGAGGGAGGAAGGAAGGAAGGAAGGAATTGCAAGAGGAATCAGTAAATACCTCAAGGTAAATGAAAACAAGAATATAACATACCAAAACCTATGGGATACAGCAAATGCAGTGTTGACAGGGAAATTTATAGCCCTCAATGCTTATATTTTAAAAAAAGAAGAAAGAGCTAAAATCAAAGACCTAAATGCCAACCTGGAGGAATTAGAAAAAGAACAGCAAACCAATCCCAAAGAAGCAGAAGAAAAGAAATAAAAAAGATTAGTGCAGAAATAAATGAAATGGAGAATAAAGAAACAATAGAGAAAATCAACAAAACTAAAAATTGGTTCTTTGAGAAAATCAACAAAATGATAAGTGCTTAGTTAGATTAAAACAAAGAAGAAAAGAGAGCAGATGCAAATAAGATCAGAAATGAGAAGAGTGACATTACCACTGACCCAGCAGGAAAAAAAAAGAGATCATAAGAGGATACTATGAACAACTGTATGCCAACACACTAGACAACACTGATGAAATGGACAAATTTCTGGGAACACAAACACATCACACCGACCCTAGGAGAAATAGAAGACCTCAACAAACCAATCACAAGTAAAGAAATTGAAACAGTCATTAAAAAAACTCCTCAAACAGTTTGGCAGTTTCTCAAAAAATTATCCATAGATTTGCCATATGACCCAGCAATACCACTGCTGGGTATATACCCATCAGATCTGAAAACAAGGACACAAACCGATATATGTACACCAATGTTCATAGCAGCATTGTTCACCATCGCCAAAAGCTGGAATCAATCCAAAAGTCCATCAACAGATGAGTGGATCAATAAAATGTGGTATATACACACAATGGAATTACTACTCAGCTGTAAGAACCAATACACTACAATCGCACGTGATAACATGGATGAACCTTGAGAATCTTATGTTAAGTGAAGCAACCCAGGCATTGAAGGACAAATACTATATGACCTCAATGATATGAAATAAGTTAACTGCCTCAGAGAGCTAGAGTCTGGAAAAGTGGCTTACTGAAAATCGGGGGGTGGAGGAAGGATGTGAGTTAATGTCTGTAGGGGTGGAATCTGTGATGAGCTGGGGGTAAGTATGAGCACAAAGAAGGGACAAAATGGGGGCAAGGGGTTACCTTCGGGTGGGGTTTTCTGGGTTTGAGGGGGGCTGGGGATGGGAAGAGGGGTAATATGGTCCAAGAAATAGGTGGGAGGGAGGGGCAACATACAAACATGGGAGAGTGCCAGAAGTTCGTTGAGAACTAAATGTTGAGTAAAACGTATCAAAGTATAAGTAGGAGGGTCACCTGGTTAGGATGCTCAGGGGGTATGGTCTGATGCGGGACGGACTCCGGAGGGAATAGCTGAAGGCTCATTTTGCCAAGGTGGGTTCTACCATTGGGTGGGGTGGACCCATATCCTGGGGAAGACTAATGCCGTCGAATAGAGAGAACTGTATCTCTCGTGAGAAAGGACGGCTCCCAGGGCATTAGATTGGCAGGCGTTGTGGGCCCTAAGGGGAGGGGAAAATGGACGTGCAATGGATAGAACAAAGGTAAATAAGGGGGCAAAAGAGGAGTTATGTGAGAGTACACGAGGATGAATATAAAACAGCTAATATTACACCAAAAACATATAGGGGACGACAGACTAATAATGAAAACCATAAGACAAAACATAGGATAACTAAAAAATTTAGAAAACTGTACAACCTAAAGTATGGACCACATAGTAAGCACAAATGTTACCTTGCTTGAAAACTATAGTTTCGGAATCTGTACATCAGTTTCAGGAAATATGATATGAATAAGTTAAAAGATTATTGCTGTGCAAGGGAAAAGGTTTTATGGTGGATCTGGGGAAATATTGTATATTGTATATATGAATTTTGGTGATCTAAGACTCTTCTGAAGCTGACATTATGTTGGGACTCACTTTACGGGAAGTTTTGGATCACAGAGTGGTTCAACAATGGCAGCGGAGGAATACTGATATGGGATGTTATTGACAGGATATATATGGTTGACAGGGAGTTATACAGGGCATATGCCCAGGGTATATGGTAATGTCTATATATACTCATAGTGGAAACAATTAAAAACAACAGCTGGGGGGGTACTGGGCTCCTGGCCGGGGGGTCACTGTTGTGGGCCCTGGGAGAGCAGCGGCAATCCTCCAGGTGCAACGGCAAGAACCAGGAAGGAAGGAGGGCCCAACAGTGGGCTCTTGATACTAATGGCTACACTTTTGAGCCTATGCACCTGCAATAAGAACAAGGCCTAGAGTAGCATTGTGCCTGGGGGTTTCCTCCTGACAGCCTTCATGTTACTCAAATGTGGCCACTCTCACAGCCAAACTCAGCGTGTAGATGTGATGCATTCCCCCCAGTGTGGGACACAACACCCGGGGATGAGCCTCCCTGGCACCGAGGGATCACTACCACATACCAGCTGAAGAAGCAACTAGAAAATGACCTTGAATTAAAGATTCAATGCGGAACAGCAGAATATACCTGTCTACATATAATAACATGACTTCGGGAAGCAGTTTGACCTAATGTAAGGGGGAAATGGAAAGGAGAAATGAGATTATAAGGCTGTGAGTCTCTAAAAAAGAGTCTGGAGGTTGTCAGAAGGAATACCCCTATGTACAACTGAACAGAGTCTAAGAGACAGATAAGGTAGATACAACCCCAGGTTGTATTGGTTCTTTTGAGGGATAAAGAGACCCACGGGTTCTATGGTCATGACAGAAGGGGTTCACTGCCATGACAGATGGCCCTTCTTTGGAGCTGGTGTTTCTGCGTGATGGAAATGGACTCAGAGGGGATCTCTTTTCACAAGACTTGCATGCTACTTTATTGGAATTGTAGTTGGTGCTGAGTTTAAGATATATGTAGGGGATTTGAATCTCTGGACTGATAATATGACACCCAGGCCCAGAGCCTCAACAGACTTCAGCTCCTACACTTTGACTTATTGGACTTACTCCACTCAGCTAACATGGAGTTGAAGAAGGTCAACCACCACAACATGGAGCCTAGAGTGTCTACAACTAGAAGCGGGAAGAGTGCATCCAGTACCCATGTGCAATCTAAGCCCTCACTTGACATAGGTGTGCAATGGACACAACCAATCCAATGTCCACAGAGAAAATGTGGAATGGGTGTGGGAACGGTAGCCATGGGGGCTGCTGGGTGTGGGGAACGGGAGGAAGAGATGAGATGTGGAGGCGTTTTCGGGACGTGGAGTTGTCCTGGATAGTGCTTCACGGACAATTACGGGACACTGTAGATCCCCCCAGGGCCCACTGGATGGAACATGAGAGAGTCTGGGCTATGATGTGGACCATTGACTATGGGGTGCAGTGATGCTCAGAGATGAACTTACCAGGTGTAATGGATGTATCACGATGATGGGAGAGAGTGTTGCTGTGGGGGGAGTGGGGGGCGGGGGCGGTGGGGTTGAATGGGACCTCATATATATTTTTTAATGTAATTAAAAAATAATAATAATAAATAAATATTTAAAAAAAAAAACTCCTCAAAATGAAAAGCCCAGGAATAGATGGCTTCATGGGTGAACTCTACCAATCATTAAAAGAAGATCTAATACCAATTTTGATGAAACTCTTTCAAAACAGTGAACAGGAAGGAACACTTCCAAACTCATTCTATGAAGCTAACATCACCCTAATATCAAAGCCAGATAAAGATATTACTAAAAAAAGACAATTACAGACCAATTTCTTTAATGAATATAGATGCAAAAATCCTCAACAAAATATTTGCTAACCAAATCCAAAAACACATTAAAAAATTATACATTGCAATCAAGTGGTGGGCTTTATACCAGGTATGCAAGGATGGTTCAATATAAGAAAATCTATCCCAAAAAAAAGAAAAGAAAGAAAGAAAATCTATCAGTGTAATACACCACATTAATATATTGAAAAAGAAAAATCACAGGATAATTTCAATTGATGCAGAAAAGGCATTTTACAAAATACAACACCCTTTCTTGACTAAAAAAACTTTGAAGGATAGGAATAGAAAGAAACTTTCTCAATATGATAAAGTGCATATATGAAAAACCCATAACTAATATTGTACTAAATGGAGAAAAACTGAAAGTTTTCCCACTGAGATTGGGAACAAGACAAGGATGCCCACTTCCCCCACTGTTATTCAATATAGAGCTAGAAGTTCTAGCTAGAGCAATTAGGCTGGACGAAGAAATAAAAGTGACCCCAATAATTAAAGAAAAAGTAAAACTTTCCTTATTCACTGATGATATGATCCTATACTTAGAAAATCCCGGAAAATCCACAACAAAACTATTAGAACTTATAGAAAATTTCAGCAAAGTGGCAGGATACAAGATCAATATGCAAAAATCAAGTTATTCTATGCACTAATGAGCAATCTGAGGAGGAAGTCAGAAAAAATTCTATTTATAATAGTGACTAAAAGAATCAAATATTTAGGAATAAACTTAACCAAGGACATAAAGGACCTGTATTCAGAAAGCTATAAAACATTGCTAACAGGAAGCTCTATCACTTGATGTGGCTCAAGCGGTAGAGCTTCCACCTACCATATGGGAGGACCTGGGTTTGATCCCTGGGGCCTCCTTGCAGAAAAAAAAAAAGAAGAGAAAGCATGCCCGCGTGGCAAGTCAGTGCCCACATAAGTGCCCACATGGTAAGCCAGTGCCCTGTGCAAGTGAGTCACACAGCAAGATGGTGATGCATCAAAAGAGAGACAAGGAGAGTCAAGGTGAAGCACAGTAGATACCAGGAACTGAGGTGGTGCAATTGACAGGAAACCTCTGTCCCTATCAGATGTCTTCAGGATCAAATCCTAGAGGAGAGAAAATGAGAAGAAAAGACAACACAGCAAAAACAGCAGGGTGGGAGGAGGGGAAGGGGGAAAATAAATAAATAAATCTTTAAAAAAAAACATTGCTAAGGGAAGCAGCTGGACACCCACCTACCACATGGGAGGTCCTGGGTTCGGTTCCCAATGCCCCCTAAATAAGACAAGCAAGACAGCAAGCTGACACAATGGGCTGGCATGCAGACAGTGAGGAAACATTAATGAGAGACACAATGAACAGGGAGTGGAGGTGGCTTAAGCTATTAAGCACTTTCCTCCCACATGAGAGGCCCCGGGTTTGGTTCCCAGTACCTCCTAAAAAGAAGATGAGCAGACAGTGAGTGCAAACAATGGGGGGCGGGGGGGAGAAATAAATAAAAATAAACAAATCTAGAAAAATATTTTTAATTAAACACTTTTAAAAATTGCTAAAACCAATCAATGATGATCTAAATAAATTAAATGATATTCCAGGGTTCATGGTTGGAAGACTAAATATCATTAAGATGTCAATTCTATCCAAACTGATCTACAGATTTATTGCAATCCCGACAAAAATCCCAATATCCTTCTTTGTAGAATTGGAAAAACCAATTAACAAATTTATCTGGATGGGTAAGAGTCCCTAAACAGTCAAAAATATCTTAAAAAAGAAGACCAAATTTGCAGAACTCTCACTTCCAGATTTTAAAGCAAATTATCTAGGGAATGGACATTGCTCAAGCGATTGGGCACCTCCCTCCCACATGGGACATCTGGGATTGGGTTCCCAGTGCCTCTGAAAAACAAACAAACAAACAAGCAAAACAAATGAAAAAGCCAACTCAGGGAAGCTGATGTTTCTCAGTGGTTGAGCACCAGCCTCCCCCATAGAAGTTTCCAGGTTCAGTCCCTGGTGTGGGGGAAGCAGATATGGCTCAAGTGATAGAGCTTCCGCCTACCATATGGGAGGACCTGGGTTCAATCCCTGGGGCCTCCTGGTGAAAAAGAAGAAGAAAAAGTGTGCCCACATAGCAAGCCAGTGCCCGTGTGGTGAACCAGTGCCCACATGCATGCCCGCACAAGAGCCCACATGATGAGCCAGTGCCCCATGCAAGTGAGTCACACAACAAGATGATGATGCATCAAAAGAAAGACAAGGGGAGAGTCAAGATGAAGTGCAGCAGAAACCAAGAACTGAGGTGGTGCAATTGACAGGGAACCTCTCTCCCCATCAGAGGGCTCCAGGATTGAATCCTAGAGGAGAGAAAATAAGAAGAGAAGACAACACAGACAGCAAAAACAGCAGGGTGAGAGGAGGGGAAGGGGGAAATAAATAAATAAATAAATAAATAAATAAATAAATAAATAAATAAATAAAATCTTTAAAAAAAAAGGTCAAATGTAAATATGTGGTAATGGGTGGACTTGATGGTAGCACATCATAATGAGTGTAACAAACACTGTTGATTTATGGATATGATCATGACTGAAATGAGTAGGGAGGTTCATGTTAGTTGGATGGCAGCTGGAGGACAATATTGGGAAAACATAACAATGATTTTGGCAGTAGATGAGGATTGTGGTTAATAATATGAATACAGGAATGTTCTACTATGGGGTGTTAAGAATGTGGTGATACATGGGGAAAATATAACTAATGTAATTTATGGACTATAGTTAACAACATTGTAATGTTTTTGTAGCAAAAGCAAAGTTGGTACTACATTAATGCTACTGGTAAAAAAAGAACATGGGGTTTGGTTTTGTGAGGTATGAATACCATTAAGCATTTTTTCTCTTCATGTTTTTCATTAATAAAGAGACCTTGACTATGTCATTTAACTAATCTGCATTCATCTGTGTATCTTTGTGAACACTGAGAAACAACTGAGTTAGTAGCTGGAATTAGAGAGGATGAAAGTGTCTTTAAAGAACTTTTCAGGGGGAAGCAGATTTGGCCCAATGGATAGGGCGTCCACCTACCACATGGGAGGTCACAGGTTCAAACCCAGGGCCTCCTGACCCGTGTGATGAACAGGCCCACGCACAGTGCTGATGCCCATATGCAGTGCTGATGCACGCAAGGAGTGCCCTACCACGCAGGGGTGTCCCCCACATAAGGGAGTCCCAAGCCCAAGGAGTGCGCCCTGCAAGGAGAGCCGCCCAGCTCAAAAAGCACACATGGAGAGCTTGATGCAGCATGATGCAACAAAACGAGACTCAGATTCCGGGTGCTCCTGACAGGAATACAAGCAGACACAAGAAGAACACAAAACGAATGGACACAGAGAGCAGACAACTGGGGGTGGGGAAAGGGAGAGAAAGAAAGAAATAATTTTTAAAAACTTTTTAGGAGTAGTGTTTCCATAACTTGTTGAGTTGCCTTTTCCTGTTTTGTTTTTTAGTTTGAAATAAAGTTATTTTAAAAATAATAAATAAGAGGGAAATCTGTATGTGTTGGGAGGTATATGGGAACTCTATCTTCTGCATAATTATTTTGTAAATCCACAACTTCTCTAAAAACAAAAACAGGAGTGTTCGGCAAGAGGAAGTGATGGGAACTCGTTCCTCAGATGTGAAGACAAACATAGCAGCACTTATTGGGTTGGAGGCCCTGGGTCTCTGCCAGCTGTCTTCATTTTCTGTTGCTACTCTAACAAATTACTACAAACTCAGCAGCCTTAAAGCTACACCTACTAATGAACTCACAGTTCCTGCCAGAAGCCAAGTAGCACTGCCCTTTGCTTAGGTAACAAAGCAGGGATCAAGGTGGCAAATGGATTCAGGTTCTCACAGAATTTGGTTCCATGAAATTGCAGGTTGTAGGACTGATTTCCCTGTTTTCTTGCTGGCTTTAGGCCAGGCATCATTTGCAGCTTCTCCAGTACCTGCCTTCACTGTCATGTGACCTCTTCCACCTTCAAAGCCAAGGAGTCCTCCTACTTCACATTTCTCTGCCTTCCCCTTCTGCCTTGCTGGCCCACCAGAATAATCCAGGATCATCCTCTCATTTTAAGATCAACAGGTTAGTAATCTTAATTGCATGTGCAAAATCCCTTTTGCCATGCACTGTAAACGATTCACAGGTGGTATCTCATCATATTCACAGTTCCCAGGGATAAAGGTTTGGAATCTTGAGGGTAGGTGTCCTATTTAGAACACTGCCCTCCACACCAGTTCCACTTGCAAGGTCCCAGCTTCCTATGGGGTCATGCCCAATGAAGGCTGGGGGTAGGGTGAAGCAGCTATTGCTGCTTTCATCCCTCTCTGTGTGCTATATGCAGCATGTGTGCCATGGTGAGAACACTGACCAACCCCCACCCTTGCAGGCCTTGTGATGGAAGACAGGGGAGCCGTGAGGTCAGGGAGGTGCTACAGACAGAGGGAACTGCACAGGCTGGTCATGAAGTAGTCACAGCAAGATGCCTGGGAGGCTGGAGAGGATGGAGCAGCAACACGGAAAGGGGAGGAGAGGGGGCTGGCAAGGCTGGGGCTCAGATTCTAAACAGTGCCAATGGATTTTTTTTTTTTTTGGAGGTAACCAGGGATTGAACCCAAGACTTCCTACATTTGAGGCATGTACTCAACCAATGAGCTACAATCGCCCATTGGATTCACGTTTTAATGCAGTTCCTCCAGGTGTGGGTCAGAGGATGAGCTGGGACTCCCCACCTGGCATATACTCTCTTCTCCCTGACTTTCAGACACCTAATTTGCAACATGGCCACCCAGCAGCTGCCTAGGGTGAGGGGAAGGCACCCTGACCCATTCCCTGCCAGAGGCTGACACTTCAGCCCCCATGCTGGATCCACACAGCTCTACATGGCATGGGGTCCCTAGAGACCCCACGATTTTCTGAACTGAGCTCCAGGCACTCTTGCCTTCCTTTGGCCCCCTAGTGCCCTCCCCAACACAGCTGCTAAGGGGTTGCCCCTGCGCATAGAGCACAAAGCCCCGCCGGCCCACCACTACGGCCTCACTGCTAGGTGGGCCTGGTCAATGGGTGAGCGGACCGCCGGCCCCACCTCGGGGCCCTTGCAGACAGCTGTCCCCTCTGCCTGCGCTGCCATTCCCAGAGTTCACACCGTCTGGTGCTTCTGGTATTTGGGGTCTGGCCCTGGCTGAAGCAGCCCCCGTCTCACACCCCACATCCCTTCTTTTCTGCGCTCTACACTAGGGTGTGGCGTGCAGAGGGCGCGCTGTTCAGTTCCCTTCATCCACGCGTTCACTGCTCGCCTGGAGACACGGGGCCTGGTGGTCTCCAGGGGTGGGAGGAATTGGGCCAGACCTCCGTGCGGCTGCGGCCCCAGGAACAGAAGAGCCCGATCCCTGCGCCCACCCGCTGCAACGGGGTCTAAGTGGCAGGGGAGGGTCGCGGGGCTTCGGCCGCACGTCATCGCTGCTGACCAGAGCGAGGCCCACGGGCTGACAGCCGAGCCCCGCCCCGCCCCGCGCGTACCGGAAGCGCGCTCTGGCCCGAGCTTCCCCGCGCTCCGGCCGCCCCAAGCTACCGAGACTTTGGTTCCGGTGGAGCAGCGGTGGCGGAGAATCTCCTTGGAGACGCCGGAAACGTGCTCCCACCCGGCCCTCCCTAGCGCCGCGGGCGCCGCGCGGCTTGGTTCCTTCCGCGGCCCGGCCCGGAAGTGCGGCCTTGGTGGAGAGCAGGCGGCGGCCAGGACCCTGCCGGGTGCCGGAGCAGCTGCACGAGGTGGGGGCGGCGGACGCGAGGGGGCGCTGCGGCCCGGGGCACCGCGCGGGCCGGGCGCCGAGGCGGGAAACCCGGGGCGGCCAAGCCGGGGCTGCTGCGGCGGGAGCGGATCCGAGGCGGGGCTCAGGGCGCGGGGTGCGGCGCTCGCAGCGACGCAGGGCACGGGCGAGGGTGCCGCAGCAAGGTGCATGGCGCGGGCAGGGGCGCGGCGCCGGAGCCCCGAGGCGGGCCTTTGTCCCCAGTGTCCGTGAGGGCCCTGCGTCCGACCGGGGCATCGCAGCCCGCAGGGAGCAGGGCGAGCAGGCGGGAATGCAGGGGCTCAGGCCGGGCGGGCAGATGACAGGTTCCGCCCCCTGCGCGCAGGCGTCCACTTCAGTCCTTCAGGTGCTGGGTGTGTAAGGACGGAGGAGGGTGCTTCTGGCAGAGGTAACGGCGCAAGCAGAGGACAGGCACGGCCCGTTTAGAGACGATAATCGCCATGGAGGGCTCTGTGCAGAGGAGTGGGGTCTGTATGGGCTCCCTCTGTCTGCCGCGTGGGAGATAAACGTGGCTGTGCGGGCGCAGAGGGTGGGGTGAGGAGGCAACAGGCCAGCGGTAGTGGACACTGTGTTGCGAAGATGACTGAGGGCTCAGATTGGGGGGGGGGGGGGGGGTGAGGTGCAAGAAAAAGTGTGTCTAGCCCGAGCAAAGGGAAGGAGCTAGAGGGCTGGGTCTGAGACTCCGAGACTGTAGGCACAGGACTCAGCAGGGCTGTTGGGCTGTGACCTCACGCAACAGCCAGGCTGGGGAGAAGGGGCGGATCTCAGGGTGCATCCTGTTTCCTGACTGACCTCCCTTAGGCCATGTAGGGGAGACCTGAAAGTCTGTGAAGCCACGTGCCGGTACCTGACTGAGAGAAGGGGGTGCAGGCTGGGCCATCACCTGCCTGGCCAGTGGCCCAGTGAGGGGAACTGGGCCTTGCAGATTTGCAGAGTCCCCTGTGGGTACCTCCTCCATTCCTGGTGCCCGATGTCACTGCCCAGATCAAGGGATGCGGGTTCCCCAGAAATGCCCAAGTGCTCAGCAGAGCTGGCCTCGCAGATGCTGCTCACCCACCTGGACCACCATCACACCTTCCTGAGCATGCAGGTCCATACACACCCTCTCTGCTGCACCCACACCCTGTGCCCCACAGACCCACTGAGACCCCAGGAAACCCCAGCCCCTGGGAGGTACTCCCTGCAAGGAGGCCTGGGCCCTGCTAGGGACTATGTAGTTGCCTCATGCGGGGCACCTGCCAGGCCAATGCCCAAACTTCCATCCTCCACCCTCTGCATCCACACACCCAGAGTTGCTCAGTTAGGAGGCAGGTCGGGGGACCTTCCTGCAAGGACCTCCCCATACACTAGTTACCATAACCTGGTAACTAGCAGCAGTCCAGGGTCTGCATAGGGCTGGAGGTGCTCTAAGGCTGGAGGTAAGGTGAGGGGAGATGGAAAAGAAGCAGTGAGTGGGGGGTATTGCAGCCAGCCAAGTGATGACAGAGTCCAGTGTTTCCACAGGGTGTCTGCTCTCTGGATAACCAGTTCTGCATGGAAGTCCTGAGCCCTTTACCATGGCACTGCCTCCTGGGAAGAGAGTGTGCTGGAAGCCTACAGATACTGGGAGTGTGTGGGCTTGGGATGGGGAGGCTATGAGCGAGGCTGGAAAGGGACAGAGGACCTTGTTGAGGAGGATGTCTGCGACCCTCCCCCAAACGTGTGCTCAGGTATTGCGGAGGTGGAGGGCGCTGCAGAGACATAGGGGAAGCGGTTCCTGCCCAGTCCTGCAGGTAGGAAACAGGACTGCCAGGGGCCGCTGGGGAGGATTATGGTTGGGGACTACGAAACCTGGAAGAGCGGTGCACCGTTAGGCCCAGCCTGGCGGTATGGGCCTAGGAGGCTGTGGCGTTGTGTGAGGACGCGTGCTAGAGTGGAGGGGCGTTTCCAACTGACTTCCCCTTCGTCCTGTGCAGATGGCGGCGGCGGAGGCGGTACACCACATCCACTTGCAAAACTTCTCACGTTCGCTGCTTGAGACCCTCAATGGGCAGCGGCTGGGCGGGCACTTCTGTGATGTGACGGTGCGCATCCGCGAGGCCTCGCTGCGCGCGCACCGCTGCGTGCTAGCCGCCGGCTCGCCCTTCTTCCAGGACAAGTTACTGCTCGGTCACTCGGAGATCCGCGTCCCACCGGTGGTACCCGCCCAGACGGTGCGCCAGCTCGTTGAGTTCCTCTACAGCGGCTCCCTGGTGGTGGCACAGGGTGAAGCTCTGCAGGTACTTACCGCAGCGTCGGTGCTGCGCATCCAGACGGTCATCGACGAGTGCACACAGATCATCGCGCGGGCCCGCGCCCCTGGCCCTGGCCCCCCAGCGCCAGCGCCCCCTCCTGCCCCAGTGCCCCCGCCGCTCCCGCCCGCGCAGCTGCGCCATCGCCTGCGCCACCTGTTGGCTGCGCGTCCCCCGGGCCACCCCGGTCCCGCGCACAGCCGTAAGCAGCGCCAGCCGGCGCGCCTGCAGCTGCCCGCGCTCCCAGGGCCCACCAAGGCTGAAGAGCCCGATGTCGACTCCGCACTGCCTGCGCCCACCGACGACACCGGAGGCGACGACGACGGCGAGACCGAAGGCGAGAACGACGGTGATGATGGGGAAGGAGGCGGGGGTCCGGGCGGAGCCCAGGCGCCCCACACCTTCCCCGACTGCGCAGCCAGCTTCCTCACTGCAGCTGCAGACAGCGGGCGGGAGAACCCCCCTGCACCTGCCGGCCCCCCTGATTACGGCGGTGCTGGGAGGGACTTCCTCCGGGGGGCGGCGGCGGAGGAGGACGTGTTTCCCGACAGCTACATCTCTGCCTGGCACGATGAAGACAGCGCAGCTGAAGGCTGTCCTGCCGAGACCCCCGCCCAGCCCGACTGCGTCCTGGCGGCTCCCCGCCAGCCCGGTGTGAAAACTCCGGGGCCACCCTCTGCGCTCTTTCCCTTTCACCTGGGGGCTCCCGGGCCGCCCGCGCCCTCAGGGCCAGCCCCTGCGCCTCCGCCTGCCTTCTACCCGGCGCTCCAGTCCGATGCTACCCCTGGCTCACAGCTGGGAGAGGCCCCGGCCACACCCACGGCTCCCACCCCAGCCGCATCGGGCATCCCTGCGCGGGCAGTGGGTGCGGAGCCACCCGCGTATGAGTGCAGCCACTGCCGCAAGACGTTCAGCTCCCGGAAAAACTACACCAAGCACATGTTCATCCACTCGGGTGAGCAGCGGGGAGTGAGGAGGGAGCCCCCTTACCGCAGGTGTCGGAGGGCCTTGGTCCCTGGTCACTGGAGACTCACTCCCCCAGGAAGGGTGGCCCTGGCCCGCGGGGCCCCTCCCGGTCCTGGTCAGTGGGTTCCTGGGGACCTCAGGTCTTGGCTGTGTGACCTCCAGAGGGTCACAGGGCTCCAGGCCTCAGCTGCACCCTCTGTAAACTGGGGAGTAGCCCCAGTCTGTAGTTCTTTGGTGTCCCCAGAGGTCCTGGAAACTGAACACCCCCCTCCTCCCTGTGTGTGTGGCTGCCTGGGAGGGAGGGAGACCAAGCCGGGAAAGCTCCTCCACACAGAGCCAGTGCTCCCTGCTCACCTCTCTTTTAAGTGGGGATCCTGCGCCTGGGTTGGGGCAGCAGGTCTGGGATGGCAGGAATCTAGGGGGACATGACCAGATTGGAGAACAGTGTTCCAGAAAGCCCTGCAGATGGGTGGCCCAATAATAGTCCAAGAAGCCCTCTTACCTGAGGAGGGAGGGGACGGGGGGGGGGGGGGGGTGCACAGTGGGGGAGGCAGGAATGGGGGCCCTACGAAGAGAGAGGGCCCCTCCAACTTCTGCCAGGCGTGTGCGTGTTGTGGAGACCACTCTGCAGCATGGGGAGGATGGAGCCACCCTTAGAAGTAGGCTGGGTGGTAGAGAGCCAGGGCCCCAGTGTGTGCAGGGAGGGCGCTGGGACAGGGGTGTGTGGATCGCGTGTGCCCTCAGAAGGGGATCAAGGCAAGCAAAGACGTTTCAGGGGGAGGAAAGGGAACCAGACACGAACACCTGGTTTTATTGTGAGTGGTAGGGAAACCACCGTATATTTTTACAGTGGGGGCCGGATTCCAGCCTAAATTGGCCATCTCCGCTGCAGGGGGGGGGGGATGGGAGAGGCCAAGGATGCGGCCTGAGCCAGGTGCCTGGACCTGGCTGGCCTGGGGGACTTGCAGCCTGCTGAGAAGTCAACACTGAACAGCTCCAGTGTCCGTCTTCCGATGTAGGGCGGGGCAGGGCCGCCTGCGCTATTGCCTCAGGAACATTAGCAGCCAGCGGGGTTCTGGGCAGTGGGCGCTTCGGGCACGAAAGGGGCAGGGGTCCAGTTCTCTCCTCCTGTAGGGACATAGGCCCTTACCAGACTGTCCCCAGAAGGTTGGCCGGCGATCTGAGCGCTCAGGAAGAGGTTCTACGGGCACAGCAGGCATAGGGGGAGGGGGAGACGAATGAGGCTCGGGCGTCTCCCTGTGCCAGGCACGGTGTGGTTTAGGGATGACCAGCTGTCCCAAGGACATGGGGAGTCCAAATGGGAAAGGACTGTGACATGAGAGGGTGACAGTACTTGCTGGACTGGGTATCTCCAGCCACGTGTGAAGTGGCCGCAAGTTGGAGGGACCTCAGGCAGGCAGGAATATCCTGGAATGAGGAGTGGTCCGCAAGGGAAGGGGATTCCCTGCCGGGCTACGGGATGCCGGGGCGTATGTGGCTGGTCAGTAATGTCGGGCAGGGGGTCCGGGAGTGAAGGGCGCCCCGAGCCCACCCCAGCCTGGCTGACGTGCGGACGCGCTCGCTCGCCCTGTCGCCCGCAGGGGAGAAGCCGCACCAGTGCGCCGTGTGCTGGAGATCCTTTTCGCTGCGCGACTACCTGCTCAAGCACATGGTCACGCACACGGGCGTGCGCGCCTTCCAGTGCGCTGTCTGCGCCAAGCGTTTCACGCAGAAGAGTTCGCTCAATGTGCACATGCGCACCCACCGCCCGGAACGCGCGCCCTGCCCCGCCTGCGGCAAGGTCTTCTCGCACCGCGCGCTGCTGGAGCGCCACCTGGCGGCGCACCCGGCACCCTGACCCGGGCCGGCCACCCACGCCACCCGCCCAGGCCAAGCCCTCACCTGCGGCCCCGCCTACTCGCGTCTCGGCTGCTGAAGCACGGCCCCTCGTAGCATTGCCGGTGACTCCAGGGGTGGCCGCGCCCACCGCGGCCCCTTGACGGCCCTCGGGCTACCAGACTCGGGGCCCCTCTGCCCTGACCCTATCTCCTCTCCAGACCTCACCAAGACCTGCAACTCTCCCTTTCTCCTCCCTATTTTTGGGACCTCCAGGTGGCGGTGGGCTGGGGGTGGGGATAGCTAGGGACCCGACCACCTCTGAAAACACCGGGGCCCCGCGGCTGGTTCACGTTCCCCCGACCCGGCCCGTAGGTGGGGGGAGTCTCGGCCCCGCTGGGCAGGACTTCCCGT
This sequence comes from Dasypus novemcinctus, assembly GCF_030445035.2. Taxonomy (NCBI): domain Eukaryota; kingdom Metazoa; phylum Chordata; class Mammalia; order Cingulata; family Dasypodidae; genus Dasypus; species Dasypus novemcinctus. Next base: position 87,803,595 of record NC_080690.1, on the reverse strand, counting down.
CTCCCTATCCAGCAACAACCCTTCTCGTCGGTGCCCCAGGAGCTCAGGTGACCCCGGCAAGGACCTGAATCGCGCCTCGGGAAGCCCCTAATAAAGGATGGAGGGTCGTGGCGTGAGCCCGAAGCCATGAGCTCCAGGGGCCGTGCATGTGTCAACCCCGCAGCGGGCTGTGCGCGCCAGAGCTCGGCCGCTCGACCTCTCCTCCTGCGGCCAGTCGCCTAGACCATCGAGGCCTCTTGGGGGTGGGGATTCGCGTGAGCCTACGGCAGGCGCTTGGCTCTTCTAGAGCCCTGGGTCCCGTGGGTCTCGGAGGGGGTGGCCGCATGTGAGCCTGGCGATCAGGAGGTCTGAGGCTCCTTTCCTCGTCTCTGCTGTCCAGGAGGCAGACGTCATCCCCCACATCCCAGGTCTTCCTGCCAGACTCCAACCCTTTACCGTCCCACTCGCGCCCTCCATTTCTGACAGGCATGATGGTTGAGCACTTTACTTTCGGGGGCTCAAGGAGAGTTCCAGGGCTAGCCCTCTGTGAAGTGGGCTGAAGACAGAGTCCCCCGATGGCCAGCTAGCATGTGCCCAGCCGCCAGCCCAGCAACTCTGTCTTACACATCCAGCGTATCAGGGCTCCTGGCCTGGATTCCCTGCCCCTGCCCCAAGGTTTGGAACCTGGACGTGTGGTGCCACCTGAAGGAACAGGTGCCAGTGGGACCTGCTGTGTCCTGGGCCAATGGCAGCGGGTCTCTGAGCCTCACCTATGACTGCTTCCAGAGGTGAGGGGCCAAGGCCTTCCGTTCATGCCGTGCCAGAGCTGGCCCGTCCATATAGGTGCTGAGCTCCAGGCCACGGTGCCAATGGGTATCTGCTGAGTCCCTGCTGCCTACTTGGCAGGGGGCTGAGTTCCCGCGTCTTGCTACTTTGGAGCACAGGGTCCTGGGTCTAGTGGACAAGGCGGCTGGCACCCGAGGACAGGGCTCCCCAGGCTGGAGCCAGGCAGAGCAAAACAAACAGGAGGGGGAGGCGGGGCCACTATCACCAGTCCCTGGGCCACCCCATGGGGGCAGGCCAGGCAGGCTGCCCTGGGGAGCCCGAGGTCAGGGACGGCCAGCCTGGGCGGCAGAAGCCAGCCGGCACACACCGTGGCCACTTCTCTGCGGAGGGGCCAGTGCCATGGGCTTCAGACAGCAGCAGGCCCTCCTGGCGCTGCTTTTTCTGCTGTGGGTGCTGGGGCAGCCCGTGTGGCCCGCAGCCGTGGCCCTGGCGCTGCGCTGGCTGCTGGGGGACCCTGCGTGCTGCGCGCTGCTCGGCCTGGCCGGCCTGGCCTGGCCCTGGCTCGGCCCCTGGACGCCCCACTGGCTGGGCCTGGTGGCCGCGGTGTTCGCACTGGCCCTGTTGCCAGCACGGCTGCCCCCAGCACTGCGCTGGCTCCCAGCCGACGTGACCTACGTGGCCCGCATCATCTGCCTGGGACTAGGGGTCCACGCCCGCTTGAGGCGCCGGCCTCCTGACACCTTCGTCGCTGCTTTCGAGCGACGGGCGCGAGCCCAGCCAGACCTCGCGGCTGTGGTGTGGACGGGGCCCGGGAAGCGTGCTGTCTCCCTCGGCGAGCTGGACGCCCGCGCCTGTCAGGCGGCCTGGGCCCTCAAGGCCGACGTGGGAGGCACCCGGGAGTCTGCCGCCCTCCTGGTGCAGGCCGCCCGGGCCATCCCCGCCCTGGGCGTGTGGCTGGGGCTGGCCAAGCTGGGCTGCCCTACGGTCTGGATCAACCCGCACAACCGTGGGGCACCGCTGGCGCACGCTGTGCTCAGCTCCGGCGCCAGAATACTCGTGGTGGATCCTGGTGAGGACCCCAGGGGCCAGTGGAGGGTGAGGGGAACCAGGACAGGTGCGGACTAGGGGTTAGGAGGTCAGAGGTCATGGTGGGAGCACTCCCCACTTCCCTCCCTCCCTGGAAAATAATTCTGAGGGTGTCACAAAGGCAGCTTCAATCCCTTTTTGGCACGCAGTAATTTGCCTCTGCCCCTTCTCCGGGGCTCACGCCCTCCTCAGCCTTCCCATCTCGGAGGTGGGCCTGCCTCACTTCCCACTCTGGCCCCTGCAGACCTCCGCGAGAGCCTGGAGGACATACTGCCCGAGCTGCAGGCTAAGAACATCTGCTGCTTCTATCTCAGTCACTCCTCGCCAACCCCGGGCGTGGGGGCCCTGGAGGCTGCCCTGGAGGCTGCGCCCTCGGACCCTGTGCCTGCTGACCTCCAGGCCGGGATCATGCCACGAAGCCCTGCCCTGTACATCTACACCTCAGGGACCACCGGTGAGGGCCCAGCAGCCTCTGAACTCTCACCCTGATCCGACCCCCAGCCTGACCTGTGTCTCAAACTTGATCTCTGGAATCCTACCCGCTTTCTGATCCTGATGCCTGGCCTGAACTCTTGACTCCCAGTGTGATTCACGCATTCAATGCCAAAATCCTGCCACTGCCAGTAAACAGCCCCTGAAACCCTCTGATCTTTGACCTGTTATTCCAGTTGAAAGTCAACCTCTGAACCTCAAGCCCAGTTTGTTCTCCCTAACCCCACTGTGAATCCCACATTTGATCTCACTCAGGGAACCTCGAAACCCAATCAATCCCTGATCATGGGGAGTCTACCCGTCTGCGGGTTCATTATTGACTTACTCCACATCAGTGCTATCCTTTCACCACCCTTTCCTCTCAGGACTCCCGAAGCCGGTCATCCTCACCCATGAGCGGGTGCTGCATATGTGCAAGATGATGTCCTTGGCAGGGGCCACAGCCAAGGATGTGGTCTACGTGGTCCTGCCTCTGTACCATGCGGTGGGGCTTGTCATTGGGGTTCTTGGCTGTCTGGATCTCGGTAAGCCTTTCCCTGAGGACCTCTCCAAACCACCAGAGTGGGTGTGACGGTGGGGCTCTCCATTGACAAGACCCCATAGGCTACACAGCACCCAGTCTCTGCTTTGATAAGGGATATATAGCAGGAAGTGCCAGGGCCACCTGGACAGAGGCTTGGATGCCTACACAGCCCCTAATGGCTTTGGGCCACGTGCTCTGGCCATGAGGTGACAAGGGCTTGCAGGAGTGTGGTCGTGGACTTTCATGGAAGCCTCTGAGCGCTTGGGAGGTGACAGGGATGCTGGTGCCAGAGTTGGGACATGGCCCCAGGAAGTGCTGGTGAGGGATGACTGCCAAGTAGTTTCTTCAGGCTGTCTCCCCTGGACCCCTGAGTATTCAGACTGGGATCTCTATACAGCCTGTTCTTTATGTTTTAACATTTTTCTTATGAAAATTTCTAAATACACTAAAAAATTTCTGAATACATACACACACACACACTCAAACAAACCCTAAATTCTTATGGACCCACCACTTAGTTTCAGCCACCATCAGCACTTTGCTTCTCCCTCCCCCTGCTGCTTATGTTTTTACTCTATTTTAAATTTTAGAAACACATTGGGAAAAAAGAATAGTTTGATGTCAATATCATCACTCAGCCTCAACAAACTGTTAACATATAGCCAACTGCATTTTACATATACTGTCTTAGTGTGCCAGGGCTGCTATGACAGATACTACACACTGGCTGGCTTAGCAACAGGAATTTATTGTCTCATGATTTTGGAGGCTAGAAGCCCAACATCGAGGTCTCAGTAGGCCATGCTTTCTCCCAGTGGCATTCTGGTGCTGGCTTGCTGCAGTGCTCAGGGTCCTCAGCTCGCATCTCTGCCTCTGTCACATGGCCATCTGCCTCACCTTGTGTTTGTTCCTCTCAATTGCACTGATTTATGATTTCTAATGACTTGGACTTCTACTTACTGACTGCATCTGAATTTCCTTTGCTTTTAATAACTCCAGACGTGGATTAAGGTTACACCTGATCCAACTACTTACATTTTAATATTTTAATGTGTTGAGTCTGGAATTTAGTTCCTGAAGTGTCTGTTCCTTAAGTTTGTCTCAGCTAGTGATGTGACAGAGATTTCCTGGAATGCCAGGAACTAACAAAAACACACAACTGCCTTTCACAGTCTTTACAGATTAACTTCCTATTGGTGCTGTCCTTTGGAGCTTAGTCCTCCTCACAGTGAACCTTGAAGAACAGCCTAAGAAAGCACAGTGTCCTCTCCAGTCTTTCCTGAATATGCATCTTGTCCTGGACATGTGCTCTTGCCTTGGGGATTCCCCCATTAACAGGAATCTGAATGCACCCCATTATCCTATGAAATAGACTTTCTGGTTCCTGGAGTTCTATTATATGTTCAAAAGCCAGAACTCCTATGCAATTTGATTGTTTCTTAGACCGATATAGATGTTTGCAAGTTATTTCTGCCTGCAGGACAAATCTAGGAGGGTGAACAGGAGATGAGTCCTTCAGACTGCCACCCGATAGGCTGGCACAGGCTACATGCACCCCAGTAAGCACAGAGGGGCTACTCTGCCCTCCAGAACTGGGGCCTTGGGCCGCACTGCCCTGTAAGTGCAGGTTGTCTCCACAGCAAGCCAGTGAGGGGCACCTCAGGAGTTTCCTACTTTTTTTTTAAATTTAAAAATAATTTATTGAAGTGTATCATTCATATATGAACATACAGGAACAGTAAGTGTATAGTAAAAGCTGTGAACTTATAAAACAAACATGCAGAACATCATAAAAGTCTCACACCTACCTTTTTTTTTTTTTTCCGAAGTACTGGGGTCTGGGGATTGAACCTGGGCCCTTGTATGTGGGGAACTGGCACTCAACCACTGAGCCACATGGGCTTCCCTGAGTTAATTTCCTCGTTTGTTTGCTTGTGTTTCTGTTATTTCAGGAGGCACCAGGAACCAAATCCAGGACCTCCCACATGGGAGGCAGGCTTTCAACCATTTGAGCCACATCTACTCCCCTCACCTACCATTTTTAAGTTGCCTTTTTTTTTTTTCTGAGTTGGCACTTTCCCAGTTACTGCAGCCCTCTGTTATTTGGAGCCCTGAGAAAGGTGGCTCTGTCCATTTGTGCTAGTTGTTCAAAGATTTTGTAGGGAAATAGAACCCTGGAACATCTCACTGCTCCATCTTGGTCAACTGGTTAAACTACTTTTATTTACACACCGTATTCACCAAACACACACTCCCACTGCCCCTTCTCCTCTTCCCCTGGTAACCAGCTGGGCTATTCATAAAACATTCAACATTATCAATACTGATAATATTCACAGCCCCTTATTTAGCAGTGATCCCTTTGTACAGTCACCAAGCTTTTTTTACACATCCTGGGGACAGAAGTCAAACTCAGACCTATGCCCTCTGAGCTGTCCACTGAGCTCCCCTGAGTGCAGTCCTGGCTAGGCCAGAACTCAGGGATAAGCCCGACATCATCGCTGTGCTTCAGGAGGCCACAGTCAGGTGGTAAGAGCTTGGAAGCACAACACAAACCTCCCTTCCTCCCTTACCCCAGGAGCAACCTGCGTTCTGGCCCCCAAGTTCTCTGCCTCCTGCTTCTGGGATGACTGTCGGCAGCACGGTGTGACTGTGATACTATATGTGGGCGAGGTCTTGCGGTACCTGTGTAACACTCCTCAGGTGAGCGCTTCAGAGAAGCCATTAGGTGAAGCTCTAAGATTAGGACCCCGTCCTGAACTCCCAAGGTACAGATGCCCAACGAACATCCCAGGTAAAGGCCTCAAACAAGGTCCCTCGGATAAAGCACCCGTAGGGATCAAGAGTCCAAGATAATGAGTCCCAAATAAGGTTCCTGATGTTTCCTTGGCTGACCAGCTGTGCTGTCTTGGGCGTATGACTTCACTTCTCAGTCTTACTGTCCTCATTTGGAAAATGGAGAGAATCATAGCTCCTACCTCAAGAGGGTGCTATGAAGATTAAATAAACTAATTGTATGTAAAGTGCCTAGAACAGGGTATGACTTAGGGTAAAATCACTAGGTGTGAGCCAACCTCATCCCTGCAGAAAAATCGAGGTTAATTGTCTCCAGACAAGGCACCCAAATAACACTGGCTCCAGGTAAGGCCTCTAGGTAACCAACCAGGTAAAAGTTCCAGGTAACTACCCCCAGATAAGGACGCCAGACATGCCCTCCAGTTAAGAGCCTTCAGGAAACCCCTCCCTAGTTAACCACCCCCAGGAAAATCCCCAGGTAAGGCCCTCAGGCAATCTTTCTTCCCAAGTGGGGCTTCCAGTCACCCTCCAAGTAACTTCCAGATAAAGGCCCCTAAGTGACCCCTCCAGGTAAGGCTATGGGGCAATTCCTCAGGTAAAAGACTCAGGTAACTGCCCTCAGGAAAGAGCCCAGGTATTTCCCCCAGATGAGCCTCCAGACACCCCCAGATAAAAGTAAAAATAACCTAGTAACCCTCAAGTAGGACCCCCAAGGAAACTCCCTTCAGGCAAACTCATCAGGTAATGCCTTTACCCTTTAGGTAAAGGCTGCAGGTTACTAACTCAAGTAAGAACCCCAGGTAGCTTCCCTAGGAGCAGTGGCTCCCCAGCCGCTGCACCTCACCCCCTCTTCCACCAGCAATCCTTAGGTAACTCTGTCCAGTTAAGGACCCAAGGTCTGCCCCATCCACCCCCGGTAGTTGAAGATTCCAGGGCATGCCCCTTAGATGCCTTCTCCTCACTTGTCTCTGTATGTCTCTGCAGCGGCCTGAGGACCGGACACACACGGTCCACCTGGCTATGGGTAACGGACTCCGGGCAGATGTGTGGAAGACCTTCCAGCAGCGCTTTGGCCCCATACGGATCTTGGAAATGTACGGCTCCACAGAGGGCAACGCTGGCTTTGTCAACTATCCAGGGCGCTGTGGGGCCCTGGGCAAAACGAGCTGCCTCCTTCGAGTGAGTGGGTTGGGTGCCAGGCATGACAGTGGCCCTATTTGTGGCTGGGACCACAGGACCCCTGCTGACACCCCGACCTTCCACCCCAGATGCTGTCTCCCTTTGAACTTGTGCAGTTTGACACAGAGACCGAGGAGCCTGTTAGGGACAAGCAGGGCTTCTGTATCCCGGTGGCACCAGGTATGGCTGCTGAGGAACCTTCCCTGGGTGAGAGAGGGGTGAACCCTCAGTATTCTCCTTGGCTGGAACAAGCCACCCAAAGCCTAGAGGTATGTGCCTGGACACCTACCTGCCCAGTGGAGTGTCTGCAGTCCTCACTTGGCCTCTGAGTCCCCCCTGACCACTGCTCTGGGACCCTCTACCCCTCTGCTTCTCAGCTCTTCCCCAGGTTCCCTGCCTACCCTCTCACTATGGTCTCACTTAGCATCCGTCTCTGAGTTGTTCTCTGAAGCTTTCTTTGGGGGTCACATCCTCCCAGGCATCAGTCCCCTCTCACCTTTACCTTCTTGTATCTTCTCTCCTGGGGCCTTGTAAGGCCCTGGCATGTCTTTCTCTTCCCATCTGCATTGCTCATGGCCCTCACGGGCCTCTCTGATGCCTTCTCTCTCCTGCCTCTGTGGCCTGTCTCTCAGGGACTCTCTCTGTTCCTGAGTCTCTATATCTTTCCCCATCTCTGGGTCTCCCTCCATTTCTGTACCTCATCGAGTTTCTCTATCTCCCCATCTCTGGGTCTCTGGTCTCTCCCATCTCTAGACCTCCCTGACTCTGGATGTCTTTCTCTGTCTCTGAAACTGTCTCTGTCTCTGGCAGGGTTCCAGGTAATGAAGAGTCCACAGGTGCGGGAATCCCGGCTGGAGATTTGTGGGTTCCTGGGGATCTTGTTCACGGTTAATATCCCACCCCCAGGGGAGGCGGGGCTCCTGGTGAGCCGGGTGACGAGCCAAAACCCCTTCCTGGGCTACCGCGGCTCCCCAGAGCAGTCCGAACGGAAGTTGATGCGGAACGTTCGGCGCTCAGGCGACGTTTACTACAACAGCGGGGACGTGCTGGTCATGGACCATGAGGGCTTCCTCTACTTCCGGGACCGGCTTGGGGACACCTTCCGGTCAGGGGCGGGGCGGGGCTTCCCTGGCAGGCAGGGGCGGGCGGCCCGGCCTTCCTGCTCTTCGGGGAGTGGCGCTGGAAGGCGGGGCTCCCGTGGGGCGGGGCTCCCGTGGGGCGGGGCTCCCGTGGGGCGGGGCTCCCGTGGGGCGGGGCCCCTGCGGTGGAGGGCGGGGCTGGGAAGGCAGAACTTTCCACCCCGTGGGAGGTGGGGCTTGGTGGGCAGGGGCGGGGGCCGCCAATCCCTGGCTTTACCCCCGCAGATGGAAGGGGGAGAACGTGTCTACCCGAGAGGTGGAGGGCGTCTTGTCGCTCATGGACTTCTTCCAGGAGGTGAACGTCTACGGAGTGTCTGTGCCAGGTGCGGAAGACACCTGTTCATGATCCTACACCAGCCGTGCGGGTGGCTGGTTGTACCTCATTAAACAGGAGGGGACACTGGGGGTCCAGACAGGTGTGGAGACTTGCCCAGGGGCACCGCCTGTGAACAGAGCTGGGCCAGGCAGTGTCGGCAGTGGGTCAGGCAGGGTGGGTGGGTGCAGGGAAGGGACCAGCGGGGCCGGTCTGCTTTCCAGGATGTGAGGGCAAGGTGGGGATGGCGGCCGTGCAGCTGGTCCCCGGCCGCACCTTCGACGGGCAGCAGCTGTACCAGCACGTCCGTGCGTGGCTTCCTGTCTATGCTGTTCCCCATTTCATCCGTATCCAGGTGAGCTCAGGTCGGTGGGATTGGGCCGGTGGGTGATCATGGCCTGGGGGAGTCATGGCCATGGGGTCATGGACACCATCCTGGCAGGACGTCCTGGAGGTCACAGGCACTTTCAAGCTGGTGAAATCCCGGCTGGTGCATGAGGGCTTCAACGTAGATGCCATCTCTGACCCGTTGTTCATACTGGATGACCGAGCCCAAGCCTTCCAGCCCCTGACACCAGAAACCTACCGGTCTGTGTGCGATGGAACCTGGAAGCTCTAACCAGCATGCCAGTCCACAGGACACCTGGAGAGGCAGGCCCTCATGCCAACCACCACCCCAGCCTGTAGTATCTCCTCTGCCCTCAACTTTCATGGGATCATCAGGAATCACAACTCGACCATTTCCCAGCAGCCCTGGATGAGACATGAGGGGTGGTACTATAGCCCTGAGCAAGAATAAATTCAGATGTGTGTACACAGTGTTTTGCACATGTGGAGGAACAAGGGATGCATGCATGTGCAGCTTCCTGCCTTCCCCCACCCCCAACTCCCAGATGCCTTCCTTACCTAGGAGGCCCTTCAGTCTCCCAGCTAGGGACCTCAGCTCGGCAAAGCCAGAGGCATGAGAGGAGCCAGCCAGCCTTGCAGCCACCCGATTGGTGAAACACCAGAGGTGCCTCCACCTGTGGGTCTTTGGGGACTACAAGGGCACTGGGCCTGAAGCTGGGCCCAAGCCCAGGGTGGGTTAGTGGAAACAATTGTGAAGCAGGCTAGTAAGATAGGGAATTAAGAGATGGATCTGGAACCTGGCAGAGAGTCCACGTGGACATCAGTAACCCCCAAGATGGCTGCTGGAAGACCCCCAACCTCAAGATTCTGCAATCCAGAACAGAGACTTCTTCTGGGAACAAGGAAAAGCCCTGGATGTTTCCTAGGGACTTTATCATTGGGTCCTCACTAGGGGATTGATGGGTGGAGTCATCAATCAAAACAGCAAACAGCTGGAACCCCTCCCCTGCCATTAGCAAAGGAATGGAATAACTTATAGTTTATAAAGACAGCATGCGCTCACCCTGCTGTCTTGCTTCTGGACCCGCTCCTGCCCTCTGTGCATTGCTCTTGCCATTTTTCCTCTGCCACATGGCCATGCAAGTAAACTTGGGGATTTATAATTTATAATGGGGAATTATAGCTTGTAAATCAGCCCTCTTTATCCCTTTTCACCCCCTTCCTCTCTACCTGGGACCCCTACTCTGTTATTTTCTCCCATTTCTCTTCCCTCCCTAACTGAATAAATTACTGACCTAACTCATCTGGTGTGCTCTTTTATTTTTTATTTTTTCTAAGATTTATTTATTTATTTACCCCCCTCCCCCCATGGTTGTCTGCTCTCTGTGTCCATTCACTGTGTTCTGTGACCGCTTCTATCCTTATCAGCGGCACCGAGAATCTGTGTTTCTTTTTGTTACATCATCTTGTGCCAGCTCTCCATGTGTGCAGTGCCATTCTTGGGCAGGCTGTGCTTTCTTTCGCGCTGGGCAGCTCTCCTTACAGGGCGCACTCCTTGCACGTGGGGCTCCCCTATGCGGGGGACACCCCTGCGTGGCAGGGCACTCCTTGCATGCATCAGCACTGCACATGGGTCAGTTCCACACGGGTCAAGGAGGCCCGAGGTTTGAACCACGGAACTCCCATGTGGTAGGCGGATGCCCTATCCATTGGGTCAAGTCCTCTTCCCTCACCTGGTGTGCTCTTGAAATTCATTTCTGCAGCATAGCCAAGAACCTAGATAAAATCGGTAACAGTTGCTACCCCGGTGACTTGTAATCCTGGAGGAGGTGGCACAAGCGCTTTGATGGGCAGTCTGACAAGAGGGAGGCATGCTGGCTTGAGGTCAAATGGAAGAGGAGGTGACTAGGAGAGGAACATTGCTGAGAGAGCCTGCCTCTTTAAAATAATTTCTTTACAAGTGCAAAGGCCCTGGGACAAGGGTTGTAGGTGAGAGAAGTGTTCACCAAGGCCTCTAGAAGTATAGTCTGCACCTTATCAGGGGCTTTAAGTGCTGCCCCCTGTGTGGACTGTACTGGGGGCAGCATGGTGAGCGGACGCCAGGACCTCTTGGAAAGGTTGTTCATGCAGCCTAAGAGGCCGGAAGTGCCCCCAGGGCATTGTGGGAGCTGTAGCAGGGGTAAGCAGACCTGAGTCTTCTGGGAACTATAGTTCATGCCAGCTTGGACTGGAAGTGCCATCTGGGACATGGGGGAGCTGTAGGCAGGGGTGAGTGGGTGCTGAGGTCGCTGGGCAGTATAGTCCCCTCTGGCTCAGCTGAGTTGGAGTTGCCATCTGTGGCACCGTGAGCTCTAGTTGGGCTGTAAAATCCTCTAATAAAGGAGTCCTTGCTGTCTCAGGGGCAAGAGTGCCCCCAGGCATTGTGGGAACTGCAGGCACGATTAAGGGGACACTGAGGCTTCTGGGAATTGTAGTCCATGCCAGCTCAGAGCTGGCAGTGCCATCCATGGCCTTGTGGGAGATACAGTCAAGCTTCCAGGAGCTGTAGGAAGGGGCAAGCGTATACTGAGACCTCTAGAAATATAGTCTGTGTTGCCTTGGGGCTGGAAGTGCTGGCCAGGCATTACGGGTGCTGTAGGCTAGGCAAGGTCTTATAGGAGCCCAGTCTCCAGGAAATGTAGTTTGCTCTCTGCCTGGTGCTTTAAATGCTGACTAGTCATTGTGGGAGCTGTAATTTAGGAAGAGTGGAGACCAGGTGCTGAGAACTCCTGGAATTGGAGTCCATGCTATCTCCAGGACTGGAAGTGCCTCCTGACCCACTGTGGGAGTTGTAAGCAGTGGTGAGCAGAAGCTGAGACCTCTGGGAAGTGGTAGTTTGATCTGCTCCAAAACCAGAAATGCTCCTGGGGCATTGTGGATAACATGGGAATAAACAATATTAAGGGGAGCAGATGTAGCTCAAGTGGGTTGAGTGCTTGCTTCCATATATGAGGTCCCCAGTACTTTGTAAAAACAGCTCTCATTGTGGAGAAGATGTAGTGCAGTGGTTGAGCACCTGCTTCCCATTATGAGTTCCTGGGTTCAATCCTCAGTACCTCCTTTAAAAAAAAGGGGGGGAGGGACAGTGATATGGGAATAGAGAACAAGTATGCTATCAGAGCTAAGTTGGTATCTTTTCAAATTAGTAGGTTATAGACATAGGTTATAGAATACAAACCCTCGGATAACAACCAAGAAAGTTTTAAAAATTTACAGAAACAGAGGAGGGGCAAGATGGCAGCAGAATAAGAAGTGTGAAGAGTCACCTCATTGTACAGGGCAGTTAGTAATCACCCAGGGCTACCTAAAGCTCCTGTTTGGAGGCCCCAGGATCCTGTAACATCCTTGGAAGAATTGAAGGAGACTGCCCAACTGCAGAGATTTGTGGGTAGAGCACTCCATGCCATGGACACCAGTGCCCATGATGAAAACTGCCTCAGGAGCTATTCCATGGCTGGAATTAGAAGCTCCATTTCCCAAAAACAGGAGGAAGAGACAGTTGGGCACCAACTTCGGCTACTGATTAGTAACCTTGGCTGACTAAAGTATAATCCTAAGAACAGCTAAAGTTTGAACGTAAGTCAGAGAGAGGCTGATAGCCACCATTTTAACTCCAACCCAGACATGAGGCAAAGCAGAGCAAACCGAAAAATCACAGTGAAGGTAGGGACTGGCTTCTTTCCACCCAGATCAGATTGCAACCCTAGCCTAGGCTCCAGCCCACCTGTGGCAGGGAGGAAGCTGTGGGACCTGCACCAACCTCTCCTGGTAACTGCAGGCACATTCTGCCAGCACAGACTGAATAGTTGGACAGCTGGGACTCCATTCCCGCCCCTCAATAGGATAGGAGAGGAGCGGTTTCCTCAACCTCTCCAGACAATAGCAGATATTCTCTGCTTATAGGGACTGAACTGTTGGATGCCTGTGGTTCCACCCTCACCACCCAACAGGACAGAAGGGGGCTGGTGCTTCCTCAGCCTCTCTAGGCTTTGGCAGGCACTTTCGACCTACACAGACTGAACTGTTAAGCGCTAGTGGTTCCATTCCCACCCCCTAAAAGGCAGAAGAGACAGCACTCCCTCAGCCTCTCAGGACAACTGCAGACACATTTGGCCCACATGAATTAGCTTGTTGGGCACTCCATCCCCACAACTGGCAGGGGGGCAGGGGCAGTGCTGCTTGAGTCTACCTGGGCAACTGCAGTCATCTTGGACCTGCATGGCATAGATTGCTGCCCATACCTGCAGCTCCATCCATGCCCCAGGCAGAGGAGGAAGGGGTGTGAAGCCTCATGAGTCTCTCCGGGTAAATACAGACAGTCTTGGCCTGCATGACATGGATTATTACACACGGCTGTGGCTCTGTCGCTACCCCTGGTAAAGGAGAAAGGTGGGAGAAGCTTCCTTGGTCCCTGGGGCAACATGGGCAGCTTCAGTCTCCACAGCTTACAGCACCAACTACATCCTTGACTCTTACTGCACAACTAGCAAGAGAGAAAGGGCAAGAAGGCCCTAAACTAAAGAGAAACTGCACCCAGAATTAACACATCTAGTAAGCCAGATGCCGAGGCACCAACAAAAAGTTACAATCCATTCCAAATATATTAGTCAGCCAAAGGGGTGCTAATGCAAAGTACCAGAAATCTGTTGGTTTTTACAAAGGGTACTTATTTGGATAGACGCTTACAGTCACAAGGCCCTAAAGAGTTCAACCCTAGACTGCTTTCTCACCAAAGTCAGTTACCATGTGTTGAAGCAAGATGAAGGGCGATCTCTGCCTGGTCTCTCCTTCCTTCTTCCCCTTAAGGCTCTGTGGGCCCAGCTTCTGATCTCAGCTGTGGGCTGGCATAGGGCTCTTCTCAGGGTTTCCTATATCAGTCTGGCACAGGGCTCATTTCTTTCCAGGCTTTCTCAGTTGCAAACTATCGGTCAAATGGCTCTTCTCTCACGGGGAGGGGGGGCTCCAAGATCAAAATTGACCTCCCCCCTCCTCCTCCTTCTTCTGTAGCTTCTTCTGTGTATCTTCTTGAGTGTGTTTATATAGGCCAAAGGGGGCAGGGACATAATTCAAGTTATACCTTACTGTAGCCCAGTCAGAAGCCCTAAATTGATTTTATCAAGGAGACTTAATCAGAGGCCCCTCACTGAATCTAATACAATCAAAGGGCATTACACCCAGAGGAAAAGACCAGTTTACAAATATAATTCCTCTTTTTGGGGATTCATAAATCTCAAACTGCGACACCAAGAGACCAGAAGATATAGCCCAGTTAAAGGAAAAGATAAGCCTCCAGATGACATCTGATAAGGGTTTGATTTCCATTCTATATAAAGATATCATACAACTCAACAATAAAAGAGCAAGCAATCCACTTTAAAAATGGGCAAAAGATTTAAGTACACATTTCTCCAAAGAATTGGCCAAAAAGCACATGAAAAAAAAAAAGTTCCATATCTCTAGCTTTTAGAGAAATGCGAATCAAAATGACAATGAGATATCATCTCACACCACATAGAATGGCCATTATTTAAAAACAAAAAACAAGAAGCACTGGAAAGGATGTGGAGAAATAGGAACACTCCTTCACTGTTGGTGGGAATGTGAAATGGTGCAGCCTCTGTGGAAGACAGTTTGGCAGTTCCTCAGGAAGCTAAATATAGAACTGCCATATGATCCAGCAATTCTTCTACTGGAAATGTATCCAGAAGAACTGAAAACTATGACACAAACAGACATCTGCACACCAATGTTCAGAGGGGCATTATTCACAATTGCCAAGAGATGGAAATAAACCAAGTGTTCATCAACCAATGAATGGATAAGTAAAATGTGGTATACACATATGATGGAATACTTTGCTGCAATAAGGTGAAATTGGGACACATATATGATAACATGCATGAATCTTGAAGACATTATGCTAAGTGAGGTAAGCCAGACACAAAAGGACAAATATCACATGGTCTTGTTAATATGAACTAAATACAAAGAATAAATGCATGGAGTTAGAACCTATAGTATAGGGTATTAGGAGATAGGAGAAGGGCTGAGAAGGACTACTGATGCTTACTGTATGTAGAAATTTTAATTAACTTGATTGTAAAATAAATGGGAATGTGGCTGGAAATAGCAGTCTGGGGAAGTAAATGTCAACTGAAAGAAAGCTAGAGAATAATCTAGGCACTGAAAAACACAGTGAACTCAGAGGTAAATGAGAATTGTGGTTGATGGTACAGGTGCAAGAGTGTCTTTGTGAGCTAGAGCAGATGTACATCACTATGCAAGGTGGTGGGAATGTGGAGAAGCATGGGAAAACTACAATTGGTGTGACCTATTGTATTAGCCAAAGGGGTGCTGATGCAAAGTACCAGAGCTCTGTTGGCATTTATAAAGGGTACTTATTTGGGGTAGAAGCTTACAGTTACCAGGCCCTAAAGAGTCCAACACAAGGTACCATAAGAGGTACTTTCTACTATTAATCATATAATAAAACTATTACTGGACTTCTGGGGAGATGGCAGACTAGAAAGGCACAGGACTCTCTTCTCCTCCAGAAAAATAGCTAGAGGATAGGCTGAAACAGCCTAGAAAAAGATCTTCTAGGGTTTAGGACACCAGGTGAAGGCTGGACACTGCCCAGAGGAGAGAGGGACAAAGGAGGGAAATCGCGACAACAGAACTGTGAGTTTAGACCAGCGATGGCTGCTGCTGGCACCCTCCCCCACACTAAAGACACCAGATTCTCAGGCCTCTGGGTCTGTCACTACAGACAACGGGGGCTCCAGGGACCCACCACCCCAGGAAAGGGGAGACAGGGGCCCAGCCTAAGGCCAACTCAGCTCCTGACCCACATATTTGGTCTGCTGTGCCCCATGAGCGCTTCCAGGCCAGGTGCGGCCAGAGTGGTTTGCCCTGGAAACTGGCACAAGACTGGAGAAATCTGACCTTTGTAATCTCCCTCTCTTCTAGATGGGACTGAATGTTAAGGGTGCCTCAGGAAAGGGGAAATAGAGGGACATAGCCTAAGGCTGACTCTGCTTTTGACTCACAAATTTGGTCTGCTGTGTCCCAGGAGCCCTTCCAGGGCGAGTGGGGCCGCACCATTGTTTACCTTTGGAGACAGCAAGGGACTAAAGATATACAACCCTCCCAATCTCCTTCTCTACTAACCAAGACTGATTTCTGGGGACTCAGAGGGGAGTGGAAATATTTCCTAGCCAGGAAAAGGGAGGGGGCTGCCAGAGAAGGCTGGAGAACTGACTCAGAGAAAGTTTGTAACTATAAGGCTCTTAGCCTCCAGACAGGAAGCTCTATCATGTTGATCCACTCTGTGTTGCAACAAATACACTCCAACCAGGCATTGAACTGAGAGGGCTGCCAAAGATCACCACCTGCTGGCAGAGCAAGGAAATGCATGTGAAAAAATTAAAAATTAGAAGAGGCTTTTCCCAGCCTCTATAGCCTCTCTCCTCAAGGCCCTAGGAAGAAGGTCTACAACCAATTATTGGGTTCAGTGACAAGTTTTGAGCAACCAGCAGGGACAAGCCTAACAATCCAGGTTGAGCCAAGAATCAAAGAGCGGTGGTAACACACAGCCTCCTGCCACTAAATCCCAACAAAAAAGAAAGAAATTGAGCAGCTGAGTAAAATTCATCATAATCAGGTGCCTAGACATCAGCAAAAAATTACAAGTCATACTAAGAAAATGGAAGACATGGCCTAAGAAAAGGAATATATCAAAGCCCCAGAAGAGACACAGGATTTGAGAGAATTAGCAAGATACACAAAAATTTCCAAAGTCAAATTAATGATCTGAAATACAATATGACTAAAGAGATAAATGACATCAAGAACACATTGAGTGAAAGCAAAGAAGAATTTGAAATCTTGAACAGAAAAGTTTAAACTCTTCCAAAAAACTGAAAAGGAGGGAAAATTACATATATTTTAAAAATTTATTGAAATATATCACTCATACATAAACATACATAAATAATAAATGTATAATAGTTGTGAACTTACAAAACAAACATATATAAAATAAAACAAACATATATAACATCTTACTCTACCACCAATAACTTGCATTGTTTTTAAACCCTTTTTTAACTAATGATTAAAGAGCATATTACTACTAAACAAAGTATTTTCCCCTAACCAATCTGATTATTATCTTTATATCATTTATATATGAACATACATAAACAAATAAGTACATAGTAAAAGTTGTGCACTTACAAAGCAAACATGCATAACATCATACAGGGGTCCCATACATCAACTCTCCACCAACACCTTGCATTGTCATGAGATGTCTGTTACAAACTATGAAAGAACACGGCCAAAATCTAATAACCATAGTTCTTCTCTTACATTTGGTGTGTTTGTCCCCCAACCCACCCTATTATTTTTTAAATATATTTTTTAAGACAGAAGTTGTAAACTTTTTTTTTTTTTAAGATTTATTTTTATTTATTTAATTCCCCTCCCCTCTCCCGGTTGTCTGTTTTCTGTGTCTTTTTGCTGCGTCTTGTTTCTTTGTCCGCTTCTGTTGTCGTCAGCGGCACAGGAAGTGTGGGCGGCGCCATTCCTGGGCAGGCTGCACTTTCCTTCGCGCTGGGTGGCTCTCCTTACGGGTGCACTCCTTGCGCGTGGGGCTCCCCTACGCAGGGGACACCCCTGTGTGGCACGGCGCTCCTTGCGCGCATCAGCACTGCGCATGGGCCAGCTCCACACGGGTCAAGGAGGCCCAGGGTTTGAACCATGGACCTCCCATGTGGTAGACGGACGCCCTAACCACTGGGCCAAAGTCCGTTTCCCAGAAGTTGTAAACTTATAAAACAATCGTGCCCATGTGCAGAATTCCCAAACAACACCCCTCCATCAACATACCACAATGTGGTGTGGCATTTGCTACAGATAAAATAATATTATCTGATTATTGCCATGTCCATAGTGTACATTTGGCTCACATTTTCTATACTGCCTCAGTATCAACACAGTACATCTTTTGCATAGATGCAAGGATATTATATTATTACTACTAACCACAGTCCATAGGTCACTCCAGCTGTATTTCCCCCATGCTTCTCCTGTGGTTTTCCCATGCTTCTCCACATTCCCAACACCCTGCAGTAGTGATATACATTTGTTCTAGCTAACAAAGGACACTCTTACATCTGTACCATCAACCACAATTCTCACCCACCTCTTGGTTCACTGTGCTATCCAGTTCCTAGATTATTCTCAAGCATTCTGTCAATTGGCACTTACATAACTAGACTACCATTTTCAATCACATCCCCATTTATAAACTGTTACTGTGTGTTACCATCCACTCATTTCCACAATTTTACAGTAAAGCTAATTAAAACTTCTACATACATTAAACATCAGTAGTCCACTCAGTACTTCTTTTATCTCCTTTAAGAATCCACCATCTACCACCAGGTCTTGAAGATATTTTCCAATAATTTATTCTAGAAGTTTTATGGTTTTTGCTTTTATTTTTAGTTTTTTTGATCCATTTTGAGTTAGTTTTTGGATAAGGTGTGAGATAGGGGTCCTCTTTCCTTCTTTCAGCTATGGATGTCCAATTCTTTCAGTACCATTTGTTAAATGGATTGTTCTGCCCAAGCTGTGTGAGATTGACAGGCTAGTGAAAAATCACTTGACCATATATGTGAGGGTCTGTTTCTGAACCATAAATTTGGTTCCATTGATCTATTGTGTCTGTCTTTAGGCTGGTACCGTGATGTTTTTACCACTATAAGTAGGTATTATGATTTAAAGTCTGGAGATGAGGGCTCACTTTTCCTTTTTATGATGTTTCTGGCTATTCAGGACTCCTTACCCTTCCAAATAAATTTAATGATCAGGTTTTCAATTTTTTCTTTAATGCTGGTGGAATATTTATCGGGATTGCATTAAATCTGTATATCAATTTGAGTAGAATTGACATCTTAATGATATTTAGTTTTCCAGTCCATGAGCATGGAATGTTCTTCCAGTTATTTAGGGCTTTTTTGATTTGTTGCAGTTTTCTGAATAAAAGTGCTTTACATCATTGGTTAAGTTTATTCCTATTTGAGTTTTATCTGCCATTTTATTTTCACCACTCTTTTGACACTTTCAGTTACTTTTCTCGATATAATCTTCGCTTCTAGACACTCTTCCAGGCTCCTATCTCGTGTCTTTTCTTTTCAGGCTCTAGCACACTCTTTAGTATTTCCTGAAATTCTGGTCTCTTGCTTCAAAATTCTCTCAGTTTCTGTTTATATGTGACTATTTTAATTTTGCCCCCCTCCTTTTTTTAAATTAATATTTATTTCTCTCCCCTCCCCCCCCCCACCCCGGTTGTCTGTTCTCTGTGTCTATTTGCCGCGTCTTCTTTCTTTGTCCGCTTCTGTTGTCAGCAGCACGGGAATCTGTGTTTCTTTTGTTGCATCACCTTGTTGTGTCAGCTCTCCGTGTGTGCAGCGCCCTTGCTGGGCAGGCTGCACTTTCTTTCGTGCTGGGCGGCTCTCCTTATGGGCGCACTCCTTGCGCATGGGGCTCCCCTATGCGGGGGACACCCCTGCGTGGCAGGGCACTCCTTGTGCACATCAGCACTGCGCATGGGCCAGCTCCACACGGGTCAAGGAGGCCCGGGGTTTGAACTGCGGACCTCCCCATGTGGTAGACAGACGCCCTAACCACTGGGCCAAGTCTGCCACCTCGTCCTCATTTTTGAAAGACAGTCTTGCTGGATATAAGATTCTTGGATGGATAATTTTTCTCTTGTAGTATCTTAAATATATCAGACCACTATCTTCTTGCCTCCATGGTTTTTGGTGAGAAATCAGCACTTAATCTTATTGGATATCCCTTACATGTTATGCATGCCTTTTCTCTTGCTGCTTTCAGAATTCTCTCTTTGTCTTTGGCCTTTGACATTCTGATGAGTATGTGTCTTGGAGTTGGTCTATTTGGATTTTTTTGGATGGGAGTATGTTGTTCTTCTTGGACATGGATATCTATGTCCTTCAATAGTGTTGGGAAATTTTCTACCATTATTTCTTTAAATATTCTTTCTGCCCCTTTTCCCTTCTCTTCTCCTTCTGGGACCCCCATGACATGTATGTTTGCACGCCTTTTGCTGTCATTTAGTTCCCTGAGACCTTGGTCAATTTTTTCCATTCTTTTCTTCATCTGTTCTTTTGTATGTTCACTTTCAGAGGCCCTTTCTTCAAGCTCACCAATCCTTTCTTCTGTCTTCTCAAATCTGCTATAATA
Source organism: Dasypus novemcinctus (assembly GCF_030445035.2). Lineage (NCBI taxonomy): Eukaryota > Metazoa > Chordata > Mammalia > Cingulata > Dasypodidae > Dasypus > Dasypus novemcinctus. The sequence continues at coordinate 87,783,641 of NC_080690.1, read as the reverse complement.
TGATTCCAATGTTCTTTTAATTTCATTGATTGTACCTTTCATTCCCATATGATCTGCTATTTTTCTATGTATGCTTTCAAATTCTTCTTTGTGCTCATCCAATGTCTTCTATTTATTTATTTATTTTATTTTATTTTACTTCTCTCCCCTTCCCCCCACCCCAGTTGTCTGCTCTCTGTGTCCATTTTGCTGCGTGTTCTTCTTTGTCCACTTGTGTTGTTGTCAGCGGCACAGGAATCTGTGTTTTTCTTTTTGTTGCATCATCTTGCTGTGTCAGCTCTCCGTGTGTGCCGCTCCATTCCTGGGCAGGCTGCACTTTCTTTTGCCCTGGGCGACTCTCCTTACAGGGCACACTGCTTGCGCGTGGGGCTTCCCTACACGGGACAACCCTGCATGGAACGGCACTCCTTGCGTGCATCAGCACTGCACAAGGGCAAGCTCCACATGGGTCAAGGAGGCCCAGGGTTTGAACCACAGACCTCCCATGTGGTAGATGGATGCCCTATCCACAGGGCCACGTCCGCTTCCCCCAATGTCTTCTTAATATCCTTAATCTCTTAGCCATCTCATTGAATTTATTAAGGAGATTTGTTTGAACATCTATAATTAGTTGTCTCAACTCCTTTATGTCATCTGGAGGCTTATCTTGTTCCTTTAACTGGGCCATAGCTTCCTGTTTCCTGGTGTGGATTTTAATTTTTTGTTGGTGTCTTTGCATCTGGCTTACTAGAGTATTTTTTCTGGGTGCAGTTTTTCTCTTTAGTTTAGGGCTTCCTCTCATTTCTCCCTTGCTGGTTATGAGATAGGAGCCAAGCATGTAGTTGGTGCTATAAGCTGTGGAGGCTCAAGCTGCCTTCATTGCACCAGAGACCAACGAAGCTTCTTCCAACTTTCTCCTTTGCCAGGGGTAGGGACAGAGTCACAGCTATGAGACATAATCCATGTGCGGCCCTAGACCTTGGTTGCCCAGAGAGACTGATGAAGCTTCAAGCCCCTTTCTCCCCTGCCTCGGACAGGGATGGAGCTGCAGGTGTGGGCAGCACTCTATGCAGTGTGGGTCCCAGATGACTGTAGTTACCTTGGTAGACTTCTGATTTTCAGTCTATGCCAGCCACGGTTCCCTGCAGTTACCTAGATAGGCTGGTGCAGGGCTCCTCAGCCTCCTCCCTGCCAGAGGTGGGGCTGCAGCCTAGGCTACGGCTGCAGGCTGATCTGTGTGAAACTGTCAGTCCGGCTTCCCCTCACACTGGGGACGGAGTCAGAATGGTGGCTACTGGCCTCTTTCTGACTTGGGCTGGTTCTCACCCCAGCTGTTCCCAGGGTTATCTCTTAGCCAGCAAAGTCTCCCAATCAGTAGCCAAAATTGGCAGCCAACTGTCTCCTCCTTCCCTGTTTCTGGGAAATGGAGCTTCCAATTCCCATCACAGAGCAGCTCCTGGGGCGGCTTATGCCGCCAGAGTAGGACAATCACCAGCCTCTGTGGCTTGGCTGGTAATTTCCTAGAGAGGCTTGCACAGGTCCCTGCAGCTTTCTCCCTGCTGGAGGTGGCACTGGGGCCTAGGCTAGACCTGCAATATGATCTGGATGGGAAGAAGCTGGTTCCCACCAGCACTGGGATTCTCAGTCTGCCCCACTTCCCCTTGTGCCAGGTGCAGAGTTAAGATGGCAGCTCCCAGCCTCTTTCTGACCTGGACAGGCTCAAACCTTAGCTGTTCTCAGGATCATACTGTAGCCCACTGAATTTCCTCATCATAACTCCCTCCCCCATTTTGGGGAAGTGGCGCTTTCAATTCCAGATGCAGAACGGCTCCCAAGGCAGCTTGTGCCTCCAGTGGAGGATGGGCACCAGCCTCCATGGCATGGAGTGCTCTACTTATGAGTCTTCTCTGCAGAAGGGCAGTCTCCTCCTTCCACTCCCCCAAGGACATTGCAGGATGCTCTTCTGGCCTCCTGGAGCCCCCAAACAGGTGCTTCAGCTAGTTCCAGAGAGCTCTGGGTGTTTGCTAACTGCCCTGTAGCAGGAGCTGACTCTAGGAGCTCCTTACTCTGCCACCATCTTGCTGGTTCTCTACACAACATATTTTATGAAGCTAACATCATCCTAATACCAAAACCAGATAAAATACTACAAGAAAATAAAATTACAGACCAATCTCTCTAATGAACAGAGATGCAAAAATTCTCAACAAAATTCTTGCAAATCAAATCCAACAGCATATCAAAATACTTTTACTGGGGTATATGGGAACCCCTAATACTTTTTTAATGTAATTTTTTTGTGTGTGATCTATGTATCTTTAAAAACCAAAAATAAAAAAAAAAAGAAAGAAAATTTTAAAAAATTTAAAAAAAAGACTTTCATATCATGTCAAAGGGGAATTTATTTCTGGTATGTAAGACTGATTCAACATAAGAAAACCATACTACATAATACACCACATTAAAAAACTGAAGGGAAAAAAACCACATGGCAATCTCAATTGATGCAGAAAAGGCATTCAACAACATCCAGCATCCTTTTTTGATGAAAACACTTCAAAAGATGGAAATAGAAGGAAAATTCCTCAATATGATAAAAGGTATATATGAAAAACCTACAGTCAACATTATACTTATTGAGAAAGGTTGAAAGCTTTCCCTCTAAGATCAGGAACAAGACAAGGAGGCCCACTGTCACCACTTCTATTCAGTATTGTACTAGAAGTTCTAGCTAGGGTAATTAGACAAGAAAAAAAATGAAAGGCATTCAAATAGGAAAAGTAGAAGTAAAACTCTGTTTGTGGATGACATGATCCTGTACTTAGGGAATTCTGCACCTGAATAGCCAAAACCATTCTAAAAAAGATAAGCAATGTGGGAAGAATTTCACTGCCTGACCTTGAAAAATATTACAGAGCTACAGTGGCCAAAACCTCATGGTTGGGAAGCAGACGGAGCTCAACTGATAGAGCATCCGCCTATCATATGGAGGATCCAGGGTTCAATCCCCAGGGCCTCCTGACCAGTGTGGTAAGCTGGCCCACACGCAGTGCTGCCACATGCAAGGAGTGCCGTGCCATGCAGGGGCAAGGGGTCCCCATGCACAAGGAGTGTGCCCCACAAGGAAAGCTGCCCTGCGTGAAAAAAATGCAGCCCACCAAGGAGTGACGCCACAAGCTGACGCAGCAAGATGATGCAACAAAAAAGAGATACAGTTTCCCAGTCCCACTGGATAATGCAAGTGGACGCAGAAGAACACACAGCAAATGGACACAGAGAGCAGACAATGGGGATGAAGGAAAGAGAAGTAAATAAAATAAATCTTTAAAAAACAAACAAACAAACAAAAAACCCCAGCATGGTATTGGGAAGCAGATGTGGCTCAAGTGATAGAGCTTCTGCCTACCATATAGGAGGACCTGGGTTTGATCCGTAGAGCCTCCTGGTGAAAAAGAAAAAGAGAAAGTGTGCTTGCGTGAGTGCCTGTGTGGTGAGCAAGTGCCCGCATGGTTAGCCAGTGCCCACAAGAGTGCCTGTGTGGTGAGCCAATGCCTGCGCAACTGAGTCACACAGCAAGATGATGACGCATCGAAAGAGAGACAAGGGGAGAGTCAAGGTAAAGCACAGCAGAACTTCTCTCCACATCAGAGGTCCCCAGGATTGAATCCCGGTGAATCCTAGAGGAGAGAAAATGAGAAGAGAAGACAACACAGACAGCAAAAACAGCAGGGTGGGAGGAGGAGAAGGTGGGAAAACAAATAAATCTTAAAAAAAATCACACAAAAAACCAGCATGGTATTGACATAAAGATAGACTCATCAATCAGTGGAATGGAACTAAGAATCCAGAAATAAACCCTCACCTATACAGTCAAGCGATTTTTGAAAAACCTACGAAGTTAATATTAACAGGACAAAACAGTCTCTTCAACAAATGGTCCTTCCTGGGACAACTGGATATCTATAACCAAAAGAAAGAAAGGGGATCCCAATATGTCTCCTTATAAAAGAATCAACTCAAAATGGATCAAAGACCTAAGTGTAAAAGCTAGGACCATAAACCTACTAGAATAAAATGTAGGGAAACATCTTCAAGACCTTGTAGTAGATGATGTTTTCTTAGGCCTTACACGCAAAGCATGTGCAAAAGAAAAAACAGATAAATGGGACCTCCTCTAAATTAAACACTTTTACACCTCACAACTTTGTCAAAGGGGTGAAAAGGCAGACAACTCAATGGGAGAAAATATTTGGAAATCACGTATCTTATAAAGGTTTAATATCCAGGATATATAAAGAGATGTTACAACTCAACAATAAAAAGACAAACGACTCAATTAAAAAATGGGCAAAAGACTTGAATCGACATTTGTCCAAAGAAGAAATACAAATGGCAAAAAAAAAAAAAAACACATGAAGAAATGCTCAACATGACTAATGATTAAAGAAATGCAAATCAATCAAAACTGCAATGAGAATTATCATTTCACACCTATCAGAATGGCCACTATTAAAAAGACAGAGAACTACAAGTGTTGGAGAGGATGTGGAGAGATAGGAACACTTATTCACTGTTGGTCGGAATGCAGAATGGTACAGCCACTGTGGAGGACTGTTTGGCATTTCCTAAAAAATTGAATAAACTTAGTACATGACCCTGCAATACCACTACTGGGTATATACCCAGAAGAACTGAGAGTAGTGACATGAACAGAAATCTGCACACTGATGTTCACAGTGGGATTATTTATGATTGCCGGAAGTTGGAAACAACCCAGGTATCCATCAACAGATAAATGGATAAACAAACTGTGGTGTATACACACGATGGAATATTATGCAGCTGTAAGAAGAAATGAAGTCAAAAAACACATGACAACATAGATCAACCTGGAGGACATTATGTTGAGCAAAGGAAGCCAGACACAAAAGTACAAATACTGTATGACTACATTACTATGTACCAAATATATTGTGTAAAATATTGTATGGTTAAAAAAATTTTTATACATACCCAGTGCATTTAATTGAGAAAGTACATTTTTATTCAACTGTGTTTTTCTTTTTAGTTTTTAATTATTTACACTTTCAATTATTAAATGTAAAAAATAAATAAATAAATAAAAGAGGTACTTTTTCACCCAAAGTCTGTTGCCACTTGTTGATACAAGATGGTGGGTGATGTCTGTGTGGGTTCAGCCTTCCTCCTTCCTCTTAAGGCTTCCTGGTCCCAGCTTCTGATCTCAGCTGTCAGCTGGCATAAGGCTCATCACTCTCCCCAGGCTCTTTCCAGGCTCAGCTGCTCTGGTCTCTCCACAGGGCCAGCTGTAGACTACCAAGCTCATCTCTCTTCCTGGAGCTATGTCTATGGAGCACTTTCTCTACCTGCATATCTGCTTCTGTGTTCTCATTCTCCATGTATTTACTCCCCTCTTTGATTGAGCATCCATTTATATAGCCCACAGATGTAGGCTAGCTATAGCTTAGCTGTAGGCCAGCACTGAAACCAAGTCGCTCTAATGACATGGTCAAATAAAAGTCCTAATCTTGATTTAATAAAGTAAAAATGGAACTTCTGTTTCTAATACAACCTAATACACCCAGAGGAACAGAACAGTTTACAAACACAATCCAATATCTATTTTTTTTAATTCATAAACAATATCAAACTTCTACACCGATGGACTGGTTAACAGCAATACTGTAATATTCATGCATCTGTGGCAAAGATATACTGTGTTGATAATGGGGGAGTATGGAAAAAGTGTGCCAAATGTACACTGTGGGCCGTGGTGTCATGTATTGTTGAAGGGGTATTGTATGGAATTCTACACATGTGCATGACTATTTTGTAAGTTTACAAGTTCTGTAATAAAAATATGTTTAAAAAAGAATAAGGTGGGTTGTGGGAAAAATACAACAAATATAAGATGTGGACTATGGTTAGTAGTAAGATTTTGATCATATTCTTTCATAATTTGTAACAAATGTTTCACAACAATGTAAGGTACTGATTGGCTCCCTCACTGAGTGGCAGTTTCCCACATATGAGATCCTGGGTTCAATCCCCAGCCCTGGTACCTAAAAAAAAATAAAAAGAACAAAGGAGAAAGAGCCTAACTTCACACTTGAAGAAACAAGAAAAAGAACAGCAAACTAACCCCAAAGTAAGAAGGAAATAAATAAAGATTAGAGCAGAAATAAATGAAATCAAGAATAAAAAACAGTACAAAGCAATAACAAAACTAAAAGTTGGTTCTTTGAAAAGATCAATAAAACTGACAAGCCTTTAGCTAGACTGACAAAGAAAAGAGAAGATGCAAATAAATAAAATCAGAAATGAGATGGGGGGACATTACTACTGACCCCACAGAAATAAAAAAGATCATAAAAGGATACTCTGAATAACTGTATGCCACCAAATTAAACGACCTAGATGAAATGGACAGATTCCTAGAAACACACAAACCATCTACACTGACTCTAGAAGAAACAGAAGCTCTCAACAGACCAATTATAAGTAAGGAGATTAAATCAGTCATCAAAAGCCTCCCAGGTGCTTGCTTTGGCAGCGCATATACTAAAAATTGTAAGGATACAGAGATTAGCATGGCTCCTGCTCAAGGATGACACACAAATTCATGAAGCATTCCATATTAAAAAAAAAAAAAAAAAAGCCTCCCAGGGGGAGCAGATGTGGCTCAAACATTTGGGCACCTGCCTCCAACTTGGGAGGTCCTGGGTTTCGTACAACTGGGGTGGGTGGGGAAAGGGGAGATAAATGAATAAATAAATCTTTGAAAAAAAAAACAAAAACAAAAAACCACAAGTAGATGCAATGAGCTGACAAACAGACAGGCGCAATGAGCAGGGAGTGGCTCAAGCTGTTGGGCACCCCCCTCCCAAATAGAAGTCCCAGGTTTGGTTTCCAATGCCTCCTAAAGAGGACAGACAACAGGCACACACAATGAGCAGACAGATGAGGGAGCCATTAGGCAAGAGGAGGGGAAGCCTCCCAGTAACAAAAAACCCAGGACCAGATGGTTTCACAGGTGAGTTCTACCAAATATTCCCAGAAGAATTAATACCAATCCTGCTCAAATGCTTCCAAAAAACTGAAGAGGAGAGAACATTACCTAACTCACTCTGAGGCCAACATCACTCTAATACCAAACCAGATAAAGGTTCTAAAAAAAAGAAAATTATAGACCAATTTATTTTATGAATATAGATGCAGAAATCCTCAACAAAATACTAGCAAATTGGCTCCAAGCACACATTAAAAGAATTATACACCATAATCAAATAGGATTTTTCCCAAATATGCAAGGGTGGTTCAACATAAGAAAATCAATTAATGTAACACTCATTAACAAAATGAAGGGGGAAAACCACATGATCATCTCAAATGACACAGAAAAGGAGTTTGACAAAATCCAGCATTTCTTGTTAAAAAACACTTAGGAAAATAGGAATAGAAGGAAACCTCCTCAACATGTAAAGGGCACAGCTAACATCATTCTCAATGGTGAAAGACTGAAAGCTTTCCCTCTAAGCTCTGGAACAAGACAAGCATGCCCATCGTCACCACTACTATTCAACATTATACTAGAAGTTCTAGTCAGAGCAATTAGACAAGAAAAAGAAATAAAATGCACGAAATAGGAAAGGAAGAAGTAAAACTTCCACTATTTGCAGATGATATGATCCTACATACAGAAAGTCCTGAAAATCTACAATAAAACTACTAGAGCTAATAAATTAAGAAAAGCAGTGGGGTACAAGATCAACACACTAAAATTAGCAGTGATTCTATACAAAGTTGATCTCCATTTGCAAAAAAAGGAGGACCCCTATCTTACACCATATACAAAAATCATCTCAAAATGGATCAAAGACCTAAATATAAGAGCAAAACTATCAAATTCCTAGAAGAAAATGTAGGCAAGTATCTTCAGGACCTTCTATTAGGCAATGGTCTCTTAAGAATTTACACCCAAAGCACAAGGAACAAAAGAAAAAACAGATAAATGAAATTTCATCCAAATTAAGAACTTTTGTGCATCTAAGGGCTTTATCATGAAAGTGAAAAGACAACCTGTAGCAGTTTGATATTATTTATGAATTCCAAAAAGAGATATTACGTTTGTAAACTTGTCTGTTCCTCTGGGCATGATACCCTTTGATTGATTTAAATTCAAAGGCTTTATGTTTACTTGATTCAAGCAATATTAGGGCTTTGATTCAACCACATTATCAAGGTGTGCAGGGTTGAGTCCCTGGCCTTTTGGTGAGTTATACAGAATAAGATGCATACAAACAGAGGAACAGAGAGAGTACCACACACATGGAAGAGGAATGAACTTTGATCCTGCGGCCCTAGGAAGAGAGATGATCCTGATAGTCTACAGCTGACCCTGTAAAGAGATGAGAACAACTGAGCCCAAAAAGAAACGAGCCTCCAGTCTACAGCTAACATGGGAAGAAGCTGGGCCCATGAAGCCTTCAGAGGAAGGGGAAAGCTGAACCCTCACAGACTTCGCCTGCCATCTTGCTTCAACACATGGCAACAGAGTTTGGTGAGGAAGTAACTTTGAGCTGGACTCAAAGTTGGCCTTGTAACTATAAGCTTTTACCCCAAATACCCTTTATAAAAACCAACAGATTTCCGGTACTTTGCATCAGCACCCCTTTGGCTGACTAATACACAACCTATTTAATGGGAGAAAATATTTGGAAACCACATATCCAATAAAGGTTTAATATCCAGAATATATAAAGAAATCCTATAACTCAATTGGAAAAAAAAAAAACCAATTTGAAAAATGGGCAAAAATCTTGAAGTAGACATTTCTCCAAAAAGGAGACAGCCTCTTGCCCAGAGATCCCTTCTCCAAACCTCGCGCACCAGAGCCCAGCGATCCCCCTGCCTGTAGATGGTTAGGGGTTGGCTAGGGCATGATGCGAACCCCAGCTCCCACCAGCAAAGCCATCACAGATGCTGCCTGCCTCTCGCTTTGGAACTCTCTTCTGAAGACAGAGGAAGGAGCCATGGAATGTGGACAGCCTCTAGAGTCTAGAGAAAAGGAAACGGATTCTCCCTTCGAGCCTCCAGAAGGAACCAGCCCTGCCAATACCTTGATTTTAGCCCAGTGAAACTTGCGTCGGACTTGCTGATTTCCAGAAGAGCTAGATATTACATTTGTATTATTTAAAGCCACCAACTTTATAGTAATTTGTTACAACTGCCATAGAAAACTAGTAGAGGGAGTTGGCCAAAGTCCCAAATGCCTGCCTCAAATCCAGCGGACCTCCCGCAGCGGTTAGGGGCTGATCCTTTGTCCTGCCTGATGAGTGACTGGCCATGGCGGCTGTGGGGATGCAGCCCTGAGCCCAAGGCACTCAGTCTCAGTAACTACACTGGCCTTTGGCTCATCACACTTGGCTACGGTGGCCCCACCTCCTGCCCTCGGCCCTTCTGTACTCACCCTTGTCCCCTTACATTTGGACAATCCACCTAAGTCAGGGCTGGAATGCTGAAAGGCCAGTGAGGCTGCCAAACAACATGGCATGCTGGGGTCTGTGATGAAGAAGGGCTGGCCCTTCTTTTAGGAGTCACCAGTCTATGCGTCCAGCTGCCAAGGGTACATTACTGGATCTTTTGATTTTCCAAGAGAAGCCAGAAATTGGGATTCTTACCAAGAAGCTCCTAATTTAAAAAGCAGTCAGTGGGTTCCACTTTCCAGCTGGAACTGTGGAGGGTATCAAAGGGAAGAAATGGATTCCTGCTGTGCCAGCAGCCATTAGGAAAAAGTAAAAGAATTTGCAGAACTGAAGATCAAGCACCTGAAAAAGAAGTTTGCCCAAAAGATGCTTGAAAAAGTGAAAAGGAAGCTTATCTATGAAAAAGCAAAGAAGTATCACAAGGAATAAAAGCATATGTACAGAAGCAAGATTTGAATGGCTAAGATGGCAAGAAAAGCTGGCAACTTCTATATACCTACTGTACCCAAACTGGCACTTGTCACCAGGATCAAAGGAACCAATGGTATGAGCCCAATGGTCTAACAGGGTGCAGCTTCTTTGTCTTTGCCAAATCTTAAAGGTTCCTTTGTTAAGCTCTACAGTGCTTCAGTTAACATGCTGAGGACTGTGGAATTATAATATTGCATGGGGATACCCAAACTTGAAATCAGTGAATGAACTGATTTAAGTGTAATTAAGGCAAACTCAGTAAGAAATAAACTACCTTGGTAGGTAACTCTTTGATTTTGTACCATCTCTTGCTAAGTATGGCATCACATCCATGGAGGATCTATTCATGAGATCTGCTGGGAAATGCTTTAAAAAAGCAAACAATTACTGTGGCCCTTCAAACTATCTTCTCTCAGAGGTGGATTGAAGAAAAAGACTACCTGTTTTGTAGAAGGGGGAAGTGCTGGCAACAGAGAGGACAGGATCAACAGGCTTACTGGGAGGATGAACTACGGTATCAACCAAGATAGTTTTTGTGATCCCATCAGTTATTAAATAGAGATTGCTTTCAAACTGAAGTGTATTGGTGACTTTTTATTAGTCTGCCTTTCTGCCTTCTCTTACCTGTTATGGCAAATCTTGGTATGTAATAAAATTAACCTAAACCCAACAACCCATTGTATACAAAACCAGGGTCCAATTTTTATCTTGTGAGAAACATCTTAGGTTTATTAGGGCTTGTAACTACAGAAAGAAAAAAAAAATTGGTCAGTGGAATTTTAAATAAAAGTCTTTTTAGAAAGCACACAGAGGGCCACCAGTTGGCAGGACATACAGTGTCCAGACCAAATAGAAGCAAATCTATGCAGCCTCTTTCAAAGAGAAAGCCTACCCTGCCCTGCCTCCTGGGGCCTCCCACCCAGCTTCCAGGGGGGGCGACCAGGAAGACAAGGGCTAGGAGTGAGTGTCAGGTCGGGGGCCAGCGCTCAGGCCACCCTAAGGGTGGTGGGACGGTAGCTGAGGATTCCAACCCAGATTCTCCTTCCAGACAGAGAGAGAGGCAGTCAAGATGCCCGTGCAGGCGACCCCCTGGGAGCCGGGCATGGAGGAGGGGCCCAGCCTGGGATCCCGGGATCACTCCAGCCACCTCTGCTACCTCCAGAGTTGGCGACCCCCGCAGCAGGGCCGGGCCGTGTGCTCACGGGGCCTCGGGCCGGTGGCTCTTGCGGTGGATGACCAGCTGGGACTTCCACTCGAAGCCGCGGCCGCAGTCTCCGCACTCGTGGCGCCTCTGGCTGGCATGGCTCTTGCGGTGGATCACCAGTTGCGACTTCCAGCTGAAGCTGCGCCCGCACTCCTGACACGCGTAGCACCTGGGGCCCGCGAGCGCGCGCCGGAGGTGTCGCGGTGGCCCCGGCTCCCGGGCGCCCTGCGGCGGCCTCTCAGCTCCAGCAGTGGGCCCCGGGGCGCGCACGCTCTGCCCGCCCGCGTGCGTGCGGTGGTGGATGACGAACACCGACTTCCAGTCAAAGCCGCGGCCGCACTGCTCGCACGTGTAGGGCTTCCTCCGCATTGTGCCCGGCTCCGGCGCGGCCCCCGGGGTCGTCCCTGCGTGCACGGGCGCCGGCAGCGGCGCGCCGACCCGGCCTTCCCAGGAGGCAGGCCCCGGGTCGCCGGGCGGCCCCTTACAGGAGCTCTCGCTCTCATCTCCTGGCAGGAGACGGGGGGCGGACACGGTGACCCCTGGGCCGGGAACGGTTCCAGGACCCTTGGCCAAGCACTCACCTGGGCGAAGGCCTCCGTGGACCCCTGTTCCCACCGCCAGAGCCCGGGGTTCCGAAAGGGCTGGTGCCTCTGGCCCCGGGGGCCGCATTCCTGCCAGGGGCGGAGAGGGCGGTCAGGGCGGTCAGGGCCAAGCCCAGCATGGCAGGCAGGGGCTCACGTGGGAGGGGCAAGGGTAGGGGAGGCCAGGAGCAGGGGCACCCAGGGGGGGCAGGCGAGGACCAGGGAGTGAGAAGGAGCCCCGGCCGGGACTGGGGGCAAGGGCGGAGTTGACAGCCACCCGGTCCTCACCCAAGGAAACCACCGTCCCATACTTCTCCAGCATCGCGTCCCAGTACAGCTCCTTCTGAGACCGGTCCAACTGGCCCCACTCCTCCTGCAGGACTGTGGGTCACACCGGGCCACCCGCCCCACTCCAAGCACAGCCCGCCGACCAGCACTGGGCTCCCGTGTGGGGGGCCAAGGCTGAAGCCCACTGGTGCTGGGCAACCCAGGTTTGGGTTCGTGTGGGAGGCATATGGACAGGGGATGTCCTTCAACTCACCTGGTGGTCACTGCACCCCCCCATGTTTTGGCCAGACAGACCAAAGCTAAAGACCCCTGGGTGGGCTTTGGGGAATGCCAGCCCTCCAGATGGCACCCCCTCCCCACCTGCACATGGGGTACCCAAATCGCCAGGTGCCACCCCAACCCTGGGCCACTGAGGGCCTCCTGATTTCTCTCTGGGTGAGGACACCACCCCATAGGAGTTGTGACCACTCTAAACTGGGCTTCTCTGGCCTGAGGCTGAAATCCTTTCCTCTACAGAGAGGCTGCTAGCCAGCCCCTCACTACCCCAGGGCCTGTTGGTGACTCAACACTCCAGCAGCAAAGAACACGGCTGCTGCCCACAGTGCCTCCAGGGACACACTCCCTCCTGCGTGGGGCCTCTGGGCCTCCCACCTGGGGCTATTCACCTGAATCCTGGGTGGGAGGCAGGACACATTGGCTGACTCCTGGTTGCGAAGGCACCCCTCGGGAGACTGGGCTGGAAGCCGGGGGCCTGGAGGAGCTGGGGAACGAGTTGGATAGAGGGATTGGGGGCTGCCGATAACAGGGCAGGTGAGGAGCGGGTGTTGGTGCTGATGCCTCGGCCCTCCCCCACCAGCCAGGCAGGAGCCTCTACCCATGCCAGCCACAAGGTGGGCAGCCAGCCCTGGGCTGCCCAGAGAGCCTGCTCTGTGGCCCCTCCCATGCCCCCCACCCCAACCAGAGACACACTCCCTCCAGGAGCCCCCAGCCTCAACGCAGTACTCCCTTACCCATCTCCTGCCCATCGGCATCTGGCTCCTCCTTCACACTGCAGGTGAGCTGGTCGGGGTCCTCCATCTGGGCACCCTGTGTCCCCTCCCCAGGAATTGCCTCAAGAGACTCCACTGTCCCTGAGGGGTGGGGGCTCCCCAAGGACTTCTTTGTCTTCTGGGCTGCTGGGAGCACCTCCAGCCCCAGCACATGAGTTGTGATCTGAGGAAGAAGGGACAAGTCATGGGGGCTCAGCCTCAGTTTGTCCCTCCAGGAAACTGGCACTGGCCATACTCACCCAGCCCAGCAGCCGCCCTGGGTCATGCTGCAAACCCTCCACCAGAGCCGCAGCCTCCTCGGGGCTGTTGGGCTGCTGCCCCTGCACCCAGGCCTGGATCTCAGGGGGCAGCACGCCCAGAAACTGCTCCAGCACCAGCAGGTCCAGCATCTGCTCCTTGGAGCACACCTCCGGCCGCAGCCACTGGCGGCACAGCTCGCGCAGCCGGGCCAGGGCCTCACGGGGACCTGCTGCCTCCTGGTAGCAGAACTGCCGGAAACGTAGACGCGCGGCTTCAGGCTCCTCCAGGGTGGGGTCCGCTGTGGGCAGAGGCAGGTGGCCCAGTGGGGATGGCATTTTTGTGCTGGGGATCTTTCTTGGAGTCTCCAGGTGGGACCTGCAGAAGAGGAAGGGTCAGGATGCCAGCCAGTGGGACCCTGACCAAGGGAAGTCAGACATGGGCACAGACAGGATAAGCCCAGAGGTCTGTGGCCAGGATAGAAAGGGGACCCTGGGGCCAGAAGAAAGGCCAAGGGGCTTCAGGGAGGGAGGGGCCATAGGCACTCTCTGCTGATGAGGGGAGAAAGCCTTGTGAACGAATGCCAGGGCAAGGCATCCAGAGTTTCTGGGAAATTGCAAAGGAATTTATAAACACCATGGACTGTTGAGAAGTAATGGCCAGAAGGTGGACAAGAGGAGTCTCCATAAGCGTCCAGGGCTGGGCTAAGAGCCACAGAAGGTGCTGGGCAAAGAGGGATGGATGTGGTCCTTTGGGCAGGAGGCTGAGGGACAGGCAAATGATGGGGCTGTGGTCCAGAGTGAGTGGAAATAGTGAGGCCAGAAGGAGGCAGCAGACGGCAAGTGAGGTCAGGCTGGGCTGTACCTGTTCCCACCCCAAATGGGTCATCCCGGGAAGCTGCACGTTCATGCCACAAGACTAATCAGGGGCTGGACGATCAGAAGCAACGGGGGCGGGCAAGGGGGGGGGCGGAACGGATGTGGACTCCAAGACACGAGACACCATTCGTGCTGAAAACGTGGACTGCGGATGACTGGCAAGGCCCGTGAGTGTGGAAAGCGAAATAAATCAGAGTCATGCCTTGGGCGCAGAGTCGTAGGGGCACCAGTGTCCCAGCCTTGGAGAGGGCCTGTCGGGCAGGCTTCATCTCCACCGAGTCTGTTCTATGCTTCTACAAACAGGAATGGACTCAGATTTTAAACTGAGTTTTAAAAAACTCTCCCCTCTTCCCAACACCAGGCTGGGGGAAGAGGTGACGACCAGGCCAGGCCCCACCCCTGGTTTTTCCGAGCGGCCCTCGGTTTCCACGGTCTGTCCCAAAAAAAGCTTGGAGAGGATGGAGGTCGTCACGAAAGAGGAAACCAGGACTGCCGCTGGGGGTCCGGGCTGGAGGAACGGCCTTGACAAACGGCACGTCGCAAGGGCGCCGAGAGCGCCACAGCGTAAAAGCCTTCCCCCGGGTGTGGGAAAAGCCGCGCCCCGCCCCGCCGGGCCCGGCCCGCGCTCACCTCGGCAGCCGGGCGGACGCCCAAAGGCCACTTCCGGGAAATGGCGCGGCCCCGGCTCTGCCCCGCTCCCCGTCTGCGCAAGCGCACCGCCCGCCCTGCCTGCGCGTTGCTCTGGCGACGCCTCTCTGGCCAATCCACCGCCTATCCCGAGAGCCCCGCCCCTCCCTTCGGACTACATTTCCCATGAGGCTCAGCCAGCAAGGAGCGCCCGCCGGTGGGCGCGCACTTCCAGAGACCTCTCGTGCTTGAAAGGCGCCTCGTGCACAATGGGGTCCGAAGGGTCACGTGGTTTGTGTAGTGCCCTTCCCTCACCGGTGGCTGCTGTCTCCTTGCACCCGAGCCCAGGCCTCGTCAGTGACCAAGCTGGGCGGTACTTTGGAAAGCTGCGCACGTGCAGGCGGGCCAGGCTTCTATTGGCAAGCCCGTCTTATCTTTCGCCCAATCAGAGCTGGCGCCCCTCCCGGACTCCACCCCTAGAGCGCTTCCGGAGGTCTCTTCCCCGCCTCCCATCGTCCCCTTGGTAACCAAGGAGCACATCCGCTAGCCTCCTCTGTTTCCGCGGTAACGGCCGCTGGGACCCTCTCCGCTCGCCGGAAGCCGGAAGTGGCGGCCGCACAGCCTCCTGGGTGGGATAGTTAGCGGAGGTTCGCCGCCAGATCCTCCCGTGGGCGGGATGCTGGGCTTTTTCCGCTACCCAGGGAAATTTCTTTGCTTCCAGGCCGCGTGAGTCGGGCCTAGGTTTCTCGACCTTCGCGGAGTACCCTGTGGACATGAGGGAACGCAGCTGGGCGCCCACTCACTGAAGAAGCTGCTTCAGCAGTTAAGGTAGCCCCTCGCTGTCTGCCGAGACTTTCCAGGACTCTTTTTTTTTTTAAAGAAATAGTGACATTCTAAAATGAGAGTGAAAACACCATGGTTTCCTTGAACTTTGGAAAGTAGAAAGATGCAAAAGTAATCTCACCATCCAATTTGCCATTGTTAAAACTTGGCTTTTGTTTTGTTTTTGTTTCTAAATTTATATATTTTTAACAAACATTTAAAGTCTATGTTATTTTCAGTGAACACGACATTGTAGTTAACACAGGCTCTTCCATAAGTAAAGGAAGACTTAGAGGCAAAAGCATTTAGAAAAGAAACGACATTAACTTGTCAAGAGAGGAGTGTGGCTTCTCAAATGAGAAGGCAGCAGGTATTTAAAGAAACAAAACAAACCCTTCAGAATGAACCAAGGTGATTAAGAGTGCATTTGTCTATAATGGCAGAAAGGGAGCACACTGGTCCTATGATTATGGTAATTTCACAGCCTGTTCCGTGTCTTCACACATCAGCACTGCAAAGCGAAGGATGGAAGTTTTGTTAAGTCATGTATTTATTTTGGGAACCAAAACTAGAATAACAGTGACCTGTTATTTTTAGTTTATCACACTAGGTAGTTTTTAAAAAATCTGACTGTGGGGCAGGATCAGTTTTGCATCTGCGCATCAAATACCTGAAACATAACTTGATTATTCAATCTTAAATTGCATTTGTCTGCTTTGGCTTCCTCTGATTCCTGGAACTCCCTGGCTCCTGTGCCTGAGTGGGTGGGGCTTGCCAACGCTAAGCTTTCCAGTAGCGGCACCGGGTGAGTATTTGGCTATTTCTAAATCAGTGATAGGTTCCCCATTGGCTTCCAGCTTCAAAATGGCATTGTCTTTTTAATCATCAGACTTGTGGGTTTGAGTTTTAAATACTCCCTTCTCTGTGGTTTTAGTGGGGGTTCTGAACTAGCTGAGTGAGATGCATGTGTTCAGTCCATCTTGACCAGGAAAGCCCAGGGACATTCTTCTAGTCATGGCCTGTTAAGGGTGAAGAAAGGAAGGGCCAACCTTGTAGAAGGTCTGACGAGAGTGTGGGTGAGGGGGAACAGGCGAGGGGCCTAAACATGAGGATGAGGCACACAAGCAGGAGAGATGAGGCAGGTGGCTGCTGATGGTTGCTGTCGGAGGCTGAGGTGGTGGCCACTGACTTGCCTGGGTATTGGAAGGAGGGCAGAGGCCATTGCAAGCCAAGGGACAGCAGGAGCAGTAGAGATGGTAAGGAACTCAAGGTGGAGGAGGGGGTAGCTGGTGGGGGGATAGGAGAGGGTTGCTGAACTCAGCACGATGTCACCAAAGGGTCAGGGGGGCTGAGGGCAGAGGCTTGGCTCCAGGAATTCCATCCAAGATGTGGAAGTCAACTCACTCTGGCATCTGCTCTCTGATCTACAAGGAGGGGCGGTGGATGGGGGGCAGGGGGTGGTTGTCTGCATTTCACAGCTGTGCAGAATTAAGCTGGTGTGATCTGCCCAGGGAGGGGGGCCAGACCGAGGGAGGAGGTGAAAGGTGGGTAAGGCTCAGGTGTGGACCAGGATGTAGAAGATGGTGGGAGCCCCCTGCCTCAGTGCTCACTTCCCTTGATTCACAGAGTAGAAGGTGGGTCTGGCATGGCTGGCAGATAGGGGTCAACCTACATCTGCTCATGGATCAAGGATGGCTTTGGGGTCTTGAGGCTGATAGGTTTCAAGCACCACCAGGCTGAGGTCAGAATTGTGCAGTCATCACACCTGGCCATACCCCACTTGGCTTCAGCAGCAGGTAGTGCATAGCCCTGCCTCGGTTTTGCTGCCCACCACCCTCTGGCTCATTCCCAGGATAGCTGTTCAGAGTCACCCTCCATCCACATCTAGCCACTGAGGGGACACAGGTCTCCCAGTCTCTCACCAAGCAGAAGACAAGGCCCTGCGGCTTCTCACAGAGACCTAGGCCAAAGCGGAGTCCCCAAACCTTTGTGACAATGACACACCCCAAGGGCATGCCTGCATGTTGGCTTAATGTTGTCTGCATTGTACTAGAGTGATACTAGTGTCAGGTTAGGGTTATAAAATACACATTTCTGTTTAGGAGGCACTGGGGATTGAACCCAGGTACACTCACCCACTGAGCTACATCCACCCTGCCATACACACATTTTTTCAAAAAGCCTTTATTAAGGGGGCCTCTTTGGACTTTGTTTTTAAAACCCTCTGAACCATGATTTGGAGCTGGCAGAGTAGGCTGAGACTGTGGACTTCTAACACCCATCAACACTGTGTCTAAGACATCACAATCTATATCTGTTCCAAGCTGTAAATGCTAGTCTTCCCCCTCCCTCCCTAACAAGACCATTAAGTGCCCTGGAGGTAAGGCCCACCCAACTGGGGATAGATGTGTTGAAGGCCACAGGAAGCAAACAGAGCCTCTGTCAGTGCCCCAACCTCATGGGGGTGTTAGTAGTGACTTCCCCTGGGGCAAACCCTTCCTGCCCAGCTTTCTATCTATCCTCCAGCACTCTGGGGAAGCAGCAGCCCTGGCCCATCTCCCCTGAAGTCGCCCCTGAGGATGTAAAGGTCCCTGTAAGTTCAACTATGGTAACAACAGTTTGTGTCAAGATGTGACCGCCGCTGAGGCTCGGGTTAGGGTCGAAACAAGGTGCCGTTGGGTACCTTTTTCTCAGTCTTCTGATGCCAAGAGCCACATCTGGGGGTTCCCACCTCCTGTGCACATGCTAAGTGCCAGGGGGCAGGCCACCTG
The DNA here is from genome assembly GCF_030445035.2 of Dasypus novemcinctus. Taxonomy (NCBI): domain Eukaryota; kingdom Metazoa; phylum Chordata; class Mammalia; order Cingulata; family Dasypodidae; genus Dasypus; species Dasypus novemcinctus. The sequence continues at coordinate 87,765,231 of NC_080690.1, read as the reverse complement.
GGGCAAGTCCCAGCTGTGCTGTGTGCCCTGGGCACATGGCATCCCCTCTCTGCATCTCAGGCTCCCCACCGCCAAGTGCTGCTACCAGCAGCAGCAGCCACCTCACAGAGTCAGTCGGGGCACTGGACACCGCCAGAGCCAGGGGAAGCAGGGGGCGCTCATAGGCTGTGGTCACGAGCCGCCTGTCACCGGGTCAGAATGCCTGAAATGGAAGGTGAGGCTCAGAGCCCACCTTCCTGCCCAAGGCCACCCCCGCCGTCCCTCCCTGTAGCCTCTTTCCTGATGGCCTACCCTGGGAGCTCAGGGGTGAATCAGGCCCGGGGCAGTGTCCCGAGTGCCAGCCCTGAGGACGGTTTGTGCGTAGCCCTCAACAGTTTTTCTGGGGCCGGGGCCAGCTTTCGGGGCAGTCGCCCAGTGACACCCTCACCCGGGCGTCCACAGGTACATACAGGCTGCCTCTGCCAGCCCTGGGCCTGCCCGCCCTGGACTCGGGCCGCCTCAAGGCTGGGTGGCAAAACTGGTGCCCCGGGACAGAGAATGTGCGGGCTGTGGTGAAGCAGCTGTCCTGCTGCCACCCGCCGGGATCCACGGGTCCTCTCCCCAGTGCGGCTCTTTGGAGGACATGGGCTCTTGACCGGGGTGCCCTGGCTGTGCTCCTGGACGGGGTAGCTGCGTGCTCAGGCCTGCAGGGGCTTCGGGCCCGGGCCTGTGCCCGAGGCGGGAGTGTGCTCAGCTGCCCTCCCGCGTGCCCTCAGAGAGGGGGGCAGGCGGCTTGGGCGGGGCCCTGGCCCGCTGCCTCCGCGCGGGCTTCTCGCCGGTGTGGGTCCTCTGGTGGTGGAAGAGGGCCGGGCGCTCCCGGAAGGCACGGCCGCACTGCGCGCACACAAAGGGCTTCTCGCCGGTGTGGATGCGCCGGTGGCTGAGCAGCACCGCGCCCTTGGCGAAGGCCTTGCCGCAGTCGCTGCAGCGGAAGGGCCGCTCCCCGGTGTGCAGCAGCTGGTGCTGCGTGAGGTTGGAGCTGTGGCTGAAGGCGCGGCCGCACTGCGCACAGGCGAAGGGCTTCTCGCCCGTGTGCACGCGCTGGTGCTTGAAGAGCGACGAGCCCTGGCTGAAGGCCGCGCCGCAGAGCGCGCAGGCGTAGGGCTTCTCGCCCGTGTGCGTGCGCTCGTGCTGGATCAGGTGCGAGTTGCGGCAGAAGCGGCGGCCGCAGCGCGCGCAGGCGTAGGGCCGCCCGCCCGCGTGGATCTTGCGGTGCTGGCTGAGGTTGGAGCCGTGGCTGAAGGCCTTGCCGCATTCCGCACAGCGGAAGGCCTTCTCGGCCGTGTGGATGCGCTGGTGCCGCACCAGCGAGGAGCTGTGCCGGAAGGCCTTGCCGCACGCCAGGCAGGCGTAGGGCGTCTCACCACTGTGGATGCGCTGGTGCTGCGTCAGGTGTGATGTCTGGCTGAAGGCCTTGCCGCACTCGGGGCACTCATAGGGCCGCTCCCCGGTGTGCGTGCGCAGATGCTTGAGGAGGTCCGAGCTCTTCACGAACACTTTGCTACAGGCCCCGCACTCGAAGGGCTTCTCCCCAGGGAGGAGGCCGGCGCCTGCGTGGAGGGTCTCGCCCAGCTCATCCCCAGCCGGGGAATCCTGACCCGCAGGGAGTGTCTGAGGCTCACGCCAAGTCGCGCTCGTGAGAAGCGCCACAGCTCCGTCCCTGCACTTGGCAGGTGCCTCGAGGCCTGGGACACAGGGGAAGGTTCTCCCAGGGCCCCCGCCCACAGGCGCTGCGGTCGGTGGCTTCCCTGGCCCGGACGGGTCTGTGCGGGCCTGGTTCCACGCGGCAGGGACACCGGCCTTCTCGGGAACCCTGAGCGGAGAGGTGAGGCGCAGGCTGACGTCCCCCTGCCCTCTGCCCGGGCCAGGCAGGAGCCTCTCCCAGTAGATCACAGACACGCCCGTGGGTTTTCTCTCTTGAGGTGGGGAGGCAGCCTGCTGCCCTTTGCCTCTGTCAGGCTCACGGGGGCCAGCAGCAGGGGGGACCCTGGAAGGCAGCTGAGGGGAGCTGTCTGGGAAGACCCCCAGCAAAGCAGCATCTCCAGAAACATCCCTGTCCCTTGCTGGATGCCAGGAACCTGAAAGACACGGTGGTTGCCTTTGGTCAACCTGGCTGGGAGGGGGAGGGCAACCTGGAGGGGGGGATGAAAGTGTAAGGAAAAAACAAGGGTCTTGGCCTGCCTGGGCTGGGGGAGCGTCCGCTGTGATGAGCATGGCACTCACGGTGGGATCGGGCCCCAGAAGAGCCCAGGCCCAGGAGGACACCAGCGACTGAGCAGCTGCTGCGCCAGGTCCGTAGGTCCACCCACCATGATGGACATGGCCAGGCACTGCCCAGCCTCTGCATGCATTGTTTCCCCTACTGAATGCCCTTCCTGTTGCCCACTCCCTCTGGGGCTGCTCACATGCTGACCATTACCTGGCACTGCACACATCTGACTGATGGATCCTGCTTACCTGTTTACCAGCTGTCTCTGCCCTGGACTGCCCGCCCCTGGGAGGCAGGGCCAGAGGCGTCCTGGAGGCCACGCCCCCATGGCAAAACCTCCAAGAACACTTGAGGAACATATGAAGGAAGGAAAGAGGGTATGGCCCCACAGGAGCAGTGGCAAGACTGAGAGCAGAAGGCAGGCTCCAAGAAGGTTCTACGCCAGCCTGGGACTGGCCCTGTGTGCCAGTCCAGCTCCTGTACCCTCAGCTCCCCCTCCAAGGGCAGCCAAGGCTGGAGTTCCCAGGAGAGGCTGAGGGTGAAGGGAGAGGAGGGAGCCAGGCAGGAGAGGAGGGCATGTCAGGGTGGGAGGTAGGGGAAGGAGGTATTGACCACTGGCCAGGCATCAGGCACTAGACACGAGCCCACCCTGAGCACCCACTCACCGGGGCCCGGTTTCTGGGCTTTTCTCACTGTAGCCTGGGTTGTGTGTGTCCCACTAGGAACCCAGGGCTCCTCACCATGCTCGAGCTGGATGATCACATGGGGTCGGGAGGCCGCGAGTCCTGTGGGAGGATGTGGCAGGTGAGGGGCTGGCCCCAGCTGAGGGCGGCCCACCTCCCAACAGATGGTAGACTTCGTCAACTGTATAACCAGCAAAACCCAAAGACCGGGCCCCATCTAACCACACCATGGGGAGGGGTTGCAGTGAGCAGCGACTGTGTGGTGGTGCCTGCAGGAGGGTGTGGGGTGCTGCTTGCAGGGTGTCAGGGAGGTCAGGGCCCCCCACGGAGGACCCAGGGTCTTACCCAGCGAGGCCACAAGTGCGAAGTTCTCCAGCATCACATGGCGGTACAGGGCCTTCTGGGCCATGCTGAGGAGGCCCCACTCCTCCTGGGAGAAGTACACAGCCACGTCCTCAAAGGCCACCAGGCCCTGAAATGGCAGGTTGGGGAGATGGACAGGGTCTGAGTCTGGGGTATATGACAGGACCAGCTCTCTGTTCTGGTGACCACCTCCTCCAGTGCCCCAAGAGGCTCCCCCCCCCTCCCCCAGGGTCCTGGCCCAGGCCAGTCTGCCTGGAAAGGGCACTCCCCTCCCCTATCTGGGATCCTATGCCTTCTGTCCAGGCCACAGATGATCAAAGTGGCCACAGTAAGCCCCTGAAGGAGGTACCCAGGGTCTCTGGGCCTTCAGCTGGTTCCCACCCTGCAGGCAGCCCTGGGTGTCCACCCTGCCCGAGGCCTGCAATAAGCAGTTGTCCAGGGCTCAGTCAACCACCCCCCAAATAAACCCATCTCTAGGACCCTCCCGTTGACGCTTGCCTGATTCTTTGGGGCTGTTCCTCTTGCCTAAGGAGTTCTCCCACCCCCATGTCCCCCCAGGAGTGGCCCCAAGAACTGGTGGGTACCCAGGATCCAATCCCCTCCTTCCTCCACAGCTGCATCTCCTCTGTCTTGTTCCTGCTCAGCTGTAGCCCTGCCCTCCCTCAGCCACCTGCCAGACACTTCTGCAAGCCTCAGAGACCCCCAGATGCTATGCCCCAATCTTGGGCCCCAAGGGCCCACCCCTCACCAAGTCTTTAAGATCCCCCCTCCTAAGTCTGATGCCCAGGCCCTGCCTCAGTCCAGAATGCCAGGACCCTGTCCTGCAGAGACCTACAGCCCCAGACCCATGTGATGCCTCCACTGTGGGACACTGCAGGCTCAAAAGCTCACAAATCTAACTCCTGATCTTCCCCCTGAAACCTGCTTTCCCTCCAAACCTCATTTCTGTCTACAAGAGCTCCACACTTCCAGGCACCCAGGTGGAAAAACTTGGTACAGTCCTTCACTCACCCCACTAGTTCACACCCTACACGTGACGCATTAGGAGACCTATTGGAATCCAACTGTTCCTCCCACCTCCACTGCGCCCCTCAGGTCCAGCTGCCACATGGTCATCAGGGTTACTGCAATAGCCTCCTCCTTGGTCTCGCCCGCCCTGCCCCAAGTTTGTTCTCCACTGAGCACCACTGGGACACCTTTACTCAAAGCATGTCCACTCTCCGTTCAGACCCCGCTTCCCCCTCCGGTGGCTGCCGGCGCCCTCAGGATAAAGTCACAGCTCCTCGGCTGCCACTCCAGGCATCCTCCTCTCTCCGAATTTCACTCCCAGCAGTGTGGAGGCCGTCCCCAGGCCCAGCCTCCCTTCCAGTCTTGGCCTGTGCGCGACCCGCACCCTGGAGCTTCCGGAGCTCACCGCTTGCTGCCAGAAGAGGGGCCACCGGGGCCTGGGACCGAAGTCCCCTCTCGCGCAGGGCCCCGGGCGGCGGGAGGGAAGCCCCCGCCCGCGGGGTCTGCGGCCCTCACTCACCTGCGCGGCGTCGGTCAGGGCCGCCGCCATCGGGGCGGGGGGGGCGCCTGGCCCCTCGCGGGCGCCCGGCTTCAGGCTCCTGCCCGTCAGGGACCAGAGCGCCCGGCGCGCCGGCCCGGCCCGCGGACGCCCCGGGAGCACGTGGCGCCGGCGGCCCGACGACCCCGCGGCCGCGCGCTCGGGCCCGGAGGGCGGGGCGGGGCGCAGGCCTTCCGCGGAGCCCCCCGCTGCCCCCGCCGCAGGCGCCGCAGCCTCCCCGCGAACCGGCTTCCCAGCCGGGGCGGCCCGACGTGCGGCGGCAGTGACAGTCCCGGCGCGGAAGTCCCGCCCCCGCGCGGCCCTCATTGGCCCCCTGAGCTCCGCGGACGCGGGAGCAGAGCTTTCTGGGTAGTGTAGTTCCCGCCCTGCCTTCCGCCGGGGCCGCCGGCAGGCTTCGCGGTCTCCATGGCAATGAACAGGCGTCACCGCGCAGGGTGCTGGGAAATGCAAGTACAAATGGCCAGAGGACACGTGAAAAGATGTTCAACATCACCAGCAGTTAGGGAAATGGAGATCAAAACTACAATGAGGTATCATCTTACACCATACAGAATGGCCATTATTAAAAAATCAGAAAGCTACAAGTGCTGGAGACGATGCGGAGAAATAGGAACACTCCTTTAGTGTTGGTGGGAGTGTAAAATGCAGAAGATAATTTGATGGTACCTCAGGGAATAAATACAGAACTGCCAAATGATCGGCAATCCTGCTACAAGGAGTATATTCAGAAGAATTGAAAGCAAGAATGAGAACAGATACTCATAGCGACATTATTCACAATTGCTCAAAGATGGAAACAAGAGTTCATCGACTGATGAATGGTTAAACAAGATATGGTATCTTCAAACGACGGAATATTATTCAGCGGTTACAAGAAATCATATGGGGAAGCACGTAACAACATGAAGGAAACTTGAGGATGTTATGTTGAGTGAAATAAGCTAGACACAAAAGGACAAATATTTACTTCATATCATCTCACTGATATGAACTAAATACGATGAGTAGGCTATGGAGTCCGACTATGAAGTGTAGGTTGGTGAGAGATGGAATGTGGGTTTAGAAGGGGGCGATGATGCTGTATATATTTAGGATAATAAAATCAAATGTAGGGAAGCGGACTTGGCCCAGTGGTTAGGGTGTCTGTCTACCACATGGGAGGTCCGCAGTTCAAACCCCGGGCCTCCTTTACCCATGCGCCACTGGCCCACGCACAGTGCTGATGTGCGCAAGGAGTGCCCTGCCACACAGGGGTGTCCCCCGCGTAGGGGGGCCCCACGCGAGGAGCCCCACCTGAAGGAGAGCCGCCCAGCGTGAAAGAAAGTGCAGCCTGCCCAGGAATGGCGCCACACACACAGAGAGCTGACACAGCAAGATGACGCAACAAAAAGAAACAGATTCCGTGCTGCTGACAACAACAGAAGTGGACAAAGAAGAACACGCAACAGATAGACACAGAGAACAGACAACTGGGGCAGGGGTGGGGAGGGATGAGGGGGGTGGGAAGGGGAGAGAAATAAAAAAATAAATCTTTTTAAAAAATCAAATGTAAATATGTGGTAATGGATGGAGTTGATGGTAACACATTATAATAAGTGTAACAGGGAAGTGGACTTGGCCCCGTGGTTAGGGCGTCCGTCTTCCACATGGGAAGTCTGCGGTTCAAACCCCAGGCCTCCTTGACCGGTGTGGAGCTGGCCCCATGTGCAGTGCTGATGTGCTCAAGGAGTGCCCTGCCACGCAGGGTTGTCTCCTGCGTAGGGGAGCCCCACATGCAAGGAGTGCGCCCCATAAGGAAAGCTGCCCAGTGTGAAAGAAAGCACAGCCTGCCTAAGAATGGCGCCACACATACGGAGAGCTGACACAAGATGACGCAACAAAAAACACAGATTCCCGTGCTGATGACAACAGAAGTGGACAAAGAAGATGCAGCAAATGGACACAGAACAGACAACTGGGGTCGGGGGGAAGGGGAGAGAAACAAATAAATAAATAAATCTTAAAAAAAAAAAAGAAACAGATTCCTAGCGCTGCTGATAAGGATAGAAGCAGTCACAGAAGAATGCACAGCGAATGAACAGAGAGAGCAGACAACTGGGGGTGAGGGTGGGGAAGGGGAGAGAAATAAATTTTAAAATTTTTTTAAATTTTTAAAAATTGGTATTTAGAAAAATAATAATAAGTGTAACAAACACTGATGGTTTATGAATGAGATTATGGCTGAAACAAGTAATCTAGGGAAGTTTAATATTAGTTGGAGAGCAGATGGAGGATAATATTGGGATTGTATAATAATTTTGGCAATAGATGAGGATTGTGGTTAATATAAATTCAGGAATTTCTACTACAAGATGTTAAGAATGTGGTGATATGGGGGGAAATATAATGTAATTTATAGACTAGTTAACAACAATATTGAAATGTTTTGTAGCAAAAACAAAGAGGTACTAGATTAATTCTAAAGGTAAAAAAAATCTGTGGTTTTGTTTTGTGAGATATGAATATGAATAAGCATTTTTTTCTCTTCTTCATATTTTTAATTAATTATGAGAACTTTACTATGTCATTTAACTAAGATATATTCATCTGGGTATCATCTAGAACACTAGAGGAACAATTGAGTTAGATGAGATATAAGGAATTAGATGAGATATAAGGGCCTGGACAGAACTTTTTAGGAATAATGCTTCCATAACTTGTTGGGCTGCCTTTTCTGTTATTTTATTGTTTGAATTTGAAATAAAGTTTGAATATTCAAAAATTTAAGAAAATCCAATCCCCCCTCACCCGAGATAGCTTGTCTGTTTGCTCATTATTTTGTGTTCATTGTCTGCCCAGTTTTGTTTGTTTGGTTTGGGTTGGGATTTTTTGCATGTTATCTGCTTGTTTTTTCGGTAGGTGGCACTGGAAACCAAACCTGGGACCTCCCGTGTGGGAGGCAGGTGCTCAACTGCTCAAGCCACATCCGCTTCCCAAGAAAATTCAATTTTATTAAATTTAGTCAAATACAGGTATTATTAATGTTTCAAGGACAGTTTGCATGTTTGGAGGTATTTAATTCATTAAATGCCCCCAATTTTATTTTTTAATAGTCTTGCTACCATGTAATTATTTAGAGAATGTTAATTGCTTAAGGTTTAGAGAAATGCTAAATATTTGATAAGTTCATAACTTAATGGATTGGGCATGAACTAAAAATAGCAACAAGTCTTCCTTTGTACACATGGAGCATCCACATATCTGGATTGACATCCCCGCCCTGGCACAGGACTTTCCTGGGGTTTCACCTGGAGCAGGTGTTTGAGCCTCCAGAAGGCCTGGTGTTCTCATCTTTAACAAAGAGGTAGCAGCAAACACGTGCGTGATGGCGAGTTGTGGTGGCCATTATTCTTTGCATGTATCATCTCACTGAGACCTCTTAAACACTGAGGAAGCTGGTGCCCTTACTAAACCTATTTTAATATTGGAGAAATCAAGGCATGTGGCCCAGAGCATAGAGCTGATTATCAGCTGTGCTGTGAACCTCCAAAATCTATTCCAGAGACTATGCTCGTGACCACTTCACCATCTCCAGGACTTATCTGCAGGGGTATTGTGAACTTTAAAGAAAATTATGTATTACGTGCAAACCACAGTGCCAGAATTTACTGAGTTCTCAATACATTTTAGATATTTCATTATGTCATGTCTGTGACTGTTGTTACTGAAGGACAAGTTGGGGCTCCCTGGTGACAGAGGCAGGAGGAGGGTGTGCCCAGCACAGGGAGTGAAGGGAGTGAGCAACATCCTGGGGGCCAGAGAGTCTTTCGGGAGGGAGAGAGGTCAGGTCTGGCAGAAGGGTCTTTGGGAGTTGACAGGTGAGCCTGGGCAGAGGAGTAAAGGAATCTTCACAGGCACCTCAGGGGTTTGGACTTCATCCCGAGCCCAAGAGAAATGAAGGATCACAGTCTCTGGTCCTTTGCCTGTGTAATCTGTGTGGACGTGTGCCAGGGCACCATGGTGGAGCCATTTGCCTACAAATGCCTGTCTCTCCTGCTAGAATGTCAGCTCCACAAGGGAGGACCTTGCATATTTTTTTTTTACCAATGGGCCGTGCAGTATCCAGCACGTTCTCAAGATCCAGGAGGTTCTCAAAGTATGTAAATTAAATAAGTCAATACGTGAGCTTGAGATGTTTGAGGGCAGCATGATATAGAGAATTTTGATCATTCCCAAAAGTTGGTTCTGCTTTGAATCCATCCACCCTCTGCCCCAATAAAAACTGCTTGTAGATGCATCACTCCAATCTCTGTCTTCACATCATCTTTTTGGTGTGTCCTTTCCACTTCTCTTCTAAGGACACTCGTTACTGGATTTATGGCCTACCCTAATCCAGGATGATCTCATCTGTAGATTCTTACCTTAATTACATCTGTAGAGATTCCTTTTCCAGACAAGGTCAAATTCATAAGTTCCAGGTAGACTAAATTTTTTCTTGGGAGACCCATTCAACTCACTATAGCAAGTATATGTTTAATTTTTAAGAAACTGACAAACTTTTCCATAGTGGTTGTATTGTTTTGCATTTCCACTGATAAAGTATGAGAGTTTGTCCTATTTGCTCCAAATCCTTGCCAACACATTAGTTTTAGATGTTATTGTGGATGTGTAATGGGACCTCACTGTTGTTTTAATTTTCATTTCCCTGAAGACTGCTGATGTTGAGCGTCTTTTCATGTGCTTATTGACCATTTGTTTTTTCTGAGTGTCCTAGTTCTGTGATTAATGTCTGTCATTAATTTTGGAAAGTTCTTGGCCATTATTACTTCAAATATTTATTTGCTCTTGTGATTTGAAGCTGTATGTACCCCAGAAAAACATGTTCTTAAATTTAATTCATTTATGTGGGTGTGAACCCGTTATAAAGTAGTCCTTTTGATGAGACTATTTTGAAGTTAAGGTGTGACCCAACTCAGTCAGGATGGGTCTTAATAAGAGAATTCAAAAGCCATGAAGCAAGAAGCTGAAATCAAGGAAATCCAGAAGAGAAGGGAGAGACCAGCAGACTCCACCGTGAGCCTTGTCATGTGACAGGGAGGCAGGATTGCCGGCAGCCAGCGCCGGAACACTGGTCTTCAGGAGGAAAGCATCATCTTGATGATGCCTTGCTTTGGACGTTTATCCCAGTCTCAAAGCCATGAGCGAATAAATTCCCATTGTTTAGCCAACCTATTTTACTGTATTTGGCTTAAGAAGCCTAGGAAACTAAAACAGCTCCATTCTTGCTTTTTTCTGTCTGGTGTTCAAATTAGGTTTATGTTACACTTTTGAGAATGTCCCACAGGTCTTTGATATCTTGTTCTGTTTTTTTTTTCTTTTTCTCTTTGAATTTCAGTTTTTGTAGTCTCTACTGACCTATCTTCAAGTTCATTGGTTCTTTCCTCAGTTGCTTTTGATGAGCCCATGTATGCAACAGTGTTTTTAACTTCTAATATTTCCTTTTGACCCTTTCTTAGAGTTTCCTTCTTTCTGCTAACATGATTAATCTGTTCTTGTATGTTATCTACTTTTACCATTATAGCCCTTAACATATTAATCATGGTTATTTTATTATTTTTTAAAATATTTATTTATTTATTCCCCCTCCCCTGTTGTTTTTGCACTTGCTGTCTGCTCTCTGTGTCCATTTGCTGTGTGTTCTTCTGTGCCTGCTTGTCTTCTCTCTAGGTGGCACCGGGAACCAATCCTGGGACCTTCTGGAGTGGGAGAGAGGTGCTTAATCTCTTTTTTTTTTTTTTTTTTTAAAAGAATATGTTGCTTTATTTCCATTTTTTAATTTATTTGGAATATTTAATCATTGAAAATATAAACATTAAAAACTAAAAAGAAAGCATAGTTGAATAAAAACATACATTTCTCATTTAAATGTACTTGATACATATAAATTTTTTAATCATACAATATATTACACAATATATTTGGTTCATAGTAACACAGTCATACAGTATTTGTCCTTTTGTGTCTAGCTTGCTTCACTCAATATAATGTCCTCCAGTTTCCCTTCTGTTTCAGATTTTGTTTCATTCCACTTTGGTCAAAGAATATAGTTAATGATTTCAGAGTTTTTACACGTGCTATGGTTTATATAAGGTCTACCCTGGGAATGTTCTTTGTGCCCTTGAGAAGAAGGTATATTCTGCTGTGTTTAGTAGGCTTATAGTGTTGTTCAAGTTCTATTTTTATTGATCATCTGTCTATTATTTCTATCTAATTTTGAAAGTGGGAAATTGAAAACTCCAAATACCATATTAGAACTGTTTATTTTTTTCTCCATATATTTTGGTGCTCTGTTGTTCCTTGCATATGAGTTTATAATCATTATATCTTCTTTTTTTTTTTTTAAGTTTTTTATTAGAGAATATGTGGGTTTACAGAAAAATCATGCATAAAATACAGTGTTCCCATATACCTCCTTATTTTTAACACCTCGTGTCATATTTTTAACACCTGTTACAATGCATGAAAGAACGTTTTTATAATTGTACTATTAACTATAGCCTGTCCATTTACAATAGGGTCACTATTTTTTTTTTTTTTAAATATTTATTTATGGTGCTTAATCTCTTGCACCACCTCAACTCCCTGGTCTGTTGCATTTCTCATTGTCTCTCCTCTGTGTCTCTTTTTTGTTGTCCCATCTTGATGCACCAGCTCTCCACACAGGCCAGCACTCCTGAGCAGGGCAGCACTCCTGCGTGGGTCAGCACTCTGTGTGGGCCAGCTTGCCTTCACTAGGAGGCCCCAGAAATCGAACCCTGGACCTCCCATAGGGTAGATGGGAGCCCAATCACTTGAGCCACATCCACTTCCCAATCATAGTTTTTTTTTTCTTAGTTCCCTCCTCCCCCTCCATTATCTGCTCTCTGTGTCCATTTGCTGTTTTTCTTCAGTGTCTGTTGTATTCTTTTTTTTTTTAAGATTTATTTTATTTATTTCTCTCCCCTTCCCCCCAATTGTCTGCACTCTGTATCCATTCACTGTGTGTTCTTCTGCATCCGCTTGCATTATCCAGCAGCACTGGGAAACTGCGTCTCTTTTCTATTGCATTGTCTTACTGAGTCAGCTCTCTGTGTGTGCGGCGCGACTCCTGGGCAGGCTGCACTTTTTTCACACAGGGCAGCTCTGCTTATGGGGTGCACTCCTTGCATTGGGGCACCCCTACGCGGGGGCGCCCCTGCATGACACAGCACTCCTTGCATGCCGCAGCACTGTGCATGGGCCAGCTTACCGCATGGGTCAGGAGGCCCTGGGGATCAAATCCCGGACCCTCCATATAGTAGACAGACACTCTATCAGTTGAGCCACATCTGCTTCCCTGTTGTATTATTAGGTGGCTCTGGAAACCCATCCTGGGACCTTCTGGAGTAGGAGAGAGGCAACCATTCTCTTGCTCCACCTCAGCTCCCTAGTTTGCTGCATCTCATATTGTCTCTTCTCTGTGACCTCTTTCATTGCATTATCTTGCTGTGTCAGCTCTCCACGTGGGCTGCACCACTCATGGGTGGTCTGCCCTCCTGTGCGGGGCTGCACTCCTTTTGCATTGCAGCCACTCCTTGCACAGGGTGCACCCTGTAGAGGGTGACTCTCCTTGTGTGTGGCAGCACTCCATGTGGGCCAGCTCACCACATGGGCCAGGAGGCCCTGGGTATCAGATGCTGGACCTCCTATATGGTAGATAGAAGCTCTATCCATTGAGCCATATCCGCTGCCCAATAGTTATTTTTAATTCCCTGTCTGATAATTCCAACATCTGTGTAATATCTAATTCAGGTTTTGCTTATTGCTTTGTGTTTTCATACTGTGTTGTTTGTTTGTTTTTGAGGTTCTGGGGCCAAGGATTGAACCGGGGACCCTGTGTGCAAGAAGCTGGTGCTCAACCACTGAACCACATCAGCTCCCCTGGGTTGTTTTTTTTCTTTTCTTGTTTGCTTGTTGTTTGCTTTTGTTTTTAGGAGGCACCAGGGACCCAAACCCAGCACCTTGCATGTGGGAAGCGAGCACTCAACCACTTGAGCCACATCTGCTCCCCATTTGGACTGTTTCATTCCTTCCTTTTTTTTTCTTTCCCCCGCCCCCGCCTCACTCCCACCCCCATTGTCTGCTCTCTGTTTCCACTCACTGAGTGTTCTTCTGTGTCCACTTGCATTCTTGTCAGGCGCCACCAGGAATCTCTGTCTCTTTTTTGTTGCATCATCTTGCTGTATCAGCTCTCCGTGTATGCGGTGCCGCTCCTGGGCAGCCTGCGTTTTTTTTGGGTGGGGTGTCTCTCCTTTCGGCACACTCCTTGAGCATGGGGCACTCCTTGCACGCAGCAGCACTGCATGTGAGCTGGCTCACCACAAGGGCCAGGAGGCCTGGGTATCGAACCCTGGCCCCCCTACATGGTCGGCAGATGCTCTATCAGTTGAGCCACATCTGCTTCCCATTCCTTGACTTTTGGCATGCCTTAAAGCTGTATGTGTCCCAGAAAAACATGTTCTTAAACTTTATCCATTCCTGCGGTTGTGAACCCAGTGTAAGTAGGACTTTTGATGAGGTTATTTCAGTTAAGGTGTGGCCCACCTCATTCTCGATGGGTCTTAGTCCTGTTACTGGAGTCCATCATAAGCAGAATGAAACTCAGACAGAGAGAAAGCTGCAGGAAAAAAGAATTAGAAATCCAATGGGGGATGCGGACATGGCTCAACTGATAGAGCGCCTGTCTACCATATGGAGGGTCCAGGGTTCAATCCCCAGGGCCCCCTGGCCTGTGTGATAAGCAAGGAGTGCCATGCAGGGGCGCCCCCACACAGGGGTGCCCCACATGCAAGGTGCCCCACAAGGAGAGCCGCCCCATGTGAGAAGAGCACAGCCTGCCCAGGAGTGGCGCCACACACACAGAGAGCTGGCACAGCAAGATGATGCAACAAAAAGAGACACAGATTCCCAGTGCTGCCTGATAATGCAAGCAGATGCAGAAGAACACACAGTGAATGGACACAGAGAGCAGACAATGGGGGGAAGGGGAGAGAAATAAAATTAATCTTTTTTTAAAACAAAGAAAGAAATTCAATGGAACCTGGAAAAGAATGGAGGGGCCATGAGAGGCCACCATGTGCATTGCCATGTGATAAAGGAGCAAGAAAGGAAGCTAAAACAGATTTTTTTTTTAAGATTTATTTTTTATTTATTTCTCTCCTCCCCCCCCCCCCATTGTCTGCTTTCTGTGTCCATTCACTGTGTGTTCTTCTTTGTCCGCTTCTGTTGTTGTCAGCGGCACGGGAATCTGTGTTTCTTTTTGTTGCGTCATCTTGTTGTGTTAGCTCTCCGTGTGTGCGGTGCCATTCCTGGGCAGGCTGCACTTTCTTTCGCGCTGGGCAGCTCTCCTTACGGGGAGCACTCCTTGCGCGTGGGTCTCCCCTACACGGGGGGCACCCCTGCGTGGCACAGCACTCCTTGCATGCGTCAGCACTGCACATGGGCCAGCTCCATACGGGTCAAGGAGGCCCGGGGTTTGAACCGCGGACCTCCCATGTGGTAGACGGACGCCCTAACCACTGGGCCAAGTCTGCTTCCCTAAAACAGATTTTGATACCAGGAGAGTGGGGTGCTACTATTGCAAATACCAAAAAATAGGGAAATGGCTTTGGAATTGGGTAATGGTTAGAGGCTGGAAGAATTGTGAACCGTTTGGTAGAAAAAGCCTAGAGTGCTTTGAAGAAATTGTTGGTAGAAATATGGATGCTAAAAGGCCTCTGATGAGGCCTTAGAAGGAAATGATGAACATGCTCTTGGAAATTGGAGGAAAGATTTTAAAGAGTCAGAGAACTTGGTGAAATTGAGTTCTGATGTCAGATGGAAGGCAGAACTTGAAAGTTTTGAACTTGGATGTTTAGCTGAGATTTCCCAGCTAACTGTGGAAAGTGAAGTCTAGTTTCTCTTTGCAACTTTTATTTATTTTTTTAAAGATTTATTTCTTTATTTATTTCTCCCCACCCCCTCGTTGATTTCACTTGCTGTGTCTGTTTAGCTTCCTTGTTTCTTTAGGAGGCACTGGGAACTGAACCCTGGACCTCTGTGTGGGAGGGAGGCACCTATTTGCTTGAGCTACCTCCATTCCCTGCTTTGTTGGGTCTCTCATTATATATATATATACACATATATAGCTGTGGAAAGCTTTTATATATATACATGTATATATATAGCTGTGGAGAGCTTTATTGTTTACACCTGGTTGAGGGCTTGTTAGAAGGCTGCAAGAGGGCAGTTAGAAAGATGCCTCCTGGCTGGAGGGGCTCAGGCAGAAGCCTGGGTGCTGGGGGAATAGAGCCCCCCCCCCCCAGTGGTCTCTCATCTTCGGAGGCTCCTAGTTGTGCTTGAAGGTGAGCCTTTTGAAGAGATACTCACCCAGCCTGGCTTGCGGTCAGGTGGTCACCCATCTTCTTTATCATTTTTACCTCCTCCTCTAGGAAATGGTTCTCCAGGAAGTCACAGAGAGGGGGGTCTGTGTTGGCAGATCCCAGGGTATGCAGACCCAAAAGGACCTGGTTCAGGCTCTTCTCCAGGACCAGGGTGGCTTCCACGGCATCCAGGGTTTCACCCCACTCATCTTTGGAAGGTTTCTGCATGTCCTGGAAGAGGGCGCGGCCGCTCTGGTTTTGCATCTTCAAGAGATGCTCGGCGCCCTTGCTCTTCTTCTTCGCCAACTCGTGGAAGAAGTGGTCCATGCCCTTCAGGGTCACATCATCGCGGTTGAAATAGTTGCCCAGAGAGAGGTAGGTGTAGGAAGCCTGAAGCTGCAGGTTGACCAGGCAGTTAACAGAGGCTCCACTTTGGCAGAATAATTCTGACGGATCTGGGAGGTCATGGTTGGTTGACAACAGGGAGCTAACCACAAAAAACAGTGTTAGCTGGTTCCGGAAGCAGGGGACTGTGGAGAAGTTGATTCCAGAGGTTGCAACTGGAGAAGTAGTTGGAAGGTGGTCGACGCTGAAGAGGTGCGGGGAATAATCAACAGGTCTGCTCCATTCAAACACTGTTGAAGCAAGACACAAATCCACAGGACAGCTGGGCACGCTGTCTCACATTATATTTTTTCTTCTCGTGTTTCTTGTTGTGTCAGCTCATTGGTGTAGTGCCTGCCCATCACACCAGCGCACTGTCTTCTCCAGGAGGCACTGGGAACCAAACCTGGAACCTCCCTTGTGGTAGGCAGGAGCTCAATCGCTTGAGCCACATCTGCTTCCCTGCAACTTTTATTAAAATGTGAGAAAAGAAAGGGATAAAATTCAACTCTTGGGCTTAAAGAAACCAGAAATTGACAGTTTGGAAAATTTCAAGCCTATCTAGATAGTGTGCTCTAAGACTAGGGCCAGAAGTGGCTCTATCTGGGATCTCCCTGAGCTTCCAGGCAGTGAGTCCCTGAAGAATGGGGCTCCAGGTGAAGATTTAACTGAACATGGAACCAGTCAGCCATTTCAATGGAACTCAAGATTGGAGATGGAGTTACACAGGAAAGATGATGGAAGGTTCTATTGTCTGATGGTCCCCTGTGAACTACATGCAAACTGGCAGGTTGTTTTTTGTTTGTTTGTTTCTTTCTTGTAAAATTTGTATGAGCAGAACCACTGCCAGCGTGAACTGAAAGGGACAGAGAAGGGACAAACTGAAGGAAGAATGCCTTCAAGGGCAGAGCCACGAGTCTGTCAGACATACACTTGTGCAGGTGCCCAGGCCTGCACCAAGTTCAGCACATGCTCACTGCCCTCAGGTGGTTGGCGTGGGGTGGAGGATGGGGGTGCCTTCTGAGCAGAGTGTTTCCGTACAAGCCAGCAGGCTCACCCATGTGACATGTGTGGGCATCTTTCTTCAAAGACACCTGACTGAGCACCAAATGTACATCTCAGGCAGAAGCCATGTATATGCTGGCGTGTGGGGGAAGCTCCTGGCTCAGCTCAAGACTTCACCAGCATCAGAGAGAAACCCTACAGAAAAAATGAGGAGAGGATCTCCACATCTTTCACTGCACATCCTCTTGTTCTGACAAGTGTATGGGAAGGTCCTAGATAGACCTAACCTCTTCAGTCCAACACCTCCCACAGTGGGGAGAAGACACTGGACCCAGGTGTGAGGCCACCCACAACCTTAATGCCTCTTTTTCCATGCAACACAGCGTAATTCTATGTTCTGGGGACTAAGACATGTACATATGGCACCAGTGGAGGGCATAA
This sequence comes from Dasypus novemcinctus, assembly GCF_030445035.2. Lineage (NCBI taxonomy): Eukaryota > Metazoa > Chordata > Mammalia > Cingulata > Dasypodidae > Dasypus > Dasypus novemcinctus. The sequence goes on along the minus strand of NC_080690.1, from coordinate 87,748,122 downwards.
TCCTGCCTACCTCAGTTCCCATGTTTTTGAGTCAAAGGGTGAGTGCATTTTGTGTTTTGACATATGTCATCTGACTTGTCAGAGACAGGCATCACTGACCTGCCCTCACACAAAAGAGTATGTGAGAGCCTTGGGTTGAGGCTCTTGATGATGATGATGAAAACAATAACAATAATAGCTCTTATGTATTTAGCACTATGTGTCCAGTCCCATGCTAAACACTTTTTAAAAATCTTTTAAAATTTTTTTTGTTATTATCTTTTTTTTAAAAGTACATGGATCACATAAAATGTTACATTAAAAAATATGAGGCTTCCATATACCCCACTCCCCACACCCCTCAATTCTCCCACATCGACAACTTCTTTCATTTGTGTGGTACAGTCATTGCATTTGATGAATACATTTTGGAGCAGTGCTACACAGCATGGATTATAGTTTATGTTGTAGTTTACACTCTCTCCCAGTCCATTCAGTGGGTTATGGCAAGATATATTGTGTCCTGCATGTGTCCCTGCAATATCACTAAGGACAACTCCAAGTCCTGAAAATGCCCCAATATCACACCTCTTTCTCCCTCTCCCTGCCTTCAGCAACAAGAGTTGGAGAGGATGTGGAGGAATGGGAACCCTCATCCACTGCTGGTGGGAATGCAGAAGAATCCAGCCATTGTGGAGGACAGTTTGGCAGTTCCTCAAAAAACTAGCTACAGATTTGCCATATGACCCAGCAATTCCACTGCTGGGTATATACACAGAGGAACTGAAAACAAGGACATGAACCAATATATGTCCACCAAAGTTCATAGAGGCATTATTCACTATTGCCAAAAGTTGGAATCAGCCCAAATGTCCATCAACAGATAAATGGATTGTGGGAAACAAAGGCATGTTGTTTCCATGGGAGCAAGTTACTTCCTTGACCACCAAGTCATGCTGTCTCCATAGCTTTACGTGCACGTCATAAATCTAGCAAGGAGATGTGTACATTCAGGTGGAACAAGGACTAGGTAGAATGGGGCAACCTGGGCAACAAGATTCATGGGTACACTTTCTTGACAATATAATAGAACATTGAAATTCTGTACTTTGAATTATAATGATAGATTTTGATCCATTGTGTTACACAGGTTGAGGTAATGGGAATAGCTAACTAGGATAGCTGCTGGTTCTCACAATTGCTTGGGGTATATAAAGAAGCCCCTGAGATTAATAAACTTGTCTGAGGAGCTTGAGGCTTCAATGCTCTCTGATCCCTGATCCCAATCTCTCTTTGTCTTTCATTCCCGGTACCCTTCCGGTCTGCGACTCCGACATCTGCTAAAAGTTGGAATCAACCCAAATGCCCATCAACAGATAAATGGATAAACAAAATGTGGTATATACGTACAATGGGATACTACGCAGCTGTAAGAAGGAATACAGTACTACACATGGGATAACATGGATGAATCTTGAGGACCTTATTTTGGGTGAAGCAAGCCAAGCAATGAAGGACAAATACTTCATGACCTCTCTGATATGAATTAAGCAAATCAAGTTGTCCCAGAGAGCTAGAGACTGGAAGATAGGCTTACAGGAAGTCCCAGAGGAGAGTAAGCTTGTGAGCCAACGCCCACACAGGCAAAATCTATGATAAAGTGGAGGTAAGTAGTTGTTCATTGAAGGGATAAGACAGAGTTATAGGGATGATATTGGGTTGGGTTTTGCAGGCTTGAGCAGGGATAGAGTTGGGAGGATGGGTCAGATGGTCCAAGGAATTGAGGGGAGGAATGGGAGGGAGCAAGTGAACATGGGAGATTGTCAGGTATGTGGTTGAAACTATAATGTTGAGAAAACTCTTTAGAAAATATAATAAGGAAGGGTTACTGGTTTATGGTGCTAAGCACTTTTCACATCACCTCCCAGGAGGAAGGTTGTATTTTACCAAATTAGTCACTGGACCATGGTTCTCAAACTTTAGTGAGCACCAGAATCCCCGGGAGGGCTTGTCTGGTCAAAGGACAAAGTCATCGGCCTCATCTCAGAGTTTGTTCAGGAGATCTGGAGTTTTGGGGCTCCAAAACTTGAATTTCTAAGGAGTACTCTGGTGATGCTGATACTGCTGTGGACCACCGTGTGCAAAAACTGAATACGAGGGACATTTAAAGTGATTCCACAAAAGCCTCGCTAAGGAGGTATTAACTTCATTTTTTTTTCAGAGATTTATTTTTACTTATTTCTCTCCCCCTTCACCCCGTTGTTTGCTCTGTGTCCATTTGCTCTGTGTTCTGCATCCGCTTGCACTGTCAAGTGGCATTGGGAAACTGCATCTCTTCTTGTTGCATTATCTTGCTGTGTCAGCTCTGTGTGTGTGTGATGCCACTCCTGGGCAGGCTGCACTTTTTTCATGGGGAGTGGTTTTCCTTGCGGGGTGCACTCCTTGCACGTGGGGCACCTATACGCGAGGGCGCCCCTGCATGGCAGGGCACTCTTTGCGCAGGGGCCAGCTCACCATACCAGTCAGGAGGCCCTGGGTATCGAACTCTGGACCCTCCATATGGTAGGCGGATGCTCTATTAGTTGAGCCACGTCCCCTTCCTAACTTCATTTTTTATCTTACATTCTCAGAGAAGTGAAGCTCTCCCCCAGGGCCTGTGGGCTGGCGCTCAGAACAGGGTTACTTGCGGGACATCTCTGAGGGAGACAATCTGGGAGTGGCCCCTTTAAGAAGCTAATTTGTGTAATCTAAATAACTTTTAAAAATATACATTTTTCTTTTTTTTCAAGAAGAAACTAAGACCCACCCTGCCGTGCCTCGTCTCGGGACACCGTTTCCTAGAACCCTTCGCGGTGTCGCTTGGTGTTGCCATGGATACTGGGAAAGGCGCCCTTTTGCCCGGCTCCTGAGCAGAAACTACATTTCCCAGAGGGCTACGTGGACGGACCGTGGGACCTGGGCCAATGACGGCCTAGGACGCGGGGGCGGGACTTCCGGCGTCCCCCTCGCGCATGTCCGTTTTGCCCTTGACCGGTCGTTGCTCACTGCCCTTGGGGACCCGGGTGGTGGGCTGCGCGTCGCGCGGAGGCCGCGTCCCAGGCTCCCTTGGTTCGGACCCCGGAGGACCGCGAGGAAGGCGGAGCCCGCTCCGCGCCGTGGTGCGACCTGCGGCCTTTGGAGCGCGGGTGCCCTCCGGGGCCTCCGCGCCCGCCGTGCGGCCCTGCAGCGGCTTCCCCGGGCCTCGCGCCGCGTGTGCTCGTGGAAGGCTGAGCTGGGGCTGGACAGTCGGCCCGCTGTCACCGCGCCACCGCCGCGATGCCGAGAACCCATGCTCGTCTGCTTTGCAGCCCGCAGGCTCGCAGGGCGGCGGCGGCGCTGACTGACGCGGCGCAGGTGAGTGGAGAGTGCTCCGAGACCCCCGCCCGGGTGGCCCCGAGCCCGAAGGAGGATGGAGCCCCCGGACTTTTCTTCCTCTCCCTCTTCGCCGCCCCACCCTTGCTACTGGGGCCCAGGGTTTACGCCAGGCCCAGGGTTCTGAATCCTGGCCAGAAGTTATGTAGAAGGTTCCCATTTCTGGAATCCAGTCGGAGGAGATTTGGAAAAGCCAGTGCTTGGAGGCGAGGCTGTATTGGGAGTGTTCGAGGTACCGCAGGTGTCATTTCTTCCTGGTGAGATTAGGGGTGGAGTTGGAAGCCGTGGAAGATTTGGAACAGAGGAGGGAGGTGAACTCACCGGCGGTGAGTTACTTTGCAGAGTGGAGAACAGACTGGGGGTTGAGGGGGTGAGGGAGGAGGAAGGAAGGCCAATTAGGACGCTGCTTTAATAGATCAGGTGAGTGATGATGGTGGCTAGAATAGAGTGGTGGCTGTGTAGGTAGAGGGGGAGAGAGAGAAAGAGAGAGAGGAAGCGGCAAGGATGTCAGCTTGTGGATTCAGGTGCAGTTCTGGTTCAGATTTAGGAGGGGGTATCTTTAGATTGTTGCCATGGATGTTCAAGGACTGGGTGACCGACTAGGGCACCTGGGCAGGGGTGGTGGGCTGTCACAAACTCAGATGAAAGGGAGAAGCAGCATGAAGGAAGGTGTGTGGGGGAGGAGGGTTGGGAAGGTGGCTAAGGCTTCCTGGGATGGACGTTGAGGCATACTGGACATAGAAGTAGGTTGACAGAGGGCCAGTACTGGTGCTTATTCACCCCTCTGTGGGCTCACCAGCCTTTTTTGGCTGCTGTCTGTGAGGCCTGGGATTCTCAGTCAGGTTGGTTGATTAACTCAGTGGCTGGTGACATCAGCTGGGAGAGTCCTAGACCTGGGGTGGGAGGCAGTGGGGTTTGCCTTTGAATGTGTATCAGGAGGAAAGAGGAATAGGGTGGCTGCAAGTGGAAGGCAGGGAGTCCTGGGGGTCTCAGAGATCACTGTGTGGATCTGGGTGGGTGAGGTCGCTGCTAGGAACGGCACCAGGTGGGGAAACTGTGCCTCCAGGACTGGATGCCACCCCTAGCAGTTGGGATTTTGGGAGGTCTGGGGCATATGATGGGATCATGGTTGCTTTCACCAAACAACCAGTCTCTGGGTGCCATTTGCAGAAAGGCATATGGGGCAGCCCAGGAAATGCTGATTCTGGGAGTCAGGGAATGGTACAAAGAGTGATGTGCCTGTGGGGATGGAGCGCGAACTGATGTGCCAGAGGCCTGGTTCTGGAGATCTAAGGGAGCCTTTGGTTATGTTCAGGAGACACAACCTGGGGCATCCCAGAAGAATTGCTTGGCAGGAGAGAGTGGGGCCCTGCATGTCAGACCCAGAACTCGGATGTCTATCTGCTCACTTGCCTGTTATTGCTGAGGCAGGGACATGAGTAGATAATAAGCTCAGACTTGGGGAGAAGGGTGAGCTGGGAATGTGTGTGTGTGTGGGGTAGGGAGGTAGTTGGTGGTCTGGGGTCATGGAGGAAGACTCTGACTGCTAAAGGGGTGGTGAGATGCTGGGTCACAGGCCAAGGGCCTGCATGGGTTCATCTGTGTTTTCTTTTTGGTCCATTTTTCTGCTACCCTTTGGTCTGATTGACTTAGTTATCCCCATCATGGCAGAGCCGGGTGACCTTTGAGGACGTAGCCGTGTACTTCTCCCAGGAGGAATGGGGGATCCTTGATGAGGCTCAGAAACGCCTGTACTGTGATGTGATGCTGGAGATATTTGCACTTGTGGCCTCTCTAGGTAAGGCCTCTCACCCACCTTAACCTCCTGTTCTAAGCTCTCTTCCCAGAGCTGCAGGGGAAACTCTATCTTTTCCACAGCCAGAACAAGGGGCTGCTTCCTTCTCTAGTTCCCTGGAGTAGCTGTGGTATGTGCAGGGCTGGTCCACAGCCACTAGCTGCTACAGTCCCTAAGAAGTCCCAACACATCCTCCTGCCTGAAGCCTTGAGAGGAAGGGCTCAGGAGTCAGTAGTCTTAGTCTGGCTGTGTGAGCCTTTCCAGATCAGTGGCACCTCTGTGCCCCAGGTTCTGCTCCCTTTATTCTATCAGACATTTCCTGGAGCTTGCCTGTGCTGGGAATTGTGGCACCAACCTGGTCACTGGTTGTGGGCATCACTGTGCTGCTCCTCAAGAAACTCCTCAGAGGCTTATTTTGTAACATTGAGTTTTCTTGCTGATTGCAGGGATGACACAAGCTCCCTTTGATTGTCTTGGGGTGTGTTGCCCTTAGATGGGACCACCTTTTCACCTGTGCTGCCTTTTCCCCAGGATTTGTATCTTCTAAGTCCTGTGTGGTTGCTCACCTGAAGCAGGGCAAAAAACCCTGGGTACCTGACAGGGTGGATGTGTCTCCAGCCATAACAAGAGAGGCCCAGAGAGAGCATGGCCCTGGTGAGTGGGCACTGGGGGAGGGGTAAAAATGCTAGGCTCACATCGGGCCATGCACTTGTCCTCTGTCCACTAGTGTTTTATTGCTATGCCAGTAGCCACACCTTACTTACTCCTACCTTTTCTTCCTTATTCTGGACCCTTACCTTCTTGCCATTTCTACTCTGATTTCCAGCTCCTACTTGACCTCAGCCCTCTGACCCCCATGTCTTTCCCTTTCTCCTCCTCTGCTCCCTTTGCAGAGCTGTCCCATATTGGCCAACACTTAAAATGTAGTATAAGAACTGCACGTATCCTCATCCAGACTTTGAGCACCAGTTACTCAGTCATAACTGGACTTTTCTGGGCTTGTACACACTGCTCTATTCTGGGTCCTGTCAGAGATTTCCTGGGGTCTGCCTATGTCCAGTTTGCTGAAAACTGGGGAGTTAGTTGGAGTCCCTGCATCTCCTCCTAGCCTGAACTTCCCATTCCTGTTTTTATAAATATGGGGCCTCCATCATTCTTTTGCCTGCCTGGGCCCATTCTTGTAATGCTAACTAACCCTTCCTTACCCACAGACCCATTCCTCTGTGTGTCAGACACATTTGTGAAGGGGCTGCCCCGTCCCAACCAAGCCTACATACTCTTCACCAGCATTTTTTTACTTTCAGATTGTTGGCATGCAGTGGAGGAGGACCCTTCTGAACAGGGTGTTTCTAGAGAAGGAGCACTCCAATTTGGGACCCTTGAGGCAGGTCCTTCCACCCAGAAGGCTAATACCTGTGACATGTGTGGCCTGGTCTTGAAAGACATTTTGCATGTGACTGAGCATCAGGAAATACACCCTGGAAAGAAACTGAACACGTGTGGGACATGTGGGAGAAGCTTCTGGATCATTGCAAACTTTTACCAGCACCAGAAGAAACAGAGTGAGGAGAAACCCTTCATTCGGGAAAAGGACAGAGCCTTGTTTGCAAAGAGCTGCTGTGTCCACCTGTCAGAGAAGCTATTCACATGCAGGGAGGGTAGGGAGGCTGCCCGAAGCAGCCACAACCTCCTTCAGCACCAGTCCACCCATAGCGAGGGGAAGTCATGCAGTAGCACCAAGTACAAGGAGACGTTTCCCTGCACCTCCAGTCTTGGGCAGAGGCAAGAAAACCATGCTGGACAGAAGCCCTTCAAGTGCAGTGACTGTGGAAAAGCCTTCCTGAAGGCCTTTGCTCTCCTTGACCACCTGCTGACTCACTCTGAAGAGATCTCTATTAGATGCCCAACAGGCAGAAATGCCTTCAAAGAAAAATCAACCCTTGTTTATCACCAAACATTTCACACTGGAGAAGCAACCCACATGTTTGAGGAGTGTGGAAAGGCCTACAGTCACCTCTCTAAACTAAGGATGCATCAGAAAGTTCGCACTGGAAAAATGCATTACAAGTGCAATGAATGTGGTAAAGCTTTCACTCGTAAGCACTCACTTGTTCAGCACCAGAGAATTCATACTGGAGAAAGACCTTATGAGTGTGGCCAGTGTGGAAAAGCTTTTACTCGCAACTTCCATGTTGTCCGGCACCAAAAAGTTCACAACACAGAAAGACCTTATGAATGCAGACAGTGCCGGAGAGTATTTAGCTGTGTCTCCAACTTCATTGAGCACCAGAAAATACACACCGGAGAAAGGCCTTATGAGTGCAGTGAATGTGGGAAAGCTTTCATTAACAGCTCCCATCTTGTTCGGCACCAGAAAGTTCACAACACAGAAAGACCTTACCAGTGCAGTGAATGTGGGAAAGTCTTCCGCCAAACCTCCAAACTTGTTCTTCATCAAAGGATTCATACTGGAGAAAGACCTTATAAATGCAACCATTGTGGGAAAGCCTTTAGTTGCCCCTCCAACCTTATTCCACACCAACGAATTCATACTGGAGAAAAGCCTTATGAATGCTCAGAATGTGGGAAAGCCTTCAGTCAAAGCTCTGCCCTCATTCAACATCAGAAAGTTCACACTAGAGAAAGGCCTTATGAATGCAGTGAATGTGGGAAAGCCTTTGGATATAGCTCTAATCTTGCTAAGCACCGGAAAGTTCACACTGGAAAAAGACCCTATGAGTGTGGCCAGTGTGGGAAAGCCTTCAGTGAAAGCTCCATCCTCAGTCAGCACCAGAGAGTTCACACTAGAGAAAGGCCTTATGAATGCAACAAATGTGGGAAGTCTTTCCGCTACAGCTCAAACCTTTCTAAGCACCAGAAAGTTCACACTGGAAAAGAGCCTTATGAGTACAGTGAACATAAGAAGGCCTTACATTTCATTCATCAGAAATGTCACACCAGAGAAAGGCCATAGTGCTGCGAATGTGGGTAAGCAGTTAGCAGTGATTTTCTCTATTTGCTGTGAAAGGACTCACTCCTGAGAAAAGTTCTATGAGAAGAACCTTTGAGAGGAAGCCATCAGCCCAAGCTTGAAACTTGTACACTTCAACACCGCTACTGGAGAGATTGCCCACAAGTATCAGGTATGTGGAAAGTTTTCAGGTGCTACACTGAACTTCTTAACCTGACCAAATCTTTTGTCAGATTGTGTCACTGCCAGTGCCTGTGGTATATACCATCTCACCTCTGCCAACTTGCAGGTCTCCACAGCATGCACCTGTTACCTCAGCATAGGGAAGACAGATCTCTGTGCTCTTTCCCATTCCCTGGAGGGGCCTGTGAGTGATGTTAGTCCTTTGGAGTAACCTCATTTCTCAACCCTCCCCTGCCCCAGTGGTTTAGGTATTTCTCTGACCTAGTTCTGTTCATGAGGATCTGAACTGGAGTCTACTGGGGTCTTCTAGAGAAGATTTTCCTTCTTGGACATTGTTGGGTCTACAGATGATACTTGCAGTGAATTTGTCCAGCTTCCAAATCACCCAGCCTGGAACCACATGCCTCACACTGTTCCAGAGTATGTGGAGTAATAAAGGCCTTATTACTTAAGCCATCTTTAGTTATGGGGCTTCCATCCATTGTGTGTAGGGAGGGGTTGGGAACAGAATTGACTCATCCAGTGTGAAACACTGGCTTGAAGTCACAGGGAGTAAGGGAGACTGGGAAACTAGAGGAAATAAGCCAAGTAGTGTGCTTGAGCCAGATCTTATCTGTCCAGAAGAGCTAGTTGTGTTTAACACCACATTCAGTGACATCACATTGGTAGCTCAAAATTAGCCACAGTGGGGATATATATTTATTTCTTTTCCTTTTTATTCACAGTGGGGATATTTAAACCAAAAATATTGCAAAGTTTTCTGAAGGAAAAGAAAGAGTAAAAAACTCGATTTGCAGTATTTGCCAAATTTGCTGACTATAACCTTAGCTACAGGAGAGGCTCAGGTCTGCAGGTCCTAGGAAGTTCTTCACACTCTTATCCGGCAAGGTCATATTCTCTAGAACACATGTGGATGCCCATTAGAACACGCACATCCAGTGGTGTGCTGGTCACTGACAGCAAATAATCTAAAGGCTTTGCAACGTGCAGCCTCCCTGGCCTTTCACCTCAAGGCCGTCACTGCACAGGCCTCATCACTGGGACTGAGAGAAGGGCGGTCTGGTCTAGGGGTGTGGCTTTTGTGGCCCCACCAGTGTTCTCATGACTGTCGTGTCCATGTCCTTTATCACCTGCCTCTTTTTGCTATAACTGAGGCAGGGCTGACCTTCAGGAAACAGAGAACAGAGATGTTAGAATCAACAAATGGTTGCCACATTTTCTGGTTTTCTTAGAGGACTGAAGGATCCATATTTTTATGTAGAACCTTATGACTTTATAAATGTTGGAAACTAGTTCACTAGTTCAAACTAACTTACATACATTAGTTCAGCCAAAAATAAACTGAACACATATCCTTGGGTCAACAGTTGTGACCCACAGACAAGAAGTGAGCCAGACTGGGAAAGCCCAGAAATCCTCAAACACGTGACCTTTGTTTGTAGTGTATGGAAGGGGCACTGCACTGCTGCTGCCATTCTGCCCAGGGTGACTCATCCCTCAGTCCCTGAAGTGGGGGGGGAAGTTGTCCACACAAGGGACAGCATCCCAGGCAGGCTTGTAGTCAGCTGAATATGTGCCAGGTCTATGTTCTCCCCAGCATCTCACGGTGTCAGGGAGCCCCCAGCCTGCCTTTTCTGTAATAATTGTCTCCTAATTATTGTTATTATGGAAGGCCTTCAGATCAGAGTTCAAGTACAGCCTCCCAGCAAAGGGTAGACATGGATCATCCACAGCCCAATTCCTTGTGCCCATGTGGTTAGCTATAGTTAAATCTCATTACACTGCCTCCAGTACATGGGTAAAGCATCTTCTACTTTCCTTCTGCCCTCCCCTCCAAGGCTCTGTGCTCAGTAGACAACTTACTTGGACCTTAATGTTTTCTTAGTGATGCCAGAACATACCAAGGAAAGGCCTGGTGGCTCTGACTGTTTGAACCCTCAGGATACCAGTTTATGTGGGTGTCAAGATCTTCCCAACACCCTGAGATGTCTAGAGGTCTCCATCATGCTCAGACCCTCCCTTACTGGATGTAATAATTGTTTCCTGCTGACATAGAAGGGCTATTTGGAATCAGAGTTAAAGTCCAGCTGGGTCATGTTGGGTTCAAGCCTCCAATATATGGGTGTAGGGTAGAAGTTTATTATCAGAGCTGTCTCTTGTATCCTGAATGGCCAACTACGGATAGACCTTATAAAATGACCCTTATCTCATTACTGAAGAGTCCTAACCCTGAACCTGCCTTCTGCTTTCCCCAACAGGGCTCCGTATGAGGCAGTCTGCTGTGTGTGTGCGTGTGTGTTTGTGTTTGTTTTCCTGGTGGTGCCAGAACATCCAAACAAAGCCCTCATGGCTCGGCATCTGTGAGTTGGGGCTGCTGGCATCCATTTTGACTCCTTGGAGAGGTCTGCTTATACTACAGACACAGAGGAAGACAGGATTGAGCAACTACCAGACGCAGCTCTTTTGATATCATTTGAGCTCAGATCCACTTATGCCTGCAGCCAGATGTCTTACAGTCTTTTTGGTTCTGTGTACCAATAAATATGATTTTTGTTGAAGCTCTTAGAGTGGGGTTTATTTCCCCTGGGAATGTGAGAGTTCTCTACCTACAGTGGTACCCACAGTATCAGCCATCCCATCGTCTACTGGGGATGTAGGGCCCCAAAGCAGAGTTGGCTGGAGCCTAGCCTAGAATTTTCCACCACCTCCATGGAGGGGGTTAAGGGTTGTCCAGGCTCTGGAGCCTCAAGGAGCAGCAGCAGACAGGTTGATGATGTCCAGACTGCTTCCTTTCTCAGTTGCCCTTTCCTGCAGCTCCTGACACTGTAGCATCAACACACAAAATTCAGCCTCAGTCCTAGTTTTACTGTTTTTAGCCCAGGCCTTCCTCAGAACAGCAAACCTATGCTGCTCAAAACAAAATACAACTCATCCCAGTCTATAGAGCCCAGCGTGACCTGGTTTCTCAAACATACTGGACTCATTTCTGCCCAGAGCTGCTGCACTGAAGCTCATTGAAACATTCTTCCCCAGAGTCATCTCTCCGGAGAGATCTTTCCTGACCACCAATCTGAAATAGCATTCATCACATTCTGTCACCTGTTTCATTTCCTTCAGAGTGCTAATCACCAGGAAATTATCCTGTTATTTGTTTACACATTAAAACTCAGTGTTCCCCATTAGATAGAGAACCTGTAGGTGAATGCAGGTCATGATGACTCTGTGTACTCTACATCCCAGCAAAGGGCCTGGCACACAGTAAGATCTTGGGAAACACTGACTGGGCATTCTGCAGTGTCTGTGCTTGGACCCACTTCACACTCCCATTGTCACAGCTGATCCTTTCTTGGGGAGGGTGGGAGAAAGCACAGTGACAAAGAGAAGGAATGTCTTCCCTGTGGGGAATCTTCCTTCATATCAGAACTGAATCCCTCTTGATGCATTAAGGAAAGAAGCTGAGTTTATTTATTCCCTTTTTTTCTTAGTTTTATTTTATTAGAGTGGTTGTGGGTTTACCGAAAAATCATGCAGAAAATACAGAGTTACCAAGTACTCCTCACACTTATTAACACATTGCATTAGTGTGGTATCTTTGTTATGATTGATGAAACAATATTATTGTACTGCTAGCTAGAGCCCATTGCTTATATTAGGGTTCATTCTCTGTTGTACAGTCATATGGCTCATAAATTTTATTTTTGTTATCGTAACATATACAACCTAAAATTGAGTGGTGTCAGTTATACTCACAATGTTGTGTTACCATTACTACCTTTTATTACCAAAACTTCAGTCAACCCCAAACAGCATCAGCTTCTCTTCCCTACCTTCACCCCAATCCCTGGTAACCTGTATTCTAGTTTCTGATTTGATGAATTTGTTTATTCAAATTATTTCATATCAGTGAGATCATACAATATTTGTCCTTTTGTGTCTGGCTTATTTTACTCAACGTGATGTCTTCAAGGTTCATCCATGTTGTTGCATATATCAAACTCCCTTTTCACTGATGAATAATATGTTCATCCATTTACATCCAAGTACTACAGTTTGTCTATCCGTTTATTTGTTGAAGGATACTTGAGTTGCTTCTATCTTTTGGCTATCGTAAATAATGTCCCTACGAACATCTTTGTGCAAATATCTGCTCATGTACCTGCTACCTGCTTTCAATTCTTGTGGGTATCTAATTAAAGTCTTATGGTAAGTCTATACTTAACTTTCTGAGGAACCGTTAAAAATTGTTTCCACAGTTGCTACAACATTTTACATTCCCACCAAAAATGAATGTTCTTATTTCTTCAGATCCTCTCCAGTGGTATAGTAGATGTGGTATAGAATCCATTCTAGTGAGATGCTAAATAGTATCTCATTGTGGTATTGATTTGCATTTCCCTAATGGCTAAAGATGATAAGCATCTTTTCATGTGTCTTTTGACCATTGGTTTCTCTTTGGAGAACTGTCTATTCAAATCTTTTGCCCATTTTTTAATTGGGTGACTTATCTTTTTGTTTTGGAGTTGTGGGATTTCTTTATATATTCTGAATATTAAACACTTACTGGATATGTGGTGTCCAAATATTTTCTCCATTCTGTAGCTTGTCTTTATTTTCATGATGCACAAATTTTAAAAATTTTGATGAAGTCCCATTTATTTTTTCTTTTGTTGCTTGTGCTTTTGATGTAAAGTCTAAGAAAGCATTGCCTAATACAAGGTCTTGAGGATGCTTCCATATGTTTTCTTCTAGGAGTCTTACAGTTTTGGTTCTTATATTTATGCCTTTGACCAATTTTAATTTTTGTATGAAGTGTGAGATAGGGGTCCTCCTTCATTCTTTTGCATGTAGATATCCAGCTCTCCCAATACCATTTGTTGAAGGGACTGTTCTTTCCAATTAAGTGGACTTGGCAGTCTTGTAAAAAATCAGTTGGGGGAAGCGAATGTGGCTCAAGCGATCAGGTTCCTACCTACTACGTGGGAGGTCCCAGATTAAGTTCCCGGGGCCTCCTACAGAAGGTGAGCTGGTGCAGTGAGCTGGCATAATGAAATCACACAACAAAGAGACACAAAGAGGAAAGACAATGAGAGACACAACAAACTAGGGAGCTGAGGTGGCTCAAGTCATTGAGGGCCTCTCTCCCACTCGGGAGGTCCCAGGTTTGGTTCCCGGTGCCTCCTAAAGAGAAGAGAAGCAGACAGCTAGTGCAAACAATGGGAGGAGAAGGTGAATAAATGTTTTTAAAAAATCAATTGGCCATAGATGATAGGATCTATTTCTGAACTCAATTTGATTTCATTGGTCTATGTATCTAACTTTATGCCAGTACCATGCTGTTTCTTTGTTTTTTGGGTTTTTTTTTTTTTAAGATTTATTTCTTTTCCTCCCTTCTCCTCCTCCTGTCCTGCTGTTTTTGCTGTCTGTGTTATCTTCTCATTTTCTCTCCTCTAGGATTCACCGGGGTTTGATCCTGGAGACTTCTGATAGGGAGGAAGGTTCCCTGTCAATTGTGCCACCACAGTTGCTGTTTTCTGCTGCACTTAACTCTCCCCTTGTCTCTCTTTTTTTTATCCCCCCCTTGTGGCTTTTTTTTTTTTTTTTTTTTTGCATGCTGTCTACTCTCTGTGTCTGTTCGCTGTGTGTTCTTCTGTATCCATATTTATTTTATTTCCCTTTCCCCCTTGCGGCTTGATTGCTGTCTGCTGTGTCCATTCGCTGCGTGCTCTTCTGTGTTTTTTGCTTGTCTCCCTTTTTTGTTGTGTTACCTGACTGAGCCAGCTCTCTGGTGCGCTTGTGGGCTGGGCGGCTCTCTGCAGTGTGTGGTCAAGCCTGCCTTCACAGGGAGGACCCAGGATGCAAACCCAGGGCCTCCCATATGGTAGACGGGAGCCCAACTATCTGAGCCACAGCCGCTTCCCCTTTGTATCTCTCTTGATGCGTCATCATCCTGCATGACTCACTTTGCTTGGGGCACTGGCTCACCATGTGGGCACTCATGCAGGCACTAGCTTGCCACATGGGCATGCTTTCTCTTCTTTTTCACCAGGAGGCCCCAGGGATTGAACCCAGGTCCTCCATGTGGTAGGCAGGAGTTCTATTACTTGAGCCACATCTGCTTCCCTGTAAAAAAGCTTTAAAGTTAGGACATTTGAGTCCTCCAACTTCATCTTTTTCAAAATGGTTTTGGTTAGTTGGGGCCCATTACCCTTCCAAATAAATTTGATAATTAGTTTTTCCATTTTCTGCAAAGAAAGCTGTTGAATTTTGATTGCATGTGTTGATTTTGTAAATTGCTTAGGGTAGAATTGATATCTTAACAATATTTAGTCTTACAACCCATGAACATGGAATGTCCTTCCATTCATTTAGGTCTTTGATTTCTTTTAGCAATGTTTTGTAGTTTTCCATGTACAAATCGTTTATATCCTTGGTTAGATTCATTTCTAGATATTTGAGTTTTTAGTAAATGGGATTTTTTTTCTTGATTTCCCCTTCAGATTGTTTATTAGTAGTATATAGAAACACTACTGAATTTTGCCTGTTAATCTTGTACCCCATCATTTGCTGAATTAATTACCTCTAGTAACTTTGTTATATGTTTTTCTGGGTTTTGTATATATAGGATTATCTCATCTTCCAATAGGAAAGGTTTTACTTTTTCCTTTCCAGTATGGATGACTTTTATGTCTTTTTCTTGCCTAAATGCTTTAGATAGATTTTCAGTACAATATTGAGTAATAGTGGGCATCCTTGTCTTCCTGCACTGAGAGGAAAAGCTTTCAGTCTTTCACCATTGAGTATGATGTTAGCTGTGGGTTTTTCATATATAACCTTATCATGGTAAGGAAGTTTACTTCTATTCCTAGTTTTCTAAGGGTTTTTATTAAGAAGGAGTTGCTGGATTTTGTCATATGGTTTTTCTGTATCACTTGAGATGATCATATGCTTTATTCCTTTATTCCATCTATGGGATATATTACATTGCTTTTATGTTCAAATCACCCTTGCCTACCTGGGATAAATCTCACTTGATCATGCTGTGTATTTAATGTGCTGTCAGATTTGGTCTGCGAGTATTTTGTTGAGGATTTTTGCATCTATATTCATAACTGATATTTGTCTGCAATTTTCTTTTCTTGTATCGTTTGGGTTTGGGTTTGGGTATTAGGGCGATGTTGGTCTTATAGAATAATTTGGGAAGTATTCCCTCATCTTCACTTTTTTGGAGGGGAGAGTTAGAGTATGATTGCTGTTAATTCTCCTCGGACTGTTTGGTCAAATTCCCCTGTGAAGCCAAGTGATCCTGGGCTTTTTTTGGGGGGACGGGGGTGCAGTATGGGGAAGTTTGCGGTTACTGATTCAGTCTCTTTATTATTGGTCTATTGTATGCTTATATTTCTTCTTGAATCAGTATTGGTAATTTTTGTGTTTCTAAGAATATGTCCATTATATCTAGGGTATTTAATTTGTTGGTGTACAGTTGTTCATAGAATCCACTTACAATTATTTTTTATGTCTGGGGAGTCAGTAGTTATGTCCCCCCTTCATTTCAGATTTTAGTTATTTGTGTCCTCTCTTGTTTTGTCAGCCTAGCCAAAGACTTGTCAATTTCATTGGTCATTTCAGAGAACCAACTTTTGGTTTTGTTGCTTCTATTGTTTTTTTCTCTATTTCACTTACCTATGCTGTACTCTTAATTTCCTTCCTTGTCACTTTGGGTTTATTTTCCTCTTCTTTTCCTAGATCCTCCACTTCCCTCTGCAAGATGGCTCCCTTGTCTGTTTGCTTGTTGTTTTTGCTCATTGTCAGCTTTTTTTTTTCCTTCTCATCTGCTTGTTGTCTTTTTTTTTTTCTTTAGGAGGCTCTGGGAACCGAACCCAGGACCTCCTATGTGGAGGCAGGTGCTCAACTGCTTGAGCCACAGCTGCTTCCTGCTTGTTTGGTTTTGCTCATTGTCTGCTTGTTGTTTTGCTTGTTGTCTTGCTCATTGCTTTTGCTCATTAACTGCTCGTTGTGTTTTTTTCTTATCTGCCTGTTGTTTTTGTTCAACGTCTGCTCGTTGTTTGTCTTTTTTAGGAGGCACACCGGGAACTGAACCCAGGATCTCCCATGTTGGAGGCAGGCACTCAACTGCTTGAGCCACATCTGTTCCCCTAGATCCTTCAATCCTTCACATTTTTTTTTCAGATCCTTCGCTTTTGAGGTTAGGTCACTGATTTGAGATCTTACTTCTTTTTTATTGTAAACATTTAGAGCTATAATTTTCTCTCTCAGCATTGCCTTTGCTGCATCCCGTAAGTTTTGGTATGTTGTGTTTTCATGTTCATTCACCTCAAGATATTCCCTAATTTCCTTTGTGATTTCTTCCTTGAGCCATTGGTTGTTTAAGTGCGCTGTTTAATTTCCACGTATTTGTGGATTTTCTGGTTCTCCCTTTGTTTTTCACTTCTGGCTTCATTTTATTGTGCCTGGTGAAAATACCTTGTGTTATTTCAATATCTTTGAATTTATTGAGTCTTGTTTGTGACCTGGAGAATGATTATGTGCACTTGAGAAGAATGTGTATTCTGCCGCTATTGGGAGAAATATTCCATATATGTGTTAGGTCTAGTTGGTTTATAGTACTTTTCAAGTTTTCTTTTCCTTATTTAAAGTGGTGTATTGACTTGTACTATTAATGTGGAACTATTTCTCCCTTCAAATCTGTTAACATTTGCTTTATTTTTGTTCTCTGCCATTTGATGCTTATATAACGGTTAATCTTCTTCTTGAACTGGCCCTTTTATCAGTATGTAGTGACCTTCTTTGTCCCTTGCAACAATTTTTTTCTCTTTATTTTTTTTTAAATGTTACATTCAAAAAATATAAGAGGTCCCCATATACCCACCACCCCCCTCACCCCATTCCTCCCACATCAACAACCTCTTTCATCATTGTGGGACATTCATTTCATTTGGTGAATACATTTTGGAGCACTGCTGCACCATATGGATGATAATGGTTTACACTGTAGTTTACACTCTCCCCCAGTCCACCCACTTGGCCATGGCAGGACATACGATGTCCAGCATCTGTCCTTGCAGTACCACCCAGGACATCTCCAAGTCCTGAAAATGCCCCACATCGTATCTCTTCTTCTCTCTCCCTACCCTCAGCAGCTACCGTGGCCACTTTCTCCACATCAATGCTACAATTTCTTCCATTACTAATCACAATAGTTCCGTAGTAGAATATCAGTACGTCCACTCTAATCCATAATCTATTCCTCCATCCTGTGGACTCTGGGATGGTTATGTCCACTCCCCCTCTGTATCAAGAGGGGGCTTAGATCCCACAAAGGTGATGGATGCAGTTCTCCTGCTTGCAGTTGTAAGCACTCTTGGCTCCCTGGTAGGTGGTTGACCTTCTTCAGCTCCCCGTTAGCTGGCTGGGATAAGGCCAATAATCCAGAGGGTAGGAGTTGCCTTGCAACAATTTTTGACTTGAAGTCTATTTTATCTGATATTAGTATAGCTACTCCCAGATCACTTTTTTTTTTTTTTGATGTACTGGGAACTACCCAGGACCTCATATGTGAAAAGCCAGCATTCAAACACTGAGCCATATTGGCTTCCCTGATTTGTTTTTTTCATTTGTTTTGCTTGTTGTTCATTTTTGTTTTTTTCAGAATGCACTGGGAACCAAACCTGGAACCTCCCATGTGAGAAGCCGGAGCTCAACCACTTGAGCCACAACTACTTCCCTGTTGTATTAGTTAGCCAAAGAGATGTTGATGCAAAGTACCAGAACTTTGATGGCCTTTAAAAAGGGTTTTATTTGGAGTAGGAGCTTACAGGCACAAGGTCTAAAGAGTCTAACTCAAGGTACCATAAGAGGTACTTTCTCACCTAAAGTCACTGGCCAAGTGTTGGAGCAAGATGGCAGGCAATGTCTCTAAGGGTTCAGCCTTCCTTATTCCCCTTAACGCTCCATGGTCCTAGCTTCTTCCAGTCTCAGCTGTAGGCTGGTATAAGGCTCATCTCTCTCTCCAGGGCACGTTTCTGGGCTCAGCTGCTCAGTTCTCTTCACAAGGTCAGCTGGAGACTATCAGGCTCATTTCTCTTCCCGGGGCGTCTGCCATGTCTAATGAGCTTTCTCTCTTCTGTGTTCTTCTCTGTGTGTTTACTTCTGTGTCTGTTTTTAATGTGTTTTACAGTTTATTTATTTATTTCTCCCCACCCACTCATTGTTTGCACTTGTTGTGTCTGCTCGTCTTCCTATTTCCTTAGAAGGAACTGGGAACCAAAGCCAGGACCTTCGATGTGGGAAGGAGGCACCGTGAGCCACCTCTGCTCCCTGCTTTGTGGTGTCTCTCATTAAGTTTTCCTCATGTCTCTTGTGTCATCTTGTTGCATCAGCTCACCACAGCTGCCCGTTGCGCCAGTTGGCTGTCTTCTTTCGGAGGCACAGGGCTGAACCCGGGACCTCCCATGTGGTAGGCAGGAGCCCAATCACTTGAGCCACATCTGCTTCCCAGAGCATCTGTTTTATCCCCAAGAGGGCTTGGACTCGATGCTGAGTTGCGGTTGGATCAGACCCCTAATCTTAACATAATTTAACCAGATGTCTCAGCTGAATCTAATACAGTCAAAGGGTTATCATGCCAGAGGAACTGACTAGTTTACAGACATAATCTATATTTTTTTGGAATTCATAAATAGTATCAAACTGCTACACCTGTCTTTGAATTTAAGGTGAGTCTCTTGTAAAAAGCATATAGTTGGGTCATGCTTTTTTATCCATTCTGCCAATCTCTGCCTCTTGACTGGAGAGTTTAATCCATTTACATTTAAATTAACTACTAATGATGCAGAACTTTCTTCTGCCATTTTGTTCCATGCTTTTTGTAAGTCTTAACCTTTTTTTGACTCTCAATTCTTCCATTAATGGCTACTTTCATATTTATTTGATTTTTGTAGTATACCATTTTGAGTCCCTTCTCATTTTTTTTCTGGATATATTTTTCATACATTTTTTTGTGTGTGGTGACCATGGGATAAAATTTAACATCCTAAATCTATAACAATCATGGTTTATTTGATACCAACTTAACATTAATAGTATACACACACAGTGTTCTCGTAACCCTTAGTCTCCCCACTTTTTGTTGTACTTGTATGTTTGGACTTTTATGTCCCAAACCATAGATTTATCATTTTTTCAATGCATTTGCATTTTAGATCTGTAAGAAGTAAAAGTGGAGTTATATACCAAAAAAAGTCAGTTCAATAGTACTGACATTGGTAATTACCTACACTGTTACTTTTATCAAGGAAGTTTTATTTTTTTTACACTGCTTTGATCCATTGTCTAGTGTCCTTTCCTTTCATTTTGAAGAAATCCCTTTAGCATTGTTGGTAGGGCAAGTATAGTGATAACAAACTCCCTTACCTTTGTTTATCTGAGTATGTCTTAATCGCTCCTTCATTTTTGAAGGAGAGTTTCATGGATATAAAATTCTTAGATGCCAACTGTTGTTTTTTTTTCCCAGGAAAAACTTGGATGCTTTATTTCACATTCATTTTGTTCATCTCTCATAATCAATCTCATTTTTAAGATGGGGGTTTAATAAGCTCTTATTACCCCCCATTTTACATTGAGAAAGCTGAGGTCTGCTTCAGGGCTGTGTCCATTTAAAAATAAAGTGTGGCCATCTCGGAAATCCCATCCTAGCAAAGGGTAAGGACTCTAGGACTTTAGTCCTGGGTTCGAATGTGGGCTCCACTACTTCCCAGTGAGATGCAAGTCACTTCACATCTCATCTGTAAAATGGATCATGTAAAATTGTTGCAAGGATTAAATGAGAACAGCAACTTTGCAGAGGTTTTGTCCATACAATTCTGGGCAGGGAAGGTAAGAAGCCATGCAACTTCTGCCTCAGACACTAGGAGGGGCCCCAAATGTTTTCTTTAAAAAAAAAAAAAAAAGATTTATTTCTCCCTACCCACTTGTTTGCACTTGCTGTGTGTCTTCCTTGTTTCTTTAGGAGGCACCAGGAACAGAACCTGGGACCTCCAATGTGGGAGGGAGGCACTCTAATCACTTGAGCCATCTCTGTTCAATGCTTTGTTGTGTCTCTCATTATGTTTTTCTTCTTGTGTCTCTTGTTGTGTCAGCTTGCTGTTCCTGCCTGTTGCACCAGCTTGCTGTCTCCTTTAGGAGGCACTGGGAACTGAAACAGGGACCTCCCATGTGGTAGGCAGGAGCCCAGTTGCTTGAGCCACATCCACTTGCCCCATCTGTTTTCTTTCAGCAGTTTATTTCATCCCACTGCCTTCTTGCCTCCATGTTTCTGTGAAAGATCAGCACTCCATCTGATTGAGACTCCCTTGTATATAACAGGTTGCTTTTCTCTTGCAGCTTTCAGAACTCTCTCCTTGTCCTTGACGTTTGTCAGCTTAACTGCTATGTCCGATTATGTTTCTCTTTGAATTTATCCTCTTTGAAATTCCTTGAATGTGCACATTCATGTCTTTTGTTACATTTGCAGCGTTTTCTGCTATTATGTTCTTGAATATTCCTTCTTTCTTCTTCTTCTGGTTCTCATAATATGTATACTGGCACATTTGATGGTCTTTGCTTTTATAAAAATTTTTTTTCTTTCTGCTCCTCAGTGTGAATCATTTCTCATTCACTGATTCTTCTTCTGCCAGCCTTAATCTCTGTTGAAACCGTCTAAGTTATTTTTCATTTCAGTTATTGGTCTTCAACTCCAGTATTTATGTTTGGTTCCTTTTAAAGTTTTTCTTGGGAAGCAGATATGGCTCAGGTGACTGAGCTCCCACCTACCACATGGGAGGTCCCAGGTTGGGTTCCCGTTGCTCCTAAAGACGACGAGCAAGACAGTGAGCTGATGCAATGGGAAGGCACAGTGAGCTGATGCAACAAGACACTAGGAGGAAAACATAACGAGAGACAAAACAAAGCAGGGAGCAGAGTGGCTCAAGCGATTAGGTGCCTCCCTCCCAAATCGGAGGTCCTGGGTTCAGTCCCTGGTGCCACCGAGGGGAAAAAAAAGAAAAAAAGATGAACACACACAGCAAGTGAAAACGAGTGAGTGTGGAGAAATAAGTCAAAACAAATCTTTAAAGTTTTTCTCTTTATTGGAATTCTCAGACTGGAAGACGCAATACTGTTAGGATGTCAGTGATCCCCAAAGTGATCTATAGATGCAACAGAATCTGGCCTCTGGAACTTAGACTTGGTAGTTTCACAGTCGACCACAACTGACAATTAGTTTGTATTCTTGGGCAATTTACAAAATTTCTGCTTCAATTTCCTTAATTTTAAAATGGTGATGAGAATAGTACATTCTTCAGTAGGTTTTTGTGAAAATGCCCAAGGTAAGACACCAAGACCTGCCAAAAGGTTAAGTGTGAGAGGAATTTGGAATTGATAGTCAAGGGAGATAACTGAGTACCAGCTACGGCCCAGGATCAAATGCTGTGTTGGGGCTGTAGATCTTCATCCTACCTTACAAGTGTTCTAAGGTTCTCAGTAATACAGGCACAGGGGAACTATGTTGGCGGTGCCCCAGGAATCACTGTGCAGAAGTAGTTCAGTGCACAGCAAGGGGGTGGTGGCAGCAGGCAGGAAAATGTGCCATTCATTTCCTGTGAGAAGTGTATTGGGTTGACAACCTTAACTGTTGCACTGTGAATCAACCACCACATTCAGACCGAGGTCACATCTCCCATGGGCTGCTCCTAGCCAATGACTGAACACAACAGAGATATTAATATAAGCCCATTTTCCCAAGATTTGGGACTAATCTGATGAGAAACTGGTTGAGGAGTCCCCATTGGTTTGACTGAGAATTTCTTAGAACACCATTGCAGTCTATGGCTCTTCCAAGTTCCTACCCAAACCTCCTCCTCTCCCCTCTCCTTCATAAGGTTGGAATTTCATCATGGTCTAAAGGTTCTTGCTGTCTCCTCCAGTTCCCTCCCCCTTTTCCTTCACTGGTGCTTTCCCCAGTATCTCTTGCATGTCTAATCCCATCTTGGATTCTGCTTTGCAAAAGACCCAAACTCACACATCAGCTACTAAATGAATTTTAAAACTTGTTATTGAGTCATAAAATCCATAAAAGAGCACAAATCACACACACAGATCTAGAATAATTTTTACATACTTGGTGTAATCATTCTCACATAAACGGATTTTTTATTATTTGAAAGTAATATTTAAATATTTTGTGATAACTAATTTGCTAAATCCATACACTAATTTTTTTTTTTAAGATTTATTTTTATTTATTCCCCTCCACACCTCACCCCCTGTTGTCTACTCTCTGAGTCCGTTTGCTGTGTGTTCTTCTGTGTCTGCTTATATTCTCATTAGGCGGCTCCAGGAACCAATCCTGGCACCTTCCAGAGTGGAAGAGAGGCTATTACTCTCTTGCGCCACCTCTGCTCCCTGTTCTGCTACGTCTTCTTATTTTCTCTCCTCTGTGTCTCTTGTTGCATCACCTTGCTGCGCCAGCTCTCCATGTTGGCTGGCACTCCTGTGCAGGACAGCATTTCCACACAGAGTAGCACTCCTGCGCAGGGTGGCATTCCTGTATGGGCCGGCATTCCGTGTGGGCCAGCTTGCCCTCACCAGGAGGCCCTGGGCATCAAACCTTGGCCCTCCTATATGGTAGACAGGAGCCCAACTGGTTGAGCCACATCCATTTCCCTAATAGCTTCTTAAATTTAATGAAGTACTATTTTTAATTAAAAGTCATAAGTTAATAAGGCTAAATATCTAAATAGTAACAAATCTTATTCTGTTTAAACCAAAGCCTTTTAGATACTTAACTTTTTTACAGGGTCAAAGTTTAATCCCACCATTGGATTATAGTGCTGGGTCACCTTGAAAAGGTGGTTTTACCCATCATCTGGAAAATGGGAACTATAACAAACACATGATACATGCTATGTAGACCGTTCAAAATCCATTACACACTGAACTTCTTCAATTCTTAGAATATCCTCTAAGGTAAGTTATAATAATAACCACATTTTATGAAACAGGGAAACTGAGTCATACACAGTTTTGTAACATAATTCTGTGGTCAGAAATGTCCAAGAGCTCCTAGTTGAATTTTCAGGTGACTACATCCACTGCATTACCCTAGACAAAACCATAAGGAAAGGAAGAATTGCCCAGTATTGTGAGAGACAATAAATTGTGGTTCTTTTAAGCCTCTAAATTTTGAGGTGGTTTTCCAGCAGAGTAGTGAAATTAAAAATGATTACCGCTAAAAGGATTATAGATATATATATTCGTATATATTACATATCTTCTAGGCATTTTGTATGTATATATTTTTTCTTGTAATCCAATAGTAAGACACACATAAAAAACACAATAGGATGGGAAAAGATTTAAAGAGACAATTCACCAAAAGAAGTCATGCACAGGAAATCATATTTGTTATCATTATGCTCCACATTCACTTCTACCACTCACCCCACCCACACATCCGATGAGGCAGGAAACACTGTGGGTTCCACCTTGAAAATTTACTCGGAATCTCATCACCTCTTCTATCTCTCCTGCTTTCACTCTGAATGGGTCAACAGCTTACCTGTAGCCTCTCCAGGAGTCTACCTGCTTCCAGCCCCACCACACTCCTCCCCCACCAGTATGTTCACTCAGGATACTTTGAAAATCCTAACTCAGATCACATCCTTTCTCTGTTCCCAACCCTCCATGCCTCCTAGCACACTCAGCCTGGCATTTGAGGCAGGATTCCTCAAATATTCTCATATTTCAAGGGCAAACACGAGAACTTTCCTGAAAGCTCTCAAGTCAGTTTCAACTCCAATCCTTTGCACAAGAAGACTGCTGTTTCTGTTACACTCTCCACATCTCATTAAGCTGTGTATGCCCCACTGTTCTGAACACCGAGGCCTGCGCCGCAGGAAACCCCAGGCAGATGCTTCTCGGTTGGAGTTTTAGGAATTTGGGGCTCGGAGTCTGGCTGCGAGGGGTCCGAGGGGATTCTCCCTCGACCGTGCCAAATCGATCGGTCGCCCACCGCATCGCATCCCGACCACATGCTGGGTGACCTCAGGCGGGGGCCACTTTTCTGAGCCTCCGTCCCCGGTCCGTAAAGGAGGCACAAGGCCAAAGCCTATGTCTCCGGGGCGGCCAAATGGGCTTTTGCGGAGACCCCGGCGGACACTCCTCCGCACAGCGCGGCCCAGTGGCCTCTCGGGGCCGTCCTCTCGCCGGCTGGGACGCCCAGGCTCGGAGAGACAGATCGCTCGCCGCGACCGCAGCACGTACGAGCCGTAGAGGTCGCACCTCCCCGACTTCTGTGCCTCCTGCGGGCCTGGGGAACCTCCTGGGACTGCGACCCCGACCGGGTAAACGGGTCCTCAGGCGAAGATGGACAGACGCAAGCGTCCCAACAGTGTCCAGGGCCGACGCCGGAAGCCCCGCCCGTCCCGATCTATTATTGGCTAGCGCCGGGGCGCGCCCGGCGAGAGGGTTTCTGGGTACTGTAGTTCGACGTCGCGTAAGCAATGACGCGGCTGAGAGGGTGTGCGTTCTCAATCCCCTCGGCAACAATGGGGCGGCACGGTGACGGTCTTAGGATAATGAAGTCATAGTTGGCTGCGGACGCTGAGCGAATGAAAGCTCAGGCTAGGGGCGTTTCCGGGCCGGCAGGGGCGGGACCTCCGGTGTAACCTTTGCGGGCTTTACTTTTAGTTTGGTGGGCGGGATTGCGGGCGGCCTGGAAACCAGAACTCCCGGCGTGAGCGCCCTACCTGGAGGCCGCACGGCCCGAGGAGAAGATTGTGGGAGAGAAGTCCAGGCCTTTCGCCGCGCTTTAGTCACCCCGGCGAATGGCTCCGTCTCCCTAAGCCTCGGTTTCCCCAACGTTTTTTACACCGGGTAAGACTGAGGTTCGGAGTGCGGGAGGCAGCCAGCCCGAGGTAACTCCGCTTGATGGAGTTGTGGGGGTTCGGCCGAGCCCACAGGCCCGTCGAGGTCGTCAGCATCTTACAGCCTCGGTCCCGCCCTCAAGTTCGGCTGAGGTGCACAACGTCGCTTATGGACCCGGTGCAGGTAAATGAAGGGTCCCCCAGGTACTCTCCTGCTAGGATCCCCGTTCCCGTGGTCCTGGAGCGCCAATATAGGAAATGGTGGTGTCTTGTGACTCTGCCTTCTTCTATCCCTGCCTTTGGGCCTGTTGCCCTGAGAGTCACTTTCATCTAACATCCTGAATCTGGGCCAGGGACTGTGTGCAGCGGTTCTCATTAATGGAATCCTGTGGAATTCCATTAATGAGAATTAATTCCTCTGGGATTGTGTCCCACGGACCAAATTCCTTAGATATGAGGCTGCGGTGGAAGTGTTAAGGGAACCGCAGGTCTTGGTTATATTGGGTGATAACAGAATAGGGGTCAGGCCTCAGGCCTGGAATGGCTGGTCTTCTATTCAAAGGGGGAGTTCGAGTCATAGTTTGAGTAGAAGAGAGTACTCAGGTCTTAAAAGGGCTCCCTTTGTCAACAGAGTGGAGAATGCCAGATTAAGGCTGGAGATGTTCCAGGGGTGGAGGCTGGTGTGTGAATGCAGGGAGCAGCTGTGGGTTGGGTTCAGGATAATGACCAAACCTCCTGAGGAGAAAATAGCATAGAAGTGACAGAGATAGGATGAGAGTAGGCCTAAGAGAGAGGTGATCTGGGAGACACCAAGGAGATGTGGTCTGGGGAACACAAGGGTAATTGGCTAGTGGGAGGGGAGTGAGACCCTATGTGCCACCCACCTCCCAGTTGTTCCTCTGGGTTGATTTGGATGCAGTGACCAGTGGGAGTACTAGGAGAGAGGAGAGAGGGGCACAGTGGTGCCAGGGCTTGGGAGGTAGAGACCTAAGAAGGATCGTAGGCTTTACATGGGTGTTGGGTAGATGGACTGGGAGTCACAAGAAGACAAGATGTTAGTGATAGATGCTGTAGCAAGACTCTGAGTCATAGGTCAAGGGCTCAGATAAGATAATTTGCCTGTTATTTGGTTTGTTTTCCAGCATACGTGTTGGCTTTCTGACTCAGCAGTACCATTGTTGCAGAGCCAATGACATTCAAGGATGTGGCCATGTACTTCTCCCAGGAGGCACAGGGGCTCCTTGATTTGGCCCAGAAGTACCTATACTGCGATGTGATGCTGGAGAACTTCGAGTTCATGACCTCACTGGATAACACCCTTATGCCCTACCCCAGCATGGTGACCAACCTCTCTTCTATAACTTTTGTCCATGAAAAGTTATGTTGTTCCCAGAACTTGACCATGCTTGTGGTTTCCTTTCCAGGTTTCCTGTTATAGAAACTGCTGGTGCCAGGGCTAGAATGTGTGCACTTCCCCAGCCCCTCCTTGAGGGCATAGGTCAGAGATTAGGAATCTTCAGTTTGCTAACAGATTCCACTAAGCTTGACCAGTCCCTGTGCAGCCATCATAATCCAATTTCAGAACATTTTCATCACCCAAAGAGAAACTTGCACCCATTAACATCACTCTTCATACTCTCTCATCCTCTCCTCTCCAGTCCTAGGCAACTACTAACATACTGATTATATAGATTTGCCTGTTCTGGACATTTCACATAAATGGAATGACACACTATATTTTTTGTGTGTGTGACTGGCTTCTTTCACTTAGCATACTGTTTTTGCAGTTCATCCATGTTGTAACATGCATCATTATTTCATTCTCTTTTATTGCTGAATAATATTCTGTTGTATGGATGTACCAGATTTGTTAATCTCTTTACGAGTTGATGGACATTTGGATTATTTACACTTTTTGGTTATTGTGAATAATACTTCTGGGAACATTCATGTACAGGTTTTTGTGTGGCTATGTGCTCATTTCAAGGAACTGCCAAAATGTTTTCCAAAGTAGCTATACCATTTTCAATCCTGCCACCAATATGTGAGGCATCCATTTTCTCCACATCCTCACCAACACTTGGTATTGTCATATTTTTTCTTATAGCCAGCTTAGTGGGTGTAAAGTGGTTTCTCATTATGTTTTGTTTTGTTTTTTTTGGTGGTACCAGGGATTGAACTGGTACATGGGAAGCAGATGCTCAACCACTGAGCTATACCAGATCTTAACTTTCATTGGTTTTTATTTGTATTTCCTAGAACTGACGCATTGAACGTCTTTTCATGTGCTTATTGGCTATTCATAGGTCTATATTAGAAAAATACCTATTCATATTGTTTGCCCATGTTTTTGGGTGATATGTCTTTATTATTGAGTTGTAAGAGTTATTTATATATTTTGGGTACATGTTCCTTATCAGATATATAATTTCCAAATATTTTCTACCATTCTGTGGGTTGTCTTTTCACTTTGTTGATGACATCCATTAAAGTACAAAATTTTAAAGTTTGTTTAATTCCAGATTACCAGTCTTGTCTTTTATTGCTTATGCCTTTGATATCTTCTCTAAGAAGTCATTGCATAAGCCAACAATGTGAAGACTTTCTCATGTTTTATTCTGGAAGTCCACAAGATGTTTTTCAGGGTTCACCTGTGGCACTGCTTGTAGTGATCATTCTGAGTGTTCCTACAAGACTCTTCTCAAAAATTCATTTTGTAAATATTAGATTTCTTTGTGGTTACAAAGATGATGCAAGCTCTTTGTGGTCTCTTGTGGGGTGTCTGAGATCCTGGGCCCAGGCTGTTTTCTTCTTTCTTTTCTCTGCCTAAAACTTGTACCCTGCAGGTCCTATAATGTGCCAAATAGAGCGGAATGAAGAGCCCTTTTGTCTAAAAGGGTGGACATGACCCTGGCCTTGGCAAAGAGGCCTGGAGGGGGTCCTGGTCTTGAAGAATGTGAGCTGAGCATGGGTCATGTTGAAGATGGGCTTAAAGTATATCAGGAACTTCTTCTGGGTTCTGGTGCCAAGCCAGTGGCTTCTCTTGTTCCCATCTTTTTCTTTCCTTTCTGGCACTCTGTATTATTGCCATTTTTACTTCTGACTTCTGGCTGGGCCCCACCTCTCTGGCCTCTTCTCCTCTGCTTTTCATGCACTGCTACCCCATATTGGTCTCATATCTCCAATGAGATATGAGAGTTACACATTTTTAAATAATATTTGAATACCAGCTACTCAGTTGTATTTGGATTTTCTGGGCCTTGACAGAGAAAGTGCTATGCAGAGTTGTTGCCAGTCGTCAACAACCAAGGCCCTACGGAAACCTGTTTGTAGAGGAGTGAGTTTGGAGGCTCTGCCTCTTCCCTGCCTGTGCCCTATGCTCTGTCCTTGTTTCTGGAGAAGCCTTCCTTATTCTGTGGCCTAGCTCAGTCCAACCCAACACAGCAGGCCCTTCTTTACCCTGATTCGTTACACACACCCCCAACAATCCCTTTGACTCCTTTCTGGGAGTGTCAGTCACACATTTTTAATGAAACTACCCCTTCTCACCAAGTGGAACACTCATCCAACATTTCTCTGCTTTCAGGTTATTGGCATGGAGTGGAGAATAAGGACACCTCTCTCAAGCAGAGTATTCCTGTAGGAGTGCCACAAGTCAAGTTCCCCATGACACATCATTCTGCCCATAAGGCTAACACCTGTGATATGTGTGGCCCATTCTTGAAAGATATTTTGCATTGTTGCTAAGCATAAAGGAACACACCCTGAAGAGAAACCCTATATGTGTGGAGCATGTGGGAGAAACTTCTGGTTTGGTACATACCTTCACCAGCACCAGAAGGAACACAGTGGAGAGAAACACTTTAGCTGGGACAGGGACTCTTTTGCAAAGAACTCTAGAGTCCATTTGTCGGAGAAGCCCTTCACTTGCAGGGAGGGTGAAAATGACACAACAAACAGCTATGACCTCCTCTAGCACCAGGCCATTTACACTGAAGATAAGCCACACAGGAGCACTGAGTATGGACTGGCCTTGCCACATAATTGCAATCTTGGGCAGCTCCCCAGAGTCCACACTGCACAGAAGCTCTTCAAATGCAGCATCTGTGGGAAAACCTTCATGAAGAGCTCTGCCCTCCTCAACCACCTGAGAACTCACTCTGAAGGGAGATCCTTTAAATGACCAACAGGCAGAAATTCCTTCAAGGAGAAATCAACCCTTGTCTATCACCCAAAATTTCACACTGAAGAAACATCCCACATGTGCAAGGAGTGTGGGAAGATTTTTAGTCACTCATTTAAACTGAAGAAACTCCATAAATTTCACAATGGAATAGAATATGAGTGCAGTGAATGTGGGAAAACCTTCAGCCACAAACACACTTGTTCATCACCAGAGAATTTACACTGGAGAAAAGCCTTATGAATGCAGTGAATGTGGAAAAGCCTTCAATAATAGATCACACCTCATTTGGCATAAGAAAGTTCACTCTGGAGAAAGGCCTTTTAAATGCAGCAAATGTGGGAGACCCTTTAGCGAAAGCTCCAATTTCCTTGGGCATCAGAAAGTTCACACCCAGGTAACGTCTTCTGAATGCATTCAGTGTGGGAAAGCTTTCAGCCACAGTTCTGCCCTTATTCAGCACTGGAGAGTTCGTACTGGAGAAAGGCCTTAAGAGTGCAGCCAGTGTGGAAGAGCCTTTAGCAATAACTCTAACCTTGTTCAACATCAGAAAGTTCACACTGGAGAACAACCTTTTGAGTGCAGTAAATGTGGACAAGACTTCAGCCAAAGTTCCCACCTCCTTCAACATCAGAAAGTTCACACTGGAGAATGGCCGTTTGAGTGCACTGAATGTGGGAAAACCTTCAGTAATAGCTCTACCCTCATTCAGCACCAAAAAGTACACACTGGACAAAGGCATTATAAGTGCAGTGAATGTAGAAAAGCCTTCGCCTACAGCTCTAGCCTGATTTAGCACTGGAGAATTCACACTGGAGAAAGTGCAGCAAATGTGGGAAAGCTTTTGCTCACAGCTCCAGCCTCATCGAGCACTGAAGAGTTCACACAAGAGAAAGGCCTTATGAGTGTAGTGAATGTGGGAAGTTCTTTAGCCAAAACTCATTAAACACCAGAAAGTTCTTACAGGAGAAAGGCCATATGAATGCAGCAAATGTGGGAAATTCTTTAGCCAAAAGTCCAGCCTCATTTATCACTGGAGAGTTCACATTGGAGAAAGACCATATGAATGTAATGAATGTGGAAGAGCCTTTAGCAATAACTCCCACCTGGTTCATCACCAGGGAGTTTGCGACGGCTTGCTCAGTCGGTAGAGGTGGGGTCTGGCTGCGGACGAGGGGTCGGTCCAGCTCTGGACGAGGGGTCGGTCCCGCTTGGGACGGGGGGTCGGTCCCGCTTGGGACGAGGGGTCGGTCCGGCAGCAGACGAGGGATCTCACAAGGGGTTGCGCGGTTTGGCTGACGGGGTCGCCCGGCAAAGCCAGCGACGAAGGGGTCGCCCGGAGAAGCAGGCGACGAACTGGGGACAAGGGAGGCCAGGCCCTTGTCGGGGGCTCTCAGGACTGGAGGGCGCACGGCAGAAGAACTACCGCGGAGACAAGGTAAACACGCAAGTCCAACTTTATCGAGGGAGAGGCAACAGTTTTATAGGGGCTGGGGAAGGCTGATTGGTCGAAGCCACGCCCTGTTCTGATTGGTTGCCGGCGAAAGGTCAGTGGGCGGTACTGGACGGGGGAGGGGTGGTGGTTAGGGATTGGCTGTCGCTGTTGCTGGGGGAAGGGGCAGGGTTTAGGGATTGGTGGCTGCTATTGCTGGGGTGGAGGGCAGACTTGAGTTTCCCGCCCACGCCTGGCTGTTGCTGCTGTCGGGGGAAGGGAAAAGGTCAGACTGGATTTTTCCGCCCTGCGCCTGCGCAGGGAGAAAGAAGAAGAAGGGTGCCGCCCCACAGGCATTGTGTGGCGCCATCCGGGAGGAGGGGCGGCCGCGGAAGCATGGCTGCCGAGAAGGGGAGACCCGAGGGCACTCTGCGCCCATGCCGAGCTCCCTTCGGGGGTGGCGGTGAGTCCGACCAGCCACCCTATTATGGGGGCAGTGGCTTGGCCTGCCGCGGCTGCTCCCCCGCCAGGCCAGCAAACCACACTTCAGCCCGAGGGGTGACCGCAGGAGTTCACACATAAGAAAGGCCCTATGAGTGCAGCCAGAATGGGAAAGCCTTCAGTGAAAGATCTACCCTTGTTCGGCACCAGATAGTTCACACTGGAGAAAGGACTTAGGAGTGCAACCAATGTGGAAAAATCTTTAGCCGCCTTTGCAACTTTTCTCAGCATAAAAGGATTCATACCTAAGAGGAGCCCTGTGAAAACAGTCTTTGTGAGAAAATCTCTAGACAAGTCAGCCTTCATGCACCAGAACACCCAACTTTAGAGACATTACCTACATGTACCATTAATGTGGTAAAGCCTTCAGAAGCTCCTTTGCCCTTTAAGGCCAAAAAAGCTGGGCAGAGTTTTCTCACTCCTGGGGTGTAAGGCAGAAGTTAAAACCTCTTTCCATCCTGGCTGGATCCAAATACCTGCAGCAGTCCTCTCCATATGCATAGGGAAAGCAGTTCCCTGTACCTCCCTTCCCCTCTCCTGGAGAAAATCAGGATTGTCCTAGGCTTTTTGGAAATGGCTTCCTTTCTGGCCTCAAGAGAGCTAGGTAATGAACTGACAATGTGCTGGCCAAGGTACCTTGAAGGGTGTCCACTTCAGGCTTCTCAGGAAGATGTTCCTCATGGATGTAGTCAAGTCTGTATGTAAGTTCCATGATACATCTGGTGAACCTACAAATCACCCTGCCCTGGAACCATCTACCTTGGTCTGCTCTGTACTGTTAGAAATGAAAGACATGGTTGATCTAGTCACCTTTAATCTTGGGGGTTCTGTTTGGATAGGTTAAGAAAGAGGTCACTGCCAGCATGCAGAGGACATTACAGGGCACAGTGGGAAAGCAGTCACTCCGTCCTCTTGTGTCCTACATTGCATTGCTGTTAAGGACTTGGAAAGACTGAAGGGCTCTGTGGAGTGAGCACATGTGGTGCTAACATGTTTCAGTTACATGAGGGCCCAGAACTCACCCTGAGGAAGAAGGAATTTAATCTGTAGTACTGTAGTGGTGTAGTGGTCTGTTGGATCAGGAGGCAGGTCCCTAATCCCCAGAAGTCTGATTTTCCCCAGTCGTCTGAGGGTGAGCTGGCTTCTGGCTCTTAGACAGGAGCTATGACTCTGGGCACCGTGGATGCCATGTGTGGGGAGAGGAAACACTAGGTGTGAGGTTATAAAGAATTGGGGAGTCTCTGGTAAACCATAGAGGATATTGTCCAAACAAAAGAGCAACTGCAGTTCTCCATTGGCTGTAGCTGTGTGGGTGCAGGTGTTTGTGCATTTATTTCACTCTCTTGAGCTGTTTCTTGGCATCCATCACATCCCCCACCCCCACCCCCAGGCAAGAATTCAGAGTACTAGCCTGTAATTCAGGGATTTTTCTTTTCATTTTTATAACCTGGCCAGGGTTTCTGGTCACTCTGACACACATAGCCTTGATGTCTCCACAGGCTTACTGTGGAGACATTAAAAAGTTTTTAGTTTGCTGTCCACTTTAACATATGCTTGCTAGATGTGGTATTTCAGAACTAGCTGGAGATCTGGAATCTTGTGGAATCTGGTGTTTTACTGTTTGATACCTATTTCAAAAAGACTTAATTACCATGTGAGTTTAGCAGATCTACATGTGAGTTGTTAATGTTTCTTTGAGCTACCAATTCTGACTTCCAGATGATGGAGTACCTCTCATGGGAAAACTTCCTGGAAATGTGAACAGGAATCCCCATAGAGGAGCCTGGGCTCACACACTATAAATAGTGATGTCAGAGGCCACTGTTGCTGCTCTCTCCCGTACCTGTGGAATATTACCTGTCATGCTCACCAGTGGGTTTTGTGGCAGGACCAGTACAAGACTGATTCATCCTCGCTCTGACCATGGTACTCTTGGCCTGCTAGATATTCCGTGGAGTCATTCCTGGCTGAGCACCAAACAGTCACCAGCAACAGGGCCATCACAGTGCAGAAAATTTGGATGTGACAAGTGTGGGGCTTCATTTGTAACAAGCACTTTTCTGTACATCAGAGTTTACAAGTGAGAGGAACCCATTCAGTGCAAGCCATTTGTTAAGACCTTCCAGGACAACTACACTCTTCCAGCATCAGGGTACCCAGAGTTGGGAGAAGCTCAAATGAGAAGGGCATGTGGGAGCACCTTCCTTCTCCATCATCAGAGCACTCAGCACAGGGAAGCCACAGAGAAGAGCCAAGTGGGTAGACCTTCCCCCACGGCTCCAATTTCAGGCCACATCAGAGAGGCCAGGCTGGAAAGAAGCCCAATGGGAAAGCCTTTGTGAAGACTTTTTTCTCAACCACCTGAGAACCCCCAATTAAGAGATACTCTTTAAATAGGTGGCACGAAGAAAGTCCTTCAGTAAGAAATCAACCCTTATTGATAAGTAAAAAAATAGGGAAATGGATGTGGCTCAAGCAACTGGGCTCCCATCTACCATATAGGAGGTTCAGGGTTTGATCCCCAGGGCCTCCTGGTGATGGCAGGCTGGCCCACACAGGGTGCCAGCCTGTGTGGGAATGTCACCCTGTGCAGGAAAGCTGCCCCACACAGGAGTGCCAGCCAATGCAGAGAGCTGGTGCAGCAAGATGATATGAGACATGAGAGCAAAAATTAGAAGATGAAGCAGAAGAGGGGAGCTGAGGTGGTGCAAGAGAGTAACTGCCTCTCTCCCACTCCAGAAGGTCCCAGGATTGGTTCCTGGAGCCGCCTGATGAGAATACAAGCAGACACAGAACAACACACAGTGAACGGTCACAGAGAGCAGACAATGGGAACAGAGAGGAATGGGGGGTGGGGGGAAGAAATTTTAAAAAGTAAAAATTTACACTAGAGAAACATCCTTTGTGTAAAGAATGTAGGAAGCTCGTCAGTCTCCTCTCCCATGTGAGAAAGTAAGAAAAAAGTTCCCACTGGAAAAAGGCACTACAATTACAGTGAAAAAAAAGGGAAAGCCTTTAGGCACAAAGAAACTCTAGAATTCACAACAGAGAGTGGACTTATAAGGGCCACAAATATGGGAAAGTCTACCCACAGCTCTCAGGATCCCAGGCAGATATATGCCATTGCTGGTTGAAGTTGCAGAAGCCATCTGTAGTAGTTACTGTTGTGTAACAAAATACCCAAAACTTAGTGGCTTGAAACATTTACTCTCTCAGTATTTATAGGTCAGGAATCTGGGTGCAGCTGATGTGAATCTTCTGTTGGTCTCTCATAGGGCTGATATCAAAGAACGATCCAGGGAAGCAGATGTGGCTTAAGTGCTAAAGCAGTTGAGCATCTGCTTCCCACATGGGTGTTCCTGGGTATGTTTCCAGTGCCTCTTAAAAAAAAAAAAAGTAAACAAATGAAAAGACCAACTCAGGGGAGCTGATGTGGCTCAGTGGTTGAGCACCAGCTTTCCACATACAAAGTTCAATCTCTGGCCCAGGTACCAAAAAAAAAAAAAAGTGCCATCCAGGGCTGTAGTCATCTGAAGGCTTAGGTGAGAAAGGGTCCACTTCCAAGCTCATTCACATGGTTGGTTGCAGGATTCAGTTCCTGTGGGCTGTTAGACTCAGGGCCTCTCTGCCTGTTGTTCAGAGGCTACTCTGTTCTTTGATACATGGGCCTAACATGGCAGTTGCTTCATTCAAATTTGCAGGCTGAGAAATAGAGAATACCAACAAAAGTCAGTGTCGTTTATAGCCTAACAATGGAAGTGACATTCCATCCCCTTTGCTATATTTTATTTTTTAGAAGCAAGTCAGTTGGTCCAGCCCACCCTGGAGGAGGGAACAAAAACATGAATACCAGAGGGCAGCGATTATTAGAATTTATTAGAAGCTGTCTACCACACCATCTCACCTCTACCAGCTGGCAAAACTCCATATACTGGCTTATGAACACCTTGCATTAGTGTGGTATCAAGTTAAAGCAAAATGTTAATGAGAAGGAAAACTGCCTGTGTGAGGGAGGGTATATCAGAATTCTGTATTTTTTGCATTTTTCTGTAAACCTACAATTTCTCTAATTTTTTTTCTAAATCTGTACACAAATGTAGCACTAGCCAAAACTTGGAAATAATCCAAATATCCCTCAGTGGGTAGATGGTTAAACTGTGGTATAGCCATAGTATGGAATTACTACTAGTACTAAGAAGAAATAAAGTACTGATACAGGCAACAACCTGGAACAGACATCTAGGAAATGATGCTGAGTGAAGAGTTCATCTCAGAAGGTCTTATTCTGCATGATTCCATTTATATGACATTCTTGGAAAGAGAAAATCATAGAGATGAACAGATTAATAGTTGCCAGGGGTTAGGGGTTGAGGGAGAGCTATAGAGGCAGCATGAAGGAGATCTTTGTGTTTAAACAGTTCTGTATATTGACTGTGGTGGTAGTTACATGAAGCTAAGCATAAGAAGATATTACACAGAACTACCCATCAGTGTATAACTGTAAAATATGAATCATCTCTGGATTGCTAAAAAAAAAAACCCACCACTGCATTTTCGGGGGTTGGAATTGTCCTGGGTGGTGCTGCAGGGACAGTTACCAGACATTGTATATCCTCCCATGGCCCACTGGGTGCAACGTGGGAGAGTGTGGGCTATGATGTGGACCATTGACCATGAGGTGCAGCGGTGCTCAGAGATGTATTCACCAAATGCAATGAATGTCTCATGATGATGGAGGAGGTTGTTATGGGGGGAGGAGTGGGGTGAGGGGGGTGGGGGGTATGTGGGGATCTCATTTTTTTTAATGTAACATTAAAAAAATAAAGACAAAAAAAAAAAGGTTCCCATATAACCCACTCCCCACCCCCACATCATTCTTGTGAATTGTATTTTTTTGAAGATATATACATCACCAAAAGTTACATTAAAAAATATAAGGGGTTAAAAAAACCCCACCACTAAAATACATAAAAATATTAAGTTTTTAAAAAATTGTCAAAACTATACAAAAGATGCTTTATTTATATGTACCAATAAAATTGACTTGTTAAAAAAAACAAAACTATACAAAAGAGTCCACCATGATAAGATTTCAGTCACTACAAAAGCCAATCACAAAAATAAAATTAAAAAAAAAGAACAACAATAAAGGCCAATCACAGAGGCAGAGCTCTTAGGGGACAGACATGAGGACAGACCCAGAGGTCCTGAAATGCAGAGAATTGAGAGGGGCCTCAATCTGCACCCACTGAGAACACCTGCTCAGAGCCCTTGTCACAGATGCCAGCTGACACTTGTTCGTGTCGTTTTTTTTTCAAAGATTTATTTTTTTATTTATCTCTCCCTCTCCCCCCACCCAGTTGTCCACTCTCTGAGTCCATTTGCTGTGCATTCTTCTGTGACTGCTTCTATCCTCATCAGCGGCACTGGCGATCTGTGTTCCTTTTGTTGCATTATCTTGTGTCATCTCTCCGTGTGTGTGGTGCCATTCTTGGGCAGGCTGCACTTTGTTTCGCGCTGGGCAGCTCTCCTTACGGGGCGCACTCCTTGTGCGTGGGGCTCCCCTATGTGAGGGACACCCCTACGTGGCACAGCACTCATTGCACACATCAGCACTGCACATGGGCCAGCTCCACATGGGTCAAGGAGGCCCGGGGTTTGAACCGCGGACCTCCCATGTGGTAGGCAGATGCCCTATCCATTGGGCCAAGTCCGCTTCCCTGTTCATGTCATTTCTTGAGGAATACCTGTCTCACCACTAGAATGGTGTACATTCAGCACACAGATGCAGAAATGGCCTGGAACAAATACATAATTAGACTTAGGTAAGAGTGTTGGAAGAGAGGTTCCACTACTCTTTCAAGGAGTTCCTGCTCTCCTCCCCAAGAGTTGGCTGCCATGCATTCATTCAGTGAATGTTCCCTGAAGCCCTACTGTGTTCCAGGCCTGGGGCTGAGGTCTGGGAAGATGCATATGAAAGGAATGAGAGAAGTGACAGAAAGTGGTGAACACTCCTTCAAACTGGTAGTCAAGGTAGACCTCTCTGAGAGGATTCCAAAGGAAAAGTGTTCAAGGCAGAGGGAACTACACTACAAAGGCCCTGGGCCCAAATGAGCTGGTGGTATGTGAAGACAAGGAGAACCCGTGGCCTGCACAGGGAGAGAGAAGCGGGCAGTGAGGCCAGGAAACAGGTCATGCTGGCTCCTATAAGCTGGGATGAGGAGACTGGTCTATTCTAAGCCAGATGGGAATCTACAAGTAGGGCTCACTGCTCTAAGGGGAACCTGACTGTACGTGAAATGGGAGCTGAGGCTGATTTCTATGGGCAGAAATCTGTTTTCGGGTGCTTCCAAAGTCTGGGAAGGGCAATTCAGAGTAAGAAGCAGAGCTCACAGTATAATCAGCCTTTATGTTGGTGAAATCTGAGCCTGAAGAGCCTGAGCATGGCTCTGACTGCCCGTGAGTGTAGTGGGAAAGCCTGGGCCATCCTCAGCAGGGTAGGGGCTGGCAAAATGTAGGAGTCTTTGCAGTGGGGACAATGTGCCAGGCAGGATTCTCTCCCTTTCAGCCAACTCTTAAGTGGCTTCTACAAAAATAACTTGATGCTTGGAGCCGAAAGGACAGCTTCAGGCATTACTGAGTCCAGGGCTCAATGAGAACAAAATTAACTCATCACTCAGCTATCTCATTTGATTTGCTTTATAGGCAGGCCTTTCTTAAGAGAGGAAAGATGACTGTCTGCAACCCCAACTCCCACCCTCCATGTGGACTGACTCCAGAGGACAACAGAGCTCCTCTTTCCTTTGACCCTTGTTAACCTGCCTCATGTCACATGGCCATCCCTGACCCAGTCCTTATGGCTTCAGTAGAATGCTCTGATCAAACAAGCCAGAGCTATATACTCAATAAATATTGGGTGAATGAAAGACTGATTAATGGATATATACTTACTTGTTCATTGTTATTAGCAAAGCAGTACTCTGTATTTTTCCCAGCGAAGTTGAGCTATTCAGGTCTACCTAGGGCTTAGGATACTAAATGATTAAATTCCAGAGCCTATCTTGGAAATTGACACTCCTCAATATTAAGAAAAGGAGACTCACTAAGAGTTTACGAAGGCTCCCCTCAAAGGCATCTACAGAGCAAGACAGTGTGCAGCTTCATGAACCAATTTATAAGAGTCTAAACATGGGATCAAACAGAATATTCACAGAGTTTTAAACTTGTTCTCCTGTCTAAAATGGAGACTTCCATGGATATCCATAGCTGCCACCAACTTGTTCTGTTCTCTGTAAGAAAATGAAACTGACACTTGCCATGCTAAGTATATACTAGAGTGAAAAAGTAATTTGCTTTCATAAACTTTAAAAAGCAAGAAACACTTTCTAGCACTAGTCTTCAGGATCACTGAAGCCTTGAGCCTTGCCTGTATGTTGCTGGGTTCTTAACAAATACAAAATATCCCTTGGTTTTGAAACATTCAAATATGTGGTTATATCATGAGAATAAACATAGGGGACCAGAGTGCAGGTGTCAAGCCTGACATCAAGGCATCCAGGACACAGCAAGGAGAAAACTCCAAAAGGAGTCAAGGAGGCTTCATGAAGAATGGCTATCTTAGTTGTTGGAGTGGTATCATTGGGAGAAGAAGAGAGGACTGGGGGTGACATATCTGATAGGCTGAGGGGCAGGGAAATCAGAGTGAATTCCAGAGGAGAGCTACCATTGGCCAGGGCAAGTACATAGTCTTGAAGCAGCCAAAATGGAGGCTGCAACAACGGGCTGGTGGCACCTGCCTGCCAAGCAAAGTCTGAGCCAATGGTGATTAAATGAGTGAACCTCACACCAATTGGTACCCTGGGCAGGTCAAAGGGTGAGGGCTGCCAACCTTTCTTCAGGAGATTCTGCATCACCTTGGCTGCTGTGGACTGAGTCTAGTAGGGGATCCTGGAGGCAGGTTCAGAGCCAGCGCAAGAGGAAAATTGACCCATATCCTGAAAGCCACTTTAGGAGAGCTAGCCATGGCTGCCCACATAGGGCACAAGGGTGTGAGATCTGATGGCCAACGGCTTTTCCTACTTGTTCAGTGGGCTAAGTCCCATGCAGCTTTGCTAGACTTTAACTCTGCTCTTACACAGACTGCCATGTTGGAGACAGACAATTTTATACCCAGAGCCAATGGCCTGAACAGGCTAGGGTAGACATATACCTTATGGTGTTGGGGAGAAACTGAGTGGACTGGCCACATTCCCTTGACAGCAAGTTGGCCTGGGGTTCTACTACCAGGAGTAAATGGGGGAGAAGAATCACCCCCAGGCAAAGGTACTAACAGTAGTGGTCTCAAACCCCACCACACAATACTGGGTGGGAACTCAAGTCTGGGGTTGCCTGCTCTCCCCCCAAATATTCCTCCTAGGAAACAATCTTTTCTTGTCAAGAAGCCACCAGGGACATAGCTGCAGCCAAGATAGAGGTTTTACTGAACTGACATTTTATGTGTTTTGGTGAAATCATTTCCAAAATTTATAAAATCAAAATGTTCCACAAACCAGATGTAGCAAAAAATATACTGATTCCTCCACCTCTGTGCCTGTGACTGCCAGAGACACCAGGAGCACTTGGCTGGGTCACAAAATCCACATCCTGGGACTACAGGATCTCCCTTCTTCAGTCCTGGGATCACGGCCATGAGGTGAACAGCCCAGGGAGTTTATGGGAATCCAGAAAACCTTTAGATTAGGGGCTCTTAACCTTTTTTTGTTCCACAGACTCCTTTGCCAGTCAGGTGAAAACCATGGACACCTTGGGTTATACTGTGGACTCGACCATGGACTATACTGTGTGCTATTTGGTAAATCTATCACACCTGCACCAACACATCCCCACAAGAATGTTTTTTTGAATTTCAATTCAAGCTCATGGACCCCTTGTTAAGAAATCTTCCTTCAGATTATTTGCCCTAACAGTGCCAGGTAACAAATCTGCAATTCTGAGAAGTTCTGCACAACCTCACTCTGTGGAACCATAGTTATTGGAATATTTGAGGATGCCGCTTCAGAAATGATTCAACTTCTCTAGTTTACCATACCAACCTCCCCTACTCTGTATCACGTAGTGTTTCTGTGCCCACTTACTCTTCCCACGTGGTCCATGTAGGTCTCAAAGTCACTCACACCTACCTTCCAAGTTCTAGATTTCAAAGGACATGGCTTCTGAGCAAATTCTGGGAGTCAACTTGCACTGACCAATGCTGCAGATTGTGGAACATCCCTGAGAACCAGGGACCCAACTCTTACTGTGCCTAGACACACTGAAAGACCTTGCACCAACTATTCCACTCCTTAGGGTTACCTCAAATAATCCTGACACCCATGCCACAAGATTCACCCATAAAGCACTTCAGACTTTCCTGAAGGCCAAAACTTAACTGAGAGATGTTCTCTGCTATACTGTTGTCCCCTCTGAGGCAAGACAGGGATTCCTATAAAAGCCATTCCCTTCGTTCAGGCTGTTAGAGCCCAATTCTGTTCTTAATCCCTCCACACAGGGAACAGAATCCCCAATTTTAAAGATGGCTTAAATGAAAGGCCTTTATTATCACACATTCCAGAGCAGTGTGAGATAGTCTATTGCATGGTTTGACAAATCCATGGCAGCTACCATATTTTGTATCAATGACTCCATGGAAAAGATCTTCTCTGGAAGTCCCCAGCAGACACTGGCTAAGGTCCTCTTGGCCAGAAGTGCCTGAACCAGTGAGCAGTGGAGGAATGAGGCCTCCCTCTGAGCTCAACCACTCATGACTCTCTCTTGGGTATAGGAGAGCACTGATGCTTTCCCTGAGGACTTTGGGGTAAGTAGCATATACTGTGGGCACCTGCCAGATGGTAAAGGTAGAACAGCTTCTCCAACTGGCACTGATAGTGACATAACATTCCCAAAGGCCCTTGGCAGGTCAGAAAGTACAATGTAGCTCCCAGAAGTTACCCACATACCTGGCACTCACAGGAAATCTCCCCAGAGTAGGGTTTGGAAGTACAAGGTTTAGCTTCTGTCAGCATTTTCAAGCATCCTCCTTGATCACCTTTCTGGAGTGAGAACTTTCATGTAGAACAAAACAAGGTGATATCCACGACTAAGGCCATTCCTGCATTCCTGTCCCCTATGGCCTTTCGCCAGTGTGGACTTTCTTGTGTTGAAGGAGGGTAGAACTATGTTTGAAGGCTTTCCCACATTCTGTACATGCATAGGACTTCTCTTCAGTGTGAAATTGCTGGTGTCGATTGCGGTAGGACCTGGTCGTGAAAGCTTTCCCACATAAGCTGCATTCATAAGGCCGTTCTCCAGTGTGAACTTTCCAGTGCTGATACAGGCCAGAGCGGGTTACATAGGTTTTCCCACATTGATTGCATTCAAAAGGTCTTTCTCCTGTGTGAACTCTCTGGTGAAGAATGAAGCTATTGTTGTATTTAAAGAACTTCCCACACTCCCTGCACTCATAGGGCCTTTCTCCAATGTGAACTTTCCGGTGCCGAATGAGGGTAGACAGAACACTAAAGGCTTTCCCACATTCACTGCATTCATAAGGCCTTTCTCCTGTGTGAATTCTCTGGTGCAGAACAAGTGCATCTTTGCGGTTGAAGGTTTTCCCACATTCACTACATTTGTAAGGTTTTATTCCAGTGTGGACTTTCTGGTGCTTCCTCAGTTTAGATGGGTAACTAAAAGCCCTCCCACACTCGTTACACACATGGGATGTTTCTCCAGTGTGACTTTTACGGTGATTCACAAGGGTAGATTTTTCCTTGAAAGCATTTTTGTTTGTAGGGCATCTAAAGCACCTCTCTTCAGAATGAGTTAGCAAATGGTCAAGGAGATTGAAGCCCTTCAGAAAGGCTTTCCCACAGTTACTGCACCTGAAGAGCTTCTGTTCAGTGTAGACTCTCTGCTGCTGCCCAAGACTGGAGCTGTATGGGAAGGCCTTCCCACACTTGGTGCTTTTGTGTGGCTTCCCTCTGTTATGACTGGCCTGAAGATGGAGAAGGCCCAAGGTGGCCAGGACATCCTTCCTAGACTTCCCACACATAAAGGAATTCTTTGACAGGAGTAGTCTACAGATCTTCACTTGATCAGGAAGGGTCTCATCCTCCACTCCACACAGACAACCTGAAAGCAGAGAAATGTCAGTTACTAAGCACTGGATTGGAGGGAGGGTAACTTGATTATCAATGCATGTTGGATATACCCAGGAAGAAACCCAC
Organism: Dasypus novemcinctus; assembly: GCF_030445035.2. NCBI lineage: Eukaryota > Metazoa > Chordata > Mammalia > Cingulata > Dasypodidae > Dasypus > Dasypus novemcinctus. Next base: position 87,705,487 of record NC_080690.1, on the reverse strand, counting down.
TGGATTGCTGGAAGGTTTCTGGGGAAGGGGCTGGGAGAAGAAGGGCTGGCCCAAGAGAACAGGGCTCTTCCAGACCACTGAATGGAGTATGTGAGGGATGAAGACACAAAGATGGGACACAGTATGGGGGTTAGAGTTAGGGTCTCCAAATCACTCCTCAGCAAAGGGTTTCAGTAGGGCCTTGACTGCTAGTGACAGATGAATGCTGTGCAGAGAGGTGTGACTAGTCCTTGCAAATACATGGCTACAACAGAGTGCTGGTGGTTCAAGTATTATTTGGGTTTGTGCACATCTAATGTCACACACAGAGGAGGTCAATACCAGAGAGCTCTAAACAGGCACAGAGATTGGGAAATGGTGTGACACAAAGGCCAAGATGGAGTCACTAAGGGCCTGAGAGTCATGGTAAGGTCCAGATGGGAGAGGAAGTGGGAATAAGGTATACTTTCTGGCCTCAGCAACATAATACTAGTGCACACAGGTACTCAGCATGTCTTGAGGCCATCCCTAAACTGAGGCATCCCTCACGTTCCACATACCAAGACCAGGACTACCCCTGACCTCCACTCTACCATGTTGGACACCCCAGGTTCTTCATCACCCTCCCATGGGGCAACCATACAGGTCCTAGAAGGTGCAAGTCCTGGGGGTGAAAGGGACTAACAGGCCAACCCAAGCAAAGGCTGAAACACTCTATTGTATACCACAGGGACCTCATGTCTTCATGACAACTAAGAAAAAAATTAAATACTAAAAAATAAACTTCCTATGGGGAAAAAAAGAGACAGAATTGAAGGGAAAAACAGTTCAACAATAAAAATTGGAGACTTCAACTTCCCATTTTCCGTAATGGACAGAACCACTAGGCAGAAAATCAACAAGGAATAGCAGACTTAACAGTACTAAACATATCTAGACTGAAGACACCCACAGAACACTCCATTAAACAACAGCAAAATGCACATTCTTCTCAAGTGCACATAAAACATTCTCTACAATAGACCATTTGCTAGGCCATAAAACAATCCTGATTTCAAAGAACTGAAATCATACAAAGTATGTTCTCCAGTCACAATGGAATTAAAATTGAAATAACAAATTTGAGAAACTCACAAACATAGGGAATTAAATAGCATGTTTCCATATAACCAATTGGTAAAAGAAAAAAGCAAGAGGAAAATTAAAATTGGATTTGAGATGAATAAAAAGGAAAACATTACATACCCTAACTTATGGAAGCTAAAGGCAGTGCTTAGAGGGAAATCTGTAGCTATAAACACCCATATTTTTAAAATCTCAGAACAAAAACAACTTTCCACCTTAAGAAACTAGAAAAATAAGAGGAAACTAAACCCACAGCAAGCAGAAGGGAGGAGATAAAAAATTAAAGTGGAGCTAAATGAAATAGATAATAAAACGATAGAGGTAGGATCAGATCAAGATGGCAAAGTTTGGCAGTTTGATAGTTTATGAATTCCAAAAACAGATATTGGCCCTCCGGGCATATTAGATTATATTGGACTCAGAGGTTTCACTTTTACTTGATTAAATAATGATTAAGGCTTTGATTGGGCCACTTGCATCCTGCCCCCTTGGAGGGCGGGGATTCATAGAGAAAAGACATGGCAGAGAACAAAGTTTGGAGTTTTAATGCTGGAGCCTGGGAAGTAAGCACACAGAGGAGCACAGAAAAGGCTCAATGAGACATGGCAGAGGCCAAGAAAAAGAGACAAGCCATTTGCCTGCAAGTCTGCAGTTGAGCCCAGAAAGAAATAAGCCCCAGGAAGAGAGGAGTCCAGGAAGCCTGAACCCTTGCACCTCTCAGCAGCCATTTTGCTTCAACATGTGGCAATCCACTTTGGTAAGAGAAGTAACTTATGTTTTTTTTGTTTGTTTGTTTAAAGATTTATTTATTTATTTATTTATCTCCCCCATGCGGCTTGTTTTTTGCTGTCTATTCTCTGTGTCCATTTGCTGTGCATTTTTTTTCTCCCTGTGTCTGCTTGTCTCCCTTTGTTGGGTCATCATGCTGCAACAGCCCTCCGCAGCGCACGGGCCGTCATCTCCACAGTGTGAGGGCGAGCCTGCCTTCACAAGGAGGCCCCAGCATGCGAACCCAGGCTTCCCATACGGTAGACGGGAGGCCAACTGATTGAGCCACAGCCGCTTCCTATACTTATGCTTTATGGCCTGGTAACTGTAAGCTTCTACCCCAAATAAATACCCTTTATAAAAGCCAACAGATTTCTGGTATTTTGCTTCAGCAGCCCTTTGGTTGACTAATACACAGAGTGAGACACTTCAGGGTTCTATACCTCCACAGACGCTTGGGACAACTGGTAATAACTGGCAAAAACAACTTTCTCAAACCTCTAAAAATTAACTAAAGAACTAAAATAACAGAGCAAGTATTGAGTCAAGAAAAAAGGCTACTTTAAAGCAGTAGGTTGGGCAGCAGATGTAGCTCAGTGGTTGAGCACGTTCTTCCCATGTACAAGGTCCAGGGTTCAACTTCCAGTAACTCCTTTAAAATAAATAAATAAATAATAAGTAAATAAGTAAAAGCAAGGATCTCATACTGTGCTGGCTGGCTCCTCTCCACCCCTCACTGGCTTGGCATAGAGACACTCCACACTCCCAGTGCACATCCCTGGTCCCAGTTTCAAAGGGAGCCAGATAACTTTCATGTATATACTGGGAGCATGTATGTCTGGTCCAATTGTCTACTGGTGATCTGTGGGACTTGCTGGCCTAGGACCTGCTCTGCAGATAGAAGGTGACTCACAGAGCTCTTACAGGACACTGTGGGACAGCAAAGTGGCTGCCTGGAGCGAGAGACTGCTGGCTATAGGACATATAGTGCAGTGCCTGAGATTGTGAGGAAACTTTTCTAGGGAATTCATATCTGTGGAAATGTGGGGATTCTCCACACTAATGTCCAAGACAAGATTTATGTACAGAAAGACCAGGGAGGTCCCTATGCTTTGGCCTGAAGCTAATCTCCAAATCCACTGTTTGGATAAGCTTTGAAGGAGAACACTCACGCAGGTTAATATGCAAAGACTGGGAAGGTGTTTCCTTTTTTGCCTTCATTAGTTATTTATTTTTGTTAGCTCCTGGCATCCAAGGAGAGCTCTGTCACAACACCAGCTGGATACAAGCTTAAGGAACAGAAGATTCTAAATTCCAGTGATAACAAATTGAAATATCAAAATGTCCAGGTTGCAACAAAATATTACAAAATATACAAAGAAAGAGGAAGTAATTGCCCAGGCAAAGGAGAGGATTAAAGCATCAGAAACCATCAATGAGAAGGACCAGACCTGGGACACACCAGACAAAGACTTTTAAAAAATGGTCCTAATATGCTCAAAGAACTAAAAGAAAACATGGACAAACTACTAAAGGAAATCAGTAAAACAAAAGATAAACACAAAGAGAATATTAGTAGAGAGGTGAATATTATGAAAAGGAACTTGACAGAGCTGAAGCCCACAGTATCAGAAATTAAAATTCCCTACAGGGGTTCACCAGCAGATTAAAACTGGCAAAATAAAGAATCAGAGATCTTAAAGACAGTTGAAATAATCCAGTCTGAGAAGCAGAAAGGAAAGAATGAAGAAAAGCAAACAGTCTGAGGAAACTGTGGGACCCCATCAAGTGTACCAATATACACACTGTGAGAGTCCTAGAAGAAAGACTCCAAGGGCAGAACCGTGGAAGTAAAGGTCTAGACTGAAAAGATATGCTCAGGCCAAGAGAGTGGGCCCACTCACATGTGTGGAAAGGGTGGGCTGCCCCTGTGCTTGCAGGGGGCTGGCTGTGTGCCATGGTATTTGGAGGGGGACACCCTGTGTCCTGTTGTCCAGAGACAGGACTACCCCACTGCTCACAGATGGCAGGGCCAGTGCCCTGGCATTCAGAGCCTGGCTGCCATCCCAATCCTTAGAGAAGATGGGGCCTTCACCCCAGAGGTCAGGGAAGCATGGCTGCTGAGCAAGTGTTTGGGAATGGTGGGGTTGCCACTCCAGCAGGTCCAGAGAACAGACTCTGAAATCATGAGCCAATAAATTCCTGCTACTTGATGGGGTTCACTGCCATGGCAGATGGCCCTTCTTTGGAGCTGGTGTTTCTACATGATGGAATTGGACTCGGAGGGGATCTCTTCCCACAAGACTTGCATGCTACTTTATTGGAATTGTAGTTGGTGCTGGGGTTTAAGATATATTTAGGGGATTTGAATCTCTGGACTGATAATATGACACCCAGGCCCAGAGCCTCAACAGACTTCAGCTCCTACACTTTGATCTATTGGACTGACCCCACTCAGCTAACATGGAGTTGAAGAAGGTCAACCACCACACCATGGAGCCTAGAGTGTCTACAACTGAAAGCAGGAGGAGTGCATCCAGTATCCATGTGGAATCTAAGCCCCCACTTGACATAGATGTGCAATGGACACAACCAATCCAATGTCCACAGAGAAAATGTGGAATGGGTGTGGGAAGGGTAGCCATGGTGGCTGCTGGGTTTGGGGAATGGGAGGAAGAGATGAGATGTGGAGGCGTTTTCGGGACGTGGAGTTGTCCTGGGTGGGGCTTCATGTACAATTACAGGACAGTGGAGATCCCCCCAGGGCCCACTGGATGGAACGTGGGAGAGTGTGGGCTATGATGTGGACCATTGACTATGGGGTGCAGTGATGTTCAGAGATGTACTTACTGGGTGCAATGGTTGTGTCATGATGGTGGGGGGGAGTGTTGCGGTGGGGGGAGTGGGGGGTGGGGGCGGTGGGGTTGATTGGGACCTCGTATTTTTTGAATGTAATTTGTAAAAATAAATAATTTTAATAAAAAAAAAATTCCTGCTACTTAAGTCGCTCATTTGACTTATTTTTTTAAGGTTTATTTTGCTTTTTTCTCCCCACCCTCTTGTTTGCATTTGCCGTCTCTATTTGTTAAAAGTTGGTCTTCTTTTTGGGAGGCACTGGGAACCAAACCCAGGACCTTCCAGGTGGGAAGGTAGCACCTAATTGCTTAAGCCACCTCTGCTCCCTGCTTTGTTGGGTTTCTCATTATGTTTTCTCCATATGTGTCTCTTGTGTCATCTTGTCATGTCAGCTTGCCATGCCTGCCCATTTCCCTAGCAATTAATGATATTGAACATGGGATGTCCCGGATTCGGTTCCCAGTGCCTCCTAAAGAAGACAAGCAAGACAACAAGCTGATGCGATGGGCTGGCATGGACAGCTGACACAACAAGATGATGCAACAAGGAGACACAAGTAGGAAGCACAATGAGAGACACAACAAGCAGGGAGTGGATGTGGCTCAAGTGTTTGGGCACCTCCCTCCCACATGGTAAGTCCCAGGCTCCGTTCCTGGTACCCTCTTAAAAAAAGAAGACAAGCAGACAGAGCAGATAGTGAGCACAAACAATGAAGGAAGGGGGTGAGAAATAAATGAGTAATAAATCTTTAAAAAAAAAAAAAGGCTATATATACGGTTAACATATGACCCAGCAATTTTACTCCTAGGAATCTACCCCAAAGAAATGAAACTCTATATACACATGAAGATTTCTATACAAATGTTCATAGTAGCATTAGTCATAGCCAAAATGTAAAAACAACCCAAACATTATCAACTGATAGTTGCACAACTCTGTAAATATACTAAATTTTTAAAATGTGGCACATCCATATGATGGAATATTATTCAGCAGTCAAAAGCAACGAAATACTGATACATGATACAACATGGATGAACCTTGAAAATATTATACTTAGTAAAAGAAACCAGGCACAAACCATATATTTTATGACTCCATTTATAAGAAAATGTCTAGAAAAAGCAAATCTACATACACAGATAGTAGATGAGTGGTTGCCTATGGTTGAAGGATGGTGGGACAAAGCAGGAAGGAGTGGAGAGTAACTGACTGCTAATGGGTACAAGCAAAGTCTTTTTGGGGTAATGAAAATATTACCCCAAAAAGGGTAACTATGGGGATAGTTGCACAACTCTGTAAATATACTAAAAACTACTGAATTGTGCATTTTGAAAAAAAAGTCAACTGAGGGAAGCAGATGTGACTCAAGCAATTGAGTTCCTGCTACTACATGGTATGTGATTTATACCTCAATAAAACTGCATTTTAAAAAATTAGCCACCCATTAGTGCCTTACAGGAACAGCTGAATGACCCCTGCAAAGAGTACCCATGTTGGTGCAGGTACTCATGGCTTCGGTTTAAAGATTTCTTTATTTTGTACGTTATTTCTCTCTCCTCCCCCCCCCCCATTGTCTGCTGTCTGTGCATTTGCTGTGTGTTCTTCTATGTCCGCTTGCATTCTTATTAGTGGCACTGGGAATCTGTGTCTCTTTTTTTGTGGCATCATCTTGCTGCATCAGCTATCCATGTGTGCAGCACCACTGCTGGGCAGGCTGCGCTTTTTTCGCATGGGGCAGCTCTCCTTGCAGGGTGCACTCCTTTCGTGTGGGGCTCCCTTACACGGGGGACACCCCTGTGCGTGCATCAGCACTGCGTGTGGGCCAGCTCACCACACAAGTCTGGAGGCCCTGGGTTTGAACCCTGGACCTCCCATGTGGTAGGTGGATGCTTTATCCATTGAACTAAATCTGGTTCCCTCAGTTGACTTTTGATTAAGGTGCCAAAATAATTCTCTTCATGATTTTAGATTAGGCAATGGTTTCTTAGATATGAGATCAAAACCATGAATGATAAAATAGAGGACTGATAAGTTGGACTTAATGAAAATTAAAAAGTTTTGTGCTTGAAGGGTTTAGCACAAAGAGGGCTGTGCAGAGAGGGACCAAAGGTTTAGCAGAGTCACTGGACCAGAAAGATGCAGAGCTGGAGAGGCTCTAATGGGCAGACTGCAAAAAACCTGCCTCCCAAATCCCCCCAAGGCCCTGGTGTAACAGTCAGAGAGGCAAGGGAAGTGCACATGGCTTAGTCCTAGCACCCACAGCATGCACAGCAGGGAACCCATGAAGGAAGCAACAGCCATGTTCTGGCATTGGGATGGACAGAACTTCCCTGCTAGGGCAGGGCATGAAGGCCTTACCCAGCGAAGCCATGAGCTCGAAGTTCTCCAGCATCACATCACGGTACAGGTGTCTCTGGGCTACATCCAGGAGCCCCCACTCCTCCCGGGAGAAGTACACCGCCACATCATCGAAGGTCACTGGGCTCTGCAGCGATGGGTTCAGTCGAGCCTTGGGGTCAATTCATAAAGCAAAGGAATGTACCAAAATATGGACAGATGAATGAATCTGGCACTCAACTTGCAGTTCAAGGCTCAGGCACATCTCCCACTGTCATACTCTTTCACTATGAACCCCAACATTCCAAGTAATCCATTCTCATGGCTCCCTCCACCCAGACCTCCACCTCAGAGGAAATGCTGGGGCCCCTGGAGCCAGTGGGTTCCAATGGACACCATATGGCCCACAGCAACAACAGGCAGATAACCAGAAGGACACATGCCCATCTCCACACCCCACAACAAATTCCAACCAAGCCTCACAATTCAACCCACAGGTATCCCTCTGCCCTCTCTACATGCCACTCTGCATATGTCCCAAAACCGTCTGGCATGAGCAACCAGGATCCCATCCTGCTCCAGCCCAGCCCCGCCCCGCCCCCCAACCTGGACGAATTCCTAGCATCAACACTCCAGCAGTTCAGAAACACAAACGAAACTCAAACATCTCCGGCCGTCCTCCTCCTCCGCCTTTGCACATGCTGTTCCTTCACCTTCCAAGGCCTTACACTCATCTTTGTTATTTTATTTTATTTTTAGGAGGACTGAACCCGTGACCTCATTCACGGGAGGCAGGTGCTCAACCGCTGAGCTACATCCACTCCTTCAATCACTGCTCTTGAAGCACATTTTGAACCGGGCTCCAGTGGGTGGGGATCCGGGTGCAGGGTAACGCGCCACCCACCTGCGTTCCCTCGGCCATCGGAACCCAGGAGCTAGGCGCGGCGACGCCACCACCACCACCTCCAGCCCCGGGCGCGGCGACTCCGGCTGACAGCGGACCCTTCGAAGGCCCGTCGCCCCTGAGTAAACTGCGCCCAAAGACTAAGGAGTCTTCCAGGCGCCGTGGGGCCGGAGCCCGGTGAGGGAACTCGAGAGACTCGTGGAGCCCAACCCTCGGCCGGCCGGCAAGGGCGCGGGGAGGGGCCCTGCCGCTCGCCCTGGGCCCACGTGGTTCCCGGGGAGCCGCCCCGGCGCCCCAAGTCTCTCTGGAGCCGCTGGAGGGCCCGCTCCAGGAGCAAAACCTGGAGAGCAACGGCGACGCCGGAAGCCCCGCCCCCTGCTGCTGCCGGCGGAAGCGCTCTGCCGCGGCCCTTCATTGGCTCGTCGCTTTCTCACTCTATGACGTCATCCCCGAGCCTCTCTCGGGGGCGTTGGGCGTTGCCGAGGTGATTGAGGAAGGCGAGTCTCGCTGCCACCGGGCGGGCGCTCGAACTACATTACCCAGACGGCCCCGCGCCGCGCGTCCGCACAGACGTAGCCAATAAGTGCCCTTAGTGGGCGTCTGGGGCGGGCTCTGTTTGGGACCGGACTTCCACCGTCCCTGCCGGGGATCTTCCTACACCTGGCAGAAGAGCCGGGTCTCCGGGCTCGGGTCGCGGCCTAAGACGCTCCGCTGTCCCGCGGAAGCGAAAGTGGGAAAGCACGAGAGTTGGGAAGATCCCGCCTCCACTACTTTGAGCGTGCTGTGACCTCGCCGAACATCCCCACCCCAGGCCTCAGTGTCCCCGGAGGTAGAAGAGGAGACCGTAGGCTTTTTGGGCTGCACTGTGCGTAGGTGGCCACAGGAGGCTCCGCAAAGGCCCGCGACCACCCGGAAGTCTTTTTCCTTGGCGCAGAGTCCACTTTACAGAATGGGAGATGGACGCTGAGAAAAACGCCCCCAGCCCAACTTCCATGAGCTATTGGGAGACTTTGGCAGTTGGAAGAAGCTGATTTCTGGATCTGAGCAGGAGTTGGATTTTAGACCTCTGATGCCCACTGGACACACCAGTGTGGGATGCTGTGGGTTGATTTGGTCTGGACATGTCCAAGGGACTGTGTTTGTGTCCTGAACTAGGGCAGGCTATAGATAATAAAAATAGGAAGAATCTTAAGGTTCTAGTTACAGGTGCATCCTGAAGTGAAGGGGATCAAAGTTGAGATATGGCGTCAGTGGAGGGAATGGACTCAAAAATGTGAGGAGAGGGAAACAGCTGTGGCTCAATAAGTTGGCATTGTGTCTACCACATGGGAGGCCCTGGGTTCGTGTCCAGGGGCCTGCTTGTGAAGGCAGGCTCACCTGCATGCTGTGGAGAGCCAACTCGGCAAGGTGACTCAACCAAAAGGGAGACAAGCAAAAATACAGAAGAACACACAGCGAATGGACGCAGCAGACAGTAAGCAAACCGCAAGGGGGTGGTGGGGAGTGGAATAAATAAAAAATACACGGAAGAACACTGTGAATGGACAGAGAGCGACAGCAAGCAAAAAAAAAAAAAAAAAAAAAGCCACAAGGTGGGGGGGTGGATAAGAAAAGAAATGTGAGGGAAGTTCTATGCAAAGCCTGATGGGCCAGAGAAAGCAACCACCTACTGAGACCAGTTCAGCAATAGGTTTGCACAAAGGGAAGGCGGTGCAGAACTGAAGAAATAAAAGGACAGAAAGAAAGACACAAGAAAAAATAAAGATGGGACCAGGGGACTCAACAGCTTCTGGAACTGAGAGCCTCGACCTTAGTTTCCACATCATATTTATTAGAAATTACAAAGCAGTAGTTACCTATGTTTATTTTCAAGTCTGCTTGTTATTAAAGCTGTAGCATCTGCAATGCTAGGGAGCAGGCTATAACAAAGTTCAAACATCTCCACATGCAAACAATTTTTGTGCTGACCAGACAGCGTTCAGTCTAGTCAAGGCCAGTGTTCCTAAGCCCACACTTCTTTTTTTTTTTTTTTTTTAAGATTTATTAATTTATTTAATTCCCCCCCACCCCGGTTGTCTGTTCTCTGTGTCTGTTTGCTGCGTCTTGTTTCTTTGTCCGCTTCTGTTGTAGTCAGCGGCATGGGAAGTGTGGGCGGCGCCATTCCTGGGCAGGCTGCACTCTCTTTCACGCTGGGCGGCTCTCCTTACGGGGCGCACTCCTTGCGTGTGGGGCTCCGCGGGGGACACCCCTGCGTGGTGCGGCACTCCTTGCGCGCATCAGCAGTGCGCATGGGCCAGCTCCACACGGGTCAAGGAGGCCCGGGGTTTGAACCGCGAACCTCCCATGTGGTACACGGACGCCCTAACCACTGGGCCAAATCCATTTCCCAAGCCCAGACTTCTTATCTGCATTATGGAAATGTTTCAACTTCAAGCCAGCTTCCCACATTCAAATTCAAGCTATTTTCCCACAACCTCCTCTTAAATACTGGTGCCTGGAGGAAGAGGATAAGAATGTATTTGAATGTGTCAGGGGGCAGAGTCTGTGGGACATTAGGGCAAATGGCTAATAGGACAAGCAAAGATCTGTATCCCTGCCCAAAATTCGGATGCACGCATTTCACAGGATGTGGCCTCATATTCCTCCCAGGAGTAACAGGACTTCCTAAAGGTGGCCCAGAGGAACATTTACCGCAGTGTGGCACACTGGAGAATTCTGCACAGCAAGTCATATCCAGCTTGGTCACATCCTGTAAAACTCATACCTCAGTGACACCTGTGTGTTCACTCCAATGACGGTGGGCACAACTGGGAGAGCCACCACTGCATGCCTGTCATTGGCAGCTGTAGTCTCTCATGGAATGGATTGTTCTAACCTAGCCTGGACTCTCACCAACTTATTCATTCATCACATTATACTCTAGGAGGTTACCCAATTGGAGTGTGGTCAGGAGCGCTGGTTGATTTACAGGGTGGACTTGAAACTAGGGAAAGCAAAAGAGGTCCCAAAGAGGCTTGGTCAGTGCAGCGTTGCTGGTATAGTGGTGAGCATAGCTGCCTTCCAAAGAGGCTTGGTCACAAATATCACAAACTGAGGGTGGGAGTATCATTAGAGGTAGGTAGCTCTTGTGCCTAGTGCCTGATCTGTATCCCTTGGTGTCTGAGTGCCTTGTCCTCTACTTTTGCCATTTTTCTCTCTTCTTGATCAACTATTGGACCACCTAACCTTCTCATCCTCTTCCCCTGGCTGTCCCCAACTTCACTGTCCTCATGTATTACTTTTTCCCTTTGTCCCAGGTTCTTCAACATTGGCCTCCTCTTAAAATGTCCTGAGCTGATACATATACTAGTTCTTGAAAACTCATTCCTCTGAGATACTGTCTTGTTCCCTCCCATGGTTGTGGGCAGGGGTGAGAAAGGCTCAGAACTGGAAGCACACAGAGGCCAAGTGCTTTCCCAGGGTCATACAGGTGATGAGAGGCAACACCGTGACTTGATCCCAGGCAGTCGCAGCCTGAAATTCCCATTCCTAATCATTTTTCTTGGGTGGCGGACTTGGCCCAGTGGTTAGGGTGTCCGTCTACCACATGGGAGGTCCGTGGTTCAAACCCAGGCCTCGTTGACCCGTGTGGAGCTGGCCCATGAGCAGTGCTGATGAGTGCCAGGAGTGCCATGCCATGCAGGAGTGTCCCCCGCATAGGGGAGCCCCACGCACAAGGAGTGCGCCCCGTAAAAGAGAGCTGCCCAGTGTGAAAGAAAGTGCAGCCTGCCCAAGAATGATGCCACACACACGGAGAGCTGACACAACAAGATGACGCAACAAAAAGAAACACAGATTCTTGTGCTGCTGACAACAACAGAAGTGGACGAAGAAGATGCAGCAAATAGACACAGAGAACAGACAACGGGGGGGGGGGGAAGGGAGAGAAATAAATAAATAAATCTTTTTTTTTTTTTTAATCATTTTTCTTTCCTAGACTTGAAATTGTGGCTCATTATATATTTCATTTGTGCTCCTTCCTGGGGTTGCCTCCTTGGACCTCAGTAGATTTACATTTTTCCGGTTTCACATCGAGAGTTTTCTTAGGGACAGTGTAGTTGTGTGATGGGATAATGGAGTCTTACTGGGGAAGGGATAGGGCGACCCCTAGCTACAGGACACCTACCTAGAGCTGGCTGCCTGAAAGAGAAAAATGTTGTATACATCAGTAATTTGTCCCTTCTTACAAGTGTTCCATTGTATGGATATCCCACAGTTTATTTATTCACTCACTTGTGGAAGAACATTTTGGTTGTTTTTATTTGGGGACTGTAGCTGTTTGGCATTGTTTATGAATTCCAAAAGTAGATAGTAGATTATGTTTGTAAACTTTTCTGTCCCTCTGGGCATATTAGATTATATTGGATTTACTTGATTAAATAATGATTAAGGATTTGATTGGTGGCAGACTTGGCCCAGTGGTTAGGGCATCTGTCTACCACATGGGAGGTCCACAGTTCAAACCCCGGGCCTCCTTGACCAGTGTGGAGCTGGCCCATGTGCAGTGCTGATGCTTGCAAGGAGTGCCGTGCCACGCAGGGGTGTCCCCCACATAGGGGAGCCCCATGCTCAAGAAGTGCACCCCGTAGGGAGAGCCACCCAGTGTGAAAGAAAGTGCAGCCTACCCAAGAATGGTGCCACACACACGGAGAGCTGACACAACAAGATGATGCAACAAAAAGAAACACAGATTCCCATGCTGCTGACAACAGAAGCGGACAAAGAAGAAGTCAGAGCAAATAGACACAGAGAACAGACAACTGGGGAGGGGAGAGGAGAGAGAAATAAATAAATCTTTAAAAAAAGAAGAAGAAAAATGAAAACAAAACAAAAAAGCACATGAAAAAGTGTTCAATATCACTAGCTATTAGGAAAATGCAAATCAAAACTACAATGACCTGAAGTGGATTTGGCTCAATGGATAGAGCTTCTGCCTACCACATGGGAGGTCCAAGGTTCAAACCCAGGGCCTCCTGACCCATGTGATGAGCTGGCCCACATGCAGTGTTGATGTGCGCAAGGAGTGCTGTGCCAGGCAGGGGTGTGCCCCACGTAGGGGAGCCCCATGTGCAAGGAGTGCACCCTGTAAGGAGAGTCACCCAGAGTGAAAAAAGCATAGCCTACCCAGGAGTGGTGCCGCACACATGGAGAGCTGATGTAGCAAGATGATGCAACAAAAAGAGACACAGATTCCAGGTGCCACTGACAAGAATACAAGTGGACACAGAAGAATACACAGTGAGTGGACACAGAGAGCAGACAACTGGGGGGGCGGGGAAGGGGAGAGAAATAAAATAAATAAATCTTTTTTAAAATGTACAAGCTTAAAAAAAAACTACAATGAGGGGGAAGTGGATGTGGCTCAAGTGATTGAACTCCTGCCTGACACATGGGAGGTCCTGGGTTTGGATCCTAGTACCTCCTAAAGAAGACAAGCAAGATAGCTGACACAATGGGCTGGCATGGCAATCTGATGCAACAAGATGATGCAGCAAGAGACACAAGGAAGAAAAACATAATGAGACACAGAAAAAAGCAGGGAACAGTGGTAGCTCAAGCAATTAGGCACCTCCCTCCCACATAGGAGGTCCTAGGTTCAGTTCCTTGTGCCTCTTACAAAAAAAAAGGAAGATGTACACACAATGAATGCAAACAACAATGAGGAGGTGGGGAGAAACAAATAAAATAAATCTCTTTTAAAAATCTACCATGAGGGGAGCTGGTATAGCTCAGTGGTTGAGCACCTGCTTCCCATATACAAGGTCCTGGGTTCAATCCCCTATACCTCCTTAAAAACAAACAAACAAACAAAAACATTACAATAAGATATCTCATACCTCATAGAATGGCCATTAAAAAAGAGAAAAGTACAATTGCTGAAGAGGATGTGGAGAAATAGGAACACTCCTTCACTATTGGTGGAACTGTAGAATGATGCAGCATCTATGGAAGGCAGTTGGTGATTCCTCAAGAAATTATAGAACTGCCATATGATCCAGCAACCCCCTTTCTAGGAATACATTCAGAAGAACTGAAAACAAGGATGCAAGCAGACATTTGCACACCATTGTTCATAGCAGCATTATTCACAATTGCCAAAAAATGAAAACAACTGTATTAGTCAGCCAAAGGGGTGCTGATGCAAAATACCAGAAATCTGTTGGGTGTCATAAAGGGTATTTATTTGGGGTAGGAGCTTACAGTTACCAGGCCATAAAGCATAAATTACTTCCCTCATCAAAGTCTAATTCCACATGTTGGAGCAAGATGTCTGCCAATGTCTGTGAGAGTTCAGGCTTCATGGGTTCCCACATTCCTGGGGCTTGCTTTTAGATGGGTTCAAGGTTCCTTTCTTCCTAGGGCTGGCTTCTATTCCTCTGTGAGCTTACTTCCCAGGGCTCCAGCTTAAGTCTTCAGCATCAAACTCCAACATCAAAACTCCAACATCAGTAACCCTCAACTCTGTTCTTTGCCATGCCTTTCATCTGTGAGTCCCCACCCACCAAGGGGTGGGGATCCAATGCCCTAATCATAATTCAATCATGCCCAGGTACAGATCAGGTTACAAGCATAATCCAATATCTATTTTTGGAATTCATAACCATATCAAACTGCTACACTCCACCCTCTGAATTCCAATATATACTATATTGGATATATATAAAATATATACTATATATATATTTTTTAAAAAACTTAAATCAGTTACAATGCAAGTACTAAACCATATCACAATCAATATAAAGAAATACAGTTTGTCTTGGGGCAAAGCCCTGTCTGCTATAGACCTGGAAACTTACAAAACAATTTATCTGTTTCCAATACACAAATGGACAGACATAGGATAAATATTTTCATTATAATAATGAGAAATTGGGAGGGAAACATGAGTCACTGGTCCTCTATGTTCAGTAAACCTGCAGGGCATCCTCCATTCATTTTCAGTCAGAGTCATTCTTAAAATGATGGTTTCTTCTCCTTGGGGCCATATGGGGACCCACCCTTTCCACAATCTTGCCCAAGGGCCATTTTCTTGGTTCCACCCTCATCAAGCATCTGGTGGTTAATCAAGCTCCAGACCTCTCCCTCTGGAGTGTTGGGGTGATTGCCATACCTCATCCAATCTTTGGGTTAGAGTCTTAACTCCCCTAGTACAGTGATGTGAAAACAACATTCCCTCTAACCTTTGGCATACAGTCTTAACCATCTCAGAACAATGAATTGACTACCTGGTCTTCCCTAACTATTGGGGGAGAGGTCCACTGCTCTCAGGCCTGTGGGGTACTGACCCTAACTGCCCTAATCCTTGGGGAATGTGCTCCACCTTCTCTGTGCCCTGGGGCAGCAAAACTCTCCCAGAACAACGGACAGGAACATCCACCCTCTTCAACTGCTGGGGCAAACTCACCCTCTCTATGCACATGGGTGGGGTTACTCTCTTGGCCCAAGGTGAAGTCTTAATCCTGTATCTCAGCTTCCATGGTTTTCCTCTTAAAGCTATTTCTCTTTCAGCCTCTCCTTTCCATGTCCTTTTTATTCCAGGATGACCGTGGTTTTGTTCATACATCTTTCTCAAAAAGTCTGCTGGTTTAACATGCAGGAAGCAGGAGTCCAAGCCATCAGACAGTAAGACTTTCCACAAGTTTTTCCTAGATAATTTCATCTTCAATCTTGATTTACAAGTTCCAAGTTTAGTTAAGTCCTCCAGTGGGGCACTTTCATCTGGGAGCTTGATTTCCAGAAGCTTGGAATTTCCAGAATCAGTTTCTGTGGTTTTTATTTTTGATTTATTTATTTTTATTTATTTATTTCTCTCCCCTCTCCCTCCCCCTCCCCAGTTGTCTGCTCTGTGCGTCCATTTGCTGTATGTTCTTCTGTGACCACTTCTATCCTTATCAGTGGCATCGGCAATCTTTGTTTCTTTTTGTTGCATCATCTTGTGTCAGCTCTCTGTGTGTGTGGCACCATTCTTGGGCAGGCTACACTTTCTTTCATGCTGGGTGGCTCTCCTTACAGGGCACACTCCTTGAGCATGGGGCTCCCTATGTGGGGGACACCCATGCATGACAGGGCACTCCTTGTGTGCATCAGCACTGTGCATGGGCCAGCTCCTCAGGGGTCAAGGTCCGGGGTTTGAACCACAGACCTCCCATGTGGTAGGTAGATGCCCTATCCATTGGGCCAAGTCCGCTTCCCAGTTTCTGTTTTCTTTGTGCCCAACAATTCAATTCTCAGCTTATCCTGTTCATCTAGCATTTTGCTATAAGCTGCAAGCAGAAGCCAAGCTGCGTTCTCTGGGTTTACTTTGGAAAGCTCTTCAGCTAAATGCCCAGGCTTGTCATTTTCAAATTTTGCCTTCCATACAACAGCAGGAGTTAATCTTGCTAATTTCTCTGCAACTTTAAAACACAGATCACCTTTCCTCCAGTTTCCAATAATAGTTTCATTATTTACTTCTAAGGCATCATAAAAAGTCTCTTTAGCATCCATATTGCTATCAACAGTCTCTTCAAAGCACTGTACATCTTTTCTTCCAAGCATCTCACAATTCTTCCAAAAAATACCCCTTACCCATTTATAAAACCATTCCAGCATTTCAGTAATCGCAAAAGCACTTCTCCACTCTTTGATACCAAATTCTGTATTAGTCAGCCAAAGGGGTGCTGATGCAAAATACCAGAAATCTGTTGGGCATTATAAAGGATATTTATTTGGGGTAGGAGCTTACAATTACCAGGCCATAAAGCATAAGTTACTTCCCTCACCAAAGTCTATTTCCACATGTTGGAGCAAGATGGCTGCTGATGTCTGTGTGGGTTTGGGTTTCCTGTGTTCCTATGTTCCTGGGGCTTGCTTTTCTCTAGGTTCAAGGTTCCTTTCTTCCTGGGGCTGGCTTCTATTCCTCTGTGAGCTTACTTCCCAGTGCTCCAGCTTAAGTCTTCAGCATCAAACTCCAACATCAGTAATCCTCAACTCTGTTCTTTGCCATGCCTTTCATCTGTGAGTCCCCACCCACCAAGGGGTGGGGATCCAATGCCCTAATCATAACTCAATCATCTATACTCAATCAGGTACAGATCAGGTTACAAGCATAATCCAATATCTATTTTTGGAATTCGTAACCATATTAAACTGCTACATTAACTCAAGTGTCCATCAACCAGAGAATGAATAAACATTAAGTTGTATGTAATGGTATATACATACAATGAAATACCATGCTTCTGTAAGAAGAAATGAAATTGGACACACATGAAAATGTGGATGAAGTTTGATGACATGCTGAATGAAATAAGCCAGAAACAAAAGGACAAATATTGTGTGGTCTCACTACTATGAACTAAATATGAAGACTAAACACATGAAGTCAAAATCTAGAATATAGGTTACTAGGAGATAGGGTGAGGGCTAAGAAGGGGTACTGGAGCTTAATGTATGTAGAATTTTTAAATGATATATGAGGAACAGAAGAACAATATTTATTATGGGAAGAGGAAATAAGGGTGAGAAGATAATTGCTTTTCAGACACAAAGGACTGTCATGTATTATAATGAGAGTTGTTAGAAAAGAACCAAGGAAAGGATGTTTGGCTTGTCCAAATAAAAACCTAAGGCCTCTTCATAAAACAGTTTTGAGTCATGTCAGCTGATAAAATACATTCAGAATGAGTGAATCACAAATCATGTAATTATGAATATATAGGTCTTTCTATTTAATTGAAAATTTCATAACCAGAATTTGTCCACAGAAAGAATACCTGGAAAGCAAAATTTCTACAAACTACCATAGATAAAAGAATTGAATAATTCAATTAAATATTTACTGAACAAATGTAGAATAAATGAAAAGGGGGTATTTTAATCTGAAGATACAATAAGAAAGTTCAAATGTCCAGAGGGCTGCCACATACTAAAAAAAGTGAAAGATTAGTTTTTCAGTATTTCTTTAAAAAGCAGAACTTGAACTGAAGGATAAATGTAATCAACCTACAGGCTGCAAGAATAGTTGTGTATCACTCATCGTAAAGATTTATTTCAAGTATTTATTCCTCTCCCTCATTGTTTGGGCTCTGTGTTTGTTCATTGTGTGCTCTCTGGCTCTCTGTGTCTCCTCCTCTTTTTTTTTTTTTTTTTTTAAGGAGGCATGGGGAACTGAATCTGGACCTCCAATGGAGTAGGCATGCACCCAATGGCTTGAGCCACAACTGCTTCCCTCACTTATCTTACTAGCTGCTCTTCCAATATCATGCACTCCACACTCCTTTCTTCTAAAAAGAGGTAACATTTTTCACCATTTCAACATTTGGAGCATATTCTTCCAAACAAGGTAAGTCTGATTCCCCAGCAATCCCCAAATGAATCACAGGACTATCAACAAATGGTACTGATGGGAGAGAGGTGTGTGTGGGGAGATGGGGGAGCAGAGAAAACAGCTGACAGCCACTGCTCTACATTAACTGTAGAGCTACCATTTACAAGTCACTAGGAAAAATAGCTTTGCCACATCAAACTTGCTCCATCCAAACTGATGAATATTACAAAATGAAAATTGTTTCAACAACTATTCAGCACAATGTTTAAGAACAAAATATATATAATATACTTTATAGTACACATGTATTTTATCATATAGTAAGAAATGCTGAGTTACTTAATCCAAATAAATTGAAAATAAAAATTATACATTTCTCTATTTGTCCATATACAGGATTCTGAAGGTGGATTTTTTTTAAAGATTTATTATTTTTTAAAATTTATTTCTCTCCCTTCCCCCCCCCCCCAGTTGTCTGCTCTCTGTGTCCATTCACTGTGTGTTCTTCTGTGACTGCTTCTATCCTTATCAGTGGCACTGGGAATCTGTGTTTCTTTTTGTTGCATCTTCTTGCTATGTCAGGTCTCCGTGTGTGTGGCACCATTCCTGGGCTGGCTGCACTTTCTTTCACGCTGGGCGGCTCTTCTTATGGGTTGCATTCTTTGTGCTTGGGGCTCTTCTACACGGGGGACACCCCAGTGTGGCAGAGCACTCCTTGCATGCACACAGCTGCACACGGGTCAAGGAGGCCCAGGGTTTGAACCATGGACCTCCATGTGGTAGGCAGTCACCCTATCCATTGGGCCAAGTCTGCTTCCCTGAAGGTGGATCTTGAACTCTGAATGACAAATTGGTTTTCAAGGAAAGCCATGAAATCTGTCAATCTGACTGGCCGCTGTTCACTGGGGATTGGTGGGACTGGGGCGGCTCTAATAAGGGAATAAACCTGTTAAAGGAAACCTCCAGGGCTCCTGCATCCCACTTTTTGAGCATAACCATTCTCGTGGTGGAGTCAGCTTGCCATCCTTGTTCTAAAATACCTTTCACATCCTCTTCTGCAGGAAGCCTGGCAATGGCTGCAAAGTTGTCAGTGATTCTGGAGGTATATGCCTGAGAAACCAGGGTGAAGGCTCATCTCCTTGTTGCACCTCTTAGTGCTTCCATGATTGGCTGGACATCTCCAACCGCTGGTGGCTGTTGATGGTCATGTAGATCCCACGGAAATCTCTCTCCCAGAGTCTCTATCCTGCTGACCAAATTCCCTTCAGTTCAGAAATGGAAGACTTTATACTAGGTGATATTCTTTCCAAAGGGTATCTTGCATTATTCACTACAGAGCAGCTAGAGAGCTAGAAGCCAACCATACACTTTGGATAGATCATACAAGTCATGGAACTGTATAACACAGCAAACCATGTGGTGAATGATGCACAGTGGTTAAAGTACAAATATGAGAGCTTTCTCTCATGAACTATAACATATGTACAATAGAGTACATGATATTAATAATAGGGAGGTGTATGGAAAAATATACCAAATGTAAGCTACAGACCATAGTAATATTTTGATGATGTTCTTCCATAATCTGTCACAAATGTTCCACAACAATGCAAGGTGTTAGTGGAGGAGCAACGTATGGGAATTCTGCATGATATGCAGGATTGTTTTGTAAGCTCAAAACCTCTCTAATAAAAAATATTTTAAAAATAAAATTAATAAAAATTAAAGATAAATTAACTGACAAAAGGCAGCTCAACAAGCCATGGAAGCATTACTCCTAAAAATTCTGTCCAGGGGCCTCTAGCCCATCCAATCCCAATGACAAACGCAATTGTTCCTCCAGTGTTCAGAAAGATACACAGATGAATACAGATTAGTCAAGTGACATAGCCAAGGTCTCCCTATTAATGAAGAAGAGGAAAAAATGCTTAATCACATTTATATATCACAAAACCAAACCCCAACCTTCTCTTGTGTTTACTTTTAGCATCAATACAGTACTCTACTTGCCCTTGTTACACAAAAATTACAATACCACTGCCAACTATACTCTATAAGTCACATTGATTACATTTCTCCCATGTACCACCACACTCCCAATACTTGTAGTAAAAGAACACTCCTGCATCTACACTATTAACTAATCATCATCTACCACCGACATCACTGTTATACATTCCCTATACTATCCTCTAGCTGTACTCCAACATTAACCTCCCTAGACTACTCAGTAGTAGTAGTCCTATGATATGCCCTATCATAGTATCCTATTAAGCATAAAAGTTTTTAATTTTGAAAAGATCTTTTTGTTGCTAATATTTTGCCATCATATGAAAGAATCCATTTCCAAGTCTAAGGTCATAACAATTTACCCCCTATGTTTTCTTCGGAGAATCTTATAGCTTTGGTTCTTATATTTAGGTCTTGATCCATTTGGAGTTAAATTTTGTATATGGTATGAGGTAAGGATCCAACTTCATATTTTGCAGGTAGCTATCCAATTGTACAAGCAATGTTTGTTGAAAGGAATATTCTTTCATACATTGAATTGTTTTAAGGCCCTTGTTAAAAAAATCAATTTACCATAGATACATGGATTTATTTCTGGACTTTCAATTCTATGAATCAATCTATATGTGTTTCTGTATTCCAGTACCATGCTCTTTTGATTACTGCTGTTTTGTAGTAAGTTTTGAAATCAGGAAGTGTGCAACCTCCAACATTTTTTTAAGTTGTCTTAGTTATTCTGGATCACTTGTAATTCCATACGAATTTTAGAAGTGGCTTGGTAACCTCTACAAAGAAGCCAACCAGGAAAATGGTAGGGATTGCATTGAATGTGTACCTCAATTTGTAGAGTATTGCCATCTTAACAATATTAAGTTTTCTGATCCATGAACATGGAATGTCTTTCCATTTATTTAGATCTTCTTCAATTTCTTTCAACAATGGTTTGTAGCATTCAGATCACAAGATATGCCCTTCTTTTGTTAAATGTACTCTTAAATATTTTATTATTTTTATGCTATTGTAAAGAATTATTTTCTTAATTTCAATTTTGGATTATTCATTCCTTAAAATCCAAATGATTTTTGTTTATTGATGTTTTATCCTGCAAATGTACTATCTTAGCGAGTGTTCTTCAGAGAAACAGAACTGACAGGAAGTATATTTATTTGCTTATACATATATATGCACACACATGCAAATACATATATGTAAAATGTAAATATTATAGAAATTAGCTCATATGACCATGGGGATTACTGGCCAACTGAAATAGAGATACAGATTCTTCTTTCTGACTGATAAAACCAATTGTTATCCCTTGAATGTACACTTTGGATGTCTTGTATGCTTTACTACTATGTATCAATAAAATTGATTTGTTAAAATATATATATATAGGCAGACTTGGCCCAGTGGTTAGGATGTCCGTCTACCACATGGGAGGCCCACAGTTCAAACCCCGGGCCTCCTTGACCTGTGTGCAGCTGGCCCATGCACAGTACTGATGCACACAAGGAGTGCCCTGCCACGCAGCGGTGTCCCCCATGTAGGGGAGCCCCATGTGCAAGGAGTGTGCCCCGTAAGGAGAGCTGCCCAGCATGAAAGAAAGTGCAGCCTGTCCAGGAATGGTGCCACACACACAGAGAGCTGACACAACAAGATGATGCAACAAAAAGAAACACAGATTCCCGTGCTGCTGACGACAACAGAAGTGGACAAAGAAGACACCCCAAATAGACACAGAGAACAGACAACCAGGATTGGGGGGGGGGGAGATAAATAAATGAATAAATAAATCTTAAAAAATATATATATGAGCTATCTATATGCTATCTACAAGAGATTCACCTTAGATGCAAGGACACAAATAGACTGAAAGCAAAAAGTTGGAAAAAAGATATTCCTGCAAAAAGTAACTAAAAAAGACCTGGGGTGGCTACACTAATTTTGGACAAAATATTTTATTTTATTTTTTTGAAGTACCAGGGCCAGAGATTGAACCTGGGACCTCATATGTGGGAAGCTGGTTCTCAACCACTGACCCTCACTAGCTTTCCTTAAACTAGATTTTAAATGCAAAATTGGGGAATTGGACTTGGCCCAATGAATAGGGCATCCGCCTACCACATGGGAGGTCCATGGTTCAAACCCCAGGCCTCCTTGACCCATGTGGAGCTGGCCCATGCACAGTGCTGATGCAGGCAAGGAGTGCCGTGCCACACGGGGGTGTGTCCCGCATAGGGGAGCCCCATGCACGAGGAGTGCGCCCCGTAAGGAGAGCTGCTCAGTGCGAAAGAAAGTGCAGCCTACCCAAGAATGTCGCCGCACACACGGAGAGCTGACACAACAAGATGATGCAACAAAAAAGAAACACAGATTCCTGGAACCTCTGATAAGGATGGAAGCGGTCACAGAAGAACACACAGCAAAAACTGGGGGGTGGGGGGGTGGGAAGGGGAGAGAAATAAATTTAAAATAAATAAATAAATAAATGCAAAATTGCTATAAGAGACAAAGAAAGGCATTATTTATTAATAAAGGGGGGCAATTCACCAAGAAGAAATAACAATTTTAAATATTTATGTACCTAAACACTGTCCCCCAAAATACATGAGGCAAACAATTTGAATAATATGATAAATGAACTAGACTTAAAAGACATACAGGGAACTGATGTGGCTCAGTGGTTGCATGCCAGTTTCCCACATATGAGGTCCTGGGTTCAATCCCCTGGCCCTGGTACCTAAAAAATAAATAAAAATAAAACAAATAAAAGACATACAGAATGTGGCACCCCAAAACAGCATGATATACTGTTTGAGCCACCTCCTTTCCCTACTCTGTTGTATCTCTCATTATGTTTCCTCCTTGCGTGTCTTGTTGCATCATCTTGCTATGTCAGCTTGCCATGACAATCCATCACGTCAGCTTGCTGACTTTCTCATCTTTTTTTTTTTTTGAGGTACCGTGGCTGGTAATTGAACCCAGGACCCCTCGTGTGGTAGGTGGGAGCCCAATCACTTGAAATACATCTGCTTCTTGGGAATTAGGGTTTTGTTTTTTTTTAAAGATTTATTTTTATTTATTTAATTCCCCCGGTTGTCTGTCTTCTGTGTCTTTTTGTTGCGTCTTGTTTCTTTGTCCGCTTCTGTTGTCGTCAGTGGCATGGGAAGTGTGGGCGGCGCCATTCCTCGGCAGGCTGCTCCCTCCTTTGCGCTGGGCGGCTCTCCTTATGGGTGCACTCCTTGCGCTCCTCAGCACTGCGCATGGGCCAGCTCCACGCGGGTCAAGGAGGCCCGGGGCTTGAACCGCGGGCCTCCCATGTGGTAGACGGACGCCCTAACCACTGGGCCAAAGTCTGTTTCCCTAGGGAATTAGGGTTTTTAAAAGCAAAGGGAGAAGGGGAGAAGGAAAACAAGTAAAAAATAAGTGATGGAGGCAGATGTAGCTCAAGCAATTGGGTGCCCAGTACCACATGGGAGGTCCTGGGTTTGGTTCGGTGCCTCCTAAAGAAGATGAGCAAGACAATGAGCTGTTACGACAGGCTGGATGATGAGCTGACACAATGAGCTGATGCAATGAGATGACACAATGAGAAGACACAGTGAGAAGACACAACGAGAGACACAAGCAGGGAGTGGAAGTGGTTCAAGTGATTGGGTGCCTCCCTCTCACATGGGAGGTCCTGAGTTCAGTTCCCAGTGCCTCCTAAAAAGAAGACAAGGAGACAGAGATAGCACACAATGAACAGACACAGAGAGTAGACAGCAAGTGCAAAACAATGAGGGGGGCAAGAAATAAATAAATCTTTAAAAAAAGAAAGTGATGTCAGAGGTCTTGTGAGGGGAGAACATGGAATTTCTCAGTCCTGCACTGTCTCAAGCACATCCAACTTGTCCTTGATTTCAGTGGCTAATACAGCACAGTTTTGATATAGTTTTGCAGGTGCAAGGCCTTTGGGGCTCCTTTCTCAAACAGCTGCTCAAGGATATCAAGCTTTTTGTCTCTGAAAAAGTTACAGATTTACACTATTCTGTCTAGTTTTGCTTTGAGATGTTATCCTATTCCTGTTAGCAAAACTAGAAGATTTGGTTAATATTCTTCAGGGAACTAAGTGAAAAGAGTAAACTTCTAAAATTAGATTAATTGAAAGCCAGTTCAATTGATTTTAGAATTTTCAAATCTGCTTAAGTGAAGAAATTTCAATAAGCACATTTTCCAGTTATCAACATCAGTAAACACCTTGAGATGAATGAAAACAAGACTACAGCATATCAAAACCTATAGGATGTAGCAAAGTTAGTGCTGTGAGGGAAATCTATAGCCCTAAATACCTAAATTTTAAAAAATGAGAAAGTGATAAAATCAAAGACCTAACCGCACACCTGAAATAAAAGAACAGCAAACTCAACCCAAAGCAAGCAGAAGAAAAGAAATAACAAAGATTAAAGCAGAAATAAATGAAATTGAGAACAAAAGACAGAGAATCAATAAAACCAAAAGTTGGTTCTTTGAGAAGATCAAAATTGACAAACCCTTAGCTAGATTGACAAAGAAAAAAAGAGAATATGTGAATAAATAAAATCAGAATGAGAGCAGGGACATTATTATTGGTCCCACAGAAATAAGATCATAAGAAGATACTATGAACAACTCTATGCCAACAAATTTGACAACTTAGATGGAATGGACAACTTCCTAGAAATACACAAACTATCTACACTGACTCGAGAAGATATAGAAGACTTCAACAAACCAATCATAAGTAAAGAGATTGAATCTGTCATGAAAAAACCTCCCAATTGTCAAAACCTCCCAACAAAGAAAAGCCCAGGAAAAGATGGCTTCACAGGTGAATTCTACCAGTCATTTCAAGGAAAATTAATACCAAGCCTACTCAAACTCTTCCAAAAAACTGAAGAGGAGGAAACACTACCTAACTCATTCTATGAAGCCAACATCACCCTAATACCAAAACCAGATAAAGGTACTACAAGAAAAGAAAATCACAGACCAATCTCTCTAATGAATATAAATGCAAAAGTCCTCAAGAGAATACTTGCAAATTGAATCCAACAGCACATTAAAATAATTATACACCATGATCAAGTGGGTTTTATCCCAGGTATGCAAGAGTGGTTCAACACAGGAAAATAAATTAATGTAATATACCACATTAGCAAATTAAAGGAGAAAAACTGCATGATCACCTCTATTAGGAAGTGACCTCTTGCCCCTGAGCTCGTCTGTGCTCAAACACAGGATGCTCCACTCCAGCCCCTGCTTATTACCATCCTTGCAAAGCCACAGAACATTCCTAGCCCAAAGGTGGGACAATTTTCAGAATATTACACCCTTCTCTGAAATAGCTAACTTGGTACTTTCCCACACCGTATCTTCGCATCACATCTACGTGCCCCTTCTGTAAACCCAGCCACTTCTCCCAGCTCAAAAGGAACATTCCCAGCCTAGACAGGTGGGTGGGCTGAAGCCTCACTTCAGACCCCCACCTTGCTGGTGATCAATTAAATTCCTGCCTGAATCCTGATCTGCCTCTGAACCTCTTTAATCCGGGATCTAACAATCTCTATTGGTGAAAAAAGACATTTGACAAAATCCAGCATTCTTTCTTGGTAAAAACACTTCAAAGGATAGAAATAGAAGGAAACTTCCTCAAAATGATACAGGGCAGGGAGTGGATGTGGCTCAAGCAGTTGAGTACCTGCTTCCCACAGGGGATGTCCCAGGTTTGGTTCCTGGTGCCTCCTAAAAACAAACAAGCAAAACAAAACAAGAAATCCAACTCAGGAGAGCCAATGTGGCTCAGTGGTTAAACACTGACTTTCCACGTTGAGGTCCTAGGTTCAATCCCTGGTCCTGGTACCTAAAAATAAATAAGTAAATAAAGATACAGGTCATCTATGAAAAACCTTTAGTCAACATTGTACTCAATGGCAAAAGGCTGAAAGATTTTCCTCTAAGATTGAGAACAAGACAAGGGTACCCACTGTCACCATTTTTATTAAACATTATACTAGAAATTCTACCTAGAAAAATTAGTCAAGGAAAAGAAATAAATGGGAAAAGTAGAAGTAAAATTATCACTATTTTCAGATGACATGATCCTATATTTAGAAAACCCCCAGAAAGCTACAATAAAGCTATTAGAACTAATAAACTAGTTCAGCAAAGTAGCAGTATACAAGATCAACATGAAAAAATCAGTAGTGTTTCTATACATTAATAATAAACAATTGAAGAGGAAATCAGGAAATAAATTCAATTTACAATAGCAATGAAAATAAATGTCTAGGAATAAATTTAACCAAGGATGTGAAGGACCTGGTGATTGGTCTGAGTTTTTTATGTGGACCCCAGAAAGTTAAATTCTTAAATTGATCCTATTGTGAGACTTTGATTAGATTAGATCAGATTAGAGTAAGGAGCACTTGATTATATCGTTATAGTAAGACATAGCCCAGGTTGGGCTTAATCTTCTTACTGGAGTCCTTTATAAATGGAGGGATAAAAGCTTCAGATGGAAAAAAAACTGCAGAGATAGAGAAGAACACAGAAGATGAGAGAGAAGGGACCAGGAGCTGAGAAATCCACTTTACCCAAAAGCTGAGAGAGATGAGGCCTAGAGCAGAAGGGAGAGATGAGCCATGTGCCTGATCACCCACAGCAGAGCTCAGGGAGGAAGTGATCCTGAAGGAGGCGGCAGAGACCAGCCCAGCTGCCATTGCACCTTGCCATGTGGCAGAAGTCCAGGATCACCAGCAACCAACCTTCCTGGAGTAAGTTTTGCTTGATGTCTTAATTTGGACATTATTCCCAGCCTTGGAATTATAAGCTCTTAACCTAATAAATCCCACCTTCCCAACCCAAAAGGAGCTGACCACATACTTCTGCTCTGTCTCCCTCCTCACTAACTTTGAGAATGCCAGTGATTACCTAGACTGGGAGGTAGGGATCCATGGGATTCTAATTGAATTCATCAAGGAAAATGGCTTCAAGTGTATGCCCACATAGTTGTCTGTGTTGCTAAGAAACAAGACTGGGATCAGATCAAGACAATGGACTCCTTGCTCAGGAAAGGTGGCTTTCCAGTTACCAGTGAATTCAGAAAAATGATCAAACTCATCAGGTACTGAAGTGAGAAACTGGCAGTCAGTTACCAGAGGTTATTGCTTCTCATTAGCACTGATTCCAGAATGGCCCTCTCCATGCCCGGCCCCTCTACAATAATTACTCCCGACACAGCTGCGTGACCAGTCCCAATCCCTGTGGCCATCAATGGCCATGACTTCATTGGGGCAGGTGCCTCCTCTTCCTGGTCCAGTTACTTCTCTTACTGCACCATTTTATGATGCTAGCTTCCATTGCCAAATCTGCCTCCAACAGACTGAGGGGAGTGGGGTTCCACTGAATGAAAGAGAACTTGAGGGGCCCAAACCTTATTCAGCCTTTCCTCACTATGGGGTTCAGTTGGATTGGGCTCCTCCATGATTGATAATAATTACTGTGTGAGTTTAGAGGACTATTGGCATGCAGATGCCACTGGCGAGTCACAGCATGTGTACTGGCCACACAGTGGAAAGTGGAGTTGATGAGCCATAAAGCGTAAGTTATTTCCCTCACCAAAGTCTATATTCATGTGTTGGAGCAAAATGGCTGCTGACATCTGCAAGGTTTTAGGCTTCCTGGGTTCCTCCCTTCCAAGGTCTTCCTTCTTTCTGGGCTCAGGGTCCCTCTCTTCCTGGGGCTTGTTTCTCTTTTCTCTGTGAGCATACTTCCTGGGGCTCCAGCTTAAGAATTCAGCATCAAACTCCAACAGCAAAACTCCAACATTAAAAGTCCCCAACTCTGTCCTTTGTCATGTCTTTTATCTGTGAGTCCCCATTCACCAAGGGGTAGGGACTCAATGCCCTACTGTCACAAGAGGTTTACTTGATTACTTAATCATGTAAAGCAATATAATCTAATATGCCTGGAGAAAAAAAACAGTTTACAAACATAATTCAATATTTCTTTTTGGAATTCATCTAAAATATCAAACTGGTACAGGTTTACGTAAAAGAATGGGTTATGTTCAAATCATGATGGCCAGAATTTATTAAGCTTTCAATATATGTTGGTTGTTATTTCACTACTGCTGTGACTGTTAAGGCTGTTAGGACTGAAGCACAGTTAGAGGTTTCCTGGTAAAAGCAGCAGAGAGACATTTCCAACACAGGGAATTACAAACAAAGACCTGTCAACTGTATAGGCAGGATCTTTAAAGAGGGAGACAAGACAGATCTGGCCAAGGAGGCTTCATGAATGGGTGGGTGAGGGAAGAGGATCGAGCCTGAGGAGCCTTTTCAGACAAGGGGAATCAGAAAGCCCTGGGCCACCCTGTCTGATCCTGGGGGCAGACCAGATCGCAAAGGAGAGGCCAGGCTTGATGGGGCAAAGGCAAATGGCTGCACTGGCCCTGCCTCCAAGGCAGCCCTGCTGGGGATTCTCCCATCTCTCTAGAGGAGCCCAGGCCCAGAGCTGCTGTGAAATTCCACATCTTCTGGATGGTGGTAATGGATGGGTAGTTTGAAAAGCACTAATACTGCATATAATTGCTTGGCTGGAGCTGGACTCCCAAGCCATTCCTGACAGGAGACAGTGCAACAGGGATTGGGAAGGGCAGCGGGTGCCACAGGGCCAGAGCTCCAGCTCTTTTGGGAAGATCCCTCTGGCTGCCACATTCAGAACATGCACAAGGGCAGAATCGGGGACATGGCAGCATCCAGGAGAGGGGATGCATTTGGCACTACAAGTCTAGGTCCACTTGGTGCAAATAGGGGAGAACACATTACATTACAATTATTCATAGATGCACAAAAGGGACATAGGGTTTCCTTCACTAAAAGGTAAAAGCCAATCATCATAATTCACCTTGGCCCCCAAAAGAAACATGAGGACAGACCTACAGATCCCATAATGCAGGAATTCAAGAGAGTGGCCTTCACAGCTCTTGTTACAGCTGCCAGTTAGCATTTGTGTGGTAGGCAGAAGCCCCCAGAGCTGTCCATACCTCACGCTGGAACCTGGGACTGTTATGTCATATGTCATTTGCCAATATAATTAAGGTTACAGGTTTAAAATAAGATTGTTCTGGATTATAGATGAGAACTTTCTCCATCTGGGAAAAGAAAGGAAGTCAGAGAGAATTGAAGTCAGGTTCAACCACCTTTGCTGGTGCCATGTGCAAAGCATGAGAAGGAAAGCAGACCAGACCCCAACTGTCAGCCAGCAAAGGAATGGGAGCCTCATTCCTGCAGATGCCAGGAACTGAAATCAGCTGGCTGCCTGGATGAAGCGGACTCACCCCCAAAGCCTCCAGAAAGGAATGCAGACCTGGCAACACCTTGGTTTTTGTCATGTGAGACTAAGCCAAGGACCCAGCTAAGCCATTTTAAACCTGGATATCTGACCTAGTGAACTGTAAGATCATTAATTTGTGTTTTTTTAAACTGCTAGGCTTGTAGTAATTTGGTGGGGCAGTGATAGGAAACTAATGTAATGCTTGTGTGTGTGTGTGTTTATTTATATGTATTTATCCTACCCCATTGTTTGCAGTTGCTGACTGTTCTGTGTCTATCTTGTGCTCTCTGTTCCCTGCCACCCTGCTGTACCCTCTGAGGCAGACACGAGCACCCTCAGCCCTCCACACAGCTAGATCCCAACTCTGTTCTCAAACCATCTGACACAGGGAAATCCACTGCAGGCATTCTGTGTGGAATCAACAATATCCATGAGGAAAGGAAACCTATGGAGCTGCAACTGAAGGCTTTCCCATACTCGTTGCACTTTAGAGACTTTTCTCCTGTATGAATCCTTTTATGCAAAACAGAACAAATGTGAAGCTTTGATGTAAGGCCTTACCATATTCACTATATTGATAAGTCCTTTTGGTTGTGAACTTTCTTGAGCCACATGAGGTGGTAGCTATATCTAAAGGCTTTTCCACATTTGCTGCATTTATAAGTCTTTTCTGTTGTGAACTTAGTGGAGCTGTATTTAAATACTTTCTCACATTCAACACGTTTATAAGGCTTTTTTCTAATATGAAATGAGCATTTTGATACAGAATGAAGCAGGAGCTATATCTGAAGGTTTTGGCACAGTCTCTGCACTTACAAGGTCTTTCTAACTGTGAACTTTCTGGGTGCTGAACAAGCTTAGATGTGCAGCTAAAGGCTCTTGGATACGTACTGCACTCTCGAGGCCTATTTGGTGAACTTTCAGGTGGCAAACAAGTGAGGATCTTTCAATGAAGGCTTCCCCACACTGGCTGCACTTTAGAAAGGCCCTTCTCCACTATGAACCCCTGGCACCCAATGAGGCAGGAGAAACTGCTGAAGGTTTTCCCACATTTGACCTGAGCTCTCTGGTGTTGAATGGGGTTGGAGTTTTGACTACACACTTTTCCACATTAGCTGCACTTTATACGGCCTTTCTTTAGTGTAAGCTTTCTGGTGCTGATTGAGGAGATTGAAGTCTTTCCCATATTCACTACACTCATAAGGCCTTTCTCCAATGTGAAATTTCTGGTGCTGACAGAGGCAAAAGGTACTGCTGAAAGTTTTCCTACATTTGTTGTATTTACAGGGTCTTACTCTTTTTAAATTTTTTTATTTTTTACTTTTTTTTTTTTTTTTCGAGGTACCAGGGCTGGGGATTGAACCCAGGAACTCTTATGTGGGAAGCTGGTGCTCAACCACTGAGCTACATTGGGTCCCCTGAGTTGGTTTTTTGGTTTGTTTGCTTGTTGTCAGGAGGCACTAGGAACTGAACCTGGAACCTCCCATATGGAAGGAGGTGCCCAACCACCTGAGCCACATCTGCTCCCTAGGGTCTTTTTCTTGTGTGAATTTTGTGGTGGTGAACATGTGTGGGTCTATGGCTAAAGGATTTCTCAAATTCACTGCACTTGTATTATCTTTTCTCAGTGAGAAATTTCTGGTGCTTTCTCTTTAGACAGATGATGAAGGTCCTTTTCACCCTCATTACACACACAGGTTGTTCCTCCAACAAGAATTTTTCTGGGGGGGGAGAGGGGGGGTGGGGGGGTGGGGTTGAATGGGACCTCACATATATATTTTTAATGTAATATTATTACAAAGTCAATAAAAAATTAAAAAATTAAAAAAAAAAAAAAAAAAGAATTTTTCTGTGAGTAATGAGAGTTAATGTCTTTTTGAGACATTTCTGCCTGTTGGACATCTATAGAGCCTTTCTTTGGGGGTGATTTCTCAGGTAGTTCATGGAGGCAGTGCTCTTCAGGAAGGATTTCCCAAAGTTGCTGCCCTTTTTTTTTTTTTTAAAGATTTATTTATTTATTTAATTCCCCCCCCCTCCCCTGGTTGTCTGTTCTTGGGGTCTATTTGCTGCGTCTTGTTTCTTTGTCCACTTCTGTTGTTGTCAGCGGCACAGGAAGTGTGGGCGGCGCCATTCCTGGGCAGGCTGCTCTTTCTTTTCACGCTGGGCGGCTTTCCTCACGGGCGCACTCCTTGCGCGTGGGGCTCCCCCACGCGGGCGACACCCTTGCGTGGCACGGCACTCCTTGCGCGCATCAGCACTGCGCATGGCCAGCTCCACACGGGTCAAGGAGGCCCAGGATTTGAACCACGGACCTCCCATATGGTAGACGGACGCCCTAACCACTGGGCCAGTCCGTTTCCCCCAAAATTGCTGCCCTTGAAGGGCTCTGGTATAGCATGGACTCCTGGGAGCTGCTCAACATTGGCACTGTGTGGGAAGTCCTTCCCACGCCGAGTGCTCCTGCATGGCTTTCCTCCGGTGTGAGTGCCCTGGGGCTGGACGAGGCCCAGGCTGGCTAGGAAGTCCCTGCTGTATTTTCTGCAGGTAAAGGGTTTCCTCTATTGATGGACTCCACAGCTCTTCACGTGCTTGGGAGTGTCTTCCACATCCTTCACTTCGAACAGACAACCTGAGAGCAGAGCAATGTCAGGCACTGAGGGTTGGGTTGGAGGGTGAGGTAACTTTATCACCAGTACATGATAGACAACCCGAAAAGGAGTCCATAGGCTTGCTGGGAGGGAGTTGGGGAGGGGTCTGGTAGGAAGGGCTGGCTCAGCAAAACAGAACCTGACCAGATGACAGAAGGGAAGAGACTTCAACTGGGATAAGGACACAGAGTTGGGATGCAGTGCAGCAGAGGGTCTCATCAGGACTCCTGACGAGAGCTGAGCTTTGTGAAGAGGCCAGTGTCCTGTCCCATGGAAAAGCAATTTGCAATAGAGTAACTCGTGCTCAAGTGCTGTGCTAGAGAGCTCTGCACAAGCCCAGAGGAGGAGAAATGATGAGATTCTGAGGCCAGAGAGGTCAGGTGGTCCAGGCCTGAGAGTCAGGTAGAGATGAAAGAGTGCCAAGTGCCCAGAAGGGAGAGGAAGGAAGCTGTGCCCATGAGCCTCAGCACCAAAACACCAGTGCACCTGCACCCAGCAGGCCTTGACCCCAGTGTAAAACCAAAGCATCCCCCAGCTCACCCTTCTCAAGGACAGGACCACCCCTGGCCTCAACTCTGAGGACCAGAGTCACATCCACCATGTTGGGCCCCACACTCAGTGTTGCTCATCCTCCCCAGGATGGCAGGCAGAGAACCCAGGTAACTTCAACCCTGTTTTCCTGAGGAGGTGGTCGGGCAGTTTGTAGAGGCTCCAGGAAGGTGGGTTACAGGTCTAGGTTCCATCCATGCCATGCCAACACCCCAACCACCATGGGGCAAGTGGACAGCCCAGGGAGCCCAGGGGTGGTGGAAGTCCAGTGTGAAACGGCATAGAACAGGCATGTTCCCTGGCCTGATACGGTGTAATTTCTGGTCAAACCACTTGATGTGACTCCATGAGCTCGGTGCAGGCCTTTCTGGTCTGACAAATAGGATGTCAAATTGTACCTATACTTGTGAGGGTTTTTCTTTTTAAAGTACATTTATTATCACTGTTTATATTCATTCTACTCAGATTACTAGTTGAGAAATGAGGATTTGGATGGAGCAATGAGAGAGGGAGATAGAGGGAAGGAAAGGAGAGAAGAAAGGAGGGAGAGGAAGAGATAGAGAAAGTGAGAGGTTCAAGGGGAGCAAGCCCAGAGCAGGCTTTGAGGCTCCCACTCTCTGGCAGGCAGGAGTGCATGGACTCAGAATCAGCTACCCAATATGCAGAGCCCAGGGCAAAATGAAAGCATAGGGCCCTGTGGCAGACTGGAGTTATGTATCCCAGAGAAACATGTTCTTAACCTTAGTCCATTCCTGTGGGTGGGAACCCTTTGTAAATACGACCTCTAAATGAGGTTATTTTTAGCTAAGGTGTGGTCAGCTGAATAAGGATGGGTCTTAATCCTAATACTGAACCTTATAGAGAAAACCATGAGAGAAGTCCCTGGAGAAGCAAGAACGTGGAAGTCACTGAACCTGAAAAAGAAAGAGGATACCACCATGTGCATTGCCATGTGACAGAAAAGCCGAAGATCCCCAAGGGTCACCAGCAGCCAGCTGCAGAACACCACAGTCTTCAGGCAGAAAGCATCGCCTTGCTGACATCTCAATTTTGTACTTCTCATAGCCTCAAAACCACGAGCCAATAAATTTCTGTTGTTTAAGCCAAGCCATTGCATGGTATTTGTTTTAACAGCTAGGAAACTAAAACAGTCTCCTAGTTCAAAAAGCAGAAAAATAGCCTGTTAAAGATACTAAAATACAAAGCTTGTTCTTTCTTCCATGTACCTCCTCTGCTCACATCATGACCCAACTCATCGGACTTCGCTTACAAAACACAAGCTCAAAATACAGTTATTAGGGGGTTAAGCCAAGATGGTAGCAGAGTAAGGAGCTCCTGGGGTTATCTCATCCTATAGGGCAGTTAGTAATCACCCAGAGCTATCAAAAGCACCTGTTTGGGGGCCCCAAGAGATGAGAAGAGCATCCTGCAACATCTTTGAAAATATGGAAGGAGGAGACTGCCCATTTGCAGAGAAGATTCATGAGTAGAGCACTTCATGCTCCAGAGGCCAGTGCCTGCTGCCCCAGGAGCTATTCTGTGGCTGAAATTGGCAGCTCCATTTCCCAAAAATGGGGGAGGAAGGCAGTATGGCAAAAACTTTAGCTACTGATTAGTAAATTCAGTGGGCTAAAGTATAATCCTAAGAACAGCTAAAGTCTAAGCTTCTCCAAGTCAGAAAGATGCTGGTAGCCACCATTTTAACTCTGCCCCCCACAAGAGGGGAAGCAAGGCTGATTGAAAATCATGGTTAAGGTAGGGATCAGCTTCTTTTCACCTTCAGCAAGGAGGGAGCTGGAGGGACCTATATCACCTCTCTGGGAAACTGCAAGCCACGCTGGTGCCCATCCTACTCTAGAGATGCAAGCCACTGCAGGAGCTATTCTGTGAATGGAGGTAGAAGTTCCAATTCCAATACATGGGGGAGGAAGAGATGGTTGGCCTCTGACTTCAGCTACTGATTGGTGGACTTGGCTAGCTAAAGTATAATTCTAGGAACAGCTAGGGTTTGATCCTGTCCAAATTGGAAATAGACCAATAGCTGCCATTTTTATTCTGCCCCTGGCATGAGGGGAAGCCTGGCTGACTGACTGAAAATCCAGTAATTTAGGGACTGTCTTCTTTCCACCAAAATCAGACTGCAGCCCTAGCCTAAGCTCCAGCCCCACCTCCCACAGAGAGGAAGATGGCAGGAGCTGCACCAGCCTCTCCAGGTAACTGTAGTTGCTTTCGGCCAGCACAGACTGAACAGTCAGATACCTGGGGCAGCATCCCTGCACTCCAATAGGATAGGAGAGGAGCTGGGTTTCCTCAACCTCTCTGGAGAATTGCAGGTGTTTTCAGCCCACAGGAACTGGTTTGCTGAGCACCTTCCTGTCAACCTCCACCTTTGCCACCCCATAAGATAGGAGGGGGCTGGTGTTCCCTCAGCCTCTCAGGGCAACTACAGATGCTTTTGGCCTACACAAACTCAACCATTGGGTACCTGTGTCTCCAACCCCACTCACAAAAGGCCAAGAGAGAGACCGTGTTTGCCCAGACTCTCTGGGTAACTGCAGGTGCTTTGGGCCCACAGTCTGGACTGGTGGTACTTGTGGATCCACCCCACCACCCCCCCAATGGGAAAGGAGGAGGCTGGTGTTTCCACAGTCTTTCTGGGCAACAGCAGACATTTTCAGCCTGCACAGACTGGACTGTTGGGTCCCTGTGGATCCAATCCCATGCTCTAATAAAATAGGAGGGGGCTGGAGCTTTCTCAGTCTCTTTGGACAATGGCGTACACTTTCAGCCTACAAGGACTGAACTGTTGGGCATCAGGGATAGTACTCTCTCAACCTCTCAGGGCAACTGCCGGTGTATTTAGCCCACATGGATTAGATTGTTGGGCACTCCAGAAGGTCCATTTCCACCCCTGGCAGGGAGGGGGAGCTGGTGCTACATCAGTTTACCTAGGCAACTGTGGTAATTTTGGACCCACAGGGCATAGATTGCTGCCCACAACTGCAGTTCCATCCCTCCCTAGGAAAGGGAGGAAAGGGTGTGAAGCTTCATCAGTCTCTCTGGGCAAGTACAGACAATCTTGTCCTGCCCAACTTGGATTATTACACATGGTTGCAGCTCTGTCCCAACCCCTGGCAGAGGAGAAAGGTGGGAGAAGCTTCATCAATTCCTGGGGCAGCATGGGCAGCTTCAACCTCCATAGCTAACAGCACCAACTACATCCTCAGCTCCTACTATACAACTAGCAAGGGAAAAGAGAAAAAAAATCCCTAAACTAAAGGGAAAAACTGAACCCAAAATAAATACATTGAGTAAGCCAGATCCCAAGACACAATAAAAAAATTACAATCGATACCAAAAAACAGAAAGATATGGCCCAGTTAAAGGAACAATACAAGCTTCTCAGTGACATAAAGGAGTTGAGACAACAAATCATAGATGTTCAAACAAATCTCCTTAATAAATTCAGTGAGAGGGACTTCTGGCAAGATGGTGGCTGAGTGAGCTTGCCTTGCCGTCTCTCCTGGGAAGAGGCAGCTGGGCGCTGCTGGAGGTTCTCCGGGACCAGGCTTTTTTGGGATTTTTGCAGGGCAGGAAGTGTCTGGACATTGATTTGGTGGGAAGGTAACGGAGAGGATTGGTCTATAAGATATAATTTGGGTTCTATTGCCCGGAGGTGAGACCTGCACATGGGCTGCTCCCTCCTTGGGGGTGGGCGGAGCCACGGAACCCGCACTTTGGCCACGCTTTTTGGTGGCTCTGCGGTGCAGGGGAATTCGAGAGTCCTGGGTGGGCTGTTGGGGGGTTGAAGGGATGGGACGCCTTTGCGGATCGATTTGGGGAGACAGACGGTGTTTTGTTGTGAAGCAGGGGAATTTTTGATTGCGGACACAAATAATAGCGCTTCTGCCTGGAGCCCTGCCCTCACAGGCCTGGCTGCCAATCTGCAATGGAATTAGATAACTGAATTGATGAATTATCCACATAAATAAACCCTAGTGAGTAAGTGAATTGCAGGGTTCAGACATATTATAGAGTCTGCGGATCTGACTTCCCCCATAGGGCTGGCACCCAGCTGTGGGGATCCCTGAGGGCTGTGCTACACTGTGGGGCTCCTAGGCTTCCTGTTGACCAGATTTGAGGTTGCCAGGTCTGTATCCCCTAAACTCTGGTGGCCCACACCCCAGAGACTCACACCTCTTGAGACTTCAATATCTCAGACCTTCCACCCCTGAATCCATCATGCCCTGAGGTCCAACTGAGGTCCTTGAATGCCCTAGCCTTCAACGTTTGCATTTTTTCTTAATCGTTTCATTTTGTTTTGTTTCTATCTTCATTTTATCTTATTTTTTACTTTTTTTAATGTCCTGAGTGCCAATATTGCATTATCCCCAAGTCTTTTCTCCCAGTGTATTCCCCAAAGTCTTTTTTTTAATTCAGTTATTTAGGGTTTTTTTTTTTGTTGTTGTTGTTGTTGTAGTTGGTGTTGCAATTGTGGTTCATGTATATCTGTTTTTTTCTTTCCCCTACCTGTTCCCCACCCTTTGCCCACCCCCCTTTTTCTTTTTTCCTTTCTTCTCTTCTTTCTTTCTTTTTTTTCTCTTCATTTTTGGTTTTTTCTTTTTCTGTTTTCGCTCTCCCTCTTGTCCCTCATTTTCTACTTATTTTATTTTAACTCAATTATACAATAGGTGCTGTAGGGAACACCTCACATTTGCTGGGTTTTCTCATCCTCCACTGCCTCATTTCTGTGTGAACTGATTTAGGCTACCTACACTATCCCCTTTCCCCTATATCTTGATATCCGCCATCATCTACTGTCTCTCCTATATTCCACCTCCCATCTCCCTTCCTTTGATCCACAAAGTATCTAACTCTTAATTCCTAATACCCTTGCTTTGTTTTCTGTCTGTTATCCACTCTTGAAACTATTACCTTTCTTTTCTCTTTCCCTCTCTCACGAAAGCAATAGCTTTTTAGCTCATACCATATTCCTCCCATATTCAGTCAGCTACCTCATAATAGGTACTCTACCTACTGCTATAACTCTACACAATTTTACATGAATCTAACCTCCATCCTCCCAGATCTCATATTCTTGCTTTGTTAACATATATTACCAATACTATTTTACACTTTTTCCTTGCTTACACAATTACCTTTCCCTGGCACTAATACTTTCCTTTAAAGTGAACTTAACCAGCAACAAGAAATTAGAATAAGAAGAACAAAGTGACAAAGAGAAGATATAACACTTACGCAAAAACAACAGCTAATTAATCTCCAAGAGTAGACAAAGAAGCTAAGGAACTGATTAAACCCGTCAAGATAAAATGATGACCAGACAGCAACAAAAACCTACAAACCAAACCAGCAATCAGGAAAACATGGCTGAATCCAATCAACAAACTAAAAATCAGGAAGGAGAACAGAACTTCGCTCAAGCAATGAAAGATTTCAGAACATTTATCACCAACAAATTTGATGAAGTAATGAAAGAGGTTAACAACATGAAGACAACACTCGGAGGGGAAATTGCAGACATACGCAAAAAGATAACAGATATGATGGGAATGAACACCACAGTTCAAGAAATCAAAAATACACTTGCAGCAAATATCAGCAGACTAGAAGAGGCAGAGCAGAGAATTAGTGATGTGGAAGACAGTACATCAGAAATCAAACAGATAGTAGAAGGGGTCGATAAAAAGATAGAAAAAATCCAGCTAGGACTTAGGGACCTGAATGACAATGCAAAATGCTCAAACATACGTACTATAAGCATTCCAGAAGGAGTAGAGAAGGGAAAGGGGTCAGAAGGAGTGTTGCAGGAAATAATGGCTGAAAACTTCCCAAATCTACTGAAAGAGACAGATGTACATATCCAAGAAGCACAGCGCACTCCACTAGTCATAAACCCCAACAGGCCCACCCCAAGACACATACTTGTCAAATTATCCAATGCTCAAGACAAAGAGAAAATCCTAAAAGCAGCAAGAGAAAAGAAAACCATCACATACAAGGGAAGCTCCATAAGATTAAGTGCTGATTTCTCATCTGAAACCATGGAGGCAAGAAGGCAGTGGTATGATATAATCAAAGTACTAAAGGAAAAATATTTCCAACCAAGAATACTCTATCCAGCTAAACTAGCATTCAAACATGATGGAGAGTTCAAAATATTCACAGATAAACAGAAACTGAAAGAGTATACCAAAAAGAAACCTCCCCTTCAAGAAATTCTAAAGGGAGTTCTGCAGGAAGAAAGGAAAAAACAGGAGAGGCAGAGTTGGAGGAGAGTATAAGAGCAACAAAAAAAGAAGAAAAAAAATACAAACAAAATATGACAAACACAAATCCAATCAAAATATGGCTAACACAAATAATTCCTTGAAAGTAATAACACTGAATGTCAACGGATTAAACTCACCTATCAAAACATTCAGACTGGGTCATTGGATAAGGAAATATGACCCATCCGTATGCTGTCTACAAGAGACACATCTTAGACCCAGAGATGCATGGAGATTGAAAGTGAATGGCTAGAAAACAATCATAAAAGCAAACAGTAACCAAAAAAAGGCAGGAGTAGCTATATTAATATCAGACAAAATAGACTTTAAATGTGAAACAATTGTGAGACAAAGAAGGACACTACATTTTAGTGAAAGGGAAAATCTGTCAAGAAGATTGGACAATCATAAATATTTATGCTCCTAACAAGGGTGCCTCTAAATACATGAGGCAAACACTGGAAAAACTAAGTGAAACAATAGATGCATCTACAATTATAGTGGGGGATTTTAATACACCACTATCTACCTTGGACAGAACATCACAAAAGAGAATCACTAAAGAAACAAAACATTTGAACAGTATATTAGAGGAGCTGGATCTAATAGACATATATAGATCATTACACCCAAACACAGCAGGATATACATTTTTCTCAAGCGCACATGGATCATTCTCCAAGATAGACCATATGCTAGGCCACAAAGAAAAGCTTAATGAATTCAGAAAGATTGAAATCATACAAAACAATATCTCTGACCACAGTGGAGTCAAGCTGGAAATTTGCAAGGGACAGAGGCCCAGGTTTCACACCAAGATGTGGAAATTAAACAGCACACTCTTAGAAAAACAGTGGGTCAAAGAGGAAATCTCCAAAGAAATCAATGACTACCTTGAAACAAATGATAATGATAACACAACATACCAAAATTTATGGGATGCAGGAAAAGCAGTACTGAGAGGGAAATTTATAGCCATAAATTCATATATCAAAAAAGAAGAAAGAGGAAAAATTGAAGAACTAACTGCACATTTGAAGGAATTAGAAAAACAACAACAAAGTAACCCAACAGGAAGAAGAAGGAAGGAAATAACAAAGATAAGAGCAGAACTAAATGAAATAGAAAATAAGAAAGCACTTGAAAAGATAAACAAGACCAAGAGCTGGTTTTTTGAGAAGATCAACAAAATTGACAAACCTTTAGCGAGACTAACAAAGAAAAAGAGAGAAGATGCAAATACACAAAATAAGAAATGAGAAAGGCGATATCACCACTGACCCCACAGAAATAAAGACTATCATAAGAGGATACTTTGAAAAACTATATTCCAACAAAAATGACAATTTAGAGGAAATGGACAAATTCCTAGAAACACATAAGCAACCCTATTGACGAAAGAAGAAATTGATGATCTTAACAAACCAATCACAAGCAGAGAGATAGAATCAGTCATTAAAAATCTCCCAACTAAGAAGAGCCCAGGGCCAGACGGCTTCACAGGTGAATTCTACAAAACATTCCAGAAAGAACTAACACCTATCATGCTGAAATGCTTCCAAAAAATCGAAACAGAAGGAACACTGCTGAACTCCTTCTATGATGCCAACATTACCTTAGTACCAAAGCCAAACAAAGACACCACAAGAAAGGAAAATTACAGACCAATTTCTCTAATGAACCTAGACGCAAAAATACTTAACAAAATACTTGCTAATCATATCCAACAACACATTAAACAAATTATACACCACGAACAAGTGGGATTTATTCCAGGTATGCAAGGATGGTTCAACATAAGAAAATCAATCAACGTAATACACCATATAAACAGATTGAAGGAAGAAAATCACATGATTATATCTATAGATGCAGAAAAAGCATGTGACAAAATACAGCACCCTTTCTTGATAAAAACAATCCAAAAGATCGGAATACAAGGAAATTTTTTGAACATGATAAAGAGTATATACGAAAAACCTAAAGCCAACATTGTTTACAATGGAGAAATCCTAAAATCCTTCCCTCTAAACTCAGGAACAAGACAAGGATACCCATTGTCTCCACTCCTATTTAACATTGTCTTAGAAGTACTTGCTCGAGCACTGAGGCAAGAACCAGATATAAAAGGCATTCAAATTGGAAAGGAAGAAGCCAAAATTTTCACTATTTGCAGATGACATGATCCTATACATAGAAAACCCTGAGAGATCTACAACAAAGCTTCTAGAACTCATAAATGAGTTTAGTAAAGTCACAGGTTATAAGATCAATGCACAAAAATCAGTAGCATTTCTGTACACCAATAATGAGCAAGATCAAGAGGAAATCAAGAAACAAATACCATTCACAATAGTAAATTAAAAAATCAAATACTTAGGAATAAATTTAACTAAAGAAGTAAAAAACTTATACACCGAGAACTATACAAGACTGTTCAAAGAAATCAAAGAAGACCTAAATAAATGGAAGAATATTCCTTGTTCATGGATAGGAAGACTGAATATTATTAAGATGTCTATCCTACCAAAACTGATCTACACATTCAATGCAATCCCAATAAAAATCAACACAGCCTTCTTTAAGGAACTAAAAAAACTAACTATGAAATTTATTTGGAAAGGAAAGAAACCCCAAATAGCCAAAGACATACTGAAAAAGAAAAACGAAATTGGAGGAATCACACTACCTGACTTCAAAACATACTACAAAGCTACAGTAGTGAAAACAGCATGGTATTGGCATGAGAGACACACAGACCAATGGAATTGAATTGAAAGCTGAGATATAGAACCTCACATATATAACCATATAATATTCGATAAAGCCATCAAACCCTCTCAACTGGGAGAGAGTGGCCTATTCAACAAATGGTGCCTGGAGAAATGGATAGCCATATGTAGAAGAATGAAAGAGGATTACCATCTCACACCTTATAAAAAGATCAACTCAAGATGGATCAAAGACCTAAATATAAGAGCCAAGACCATAAAAACCTTGGAAAGCAGTGTAGGGAAACATCTACAGGGCCTTGTAATAGGAAATGGATTCATGAACATCACACCAAAAGCACGAGCAGCAAAAGAACTAATAGATAAATGGGACTTCCTCAAAATTAAAGCCTTCTGCACCTCAAAGGAGTTTGTCAAGAAACTAAAAAAGGAGCCAACACAGTGGAAGAAAATATTTGGCAACCATATATCTGATAAGAAACTTATAACTTGCATATATAAAGAACTCCTATATCTTGAAAATAAAAAGATAAACAACCCATTTAAAAAATGGGAAAAAGATTTAAACAGACACTTCTCCAAAGAAGAAATACAAATGGCTAAAAAGCACATGAAAAAATGCTCCAAATCTCTAGCTATCAGGGAAATGCAAATCAAAACTACAATGAGATACCATCTTACTCCCATAAGATTGGCAGCTATGAAAAAAAACAGAAGAATACAAATGCTGGAGAGGATGTGAAGAAAGGGGAACACTCATCCACTGCTGGTGGGAATGCAGAAGGATCCAACCATTCTGGAGGACAGTTTGGCGATTTCTCAAAAAACTAACCATAGATTTGCCATATGACCCAGCAATACCACTGCTGGGTATATACCCAGCAGAACTGAAAACAAGGACACAAACCGATATATGTACACCAATGTTCATAGCAGCATTGTTCACTATCGCCAAAAGTTGGAATCAACCCAAATGCCCATCAACAGATGAGTGGATCAATAAAATGTGGTATATACACACAGTGGAATACTACTCGGC
The DNA here is from genome assembly GCF_030445035.2 of Dasypus novemcinctus. Taxonomy (NCBI): domain Eukaryota; kingdom Metazoa; phylum Chordata; class Mammalia; order Cingulata; family Dasypodidae; genus Dasypus; species Dasypus novemcinctus. The sequence goes on along the minus strand of NC_080690.1, from coordinate 87,662,533 downwards.
TGTAAGAACAAATACACTACAAACACACGTGATAACATGGATGAATCTTGAGAACCTTATGTTGAGTGAAACAACCCAGGCATTGAAGGACAAATACTACATGAACGCAATGATATCAAATAAGAAAGCTGCCTCAGAGAGCTAGAGACTGAACGATAGGCTTACAGGAAATCGGGGGGTGGAGGAAGGATGTGAGCCGACGTCTGCAGGGATGGAATTTATGATGAGCTAGTGGTAAGTATGAACACAAAGAAGAGATAAAATGGGGGTAAGGGGTTGCTTTTGGATGGGGCTTTTAGGGTTTGAGGGGGGCTGGGGATGGGCAGATGGTTAATATTGCCCAAAAAGTGGGGGGAGGGAAGGGTATCATATGAACATAAGAGAGTGTCAGGTGTTGGTCGAGAGTAAAATGCTGAGAAAATCATATCAAAATATAATTAAGAGGGTTACCTGTTTAGGATGCTCGGAGGGGATGGTCGGATGCGGGACAGGCTCCTGGGGAATGTCCGAATGCTCATTTTGCCAGAGTGGGTGGTACCATTGGGTAGAGACCCAAGTAATGAGAGTGGGGGTGGACCCACATCCTGGGGAAGACTAATGCCATCAGATAGGAGGAACTATATCTCGAGAGAGAAAGGGTGGCTCCCAGGGCATTGGGGTAATTGAGCAAGTTAGGCCCTGAACAATGTTGCAAGTGTCTCTGGACGGGGCTCCTTGGGAAACGGAGGCTGGCTGTCACTGTGGGCACCAAGAGGATGGGAAAATGGATGTTAAATGTGTGGAACCAAAGTAAATGTGGGGTAAGAGAGGACTTTCACGAGAGTACACAAGGATTTATATAAAACATGTAATATTACACCATAAACATATAGGGGACGACAGACTAATAAAGTAAACCATAATGTAAAACATAGGATAACTAAAAATTTAGAAAACTGTATATCCTAAAGTATGGAACACAATGTAAGCACAGATGTCACCTTGTTTGAAAGCTATTGTCTCAGAGTCTGTACATCACTTTAAGTAAATATGATATGAATAAGTTATAAGAATATTGCTGTGGAAGGGAAAAGGTTTAATGGTAGATGTGGGGGAGTACTGTATATTGTATATATGAATTATTGTGGTCTAGGGATCTTGTGAAGACAAGTTCAATAAATAGGGGGGAAAAAAAAAAAGATAGGATGTAGAATTTTTCCAAGTCAACACGTATTCTATATCTAACCTTTAAACCCATCGCTATATGCCATTTTACTAGTAAGGGACCCTGACATTACACTGGACTTCAATTTTCAGGAAGTTTTGGATCACAGAGTGGTTCAACAATGGCAGCGGAAGAATACTGGTATAGGATACTATTGACAGGTGATATATGGCTGACAGCGAGCTGTACAGGGCATATGCCCAGGGTGCATGGTAATGTTTGGATTTACTCATAGTGGCAACAATTAAAAACTATAGCTGGGGGGGGTACTGAGTTCCTGGCCGGGGGTGCTCCGTCGTGGTCCCTAGGGGAACAGCGGCAGTCCCCAGGTACAACGGTAAGGACCAGGAAGGAATGAGGTTCCAACAGTGAGAGCATGATACTAATGACTATGCTTGTGAGCCTATATGCCTGAAATAAGAACAAGGCCTAGAGCAGCACTGTGCCTGGGAATTTCCTCCTGACAGCCTTCATGTTACTCAAATGTGGCCAGTCTCGAAGCCAAACTCAGCATGTAGATGCAGTGCATTCCCCCCAGCGTGGGACATGACTCCCAGGGATGAGCCTCCCTGGCACCTAGGGATCACTACCAAATACCAGCTGAAGATGGAACTAGAAAATGACCTTGAATTAAAGGTTCAATGCGCATCAGCAGAATATCCCTGTCTACATATAATAACATGACTTTAAAATGCTGTTTGACCTAATGTAAGGGGGAAATGGAAAGCAGAAATGAGTTTATATGGCTACGAGTCTCTAAAAAAGAGTCTGGAGGCTGTCAGAAGGATTGCCCTTATGCACAACTGAGCAGAGTCTAAGAGACAGATAAAGTAGATACAATCCCCAGGTATTGGTTCCTTTGAAAGCTAAAGAGACCCACGGGTTCTATGGTCATGGCAGACGGGGTTCACTGCCATGTCAGATGGACCTTCTTTGGAGCTGGTGTTTCTGCGTGATGGAACTGGACTCAGATGGGATCTCTTTTCATAAGACTTTCATCCTACTTTACTGGAATTGTAGTTGGTGTTGGGGTTAAAGATATATCTAGGGGATTTGAATCTCTGGACTGACAATATGATAGCCAGGCCCTGAGCATCAACAGACTCCAGCTCCTAAAATCTGACTTATTGGACTCACCTCACTCAGCTAAGATGGAGTTGAAGAAGGACAACCACCACACCATGGAGCCTAGAGTGCCTACAACTGAAAGCAGGAGGATTGCATCCAGTATCCATGTGGAATCTGAGCCTCCTCCTGACATAGAGGTGCAATGGACACAACCAATCCAAGGCCCACAGAGAAAAGGTGGCATTGGAGTGGGAAAAGTGGACATGGTGGCTGATGGATATGGGGAGTGGCAGGAAGAGATGAGATGTGGAGGCGCCTTTGGGACTTGGAGTTGCTCTGGATGGTGCTTCAGGGGCAATCACCGGACATTGTAAATCCTCACAGGGCCAACTGGATGGAATGTGGGAGAGTATGGGCCATGATGTGGACCATTGACCATGAGGTGCAGAGATGCCCAGAGATGTACTTGCCGGGTACAATGGATGTGTCATGATGAGGGGAGTGAGTGTTGCTGGGAGGGGAGTGGTGGGGTGGGGGTGGTGGGGCTGAATGGGACCTCATATATATATATATATTTTTTAATGTAACATTTTTACAAAACCAACTAAAAAATAAAAAATAAAAAAATAAAAAACACAAAAAAAACAAAACAAAAAATAAATAAATAAACTCAGTGAGATGGCTACAAAGATTAAAGATATAAAGAAGATACTGGGTGAGTACAAAGAAGATTTTAAAGCCTATAGAGAAAAATAGCAGATCATATAGGAATGAAATAAAAACTTTGGAGGCATATAACAGCAGATATGAGGAGGCAGAAGAGAGGACCGGTGAGCTTGAAGACATGGCCTCCAAAAGCAAACATAGAAAAGAATGGATGAAGAAATGAATGGAAAAAATTGAACAGGGTCAAAGGGAAATAAATGATACTAAATGATACCAAGAGATGTGCAAACATATGCATTATTAGTGTCCCAAAAGGAGAAAAGAAGGGAAAAGAGCAGAAGGAATTTTTGAAGAAATAATGGTGAAAATTTCCCAACCCTACTGAAGGACATAGATGACTGTATTCAAGAAGCACAACAGGGAAGCAGATTTGGCTCACCTGATAGAGCACCCACCTACCACATAGGAGGTCCAGGGTTCAAACTCAGGGCCTCCTGACCCATGTGGAGCCATCTCATGCACAGCGCTCATGCACACAAGGAGTGCCGTGCCACACAGGGGTGTCCCCCACATAGGGGAACCCCATGTGCAAGGAGTGCACCCCATAAGGAGAGCCACCCTGTGCAAAAAAAGTGCAGCCTGTCCAGGAGAGGCACCACACACACGGAGAGCTGACACAGCAAGATGATGCAACAAAAAAGAGACACAGTTTCCCATTGCTGACAAGAATACAAACGGACACAGAAGAACACACAGCAAATGGACACAGAAAGCAGACAACTGGTGGGGGTGGGGGGAAGGGAAGAGAAATAAATAAAATAAATCTTAAAAAAAAAGAAAAAAGAAGCACAACATACTCCCATCCAAATAGATCTGAATAGACCATCTCCAAGACACATACTAATCAAAATGTCAAATGCCGGAGACAAAGAGAGAATTCTGAAAGCAGAAGAGAAAAGCAATGCATAACATGTAAGGAATACCAAATAAGATTAAGAGCTGATTTCTCATCAGAAACCATGGAGGCAAAAAGTCAGTAGTGTCGTATATTTAAGATACTGCAAGAGAAAAACAGTCAGCCAAGAATTTTATATCTGGCAAGATTACCAGTCACTAACTGAAGAAGCAAATAGAAAGAGACCTCGAATAAAAGGATCAACTCAGGCCAGCAGAATATCTCAGCATACATGTTGGATCAAGTATTAAAAACTGTTCTTTGCCCTTGAATAAAAGGGGGAAATGGCAAAGACAAATGAGTTGATATGGCTAAGAGTCTTCCAAAAAGAGCCTGGTGGTCATCAGAGGAGTCGTGCTTATGTACACCTCAGCAGGACCCCAGAAACAGTTTAAGTAGATACAACCCTAGGTACTGGTTCTCCTGAAGGCTACAAAGACCCACAGGGTATATGGTTATGGCAAATGGATTTTGAGTTCTGGCCATGTCAACGGGCCCTACTTTGGAATTTGTGCTCCTGAGAGTGATGGAGCTGGACTCAGATGTGAGCTTTCCTTTTTTTTTTAAGATTTATTTCTTTATTTAATTCCCCCCCTCCCCCGGTTGTCTGTTCTTGGTGTCTCTTTGCTGCGTCTTGTTTCTTTGTCCGCTTCTGTTGTCGTCAGTGGCACGGAAAGTGTGGGCAGCGCCATTCCTGGGCAGGCTGCTCTTTCTTTTCACGCTGGGCGGCTTTTCCTCACGGGCGCACTTCTTGCGGGTGGGGCTCCCTCACGCGGGGGACACCCTTGCGTGGCACGGCACTCCTTGCGCGCATCAGCACTGCGCATGGCCAGCTCCACACGGGTCAAGAAGGCCCGGGGTTTGAACCGCGGACCTCCCATATGGTAGACGGACGCCCTAACCACCGGGCCAAAGTCCGTTTCCCAGATGTGACCTTTCTACACATGCCTTTTCTGTCACTTTTACTGAACCTGTGGTTGGTGCTAGGGATGGTGTATACTCAGGATACTTGCATCTCTGGACTGCCCATGTACCAGCTGGGCCCTGAGCTTCAGCAGAGTTGCAACCCCTATTCTCTGGTTCATTGGACTTACCCAGGTCAGCTAACAGGGAGGTGAAGATGGTCAACTACCACACCAGGGAACCAAGAGTGCCTGCAACTGCAAGCAGGAGAATTGCATCCATCAGCCATGTGGAATCTAAGCCCCCTCTTGATATAGAGGTGGAGTGGACATCACCATCCCAGGGTCCACAGGATGGAGGAATAAAATATAAAATAGAGTGGACTTACTGATATTCTACTATAAAACTATTGTGACTAGTAATAGAAGATATTGCATCATTGATGTGGAGAAAGTGGCCACAGAAGTTGCTGAGGGCAGGGAGAGGGAATAAGAGATGTGATGAGGGGGTATTTTTGGGACTTGGAGTTGTCCTAAATGATATTTCAGGGCCAGGGCTAAACATTATGTATCTTGCCATAACCCACTGAATGTACTGGGGGAGAGTATGAACTACCAGGTAAACTATTATCCACGTGGTGTAGCAGTGCTCCAAAATGTGTTCACCAAGTAAGATGAGTGTGCCACAATGATGAGGGAGGTTGTTGGTGTGGGGGGAGTGGAGGGCGGATGGGGGTATATGGGAACCTCTTATGTTTTTTATAATGTAACCTTTTTGTGATGTATGTATCATCAAAAAATACAATTTACAAAAATGATGGGGGTTGGGGAATGGGGAGTGGGTTATATGGGAACCTCTTATGTTTTTTTAATGTAACATTCTATGTGATCTATTAACTTTAATAAAAAAAAAATGTTAATTAAAAAAAACCCAAAGGTCAAAATGGGTGAAATAAAAACTGGCTTTACAATAATAACATTGAATTTTAATGGATTAAACTCCCCAATCAAAAGACACAGAATGGCAGACTGGATAAGGAAATATGAGCCATCTATATGTTGTCTGCAAGAGACTCACCTTAGACACAAGGATACCAACAGATTGAAAGTGAAAGGTTGGAAAAAGATATTCCACACTTGCAGTACAATAACAAAAAAGCTGGGATAGCTATACTTATATAGGTTGAAATAGACTTTAGAAGCAAAACTGTTATTAGAGACAAGGAAGGTCATTACATATTAATAAAAGGGGTGATTCACCAGGAAGAAATAACAATATACACCTAACCAGGATGGCCCAAGATACATGAGGTAAACACTGGCAGAACTGAAGGGAGAAATAGACAATTCTACAGTAATAGTTGGAGACTTCAATACACCAGTCTCACCATTGGATAGAATATCTGGGCAGAAGATCAATAAAGAAACAGAGAGCTTGAATAATATGATAAATGAACTAAAGCTAATAGGCATATGCAGAACATTGCACCCAAAATAGCAGGATATACATTATTTTCAAGTGCTCATGGATCTTTCTCCAAGGCAGACCATATGTTGGGTCACAAAGCAGATCTCAATAAATTCAACAAGATCAAAATTATACAACACACTTTCTCTTTTCATAATGGAATAAAGTTGGAAATCAACAAGAGGCAGAAAAAGGGAAAATTCACATATATATGGAGATTAAACACATTCTTCAATAATCAGTGGGTCAAAGAAGAAATTACAAGAGAAAGCAATAAATATCTCAAGACAAATGACAATGAGAACACAACATATCAGAACCTATGGGATGCAGTGAAGGCAGTGCTGAGAGGAAACTTTACAGCCCTCAATGCTTACATTAAAAAAGAAAGAAGAACTAAAATCAATGACCTAACTACACAGCTGGAGGAAGTAGAAAAAGAACAGCAAACTAATCCCAAAGCAAGTAGAAGGAATGAAATAACAAAGATCATAGCAGAATTAAATGAAATTGAGAATAAAAAAAACAATAGAGGGAATTAATAAAACCACAAGTTGGTTCTTCAAGAAGATTAACAAAATTGACAAACCCTGTATTAGTCAGCCAAAGGGGTACTGATGCAAAATACCAGAAATCAGTTGGTTTTTATAAAGGGTATTTATTTTGGATAGGAGCTTACAGATACCAGGCCATAAAGCATAAGTTACTTCCCTTACCAAAGTCTATTTCTATGTGTTGGAGCAAGATGGCTGCCAATGTCTTCCAGGGTTCAGGCTTCCTGGGTTCCTCTCTTTCCAGGACTTACTTCTTTTTCTTCTGTGTGCTTACTTCCCAGGACTCCAGCTTAAGACTTCAACATCTAACTCCAACATCAAAACTCCAACATTAAGAACCCCCAACTTGGGAAACGGATTTGGCCCAGTGGTTAGGGCATCCATCTACCACATGGGAGGTCCGCGGTTCAAACCCCAGGCCTCCTTGACCCATGTGGAGCTGGCCCATGCACAGTGCTGATGCGCGCAAGGAGTGCCCTGCCACGCAGGGGTGTCCCCCGCGTAGGGGAGCCCCACGCGCAAGGAGTGCGCCCCATAAGGAGAGCCACCCAGCGTGAAAAGAAAGTACAGCCTGCCCAGGAATGGCGCCACCCACACTTCCCATGCTGCTGACGACAGCAGAAGCAGTCAAAGAAACAAGACGCAGCAACCAGACACAGAGAACAGACAACCGGGGGAGGGGGGGAATTAAATAAATAAATCTTTAAAAAAAAAAAAAAAAGAACCCCCAACTCTGTCCTTTGCCATGCCTTTTATCTGTGAGTCCCCACCCACCAAGGGGTGGGGACTGAACTCCTTACTGGCACAAGAGGTTTACCTGATTAATTAATCAAGTAGATCTCTGAATCCAATATAATTTAATATGCCCAGAGAAACAGATCAGTTTACAAACATAATCCAATATTTCTTTTTGGAATTCATCAATAATATCAAACTGTTACAAACCCTTAACTAGACTGAATAAGAAAAAGAGAGAAGATGCAAATAAATGAAATAAAAAATGAAAACAGGAACATTACTATGGATCCCACAGAAATAAGGGAGATCATAAGAGGATACTATGAACAACTTCATGCCAAAAAACTAGACAGTGTAGATGAAACGGAAAAATTCCTAGGAATGTACAAACAACCTACACTGACCCTGGAAGAAATACAAGACCACAACAAACCAATCACAAGAGATTGAAATAGTCATCAAACAACTCCCCAAAATGAAAAGCCCAGGGCCAGATGATTTCACAGGTGAGTTCTACCAAACATTCAAGGAAGGTTTAATCCCAATCTTACTCAAGCTCTTACAAAAAATTGAACAAGAAAAAATGCTACCAAAATCATTCTATGAAGTCAATATCACCCTAATACCAAAGCCAGATAAAGATATTATGAAAAAAGAAAACTACAGACCTATTTCTCTAATGAATATAGATGCAAAAATCCTCAATAAAATACTTGCTAATTGAATCCAACAACATATTAAAAGAATTAATCATCATGATCAAGTGAGTTTTTTTGTTTTTTATTGTTGTTGTTGTTGTTTACTTAGGTCAATGAAAAGAATTTATTTGGGAAATGGGGGAAAGAAAAGAACTTTCTGAGAAATGGAAGAGAAAGATGGAAATGCATACCAAGATTTGGTGCAGGCCTCTCAAGACAAAGAAAGCACTCAAGTGAATTTTATATCAGGCATGCAAGGGTGGTTCAACACAAGAAAAGCAACCAGCATAATACACCACATTAAAAAATCAAAGAAGAAAAACCATATGATCTTATTGATTGATGCAGAAAAGGCACCTGACAAAATACACCATCATTTCTTGATAAAAATACTACAAAAGATAGGAATTGAAGGAAACTTTTTCAACAATGATAAAGGCCATATACGAAAAACCCTCAGCTAACAATGTACTCAATGGTGAAACACTGAAACCATTCCTGTTGAGATCAGGGATAAGATAAGGATTCTCAATGTCACCACCGTTGTTCAATATAGTACTAGAGGTTCTAGCTAGAGCAATCAGGCAAGAAAAAGAAATAAAAGGCATCTAAATCAGAAAGGAAGAAGTAAAATTTTCACTATTTGCAGATGATATGATCCTACATCTAGAAAGTCCAAAAAAATCTACAACAAAGCTGCTAGAACTAATAAACTATTTCAGGAGAGTGTCAGGATACAAGATTAATATGCAAAAATCAATGGTGTTTCTATATAATCGTAATGTGCAATCTAAGGAGGAAGTCAGACAAAAAGTTTCATTTACTGTTGTGCTAGCTCAGCAATTGGTTGCCTCAAAGGGAAGGTGATGCAGAACTTAAGAAATAAAGGATAGAGAGAAAGACACAAGAGAGGAAACAAAGATGTAACTAGGGGACTCACAGCTTCTGGAACTGAGAGCCTTGACCCTAGTCTCCACATCATATTTATTTGGAAACTACAAAGCAGCTGTTCATTATCAAAACAGCAACATTTACAATAATAGGGAACAGGTGCAACATCTAAATAATAGGGAACAGGTCATACAAAGTTCAAATGCCTTCTCATGCAAATAATTTTCCTGCTGACCAGACAGTGTTCTGTCTAGTTAAGTCCTGGTGTTCCTAAACCCGCACTTTTCATTTGCATTATAAAAACGTTTCAATTTCAAACCATGTTCCCACATTCAAATTCAAACTATTTTCCCACAATTTAAGATAACAGCTAAAATAATCAAATATTTAGGAATAAACTTAACCAAGGATGTAAAGCACTTGTATTCAGAAAACTACAATGCATTGCTAAAAGAAATTTTAAAAGACCTAAATAAATGGAAGAACATTCCATGCACATGGATTGTAAGACTAAATATCATTAAGATGTCAATTCTACCCAAATTGATATACAGATTCAATCCAATCCCAATAAAAATTCCACCAGCCTTTTTTTTTTTCCTATCTGGTTGCATCATCATCTTGTTGGTGCATTGCTTTGCCACACAGGGGCCTACACCTCACCGCACAGGTCTGTGACACCTTTTTTCATTTTTTTTACCACGAGGTCCCAGGGATCAAACCTGGGTCCTCCATATAGTAGATGGGAGCTCAATTGCTTGAGCCACAATCACTTCCTACCTCCAGCATTTTTCAAACAAATGGAAAACACAATCAAATTTATCTGGAAGAGTAAGAGGCCCTGAATAGCCAGAACATCTCAAAAAGGAAAAATGAAGTGGGAGGGCTCTCGCTTCTGGACTTTAAATACTACCTATTAATAGCTACAGTGGTAAAAACAGCATGGTATTGGCATAAAGACAGACCCAAAGACCAGTGGAATCGAATTGATGGCTCAGAAACAGACCCTCATATCTATAGCCAAGTGATTTTTGACAAGCCTGTCAAAGCCGCCCAGTGGGGCAGAACAGTCTATTCAACAAATGGTGCTGAGATAACTGGATATCCATAGCCCAAAGAAAGAAAGAAGACCACTATCTCACACTTTATACAAAAATTAACTAAAAATAGGTCAAAGACCTAAACATAAAGCAAGAACCATAAACCTCCTAGAAGAAAATGTAGGGAAACCTCATTAAGACCTTGTGGTAGGTGCGGGTTCTTAAACCTTACACCCAGGGCATGTGGGAATCCCCTATATTTTTAATGTGACATTTATGTAATCTAAGTATCTTGAAAAAATTAAAAGTATATTAAAGCAAAAAACAAAAACCTCATACCAAAAGCATGAGCAACAAAAGAAAATATGGATAAATGGAACCTCTTCAAACTTAAACACTTCTGTGATTCAAAGGATTTCATCAAGAAGGTGAAAAGGCAGCCCATTCAAAAGAAAATATTTGGAAACCACATGTCCGATAAGCATTTGATTTTCATTTCATATAAAGAGATCATACAACTCAACAGTAAAAGCAAGCAATCCAATTTTTAAATTGTGAAGATTTAAATAGACATTTCTCCAAAGAGGAAATACAAATAGCCAAAAAGCACATCAAAAAAAAAAATGTTCCATATCACTAGCGATTAGGGAAATGCAAATCAAAATGACAATGAGATATCATCTAACACCGCATATAATGGCCATTATTAAAAAAACAGACAACAATAAGTGCTGGAGAGGATGTGGAGAAATAGGAACATTCCTTCACTGTTGGTGGGATTGTAAAATGGCGCAGCCTCTGTAGAATACAGTTTGGTGGTTCTTCAGGAGCTAAATATATAACAGTTATATGATGCAGCAATTCCTGTACTAGGAATATATCCAGAAGAACTAAAAACCATGACATGAACAGACATCTGCACATCGATGTTCATAGTGGCATTATTCGCAATTACCAAAATATGGAAGCAACCCAAGTGTCCATCAATCAATGAATGGATAAACAAAATGTGGTATAGAAATACAATGGAATACTATGCTGCAGTAAGAAGAAATGAAATTGGATGCATATGATAACATGGATGAATATTGAAGACATTATGCTAAGTGAAATAAGCCATATACAAAATAACAAGAGGCAAGATGGTGGCTGAGTGAGCTTGCCTTGCCGTCTCTCCTGGGAAGAGGCAGCTGGGCACCGCTGGAGGTTCTCCAGGACCAGGCTTTTTCAGGATTTTTTCAGGGCAGGAAGTGTCTGGACATCGATTTGGTGGGAAGGTAATGGAAAGGACTGGTCTATAAGATATAAATTGGGACTTTTCAGGAGGGGGAGGCAAGATGGCGGCTGAGTGAACTTCCCGGTTACTAGCTCCTGGGGGGAATTGGCTGGGAGGCGTTGGAGACTCTTTGGGACCGGCTGTTTCGGGATTTTTCCTGGTCCGGAGGTGTCTGGACATCAATTTGGAGGGAAGGTAACAGAGAGGATCCATCTGTGAAATATACACGGAGATCCCAGCTACGTGTGGAGGATTCCCTCCTTGGGTAGGTGGAGCCGAGGCAGCTAGCACCCCGTGGAGCCCCGGCGGGCGGCGGCCAGGGTAGCCGAGTCCGGCCGAGCCCGGCTGAGCCGCGGCGGGCGGGGGGCGGAGCCCAGCTGAGCTCGGCCGAGCCCAGCCGCGCCGCACCGGGCGGCGAGCGGGAGAGCCGAGCCGCGCTGCACCGCGCCGGGCGGCGGGCGGGAAAGCCGAGCCCAGCCGAGCCCAGCTGAGCCCAGCCGAGCCACGGTGGGTGGCGGGTGGGGGACCGGAGCCCAGCTGAGCCCAGCCGAGCCTGGAGGCTGGGTTTATGTTCTTTGGGTTTTTTTTTGTTTTTTTTTTTTGTTGTTGTTGTTGTTCTTGTTGTTCTTTTTTTTTTTTTAATCCTCTCTTTCTTGTCCCCAATATTCTTCTTATACTATTTTACCTTAACAATACAATAGGTCCTACAGGAAATACCTCACATTTGCTGGGTTTCCTCACCCTCCACTGCCTCATTTCTCTGTGAATAGATTTAGCCTATCTACACTATCCCCTTTCCCCTACAACTTGATATCCTCCACCATCTGCTATCTCTCCTATATTCCATCTCCCTTTCTTTGATCCACAAAGTGTTTAACTCTTAATTTCTAATACCTTTGTTTAGTTTTCCATCTGGTATTCATCCCTGAAACTATTACCTTTCTTTTCTCTTTCCCTCTCTCACGAAAACAATAGCCTCTTAGTACGTACCACATTCCTCCCATATTCAGTCGTCTACCTCATTATAGGTACTTTCCTACTACTATAACTCTACACAATTTACATGATCTAACCTCCATCCTCCCAGAACTCATATTGTTGCTTTGTAAACATATATCACCAATACTACTTCACACTTTTTCCTTCCTTACACAATTGATTTTCCCCAGCACTAATACTTTCCTTTAAAGTGAGCTTAACTAGCAATAAGAAATTGGAATAAGAAGAACAAAGTGACAAAGAGAAGATATAACACTTACGCAAAAACAACAGCTAATTAATCTCCAAGACTAGACAAAGAAGCTAAGGAACTGATTAAACCCGTCAAGAAAAAATGTTGACAAGACAGCAACAAAAATCTACAAACCAAACCAGTAATCAGGAAAACATGGCTGAATCCAATCAACAAACTGAAAATCAGGAAGGGGGGCAGGACTTCGCACAAGCAATGAAAGATCTCAGAACATTTATCACCAACAAATTTGATGAAGTAATGAAAGAGGTTAACAGCGTGAAGACAACACTTGGAGGGGAAATTGCAGACATGCGCAAAAAAATAACAGATATGATGGGAATGAACACCACAGTTCAAGAAATCAAAAATACACTTGCAGCAAATATCAGCAGACTAGAAGAGGCAGAGCAGAGAATTAGTGATGTGGAAGACAGTGCATTGGAAATCAAACAGATAGTAGAAGTGGTCAATAAAAAGGTAGAAAAAATCCAGATAGGACTTAGGGACCTGAATGATAACGCAAAACGCTCAAACATACGTATTATAGGCATTCCAGAAGGAGAAGAGAAGGGAAAGGGGTCAGAAGGAGTGTTGCAGGAAATAATGAATGAAAACTTCCCAAATCTACTGAAAGAGACAGATGTACATATCCAAGAAGCACAGCGCACTCCACTGGTCATAAACCCCAACAGGCCCACCCCAAGACATATACTTGTCAAATTATCCAATGCTCAAAACAAAGAAAAAATTCTAAAAGCAGCAAGAGAAAAGAAAACCATCACATACAAGGGAAACTCCATAAGATTAAGTGCTGATTTCTCATCTGAAACGATGGAGGCAAGAAGGCAGTGGTATGATATAGTCAAGGTACTAAAGGAAAAAAATTTCCAACCAAGAATACTCTATCCAGCTAAACTAGCATTCAAAAATGATGGAGAGTTCAAAATATTCACAGATAAACAGAAACTGAAAGAGTATATCAACAAGAAACCTCCCCTTCAAGAAATTCTTAAGGGAATTCTGCAGGAAGAAAGGAAAAAACAGGACAGTCAGAGATGGAGGAGAGTGTAAAAGCAACAAGAAAGACAAAAATAGAAGGGGAAAATAAAATAATACAAACAAAATATAACAAACACAAATCCAACCAAAATATGGCTACCATAAATAACTCTCTAAATGTAATAACACTGAATGTCAACGGATTAAACTCACCTATCAAAAGATTCAGACTGGGACACTGGATAAGGAAATATAACCCATCTATATGCTGCCTAAAAGAGACACATCTTAGACCCAGAGACTCATGGAGGTTGAAAGTGAATGGCTGGAAAACAATCATACAAGCAAACAACAACCAAAAAAAGGCAGGAGTAGCTATATTAATATCAGACAAAATAGACTTTAAATCCGAAACAATTGTGAGAGACAAAGAAGGATACTATATTTTAGTGAAAGGGACAATTTGTCAAGAAGATCGAACAATCATAAATATTTATGCTCCTAACAAGGGTGCCTCTAAATATGTGAGGCAAACACTGGAAAAACTAAGTGAAAGAATAGATGCATCTACAATTATAGTGGGGGATTTTAATACACCACTATCAACTCTGGACAGAACATCTCAAAAGAGAATCACTAAAGAAACAAAACATTTGAACAGTATATTAGAAGAGCTGGATCTAATAGACATATATAGATCATTACACCCAAACACAGCAGGATATACATTTTTCTCAAACGCACATGGAACATTCTCCAAGATTGACCATATGCTAGGCCACAAAGAAAGGCTTAATGAATTCAGAAAGATCGAAATCATACAAAACAATATCTCTGACCACAGTGGAGTCAAGCTGGAAATTTGCAAGGGACAGAGACCCAGACTTCACACGACAATTTGGAAATTAAACAGCACACTCTTAGAAAAACAGTGGGTCAAAGAGGAAATCTCAAAAGAAATCAATGACTACCTTGAAACAAATGACAATGATAACACAACATACCAAAATTTATGGGATGCAGCAAAAGCGGTACTGAGAGGGAAATTTATAGCCATAAATTCATATATCAAAAAAGAAGAAAGAGCAGAAATTGAAGAATTAACTGCACATTTGAAGGAATTAGAAAAACAACAACAAAGTAACCCAACAAGAAGAAGAAGGAAGGAAATAACAAAGATAAGAGCAGAACCAAATGAAATAGAAAATAAGAAAGCACTTGAAAAAATAAACAAGACCAAGAGCTGGTTTTTTTAGAAGATCAACAAAATTGACAAACCTTTAGCGAGACTAAGAAAAAAAGAGAAAAGATGCAAATACACAAAATAAGAAATGAGAAAGGTGATATCACCACTGACCCCACAGAAATAAAGACTATCATAAGAGGGTACTTTGAAAAACTATATTCCAACAAAAATGACAATTTAGAGGAAATGGACAAATTCCTAGAAATACATAAGCAGCCCATACTGACGAAAGAAGAAATTGATGATCTTAACAAACCAATCACAAGCAAAGAGATATAATCAGTCATTAAAAATCTCCCAACTAAGAAGAGCCCAGGGCCAGACGGCTTCACAGGTGAATTCTACAAAACATTCCGGAAAGAACTAACATCAATCCTGTTGAAACTATTCAAAAAAATCGAAACAGAAGGAACACTGCCTAATTCCTTCTATGATGCCAACATTACCCTAGTACCAAAGCCAAACAAAGACACCACAAGAAAGGAAAATTACAGACCAATTTCTCTAATGAACCTAGACGCAAAAATACTTAACAAAATACTTGCTAATCGTATTCAACAACACATTAAACGAATTATACACCATGACCAAGTGGGATTTATTCCAGGTATGCAAGGATGGTTCAACATAAGAAAATCAATCAATGTAATACACCATATAAACAGATTGAGAGAAAAAAACCACATTATTATATCTATAGATGCAGAAAAGGCATTTGACAAAATACAGCACCCCTTCCTGATAAAAACACTCCAAAAGATCGGAATACAAGGAAACTTTTTGAACATGATAAAGAGTATATATGAAAAACCTAAAGCCAACATTGTTTACAATGGCGAAATCCTGAAATCCTTCCCTCTAAAATCAGGAACAAGACAAGGATGCCCATTGTCTCCGCTCCTATTTAACATTGTCTTGGAAGTACTGGCTCGAGCACTGAGACAAGAACCAGATATAAAAGGCATTCAAATTGGAAGGGAAGAAGTCAAAATTTCATTATTTGCAGATGACATGATCCTATATATAGAAAACCCTGAGAGATCTACAACAAAGCTCCTAGAACTCATAAATGAGTTTAGCAAAGTCGCAGGTTATAAGATCAATGCGCAAAAATCAGTAGCATTTCTATACACCAATAATGAGCAAGATCAGGAGGAAATCAAGAAACAAATACCATTCACAATAGTAAATAAAAAAATCAAATACTTAGGAATAAATTTAACTAAAGAAGTAAAAAACTTATACATCGAGAACTATACAAGACTGTTCAAGGAAATCAAAGAAGACCTAAATAAATGGAAGAATATTCCCTGTTCATGGATAGGAAGACTGAATATTATTAAGATGTCTATCCTACCAAAACTGATCTACACATTCAATGCAATCCCAATAAAAATCAACACAGCCTTCTTTAAGGAACTAGAAAAACTAACTATGAAATTTATTTGGAATAAAAAGAGGCCCCGAATAGCCAAAGACATATTGAAAAAGAAAAACGAAATAGGAGGAATCACACTTCCTGACTTCAAAACATACTACAAAGCTACAGTAGTGAAAACAGCATGGTACTGGCATAAGGAGAGACACACAGACCAATGGAATCGAATTGAAAGTTCAGATATAGAACCTCATGTATATAGCCATATAATATTCGATAAAGCCACCAAACCCTCACAACTGGGAGAGAATGGCCTATTCAACAAATGGTGCCTGGAGAACTGGATAGCTATATGTAGAAGAATGAAAGAGGATTACCATCTCACACCTTATACAAAGATCAACTCAAGATGGATCAAAGACCTAAATATAAGAGCCAAGACCATAAAGACCTTAGAAAGCAGTGTAGGGAAACATCTACAGGACCTTGTAATAGGAAATGGCTTCATGAATATCACACCAAAAGCACGAGCAGCAAAAGAACAAATAGATAAATGGGACTACCTCAAAATTAAAGCCTTCTGCACCTCAAAGGAGTTTGTCAAGAAAGTAAAAAGGGAACCCACACAATGGGAGAAAATATTTGGCAACTATATATCTGATAAGAGACTTATAACTTGCATATATAAAGAACTCATAGATCTCGAAAACAAAAAGATAAACAACCCATTTAAAAAATGGGAAAAAGATTTAAACAGACACTTCTCCAAAGAAGAAATACAAATGGCTAAAAAGCACATGAAAAAATGCCCCAAATCCCTAGCTATCAGGGAAATGCAAATCAAAACTACAATGAGATACCATCTTACTCCCATAAGATTGGCAGCCATGAAAAAAACAGTAGAATACAAATGCTGGAGAGGATGTGAAGAAAGGGGAACACTCATCCATTGCTGGTGGGAATGCAGAAGGATCCAACCATTCTGGAGGACAGTTTGGCAGTTTCTCAAAAAATTATCCATAGATTTGCCATATGACCCAGCAATACCACTGCTGGGTATATACCCATCAGATCTGAAAACAAGGACACAAACCGATATATGTACACCAATGTTCATAGCAGCATTGTTCACCATCGCCAAAAGTTGGAATCAATCCAAAAGTCCATCAACAGATGAGTGGATCAATAAAATGTGGTATATACACACAATGGAATACTACTCGGCTGTAAGAACCAATACACTACAATCGCACGTGATAACATGGATGAACCTTGAGAATCTTATGTTGAGTGAAGCAACCCAGGCATTGAAGGACAAATACTATATGACCTCAATGATATGAAATAAGTTAACTGCCTCAGAGAGCTAGAGTCTGGAAAAGTGGCTTACTGGAAATCGGGGGGTGGAGGAAGGCTGTGAGTTAATGTCTGTAGGGGTGGAATCTGTGATGAGCTGGGGGTAAGTATGAGCACAAAGAAGGGACAAAATGGGGGCAAGGGGTTACCTTCGGGTGGGGTTTTCTGGGTTTGAGGGGGGCTGGGGATGGGAAGAGGGGTAATATGGTCCAAGAAATAGGTGGGAGGGAGGGGCAACATACAAACATGGGAGAGTGCCAGAAGTTCATTGAGAACTAAATGTTGAGTAAAATGTATCAAAGTATAAGTAGGAGGGTTACCTGGTTAGGACGCTCAGGGGGTATGGTCTGATGCGGGACGGACTCCGGAGGGAATAGCTGAAGGCTCATTTTGCCAAGGTGGGTTCTACCATTGGGTGGGGTGGACCCATATCCTGGGGAAGACTAATGCCGTCGAATAGAGAGAACTGTATCTCTCGTGAGAAAGGACGGCTCCCAGGGCATTAGATTGGCAGGCGTTGTGGGCCCTAAGGGGAGGGGAAAATGGACGTGCAATGGATGGAACAAAGGTAAATAAGGGGGCAAAAGAGGAGTTATGTGAGAGTACACGAGGATGAATATAAAACAGCTAATATTACACCAAAAACATATAGGGGACAACAGACTAATAATGAAAACCATAAGACAAAACATAGGATAACTAAAAAATTTAGAAAACTGTACAACCTAAAGTATGGACCACATAGTAAGCACAAATGTTACCTTGCTTGAAAACTATAGTTTTGGAATCTGTACATCAGTTTCAGGAAATATGATATGAATAAGTTAAAAGATTATTGCTGTGGAAGGGAAAAGGTTTTATGGTGGATCTGGGGAAATACTGTATATTGTATATATGAATTTTGGTGATCTAAGACTCTTCTGAAGCTGACATTATGTTGGGATTCACTTTACGGGAAGTTTTGGATCACAGAGTGGTTCAACAATGGCAGCGGAGGAATACTGATATGGGATGTTATTGACAGGATATATATGGTTGACAGGGAGTTATACAGGGCATATGCCCAGGGTATATGGTAATGTCTATATATACTCATAGTGGAAACAATTAAAAACAACAGCTGGGGGGGTACTGGGCTCCTGGCCGGGGGGTCACTGTTGTGGGCCCTGGGAGAGCAGTGGCAATCCTCCAGGTGCAACGGCAAGAACCAGGAAGGAAGGAGGGCCCAACAGTGGGTTCTTGATACTAATGGCTACACTTTTGAGCCTATGCACCTGCAATAAGAACAAGGCCTAGAGTAGCATTGTGCCTGGGGGTTTCCTCCTGACAGCCTTCATGTTACTCAAATGTGGCCACTCTCACAGCCAAACTCAGCGTGTAGATGTGATGCATTCCCCCCAGCGTGGGACACGACACCCGGGGATGAGCCTCCCTGGCACCGAGGGATCACTACCACATACCAGCTGAAGAAGCAACTAGAAAATGACCTTGAATTAAAGATTCAATGCGGAACAGCAGAATATACCTGTCTACATATAATAACATGACTTCGGGAAGCGGTTTGACCTAATGTAAGGGGGAAATGGAAAGGAGAAATGAGATTATAAGGCTGTGAGTCTCTAAAAAAGAGTCTGGAGGTTGTCAGAAGGAATACCCCTATGTACAACTGAACAGAGTCTAAGAGACAGATAAGGTAGATACAACCCCAGGTATTGGTTCTTTTGAGGGATAAAGAGACCCACGGGTTCTATGGTCATGGCAGAAGGGGTTCACTGCCATGACAGATGGCCCTTCTTTGGAGCTGGTGTTTCTGCGTGATGGAAATGGACTCAGAGGGGATCTCTTTTCACAAGACTTGCATGCTACTTTATTGGAATTGTAGTTGGTGCTGGGTTTAAGATATATGTAGGGGATTTGAATCTCTGGACTGATAATATGACACCCAGGCCCAGAGCCTCAACAGACTTCAGCTCCTACACTTTGACTTATTGGACTTACTCCACTCAGCTAACATGGAGTTGAAGAAGGTCAACCACCACAACATGGAGCCTAGAGTGTCTACAACTAGAAGCGGGAAGAGTGTATCCAGTACCCATGTGCAATCTAAGCCCTCACTTGACATAGGTGTGCAATGGACACAACCAATCCAATGTCCACAGAGAAAATGTGGAATGGGTGTGGGAACGGTAGCCATGGGGGCTGCTGGGTGTGGGGAACGGGAGGAAGAGATGAGATGTGGAGGCGTTTTCGGGACGTGGAGTTGTCCTGGATAGTGCTTCACGGACAATTACGGGACACTGTAGATCCCCCCAGGGCCCACTGGATGGAACGTGAGAGAGTCTGGGCTATGATGTGGACCATTGACTATGGGGTGCAGTGATGCTCAGAGATGAACTTACCAGGTGCAATGGATGTATCACGATGATGGGAGAGAGTGTTGCTGTGGGGGGAGTGGGGGGCGAGGGCGGTGGGGTTGAATGGGACCTCATATATATTTTTTAATGTAATTAAAATAAATAAATAAATAAATATTTAAAAAAAAGAACAAGTATCTCATGATCTCATTAATATGAACTAAATACATGTGGGGTCCTAGTACACTGGGTTGCAGAGTTGGGCTGGGACAACCTCCTTAACATGCAACTCAGCCCTTTGGCAGCTGTGTGACCCTGGACAAGTTGCCCTGCCTCTCTGGGCTATTCCTTTCCTGGAATAACATGTGTAAAGGCATCTCAGATGGCCACTTCAAGAGGTGAGAACCCTTCCCGCTTTCTACAAGGCAACATTGTAGAATGCACCAAAATGTGTGTGTGTATATATATATATCAGCTTTATTGAGATATAATTCACATACCATAGAATTCACCCATTTAAACTGTACAATTTCATGGGTTTTGAATATTCACAGAGTTGTACAACCACCACCACAATCAATTTTAGTACAGTTCATCACCTTTCACAAAACCCTGTACCCGCGTCATTCCCCGTCTCTCTTTCCACTTCCCTGGCAACCACTGATGTACTTTCTGTCCACACATTTGCCTATTCTGGACTTCTCCTGTAGGTGGAATCATATAATATGTGGTCCTAAGTGACCGGCTTCTTTCCTTAGTGTGTTTTGAAGGCTCATCCATGTTGTAGCATGATCAGGACTTCATTCCTTTTTATAGGCAGCAGAATCAGGAGAGCCAAACTCCAGCCTGCTGCAGGGAGGAGCATCAGGCTCAGACTACATCAGGGCCTCACTTCTGAGTAGTTGAAGCTCCTGCTGCCTGTGAAACCTGGAAGAAACCCAGGAAATTAGTCAACATGCTTTCCAATTGAAAGAATGACTATTTTAAGATAGGGGTCTGCAAACTACATGCTGTGGATCAAATGTAACCAAATGTTTTTGTATAGCCCTTGACCTAAGAATAGTTTTTTTTTATTGACTTTGTAATAATATTACATTAAATATATATATATGAGGTCCCATTCAACCCCACCACCCCCACCCCACCTCTCCCCCCCCAGCAACACTCATTCCCATCATCATGACACATCCATTGCATTTGGCAAGTACATCTTTGGGCACCTCTGCACCTCATGGTCAATGGTCCACATCATGGCCCATACTCTCCCCCATTCCATCCAGTGGGCCCTGTGAGGATTTACAATGTCTGGTGATTGCCCCTGAAGCACCATCCAGGGCAGCTCCATGTCCCAAAGATGCCTCCACTTCTCATCTCTTCCTACCTTTCCCCATACCCATCAGCCACCATGTCCACTTTTCCCAATCCAATGCCACCTTTTCTATGTGGACATTGGATTGGTTGTGTCCATTGCACCTCTATGTCAAGAGGAGGCTCAGATTTCACATTTCTGTATTAATTTTTTTCTTAGAGAAGATGTAAGTTTACAGGAATATACTGCAAAAATCACAGGGTTCTCATATATCACTCTCACACATGCAGTTTTCCCTATTATTCTTTGTTACAACTGATGAAACAATATTATAATTATATTACTAATCATCATAGTTTACAGTAGAACTCAGTGCTTGTGTTGTACAGTCCTATGGTTTTTCTCTTTTTATTCTAGTAACATGTATACAACTTCAATTTCTCCTTTTAACCACATTCAAATATGTAATTCATTGGTGTTAATTACACTGACAATGTGTGCTACCATCATCACCATCCAGCACCAAAATTTTTCCATCAACCCAAACACAAATTCTGTACCAATTAAGCATTAACTCCCTATTCCCTAAACTCATGCTGGACCCTTTACTAGTTCCTGACTCTATGAATTTGTTTATTCAAATCATTTCATTTCAGTAAGATCATACAATATTTGTCCTTTTTTATCTGGCTTATTTCACTCTACATGATGTCTTCAAAGTTCATTCCTGTTGTCGCATATATCAGAAATTTATTCCCTTTCACAGATAAATAATAGTCCATTTTATGTATATACCACATTTTGTTTATCCATTCACCTATTCATGGATACTTGGGTTGCTTCCATCTTTTGGCTATTGTGAATAATGCCACTATGAACGTTGGTGTGCATTTAAATATCTGTTTGAGTCCCTATATTAAATTATTTTGGGTATATACTTAGAAAGGGGATGGCTGGGTCATTTTGGTAATTCTTTACTTAACTTTCTAAAGAATTGCCAAACTGTTTCCCATCATTTTATATTTCCACCAAAAATGAATGAGGGTTCCTATTTCTATACATATTCTCCAACACTTGATATTCTCCATTTTTACATTAGTAGCCATTCTAGTGGGTATGAAATGGTATTTCATTGTGGTTTTGATTTCTATTTCCCAATATTGGAACATCTTTTCATGCTTATTAGTCATTTGAACATTTTCTTTGCAGAAATATATATTCAAGTCTTTCACCATTTTTTAAATTGGGTTGTTTGTCTTTTGTTGTTGATCTATAGGATTTCTTTATATATTCAGCTACGTGATTTCCAAATATTTTCTCCCATTCCATAAGTTGACCTCTTACTTTCACGATGAAGTCCTTTGATGCACAAAAGTTTTGAATTTTGTGAAGTCCCATGTATCTGTTTTTTTCTTCTGTGGCTCATGTTTTGGTGTGAAGTCTAGGAAACCAATGCCTAACACAAAGTCCTGAAGATGCTTCCCTTTTTTTTTTTTTTTTCCTTTTTTTAAAGATGTATTTTATTTACTTATTTCTCCCCACTCTCTCATTGTTTTGCATTTGCTGTCTATTGTGTGCTTGGGAACTGAACCCACGGCCTCCTATGTGGGAGGGAGGCACCTAATCTCTTGAGCCACCTCTGCTCCCTGCTTTGCTGTGTCTCTCATTACATTTTTTAATTTTTTAATTATTTTTTAGTAATAAAAATTTATTGAGAATTCCTGGGATGACAGTTATCTTCTCCCAAATCACTGAAAAATCACACACTGTCCCAGCACCCCTGGCTCATTACATTTTTAAAAAATTTCTCTCCACCCTTCTGTCCCCCCTGCTGTCTGCTCTCTGTGTCCATTCACTGTGTGTTCTTCTGTGTCTGCTTTTATTCTCATTAGGTAATTCCAGGAACCGATCCTGGGACCTTCTGGAGTGGGAGAGGGGCAACTACCCTCTAGCATTACCTCAGCTCCCCTGTTCTGCCACGTCTTCTTATTTTCTCTCCTCTATGTCTCTTGTTGTGTCATCTTACTGTGCCCACTCTCTGTGTCAGCCAACACTCCTGCAAAGGGTGGCTTTCCCACATGAAGCAGCATTCCCATGCAGGGCAGCTCTCCTGCCCAGGGCCACATTCCCGCATGGGCCAGCACTCCACATGGGCCAGCTCACTGCATAGGCCAGCTTGCCTTCACCAGGAGGCCCTGGACATTGAATCTTTGACCTCCTATATGGTAGACAGGAGCCCAATTGGTTGAGTCACATCCATTTCCCTCTCATTATGTTTTCCTCCTTATGTCTCTTGTTGAATCATCTTGTATCATTTTGTTGCATCATCTTGCCATGCCAGCCCATTGTCTTGCTCATCTTCTTTAGGAGGCACCAGGAACCAAACCCAGGACCTCCCATGTGGTAGATGGGAGCTCAATTGCTTGAGCCACATCCGCTTCCCCCTGTATTTTCTTCTAGGAGTTTTATAGTTTGAGTTCTTATATTTAGGTCTCTGATTCATTTTTAATTAATTTTTGTATATGGTGTGTGGTAGAGGTCCACCTTCATTCTTTGCATGTGGATACCATTTCCCCAACAGCATTTGTTTAAGAGACTATTCTTACCCAATTGAGTGGTCTTGGCCTCCTTGTCAAAAATCAGCTGGCCATAGATATGAGGGTTTATTTTGAAACTCTCAATTTGATTCCACTGGTCTATGTATCTGTCCTCTTGCCAGTACCATGCAGTTTTGATTACTATGGCTTTGTAATAAGTTTAAAAATCAGGAAATGTGATACTTCCAACTTCATTATTCTTTTTCAAGATGGCTTCAGCTATTGGGGCTCTTACTCTTGCACATAAATTTGATTATTGGCTTTTCCATTTCTGCAAAGAAGATTGTTGGAATTTGAACTGGGATTGTATTTAATCTACAAATTGCTTTCTGTAGGGTTGACACCTTAACAATATTTACTCTTCCAATTCATCCCTCCATTTAGTCAGGTCTTTTTAAAATTTTCCTTTAGCAATGTTAAGTAGTTTTCTGTGCATAAGTGCTTTACATTCTAGATTAGATTTATTCATAGATATTTGACTCTTTTTTTTAAGCTTTATTTATTTCTCTACCCTTCCCCCCCACCCCACCCCCGCCCGGGTTGTCTGTTCTCTGTGTCTGTTTGCTGCGTCTTCTCCCTGTCTGCTTCTGTTGTTGTCAGTGGCACGGGAATCTATGTTTCTTTTGTTTGCATCATCTTGTTGTGTCAGCTCTCCGTGTGTGTGGCACCATTCCTGGGCAGGCTGCACTTTCTTTCGCGCTGGGCAGCTCTCCTTATGGGGCACACTCCTTGTGGGCAGGGCTCCCCTACATGGGGAACACCCCTGTGTGGCACAGCACTCCTTGCGCACATCAGCACTGTGTATGGGCCAGCTCCACACGGGTCAAGGAGGCCCGAGGTTTAAACCACAGACCTCCCATGTGGTAGACGGATGCCCTAACCAATGGGCCAAGTCCACTTCCCAATATTTGATTCTTTTCATTGCTATTGTGAATAGAATTTCTTCTTGGTTTCTTCTTCTGATTATTCATTGCTTGGTATAGAACCACTACTGGTTGTTGGGTGTTGATCTTGTACCCCACCACTTTGCTAAGTTCATTAATTAGCTCTAGGAGGGGGAAATAGACTAGACTTGGCCCAGTGGTTAGGTCATCTGTCTACCACATAGGATGTCCACAGTTCAAACCCAGGGCCTCCTTGACCCATGTGCAGCTGGCCCATGCACAGCGCTGATGCACACAAGGAGTGTCCTGCCACGCAGGGGTGTCCCTGCATAGGGGAGCCCCACACGCAAGGAGTGCACCCCATAAGGAGAGCCACCCTGTGTGAAAGAAAGTGCAGCCTGCCTAAGAATGGCACCACACACTCAGAGAGCTGACACAACAAGATGATGCAACAAAAAGAAACACAGATTCCTGTTCCACTGACAACAACAGAAGCGGACAAAGAACATACAGCGAATAGACACAGAGAACAGACAACTGGGGTGGGGGGGAAGGGGAGAGAAACAAATAAATAAATAAATCTTCAAAAAAATTAGCTCTAGGAACTTCGTTGTGGATTTGTCAGGATTTTCAGTATATAGAATCATAACATCTATGAACAGGAAAAATTTTACTTCTCCCTTTTCAATTTGGAAGCCTTTTATTTATTTCTTTCCTAATTACTCTGGCAATAACTTCCAGTACAATGCTGAATAACAGTGGTGGAAGTGGGCATCCTTGTCTTGTACCCAATCTCAGAAGGAAATATTTCAGTCTCCACCATCAATTAGGATGTCAGCTCTGGGATTTTCATATATGACCTTTTTCATGTTAAGGAAGTTTCCTTCTATTCCTAGTGTTTTAAATGTTTTCATCAAGAAGGATGCTGCAAAAAGGGAGAATGCAACTATGAACCAAAGAGACTTATTATTATTCTAGCAATGGAAGAATTTGTAACATTGATATAAAGACAGTGGTCATCAGAGGCTCTGAAGGGAGGGAGGGAAGGAGAAGAAAAGGTATAACATGGGGCATTTGGAGACATTGGAATTGTTACGCATGATATTGCAAAGATGGATACAGACCATTACACACTTTGTCAAAACCCAAAGGTGCAAAGTGTGAACTACAATGTAAACTATAGATCATGGTTGGTAGAAATGCTTCAATATTTGTTCATTAACTATAACAAATGTACCACACTAATGAAAGATGTTGGTAATGGGGGAAAGTATGAGACAGGGAGGAGTGGGGTATATGGGAATACCCTTTACTTCTTATGTAACTTTTATGTAATCTCAAACTTCTTTAGAAATAAAGTTAAAAAAGAAAAAAACGAAGGGTGCTGGATTTTGTCAGAAGCCTTTCCTGCAGCAATTGAGATGATCATGTGGTTTTTCCTTCATTCTACTTTTTTTAAGATTTATTTTTTATTTATTTCTCTCTCCTTCCCCCCCACCAGTAGTCTGCTCTCTGTGTCCATTCGCTGTGTGTTTTTCTGTGACTGCTTCTATCCTTATCAGTGGCACTGGGAATCTGTGTTTCTCTTTGTTGCGTCATCTTGTGTCAGCTTTCCATGTGTGCAGCACCATTCTTGGGCAGGTTGCACTTTCTTTTGCACTGGGTGGCTCTCCTTATGGGGTGCACTCCTTGTGTGTGGGGCTCCCCTACACGGGGGACATCCCTGCATGGCACAGCACTCCTTGTGCACATCAGCACTGTGCATGGGCCAGGTTCACATGGGTCAAGGAGGCCCGGGGTTTGAACTGTGGATCTCCCATGTAGTAGGCAGACGCCCTATCCATTGGGTCAAGTCTGCTTACCCCTTCATTCTATTAATGTGTTGTATTTCACTAATTGATTTTCTTATGTTTGACCAATCTTGCATACAAGGGATAAATTCCACTTGATCATGGTATATAATTCTTTTGATATACTGTTGGTTTTGGTTTGTTAGTATTATGTCTACTTTCATAAAAGATAATGGTCTGCTGTTTTCTTCTCTTGTGTTATCTTTATCTGGTTTTGATATGAGGGTGATGTTGGCCTTGTAGAATGAATTAGGGAGACTTCTCTCCTCTTCGATTTTATTTTGGAATAGTTTGAGCAAAATTTGAGTTACATTTTCTTGGAGAGTTTGATAGAATTTCCCTGTGAATTCTCTCTTTGTCCTTGGCATTTGACATTTTGCCTAATATGTGTCTATGCTTGATTCTTTCCAAGTTTATCCTGTTTGGAGTTCGTTGGTCTCCTTGAATGTGTGTACTCATATCTTTGTTAAATTAAGGAAGTTTTCTACCAATATTTCTTTGACTATTCCTTCTGTCCCTTTCTCCCTTTCTTCTCCTTCTGGAATTCCCATAATGCATATATTAGCATATTTGGCAGTGTCCACAGATCACTTAGACTCTGTTCACTTTTTTATTTTTTTCTTCTCCTCCCCTCTCCCACCCTGCTGTTTTTGCTATGTCCATTTTCCGTGTGATCTTCTGTATTTATTTATCTTTCTGTCTTCTCTTTGATTCACTGGGATTTGATCCTAGGGACTTCTGATGTGGAGAGAGGTTCCCTGTCAATTGTACCACCTCAGTTCCTGGTCTCTGCTGTACTTCACCTTGACTCTCCCCTTTGTCTCTCTTTTCTTGCATCTTCATCTTGCTGCATGACTACTTGTGTGGGCACTGGTTCACCATGCAGGCACTCATCCTACTGCGCGGGCACTCAGCTCCCCACACAGGCATGCACACGGGCACTCAGTGCACCATGCAGGCACTCGGCTTACCGCATGGGCTCTCAGCTCACTGTGCAAGCATTTGGCTTGCCACGCAAGCACTGGCTTGCTGTGCAGGCATGCTTTCTCTTCTTTTTACCAGAAGGCCCAGGGATTGTACCCAGGTCCTCCCATATGGTAGGCAGAGGCCCTATCACTTGAGCCACATCTTCTTCCCTCTATTCACTTTTTTCATTCTTTTTCTTTCTGCTCCTCAGTCTGAATCACTTCAGTTGTGTTGCTTTAGAGTTTATTGATTCTTCTGTCTGCTCCAATCTGCTGTTGAAATCCCTTGGGAATTTTTCATCTCAGTAATTGTGGTCTTCAACTCCAATATTTCTGTTTGGTTCCTTTTTTTAAATTTCTCTTTATTGAGACTCTCATATTGTTCATTTATAATTTTTCCTATATCCTTTAGTTCTTTCTCTGTGCTCTCCTTTAACTCCTTGAGTATAATGAAGATCATCTTTTCAAATTCTTTTCTTGAATGTCGAAGTCTGGTCTTCTTCATTGATGGTTTCAGAATTTTTATCGTGTTCCTTTGGGTGGGCCATCATTTCCTGTTTCTTTGTTTGTCTTGTAATCTTTTGTCACACAGTGTATATTTTAATATTTTAATGTGTTAAATCTGGGGTTTAGTCCCTGGATTGTCATTTCCTTAAGTCTGTATACCGCTAGTGATATGACAGATTTCTTTGAGTGCCAGGAACTAACAAAAACAAACCAATGCAAACAACAACACACAATCTTTGCTAATTGGCTCTGCATTGGCTGATGCTTTCCTTCATAGTTATACTATCAAGAAGATCAAACGGTTCCTCAGTCAGAACATGGCGGCCTCAGCAATCAGGCAAGCTGTGAGGTTGCATCTGAGTGCTGGCAGGTCCACTGCTTTTGTTAGAAACATTCCCTGGACTGTGGCTAAAAATGAGCTGAGAGCACATTTTGAAGAGTTTGGCCATGTACGAAGGTGCACTCTACTTTTTGACAGACAGACTGGCTTTCACGAAGGTGTGGGTTGGGTTAGGTTTTCTTCAGAATGTCCTACATCAGGAAAATCATATTATTGATGCAGTAAAGCTTCAGGTCAAGCTCACAAACCAAAACTTTTGGAAGGGGATCAAACATCTGATGAAGAGAAAGGTTTTTGAGAATATTACTGCCTATTAAATGAGTTAAACATTAAAAAAAATATATATTATATATATGATATATATATATCATATATATATATATCAGCCTGAGGCAAAAGTGAAGTGTAGGGTGCGCTCTTTGTTTTCTGAGCCTGCATCTTTTCCTGAGCTTGTGCTTACTTGTGGCCTTAGGAATTGCCTCATTTACAGGAAATACAAATGTCCCTTCTACTCCCTATGAGATAGAATTTCCCCTTTTCTGGTGTGCTCTACAGTATGTCGTAAAGCCAAAATCCTTTGTCCCAGCCTGCATTGACTTAATTTTTCTTACACTGCTACTTCTGCCTCCAGGACAAGTTCTGGGAGGGCGAGGCAGAGACAAGTTTCCTTGGTCAGGCTTTCAGGCTGCCTCCTGATACACTGGCACCAACATACAGGCACCCTAGGATGTGCACTGGAGTTATCCTGTTCCTTCCAGAATAGGGCCACCCACAAGGGGAGCACGGGCCAGCACTACACTGTTCTGGGGAGTGGATGAGTGAGGTGCTCACCATAAGCTTCTCCTACTGGGAAGCAGATGTGACTCTACTGATAGAGCATCCACCTACCATATGGGAGGCTCCAGGGTTCAGTACCCAGGGCCTCCTGACCTGTGTGGTAAGCTGGCCCATGCACAGAGCTGTCACATGCAAGGAGTGCTGTGCCATGCAGGGGCACCCCCACATAGGGATGCCCCACTGTCTGAAATCGGCGGGGGCGAGTCCAGGAACCTGTGGGAAGAAGCGGGGGTAGGGGCAGGGGACAAGAAAGAATGGAGACAAGACAGGACTCTGATCAAGTCTCGTTTATTAGGGGTAAGGTAGGGGTATTTATAACTAGGAAGGAAGAAGGTAGTACATACTGATGACAGCGCATGTGTTGGTAAATGATTAAGTAACTAGATTTTCAGTTTTCACACCACACGCATGCGCAGATGGTTGTTTGGCAACGTCCGCGAAAAAACTTTCGCACTTTAGGGAGTGCCCAATCGGAGCCAGGAGGAGTGGCGTAAAGAGAAATAGAAACTTAACTTACTTCAGTGAGGATGGGGGAATAGAAACCTAACTGGGTTAGTATCTAAGATGGCGTTCGGTAACAAGATGGCCGATACAATACTAGTGCCAGAGGCAGCTTCCCACACCCCACTTGCAAGGAGTGCACCCTGCAAGGAAAGCTGCTCTGCATGGAAAAAAAAAAAGTGCAGCCCACCCACAAGTAGCACTGCACACATGGAGAGCTAACGCAGCAAGATGACACAACAAAAAAGAGACGTAGTTTCTTGGTGCTGTGAAGAATGCAATCGGACACAGAATACACAGTGAATGGACACAGAGAGCAAATAATGGGGGGTGGGGGAGGGTAGATAAATGAAGTAAATCTTTTAAAAAAAGCTTCTACTATTTTTTCTTTTTTTATTCATTTTTTTAAACAATATTACATTCAAAAAATATGAGGACCCCATTCACCCCCACCGCCCCCACCCCACCACTCCCCCCACAGTAACACTCTCCCCCATCATCATGTCACTTCCATTGCGTCTGGTGAGTACATCTCTGGGCATCACTGCACCCCATGTCCCGTGTTCCACATCATAGCCCATACTTTCCCACGTTCCATCCAGTGGGCCATGGGAGGACATACAACAACCGGTAATTGTCCCTGGGGCACCACCCAGGACAACTCCAAGTCCCGAGAATGCCTCCACATCTCTTCTCTTCCTCCCATTCCCCGCACCCAGCAGCCACCATGGCCCCTTTTTCCACATCGGTGCCACATTTTCTCGATTATTAACCACAATAGTTCATGAATAGAATCTCATTAAGTCCACTCTAATCCTTACTGTCTTCCTCTTTCCTGTGGACCTTGGCTTGGTTGTGTCCATTCCACATCTATGTCAAGAGGGGGTTTAGATTCCACATGGATACTGGATGCAATCCTCCTGCTTTCAGTTGTAGGCACTCTAGGCTCCATGGTGTGGTGGTTGACATTCTTCAACTCCATGTTAGCTGAGTGGCGTAAGTCCAATAAATCAGAGTGTAGGAGCTGAAGTCTGTTGAGGTCAGGGCCTGGCTATCATATTGTCAGTCCAGAGATTCAAATCCCCTAGATATATCTTAAGCCCCAGCACCAACTACAATTCCAGAAAAGTAGCATGAAAGTCTTGTGAAAAGAGATCCCATCTGAGTCCAGCTCCATCACACAGAAACACCAGCTCCAAAGAAGGGCCAACTGGCCTGGCAGTGAACTCCTTCTGCCATTACCATAGAACCTGTGGGTCTCTTTAGCCCTCAAAAGGACCAATATCTGGGGTTGTATCTACTTTATCTGTCTCTGAGACTCTGCTCAGGTATGCATAAGGGCAATCCTTCTGACAACCTCCAGACTCCTTTTTAGAGACTCATAGCCATATAAACTCATTTCTCCTTTCCATTTCCCCCTTACTTTAGGTCAAACAGCATTTTTAACTCCTGTTATTATATGTAGACAGGGATATTCCGCTGGTCCATGTTGAACCTTTAATTTAAGGTCATTTTCTAGTTACGTCATCAGCTGGTACTTGGTAGTGATCCCTCGGTGCCAGGGAGGCTCATCCCTGGGTGTCATGTCCCATGCTGGGGGGAAGGCATTGCATTTACATGCTGAGTTTGGCTTCCAGACTGGCCACATTTGAGTAACAATGAGGCTGTCAGGAGGGGACTCTTAGGCACAGTGCTGCTCTAGGCCTTGTTCTTATTTCAGGTGTATAGGCTCACAAGCATAGTCATTAGTATCAGGGGCGCACTGTTGGACCCTCATTCCTTCCTGGTCCTTGCCCTTGCACCCGGGGGACTGCTGCTGCTCCCCTAGGGACCACGACAGAGACCCACCCCAGCCAGGAACCCAGTACCCCCCCCAGCTGTTGTTTTTAATTGTTTCCACTATGAGTATATCCAAACATTTCCATGCACCCTGGACACATGCCCTGTATAACTCCCTGTCAACCATATGTCCCCTGTCAATAACATCCCATACCAGTATTCCTCTGCTGCCATTGTTGAACCATTCTGTGATCCAAAACTTCCTGAAAAGTGAAGCCAAATATAATGCCAGGTTCCCTTAATAGTAAAATGGAATATAGCGATGAGTTTAAAGGTTAGATGTATAATATATATTGATTTGGAAAAATTCTACATCCTATCTTTTTCTTTTCTTTTTTCCTAATTATTGAGCTTCTCTTCACAAGAGCCATAGATGACAGTAACTCATATATACAATATACAGTACTTCCACATATCCAATATAAACCCTTTTCCTTTCCACAGTGATAATCTTTTAACTTATTCATATCATATTTACTGAAACTGATGTACAGATATTGAGACAATAGCTTTCAAACAAGGTAACATTTGTGTTTACATTGTGGTTTATACTTTAGGCTATACAGTTTTCTAAATTTTTGGTTATCCTATGTTTTACATTATGGTTTACATTATTAGTCTGTCATCCCCTGTATGTTTTTGGTGTAATATTACATGTTTTATATCCATCCTTGTGTACTCTTGTGAAACACTTCTATTGCCCTCACAGTTACGTTGGTTCCATCTATTCAATATCTATTTCCCCCTTCCCTTGGGCCCCACAGTGACAGTCAATCTTCATTTCTTGAGGAGCCATGTTCAGCAATACTTGCAACAGTGTTGAGGGCTTGACTTGCTCAACTGCCCTAATGCCCTGGGAGCCACCATTTCTCTTGAGAGATACAGTTCCCTCTATTTGATGGCATTAGTCCTCCCCAGGATGTGGGTCTACCTTCACTCTCATTACATGGGTCTCTACCCAATGGTATAACCCACTCTGGCAAAATGAGCGTTCAGATATTCTCTAGGAGTCTGTCCTACATCAGATTATTCCCTTTAAGTATCTTAAACAGGTAACTTTCCTAATTATATTTTGAAAAGGTTTTCTCAGCATTATACTCTCAACCAACACCTGACAATCTCCTATGTTCGTATGTTGCCCCACCCTCCCCCCAATTTCTTGGACAATATTACCCATCCTCCCATCCCTAGCCCCCCTCAAGACCGCAAAGCCCCACCCAAAGGTAACCCTATGCCCCAATTTTATCCCTTCCTTGTACACATACTTACCTCCAGCTTATCATAGATTTCACCCATGTAGATGTCAGCTTACCTCCTTCCTCTACCCCCTGATTTCCTGTAAACCTATCTTCCAGTCTCTAGCTTTCTGAGGCAGCTTGCTTATTTCATATCATTGAGGTCATGTGGTATTTGTCCTTCAATGTCTGGGTTGCTTCACTCAACATAAGGTTCTCAAGATTCATCCATGTTATCACGTGTTTGTAGTGTATTTGTTCTTAAAGCCGAGTAGTACTCCATTGTATGTATATACCACATTTTATTGATCCACTCATCTATTAATGGGCATTTGGGTTGACTCCAACTTTTGGCAATAGTGAGCAATGCTGCTATGAACATTGGTGTGCATATATCGGTTTGTGTCCTTGTTTTCAGTTCTGTTGGGTATATACCCAGCAGTGGAATTGCTGGGTCATATGGCAAATCTATGGTTAGTTTTTTGAGAAATTGCCAAACTGTCCTCCAGAATGATTGGATCCTTCTGCATTCCCACCAGCAGTGGATGAGTGTTCCCATTTCTTCATATCCTCTCCAGCATTTGTAGTCTTCTGTTTTTTTCATAGCTGCCAATCTTATGGGAGTAAGATGGTATCTCGTTGTAGTTTTGATTTGCATTTCCCTGATAGCTAAAGATTTGGAGCATTTTTTCATGTGCTTTTTAGCCATTTGTATTTCTTCTTTGGAGAAGTGTCTGTTTAAATCTTTTTCCCATTTTTTAAATGGGTTGTTTACCTTTTTATTTTCAAGATATAGGAGTTCTTTATATATGCAAGTTATAAGTCTCTTATCAGATATATGGTTGCCAAATATTTTCTTCCACTGTGTTGGCTCCCTTTTTACTTTCTTGACAAACTCCTTTGAGGTGCAGAAGGCTTTAATTTTGAGGAAGTCCCATTTATTTATTTGTTCTTTTGCTGCTCGTGCTTTTGGTGTGATGTTCATGAAGACATTTCCTATTACAAGGTCTTGTAGATGTTTCCCTACACTGCTTTCCAAAATCTTTTTGGTCTTGGCTCTTATATTTAGGTCTTTGATCCATCTTGAGTTGATCTTTGTATAAGGTGTGAGATGGTAATCCTCTTTCATTCTTCTACATATGGATATCCAGTTCTCCAGGCACCATTTGTTGAATAGACCATTCTCTCCCAGTTGAGAGGGTTTGGTGGCTTAATCAAATATTATATGGTTATATATATGAGGTTCTATATCAGAACTTTCAATTCGATTCCATTGGTCTGTGTGTCTTTCCTTATGTCAATACCATGCTGTTTTCACTACTGTAGCTTTGTAGTATGTTTTGAAGTCAGGTAGTGTGATTCCTCCAATTTCATTTTTCTTTTTCAATATGTCTTTGGCTATTCAGGGCCTCTTTCCTTTCCAAATAAATTTCATAGCTAATTTTTCTAGTTCCTTAAAGAAGGCTGTGCTGATTTTTATTGGGATTGCATTGAATGTGTAGATCAGTTTTGGTAGGATAGACATCTTAATAATATTTAGTGTTCCTATCCATGAACAGGGAATAGTCTTCCATTTATTTAGGGCTTCTTTGATTTCCTTGAACAGTCTTGTATAGTTCTCAGTGTATAAGTTTTTTACATCTTTAGTTAAATTTATTCCCAAATATTTGATTTTTTTATTTGCTATTGTGAATGGTATTTGTTTCTTGATTTCCTCCTGATCTTGCTCATTATTGGTGTACAGATGCTACTGATTTTTGGCAATTGATCTTATAACCTGCGACTTTACTAAACTCATTTATGAGTTCTAGAAGCTTTGTTGTAGACCTCTCAGGATTTTCTATGTATAGGATCATGTCATCTGCAATAATGAAATTTCGACTTCTTCCTTTCCAATCTGAATGCCTTTTATATCTGGTTCTTGCCTCAGGGCTCGAGCAAGTACTTCTAAGACAATGTTAAACGGAAGGGGAGAGAGTGGGCATTCTTGTCTCGTTCCAGACTTTAAAGGGAAGGATCCTAGGATTTCGCCATTGTAAACAATGTTGGCTGTGGGTTTTTCATATATACTCTTTATTATGTTCAAAAAATGTCCTTGTATTCCGATCTTTTGGAGTGTTCTTATCAAGAAAGGGTGCTGTATTTTGTCAAATGCTATTTCTGCATCTATAGATATAATCCTGTGATTTTTTCCCTTCAATCTATTTATATGGTGTATTACATTGATTGATTTCCTTACGTTGAACCATCCTTGCATACCTGGAATGAATCCCATTTGGTTGTGGTGTATGATTCATTTAATGTGTTGTTGAATATGATTAGCAAGTATTTTGTTAAGTATTTTTGCATCTCGGTTCATTAGAGAAATTGGTCTGTAATTTTCCTTTCTTGTGATGTCTTTGTTTGGCTTTGGTACTAGGGTAATGCTGGCATCATAGGAGTTAGGCAATGTTCCTTCTGTTTCGATTTTTTGGAAGCATTTCAGCAGGATTGGTGTTAGTTCTTTCTGGAATGTTTTGTAGAATTCACCTGTGAAGCCATCTGGCCCTGGGCTCTTCTTAGTTGGTAGGTTTTAATGACTGATTCTATCTCTTTACTTGTGATTGGTTTGCTGAGATCATCAATTTCTTCTTTCATCAATATAGGCTGCTTATGTGTTTCTAGGAATTTGTCCATTTCCTCTGAATTGTCATTTTTGTTGGAATATAGTTTTTCAAAGTATCCTCTTATGATAGTCTTTATTTCTGTGGGGTCAGTGGTGATATCTCCTTTCTCATTTCTTATTTTGTGTATTTGCATCTTCTCTCTTTTTCTCTTTGTTAGTCTCACTAAAAGTTTGTCAATTTTGTTGATCTTCTCAAAAAACCAGCTCTTGGTCTTGTTTATCTTTTCGCGTGCTTTCTTATTTTCTATTTCATTTAGTACTGCTCTTATCTTTGTTATTTCTTTCTTTCTTCTTCCTGTGGGATTACTTTGTTGTTTTTTTACTAATTCCTCCAAATGTGCAGTTAGTTCTTCAATTTTTGCTCTTTCTTCTTTTTTGATATATGAATTTATGGCTATAAATTTCCCTCTCAGTACTGCTTTTGCTGCATCCCATAAATTTTGGTATGTTGTGTTATCATTATCATTTGTTTCAAGGTAGTCATTGACTTCTTTTGAGATTTCCTCTTTGACCCACTGTTTTTCTAAGAGTGTGCTGTTTAATTTCCATATCTTGGTGTGAAATCTGGGCCTCTGTCCCTTGTAGATTTCCAGCTTCACTCCACTGTGGTCAGATATATTATTTTGTATGATTTCAATCTCTCTGAATTCATTAAGCCTTTCTTTGTGGCCTAGCATATGGTCTATCTTGGAGAATGATCCATGTGCACTTGAGAAAAATGCATGTCCTGCTGTGTTTGGGTGTAATGATCTGTATATGTCTATTAGTTCCAGCTCCTCTAATATACTGTTCAAATATTTTGTTTCTTTAGTGATTCTCTTTTGAGATGTTCTGTCCAGAGTTGGTAGTGGTGTATTAAAATCTCCCATTATAATTGTAGATGCATCTATTCTTTCACTTAGTTTTTCCAGCATTTGTCTCATGTATTTAGAGGTCCCCTTGTTAGGAGCATAAATATTTATGATTGTTTGTTCTTCTTGAGAGAGTGTCCCTTTCACTGATATGTAGTATCCTTCTTTGTCTCTCACAATTGTTTCACAATTAAAGTCTATTTTGTCTGATATTAATATAGCTACTCCTGCCTTTTTTTAGTTATTGTTTGCTTGTAAGATTGTTTTCCAACCATTCACTTTCAGCCTCCATGAATCTCTGGGTCTAAGATGTGTCTCTTGTAGACAGCACATAGATGGGTCATATTTCCTTATCCAATGTCCCAGCTTGAATCTTTTGATAGGTGAGTTTAATCCATTGACATTCAGTGTTATTACTTTCAAGGAATTTTTTATGTTAGCCATATTTTGATTGGACTTGTGTTTGTCATATTTTGTTTGTTTGTTCTTCTCTTTTTGTCTTTTTTGTTGCTCTTACACTCTCTTCCAACTCTGCCTGTCTGTTTTTTCCTTTCTTCCTGCAGAACTCCCTTTAGAATTTCTTTAAGGGGAGGTTTCTTGTTGGCATACTCTTTCAGTTTCTGTTTATCTGTGAATATTTTGAACTCTCCATCATTTTTGAATGCTAGTTTAGCTGGATAGAGTATTCTTGGTTGGAAATTTTTTCTTTTAGTACCTTGACTATATCATACCACTGCCTTCTTGCCTCTATGGTTTCAGATGAGAAATCAGCACTTAATCTTATGGAGATTCCCTTGTATGTGATGGTTTTCTTTTCTCTTGCTGCTTTTAGAATTTTCTCTTTGTATTGAGCATTGAATAATTTGACAAGTATATGTCTTGGGGTGGGCCTGTTGGGGTTTATGATGTTTGGGGTGCGACGAGCTTCTTGGACATGTACATCTGTCTCTTTCTGTAGATTTGGGAAGTTTTCAGACATTATTTCCTGCAACACTCCTTCTGACATCTTTCCCTTCTCCTCTCCTTCTGGGATGCCTATAATACGTATG
Source organism: Dasypus novemcinctus (assembly GCF_030445035.2). Taxonomy (NCBI): domain Eukaryota; kingdom Metazoa; phylum Chordata; class Mammalia; order Cingulata; family Dasypodidae; genus Dasypus; species Dasypus novemcinctus. Next base: position 87,625,077 of record NC_080690.1, on the reverse strand, counting down.
TTTGTGCGTTTTTGCATTGTCATTCAGGTCCCTAAGTCCTAGCTGGATTTTTTCTATCTTTTTATCGATCAATTCTAGTATCTGTTTGATTTCTGATGTACTGTCTTCCACATCGCTAATTCTCTCCTCTGCCTCTTCTAATCTGCTGCTATTTGCTGCGAGTGTAGTTTTGATTTCTTGAACTGTGTTGTTCATTCCCATCATATCTGTTATCTTTTTGCATATGTCTGCAATTTCCTCTCCAAGTGTTTTCTTCATATTGTTATACTCTTCCTTTACTTCATTAAGTTTGTCTCTGATAATATGTTCTGAGATCTTTAATTACTTGTGCGAAGTTCTGCTCCCCTTCCTGGTTTTTAGTTTGTTCATTGGATTCAGCCATGTTTTCCTGATTACTGGTTTGGTTTGTAGTTTTTTGTTGCTGTCTGGTCATCATTTTATCTTGACGGGTTTAATCAGTTCCTTAGCTTCTTTGTCTAGTCTTGGGGATTAATTAGCTGTTGTTTTTGTGTAAGTGTTATATCTTCTCTTTGTCTTTTTGTTCTTCTTATTCTAATTTCTTATTGCTGGCCAAGTTCACTTTGAAGGAAAATATTAGGGCCAGGGAAAGGCAATTGTGTAAGAAAGGAAAATGTGTAAAGTAGTATAGGTAATAAATGTTAACAGAGCAACAATATGAGATCTGGGAGGATGGATATTAGATTCATATAAGTTGTGTAGAGTTATAGCAGTAAGTAGAGTACCCATAATGAGGTAGTCAACTGAATATGGGAGGAATATGGTATGAATTAAAAAGCTAGTGTTTTCATGAGAGAAAAGAAAGACAATAGTTTCAAGAGTGAATAAAAGACAGAAACAAAACAAAGGTATTAGAAATTAAAAGTTAGACAATTTGGGGATCAAAGAAAGGGAGGTGGAGTATGGGAGAGACAGTAGACGATGGAGGATATCAAGATGTTGGGGAAAGGGGATAGTGTAGGTAGCCAAAATCAATTCACACAGAAATGAGGCAACGGAGGATGAGGAAATCCAGCAAATGTGAGGTGTTCCCTGTAGCACCTATTGTATAATTAAGATAAAATAAAATAAGAAGAAAATGAGGGACAAGAGGAAAAAAAAGAGAAGAAAGAAAGAAAGAAAAAAGGGGGGGTGGGTAAAGAAAAGGGAGGGAAACAATTAAGGAAAAGAAAAGATGAGAACAACAACAGCAACAACAAAAAAACCCTAAATAAATGGGAAAAAAAAGACCGTGGGGGATACAATGGGAGAAAAGACTAGGAGATAATGCAATATTAGCAACCAGGACAATAAGAAATAAAAAAGAAAAAGAAAAAGAAAAAGAGAAAAAGGAAAGAGAGAAAAAAAACCCACAAACATTGAGGGCTAGGACAATCAAGGACCTCAGATGGACCTCAAGGTGTGGTGGGTTCAGGGATGGGACGTCTGTGATATTGCAGACTCAAGAGGTGTGAGTCTCTGGGGTGTGGGCCACCAGGGTTTAGGGGACACAGACCTGGCAACCTCAAATCCAGTTAACAGGGAGACTCGGAGCACCGCAGTGCAACACAGCCTTCAGGGATCCCTGCAGCTGGGTGCCAGCCCTATGGGGGGGGTCACATTCACAAACTCTTACCTATGTGTCAGAAACCCACAATTCCCCCTCTCACTAGAGTCTCTTCTGTCGCTGTATCACCAATTCGACTTCAGGACACCTCCCACCCTGCAAGCCCCCAAAACAGCCAGTTAGGGGCGCCTCTATATTGCAGCCAATTTAAGGACACTGCAGATCAGTAGCCAGGCCTAGGGGGTGGGGCTCTAGCTGGAAGCACTCTTATTTGTGTCAGAAATCCAAAATTCCCTGCCTCGCAAAAAACTCCATCTGTCTCACAAAATCGGTTTCCGAAAGCCTCCTGCCCTGCAAGCCCCTGAATAGCCCACTCAGGGCTTATGAATTCCCCAGCACCACTGAGCCTCCAGGAATCACCCCTGTGGTGCCGGTGCCTCAGTGCCGCCCACCCCAGGGGGAAGCGTCCTGTGCGCAGCCCCTAACTCCGTGTAAGAGAGCCTCAAAATACCTTTTACACAAATCTTCTCTGTTACCGTCCCACCAAATCGATGTCCAGACACCTCCTGCCCTGCAAAATCCTGAAACGGCCTGGTCCTGAAGAATTTCTAACACTGCCCAGCCACTTCTGTGCAGGAGAGACTATAAGGTGCACTCACTCACCCACCATCTTGCCCCGCCTCCCTATTTTTTCTTTTTTAAAAATTAAAGTTAATAGATCACAAGGAATGTTACATTAAAAAAACATAAAAATCAAGAAACATAAGAGGTTCCCATATAACCCACTCCCCACCCCCCACCACATCATTTTTGTAAATTGTATTTTTTAAAGATATATATATCACAAAAAAAGGTACACTAAAAAATATGAGGTTCCTGTTTACCACCCAGCCCCCCACACCACACACCTCCCACACCAACAACCTCCCTCATCATTGCGGCACACTCATCGCACTCAGTGAACACACTTTTGGGGCACTGCGGCATTACACAGAAAATAGTTCACCCTGTAGTTTGCACTCTCCTCCAGTACATTCAGTGGGTTATGGCAGAATATATAAGGTCCAGCATCTGACCCTGTAATATCATTAAGGACAACTCAAAATCCCCAAAATTCCCCCACATCACATCTCTTCTACTCTCTTCCTGCCCTCAGCAACTACTGTGGCCACTTTCTCCACCTTGATGCTAAAATTTCTTCTATTACTCATCACAATAGTTTTATAGTAGAGTATCAGTAAGTCCACTCTAGTCCATATTTTACTCCTCCATTCTGTGGACCCTGGAATGGTGATGTCCCTTCCACCTCTATAAGAAGAGGGGGCTTGGATCCCACATAGATGATAGATGCAATTCCTCTGCTTACAGTTGTAGGCATTCTTGATTCCCTGGTGTGGTGGTTGACCATCTTCACCTCCTTGTTAGCTGACTTGGGTAAGACCAATGAACCAGAGAGTAGGAGTCGCCATTCTGCTGAGGCTCAGGGCTCAGCTGGCACATGAGCAGTCCAGAGATTCAAGTCTCCTGAGTATGGACCATCCCTAGCACCAACCACAGGTTCAGTAAAAGTGACAGAAAAGGCATGTGTAGAAAAGTCACATCTGAGTTCAGCTCCATCACACTCAGAAGCACAAAATCTAAAGTAGGGCCCTCTGACATCGCACAAAGCTCCAAATCCATCTGCCATGATTATATACCCTGTGGATCTCTGTAGACTTCAGGAGAACCAGTACCTAGGGTTGTATCTACTTTGGCTTTTTCTGGGGTCCTGCTGAGGTGTGCATAAGTGTGACTCCTCTGATGACCACCAGACTCTTTTTGGAAGACTCTTAGCCATATCAGCTCATTTGTCTTTGCCATTTCTGCCTTTTATATAAGGGCAAAGAGCAGTTTTTAATACTTGATCCAACATGTAGGCTGAGATATTCTACTGGCCTGAGTTGACCCTTTTATTCGAGGTCTCTTTCTATTTGCTTCTCCAGTTAGTGACTGGTAGTAATTTCTTGGCGCTAGGGAGGCTCATCCCCAGGAGTCATGTCCCACGTTGGGGGGAAGGTAATGCATTTACATACTGAGTTTGGCTTAGAGAGTGGCCACAGTTGAGCAACATGGAGGCTCTCAAGAGGTAACTCTTAGGCACTCTACAGCTCTAGACCTAGTTCATATTTCAGGCACACCAGCTCCTAAGCATACTCACCAGTATCAAGGGCTCATTATTGGACCATCATTCCTTGTTGATCTTTGCTGTTGCACTTGGGGGATTATTGTTGTTCCATTGGGGAATGTGACAGAGTTCCCTGGGTGGGAACTCAGCACTCCCTCAGTTGACTACTATAAAAATACCCAACATATATCCTAACATATTTATGTTCCCTATACACATGCCCTGGAGAACTCCCCCCCCCGCCCATGTGCCCCCATCAATAACACCCCACATCAGAGTTCCTCCCCTGCCATAGTTGAACCTCTCTGTGGTCCAAAACTTCAACAATGAATCCTAATATACTGCCAAATTCAATTAACAGAAAATTGAAATACAGCAATGGGTTTAAAGTTTAGAAATAGAATACATAGTAATTTAGAAATACTAAAAAAAAAAAAGAATAAATTGGTGTATTAATAAAATGAAAAATATTATTAAGCTTTGTTTCTAATGTTTTGCCTTTCATCCCTGTAATAGGTGTTGCCCTGTATGTACAGTGGCAAGGCAGTTTCATTTCTTCCTCAGTGTCTACATCCTTTCTTTTTTTTTTCTTCTAATTTTAAATTTTGTCTTCAAAAAAGTTTTAGATCACAGTAATTCACATACACAATAGAGGGGACTCCCAGATATACAACATCAAATCCTTTTCCCAGCAATGATCTCTTTACATGTTATATTTGCTGCAATTGATGTACAAATTTTGAAACATAGCTATCAAACATGGTTCCATTTTGTTTTACATTATTGTTTATATTTTAGACTGTGCAAATTTCTAAATTTTTAGTTTCCTTATGTTTTACATTATAGTTTACATTTTAGTTTATAGGCTTTTATACACTTTAGATGTAAGTTGACATGTCCATCATTCCATGATCTTGTGGAGCACTTCCATTGCCCCCCAGTTCCCTCCTTCCATCCATGCTATACCTCTCCCCCCCTCCCCTCAGGGCACACCGTGACACTCTATCTTCACTACTTGAGGAACCAGATTTTCAGATACTCCAACAGTGCTGAGGGCTTGACATACTAGACTGCCCTAACTAATTGGGGGCCAGTGATCCTCTCGAGAGACACAATTCCCTCTCTTTGGGAACATCAGGTCTCCCCAGGATGTGGGTACATCTTCACACTCATTGTATGGGTCTCCACCCAATGATATAACACATCATGACAAAATTAGCACTCACATACTCCCTAGAAGCTTGCCCCTGTACGAGATGCCCCCCTTAAGCACCTTAAACATGTAATCCTTCCTTATTATATTTTCTAAAGAGTTTTCTCAACAGTATACTTTCAAACATATACCTGACATTCTCCCATATTCAATGGTTCCCCCCAGCCCTCCCCCCAATTCCTTGGGTCATCTCACCCATCCTCCCAACCCTAGCCCAACTTAAGCTCACAAAGCCCCACCCAACGATATCCCTATGCCCCCATCTTATCCCTTTCCTGTACAAATACTTACCTCCACCCATGTACGTATCAGCTCGCATCCTTCCTCACACCACCACCCCCCAGATTCTTTTAAGCTTATCTTCCAGTCTTTAGCTCTCTGAGACAGCTTGGTTTGCTTGTTTCATCAGAGAGGTCATGCTGTATTTGTCCGTCAATGCCTGGCTTGCTTCACTCAGCATAAGGTCCACAAGATTCATCCATGTTGTTGCATGTGTTTGTACTGCACTCCTTCTTACAGTGAAGTAGTATTCCATTGTATCACTGTATGTATACATCACATTTTATTTATCCATCATCCATTGATGGGCATTTGGGTTGATTCCAACTTTTGGCAATAGTGTATAATGCTGCTATGAACATTGTGTGTACATATATCAGTTTGGGTCCTTATTTTCAGATCTTCTGGGTATATGCCCAGCAGTGGAATTGCTGGCCATATGGTAAATCTAGAGCTAACTTTTTGAGAAACTGCCAAACAGTCCTCCAGAATGTCTGGATCCTTCTGCATTCCCACAAGCAGTGGATGAGTGTTCCCATTCCTCCACATCCTCTCCAGCACTTGTAGTCTTCTGTTTTTTTGATAGCTGCCAGTCTTATGGAAGTAAGATGGTATCTCATTGTAGTTTTGATTTGCATTTCCCTAATAGCTAGTGATTTTGAGCATTTTTTTCAGTGCTTTTTAGCCATTTGTACTTCTTCTTTGGAGAAGCATCTGTTCAAATATTTTTCCCATTTTTTTAAATGGGTTGTCTTTTTATTTTCAAGATATAGAAGTTCTTTATATATGCAGGATATAAGTCTCTTATCAGATATATGGTTACCAAATATTTTCTCCCATTGTGTAGGCCTCTTTTTTAAATTTTTTTGTCTTTATTCATTTTTTAAAAATATTACATTAAAAAAATATGAGGTTCCTATATACCCCCCACCCCCCTCAACCCACTACTCCCCCCATAGCAACATTCTCCTCCATCATCATGACACATTCATTGCATTTGGTGAATACACCTCTGAGCATCACTGCACCTCATAGTCAATGGTCCACATCATAGCCCACACTCTCCCACGTTCCATCCAGTGGGCCATGGGAGGACCTACAATGTCCAGTAATTGTCCCTGCAGCACCACCCAGGACAACTCCAAGTCCCAAAAATGCCTCCATATCTCATCTCTTCCTCCCATTCCCCACACCCAGCAGCCACCATGGCCACTTTCTCCACACCAATGCCACATTTTCTTCGATTACTAATCATGATAGTTCATGAATAGAATATCAGTAAGTCCACTCTAATCCATATTCTATTCTTCCATCCTGTGGACCTTGGCTTGGTTGTGTCCATTCCACATCTATGTCAAGAGGGGGCTTAGATTCTACATGGATGCTGGGTGCAGTCCTCCTGCTTTCAGTTGTAGGCACTCTTGGCTCCATGGTGTGGTGGTTGACCTTCTTCAACTCCATGTTAGCTGAGTGGGGTAAGTCCAATAAACCAGAGTGTAGGAGCTGAAGTCTGTTGAGGCTCAGGGCCTGGCTATCATATGGTCAGTCCAGAGATTCAGATCCCCTGGGTATATATTAAACCCCAGCCCCAACTACAATTCTGGTAAAGTAACAAGAAAAGCTCGTGAAAAGAGATCACATCTGAGTCCAGCTCCATCACACAGAAACACCAGCTCCAAAGAAGGGCCGACTGACATGGCACTGAATTCCATCTGTGTGTAGGCCTCTTTTCACTTTCATGACAAACTCCTTTGAGATGCAAAAGGCTTTAATTTTGAGGAAGTCCTATTTATCTATTTGTTCTTTTGCTGCTTGTGCTTCAGGTGTGAAGTTCATGAAGCCATTTCCTATTACAAGTTCCTGTAGAAGCTTCCCTACATTGTTTTCCAAGGTCTTTATGGTCTTGGCTCTTACATTTAGGTCTTTGATCCATCTTTTTTTTTTTTACTAGACTTTTTTTTAAGATTTATTTTATTTATTTCTCTTCCCTTCCCCCCTCCTCGTGCCCCAGTTGTCTGTTCTCTGTGTCCATTTTGCTGCATGTTCTTTTGTTTGCATCGGTTGTCAGTGGCATGGTAATCTGTGTTTCTTTTTGTTGCATCATCTTGCTGCATCAACTCTCCATGTGTGTGGCAGCATTCCTGGGCAGGCTGAACTTTCTTTCATGCTGGGCGGCTCTCCTTTCAGGGCTCACTCCTTGCGCGTGGGGCTCCCCTATGCAGAAGACACCCATGCATGCATAAGCACTGCACGTGGGCCAGCTCCACATGGGTCAAGGAGGCCCAGGATTTGAACTGCGGACCTCCCATGTGGTAGACGGACTCCCTATCTATTGGGCCAAGTCTGTTTCCATCTTTGATCCATCTTGAGTTGATTTTTGTATAAGGTGTGAGATGGTAATCCTCTTTCCTTCTTTCGTATATGGATATCCAATTCTCTAGACACCATTTGTTGAAGAGGCCATTCTCTCCCAGTTGAGTGGGCTTGGTGGCTTTGTTGAATATCAGATGACTGTATATATGAGAATCTATATCAGAACTCTCAATTTGGTTCCATTGGTCTGTGTGACTATCCTTGTGCCAATACCATGCCATTTTCACTACTGTAGCTTTGTAGTATGTTTTGAAGTCTGGTAGTGTGATTTCTCTAGTTTCATTTTTCTTTTTCAATATGTCTTTGGCTACTCGGGGCCTCTTTCCTTTCCAAATAATTTCATAGTTAGTTTTTCTAGTTTATTTTAAAAATGCTGTGTTGATTTTTATTGGAATAGCATTGAATGTGTAGATCACTTTTGGTAGGATAGACATCTTAATAATATTTAGTCTTCCTATCCATTAACAGGGAACATTCTTCCATTTGTTTAACTCTTCTTTGATTTCCTTGAACAGTTTGGTGCAGTTTTCTGTGTATAAGTCCTTTACATCTTTGGTTAAATTTATTCCTAGGTATTTGATTTTTTAAATTTACTATTTAAATGGTATTTGTTTCTTGATTTCCTCCTCAGATTGCTCATCATTGGTGTACAGAAATGCTACTGATTTTTGTGCATTTATCTTATACTCTGTGACTTTACTGAACTCATTTGTAAGTTCTAGAAGCTTTGTTGTAGACTTCTCAGGGCTTTCTATGTATAGGATCGTGTCATCTGCAAATTAGTGAAGTTTTTACTTCTTTTCCTATTTGGATACCTGTTATGTCTGGGTCTTGACTCAGTGCTTGAGCAAGTACTTCTAACACAATGTTAAATAGAAGGGGTGATAGTGGGCATCCTTGTCTTGTTCCTGATCTCAGAGGGAAAGATTTTAGGATTTCACCCTTGTAAAAGATGTTAGCTGTGGGTTTTTCATATATACCCTTTATTATGTTCACTAAGTTTCCTTCTATTCCTATCTTTTGCAGTGTTTTTATCAAGAAAGGGTGCTGTATTTTGTCAAATGCTTTTTCTGCATCTATAGATATGATCATGTGATTTTTTCCCTTCAATCTATTTATATGGTGTATTACATTGATTGATTTCCTTATGTTGAACCATCCTTGCATACCAGGAATGAAGCCCACTTGTTCACGGTGTATAATTTATTTAATGTGTTGTTGAATATGTTTAGCAAGTATTTTATTGAGGATTTTCACATCTAGGTTCATTAGAGAGATTGGTCTGTAATTTTCCTTTTTTGTGGTGACTTTGTTTGGCTTTGGTATTAGGGTAATGTTGGCATCATAAAATGAATTAGGCAATGTTCCTTCTATTTCAATTTTTTGGAAGAGTTTAAGTGAAATTTGTGTTATTTCTTTCCAGAATGTTTGGTAGAATTCACCTGTGAAGCCATCTGCCCCAGGGCTCGTCTTAGTTGGGAGATTTTTAATGACTGATTCTGTCTCTTTACTTGTGATTGGTTTGTTGAAATCATTGATATCTTCTTTTGTCAATGTAGGTTGCTTATGTGCTTCTAGGAATTTGTCCATTTTCTCTTAATTGTCTTTCTTGCTGGAATATAGTTTTCCAAAGTATCCTCTTATGATAGTCTTTATTTCAGTGGGGTCAGTGGTGATATCACCCTTCTCATTTCTTATTTTGTGTATTTGCATCTTCTCTTTTTTTTTTTCTTTGTTAGTCTAGCAAAGGGTTTGTCAATTTTATTGATCTTCTCAAAGAACCAGCCTTTGTTTTATTTTTTTTAGTGCTTTCCTATTTTCTATTTCATTTAGTTCTGCTCTGATCTTTGTTCTTTCTTTTGTCTTTCTTTGGGGTTAGTTTGTTGTTTTATTACTAATTCCTCCAATTGTTCAGTTGGTTCTTCAATTTTAGCTCTTTCTTCTTTTTTGATGTATGAATTTATGCCTTTGAATTTCCCTCTCGGTACAGCTTTTGCTGCATCCCATTAGTTTTATATGTTGTGTTATAATTTTCATTAGTTTCAAAGTAGTTATTGATTTCTGTTGAGATTTCCTCCTGGACCCACTGTTTTTTTTAAGAGTTTGTTGTTTAACTTCCATATCTTGGTGCCAAATCTGGGCCTCTGGCCCTTGCAGCTTCACTCCACTATGGTTAGAGAAATTATTTTGTATGATTTTGATTTTTCTGAATTCATTGAGACTTTCTTTGTGGAGTAGCATATGCTCTATCTTGGAGAATGATCTATGTGCACTTGAGAAAAATGTATATCCTGCTGTATTTGGGTGTAATGTTCTGTATATGTCAGATCATCTAATATATTGTTCAGTCTTTGTTTCTTTATTGATTTTCTTTTGAGATATTCTGTCCAATGGCAATAGTGGTGTGTTAAGTTCCCCCACTATAACTGTAGAAGCATCTATTCCTTCACTTAGATTCTCCAATGTTTGCTTCACATTCTTGGAGGCACCCTTGTTAGGGGCATAAATATTTATGATTGTTTGTTCTTCTTGAAAGATTATCCCTTTCACTAATATGTAGTGTCCATCTTTGTCTCTCACAACAGTTTTGCATTTAAAGTCTATTTTTTTTCTGACATTAATATAGCTACACCTGCCCTTTTTTGGTTATTGTTTGCCTGTAAGATTGTTTTCCAGCCATTCACTTTCAACCTCCTTGAATCCCTGGGTCTAAGATGAGTTTCTTATAGACAACATATAGATGGGTCATATTTCCTTATCCAATCTTCCAATCTGTGTCTCTTAACAGGTGAATTTAATCCCTTGACATTTAGTGTTATTTTTAAGCAATTATTTATATTAGACATGCTTTCTTTGGATTTGTGTTTGTCTTGTGTTGTTTGATTTTTTTTCTCTTTTTGTAGTTTTAGTTGTTCATACACTTTCCTCCAACTCTGTCTCTCCTGTTTTTTTCTTTCCTCCTGCAGAACTCCCTTTAGTATTTCTTGAAGGGCAGGATTCTTGTTGGCATACTCTCTTAGTTTCTGTTTATCTGTGAATATTTTGAACTCTCCATCATTTTTGAATGCTAGCTTTGCTGGATAGAGTATTCTTGGTTGGAAATTCCTTTCTTTTAGTACCTTGACTATGTCATACCACTGCCTTCTTGCCTCCATGGTTTTAGATGAGAGATCAGCACTTAATCTTATGGAGCCTTCCTTGTATGTGATGGTTCTCTTTTCTCTTGCTGCTTTTAGTATTTTCTCTTTGTCCTGTGTATTGGATAATTTGACAAGTGTGTGTCTTGGGATAGGCCTGTTGGGATTTATGCAGTTTGGGGTGCATTGAGTTTCCTGGACATGTACATGCATCTCCCTCAATTGGTTTTGGAAGTTTTCAGCCATTATTTCCTCCAACACCCCTTCTGCCCCCTTTCCCTTCTCTTCACCTTCTGGGATGCATATAATGCATATGTTTGTGTGTTTTGCATTGTCATTCAGGTCCCTAAGTCCCTGCTGGATTTTTTTCTATCTTTTTATCAATTAATTCTACCATCTGTTTGATTTCAGATGTACTGTCTTCCACATCACTAATTCTTTCCTCTGCCCCTTCAAATCTGCTGTTATTTGCTGAGAGTGTATTTTTTATTTCTTGGATTGTGCTTTTGATCCCCATCATCTCTGTGATCTTTTTGTGCATGATCACAATTTCTTCTGTATGCTCTCCAAGTGTTTTCTTTTTTTTTAAGTTATTTTTTATTTATTTCTCTCCCCTCCCCCCCCCCCAGTTGCCTGCTCTCTGTGCCCATTCACTGTGTGTTCCTCTGTGACCGCTTCTATCCTTATCAGCAGCACTGGGAATCTGTGTTTCTTTTTATTGTATCATCTTGTTGTGTCACCTCTCCGTGTGTGCAGTGCCATTCTCAGGCAGGCCACACTTTCTTTCATGCTGGGTGGCCCTCCCTACAGGGCACACTCCTTGTGCATGGGGCTCCCCTACACGGGGTCACCCCTGCATGGCACGGAACTCCTTGCGCGCATCAGCACTGTGCATGGGCCAGCTCTACACGGGTCAAGAAGGCCTGGGGTTTGAACCCTGGACCTCCCATGTGGTAGGCAGATGCCCTATCCATTGGGCCATGTATGCTTCCCAAGTATTTTCTTAATATGCTTAATCTCTTCCTTCCCTTCATTGAATTGGTCCATGATACATATTTTGAGCACTTTTTTTTTTAATTTTTTTTTTAAAGATTTATTTATTTATTTAATTTCCCCCCCTCCCCTGGTTGTCTGTTCTTGGTGTCCATTTGCTGCATCTTGTTTCTTTGTCCGCTTCTGTTGTCGTCAGCGGCACAGGAAGTGTGGGCGGCACCATTCCTGGGCAGGCTGCTCTTTCTTTTCATGCTGGGCGGCTCTCCTCACGGGCGCACTCTTGCGTGTGGGGCTCCCCCACGCGGGGGACACCTTTGCGTGGCACGGCACTCCTTGCGCGCATCAGCACTGTGCATGGCCAGCTCCACACGGGTCAAGGAGGCCCGGGGTTTGAACCGCGGACCTCCCATGTGGTAGACGGACGCCCTAACCACTGGGCCAAAGTCCATTTCCCCTGTTTTGAGCACTTTAATTACTTGTTTGATGTCCCACTTCTCTTCCTGGTTTTTAGTTTGTTCATTGTATTGGCTATGTTTTCCTGATTATTGGTACAATCTGTAGTTTTTTGTTGCTGTCTGGTCATCATTTTATCTTGTTGGGTTTATTCTGTTGATCATCTTCTTATTCTAGTCTTGGGGGTTAATTAGTTGTTTTTGTGTGCATGTTATTCTTCTCTTTGTCACTTTTTTCATCTTATTCTATTTCCTTGTTGTTGGCTAAGTTCTCTTGAAGGAAAATATTAGGTCCAGAGAAAGCAAAAGGGCTAAGAAAAGAAAAATATAATAGTAGGATTCATAGTGAATGTTAGCAAGAGAACCATGTGAGATCTAGGAGAATGGATATAGAACTCATGGAAGTTGTGTATGGTTATAACAGTAAAAAAGCGGAGTACCTATAATGAGATATTAAACTGAATATGGGGAGGAATATACTATTAATTAAAAGGTCAATGTGGGCAGAAGAGAGGGAAAAAGAAAAGAGAACAATAATATGAAGAGTGAATAAATGATAGAAAACAGATTAGAGGTATTAGAGATAAAAAGTCAGAAATACTGGAGGCTAAACAGAGAGAGGTGGAATGTAAGAGAAACAATAAATGGTGGAGTAGAGAATGATGTAAAGGAAAGTGGATAGCATTGGTAGCCAAAATCAGTACACACAGAAAAGGGAAAATCGAAGATGAAGAAGCACAGCAAGTAAGAAATGTTGCCTGCAGCACTAATATAAAAAAAGAAAAAAGGGGAAAAAAGGAGAAAGAGAGAAGAAGAAAAAGCAGAGCAAGAAAAAGAGAAGGGAGAAAAAAGAAAAAGAGAAAAAGGGCAGTGGGGGGGAGGGGGGAAAGAGGATGAAAAAACAAGAAAACAAAGCAACAAAAAAGACCAGACAAGGCCTCAGACAAAGAATCCTCTTTGTAATTGAATAAACTGCTTAGGAGTCTGACCTTCCTCCTTTCTCCCTTACTCACTTCCCTCTCTCCCAAGGCAGCAGAAAGGCTGTGTGAGGGCTCCTGTAGGAAATTCAAATGGGCCCCTGGTGAACCAACTCACCTGAGAAAATAATGACTCTTATTTTCTTGAGCGAGCACCCACCCCTTGCCAGGAACCCTAAATATGCTATTGGAAGCCTGTAAAGCACATCCTACTATCCCTCTCCCTTAGGTGTGCTACAAGGGGGCTGGTTAATTTTCTGACTCTACCTTCTCCCAGACCAAGTTTCCTATCCCAGGGCATTTAGGTAATTTGGGCTCTCTCACCAGATTCACCTCTTCTCTCTTCCTAGGCTCTCTCCAAGTCAGTTAACATGCTCCTCCAAACTCAATAAAAGGGGGGGACCAGAAAATTGAACCTGCACTCCTTGACCCCTCTGCACCTCCCACCTAAACTCTCCCACTCCCAGAGTTAGTCTGTGCCTGGAGGGGTAAGGCAATGCCAGATTTCCGGGAGTGTTGGGCTTGGGAAACAGAGGTCCAGAAGAATGTGGATTCGGGGTATGTAGGTCTGTGAAACATGGGCTGCAGGTGTTCAGGGGACACAGGCTTGGGGTTCACACATTTGGGAAACATGGGGCTTGGAAACTCCATCCTATGACCGGCAGTTCTCAGTGACCGCCGCAGCTCTTAGCCCTATGGAGAAGGATTTACCCTCCCATGGCTCCCGAGTTCAGTGTTAGAAACCCGCAGTTCTACCTTGAGCAAACACCAATTCTGCTGCAGTCTCGCCAGATCCATGTCCAGACACCTCCTGCCCTGCATGTTCCTGAAATAGTCTGCGGTAGGACTCTGTCACCACACAGTCAGTCTTTCGTAAGAGAGATGATGACAATGTACTTACTCAGAAGCCATCTTGCCCACCTCCTGTACATTTCTCCTACTATTTTTAAAAATGCCTTTTCATTTTGTTTTTTTATTTAACTTTATTTTGTATATTTAATAATTGAAAATAAAAAGAAAATGAGTTAAATAAAAACATACATTTCTCAGTTAAATGTACTTGATACATGTTTTTTTGAATCACACAATATATTACACAATATATTTGGTTCACAGTAACACAATCATACAATTTTTGTCCTTTTATGCCTGTCTTGCTTTGCTCAACATTATGTCCTCCAGGTTCATCCATGTTTGTTTGTTTGTTGCCCAGCTGGCACATTTATTAACATTAAACACAAGACCTTTCTCTTTCCCACAGCAGAAAGCCACACACACGAAGTCACAGTTCCCTGAAGCAGGGTACCCTCTGCCCCATTTCTGCAACAGGTTCAGGCCTTGGCAGTAACCTGCATTGCTCCCGGGCTATGAGAAGCTGAACCTTTTGGCTCATCATCTCCACAACAACCTGTTTCATGACATGCTTCTGCAGAGCTGGTTGGATTTTCTCCATCTGCTTGGTGAGGACACCTCTCTTCCTCCTGAAGAAGTCCTTCACATCCTCAGCTATCTTCTCTCCATCGTAGCCAGTTCCCACTTCCAGGAGCACATGTTCCATGCCATGTAGCTTCCCAGGGACAGACACAGAACTAGTTAATGGAATGAGTAATTTTTCCCCTCATTGCTCTTATTGAGCACATTCAGACAGTCCTTGGCTTCCACATACTCAGTACCATCTTGAGCTGGACAAAGAACGTAGATAGAAACTCCAATTCCTGGTCCAGCTGATTCTTGAGCATTTCTAGTTGCAGCAGGATCAACTCTGTGATGTTAATGGATTGCGCCATGATGGTAATAAGGACTATTTACAACTTTATTTCTTCTTACAGCGACATAATATTCCATCCTGTGAATATACCACAGTTTCTTTATCCATTCATCACTTGATGGACACCTGGGTTGTAAAACTGCCTTTTCTTGATTTGTCACTCATCCAGTTACTGCAATCCTTTAACTGTTTTCTGGAGTTTTAAGGAAGATGACTCTAGCAGTTTTTGCTAGTTGTTCAAAGATTCTGTGGGGGTCATGGCACCCTGAAGCATCTTGGTGAACTGGAAGTCAGCAACACCTTTTAACTTTTTTTTTTTTTAATGATGGAAAAAAATCAAAAGAGGAATACTATTTCATGGCATGTGAAAATTTTATGAAATTCAAATTTCAGTGACCATAAAGTTTTTTTGCTTTATTAGAACACAGCCACACCTATTCATTTACACTCTATCTATGGCTGCTTTTGTGATTAAAAAAAAAAAAAGTAGAATTGGGTAGTCATGACAAAGATTGCACAGCCATAAGGATGAAAGAATTTACTTTCTGATCCTTCCCAGAAAAAGACTGCTAATTCCTGATTAAGAAGTTACAAAGAGAAGCAGATGTGGCTCAAGCAACTGGGCTCCCGTCTCCCATATGGGAGGTCCAGGGTTTGATTCCTGGGGCTTCCTGGTAAAGGCAAGCTGGCCTGCACAGCAAGCTGGCCCATGCAGAGTGCTGGCCCACACAGGAGTTCTGGCACGAGTGGAGCCAGATGATGCAACAAAAAGAGACACAGAGACGAGACAAGAGACACAGCAGATCAAGGAGCTGAGGTGGTGCAAGAGATTGAGCACCTCTCTCCCACTGCAGAAGGTCCCAGGATCAGTTCCCAGTGCCGCCTAAGGAGAAGACAGACACAGAAGAAAACACAGTGAGTGGACACAGAGAGCAGATCATGGGGCAGAGAGTGGGGGTAGAAATAAATAAATAAATAAATAAAGTTACAGAGTTGAAGTATTTAAACAGTGCTCAGCAGAAGCCATACATAAAGCAAAAGTAGACAAAAAGAATTTGCTGGAGGGAAGCGGGCTTGGCCCAGTGGTTAGGGCGTCCGTCTACCACATGGGAGGTCCGCGGTTCAAACCCCGGGCCTCCTTGATCCGTGTGGAGCTGGTCCACGCACAGTGCTGATGCGCGCAAGGAATGTCCTGCCACGCAGGGGTGTCCCCCGCGTAGGGGAGCCCCACGCACAAGGAGTGCGCCCTGTAAGGAGAGCCGCCCAGTGCAAAAGAAAGTGCAGCCTGCCCAGGAATGGTGGCGCTGATGACAACAGAAGCGGACAAAGAAACAAGACACAGCAAATAGACACAGAGAACAGACAACCGGGGGAGGGGGGGAATTAAATAAATAAATAAATCTTTAAAAAAAAAAAAAGAATTTGCTGGAGAGAGAAGGTGGAGGTGACCTTGCACAGCAGCTGCAGTGCCACCAAGCCAGGCACTGCATGAATGGAAGATTGCCAGGGCACCCTCCCAGTTACGGGTCAGCAGCTGGCAGGAAGCCGTTAGCCAAGCCCTGCAAGGCAGCCAGGGGTTCAATGCGTGCCTCGCTCCTCCTGCCATTTGGGTATCTTTATTCCTGCTGGCTGACCCCATGATCTAAGCTGGGCCCCTGTGAGTCTGTCACCTGACTCTGTCTTCCTCAGAGCACTAAAATAATACCATTTAGTGCCTTGTTTTGGCTGTATGCTGTCCACCTCCCCCATGAGCTCCAGGAGTAATGGGAACAGGGATATGTATGTCCATCGTGTTCACTGCCTGAACCTCAGCACCTAGTCCAGACGTCGTGGGTGCCTGCTGAGTGAGTTAATGACATATGCAATGAAATACTGGCTTGGGATGGAGATGGAGCAGGCCCACAGGACACGTGGACAGATGTCGGGTCCACAAGGTTGCCAGCCCACTGGGACCACTTGGTGACTCCTCAAAATGGAGCTGAGATCTGCGTCCCTACTATGGCCTGTACCTGAAATCAGGGAGCAAAGCCTGCACAAAGCCAGCGAGGCCCAAAGCTCCTAACCCCTCAGGCCCCAGACCAGTACAGGCTCTGTGGAGGCTGCTCAGGCAGAGGAAGCTCCCCGTTTCAGGGGCAAACAGGCCTGGGGGAGCCTCCCAGTTCTGCCAGGACCACGCTGGGACAAAAGGACCCTTCTCAGGTCTGCAGGTGGGTTAAGCTTCAGGAAAAGCCTGTCTGAGCTCACCACACGGGAAGAGCAGAGGCTCAACTGAACACTGCCCTTCCCCCACCACCTCCGGCCTGCATCCGCGGCTCCTTGCGGCACTTCACTCTTAACTATGGAACCCACCGTCTTAAAACGTATTCGGACTCTACGATCTACCCCAGGTGCCCTGTCCCCTCCGCAACGTGAGCCGGCGCGGCAGGCCTGCAGGGCTCGGCGGGAGAAGGCGCGCCCGTTCCTCACGCGCGCACCGCCTCAGCACGGCGGTAGGCGGCTTCCTCCCCCGGGATCCCTCCGCGGCCCGCCGACCCCACGGCCCCTCCCGCCACGCGCCGCGCGCAGGTTCCCAACGCTCTCGCGCGGGCCCCAAGCCCTGCGGTCGCCATAGCAACGCCAGGCCGCCCCCCAACCGGCCCCCGGCCCAGCGCGCTCCCGCTGGGCCCCGCCCGCGGCGTCCGGACGCGCTGCGCGCGCAGCCCCGCCCCGTCGCGATAGCAACGACGGCTGAGGTTCTGATTGGCCGCGAGCCGCAAGCGCCCTCCCGGCTCCTCCCGCCAGGCCTGCGGCCGGGGGCGGGCCCAGGTGCTGTAGCCGCAGCAGACGCGCTCTGGCCGCCCCGCGGTGCGCGTCTGTCGGCCCGCGCGCCGCCGCCCAGCGCGGGCTCCCCTGCTCCCTGGCCCTCCGGCCGAAGGACGGTTCCCCTGGCCAGGGTCTCCCACCCCCTGAGGGGAGGCAGGCGAGGGCCCCCGCAGGACCGGCGAGGAGGCGGGGACCGCGCCCAGGGAGGGCTGGGGGCCCTGGGGCCCGCGGGCGTGGGGCCGGGGGCAATGCAGTCGGCGCACGGGGTCGGCTTCCAGCCCCTCTCTGACGTCACCTTCCATGCGGGCTCCCTCCCATCTCGTCCGGAGCACCCCGGAATTTCCCGGCAGACAGGGACAGGCAGGAGCCCTGGGTCCTGGACACCGTGCCACCCTGGAGCTGGCTGCCCCCAGGGCGCCGTTCGCCGGCACAGAGGCCAGGGGCAGGGGGCTTCCAGCACAGCAGGGGTGGGCAGAGGGAGGGCACAGCTCCGGGACCCGGGGAGGAGGAGATGGGGCCCCGTGGCCACGGAGACCTGTGGGCAGGCGGGGAGGAGTCCGCCGTGGTCTGGGCCTGGGTGGTCTCGGGGCAGCCGTGCTGGTCAGGGACACTGGGCGGGCAGGCGCGCTCCCGGCTCCATGGCTCTGTCATCAGCCTCGTTTTACGGGCTCCTGGGTGAGAGGGTTGAAAAGCCTGATGTCTGGGATGGGGGAGGGGGAAGGCGGGGAGGGGCCTGAAGCTGGTTAGGGCAGGGTGGGAGGGAAGCAGGCCCAGCCACTGCCCCCAGCCACGGCCTCGCGGCCCCAAGTCCCCCTTGTGCAGGCTCTGCCCCAGCTTCGATGTCAGCTGCCATTTCTCCTAGTGTCCTTGAGAATCCAGGCCTGAGGTCCCTACTCTGGGCAGCCTTCTCTGACCACCCCCAAGCAGGCCGCATCTTCTCCTGCTCATCAGTCAGGGGCTCCTTCCTGACGTCATATCAGAGCCCGTCTAAGCCAAGTCCACTCCACGAAACCTACCCCAGCCTGGAGGAGGCCCTCCGAAGAGAGCCAGGTCCTAATCTTGGAACCTGCGGGTGTCGCGTTATATGGCAAAATGGTTCAATTAAGGGTCTTGAGCTGGGGGGACTGTGCTGGCACAATAAATCAAGGGGGTCCTATTATAAGAGAAAGAGGGAGGCCGGGGAATCTGAGACAGATTCGAAGAAGCTACTTGCTGGCTTTAAAGGTGGAGGAAGGAAGCCCCTGGCACTGGAGAAGCCAAGGCCAGTTCTGCCGCCAGGATTTTGCAGCCTCCTGTCAACACCTGGAATCTAGCTCAGTGAGATTATTTTGGACTTCTGGTCTTAAGTGAGAAAATAAATTTGAGTTTCAAGCCACCAAGTTGGGAAATGATTACAGGCTGCCCACCCTTCCCCTCTCCTCCGGTGAAGCTGGGCTGACCATCCAATGACCCAGTGTGATGGTTTGAGCCCTGTGGGTGATGCGGGCCTAGAACTGGTCTGGGAAGCCACTCTCCGCACCCTGACGTTCCTCCTCTGGCTTTCCACCTTTTCAGCAGTAACTCACAACAGACCTTGCTCTGCAGACATGCCTGGGCCCAGGGAGGCTGGAAGCCCAGGGAGCCTCGCAGGGCCCCGGGCATTCCCAGACTGCCTATCAGTCACTCCCCAGATTCCCATAAGCAACCACTGTATGCTGGACACAGAGGACACACAGGTAAACAAACTGGACAGAAGCCTCCAACCCTGGAGGAGTCATGTTTCTCTCCTGGGTGCTCCTCCCCAACACACAGTGCCCCGACCCTAGGTGAGGTGAGCTCCAGGGCCTGTGGGGAGATGGGGGATTGGGTCCAGCCTGTACAGAGGGCAGTTGCCGTCTACCCCACTCTGACTAACCTGGAAAGGTTTCTAGGAAGAAGACAAGGATGCAGGCTGCTGTCCATGGGGAGGACCACCAGGCCTCAGCTAGGGGACAGCTGGAGGGGATGGTGGGGAGGGGCTGTGGGGAGGCCTAGAGGAGGAGGTGCAGGAGCTGGCCCCAGGAAGTTTATGAGTGGAGTTATAGGGACGACGGCTCTGGTGGCTGGGGGGAGGGGCAGTGGTTCAGGAACCGCCACCCCCACATCGCATCCGCTGTCTGGCCTCTCGGGCGCCCTTGGCCATTCTGAGCTGTGGGGACCGCAGCTATGGCCCAGCGTACTGAGGGGATCCCAGAGGCCATGACCTGTGGGGGAAGTCAAGGTTTCAGGAGGGGAGTGGGCCTCAGGATGGGGCAGGAGCCTTTGAGATTCCTGCCCTGTCTGGCCACCCCAGCCATACAGGTGTGCACAGTGGTGACTGTCCACCTGGGATCAGCGTGGGGATGGCTGGGTCCCAGCCAGGTCCAGCCCGCCGGCAGCAGGGCAGGACATAGAGCCAACAGGGCAGAGGCTGTGGAGAGTGGTTGCAGGAAGAGCAGCCGTGCCCCGCTCCAAAGGGGAGGCTCCCCGCAGCCACGGTGGTGAGACCAAGGCCAGAACCTCCAACCCTGCTACCAGTGGACACTGCCCCAGGGCTCTGCAGCAGCCCTAACTGGGGGTGCCCCCAGCACGACCCTGCTCAGACTATCAGTCAGGACTGCCGTCCCATGAATCCGTGCTAGGACCGCGGTGCTAGCGCTCCTGTGGGACCCACGGCGGCCCGGGTGAGGGGTCCCCAAGGTCCCAGTGGGGAGGACAGGTGCGAAGGTGAGGTGAGGGAGCTGAGGTTGGTGGAAGGGGACCGCGAGGGGGAGGGGAGAGGTGACGCCCAGGCCCCCAGGCACCTGTTTATTCGGCCCTCCACCGTCGCCTCCCGCCCTGCGCCCGGGGGAACCCCCTGGGGCCAGCCGCTGACCCCCACGTGTGGTCCAAACCCCAGTCCAGTCCCCTCTCAGTCTCTGCCGGGCTCTCCGGGTCTCCCTCGGGGTCCCGAGCGTCCTCCGCCGCCCCTGACCAGGCGTCCTCTAGGTCGGGGCGCGCGGAGCCCGGCGTCCAGGCGTGGGTCCAGGGTGCCCCGGGCGTGGGCCGCGGCGGGAACCAGAAGCCGGGCGCCGGGGCGAGCGCCACAAGCTGCGGCCGTGCCTGGGCGGACGAGGCGGCGTGCGGGATGAGGAAGAAGATGTAGACGCCCGAGACCACGAGGCCCGCGGCCACCAGCACGGCCAGCGCCACGGCCGCGTTGAAGGCCCAGGCCGGGCTGGCCAGCGTCAGGCGGCGCGACAGCGGGCGGCCGAGGCGCAGCGGCGGCGGCGGCGGCGGGCGCGGGGCGCGGGCCTTGCGCGGGCCGGGCGGCGGCCGCAGGTAGAGCAGCCCGCGGCGGCGGTCGAAGCGCACGGAGCCCTGGCGCGTCAGGGGCGCGCGCGCGTCGCGGGGCAGCAGGCCGGGCTGCGTGGGCAGCGCGGGCAGCCCGCGGCGCGGGGCCAGGCGCGTGGGCGCGCGGCACACCGGGCAGGCCACCGCGTCGCCGCCGCCCGCCGTGGCCAGCGACAGGCGTGCCAGGCACTCGAGGCAGAAGACGTGGCCGCAGTCCAGGCGCTTGGGCAGCTTGAAGACGCCGTCGAAGGGCGACACACAGATGAGGCACTCCACTGGGGACGCGGGGGACAGAATGGGGCCTGAGCCCGGGCTGCCGTCGCCCTCCTCCTCCTCATCGTCCTCCCCACTGCCTGGGGAGCGGGGCGCAGAGAGCGAACCCGGAGAGCTGTGGCCGGAGCCCTGGGGGGGCCGGGGACGGTGGAGCCAGGGCGGCCGAGGGCAGGGCATCGGGACCTGCGGGGAGACGCAGTCAGGCAGGGAGGAGGCCGCAGAAGGGAATGGTACTGGGCAGAGCCGGCGTCTGGCACCGGGGGTCGCATGGGGACTCGGGCAGGGCTGGCTGCCAAGGGGGTAGGGGCTATAGCGGAGATGGGGAGGGGAAGGGGAGATCTGGACTTGAGGACCAAGACTAGGGAGGGGCTGGGGTGGGTCCGGCTCTGGGGATTAAAATGAGGGACCCTGGGCTGGACCAGGAGTGGTCTCAGACAAGGTGTCAGACCCCAGGCTAGAGGCTGCCGGGAGGCCCAGGAGACACTCGAGGGGACCAAGTCAGGAGCAGACCTCGGCCAGGCGTGGGGAGGCGAGGGCTGGGAGTGACTTCTGGAAAAACCAGAGACTGGGACACCAGGGGCAGGGAGTCCAGAGGCAGCAGAAAGACCAAAGATGGGAGATTGAGACAGGAAGCCAACAGATAAGCTAGAGAGAAGGGCAGCTGGCCAGGGGGCACCCAGACCATGGGACAGGCTCCCATCTACAGGGATGAACAGCCAGGACTGGGAGCCCAGGGGGTGTCACCGCGTGTGCAGGAGGCTAGGACAGGCTACGGGGCCCTGGCAGCAGAAGCAGCTGACCCCAGCCAGCCCATGGCTACCTTCCTACCTGTTGGTGCGCCTCCTTTCTGGCCAGCCGTGTGTCCCTGCCAGGTCTGACCCCATTTCCAGAGAAACCAGAGGCAGGGTACACGGGGCCCCTCCCCAGGGGTGGGTGCCTTCTGGGACAGGCACCTGCTGTACCAGTCCACCCGCCTGCCCCGCCCCCTGGGCTGTAAACCTGCTTGACCTCAGCCGGATGGCGGGGGTGGCAGACCTGGTGATGGCACAGGCAGCAGGGCAGCCACATCAAAGGGCCTCAAGTGAGCCGGCAAGGGAGCCTGCCAAGACCCTTAAAATGAGGTTTTAGAACCTTGTTTTGTCAAATCCTCCACCAGTGCTCATGAACCCTGGGGGGCCCCAAGCTGCCCTTAGCAGCTCTCCTGTGGCTGGTGGGATGAAGGGGTTCCACCAAGTCCAGGGTGCCAGGGCCTGATCGGCTGTCCCCACCCCCAATGTGGCTGGGCTGGGCAGCTCAAGGACAGCACCGCACAGTGGCAAGAGCCAAGCAGATCCCAGCCTCTACCCCGGGCACCCACCATGCCCCGCCCCATACCGATTCACACGTGCTGGGCACTCAGGCACCACAGACTATCCTGTCTGTGGTCACTGACAACCCCACCCCTCTTGACACCCACCAGGACCCCCCCCTGCCCAGCCAAGCCTACAAGCCTATGGCTCTGGGGTGTCTGAGCCTGAGCCAGCTTGTGCCTCCAGAGCCTCAGGAGTATCCCTCATGACTCCAGGTCCCAGCAGTCTGGTGGAAGTCAGGACCACCAGCAGCCTTGTAGCCCACCCCCACCCCTCCAAAATGAGACAGCAAGCACAGGTGGGCAGAGGGCCCCAAAGGCCGACAGGTTTATTAGGCCACAGCAAGGCCTTCAGCGGTTGGACTTGGCCACACGTTCCAGCTCGTCCTTCTTCTTGATGGCGTAGGAGTTGGAGGAGCCCTGGGAAGAGGCAGACGGTCAGTTCTGGGTGCTAGAAGACCCCCAAAGCCCTGTCTTGAGAACCGCACTCCACTCTGCGCACGCCCTGCTCACCTTGGCTGCGTTAATGAGCTCGTCTGCCAGGCACTCAGCAATGGTCTTGATGTTCCGGAAGGCAGCCTCACGGGCGCCTGTGCACAGCAGCCAGATGGCCTAGGGAGTGCGGGGGGCAGGTTCAGGACAGGAGCCGGGCCCCAGGAGGCAGGACATGGGCCCCTACCCATGGGCCAAGATGCGCCAAAGGCCAGATATCAGCTCCCCCAACTCAGACAGACTGGACCGAAGGATGCTGAGGACAGCTTTCAGAGAGTAACAACGCGAGACACATACAGTGGCCCTGGTGACGGAGACTAGATACAAGGAGCAGCGCTTGGACCCTGAATCAAAAAACTAACAACTGCAAACAACAAACACAGAATCAACAGCTATCGAGGACTCAGACAGGTGCATAAATGTGAACAATGATGGAACATTTGGTACCACTGGAACTGTTTTATATATTATATTATAAATGTTACCTATTGTATTGTGTTAAACATGAGAGTAATAAAACATCCTTGTTCTTAGGACACAATCATTCATAAGTGTTTAAGAGAAAAGGGTTGTTGATGCCAATGACTGAATCCCAAAGGGCTCAGGAAAAAAAAAAAATCACATGCACACATACATACAGTGAATAAAAAGTTACACCTAAATGAAACTGCTCCTCAGCCAAATGTGGCCCAGAGACAGGATCTGCCTGTGTGGGGTGGGAATCCAGGAAGTGTTCCTGAAGGAAGTGACACTCCCAGTAAAGAACGCAGGCAGGGCCGAGCCTTCCCACGCACCAGTCAGGCCCACCTGCTCCTAGTGGCTGTTCCCAGCTCGCCACTCCTCCCATGGCCTCCACACCCACCTGGTTCACGCGACGCAGTGGGGACACGTCCACAGCCTGCCTCCGGACTGTCCCAGCTCGCCCAATGCGTGTAGAGTCTTCCCGGGGGCCACTGTTGATGATGGCATTCACGAGGACCTGCAGGGGGTTCTGAGAGGGAGGAAAATGGTGAGCCCCTGGCCCCTACATACCTTCCTGCAATGGTGGGTGAGCAAGTGGACTGTGGCTTTATTTTCTAAAACTAATTCCTTGGTCCCCCTCCACGCAGGGACAGAGCCCAGGGAGCAGGAGGCCATCAGCTTTGGAGTGTACTAATGCTGTCCCCACCCAGGCCACAGGGCACTACCTCGCCCGTGAGCAGGTGGATGATCTCGAAGGCATGCTTGACGATGCGCACGGTCATGAGCTTCTTGCCGTTGTTGCGGCCATGCATCATCATGGAGTTGGTGAGGCGCTCCACGATGGGGCACTGCGCCTTGCGGAAGCGCTTGGCCGCATAGCGCCCTGCGCTGTGGGGCAAGTACTTGGCATACTTCTCCTTCACCGCAATGTAGTCCTGGGCAGAGGGAGATGGAGGGGCAATGGTCAGGGGTGAGATGGACCTTGGCTGGGACCAGAGGGGAAACGGGGTCCCCAACTGGCACCCAGGGAGCCTCCCAACCACCTGTAGTCCCAGCCAGCTTCCTGGCAGGGTCTTGGTTGTGAGGCCCATCAACCATGAAAGTAATACCTATGGAACTGACCTGACCATACTGCTAAAAAGGTTGCTTCCTGTACATGGGGGCAGAGATAGGGAACTAAACAGATTATGACCCATGACCTTGGTTTTGTTTTGGAACAGCAGTCCTCAGATTGAGCACTCCAGCCATTTGGGCCAGGTAATTCTTTGCTCTGGAAAACTGTCCTTGCACTGTAGCATGTTTAGCACCATCACTGGTCTCTACCCTCTAAACACCAGGAGTACCAATCTCCCCACCCCCCAGTTCTAATGACCAAAAATGCCTCCAGACATTCCAAGGAGTAAAATCACCCCTGGATGAGAACACTTTCAAAGGAATCATTAACAAGGTTACAAATATACATCCCAAAACAATGTCTAGAAAACACTAAAACGCCAACCCAGCATCTGTTACGTGGGTGTAGAGCATGGATCCTGAGGAGCTATGTGCATGCCAGGATCATTGCTATCAATAGTTTCCTTATAAAATGTACTCCAGATTAGTCTGTTGCTTCCACACTAAGAACATCATGCTTCTACAAATTCAAATGACAGGAAAAGCACAACAGTCCAGTATCTACCCTAGCTCCAACAGCAGAAGGGTACTCATGCAGGGCTTGGCACAGTGCAGCAAACACTGAATGTTCCCTGCTGGGGTTTGCTTAAACTGTGCAGCCTCGCAGGGAGGCCCTGTACAACTGTTGAAATCAGAACGAATGCTAGCACCAAGGTAACTTCTGCATCCTCAGGCCCTAGCAGAGACTAGTTCCATGACTGCTTGCTGGACAGAGCAGGCGTCAGCAAAAAATCGTTTGTGGTGCCCAGGGCCCAGAATACATGTAGAAGCTAACAGAAATGTTTTCATTCCTTGTAAAATGAAAAGAGATTAAAAAAAAAAAAAAGGAGCAATCCAGCCTTGATTAAAGATTGTGTCCATCTTTATAGCAACGGGGCTCATGAAACTCCTAACGCAGCCCTAGTGAGGAAATAAGTGTAAAAAGCGTAGAATAAGTTAAATCAAAATTTATCTCTTCAATACGTGGTTGGTGGAACACCTGGGTATCTACATTTAAAAAGGATGAAGCTGGATCTTTCACTTAGAGTGAGTTTTGTGTTAAATGTATCTTACTACAATTATAAAAATAAAGTATGTAACATGTGATGCTTCTCCTGGTGAGGGAATCGTCTCATAACAAAAGCAGTTGTGACCTCTGGACAGGATACAGAATGAGTGGCTTCAGTGGCAGGGACTCTCTGCTGTACTTGTCTTCAATTCTTGACTTAGCAGAACAACTAAAAATTTCAAGTGACACCCGCCCAGAAGATTCCACATCTGCCTGCCCCCTCCTCAACTTTTAACCAGCACCAGAGTGGTCAGCACTGCCCATATCCCCAGCTCGCCAAATCTTCTCTTGGCTATCTAAATGCAAAAGAATGAAGGTGGACCCTTAACGCTTTAAACTTGCCCATGCCACCCCAGCTCCTGGGAAAAGCTCTAAAGCTGCCCACTGCCAACCCCCTCACCTGCAGGGAAATGTCATTGATCTGCACATCATCTGTGCTCCACTTCCCGAAGAGCTTAATGTCAGGGGTCTCCGCCACGGCAGGCGCCGCTGTCTCCCACTCAGTCATCCTGGAGAGAGGGTGGGGGTGGAAGAAGCCCTCATAGCCAAGCCAGCCTCTGCCTCAGCCTTTGACCTGAGGTAGGTCCCATGCTGTGAATTAGGGGCAGACAGGGAATCTAAGCCCACCCAGTGTAACTGCAACTGGAGGTATGAGGCACTAAGGAAGGGATGAACTTCTGGGCCCATCTTTTGGAGTCCTACTAAATACTCAGCTATCAGCAAGAAGCCTGTCACTTAGGACCCCAGGGGCCAAGAAAGTGTAGGCTCCTGTCACGAACGGATCATGCTAATGGTTCAACGGTAACACCAAATGGCCTGCGGGTCCAAACCCAACCGTACCGTTTAAGAGCTCCGTGAGCATACAAGAGTCAACAAACTGCTGAAGACCCAGTTTTCTCATTCGTAAGATACGACCGTTATATGCCACCCAATTATGCGGCATAATCAAGGCAAAGATTCGTGTCGAGCACCAAACAAATTTTTCGGGGCTGCTGTTTATGGGGGGAAGCATAGTACTGAGCAGAAAGTACATCACGTCCTTAAGAAGACAGAAACTTCCTAGCTCAGCATGAAACTTCAGAGCCGCGCTGCGGAGCAATGCTACGCAGGAGGCGAAAACCTGAAAATAACTTTCCTTGCATTTCTGTCGGTTTCCTCTATTCCTCGATTCTCGGAGAGAAGTGAGGCCAAGAATGGGAGGCCCCAGCCTCTGGGCCCGCCTGCGGCTCACAAGGGTACAGGGGCAGTCTCTGGGTGGTCCCTCCGGTCCCCGATCCCGCGGTGGCCTCACCTGCGGGCGCAGCCGGGACGCTTCAGACGCTCGGCGAGCACCACGCGCTGCCCTAGCAGAGACAGGAAGAGGCCGCGCGCCGGGGGCCGACGCCTTTAACTGGACCGAACACTTCCGGGTCAGCGGCGACGACCCATCTGCAAAGTAACCTCATGGAGCCAAAGACCAATCCAAGGCATGAATGCAAAGGAACCCTCAGAACGCACCGCACGCAGCATTCTACGGCGCATGCGCACTTGCAGGAGTAGGAGCCATATGCGTGCCTGGCGGAAGCGTACCATCCAGTACATGCCGGAGCGTGTGGGCACCTGCGCAAGCCCAGAGATCTGCGGGAGGCCGAAGTCGCCGTTATTAATGAGGGCAGAAGTTGGGCCTGCGCTTCCTTTTGTTCCGCTGCCGGGCACATGACGCGAGGTTCGAACGTGGGCAGTCAGTCGGCGGCTCCTCGCTCCCCGCCGCTGTCGCGGCCGCCTCACAGGAACGCGTACGCCGCGAGGCCCGGGCAGAAAGCGGGGCCGAGTGGTCACAACGGCGAGCCCCGGGGCCCGGGCCCTGGGCCCGGGCGGACGTGCGTATGCGCGACTACGCGTGCGGCTCCCGCCTCCCTGCCGCTGGCCCTCGCCCTCCGTTTGGTTCCCGCAGCCCTACATCTCGGGCTCCCGGCCACGGAGAAGGCCTTCTGTCACCCTTGACCCCTCCTCCCACCTCATGCCAGGTTCCTCACTTCCAGCCGCGGCCGCCCGCGCCTCGTGCTCACTCCAGGTGTCCGGCGTGGGGAGGGCAGGGCGCCGGGAGGAAGGGCTTGAGGCCCTCTTGGGGCGGGGGGTTCCCGAGGGCGCGGCTAAAGGTTGCGGGCAAGGCCCTAGGTGAAGGTAGGGCGGGTGGTTTGGGGACGCTCAGGGAGGCGCCTCTTGTCTGCGTTCCCCACAGCCCGCGAGGGGCTGACAGCTTCGTGAATTCGGGGCGCCCGACATGCCGGCTCCAAGCGAGGCTCCGGAGGGCGCCTCTGTCCCTTTGCAGCCGGCCGGTCTCTCCAAAGCCTTTGGGAGCAAGGGCTGAAAGGAGGAAGACTGGTATAAACAGCTTCTCCTCCCCTTCCCCGGGGCTCTTCGCTGGGCTGCTCGGAGACGGGGACAGCCCTGGCCAGAGGCAGACCTGCGAGCGCTAAAGGCCTGCGTGGTGGAAAAGGAGCCCCAGCCTGGATTGGGGGAGGGCTTCCTGCTCAGTGCCTCAGTTTACCCACTGCTTAGGAACCTGCATGCCCCTCCAGTCAACATGTCTCTGGGCCCTAAACCTGCGGGACAGCTTCCACCCACTTCTGTCCATCTGGGGCTTGAGGTGCCATGGGCACTAGGCCAGCACTCCCGCCCACTCCGCAGCCCCCATGTAGTGTGCCAACCAGTGACCCATTTACACCTCCTACATGTCCTGCGTCTCCTAGACCTGGACCTGAGAACCTGGCACAGGCGTGGACTCAGCCCTGATGGGCTTCCCAGCAACACTGACCACTAAGGCCACGCACTCCACCTTGGCCTCTAAGGGGCATCTTGCCCCCTCCTGGATCTGAGGGGCTGAGCACCTGACCCAGGCAAGCCTCCTCTCCAGCCCCATGGCTGAGTTTGTGCTTTTAGACCTGGAGACTCCAGAGAGCTCCCCAAAGAGGAACCTTCCTGGGGCTGGGAAGGAAAGAGGCTCTGAAGACTACCTGGGCAGGGGCTAGACCCGGAGGCCAAGGTCCCCAGGCCCTCCTTACCCCTGCCTTCCATCTTGGTATGTGCACAGCAGCTGGCACTAGGATTTGGGGCTTCCACTGGGGTTGGCGGGGGCTAGGTAGGCCCCTCCCTGGGTCTGGGGAAGGTTCCTGGGTGGGATCTGGCTTAGAGTAAGCAGGGGAGGTGGGGACAGGCAGAGGAACCAGTCATTGTACTGGGTAGCTGCCCTCATGCTCAGCTGGGGTCCAGCATGGGATCCCCACTCTGCCTGAGCCTCAGTTTCCCCCTTAGTATTTAAATGATAACAGAATCAGGCAAGGTAGGTTTGGAGCCTGCAGCCTGCCACGTGTGGGTACTAGGTAATGGCCACCTTTAGACACCTCATGAAAAGGACCTGCTGTGCTGTGGAGGGCAGCCCACAAGGTCTCATGGCCAGGCCCCATGGGTTGGAAAGGGGCACTGCAGTGTTCTCCCTGCCACAGCCAAGGCTCACATGTGACCTGCCAACCCCAGTGTGACCCATCCTCCCCAGGATGCAGGGATGAGATCTGAATCTGACCTTGTGGTCTAGGGCTGCTGGCTCTGTGTTCTTTGAGGTGAAGGGTAGGAGGATCCCTCACCCCCTCTGGTCCTTCTGGGACCTACCTCAGTTTGTTTTTTTTTAAGTTGAGGTGAAGTTCATATAACAAAATTAACCATTCGAAGGTGCACAATTCTATGGCATCTAGCGCTTTCATGATGCTGTTCAACCTTAACCTCTATCCAGTTCCAAAACATTTGTATCCTCCCAAAAGGAAACCCCGTACCTATTAGCAGTCTCTCTTCATCCTCCCTCACACCCCCCCCCTCCCCCCCCCCGCCCAGCTACCACTAGACCACTAGTCTATGGATTTGCCTATTCAGGACATTTCATATAAATGAAATCATACAATATATGGCCTTTTGTGCCTATGGTTTTTTGTGTTTTGTTTTTTTTTCACTGTAGGGTTTTTTCCATTGTAGCACATATTAGTACTTCATTCCTTTTTATGACTGAATATAGTACAATTTGTTTATTCATCCACTCGTTGATGGGCATTTGGGTTGTTTTTCCCTTTTGGCTACTGTTATGTAGTGGTACTGTCAACATCTGTGTACCAGTATGTATGAATACACACCTTGGATTTTGGGGAGTCAGCCTACCCTCACCCTTTCCAGGGGGGTTCTCATGGGCTGACCTACCCACATCTTAAAGGTGATTTGGGAACCAGGCCTGGTCAATCTGACAGCCCTCACTTCGGCCAAGTGACTGACATGGGCTCTCATAGGCTGATGAGAACCCACCTTAGTGGGTCCTTGAGCAGAGGGCAACTTCCAGCCCTTTGGACAAAGGCCTGAGGCTGGCAGGAGGCGTCTTTGCCTACATGTGGCAGTCAAGGTGAACAGAGTCCAGAGATGGAGGGCTCCTGGAGCTGGCTGGAGCTACCCCTGACTTACCCCCTTGCAGAGGCTTGTGTGAACCAGTTTCTACTGTCCCAAACCAAAAATCCTGACACCTCTCCTGCCCTTCACCTGGGGCAGACAGAGGGACGGCCAGAGGGAGGCCCAAGAGAGTGGATGACATCTCAGGGTCACATAGCAAGTGGGGTTTGACCCCAGGCTGTCCAGCACCTCGGGCTAAGATCTTGGTCTTAGTCACCCTGCCTGGAGAGGGGGGAAGCCCAGACCAAGGCACCCCCCCTTCCCATTATACAAGCCCCTTGCAGTGTCCTCATTGTCTCCTTTGGGCTCCAACAGACGGCACACATAAGTGTCAGGAGTCGGTGGCCGTGGTCAGGATTCCACGCCTGCTAGTGCCTGGCTGCGCCCCTACCCATAGCCGGGCAGGCGAGCAGACCTGGTGTGATCCCACCGGGCACACCACTGTCCAGATGCATCAACTTGGGAGGCTCGGGCGCCTGGAAGGGATGGGCACCACTTGCCGTCCCCGCCCTCGCTCTCCGACTGCCTTCTGGCTCCTGCCCCTACCAGGCCCTCGCGATGGGACCCTCGTGGCCTGTGTCACCAGCTCTACACTCTTTTCTGTATCTGCACCTGCATCTCCTCTCTTGCGAAGGGCACGAGTCCACCCGCAAGGCGGCTCCCCCGGCCATGGTGGGTCTGGCGGGTGGAGGCCGGGACCCCCTAGTTGGGTGAAAGGAACGCGGGAAGCCGCGCAGGCCCGGAGATCACCGAGACGGTTGTCTTCCCGGCGCCCAGAGCAGCCCAGCAAGGGGCCTCTTAGGGCTTGACCCGGGACTCCCCGAACTTCCGGTCCAGGTGGGGCAGTGGCGGGGTGAAACTGTGTTCCGGAGCCGAGGGGGCGAAACGGCCGCTGTGGCCCCCCAGGGGGTCGGCTGTGGCTAACGGGGCGGCCGGCCTCCCCGAGGGCTGGCGAACGCTCCCGAGGAGCCTCCCGTTTTCCCGGTGGCACCCACAGCCCGGGCACCTCGTGGGAGGCTCCCCTGTGCTGTGTGTCGTGGGAGTCACCATGTTCCCTTGCCTCGCAGGGCAGGTGGGTTAGAAGGGGATTCTTTGACCCAGGCTGGATTTCCAGCGTGGGCGCTGGCCCCGATCCGGCTGCCTGGATTAAGACCTGGGATGTGGAGCTTTCCTGCCTGGGCCGCAGATACCCCATCTCTGAAGTGGGGATTTCACGGCATTGGGCTCATGGAGGTTTGTAAGCCCCTTGGGACAGAATCTGTGGTGGTGACCATGGATCTGCATTTAAAAGAGCTTGGACGCTAAAAGTTTGCGGATTTCTGAGGACCTAAACGCCAAGAATTTGACCCACACCTGGTTGCCAGGTTGTAAGCCACTTTGGGGCTGGCTTCCTCTCTTGACTCCGCTCACCATATCCCCTTCTGTACAATGGAAACAACTTGAGAACAAAATCAATCAACCATGTAACGTCCTCAATACAGGGCCTGTTGCCAGCTTCTTTTAGCTAGTTTGTAAAGGTCTGACTAACCTCTTCTTTGGAAACACACATGAATTTCACATTGACCTGAGTGATATGTGGCTGGAATCAGATTCTCCTACCCGGTCCCGGAACCCTTGTGATTAAGATGGTGCCTGCATACTGTAGATCCAGCTCTTTAACTGTGGTCTTGGTGAGGTCAGTGCCCCAAGTCTGAGGGCTGATGAGTGGGGCTCAAAAGAGGGGCAGGGGACTCCATGGCCAGTGGCCACACAGCAGACTTTGGAATCACATAGACACCCAAGTGTCTATACTTGCTTCTCACTGGCTGTGAGCTTGTGAAGTCACCCAACCTCTGGGGCCGCAGTTAATCTTCTGTAAAATGGTTTGTCCATTCAACAGACATTTATGGAACTCCACTGGGGTGCCAGGTCCCAGATGTGCTGCTCTAGCCATGCCCAGCCATTAGAGCCACCCCAGCAGAGGCTCTAGTTATTGTGGAGCTTTGTCTGAGTCCTGACCAGAGTCATGAACATAATAAAATGGTATTGGGTGGTTTGTTATTCAGGAATAAATAACCCAGAACAGACATTAGGACAAGGGTCAGAGTATTGTGACAGCAAAAATGTTATGCCTTCCAATTTTTTATCTTTTCCTTTCCCAAAGGTAATACCTAGTGGTAGGAAAAAATACAAGAAAGGCTCAGTCACAAAGATCTAAAGAGAGATGGCCCACAGCCCTCCCCCTCCGAGGGCCTCGAATACTTTGAATTGAATGCCAGAAATACTTCCCTCTGTGGCTCTGTTTTGCATCATGTTCCCACACCCTTCAGGGGCCTGCATGGGTTCTGGGGAGGGAGAAGCAGGAGACAGGGTCAGGTGAGTGGGGAGGATGCAGACAGTGATGGTGAAAGTGAAGACAGCAGGACTTGCTAAGTGACTGGCCCACTGACCCAGGCTTGGGGGGGCTGTCTTGGGGAGTGCAGTCACCCACCTGGTTTCCAGCCAGACACTTGGCAAGAGAGTCTGACCTGGATTTCTATAAGGCTCTTGCATGCCTGCAAGTTGAAGAGGCACATCTGAGCTCCACATGCTCCTCCTGTCCTGCGCCAGCCAGGCCCTCCATGTCTAAATCCTCAGGAGGGAATTAGCTCAGCTGGTGCAAGAGCATGGACGGAAGCCAGAGGCAGGCCAGGGACCCAGCCCAGCGGGTCAGCCTGGGGAACGGGAGATGGAGGGAGGACACCACATGTGAGCATGGTCAGGGGGTCAGAACTGGGGGAGAAGCCGGAGGGTGGAATATTAGTTGCCTATCACTGCTGTAACAAATCACAAACTTAGAGGCTTAAACTACATATGTGTATTATTTACAGTTCTGGAGGGCAGAAGACCAAAACCAAGGGGCTGACATCAAAGTGTTACCAGGGCTGGTTCCTTCTGGAGTTCTAGGAGAGAATCTGTTTCCTTACCTTTTCCAGCTGCTAGAAGTTGCCCGCATTCCTTGCCGGTGACCCTTTCCTTGACCTTCGAAGCCACAATGGCCCTTCTAGTCTTTCTCAAAATGCTGTCTCTTTGGATCTCTCTCCAGCTTCTGTTTTCCACTTAGAAGGACCTCTGTGATTACACTGGACCCACCCAGATAGGCCAGGATAATCCCCCCATCTAAAGACCCTTAATCACATCTGCACAATCCCTTTTGCCATGGGAGGTAACATCTTTGCAGTTTCCAGGAACAAGACATGGACATCCTTGGGGGCCAGTATTCTGCCTACCACAAGGTACATTAGACTCTAGGCTCTGATCACTGCAGCCCATCAGATGCACCAATGGCCACACAGGCCCTGGCCCTGGGGCTGGCTGTCACAGGAGGGCTGGCTTGGTCATGGTTTGTCAGAGGAGAAGTTTGGATGCGTGCCCAGGGCAGCTGCTGAGGTACATGGGCCAGAGGCCAGTGAGAGACCAGTGAGGGGGCAGGTGAAAGAAACAATGGGAGCTGAACCTGGAGAGGCAGGGAGGTGACCTCTGGCCACCTCGAATGCTGAGCTGGAAACCTGTTTCATTATCTGTCTCTCTTCCCATCCCTGCCCCCCTTTTCTTTTAAGCTTTCAAGACCCAGCTGCCCAGGGTGTCTCAGCTCTGGGGTTTACTTTCATGTTTCCTGATACCTTTTTTCCTTTTGGGAGTTGGCGGCTTCTCCATTTCTTACCCTGACTCTGAGTCTGCCCCAGGATGGATGGCTGGGCCTGAGAATCTGGACAGGGAGGAGTCCCTGAGGCTGCTGCTCAGGAGAGGCCCCAGGCAGAGCAGAGGCCCCTAGAAAGGACAGAGCTGGGAGGCCACCCTGCCTCTTCAGCTGCACCTCCACGTGACCCAGCATCTCTCTCCTAAAGCCCCCCCACATGAACAATGTGGGGAGGTGCTTCTCTGCCACTACCCTATGGGGTTCATGTAGGCAACAAGCCATGCAGATGTGGGGAGGGCACAAAGACCTGTGGACGGTACAGCCCCTACTTCTCCAAGCCCTAGCACCAGTGCTCAGCCAGTGCGAAAGCCTTCAACCCAGCTCTGACCTACAACTCCAGATAACTCCCTCTGGAGAGGCCCTCTGTGGACGGATAGCAGGACTATGTTTCCAGAGAGCTTAGAGCTCCTCAGCAGCAGTGCACACACTCACTTGTGAGAAGGCATGTGTGTCCAGATTGTGGCAAGGCCTTGTTGGGCACTAGAGGATTCATGGTGGTGAGAAGCCCCAGGGGTGCAGTGGAGGGCCTTCCAGTCCCACCTGGGCACCCTGAGTGTGTAGTAGCTCTAGGCCATGCCTGCACCAGCAGCTGCACTCTGGGGGAGAAGCTCTTTTGCTCTGACTGGGGCAAAGGCAAAGTCACAACTGGCTTGTGAGCCACCAGCGAACGCACTGATGAGTGGCCCTCCAGCCATAGTTGCAACCTCAGTGAGCACGAGGGGCTGAAGGCAGAACTGCAAAGCAAGCCGTTTGTTCCTGTACAGGGCGTTCAGTGTGGAGACACCTGAGGACAGAAAAGGGAGTGGGACAGCCCAGCCCCCGAGGGAGATGCAGCCCCAAATGCGCACAGTGCTGAGCGGTTAGCCAAATTTAATGTCTCTGTATGGGCCAGTATTCTTGAGGGCAGGAGCCACGGAATAGATGGGGACAAAATGCAGGTGACAAAAATAGATAGGAGGCCTGATCTACCCTTCTCCTACGCAGGAGCGCAAGCAGGGTCAGCAACACCTTTGCGGTTCTCAAACTGGGGAGCTTTAGATACTCAGATGCCTAGGCCCACCCTCTAGTAGCCAGAGCGCTCAGACGTCTAAAAGCTCCCAGGTGTTTCCCCAAAAAGATGTTCCACCAGAGCGAGGCTGGAAATGGGGCCAGACCTCCTAGAAACCTGACAGGGCGTCAAGCCAATCAATCACCGTTACGGCCAATCGTCCGCCTTGCCGGGAGAGGGAGGCGGACCCGAGGCGCGGGAGAGCCCCGCCCAACCAGGACGCCGTCTCCTTAGCGACACTGCGGGCTCCTATCCCATTTGGTGGGTGGAGACTGCGTGGTTGCCATGACAACCGGTGAGGCCTGTGATTGGCTTTTCCTTCAGCGATGGAGCGAGACGTGGCGGGACTACGCTTCCCAGCAGGCTTCGCGCGGGCTCCCGCCGGTCCTCGCGGCGGCCGCGACCTCTCAGTGCCGCGGCGGCCCTGAGGAGGCGGGAGCTAAGCTCCGCGCTGCGCACGGCGTGCAGGGCGGGGACCAGGGGACCCGCGCGGGCTGCCCGCAGCGAGTAAGTGGTATTCTGCGCGGACGCGCGACCCTAGCCCGCGGGGCGGGGCTTCCGGGCGCTGTGCGCGGCCACCGCCCCCGTCCCCTCCCCCTATGCGCGGGTCCGGGGCGGAGGGGCGACGCCGCAGGGCTTCCGGTCCTCCTGCCCGGGGTTCCGGGCGGGGAGGTGGAGAGCCCGAGGCTGGGCGCCGGGTCGGGGCTGGAGTGCGCCGGTCACGCCGCCGTGGCCGACAGGGGCCTCCCCGCTGCCTCTGGTCCCGCCTCCCACCTCTGCTCCCGTTCGCTTCCCCGCCACAGCCAGGGCGGCTGCTCCTCCAACTCCTGCTCGATGCCCCGTGCCGGAGAGGCCCGGAGAAGCCGCTCCCGACTTGGTGTTCTTCACGACCCTTTCTCTCTCAAAGCGTTTCGTTCACTGATCTCTACCCGTTTCCTGCGCTCCTCCACGCACCCACCAAGGAGCAGGGTCCGGCCCTGCCGTGTCTCCGGGACCTGGCGGGTGCATATGCTCGGCGAGTGTGGAAGCTCGCTTGTCCTCGAGCTCCTTGGTGCCGGTCCCTCGTAGGTGGAGGCGCAGTGGGGAGGACAGGCCCAGAAGGGAGCAGAGGCCGTTCCTTCTGCGCCCGGGGGACATCCTTCCCGCCCTCCTGTATGTTGGGCACTGTCTTTCCTAAGGGGTGTACAGTGGGTCTGTGTCCCCTGCACCAGTCGGTGGGGGTGAGCTTGGCCCGTGACTGGAGAGGTGGAGCTGCCCGGCTTGCTCCCATCGTGGGCCCTCAACACCTCAGAGCTGCCCGCCTTGACTTTGCTGCACACTCTCTGTGGCTCTCAAAGACATCACAGGAGGACGTTGAACCTCATTAACCCCCTTCCGGCACAAGGAGTGTATTCTCGCTGCTGGGCTAGGTGTTTCCCTCCACAGTCCTGCCGGTGACCACACTGCAGGAGTCGCTGCTGCTCGTGATTCAGCTCCCCGCCTCTGACAAATGAGCGAGTTTGAAATCCGGGGGTGCTCAGGGTGCCCCAGGTGTGAGGACATTTGGGTAGCACCAAGTACAGTAAAGTCACTCCCTCAGTGCTTCTACTGCCCCTGTGGCCCTCAAAGGATGACATATTCCTAGGCGTCCCTTTGGAGGCCATGGAAAGAGAAGGGTTCGTCTAGTGGCTTTTCTCTCCCAACCGTTGCCACGTTAAGTTAAAAAGCTTTCTGTCTAAGGTGGAAGATACTTCCTGCAGGGTGAGGTTTTCTCCTTCTGCCTCCATTTATTGATTAAACAAGCATTTATTGAGCACCTGCTGTGTAGCAGGCTCTGCGGTCCCTGCACTTTGGCATGTCTTTTCCTTTAACCCACGCGGAGATGTGACACCCCCACCCCCCACCCCCGGCAGCAGGTTTTTGCAGTGGGCAGACTGGTACTTCTATTTCCCTGGCACTGCTTGATCCGTGCTCCTCACTCCCTCCACAGCAGCAGCCCCAGTCCATCCCCTACTTCACACTAGCCCAGCCCTGCCCTGCACAGCAGTCAAGAGCCCACCCTCTTGCTGACCCCTGTCCGTGGGTCTCCGTGTCCTCCCTGGTGCCTTTCTTGCAGTCCACAGGCACTGCTGTGTCTCCCGTGTAGCCTGACGGTTCCAGGGTGGGGTCTGTCACCTGCCCTACTGTGCGCTGCCAGGGAGGCTGGAGAGAAAGAACAGGCTCGAGATGCCCCATCCGCCCACAGCAGAGCCTGCACAGGGTTTCTGCCTGCCGCTTCAGCTGCCCCCCAGGGCCGGCGCACACTCCGATTGTTTGTGGAGTGTCCACATCCTGGGCAGGTGGTTTCATCCCTTTGTGGATTTAATGAGCTGCCATGTGAGGAATCTGGCACGACCCCTAGTGAGCCCTTGGCAGCTGCCCGTTCTGGCTCCTGCGCCTGATGTGGACCCCACATGCAGAAGGGGGAGCAGGGGCAACAGGCTGGCTGAGTGTAGACGCTTCGGGGAGAAGCCCTTTGGGCTCAAAGCAGTCCCACCCCTGCTCCCACCCAGGTCCCTGTTTCAGGAGAGCGAGATTGAAGTGGACAGCGAAGGTTTCCTGTGGAGCTACTCAGGGGTCACCACTGGGTGTGAAGGTGCTTGGCCCCCTCTTTCCCAGGGTGGTGGGGTGGCTCTCCCCTCTACTTCAGGACTCCTGCCGCCTTCTGGCGGAGCCCTGAGGGTTTCCTTGCATAGCGTCGGTGTGCCGACTCCAGGAGAGCAGGGGCCTTGCCTGCCCTGTTGCCGGCGTGCAGGGTGTGGGAAGGGCCGGCATCCCCTCAGATGCCATCGTGCAAAGGGGCTCCTAACCAGCAGCCCTGACACCAATCCAGGAGGCAGTCACCATGGGGAAACTCCTGGGTCAGCAGGGCCAGTGAGGGGGCAGACAGAACCTTGGAGGGGGGGGTGAACCCTGAGCCTGGGTGAGGGTCAGGAGAGCTGGTGAGAGGGCGGGCACTTGGTCTTGGGGAACACCAGACCCAGGAGGGCCCTGAGCCAGGATGAGGCTCTTCTGGGCTGCACGGTTGGGAAGTGTCGGCCCCTTCCCTGGGTGGTGAGAGGCTGGGACACCGCGGTAGCAGCCCATGTGGACCCTTGGCCCAGCCCTCCCCTGCCAGCTCAGCGTTCATGAGGGGGACTGGGCTCCCAGCTGTGCTGCTGCTCGGAACATGAGCGCTGGGCGGTGCAGTTCCTCAGGGCTCAGCCTTGAACCCTCTAAGCCTTTCTCAGTCCCCTGCACCCTCAGAGGGGGTGCTGTGCACGGGGAAATCTTTCTGGGCCTGTGGCTTCGCTCCAAGTCGCTGCAGGGCCTGGAAGCCTGGGTCGTCCGTGCTGTGCCCAGCCTGCAGCCGGAAGCTTATCCCACTCGAGGGGGCAAGTGTGAGGAGACGCCGCCATGGGCCACAGCTGCCTCCTACCTGGGCAGTGCTGGGCAGCGGGCCCTCGTCGAAGCACATCAGCCATCGTCTCCCTGTACCCAGGGTCTCCAGACCTTGGCCCTGTCCCCGCGGCCCCTCCCTGACCCTCTAAAGGGCACATGACCCCGAGCAGTCATGTCTACCCTGCACCTCTCACATGGCCCCTTAAGGGCACTGGCCTCCTTCCCTGGGGCCAGCCCAGTCCTTAGGCCGCCCAGGCTCAGCCAGGCTGCTCCAGGTGTCTCTCCACCCTGGGGCATGTGTGGCCTCTGTTCCCTGGAATCAGGAGGTCACGCTGGGCACCTGGCATGGGCCCTGCCTTGCTGCCAGCTGTTGCGCAGCCGGGGGCATGAGGCCAGCCATGTTCCCTGGAAGCCTTGGACGGGAGAGTGGCAGGTATTTGGCACACTGACCACAGCTGTGGCCACCCTGGAATGACCTCACTGGAGAACCCGGTGGGCACCTGGCATGGAAGCCCCGGTCCCCCCAGGGCCGGGCCAGAGGCCCAGCCGACTGGTGACAGCCCTCTCCTGCCCGCCAGCACTTGGTGGGATGCCCCTTCCCTAGGGCCGGGGCTGCAGTTGCATGGGGGTTTGTGGTGGGGCGCCTCTTCCCATGAGTGGCTGTCAGGGCCCCTGGGGGTTGCTGCTGTAGGAGGGTCAGGGTCCCATGCTGGTGCTGTGGCAGGCTGGACCTGAGCCTGACAGTGCCCTCGCAGTGGGTCCTGCGGGTTTCTAGGACCACGCACTTGGCCTCCTGTGGGGTCTCTGCAAAGCCTGTGGTGCCAGACGGGGTGAGACTGGGGGGTGGGTGCAGCCCCCGCCTATGGGAGGTAGGAGCCGGTGCCATGGACGGCGGGTGCCAGGGGCTGCCTGGGCGAGGAGCATGGGGCCTCGTGCCAGGCAGAGCTGAGCGGGAGTCCCTTCCCGTGTCCTACCTGGTTCCTCCCGAGCCAGCGTTTCCTGCCCATTAACGGTGACTGTGGTGCCTGGATGTGACCCCATGAGGCTTCTGCCCTCACCCTGCATGGAGCCCACTCTACCCCGCAGGCGCATCCACTGCCGCAGGAATTCGCAGGAAGAGTCTTCGTCTGGACCCACGATCCTGATGGGGTCGTTAAGAGGCGCCTGTTGAGGAGAAACCTGAGCCCTGGGGAGAAGGCAACAACTGAGCGCACATTTTGGCTGTGCGAGAAGTTAACTTTCTTGTACCTAGTAATTTTGGAGAGCCTTGCTTTTCTCATCCCAAAAGTGCTGTTTAGGAAACACACGTATACTTCTGCCCAGCGCTGCCCCTGCGCCACAGCCCAGATGGCGCCTTGGGTGCTGCAGGGCGAGCCCAGGCTGCCCCAGCACGGAAGCCCAGTAGGATCGCCTCATGCTGTGCTTGGAATGTAATTTGTGTAACAAAATCCACCTCTTTAAAGTTCAGCAGTTTTATATTCACTGTTTTCTGCAACCGGCACCATCACCTCTTCTAATTCGAGAACAGGAGCAATCACTCCCCACTCGCCAACCCAGCCCTCGGCGTGCTCCCCTGCTTCCTGCTGTGGTTCTGCCTACCCTGGACATTTCCTATAAATGGAGTCATACAACATGTGGTCTTTGTGTCTAGCTTCTTTCACTGACCATGTTCTCAAGGTTCATCCGTGTGAAGTAGATCAGAACTTTATTCTTTTCTAATGGCTGAATAATACTACGTTGTGTGGACATACCTTGTTTCTCCACCTATTGACGGACATTTGGGTTTTTCTGCTCTTTGGCTATTATGAATCATGCTTCTCTGACATTTATGTACAGGTTTTATGTGGACATATGTTTTCATTTTTCTTGGGCACATACTTAGGAGTGGAATTGCTAGGCCATACATAACTATGTTTAATTTTCTGAGGAACTGCTACACTTTTCCCACAGTGGCCATCTGTTGTTACATCCCACCAGCAGGGTGTGCCTTCTGCCCTTGCCTGTCCCCACCAGGCCTACCTGGCCTGTCCTTGTCAGGGAAAACTCTGCTTTTAAAATGCCTCCAGCATCCGAGCGGGCATTGCCCCAGACGAGGTTAAGGAGCTCACCTGCAGCTGGGGTGCCCAGGACCCCCCAGCTCGTCTAGTTTATTCACAGAGCACCGCATTCTAGAGAAAGCACCTCCCTGGCCCCTCCTTCCAGCCCTGGGTACAGTGTTTGCTGTGGGTAGATTCCACACTGGGTAGAGTCCACACTGGGGCTGCCGGACTGGCAGGTGGGTGTCGTCCTGCTGCTGGACTGGGGAAGGTGCCCAGTGTCTGAGGGTGACAGAGTAACAAGGTGCAGCAGTGTCCAGCGACAGCTACCTGCAGAGAATGTCCTCAGACTCAACCTCTCGAGCGCTTGGGGGACGGGGTCCTCACACTAGCATTCATGGAGAGATGTTCTCTTGCCCCCACCAGCTCATGTGCCAATGGGTCTCTGCCAGGACACACCCAGGCATGGGATGGCGACGTGACACCTTTCAGTGTCACCCAGATGTCCTCATACTCGGAGAAGCCCCTCACACCAGGGACTCTGCACTCACCTCCTCGGATCTCCAGCTCCAGCCAACTCATTTGTAGGTGAAAAACTGAGGCACAAAGCAGATTTTCATGGCAGGAACCACTTAGTCTCAATCATTGGTGCCCATAGGAGAGAGAACAAGCCAGGACAGGTGCCCTGTGGTCCTAGATGTGGCCCCACCTTTCTGGCCTGAAAGTGGACAGGAGGGTTTAACGATCACCTGGGTGACTGGGGAAGGGCTTACGAGGAGCCTCAGGTAGCGTGGAGTTCCCTCTGGAGCCATCCGTGTTGCCCCCTTGCTTCTTGGGCATGCCTGGCACCAGCCTCTGGCTGAGCATGTGACCAGACAGCACCCCAAGCTCCCCAAGCCCAGGGGAGCAGTTTCTGCCCTTCATGATCTTCAGGAACTGTCCAGCGCCTGCACGTTTGGCTTTGACCCTTCCGTGCATTTAATTTCCACTCAGAACCATTTGCTCCCAGAGTGCTGGCCAATGCATTTCTGCCACTAGTCCACAGTGTCCAGTGGCTCGAGCGACCTTCGCTGAAAGGGCAGCATGGTTTGGGTGTCTTTCAGTTCCCAGGGCACTTATTGCAGGCTGCCAGGTGGCTGGGTGCAACTGCTTGTTAGAGATTTGCAAAAATGGTGGAAAAGTGACAATTTTCTCAGGAGAATTAGAGCAAGTGACCTAAGTAAATAAAGCCAGATTTCCAGAATGTTTGGGAAAGGGATATCTTCCTTAAGCAGAAAAGGGGACAAGGCAAGCAGGAGAAGGGCCTCGTGCCAGCGAGGTGCTCTGCGGTGCTAGTGCAGGAACCCCTCCTGCTGGCTGCCGGCTCTCCAGGCTGCAGGGCTGGCTGGACAGCTGCTCCCTTGTGCTGGGGCAGAAACTGGAGCAAACCTCATTCTTTCCCATGGGCTTAGAGGCCCGTTCCCCGAGTCTCACAGGAGGCAGGGATTAGCTGAGTGGTGCTCCAGTTCTTTATCCTCCTGCTGCTCCTCTGTTTTCAG
Organism: Dasypus novemcinctus; assembly: GCF_030445035.2. Taxonomy (NCBI): domain Eukaryota; kingdom Metazoa; phylum Chordata; class Mammalia; order Cingulata; family Dasypodidae; genus Dasypus; species Dasypus novemcinctus. The sequence goes on along the minus strand of NC_080690.1, from coordinate 87,583,026 downwards.
CCGGGCACTGGGCTGCTTGTGTCTGAGATGAGCGTGTCTGTGTGCTTCTTCCATTGTGTGTATTAATTAAGGCCTGAACTCACGCCGACATGCTGTGTCTCTGGCGCGGTGGCTTGTTCTGGCCTTCCCTGGAGAGGGAGGCTGACCATGGGCTACCCGGATGGGCTCTAACCATCCTCACATGGGTCCTCGAGTCAGGGAGGGCGAGGTGAGGGTGGGGGCAGAGCCCAAGAGATCTGAAGACATGCCGTTGCTGGCCTTGAAGGTGGGGGGATGTGGGCACCTCTGGAAGCTGGAAAGCCCGGAAAAGGGCTTTTCTCTGAGACTCCAGGAGGAACACAGTCCTGCAGAAGCTGACTCAGGGCTTCTGACCTCCTGGGCTGGCCCAAAATGTGTGTTGTCTTAAGCCACCAAATTTGTGGTTGTTACAGAAGCAATGGGAAACCAATAAAACCACAGTGGAATGTGTAAGTAGTAACAGCAGGCACTGGGCCTTCCCAGTGTGTCACAAGTGCTGTGGCACTGCCCACGTGCGCAGGCCACGGCCCCTTGGAGAGGCGGGGTGGGGGCTCTGGGCCTGGTCCTCCCAGCCTCACCTAGGAAGAACGTGTTGGCTGCGGCTCGGGGAGGGGCCGGGCGGCAGCAGGGAGCCAGGAGGGTCCAAGCGCAGTGAGGGAGGCAGGCTGTGGCCAGTGGCAGCTGAGTGCTGGGGGCACCGCGGTGGCCCTACTACTGCTGTGGACTGGGGCAGCCCAGGTGGGACAGGAAGGCCCCAGCTCCTGTGCTCGCACCTGCACCCTCCTCCAGGCAGGGACAGCCCCCGCCCCCCCAAGCACCAGAGGTCAGCTCCCCTCCTTTGGGTCAGCTCTCCCCGTCTCACCTCCCAGGACTGCCAACCTCCCCATTTCTCATCTGTTCTTCCAGATCCAGCCACCGGAGCTCTGGTCGGGGTTGGCCGCAGGATGGAGGCTCGGCAGGGAGGATTCCCCGAGGCTCGCCTGGGAGCCACCAGAGGTCCAGAGGACCCCGGAACAGAGCGGAGGCCCCTCGCAGAGGGCAGCGCCCGGAGGTGCTCATCTGAGGAGGGAGACCTGCGTGGAGCGGCGGCTGGCTGCGGGACGACTCCACCACCAGGGGCTGGTGCCCCGGGCTGCGGCCTCTGCGGGAGCCCCGCGGCGGGAGCCCAGAGCGCGGGCGCTGGAGCCGCCTCCTCTCCAGACCAGGGCCCGCCCCAGGCGCCACACACTGAGGAGGGCCCCTGTCTGTGCCCCGCGGGTACCAGAGCCTCCAGCCGGGGCTCCTGCCCGGCGTGGCGCCGCAAGGACCCCGCAGGGGAGGAGCCCCCTGTGTGTGGCCGCTGTGGCGGCCGGGCGTCTTCCTGGGGCTGCCCGCGGGCCCAGCAGTGCCGAGACCCCGCCGCGGACGACAGGCCGTGCGACCAAGGGGCGGGCACGCAGACCTTACCGGGCACCCAGCGGCGGAGCCCCTCGGTGGGGCCGCTCCCCACGTGCACACAGCCACAGGCCGGCCAGGGTCCCCCGCCGGGCCCCGAGCGCGCCCCCGCGCCCCCAGCCCAGCGGCTGTACGCGTGTGCCGAGTGCGGCAAGGCCTTCGCGCGCACCTCCAGCCTGCTGCAGCACGAGCGCATCCACACCGGCGAGAGGCCCTACGCGTGCGCCGAGTGCGGCCGCGCCTTCGTGCGCTGCTCCGGCCTCCACCGCCATCAGAAGACGCACTCGGCTGCGCGGCCCCGGAGGAGCTGCCTGCGTGGGCGCCCGGGGCCCCGGCGGGAGGCCGCGGCGGGAGCCAAGCCGTACGCGTGCGCCGAGTGCGCCCAGGCCTTCGGTCTGTTCTCGCACCTCGTGGAGCACCGGCGCGTGCACACGGGCGAGAAGCCGTACGCGTGCCCCGAGTGCGGCAAGGCCTTCAACCAGCGCTCCAACCTGAGCCGGCACCGGCGCACGCACAGCAGCGCCAAGCCCTACGCCTGCGCGCTGTGCGAGAAGGCCTTCAAGGGCCGCTCGGGGCTGCTGCAGCACCAGCGCGCGCACACCGGCGAGCGGCCCTACAGCTGCCCCGAGTGCGGCAAGGCCTTCCGCGGCTGCTCCGAGCTGCGCCAGCACGAGCGCCTGCACTCGGGCGAGAAGCCCTACATCTGCCGCGATTGCGGCCAGGCTTTCGTGCGCAACTGCAGCCTGGTGCGCCACCGGCGCACGCACACGGGCGAGCGGCCCTACGCCTGCAGCCAGTGCGGCCGCGCCTTCAGCCAGCGCTCCAACCTCAACGAGCACCAGAAGCGGCACGCGGGCCGCGCAGCGCGCTGAGCCCGCATTTGTGGCCTTGATTAAGCCTCGCTCTGTCGGCACAGCGGCCACTGGGCCCTGCGCGTGGCCCTTGCTGCAGAGGGTGCACGCCATGTCTCTAGACCAAGCACGTGGTCCCAGCCTGCGTGTCCACCGCCCGGAGGTGGATATTTTTGTACGCTTTGGTACTGGGAAGCGGCGTGAAGTGACTCCGTGGGCCCGGCCAGCGAGTGGGGGAGGCAGGGCTTGGACCCAGGACCTCTCACTGCCGTTCCTGCCGCTGCAGTGGCCTGCGGTGGCTGCCAGGCCCCAGGCAGCCACCGGCGGAAAGGGGATGGGATGCCAGGCCCCACGCCGAACTTGCTGTGTGACCTTGATTAGCTCACATCACCTCTCTGTGCCAGGTGCTGTCCCAGCAAAGTGGGACAATGACAGCCTGGGGGGGAGCAGTATGGCACGTGCTTGTTCAGTGCCCTGCGCCCCCTGTGTGTCCTTGGCCTGGTTTCCAACCTCGTCCCCCAGGGCCCCTTGTCCCTGGGCGCCTTGTCCCTGGGGACGCCTCATGCCCAGTGCCCCTGGCTCTGGTTTCATCCTGTCCCAGTTCTGCCTTCTCTGCGAGCCCTGCAGGCTGTGGGCCAGGGTGGGCACTGGTGGTGGTCCTGGGGTGCGCAGCGTGCCCTGCCATGTGTTCCTGCGTAAGTGCTGGCTGGACGGACAGTGGGTTGGGGAAAGACCTTGCCACTGGCGGTGGGGGCAGGGGTGGGTCTCTGCGGGTGGCACCTGCCTCACCTGTCACCATGCCCAGCCCCTCTTCCCAGGGCCCCAGGCGCAGTTTCCGGCTGGCAGGGCTTGCCTTACCTCGACCTCTTGAGCCCCAAGCCCAGCGGTGCAGAACTGCGCTCCGGTCTCCCTGCCCAGCTGTCCCACCTCCTCTCTGACTCCGAGGACCCCCTCCAGCCTCCAACTCCTTGGGCAGGAAACCAGGGTGGAGTCCCAGTGCCTCCCACCTCCACTCCCACATCTGGTCCTGGGGCTCCACCCTCAGGTGGACGGAGTCCCACGTCTTACCCTCCCCCAACCCCAGGCCAGCTGTCTATCAGGGACCAGGGCAGGGCCCCAGGCTCTAGTCACCGCCCTGGCCATCCCGGCGCCTGTAAAGAGCTGAGCTGATCGTGGCCGTCCTCTACTTCCCTGTCAGAATAAGGGGTCGGGTGGTCGCCGTGTCCTTCAAGTCCCTGCAGGCCGGACCCGGCCACCCGCCTCGTCCCCTTCCTCATGCCCTCACCCCACCCTCACGCCCCCTGCCCCCCATCATCTCCACCCTCATGTCCCCTGCCCCCGGCCTCGCTGCCGTCCTGCTGCAGCCCTTCTGTTTAGACAGGCCGGCCCCCACCCCAAGCTAGGTTTGGACGTCGAGACTGACCATGCGACTAGAGCAAAGTGCATGTGAAAGGGGCGATGGCATAGCAGGGCTCCTTGGCGAGCACAGAGCAGGCCATCCAGGGCGGTCTCAAACAGCTTGAAAACAGGGAAGTGGGCTGTGTGGGGTCTTGTGGCGGCAGGACGCGGGCTGCAGCACCGGGGGCAGGCTCCAGGAGTCCTAACCGGCTTGCCCAGGTGTGGACGAATGTACCGTGGGGAAAAGGGAGCAGGCGGTTCGAAGATGTCAGCAGTCAAGCGCCAGTACGTGGGTCAGACTTGGTTCCATGAAGGCTCATCAGGCACCCTCGTGCCTCTGCCTTTGCACGAGCCGTGCTTGTCCCCCACCGCCTGGTTTGTTCGTGCACCTTCTTCAGGTCTCCCTGCCCAAACACCACCTCCTCTGAGAGGCTCTTGCTGACCACCCCGTCCCCCCACACCCTGTATGTGACCTTTTGTTTCCTCCCTACAGCCCCCGCCTTGCCCCTCCCACCAGCTGAGCATGTGGTCCCAGCACTTAAGATGCTTGAGACAGAGGGCTCTGGGAACTTGTCACCACGAGGGAGCTTGGCACACTTCACACCACTCGGTTTTACATGTGCCCAGAGTCGAGGAGAGGCCTGGCCAGTCGGCTCCAGCTCGGGGTCTCGTGGGGCCGCAGCCGAGCTGTCAGTGAGGACGGTGGCTGCCGGGGGCTGTGGAACGGGGGCATCTGCTTCCCAGGGGCGGCTCCAGTGTCCCGGCAGTGGGCGGCTGGCTTCCCATAGGGAGTGTCGGGAGAGCTGGTGGAAGCCCCGCCGCTGCCCGTGGCCTCGTCACGGAGGTGACACACTTTTGCTTCTCAACATTCTGCCCTTAGCAGCCAGTCGGTAAGTCTTGCTGACCCTCAAGGGAGTGCTCCTGTGAAGAGAAGTGTAAAAAAACACGTGCGGACGTATTTTAACTCCGGCTCACCCTTCCTCCTGTGGCACAAGCACACCTCCGTCTCGGAGGACAGTCACGCGGGGACTCCTGCCATCCACCCGCCCCCAAGGCGGGCATCCCCCCTGGCGCTTCGCCTCTCTTTACCTGGACCATGGCCTCGGCGTCCCCTCCCAGCTGCCGTGCCTGTGTCTGTCTTCACACGCTCCATCCTGTTACCAACTAGAGGATTCTGGCTGACGAGAGCTCCTGGCCGCGCCAGGGAGGTGGCTTCCGTCTGCTCGGCAGCTCACGCTCCCTGGCCCCGGCCAGGGCCAGCCCGAGTGGACAGAGGACGCCTTCCCCACTGCCAGCCCCTCCTCCTGGCTCCGTCTCCAAGGCCAGCAGTCGGTGTCCTCGGCAGCCAGGTTCTCCAGCTTAGCAGTAAGGCATGAAGACGCCAGGAGGGTCATGTCAGAGCGTAGAGCCTTGCAGGCACACCTGCCGGAGTTGTGCAAAGAAAGGAGACCTGGCGCCCCCTGTGGTGGGGAAGCGCTGGGGTCTTTCCCAGCTGGTGACACCATCCAGGGGACAAGCAGGACTCCTGTGGCCTGGTAGACAGAGCGACGCCCCGCCCCCACTGCCTGGGAATCCTCGGCCCCTGGAAGGAGTCACCCTCAGGCCCTGGGGCTCTTCTGGCCACCCTGAAACTCAAAGGCCCTCTTGGGTCTCACCTCCAAGACAAGCTCAGAGGAAGCCTGGTGGCTTCTGCCTTGCTCTGCCTGCACCCACTCGGGGGAAGCCATGTCACAAGACCATTTGCCACCAGATTATTTTGTTTTGGTATTAAAATGTTCAGCTCTTTGTGACAGTCATATCTCTGTACTTCTTCTCAAAGCTTCTTCCTTCCCTCCTAGCCCTGCTCCCTGCCCCCCAACATCCAGAATCTCAAAACAAAAAAAAACCCTCTTTGTAGGAATATCACATGCAGACAAGTGCCCCTGGTGCAATGCAGAGCTCCGTGAGGCTTCCTGCTGTGTGCTGGGCTCCTTGGCCAAGGAAGAAGGCATTTCCAGCAGCTACATCCCCTCGCTCCCTCCCATCCATCTCCCACCCAGCAATAGCCACCATCCTGACTTCCAATGCCATAAATTCACTTTGTCTTTTTTTGAACTTATAAAAATGGAGTCCTACACTGTTGATACTATGCCTGGTCTCTCATCTAGCACCGCGTCTGTGAGACCCCTCCATGCTGTGTGTTCTGCTCCGTGCAGCCTTTTTCATGGCCATATAATACTCCTTTGCATGGCTGCACCACAATTTGCTTTCCCTCCCCGTGCCTCGAGGGAGCATGAGGAGCACTTGGTCATACAAGAAGTCGGTGTGTCCCATGCTGCGGCAGGGCTTCACATGCAGCCCAGGACAGCAGACACCATCTTGGGGTCCCTGCATGCAGAGCTGGAGGCAGCGGCTCTACTGCGCCAGATCCAGAGAGCCAAGGCGTGCGGCGTGCCCCTCCAGGTTTCTTGCGTGTTTGTAACACAGGGGTCTCTGGAGCAGAGCCCAGAGGACCCTGCTGGCCTTCCCTACCCTCCAAACCCTTGTCTAGGCCTCCCTGCTTGTTGCCATCCCGCCCGCCACCAGAGGTGCTGGCCTTGTCCTCGAGGAGGCGCTGGTCTTGTCCCCGAGGAGCAGACCTTGTCCCTGAGATGCTGGCCTTGTCCCCAAGGAGTGTTGGCCTTGTCCCCGACACATTGGCCTTGTCCCCAAGGCCGAGTGCAGCCCCCTCTCCCCGCAGACGCCTCCGTCCTGAGCTGCTGGGGCTGCCCACTGCTGCCCGAGCTGCACCTCCGAGAGGACCTGGCAGGCTCCACCCCAGTGGATGGGCAGGCTCCCCGCTGGGGCACAGAAAGGGGGTCCCTGCACTCCCGAGGTGGCTTCCAAAGCAAGTCACTGTGGACTGGGATGGCCTGAAGCGACAGGCGTTTCCTCTCTCACGGGAATCAAGGCGTGGGCAGGGCTGGTCCCGCTCGTCTCCCAGCGCGGGCTGCTGCCACCAGCTGGCCTGTGCTCGCTCTCCAGCCTCTGCCCCCACGGCCGTCCGCCCTTGGCGCCCGCCGGACCCAGCCCGGCCTCACGCAGCCTCACCGCCTGCATCTGCAGAGACCTATTTCCAGATGAGAACAGGAATCGGGGTGGGGACACCCTTAAACCCAATACCCTGATTGCCAAGGGCGGAATTTCGGGCCATCACCAGCCACGTCCTTGGGCCCATGGCCCGGGAGATTCCGTGACTCTGCCCGGGACTGGCTGGAGCAGAAGGCAGGAAGGGCTGCCGCGGAGGCCACCCAATGGGCAGAGGACGGGCTCGGCCGCGAGGGACCTCGGCTCTGCGCCCCCAATGGCTCCGTGAAAGAGCGCAGGAGGCCGGGCCCACGTTTCAAAACAAGAAGGGATCTAGGTGGAAGTTACTGATAAAAACACGGTGCTGTCCCATGTGGCGAAGGAAGTGGAGGGGACGGGGCTCCTTCAGGGCCACAGGCGCGGAGGCCCAGGCGCCCCTGAACCCCGGTATCCGCTGCCGGTGCTCGTTTGACCGAGCCCCCCACCCCGAGGTTGTTCACGGGCACACAAACACCTGGAGCCACAAAGACGCCCGTCAACCAAGAGAGGAAAGACTCGAAATCCAAAGCCGACGGACAGAGACTGACATGCCCGCGGAGCAGGCGGTCGGGGCTGCAGACGCAGTGGGCACGTCTGCCCTCGAGCCGGCCCCTTCCCAGAGCCTGGGCCTCGGGCCACCCAGGAGGCGATGTCGGTGAGCGTCAGGGCGAAGCCACGAAGAGGGGGAGGCCGCGGGGAGAGGGGAGGTGCAGCCACGCAGGTGACCATGGACAGCGCAGGCAACTCTCCACAGCCCGAGCAGAGGTCAAGGGCGGCGGAGGGCGCTGCTCAGAGCCCAATGTCCTGGGCGCAGGCGCTCATCCAGACCCCAGGTGGTCAAACAGTGCAGAAGTACCTGGCGGTGGAGAAGCCACACCGCAGGGGCCACGGTGCACCTCCAGACGCCGGGCGTGGCGCCAGCTCCAGAGAGCCCAAGGGTGAAACGCCGGTCGCCATCCCCAGGCCCCAGGGGTGGGCCGTGCAGGGCTCCGGAGACAGGCCCCCAGGGGCCATGCCCAGGGTGCAGTGGGGTGTCTCGGAGTCCCCTCTGGGTAAAAGGCCCAGCGCTGTTCCCAAGATGAGACACAGGACGGGTCGGAGGGCGTGGCTGTGGGGCCCACAAGGAAACAGACCACGCGCGTTCCACAGCTGCTGTCAGGTGTTGTTTTGTTACGCCGCACCGTTTCATTCTGTTTAGTGCTACTGGTCATCGTTTGTTATTTTATCATACATCGCTTAGCACAGTGGCTTATTAATATTAGCTTAGCTTTATTCATATTTATTTTTGTTGTCCTGTGGTTATTGACGTTATTATTTGCTAATTGCTAAGCTTTATTCATACCGTTACTGCCCTGAGGAACTGGCCGGATGCCCACAGATGCCCTTTGTCCTCGCCCTGCACAGCCCCCCTGACCTTCAGGGAAGCGCAAACAAGCCCCAAGAGGTCAGTGTCCTGTGCCGTCCCCACCCACCCTCGCTCCTGGCTTTATAATCCCAGACGCTCTGCAGGAGGCTGGACGAACGAGGGACCGCCATGTCTGCGATGCTGTTCTCCCTGCTGCTGTGGGGTGAGGTGTCCTGGGGGAGAAGGGGTGGGGAAGGGGGGGAGTGGGGTTCTCACCCAGCGCTGTCTCCACAGGCCTGGCCCTGGGCCCCGAGACCGAGGCGGCCACATGTGAGTACAGGGTTCTGGCCTGGGTGGGGGGCCACTTGCCGCTCCGTGCTGACTCCTGTCCCCCGCAGGGGTCGAGACCCGGCCGAGCCTGTGGGCGGAGGCCGAGTGGCCGCTGGGCCCCTGGGCCCGCGGGAATCTGACCTGCCGGGCAGTCTTGAGCACCCAGGACTTCCAGCTGTTCAAGGACGGTGTGGTCCAGGACTCCGTGCACCTCGACCTTCCCAGCACCGAGCAGCACTTCTTGCTGGGGGCGGGCACCCTTGTGCCTGGCCTCTACCGCTGCCGTGCACACATGGGCAGCCGCTGGACCGAGCTGAGCAACCTGGTGGAGGTGACTGGCACAGGTGAGCAGGGCTGGGGCCTCCCTGCCGCTCCCCATCCCCTGCCCCTCCCCATCCCCTGCCCCTTCTCTGAGCGACTGGGTGGCCCTGGGTGGGTCACCAAGTGCCTCCATGCCTCAGTTTCCCTGTCTGTAAAATGGGGACGCCACGCGTACTATCCAGAGATTTGTGAAGATGATCCTGGAGGGGTTCGGGCTGCCTCTCTGCCTCCGTTTCCCCCAGGGCCCACCATCTCCGCGGCTCCCTGACATTTCCTGAGGGCAGGGGTCCGGGCCAGGCAGGCGGCTCCCCCTAGGCGGGGCTTCGCCTCACCTCGCCCCCTCCCCGGCAGAGTCCCTGCCCCCGCCCTCGCTGTCGGCGGAGCCGGTGCCCTGGGTCACCCCGGGCCTGAATACGTCGCTGCTGTGCAGCGCGCCGCTGCGGGGTGTGACCTTCCTCCTGGAGCGGGAAGGCGACGAGGACTTTCTCGAGGTTGCCGAGGCCTTCCAGGACACGAGGGTCGTTTTCCGGGTCCACCGCGCCGGCAAATACAGCTGCAGATACCGGACTCACGCCGCGGGCGCCCCCTCGGAGCCCAGCTCCGCCGTGAGCATCCACGAGCTGGGTGAGCGCGCGGCCTCCGGGTGCGGGGCTCGGGAGCGCCTCGTGTCCCCGCCCAGCGCGGGCTGGGGAAAGCCGGGCGCGCAGGGCCTGGCCTGGCCACCAGAGCGGGGTTCCCGGGGCTCCCGCGCGAGGGCCAAGGCGGCGCCGACCGCGGCTCTCCAGGGAGGGTCTGCGCGTCCCGGGCTCCGGCCGCCCCAGCGACTGTCCCCCTTGCAGGCGCGCCGCCCGCGCCCCAGCTGACCTTCCACGCAAGCGCCGAAGTTGTCCTGCGCCCTGGCGCGGGCGTCACCCTCGACTGCGTGGCCCCCCTGAGCGGCGTGGAGTTCCAGCTGTGGCGCGACGGCGAGGAGCTGCTGGTGCCCAGGTCCAGCACCAGCCCCGACCGCGTCTTCTTCGCCCTGGAGGCCCCGGCCCCGGGCGGCCCCTACACCTGCCGCTACCGCCTGCGCCACCCCGGGACGGCCTGGTCCGCGGACAGCGCGCCCATAGAGCTGCTGCTGAGCGACGGTGAGCCCCGGGGCCCCGAGTTCCGGCGCCAGTCCCGGCCCGGCCGGGCCCCCGCAGCTCCCAGGTCCCCGGCGGCGGGAGGATCAGGCCGGGATGCCCTGCGCTGGGTCGACATCCGCGGACACTGAGCACTGGGCCGGGAGGCCCTCGCCCGGGGGTTCCCCGTCGGCGCTGAGGCGAGCATGGGGCGGTGCCCGGAAGCCGCTCTTAGGGGGCCATCCACGCCTGAGCGCCCGCCGGCCCCAGGAGCCAAGGCGCGGATAAAACCCAGCCTGCCACTGTTTTTATAGACAGAGCAATGAACAAGGAATCGTGGAGGGGTGCGTGTGAGCCTGGGAGGGCTATAGACCAGGAGGCCGGTGCAGGTTGCGGTTTCGCTCTGCGTGGGCCGGCGGGCCGTTTGCGCTTCCCCTCGGAGGAGAAGCGGGAGCTGGCGACGCCGGGCGGACCCCTGGGGCAGGGGCCCAGCCGGTGTGAAGGCCCGCGGGCGGCAGCTCGCCGTGGGGGCAGCCTCCCCTCGCCACCCGGGAGCCTCCATCCCCGCGGTCCTGGGGCGCCTGGAGTCGGCCGCAGCCCACAGTTGTCCTCGTCCTCCCCGCAGGGACGCTGCCCGCGCCTGAGCTCTCGGCGGAGCCCGCCGACCTGAGCCCCGCGCCCGGCTCGCTGGTGCGGCTGCGGTGCGTGGCGCCCCGGGCCGGCCTGCGCTTCGCCCTGGTACGCGAGGAGCGGAGCGAGCCGCGGGTGCACGGCAGCCTGCGCTCCGCCGAGGCCGAGGCCCTCTTCGAGCTGCCGGACGTGTCGGTGCGGGACTCGGCCAACTACAGCTGCGTCTACGTGGACCCCGCGCCGCCCTTCGCAGGCTCGGCGCCCAGCGCGCCCGTGCACCTGCGCGTGGACGGTGAGCGGCGGCGCGCGGCCAGGCAGGGGTGCCCCGGGGGCGCCTGGGCTCTCCTGCCCCTCGGCCTCCCCGCGGGTGGGGAGCGGGGGTGGAGGGTTAGCGGCCGAGGGTCCCGGTGCCACGAGGTTATCATGATTGCATTATTACCCCCGCCCCAGCGGGTCGTCGGCCCACAGGTGGGAGGTTAACGATTCATTCCCCAGCCCCCAGGGCCTGTCTGTTCTCCCTGGGGGCAGAGGCCACCTCCCGACCTTGCAGGCACAGGGTTTCCTTGACCGTTTTGTTCCTCCCCCTCCTGTGTCCCAAGGCCCACAGCGCCAGAGCTGGGACCCCAGAGGACCTCTGGTAGCCGGGTCTGGTGGACTCCCCAGCTTGTGGGGGCAGGAGCTGCCTCCACGCAGGGCTGGGGGCCGGGCAGAGGCCGCGGCGGAGGCAGGGCGGAGGCCTGGCTGTGGCGACAGCGGAGGTGGCCGGGCAGCCCCCGACGTGCCCACTGACTGGCCATGCCTCCCAGGCCCACTGCCGCGGCCTCAGCTCCAGCCCCTGTGGCATGGGGCAGTGACTGCGGGCCGCGACGCTGTCCTCCGCTGCAAGAGCCGAGTGCCCGACGTGGTCTACGAGCTGCTGCGGGAAGGCCAGGTGGTGGAGTCGCAGGGCGGCTGGGACCACGGCCCGGAGGCGGACCTCGTGCTGGCCTACGTGGGGCCGCAGCACAGCGGCAACTATAGCTGCCGCTACCGCTCCTGGTGGCCTGTGCCGTTGGAGTCTGAAGCCAGCGACCCCGTGGAGCTCCTGGTGGCAGGTGAGGGACCCTGGGCCCTGCCCAGCCCCAAGGAGCTGGGCAGCTGGGCACAGGACTCCCACCAAGTTAGCCCGGGTCCCCAGAGGCAACCCCCTCTCATTTCTTTTTAAACTTTATTTTGTACATTTAGTAATTGAAAATATAATTAAAAACAAAAAGAAAGTTGAATAAACACATACATTTCTCAATTGAAGGTTCTGTATACACATAAATTTTTTGTTCTCTCGTTTCCTTTTGTCAAATGTGCCAAAAGGAAGCTGATCCAGCTGCCAGTGGGATCCTCAGAAGTCCTTTCTGCAGCCGGGTTCCAGCCCCTCCTGCTGCAGCTGGAGTCCTGACTCCTCCAGAAACGCTGAAGGGGTCTCCACCCCCCTCAACCCCATTCTTCCCAAGAATTAATAAAAAGTGAACAGAGACTGTTTAAAATGTGTCTTTGGTCAGTGGGAGCAGATCAGCTCTGGAGGAGGGGGAGGGGCGGAACTCCCAGGCCGGCGGGCCCTGGAACCTGCCGGTCAGACGGGCCCTGGCACTGGACCCGGCGTGGGGGCTGGACTGGATCAAGGGCTCTCACTTTCCTAGCCCCTTCCTCTGCTCTCATCAAGCCCCCCCCCCCCCCCAGCAGGGGCCTTCTCCAGAGCTGGGACGGCTCAGGTCCCACTGCTGATATGCCCTCGTGGTTCCCAGAGGCTGCCTTGCAGGCTGTGTGGCGCCTGCAGGTCTGAGTGGCCGTGCGGTGGCGGTGCGGGACCATGTTTCCCGCCAAGGGCTCCTCTGCGCGCCCGGCCTGCGCCCAGCTTCCTGACTCTCCCTCGATCCCAGACCCCTCACACCAAACCCTCCCGGCCCTTCATTCAGCCCACCCCCACCCCGGCCCTGGAATTCTTCCCTGGTGCTCCTGGAATACTTCATAAATTGTGTTTTTTGAGGAATTTTTCCATTTGCTCTAAGCAGTCTTTACTGGCATAGCTGTTCCTACTATTCCTAGAATCTTTCAATATCTACTAGGTGTGCAGTGATATCGCCTTTTTCATGACTGAGGTTGTAAATTTAGGCCTTCTCTAATTTTTTTTTCTTTAACAGTCCAGGGAAATCAACCTTATTGTGAGGAAAGGGGGGTTCAGAGACCCGGCCAAGGTCACTTAGCTAATAAGTGACAAGCCGGGGCTGGGCCGAGCCTGCTTCAGCTGAAGGCCACAGTCTTGCCTGCCGGCCTGCAGAGAGCAGCAGCAGGGCCTCGTGTCCAGTCCACTCCCAGCCTTCTCCTCTGCCCTGGGCTGCTGCCTGCAGGCCAGGGGAGGAAGTGGGGACCTGAAGCCCATCTTCCACAGCCGTCCAGAGGGCGCCTGCAGATGAGCAAAGGAAGACTTTATTTGCAGAACGCAGAGGCAGAGATCCCTGAGGACCTTGGACACGGTTCCTGGCGGGCTCCAGGGGAGAAGCCTTTATTACAGAGCCTCTTCATAGTGGTCCCTGTTTCGTTCTGCTTTTTGTTTGTTTGTTTCTTTCTTTCAACTTTTAATTCTGAAATAATTTCAAACTTACAGGACATCTGCAAAAGTAATATAAAACCAGTGATTAAGTGCCTGCTTCCCATGTACAAGGTCCTGGCTTCGATCCCTGGTACCTCCTAAAGAAAACAACTACAAAACACACCAGCACATAGGACTCTAATATACCTCCTATCTAGATACCGAGATTTACCAGTCTATTTTCTAAACAGTTAGGAGTAAGCTGCTCCTTGAACACAGTATTTCCATGTATATTTCTTAAGAAAAAAGATACTCACTTATGTAACCACATTAAGTACAGTTATCAAGTTCAAGAAATTTAACATTGACATAAAGTATACAATCTATATTCCAGTTTTTTCAATTGCCCCAATAATGTTCTTTTGGGCATTTTCTCCTTTAGATCCAGTCTAGGCTCATGGATTGTATCTAATTGTCATCATCTCTTTAGTGTCTCTTTTTTAAAATGTGGAAACATATATCCAATGTAAAATTTCCCTTCTCAACATACAATTCAGTGGCATTAATCACATTCACAATGTTGGGCTCCTCTCACCATCATCTATTACCAAAACGTTTCTGTCACTCCAAACACAAACCCTGCACTGACTGCTCCCCACCTCCCCCACCCCCCGGCAACCTGCTCCTCTCTACAGATTTGCATGTTCTAGTTATTTCATGTAAGTGGGATCATAAATTTGTCCTTTTGTGTCTGTTTTATCTCATGCAACATGATGTCTTCAAGGGTCATCCATGTCATAACACAATCAGAACTCCATTTCTTTTTATGGTTGAATAATATTACATCGTATGTGTATGCCACATTTTATTTGTTCTCATTCATCTCTTGGTAGATATTTGGGTTGATCTACCTTCTGGCTATTAGGAATAATGCTACTATGAACATTGATGTACTGTTCTGCTATGAACACTGGTGTACTGTATCTGTTTGAATTCCTGCTTTCAATTCCATTGGGTATATATCTAGAAGTGGGATCATAGATCATGTATTTATGACTTAGAATATGGTCTATTTTGGTGAATGTCCAATGTGCACTTGAAAAGAATGTGTATTCTGCTGTTGTTGGGTGGAGTTACATCCAGTTGGTTGATGATGTTATTTAGTTCTACATCCTTGCTGATTTCTTGTCTAATTGTTCTATTGATTTCTGAGAGAGGGATGTTTAAGTCTCCAACCGTAACTGAAACAAATCTATCAGTTTTACTTTCTGTACTTGAAAGGCTTTTTTAAAAAAGATTTTTCCCCCGTTCCCACCCTCCCCCTGTTTTTTTGCTGTCTGTGTTGTCTTCTCATTTTCTCTCCTCTAGGATTCACCGGGATTTGATTCTGGAGACCCCTAATGTGGAGAGAGGTTCCCTGTCAATTTTACCACCTCAGTTCCTGGTTTCTGCTGTGCTTCACTTTGACTCTCCCCTTGTCTCTCTTTCGATGCATCATCATCTTGCTGTGTGATTCACTTGCGCAGGGCACTGGCTCACCACGTGGGCACTCGCCCAGGCACTGGCTTACCACGTGGGCATGCTCTCTTCTTTTCCACCAGGAGGCCCCAAGGATCAAACTGTGTCCTCCTATATGGTAGGTGGAAGCTCTATCACTTGAGCCACATCCGCTCCCCTGAAAGCTTGTTAGGTACATATGCATGCATTTGGGATGGTTAAGTCTTCTCAGTGAACGACATTTTTATGTGTAATGTCCCTCTTTATTCCCGGTACTTTTCCTTGCTCTGATATCAATACACCCACTCCAGCATTGTTTGACTAGTTTTTGCAAGATACATCTTTTCCCATTCTTTAACTTTATTTATTTTTTTAGGAAGTACCAGGGATTGAATCCTGGACCTCATACATAGGAAACAGGCGCTCCACCACTGAGCTACACCCACGCTCCATTCATCCTTTAACTTTAAACCTATCAGAAACCAAAAAAACAACAAAACTTTAAATCTACCCTTGTCATAATATCATTATATTTAAAATAGTGTTAAGTTTTTTTTTCATTTTTTAAAGACTTACTATTGATTCTCCCCCCCTCCCCTGTTCCCCTTGTTGTCTGTTCTCTGTGTCCATTTGCTGTGTGTTCCTCTGTGTATTCTATGTGTTCTGCTTGTATTCTCATTAGGTAGCTCACGTTGGCTGGTATTCCTGCATGGGGCAGCATTCCCATACAGGGGAGCACTCCTGCATGGGGTGGCATTCTAGTGTGGGCTGGCACTCCGCATGGGCCAGCTTGCCATGTGGTCCAGCTTGCCCTCACCAGGAGGCCCTGGGCATTGAACCCTGGACCTCCCATATGGTATACGGGAGCCCAACTGGTTGAGCCACATCCATTTCCCAGTGTAACAGTTTGATATGGTTTACGAATTCCAAAAATAGATACTGGATTATGTTTGTAAATTAGTCTGTACCTGGGCATGATTAAATTATGATTAGGGTTTTGGTTTTTTTTTTCTCTCCCCTCCCCACCCCAAACCCAGTTGTCTGTCCTCTGTATCTATTTGCTGTGTCTTGTTTCTTTGTCCGCTTCTTCTGTTGTTGTCAGCGGCACGGGAATCTGTGTCTCTTTTTGTTGCGTCATCTTGTTGTGTCAGCTCTCTGTGTTGTGCCATTCTTGGGCAGGCTGCACTTTCTTTCACACTGGGCAGCTCTCCTTATGGAGTACACTCCTTGCGCATGGGGCTCCCCTACGTAGGGGACATGCCTGCATGGCACGGCACTCCTTGCCCACATCAGCACTGCGCATGGGCCAGCTCCACACGGGTCAAGGAGGCCTGGGGTTTGAACCGTGGACGTCCCATGTAGTAGGTGGATGCCCTATCCATTGGGCCAAGTCCACGGCCCATAATGAGTTTTGACTATTAATTTTTTATAGCTTTTTTTAAAAAGAAATTTTAAATTTTTATTTATTCCCCCCCCTTGTCACCTGCGCTCTGTCTGTTCTGTGTTCACTCGCTGCATGTTCTTCTGTGCCTGCTTGTCATGTTCTTCTGTGTCTGCTTGTCTTCTTTTCTTATCTTCTCTTTAGGAGGCACTGAGAACCGATCCTAAGACCTCTGACTTGGAAGAGAGGCACTCAATCACTTAAGCTACCTCAGCTCCCTTGTTTACTACAGCTCTTATTGTCTCTCCTCTGCATCTCCCTTTGTTGTGTTGTCTTGCTGCATCACCTCTCTGTGGTGCAAGCCAGCTTGCCTTCACCAGGAGGCCCCAGGAATCAAACCCAGGGACTCCCATATGGTAGGCAGGCGTCCAATTGCTTGAGCCACATCTGCTTCCCTAGCTTTTGTTTATAGTAGCTCCTCTAGGCATACTTAACATTTCATAGTCTACTTAGGATAAATATTTTACTACTTCAAGTGGAATGTAAAAACCTTATCACCATATAACCCATAAAGTATGTTGTAGTTGTCATAGCAATATACATTAGCATACTTTGAAAACTCCCAGTATTATAAGTTTTGCTTTCAACATTCAGGCATATTTTAAAGACCTTAAGAGAAAAAAAGTAATATATTTACCCAGATATTTTAAAAATCTGTTAGTCTTCCTTTGTTCCTGAAACTTTCCCTCTGATATCATTTCCCTTTCACCAAAAGAACTTCCTTTAACATTTTAGAGCCAGTCTACTGGCAACAGGTTGTCTCAGTTTTGCTTCATCTAAGAATCTTTATTTTGGGAAACGGACTTGGCCCAGTGGTTAGGACGTCCGTCTACCACATGGGAGGTCTGCGGTTCAAACCCCAGGCCTCCTTGACCCGTGTGGAGCTGCCCCATGTGCAGTGCTGATGTGCGCAAGGAGTGCCCTGCCACGCAGAGGTGTCCCCCGCATAGGGGAGTCCCACGCGCAAGGAGTGTGCCCCATAAGGAGAGCTGCCTAGTGCAAAAGAAAGTGCAGCCTGTCCAGGAATGGCGACGCCCACACTTCCCGTGCTGCTGACGACAACAGAAGGGGACAAAATAAACAAGATGCAGCAAATAGACACAGAGAACAGACAACCGGGGGAGGGGGGCAGAATTAAATAAAATAAATCTTAAAAAAAAATAATAAGAATCTTCATTTTTATTTCCTTCCTAAAATATATTTTCATTGGGTATAGAAATCCTTCTGTCCTCCATGGTTTGGATAAGAAATCTATGATCATTCGTATTTTCCCCCTTTATGTGATCCATAGTTTCCCTTAGGCTGATTTCAAAATTTGCTCTTAGTTTTCAGCAGTTGATTATGATGTGTGTGGGCATGGATTTCTTTAAGATTATCCTGTTTTGGGTTCACTGGGCTTTCTGAACTTGTAAGCGTGTATCTTTTGCCAAATTTGTAAAGTTTCCACCCATTATTTCTTAAGATATTCTTTCTGCTCCTACTCTTTCTCCATTCTTTTTAAGACTCTAATGATACAAATGTTAGACCTGTCATTACTGCCTTCAGACTTAGTGGCTCTTGTGTTATCTCCTTTATGTTATTGTGCTCATAGAGCAAATTTATTATTTTTTAAAATATTTCTCTCTACCCTTGTTGTTTGCATTTGCTGTGTCTGTTTGTTGTGTGATTGTCTTCTTTTTAGGAGGCACTGGGAACCAAACCTGTGCCCTCCCATGTGGAAGGGAGGCACCTAATTGCTTAAGCCATTTCCACTCCCTGCTTTTTTTTTTTTAAGATTTATTTTTATTTCTCTCCCCTCCCCACCCTGCCCTGGTTGTCTGTTCTCGGTGTCTATTTGCTGCGTCGTCTTCTTTGTCCGCTTCTGTTGTTGTCAGCAGCACAGGAATCTGTTCTTTTTGTTGGGTCATCTTGTGTCAGCTCTCCATGTGGGCTGCACTTTCTTTAGCACTGGGCGGCTCTCCTTATGGGGTGTACTCTTTGCACGTGGGGTTCCCCTACGCGGGGGACACCCCTGCATGGCACGGCACTCCTTGCCTGCATCAGCACTGCACATGGGCCAGCTCCACATGGGCCAAGGAGGCCCGGGGTTTGAACCGCGGACCTCCCAAGTGGTAGACAGACGCCCTAACCACTGAGCCAAGTTCGCTTCCCTGCTCCCTGCTTTTTGTCTATGTTTTCATGTCTCTTGGTGCATCATTTGTTGTATCAGCTCACTGCAGCTACCCATCACGTCAGCTCACTATCTTGCTCATCTTCTTTGGGAGGCACTGAGAACTGAGCCCAGGCCCTCCCATGTGGTAGGTGGGAGCCCAATTGCTTGAGCCACATCCACTTTCCAGCAAATTTCTTTTTTTTTACTACTGTATTTTTGTTTTACAGTTCTTATTTCATATATATATATAATCTGTCTTTCCATTAGTTTCAAGAGTGCTTACCTATGCTTCTTGGAATGCTGTAGTAATAACTGACTTAAAGTGTTTTTCTAATAATTCCAACATCTCAGGATTCGCATCATTGATTTTCTTTTCCTTTGTGAGTTGAGATTTTCCTCGTTCTTCATACATTAAGTAATTTTGAATTATATCCTGGACATTTTGACTGTTATGTGGTGAGATTCTGAGTCTTGTTTAAATCCTATAGAGAATATCGGGTTTTGTATTTTTTAGCAGACAGTTGACCAGGTGCAATTTCAGACCTCTCTTCTACAAGCTGAGGTTCCATCGTCAATGCCATTTTCAAAGCCTTTGGATCTGTCCCAAGAGTGTGACAACGAGTGGCTGGTCTTGGACATGGGCAGTGGTTTATCCATTGATCATTCTCAAAGCCTTTTGTATGCTGTTTAGGGTCAGCTGGGGTGAACCCAGTTCACATACAACTTTATAGGGCTGCCTTCCTGAGTTCCTCAATATTCCCAGCACCTTCCGGTTCTCAGACACACCCTTTCCTTCCCTAACCCTGTAAGCTTCCTTCCCGAATTATAAATGTTGGGCCTGTTCTGCTGCACATTTTCTGTGGCTGATTTCCCTCCTGGGTTAAAAGAAGAGAGAGGGAGATGGGGAGGGAAAGGGGAAGGAGAGGGAAAAGCAGGGGAGGGAGAGAGGGAAAGGTAACAGTTTTTCCCTGTCCTCTTGGCTTGGTGTTTTAGGCACCTGCACACTGCTACAGCTGCCATCACCACCTCTGCCATGGGACTGCCTGGAGTCAGGGGCATAAGAGAACAACCAAAACAAAAACCCATCAACCAAACATAAAAGCAGGAGGATGTCCTCACTGTCTGTGACTCATAGGTGCCCTATTCCTGCTCTTTGGGCAGTAAAGGGAGAACTTCCTTAGGAGCTCTTTCTGTCCATACTGGGTGATCCGTTCCAGGTTTCATGCTTTGAGTCCAGGCTAGGAGATTTGGAGAAAAATAAAAAACAAAAAGCACACAATAAACTCACTACTGGTTCACTGTTACCTCTAGTGCCCCAATCTGCCTGATAGCATTTACTTTTCAGAATCCTCCATGCATAATCTGCAGGGTTTTTAATTGTATTCATTGGGAGACAGAGAGTGTAGTATGTTTACTTCATCTTACCTGGAATCAGAACCACATCATTGATTTTTAAATCTTTCCTCTTTTCTTACTAAGCATTTAAAGCTATAACTTCCCTCTAAGCAGTTTTGGCTGTGTCCCACAAATTTGATATTGTTTTCATCTTCCAATTTCCCATGTAATTTCTTCATGTGACCTATGAGTCAGTCAGAAATATGTTGATTAATTTCCAAATATTTGGGAATATTCCTGATGACTTTCTTTTCTTTTCTTTAAATACTTATTTTATTTCTCTCTCCTTCCCGCTCCCACCCCCCCACCCCAGTTGTCTGCTCTCTTGTGTCCATTCGCTGTGTTCTTCTGTGTCCACTTGCATTCTCAGCGGCACCAGGAATCTGTGTCTCTTTTTTGTTGCATCATCTTGCTGCATCAGCTCTCCGTGTGTGTGGTGCCACTCCTGGGTTAGCTGCGCTTTTTTTGCAATGGGGCGGCTCTCCTTGTGGGATGCATTCCTTGCACATGGGGCATCCCTACATGAGGACCATCCCTGCGTGGCAGGGCACTCCTTGCACACGGCAGCACTGCTTGTGGGCCAGCTCACCACACAGGCCAGGAGGCCATGGGTTTGAACCCTGGACCTCCCAAATGGAAGGCCAATACTCTATCATTTGAGCCACATCTGCTTCCCTCAGATGACTTTCTGTTGTTTCCTTCTAATTTAATTCCCTTGATTAGAAAAAATTTCTGTGTGACTTCAATTCTCTTAAATTCATTAAGACACGTTGTATAGCCCAGAAAAAAATATGTAATTTGGGGGGGGGGGTAAATATTTCATGTACATTTGAAAATAAGTGGGTTCTTGCTATTTTAGGATGAGGTGTTTTATAAATGTTAATTAGGTCAAGTTGGTGGATAATGTTCAAGTCTTCTATATCCTTACTGATTTTCTACTTGTTTTTCACAAAGGATTATGGAAAACTGCAACTATGGTTGTGGATTTGTATTTTCCCACTTTTTCTCTCAGTTATACTTCATGAATTCTGAAGCTCATAAAAGGAGCTGGAAAGCTTTCCCTTTTGTCTATGGTCTAGACCTATTTGTATAAGATCATAATTATTGTGTAAATTATATAGAATTTATCTACAGGACAATGTGTGGCTTTTAAAAAAATCTAGTGGGTCCATTTAATAGCTTTTGATTCTATTGAGTACTTATAAGTTATTTAGCTCTGTTCTTTCTTCTTGAGTTTTTGGTAAATTGTATTTTTCCAGAAACGAATTTGGTTTGTCTAAAATTTCAAAATCTGGCATAAAGTTGTTCACATTGATCTTTTTTTTGTACATTTTTCTCTTTTGATTTTCTAAATATCTACTGTTTCTGTAGTTGTATACCCTTTTCATTCCTAATAACAGTATTTGTGTCTTCTAGCTTATTTCTTGATCAAACATGACAGCTTTGGTTTTACTCCTTTTGTTTTCTCTTCTGTTAATCCATGCTATCTTTATTACATTCGTCTTTCTGCTTTCTTGGGCTTTACTCTTTTAATTTTAGAGGTCATTAATTTTCATACTTTTGTTATTCTTTAGTACTGCATTTAAAGCTATAAAATTCCCTCTAAATTTTTCTTTGGCAGTACCCCGCAAGTTTGGTATGAAGCTTTTTTTTTTTTTTAAGATTTATTTATTTATTTCTCTCCCCTCCCTCCCACCCCAGTTGTCTGTTCTCTGTGTCCATTCACTGTGTGTTCTTCTTTGTCCACTTGTTGTTGTCAGCGGCACGGGAATCTGTATTTCTTTTTGTTGCGTCAGCTCTCCGTGTGTGCGGTGCCATTCCTGGGCAGGCTGCCCTTTCTTCACGCTGGGCGGCTCTCCTTATGGGGTGCACTCCTGCGTGGCAGGGCACTCCTTGCACGCATCAGCACCACACATGGGCCAGCTCCACATGGGTCAAGGAGGCCCGGGGTTTGAACCACGGACCTCCCATGTGGTAGATGGATGCCCTAACCACTGGGCCAAGTCTGCTTCCATGAAGCATTTTAATTACTGCTGGACTCCAAATGTTTTACAAACTTCAAATACAACATAAAAATTATGATTTTACATTTGACCCATCAAAATATCACATTTTTTGGCTATCTTTTTTGGGTTATTTCTAATTTTATTACCTTGACTCAGAAAATCACTTGTATAATATGGACTCTTTAGAATAAGTTGGGACTTGTTTTGTCTCAAAAAAAAAAAAGTGGTATTATGTGATTGTTGTATGCAGGGCCCTGTATATTTGTGAGGTAAGCATGAATTTGTGTTAAGCCTTCATCTTTTTATCATTAAAAAGAAAAGTGTTAGCTTTTCTAACTACATTTATGGTCCCATCAACTTCTCATTGTGATTCTGTTCCATAATAAGACTATGTATGAAGTATCTGGTTTAGAATTATTATAGCTTCCTGTAGAATTGTTTCTTTTATAAAAATAAAGTGCCCCTATGTATCCCTCATAATGCATTTCATGCTTAAAGTCTCTCTTCTCTGAAATCAATATGCTCAATTACTTTTTTCAGATTCATGGCTGCCTTAATATCTTTTCTATCTCTATCTTCAACTTCCTGGTGTCCTTGTTTTAGGTGTGTCTCTTCTGAAGAACATATAGTTGGAGTTAAAAGAAATCCAATCTGTTAGGGTTTGTCTTTTACTTGGTTCACTAGGTAGTTAGGCGTATGGAAATTGCTGGTATTTGGATGTGCTTTCAAATCCCAGTGCTTCTCCAGTTCCTGACCATGTGACCTTGACGAGTCACTTACATTCTCCAACCCCTTCTCTCTTTCCCTATAAAAGGGCGATGTGTACCCTGACCTCAGAGTGTTGTGTGAGGATTAAATGACATAACGTAAACAAATTATTTGGGAAGTGGACTTGGTCCAGTGGTTAGGGCGTCCGTCTACCACATGGGAGGTCTATGGTTCAAACCCTGGGCCTCCTTGACCCATGTGCAGCTGCACGCAAAGAGTACCGTGCCACGCAGGGGTGTCTCCCACATAGGGGAGCCCCACGCACAAGGAGTGTGCCTCGTAAGGAGAGCCGCCCAGCGCGAAAGAAAGTTCAGCCTGCCCAGGAATGGCGCCGCACACACAGACAGCTGACACAACAAGATGACGCAACAAAAAAAGAAACACAGACAGATTCCTGTGCCACTGACAACAACAGAAGCAGACAAAGAACATGCAGCAAACAAACACAGAGAACAGACAACTGGGGCGGGGGGAGCGGAGAGAAATAAATAAAAATAAATCTTTAAAAAAGCAAAACAAATTATTTAACAGACCAACCAACACCTGCAGATCTTACTAAAGATTCCTTTTTTCCCTGACCTTTAGACAGACAGGAGCAGGCACATACCTCACAACAAAATGGGTGATGGAGATGCTCAGAGCATCACGAAGATGGAGAGGCAGCTCTTCAATGACAGAGACTGAGTAAGTGGTGGGCAGAGTGAAGTGGAGATGGACACCAGGAATCAGAGCCAGTAGACAGGCCCAGGCCCTGGGTTAGGTTCTTCTAGGTCTTACTGATCCTGCTGCAGATGAGGAACCAAAGTTCAGGGAAATCTTCTATCCAAGTCTCAGAGGCAGCCCAGGGGCAACTCTGCAGCATGACCTTAGGTGCCTGCCATTTTTTCACTCTTGAAGCCTGTCAGAGGCCTGTGCAATCACTTCACTGGGTACACGTACCTCTCATCCCTGAGTGTTCAACATCAACTCTATTCCTTCAGTTCTTCGGCCTCTGCTGCAGTAGGTGTGGTGGTCTCTTCCTATATATGGGTGTCTCTGGGACTCAGAGATACCAACCCAAGGTCTCTGTTGGGTCTCACCACCCTGTTCTGAGTCCTTCTCCTCAACTTGTCTCTGTGTCTCTGTTTACTCTTGACATGGAAGGAATAAGTCCAAGACACAAGGAGAAGCACAGGGAGAGATGGTGATGGTGATCAGGATAGAACCATGTGGTGGGTCAAATGGTTCCTCTGTGACAGGACCATCAGAGAAACAGTCGTGGATACTGACACCCTGATGGAAAGACACAGGCTGAGACCCTAAAAGAGGGACCAGGATACAGAACGCTGGCAACCATCAAGTCCATGTGTCAGGGGCCTCAGGGCCCTAGAGGGCAGCTCAAGACAGTATCATTTTATTGAGGCCACTACATACCAGGTTGACTGGGTGCTGGGAGCCAGGAAGATCAACTTATTCCTCCTTGCTGTGCTCCCAGTCTAACAGGGAAATAGCCGTGTAAACACTTATGAGAATGATGTGAGGTGGAACATGGCAACTGCTTGGGGAAAGCACCAGTCACTGTACATTCACTCAGCAGACATCAGCCAGGAACTGTTATACCTTCTGTACTATGCACACTGAGAACAAGACATAGCTCCTGCTTCCAGAGTCTGCAGTCTCCATGGAAAATCCAGTCTGCAAGTTCCACAAGGATTTAATAAGTAAATACAACATGGTAGGAGATATAAGATAGGTATATGTGAGGAAGTCTGGAGTCACAGGGTGAGACCAAGTCTACTTGGGGAGTCAGGGGAGACTTCATTGGGGAGGGGCATTTGAAACATCTTTGAGGATGAGAATAGTTGCCAGATGCCCAAGGGGAGAGGAGGAGGGGTCCAGGCATGAGAACAAAGGCACATAGGTGGAAAAGAGTATGGCTTCTTCAGGAACCACAAATAGTTCCAAATGGCTGATGTATGGGTGGTGGGGCCTCAGTGAGAGGAGGCTGGAGGCCAGGTCATCAGGAGTCTTGACTCCCAGGTGAAGGAGTTTGAAATTTATGGCACAGGGCAGCACTTTGAAACTTTTCATATCATGCACACACAGAAAAATGACAATATTCATATGACACACAGGATAACTGGAGAGGTTGTTCAAGGACCCGAACAACCAATATTTTGGTGTACCTGTAACTCACTCAGAGAGGTTGGCTGTAGTGGGTGACCTCTTGGAGAGCTTTTCACCATGGAATGGATCAAATTTTGGTTGTAGAAAGAGGCCCTTGGAGGCCAGTATGTAGAATGAAACAGAGGGGCAGAGAATGAAGGCAGGAAGGGGTCAGGAGGGAGACCCCTGCTGTATTTCAGGAGAGAGGCAATGAGAGGTCAGATAAGGTAACTGTGGAAGAAAAGAAGATAGATTAAAGATAAGCTTTAGTCAAAACCAACAAAGCCAAGGCCTGGTGCAATACGAAAGAAGAAAGGGAGAGAGAGAGATGATGGGCAAATGTCAAGCAAAAAGATAGCAAAAACAGGTGACAGTATGCAGGCGGCTTTATGGAAGAGACAGCCTCACCAAGGGGCCTTGTAGTTAGGCATAAAATAGGATGGGGTGGAAATAGTAGGTGCAAAGGCACAGAGGGCACAGTGGGCGCAGGCAGGCATCTCTCCTGGGCTAAGCAGAAGAACAGGTGAGAAGAGCAGCTGCACGGGAATGAGTATCTGAAGCCTCTCTGCCCAGAGCATCTTGGGACTACTGAGCCCTGAGAGACACTTCAACCTGCCTACCCTGAGCGTTCAGCTTCTTTTGAAAGGCTCCGAGGACCAAACCAAATCTTCAGTTAAGTTGTCAGCTCTCTGGGTTGGACCTGAATGGATATGAAAGATATGAGGGCTGTTCTGGAAGCTTCTCTAGCTATCCTGAATTACTGTGCACTCATCAGGGAACAAATGCAGAACTGTTCCCAAATAGCCCCAGGGCCTGCCCATGATCAGTTTGGGGGATGCATCACCCACCCCATTCTTCTTGATTCTTTTCGAACTCAGGATTTCTTCTAGATGTTGAGCCTTCAAGGAGAGGCTACACTGTGCTCTGAGGTGTCTTTCTCGTCACTGCAGTACTGTGATATGGATCCTCAGGTGAACCATGAGGGCTGAGCTCCGGCTGAAGGCTTTCCCACAATCACTGCACTTATAGGGCTTTTCTCCTGTGTGGATCCTCTGGTGCTCGATGAGGGAGGAACTCTGGGCAAAGGCCTTTGGACAAAGCTTACACTGATATGGCTTCTCTCCAGAATGGATTCTCAGGTGTCGTATCAGAGCTGAGCAGTCACTGAAGGCTCTGCCACATGCGTCACACTTGTACGGTTTCTCCCCTGTGTGGATCCTCTGGTGTTGAGTCAGGTGGGTGCTCTGGCTGAAGGCCTTCCCACACTCATCACACTCATAAGGTCGCTCCCCGGTGTGGACCCGTTGGTGTTGGGTGAGGTGGGTGCTGCGGCTGAAGGTTTTGCCACATTCCCTGCATTTGTAGGGTTTCTCTCCAGTATGAATCCTCTGGTGCTGTGTTAGGTGCGTGATTCGGCTGAAAGCTTTCCCACATTCTTTACACTCATGGGGTTTTGCCCCCGTGTGGACGACTTGATGCTGAGCCAGGTGAGTGCTCCGGCTGAAGGCTTTCCCACACTCACTGCAGGTGTAGGGTGTCTTCCGAGAATGGCTTTTCTGATGTGCCTCAAGGGCTGAGGGGCTTCTGAATGTTTTCCCACATTGTCTACACTTGGAGGACTTTCTCTCTGAGTATGCGTGTGGAGGCTCCATCCTATAACCATCCAATGAACTGAATTTCTCTTCTGAAGTAACCTTCTCCTTTGAGGCAAAACTTGGCCACACTTGGCTTCCCAAGGCACCACGTTCATAACTGGGTTGGTCTGTGGGGGCATCCTTGTGAGGCCCTGAAGTTTTCCTGAAATCTGTCTCTTGGACAACAGATTTTGTCCAGGTCTCCTCTGAGAGTCGTATCCACCTCTCTGAGCTGCCCTTGGGTTCACCTGCATCTCCAAAGGCGGGCCCTGGGGAGATATCTCCCACAAGGGTCTCAGTGACTGTGTCTGATGGCTCTGACTCTTCCGAATCGCCCTGCTTGCAGCTTACCTCTGTGGGCTCAGGTCCTGGCTCCCATCCTGAAACAACCAAAAACTACAGCATCATTGTTCCTCACACACCAAGCCTCCCCAACTCGACCTAGGCCTTGGCCACACATTGTACAGTGAGGCATAGACTGCCCCTGACATTGGCCTAATTTCCAAGGGGAAAGTTCCTCATTTGATATCTTAGATGACAAAAAGACACAGGGCTGTCCACCTATACCACCCAAAACTGTGTCAGAGGTTGTGATTTTTAATTTCTACTCCACCTCCCATACTCAAACTTTCTGTCCTTCAAGGTCCTGATTTTGGCTTAAGCATCAGAAGGAAAGCATTGAGGGTCAACTGATCTGAAAGAGACAGCACAAACCTGCTGGGGGATTGTCTTTCTCAAGTGTCTTAGTATGTGCTCCCTCTGGGGCAGGCTTCAAGCTCTGAGAATGGGAGCTCCATCCCTTGTGCACAGTGATGTGCCCTCAGAGTCTGGCATGGGTCCAGTACCCTGCAGGTGCTCAGTAAATATTGGTTGATGTTGAGAATATTTCCATAGTAGATCCTTTTATGTGGGACTCCAAATAGACAATTGCTAAGGGTAAGTGGGGACTAGTGAGCTGGGGCCATGCCCACCCAGCCTCTCCAAGTCCCTGGGAAGCCTGAGGCTCATCATTTATAAAAACACTGTAAGGGCAGTGTGTGCCTAAGGGGAGCTTGGGGATCAGGGTGTGTATGAAGTAGAGGCCTATCTACACTGGCTTGCCCTTAATGGGTGCAAAGAGCTCCTGAGGATGCTTAATTTGGTAATGGTTACTGGACAGACTACATGGAGGAGAGGCAGAGAGATGGGCAGGGATGGAAGATGGACAGCCACCATTGCCCAAAAACTCAGGGGCCTTGGGCAAGTCCTGCCCTTGTCTGGGCCTCAGTTTTTCCATCTGTAAGACAGGAACAGTATATGAGGGAAAGACTTAAGTAACTTGTACAAGATCACATAGTTATCTAGTGGCCAAATCAGGACTTCAACCCCAGAGCCTTCTGGCCTTTCATCTCCTTCTCACCCAGCCTTCTGCTAGGCCATGTTGCTTCCTTTTCTCCTCTGCTCCAGAAATAGTGCCCCACCTGCTCTTCCAGAATGCCCTGGTTCATATCTTACTGCTAGGCCTTTGTCCCCACTCTTCCCTCTATCTGGACTACTGTCACCTTCTCATCTCTCAGCACCACCTGGCCTTTTCTCTGAAGGCCTTCCCAACCTACAGCAGGATGGGGCCACTCCCTGCCTGTGGCATCTTTTGATTTGCTTGGGTCTGTCTATGCATTTATCTCTTCACTAGTGGAGGTCTGGGCTTTCTGTGCTCCCTGGTCTGGGTCCTCCCCAGAGCAGCAGCAAACCCTCAACCACCACAGCCTGGGCGTACCTCTGGGTGCTGAGGAGTCAGGACATTAGAAGGTTCTCCTGGCCAGGTGGCCAGCTCCTGGTGGGGCGCTGAATGCAAGCCTTTAGGATTTGGGGAAGCAGAGTCTCCAAGGTGGTAGGCAAGGCTAGGAAGAATGGGCACCACTTACCCAAGAACTGGAGGGCCCTGCTGCTGCCTGGCTCCCTGCTGGGGCCCAAGGCCCCATGTTGGGGCTTCAGTTTGCACTTCTGCTTCTGGTCCAGCTTCAGTGAGGCTGCTCCCTGCAAACCAAAGCATGACCCTTCCTGAGACAGTCCCCCCACCCCCCCAGAGGCTGGGCAGAATGGGTGGGCTGGGTGGGTGAAGGTGGGGGCCCCATTCTGATGAGGTGCAGACATTGATGGGCCCTGGGACAGTGGAATGGTGACATACTGGGTTGAACCATGTCCCCCCAAAATTCATGTCCATTCAGAACCTTATTTGGTTCTGAATATGGCCTTATTTGGAAATAGGGTCTTTGTAGATATAATCAAGTTAAGATGATGTCATACAGGATTAGGGTGGGTCCTAAATTCAGTGACTTGTATCCTCATAAGGGAAAGGAGAAAGGAGAGAGCTATTTGGAGACAAATGGGCATACACAGAGAAGGTTCCATGTAGATGGAAGCAGAGATTGGAATGATGTAGCCACCAGAAGCTGGAAAAGGCAAGAAAGGATTCTCCCCTCAAGATTTCAAAGGGAGCATGGCCCTGCAGATATCTTAACTTCTTTTTTTCTAGCCTCCAGAACTGTGACAGAATAAACTTCTGTTGTTTCAAGCCACCCAGTTTGTGGTAATTTATTATAACAGCTTAGGAGACTCATACAGATGGCAAAATCCAGCAAAGGTTAAAGGGCACTCCGTTCCTGGCATTGACATCCACCCAGCACCTTGCCAGGGACCTGGGTGTCACCTCTTTCCATTCCACATGCAGCCCACCAGCTCTTCTCTCAGTTGCTCCTCTCCTCACTGTACCCAGATACAGCTGGGGCATAAAGTCAGCACCCAAGGCAGAAACACTGGTGCTTAAAATGACCTTGGATGGTACAGCTGCTGTGGAAAAGTCTGGTAGTTCCTCAAATGGTTAATTGTAAATTTTTAATTGTTAAATGAAATAATGAAATTAAATGTTAAATGAAATGTTAAATTGTTATTAAATGAAAAAGCAATTCTACTCCTGGATACAAGAAAATGAAAACGTGTCCACAAATGTTCACAGCAGCATTATTCCTGATAGCCAAAGGTAGAACCAACCCAAATGTCTATCAACTGATGAACGAATAAGCAAAATGTGGTCTACCATATATAATGGAACATTCTTTAGCCATAAAAAGGAATGAAGTGCTGATGCATGTGAGAACATGGATGAACCCTGAAAACATTAGGCTCAGTAAAAGAAACAAACACAAAGATCACACATTTTATAATTCCAATGACATGAAATATCCAAAACAGTCAAGGTCATAGAAACAGAAAGCAGATTAGTAGCTGTCTGGGGCTGGGAAGAGGGGAGAATAAGGAGTGAAAGCTAATGGGTACGATGTTTCTTTTTAGGATGATAAAATATTCTGGAATTAGATAATGGTGACAGTTGTACAACTCTGTGAGTATACTAAACATCATTTAATTATACATTTTAATGCATGAGTTTTATGGTATGCTCATTATATCTTTTTAAGAATAACCTTTTCAAGTGCTGGAGACCCCACGTGCCTCAGTCTGCTAGGTGTGCTTCCTCAGGTTTGCCCACCACACGCCTGACTGGTCCACCTCAGAGCCTTGGCCTCACTGTCCCCTGCTGAGGCTGTCCTGTCCTGCTCTTGGTGTGGCTGGCTCCCTGTCATTATCCTGGTCCCCACTTTAGTGCTGCCTCCTCAGAGACGCCTTCTTTGGCCACCCCATCTAAAGTACCCAGACACCCTGTTTCCATGTCCTGCCTTCTGGCACAGCATCACCTCAAAGGCCTTCCACATATAATTGTGTTCTTACTTTCTGTCTGTCCCTTGCACTCAGTGGCCTCAAGGGCTGCAGCTTTGACTTGTTCCCAGATGTATCCCCAGGGTCTCTACTGCACTGCATGCTTAGTTGGTGCTCCTAAATCTTCTAGCCTACCTGGTTATTTCCTTGGCCAGCATCTCTCTAGACCACAAGCTCCAAGTGGGCTCTGACTTATCTTTGGCTCCCTGGAGTGCTGAGTGTGTAGCTGGTGCTTAATAAATGTTGCCGAATGAATGGCTCACCAAGTGGAGCCACCACACTCCGGTGGGCTCCTGCTGGGTCTCCTTAGCCCCTCCTGCCTCTGTGCCCCCCACAGAAGCGAGAGGGAGCAGATCCTGTCACTCCCTTGCTCAGGAAGGGCTCCCAGATGTCTCCTGGGGCACGTGGGTGGGAAGGGGCCTGGGGAAGATAGACTCATAGCCCCCAAAAACACCCACATCCTAATCCCCAGAACCTATAACTATGTTATCTAGTATGGCAAAAGGGACTTTGCGAGTGTGATTAAATTAGGGATCCTGAGATTTTTTAAAAATCCTGAATTATCCAGGTGGGCCCTAAATGCAACCACAAGGGTCCTTATAAGAGGGAGGCAGGATTGCCAGAAGTCAGAAGAAGGTGATGTGACAATGGGATCAGAGAGGGAGTGACTGGAGGATGCTACTTTGCTGGAATGGAAAAGAAGGGAGGGAGCCTCTATAAGATGGAAATGGAAAGCAAATGGGTTCTCCCTTAGGGCCCTGTAGCAGTTGGATATATTGAATTCCACAAAGAAATATTGGATTATGTTTGCAAACTGACCTTTTCCTCTGGGCAAATTAGATTATATTGAATTCATAGGTTTACTTGATTAAGTAATTATGTAAACCTCTTGTGCCAGTGGGGCGTTGAGTCACCAGACTCACAGATAAAAGGCATAGCAAAGGACAGAGTTAAGGGTTTTTGATGTTGGAGTTTTGATGCTGGAGTTTGATGCTGAAGCCTTAGGCTGGATCCCCTGGAAATAAGCACACAGAGGAAAGAGAAGCAAGCCCCAGGAAGGGAGGAACCCAGGAAGCCTGAACCTTGCAGACATCGGCAGCCATCTTGCTCCAACACATGGAAATAGCCTTTGGTAAGGGAAGTAACGTATGCATTATGGCCTGGTATCTGTAAGCTCCTACTCCAAATAAATACCCTTTATAAAAATCAACCAATATCTGGTATTTTGCAGCAGCACCCCTTTGGCTAACTAATACAGGCCCCCAGAAGGAAGAAGCCCTGCTGACACTGACTTTAGTCCTGTGAAACCCATCTTAGACTTACGACCTCCAGAACTCTAAGATCATAAATTGATGTTGCTTTTAGCTACTAAGTTTGTGGTAATTTGTTACAGCAGTGATAGGACACTAATAAAGGAGCCTATGGCTGCCCTGTAATCACCCAGGTTAACCCCACTGTGTTTCCTCAGGTACCATCTGAAACCAGAATTAAGGCAGCCCCTGCCACCTCTGTGGCAAAGGGGAAATGAGGGCTACCATGCCCTGTTCTCTCCCTGACAGCCACTACCTCCCAGCCTTTGCACAAACTGTGCCCTCCACTGGGACACTGTCTCATTGCCTTGTTTGCCTGCTGGCTCTGAGCAGCTGCTCCTTGGGGACATCTTCCTGATGTGCTGCCCATCCCCACCAGCATGCCTGAAGCCCGCCACCCCTTACCTGTGTGTCTAGGTCCATCTCCCCAGTCAGCCAGGAGGCCCCTTGGGCCAGGTCTGGCAGAGCAGGTACCCGGGGTGCTGGCTCAGGCGGAGGGCTGAATGGTTAGCCACAGGACTCGGGGAACAGAAAGCCTTGGGTAAGGGCCTGTGTCACCCCTTCAAGCCCACAGCAGAAGGGTGTCCCCTTACCTGGGCTTTGGCTGTCAGGGGCTCGTTGCCTGCCCAGCCATCACCAAAGATCCCACTGGGGGGAAGCTCAGAGTCCTCAGCGAGCAGCACTGGAGAGGAGAGAGAGGCTGTGAGTGCGGTAGGCCTGCCTGTGGCCTTTAGACTCCAGCCCGGAAAGTCTCACGGGGGATTCTGCCCAGGCATGGCTGACCGGGACGAGAGAGTGTGAAGTGTGCCCTAGCCAACATCATTTAGAAAGGTGCTTTTCTCAAGGAGTTGAATGAATTGTCCTCACAGCTACATTTACCATGTACCTAATTCATGCCTGATACATTTATAAGTGCTGCATGTGTAATGCCTTGTTTACACCTGTCAGTGGGTAAACCGAGGCACAAGAGAGTCACACTGCCAAAAGGAGCTGGGGCAATAGTTGCATCTGGTACTCTATGATTTGTCAGGGTCCAAACTCCATGTCCTTCTTGCAGGCCACACACTTTCCTTCCTGATACTGGTTATACTCACCTCACCTTCTGGGAGGAACCTTCACTCTCTGCTTTAGACTGTCAGGGTCAGGTCCTCTTTCTGCTCTACCTGACCTCCCTGACCTGGGATGTCTGTGTGGGGCCCTACAAGGTCTGCCTCACTCAGATCCCAGAGGCCAGCACAGGGCAGGCTCAGGAGAGTGTAGGCGACACCTGGCATTTCTGCCTGTCCCGGGCATCTAGCCTCTTGTTTGGCACCAATGCCTGGTTTTCCCTTGGGGAACTGCCCGTTGCTCACTGTCAGTCCCAGGGATCCAATCAGCCAAAGACAGGCAAGTGACTCAGACCAGGCCAGTGGGGCTCAGCCCAGAGACTTCCTTCCCCTGGGGTTTCTACACTGGTAGGGCTTAAACCTGGGATTATTGAGCCATCTTTGCCCCTAGTTAAGAGTGAAGCTAAAATAGGAAAACCCAAAGAGAAAGGAAACGAGAAAAGCAAGAGTACGGATGGTATCAGCTGAGCTCCTGGATTCAGCCACACATGACACCTTCTGTACCTCTTCACTTTTAGTCAGTTTCAGCTGTTTTTTGGTCATTTGCAATCAAAACAGTCCTGACTAACACAGTGTGTGAGTGTTCAGGGTGGGGACAAACATGAGAACTAATTTGGGAGCAGCCCTAGGTCTGGGCCCTGCACCCCGTGCTCCAGGCCAGACTGCCCAAAGTGCTGAGAACACCTGCTTGTAATTCCTCCTCACCTCTGTTGTTGAGCACCTGGGTCAGATCTTCTACCAGAGTGGCTGCCTCCTCACTGTTCTTGGGGCCCTGGGCCCCCACCCAGGCCTGGATCTCGGGGGGCAGTGCACTCAGAAACTGCTCCAGCACCAACAGCTCCAGTATCTGCTCCTTGGAGTGTGCCTCGGGCCGCAGCCACAGGTGGCACAGCTCACGCAGGCGGGCCAGGGCCTCGTGGGGACCCCCTGCCTCTTGGTAGCGGAAGTGCCGGAAGCGTAGGCGGGCGGCCTCGGGGTAGGCTGTGGAACTGCCAAGACAGGGTTTCTGGCCTTGGGAAAGGCCTTTCTCCTCATCCTCCACCTTCACTCGCAGGAAGCCATCTGGTTGCCAGGGCACTGGGCTCAGGGGACTCTTAGGGATGGCCATGGGCAGCAGTATTCCAGTGGGACCTGCGTCTGCAGGAAGGTCAGAGCTCTGTCACCGTGTGAGACCTGGGGCTTGCCTCCTGCCTGCAGAGAAGGGTGACGTGGGCTCAGGGTCCATGAGAGGTGACTTATCCTCACTCTCATAGACACACATAAGATAATAATAGCAAACACCAGGACAACACCCACCTGAGGCTGAGCACTCACTGTTCTATGTGCTTACATACAGTAACTTATTTAAAACTCACAATAAACTCAGGAGGTGGGAACTTTCCTCCTATTTTATAGATGCAGCAACAGACACGGAGGCAGAAGGGATCTTATCAGTCTTCCTGCTAGAGATGAGGAGCTGAGTTACAAACCCAGGGAGCCTGATCCCAAGGTTGATCTGTTTAAGGTAAGATCCTTCCACACAGAACCAAGTCTCTCTCTTCCTGTCCCTCACACACACTCCCCAGAGAACTACATGGTCATTCCTTCACTTTACATGACTATTATTTTGCAGCTTCTGAGATGGTGTGGCAGTTTGAGATTATTTATGAATCCCCAAAACAGAGATTATGTTTGTAATTTAAAGCTGAATGCATTAGATTCAGCTGGAATGTCTTGATTAAATTACCTGTTAAGATTAGGGTTTTGATTTGACTCCATCAGTAGCTGACTCAGATTGAGTCCCCGCCCCCTTGGTGGGCTGATATGAATGGACACTCACTCAAGAAGACACTCTGGGGAAGTGGATTAGGCCCAATGGATAGGGTGTCCACCTACCACATGGGAGGTCCGCGGTTCAAACCTCGGGCCTCCTTGACCCGTGTGGAGCTGGCCCATGCGCAGCACTGATGTGCACAAGGAGTGCTGTGCCACACAGGGGTGTCCTCTGTGTTGGGGAGCCCCATGCGCAGGGGGTGCGCCCCATAAGGAGAGCTGCCCAGCACAAAAGAAGGTGCAGCCTGCGCAGGAGTGGTGCCACACACATGGAGAGCTGACACAACAAGATGATGCAACAAAAAAAAACACAGATTCCCAGTGCCGCTGATAAGGATAGAAGTGGTCACAGAGGAATGTGCAGTGAATGGACACAGAGCAGACAACTGGGGGCGGGGGGGGGGGAGGAAGAGAACTAAATAAAAAATAAATCTTAAACAACAACAAAAAAAGAAGACGCTCTGTCATGTTTGATCCTGAGACCCCAGGGAGAGACGAGCCTTTTGGTTTGCAGTTGAAGAGAACAAAACAGCTATGCAGCTGAGTATGCCTGAAAGAAATGAGCCCTATGCCAGAGACTGATATAGGAAGCCCTGAGACCAGCAGAGATTGCCTTGCTTCAACACATGGCAATTGACTTTAGTGAGAAAGCAGCCTTGAGCTGGACTCGTTAGGGCCTTGTAACTATAAGCTTTTACCCCAAATAAATACCTTTTATAAAGCCAACAGATTTCTGGTACTTTGCATCAGCACCCCTTTGGTAGACTACTACAGATGAATAATTAGATAATTGATTGTCAGTCATTCTTCTTCTCTAATATATGCATTTAGGGCTATAAATTTCCCTCTAAGCACAACTTTAGCTGCACATCATAAGCTTGGTATGTTGACTCTTCATTATGATATTTGTCAAAATATTTTTAAATTTCTGTTGTGATTTCTTCCTTGACCCATAGATTATTTATTAAGAGAACTCTGCTGCTTCATTGTCAAATAGTCATGGATTTTCTAATTGTCTTTTCATTATTATTTCTGGATTATTTCTTATGTAATCATAATAAGTGCTATGATTGATTATAGTCATTTGAAATTTGCTGAGATTTGGTTTGTGACTCTGTATATGGTTAATTTTGGTTAATGCTCCATGTACACTTGAAAATAATGTAAAGCCTTCTTACATAGGATATCAAAAGCACAAGCTACAAAAGATGAATAAAATGGATTTGATCAAAATTAAATGCTGGGAAGAGGACTTGGCTCAACGGATAGAGCATCCACCTACCACATGGGAGGGCCATGGTTCATATCTAGGGCCTCCCTGACCTGTGTGGAGCTAGCCCACATGCAGTGCTGATACACGCAAGGAGTACTGTGCCACGCAGGGTGTCCCCTGTGTAGGGGAGCCCCATGTGCAAGGAGTGTGCCCCGTAAGGAGAGCCGCCCAGTGAGAAAGAAAGTTCTGCCTGGCCAGGGGTGGCGCTGTACACATGGAGAACTGATGCAGCAAGATGATGCAGCAAAAAAGAGATACAGATTCTCAGTGCCACTGACAAGAATAGAAATAGACACAGAAGAACATACAGTGAATGGACACAGAGAACAGACAACTGGGGCGGGGGGAGAAGGGGAGAGAAATAAAAATAAATCTTAAAAAAAAAATTAAATACTTTTGTGCTTCAAAAGACACCATCAGGAAAATGAAAAGACAGCCTACAGAACAGGAGAAAATACTTACAAATCATATATCTGATAAGGGACTTGTATCTAGAATATAAGGCAATGTTAGTGCTCTATAATAAAAAAGACAAATAATCAAATTTAAAAATGGGAAAAAGCTTTGAATAGACATTTCTGCAGAGAAAATAGACAAATAGCCAATAAGCACAAGAAAAGATACTCAACATCATTAGCCATAAGGTGAAAGCAAATAAATAAAAACCCAATGAAATGGGTTTACATCCACTAAGATGGCTATAATAAAAAGACAGATAATAAGTGTTGGCGTGGATGTGGAGAAATTGGGCTCTCCTTCCTGGCCCATAAGCCCTTGCAGGTATAAGGGCTCAGAGCGCTTCTCTTCCTCATCCTCTTCTAGGTCAGCCCTGACACCTACTCTGCTCAGCGGCACTCTGTTCAGAGACCCCACTTAGGAGGCCTGAGAAGGAGCCATGGTCCAGGGAGAAGGGGATGTTATTAACATAAAACAAGATCCCAAGCTTGAAACTCTCCAGTGGCAGCGCACAACCTCAGGTAAAGCTGTGTTCTAGCTACTTAACTCTGCTATAAACCTAGCTGGGGCCCTTCACTAGCTTTGTCTCCTGCCATTACCCCATGACCCCCAGTATTTGACCCTGCTCTTCCTTTGTCCTGAAATCCCTCGTCATACTCTATGAATTCTTCCTGGTCCTCCAGGCCTCACCTTAGCTATCCCCCTTCCTGGAAGTCGTCCCTGAGACCTGGGAGCTAGCCGAGTGCTGTTACCAGAGTGTCCTGGGTTTCCTTTACCCCAGCTCTGTACTATAACCATCCCCCTACATCAAGTGCTCAGTAAAGAGGCACTGAATAAATGGAGGAACCAAGAAAGGCTGAGTGTGGCCACAGAGATGTAGGGAAGGGTTTGCACAGGGGAGGAAGAGCAGAGGCTGGCAAGGATGACAATAAATGCAGCTCCCTTTTGAAACCCTGGAGCCTCTGTTCCAGGGAAATCCCCATTGACAGTCTCTGACTGTACGTGGACCTGCCTCAGCCTCCTCCATCTCCCCAAGATGTGCCCACCTGATATCAGACCACTGCAGAGGTCCCCAGTCCACTACAGCTAAAGCCAAGTGAGAAGAGTGGTTATTTCATTTCTGACTCCTGGCTTGTGCCCAATCTGGTAACGGTACTTACCTTGGGGTTGCTGTGAGGTTAACTGAGGCAATCAGAATGAGCACCCAGCATGGACTTGGCACATGGCAAATGCACAGTAAATGGCCACTCTGATGATTCCACAGCCCCGCCAGACTCAAGCCCATAGAAGGTGCTGGGAGTGTACTCGTAAGTCTGGCCCGGTGATCCTGGTCACACAATTTCAGCCGAAGACATAGCAAAGCATAAACCCTCTGTTACATACTCAGTAAGGTACCACAGATGACCCAAATTTCAGTCCCCCACCTCAAATCTCAGTATATCACATAGTCACATGCACACACTATTTCAAGAACAGTTTGTCAGCCACACCCTGAAATATTCCTGGTCACAGAGAATTTCTCAGTGTGACCCATAATCAAATATACACAGGGCCCCGCAGCATCTCTATCACAAAGGCTCATTCCATCAGTCACTTACAATCTATTCCGGTGGAGAGGGTGTGGCTCAGTGGCTGAGCCACTGCTTTGCATGTATGAGGTCCCAGGTTCAGTCCCCAGTGCCTCCTAAAAAAAAATTTGTCAGTCACTGTTGGTGTCAATCAGACACACAGAATCTCAGTCATACTTGGTATCGCACATAGTCACACAGCTGCCCTCTCGCTCACAATGTCACACAACCCACCCACAAAATTTCAAACCACAATGATGTCTGTGAGGTACACACTCCATCTGTAACTCCCAGCCTGTCCGGTGGGAACTCTCCCAGTCTGTGGGACACGGAGGCACCGCCTTATCAGACACTGGATTCGTCAGCCAGTCCCACACTCGGTCCCACCACTGTCGGTCCACACTCTGTCAGTCAGTCAGTCCCACATTCCGTCAGTCCCGCTCTCGGTCTGTCAAAGCGTCGTGCACTCGGCCCGTCGTCCCACCCGCAGCCGTCAGGCGGCCGGCGCGCGGCGGGGGACGGCCCCTCAGTCGGGCCGCCGGGCGCTGCCGCACTTGCCACTTACCCGGCCGCAGGCGTTCGCGGCCTGGGGACCCGCTCGCCCCCTTCGTGCCCTGTCCCGCGCCGCCGCCGGGGCCCCCGCAGCCGCCCGTCCCGGCTGGGGCGGAGACCCGAGCCCGCCAGGCGGCGCCGCCGGAAGACACTTCCGGAAGCGGCCGCGAGGCTCCCCGCGAGGAGCGCGCACGCACGCCGGCTCGCGGGACTGCAACTCCCAGCATGCGCCGCGCAGCGCGCCCGCCCCGAGGCACGACGGGAGCCGCGAGTCCGCGGGCCCGGGCCTGGCCTCAGTGGGGTGGGCGCGGTGGCCGTCGGTGGGCGCGGATCCCGGAGGGGAGGGAGGGGCGCGGTGCGTGCGTGCGAGGCGTGCGCGAGGGAGTGTACGGGCCGTGGGCACTGTGAGAAGCTGAGGGGTGCGAGGGGGTGCGTGCAGGGTGAGGCCCGCGGCGCTGTGGGGGGCCTGCCGTGCGTCACTCTGACCACGTAGCTGTTGTGTGACCCGGGGCCCGTTGCCGTATGTGGTAATCGTGCAGTGAGTGACTGTCATCGTGTGTGATGGTTTCTTTGAGACAGAGAGAGATATGGAGGACACGGGGACATTTGACAGAGCGTGGAGGTCCCGACCCGTGTGTGATTTCGTCACAGTGACGGTGCATGTGGGTGTGGCTGTGTGACACGGTGGGTTGGTGGACGTGTGACTGAAAACATGTCTTGGGTGGGTGGGAGTGTGGCATGTGAGAGACGTTGAGCAGGAAACTCTGGCTAGGCAGGGTGAGGCCTTGGGAGGGTGTGCCAGGATGTGCCTGTCTGTCCCCATGGCCCCTGTGGCACCTGTCGATGGCAGCCTGCAGGCTGCCAACAGCCAAATGACCACTTCGTATCTCCACAGCTACTTACTGAGCACCCACTATGGGCTAAGTGCCTTTCTGGATTGGATACCACAGTGACAAGGACAGATATGGCCAGCTTCCATGAAGCTGACATCATGCAGGAAGGCAGATGGTAAGAAAAGAAACAAGCTAGTTGGCTGAGAAGGTGTCGCCTGAGCTGAGACCTTATCAGAGGGAGGTGCCTGGGGACAGTGTGTTCCAGGCAGATGTAACAGCAAGTGCCAGGGCCCCCACGCAGGCACGTGTGAGGAGGCAAGTGAAGGAGATGGAGGGGATAGGGTCAGAGGTGGGGTGGACCATGTGGGGGCGGATTGTGGAGGGCTTGTGGGCCACATCTGGCCTTCCATTTCCACCCTGAGAAAGGGGGGAGCTGTGGGAGGCCTTTAAGCAAAGGAGGGCTGTGCTGTGACTTAGCTCTTTGCAGGATCCCTCTGGGCATGATAGAGCCCCAAGGTGGAACCAAGGAGATTTGGGAGGTGTCTGCTGCAGGAATCTGGCAAGCAGGGTGGGTCAGATCAGGGAGATGGTGGTCGAGGTGCTGACAAGCGGTTGGATCTGGAGCTGATAGAAGATCGAGCTGACAGGATAGAGGGGTGAGAGAGCAGCAGAAGGCCAGGATGACCTGAAGTTTTGGGGAGGATGGAGCTGTGGTAACTGAGATGAGGAGGCGGTGGGAGGGGCAGGTTTGGAGAAAAAGTTGGGTGGGTTAGAAATTGGGTCGGGGATGTGTTGATGCTGAGATGCACTCTGTGCCTGGGTTGAAGACTGTGACTGCAAAGACCCAGTGCATCTGAGTCCATCCAGGGCTGCATTAGGCCAGCGGCATGGGCGGGTTGGCTGTTCCCTGCCCAGAGAGTCCAGCCTGCCTCCCAGCCTGTCCTTTTGAGGGCAGTTGTTACTGCCCCACTGGCATGCACCCATGGGCCCAAAGGTTGCACGAGGATGGTCATTTGCAGGTTGTGCAAGGAGCTTGGGTATTCACACACATGCACAGAAGTCCTCTCTCAGTGTGTACACAACCAGTGGGCAGAGAAGGGGCGTGGGCCAAAGAGCAGGGATCGGCTCTCCCCACGTTGCTGTACTCTGGTGTGAGCCTCCTAGGAGGACACAGACTCTGATGGGACCCTGGCCTGCCAGGTCCTTACGAAGGATGTTATCAGGTGGGATGATAGAATAAGCTTTGCTTTTTTTTTTTAAGATTTATTTATTTATTATTTCCCCTGCCCCCACCCTTGCCCCTACCCTGCTGGGTTTTTTTGCTATCTGTGTCCATTCGCTGTGTGGTCTTCTGTATCTATTTCTCTTTTTTGTCTTCTCATCTTCTCTAGAATTCAGAGGGATTCGATCCTGGGGACTTTTGATGTGGAAAGAGGTTCCCTGTCAATTGTGCCACCTCAGTTCCTCGTATCTACTATGCTTGGCTTTGACTCTCCCCTTCCTCTCTCTTTTGCATCATCATCTTGCTGCGTGACTCACTTGCACAGGCACTGGATCACTACATGGGCGCTGACTCACCATGCGGGCATTCGCACAGGCACTGGCTCACTGTGTGGGCACTGGCTCACTGCACAGGCACGCATTCTCTTTTTCTTTTTCACCAGGAGGTCTCAGGGAGCAAACCTGGGTCCCGCCATGTGGTAGGCAGAGGCCTTATCACTTGAGCCATATCTGCTTCCCAAGCTTTGTTTTTTAAGCAGCTTTATTGAGACATGATTCATATGCCAAACAGTTGATGTCTTTTAATGTGTACACTTCAGTAGGTTTTAGTGCATTCACAGAGTTGTGCATCCATCACTACAGCTGATTTTAAAACATACTTTTTTTTACACTAGGCTATCATGATTTAAAACTTCTGAGTGTTTAGAGATATAGTATGTGGGTTTCCTTTTTATTGATGCTCTGGTCCCCTCACATGATATGGATAGATCCAATAGATTAAACCATGAAACCAAGAGTCCTGAGGTGGCAGTATGCCGGCTGTGTATTTGAGGAGCAGCAAGGCCCCAGGCAGGGATGGAGAAGGTGATGGGAGAGGAGGTCAGAGAGGCTGGAGGCCT
Organism: Dasypus novemcinctus; assembly: GCF_030445035.2. Taxonomy (NCBI): domain Eukaryota; kingdom Metazoa; phylum Chordata; class Mammalia; order Cingulata; family Dasypodidae; genus Dasypus; species Dasypus novemcinctus. The sequence continues at coordinate 87,542,125 of NC_080690.1, read as the reverse complement.
GGAGACCAGTGAGCAGGCCTGGCATATGGGGGGCAGTTCTGGACACGGTGAAAGGAGAAAGTCGAGAGCAGGTCAAGCAAGAAATAACGGGGCTTAGTGGCATGGTGAGAGGGAAGGAGAAGGAAGAAGGCTGAATGGCCTCCGGGGTTCTGGCTAGCGTGATACGTTCACTGGTCCAGGAGCAGGTTAGGGGAGTGTGGGCCTCCTCTCCCCTTCTACAGCCACTTCCCGACTGCACGTGCTCCAAGGCAATCCTGCTGGGACTCACATAAAGAGGGAGGGCCTCAGGCTGCTGACCTCCTGGGCCTGGAGTTCAGGACTGAGGTTTGGCCTGAGGGTTTGGGCTACAGCTGTCAGGGATTGGGTGAGAGTATGGGTGGGAGTGTGTGAGGCTTCCCAGGCAGAGAGAGTAGAGGGTGTGATGAGAATAACTGACCTTTCTTGAGCACCTCCTCTGTGCTGACTCTGTGTTAAGACCTTGGCCCATATTAACTCGTTTATCTCTTGCAGAAACTCTATGGGGTGGGTACTCTAACCCCATTTTATGGAGGAGGAGACTGAGGCACAAAGAGGTTCAGTAGTTTGCCCAGGGCTACACAATGAAGAAGGAACAGAGCTAGGATTTGAGCCCTGCATCTCCTTGTCCTAGGAAGAGGGTCTAGAGCCGGGCACCAAATCCTGGGGAACTGCAGTGTTCCTTCAAGGGAAACATTAGGGCTGGCCTGGGAACCCAAGGATGAACTCTGATCCCAGTAGAGTGAAGAGGCATTGAGTGTGTGGACACCGAGGGTAGACCCTTCTTTGGGGGAGAAGAGGGCATCAGCTGGAGGGGATTCGGGTTACAGGGAGACAAGGAGAAGCCCTGAGAGACAATGAACAGTTACAGGGTGACTTGGAAAGTCGATGGGGGCTTGCCTCCATCTTCTTTGTGCGAATTATGAGTTTATATGATTAGGCAGGAAGCATCCTGCCCTTTCCATCATCTGAGGTCAGGGCTCACTCTCATCAGGCTCTGCATCCTTAACACACAGCACTGGGCCAGGCACTGAGAAGTTTCCTGAAGAATAACTGAATGGATGGATTTGAGTGACGGACAGACAGTGTTCTCTTGCTCTGAGCTGCTTAGCTGGAGTCTCCTTATTCATTTCCTGCACCCATTGTAGCCTCTCCAGGCCAAACCCCACATCTCAAAAGTCCTTTTCCTCTTTGTGCTTGTTTTCCAACTGTTCATCCATTGCTTAGGGTCTCCAGTTCTCCTAAGCAGACTCTTTCTTTCCTTCATGCAACTTTCTCATCATCCTCTTCCCAGATTCCAAACTTCGTTTTTTCCCAAGAGTAGTCATTTTAATTTAGCTTGTATCAGTCACCTATTGCTGTGTAACAAATAGCTACAACCTTTAGTGGCCCACAGCAGTGGCCACTTATTTCTCTCATGCATCTGTGTATTGGCTGGGGGTTGGCTGATCTAAGCTCGACTGATCTGCAGCTGAACTCCAGGCTTCATGTCATGTCCACGTCTGCTGCACTTGTCTTGCAGGATTCATGGTAATTCTCATGGTAATGGGAGATTCTCCAGGGTACAATAAAAACACATGAGGCCTCTTGAGGCTTAAGCGCGGGATTAGTATGCTTTCACTTCCATGTAGATTCCATCAGCCAAATGAGGTCATGAGGCCACACCAAACATCAAGGAAGAGATGGGGACATCCATGCTGCTTTTAGTGGGGAGGAACCACAGAATACGGCTAAGGGTGTGTATACAAGGAGGGCTGAAGCCCAAGACAATAATTTCATCTACCACAATAACCATTTTGGTTTCTTTCCTTTTAGTGTAGAAAATATAAACAAAATCAACATTTGCGATCTTGGTTTCTTTCAGGTCAAAGAAGGTGACTATAGGGAATCCAAGAACCTGCAATAATCACAGGGATAATGATGGAGACTGTCAGAGACAAGGTCTTATGGGCTCCACCTTCATAGACATTGGCACATCCAAGGACTGCTCAAGGAACTGGAATGGAAATTCTGCTGAGGAGGGGAAGAACAATTACTTTTCCAGGAAGGAGATCCTAAGTAATGGTCAGCCACCAACACAGTGGGGGAGAGGCTGTAGAAGCAGTGAAGTTGTGAGAAGTATCAGGACACTGTCCAGCCCCACCAAACGAGAGAATGTTCCCATGGAAGAGAAACCACATGCGTTAGTTGCCCATGGAGGTGTCATTGAGCAGGTTCTGGAGCCAGCTGAGTTGCAGGCACCGTGTTTGAGCAGGATATTCTGCACATGCAGCATCTGTGGGAAGAGCTTCAGGCAGTGCTTGGCCCTCATTGTGCACAAGAGGACTCACAGCAGGGAGAAGCCCTATCCATACAACGTGTGGGAAAGTCTTCCAATGCCAGTCCAACCACAAGGAGCACCGGAGGATCCATACTGGAGTCAAACTCTATGAATACATTGGATGTGGAAAAGTCTTCATTCAGAACTCCACTCTCATGCTGCACCAGAGGACCCACACTGGAGAGAAGCATACAAATGCAGGGAGTGGAGCAAGACCTTCTGGGGGTGCTCGGACCTGCAGAAACACCAGCAGGTTTACACTGGGGAGAAGTCCTACCAGTGTCGGGAGTATGGAAAAACCTTCAGGTGGAGCTCACCCCGATCTGCCACTGGAGAATGCTCAGTGATGAGAAGCCGTATCAGTGCGAGTGCGGCAAGGCCTTTGGGCAGAATTCTGCACTCGTTGAGCATCTCAAGGTCCAGCCCTGTGAGTGCTAAGGCCTTTAAGGGCAGCTCAGACCTCACCCAGCACCTGCGGTCTACACAGGTGAGAGGCCCTGTGTGTATGGTGAATGTGGGCACGCCTTCACGTGGAAGATGGTGCTCATCACCCACCTCAGGATGCACAGTGGGGAGAGGCCATATGTATGTGGCCAGTGCGGGAAGGCCTTCATCCAGAGCTCGCAGCTGAGCTGGCACCAACAAAGCCACATGGGCAAGAAGCCCTGTGTGTGTCCGACGTGTGGCAAGGCCTTCAGCATGAACACCCACCTTGTTGAGCACCAGCCTATCCACACAGGCAAGAAGCCCTGTGTGTGCAGTGAGTGTGGTAAGGCCTTCTGCTGGAGCTTGTGCCTCCTCCAGCACCAGAAGCTCCATGCTAGGGAATAGCCAGGGCACCATGTCCCATGTCACCTCTCACACTCCCTTTTTCTTGCCACCTCATTGGCTTTCCCTGCTTCCCCCTTCTTTGCCTGGGTTCAGGTTCTCCCTGGTCCACTTTCCATTTTCTTTTCTGTTTTGTTTTTTTTGTAGCAGCTTTTTTAAGATATACTTCACATACCATAAAGTTCAGTCTAGTAAAGTGTACAATTAAATGGTTGTTAATATATTCATAGTTGTGCAACTCACCACTAATTCCTGAATATTTTAATTACCCCTTAAAGAAACCCCTTACCCATTAGCAATCACTCTCCATTTCTCTCCTATCCCCCAGCCTTGGCACCCACTGATCGCTATGGATCTACCTGTTCTGGTCATTTCATATCAATGGAGTCACACAGCGTGGTCCTGTATGCCCAGCTTGCTTCACTCAGCATGACGTCTTCGGGGCCACCCATGCTGTAGTGTGACTCAGCATGATGTCTTCGGGGCTACTTGTGCAGTAGCGTGATTCAGCATGACGTCTGCGGAGCCACCCATGCTGTAGCGTGCACCAGTACGCCATTCCTTTGGGGGCCGAATACTATTCCCTTGTATGGATGCACTACATTGTGTTTACCCGTTCACCCACTGTTGGACATTTGGACTTTTTCCACCACTTGGCTATTCTGTGCACATCTTTTCCCCATTATGAGTGGTTGGGAGGAGCTGGATGGAGAAAACACGGGGCCAGGAGAAGGGAGATAAGCCTGGAGATGCCCTAGGACTGAGGGGCTTGTTGCAAGGGCAGGGCAGCAGCTGTGCTTGGGGCTGGGGGTAGAGCCAGGGCCAGCGACAGGGCCAGGCCACCCTCCTGTTGTCCGTTCCTTCTGTGGCTCATGGGGCGCTCTTGAGCTGCCCTGCAGAAGGCCCTGACTGGTGCAGCTAAAATCAGGTACCCTAGCCCCTGGCTTTGCCAGGGTGAGACTTACAGGAAGGCGGTTGTACCTAATCAAGCCAGGGAACCTAAGCATAGCCCCTCCTTCCTGACCACCACGAGGCTCAGTGTAACGCCCTCTGAGCCTCAGAGACCCTGGTACTTCAGGGAAGACCCTCCCGCTTCTCTTTGGAGTCCGGGCTCTGGTCCTCCACTCTGGTTAAGAGAGGGGTGCTGGAGTTGGCCAGGCTTGGATTCAGATCCAGCCTCCATCACTGACCGGCGGGGTGGCTGTGAGTCTCTGCCCCTGCCTGTGCTCAGCTGATGCTTGATGCATGATGCAGCAAGCAGAGCCCTTGACAAGTGTCAGCTGTGTCAGCGATGCAGTGATGCAGCCGTCATGGTCTCCAGAAATGGGCTGCTTGTGCGCATTGTCCAGGCCTCTTCCAGCTTCCATCTCCTCAATGGGAAAATGGCCTGCAACAGCAGCCAGGCCCCACAAACACCCAACGGGTAACAGAGACCCCCAGGAACCCTGCTGGTGGCTTCACACTCGTGTCTTCCCAGTGAACCCTGCAGGAGGGGCACCGCTTCCATTTTCAGATGGGGAAATTGAGGCCTGAGGTGGGCTCCTCCATCTGACTCTATGTATGGGGTCCCTCTGACCCCTCTCCATCTCCTGGGCCACCTCCTTAGTTCAGGGGTTGTGTGGCCACAAGGTGCTTGAACCCACCCACCCACTCACCCTGTGTGTCCAGCCTCCAGGCTGCTCCCAGTAACAGGTCTGAGGCTCCTGTAAGGGGGCAGCTGTGGCAGGGAGAGGCTCAAGAAGAAGGGGCCCTCGCCCCTCCAGAAATTGACAGGGAATCTTGAAAGACCTGTGTTATTTATAGTAACACAGAGGCCGCAGATTCATGGGACAGGACACAGCTGGGCCAACCGATGGGCAGGAATCAGGCTGGATGCTGCCATGTGAGTGCAAGTGTGTGAGTATATGGCAGTGAGGATGTTTGTGGGAGTGAAAATGTATGAGTGTGCTAGACAAGTGTGTCAGCGTATCACTGTGTGTGTGGATGTGCCCCTCAGCGTATACCTGTGTGTGTGCATGCAGCTGTGCACTCCTAGGTCACCAGGCCACTAGGAACCCCGCCCTGGTGGTGACGGCGCAGGCACTGCTTCCCTTCCAGGACCATCTGTCCAGGCCAGCACCCAGGAGTATCCATGGCTCTCAGTCCAACCTCTGCCTCCTGTAGCTGGTGCCCAAAGCTCCCCTGTCCATGATACAGGGCCCAGGCAGCCCCTTGCCCACCAGTGTTTGTCCCAGACACAACAGATGGAGGATAAATAGCAACAAGGAAGAGAACTGAAAGCCCTCATGGCCACATGGGAAAAGGAATCATTCCTGGGGTAACGTCCAGGCAAAACCCTGCTCCACCTGGCGCTTCGACAGCCTCTCGCTGACACTCAGCTGTCAGAAAAGCTTGGTCTTCCCCTTCCAGAAGGCCATGCCCCTACACCTGTCCCCTCTCCCTGATGGCCAGCTGAGCTCCTGCAAAGCCACCCGCTGTCGCAGCTGGCTGCACTTCCTTCCCATCCCTCACTTACAGCCGTCCGTGGCGTCACCTGCCTCCCTCCTGTTGGCCAGAAGGCGACTGTCTGTGCTTCCTCTGCCAGTCACCCTGTTGGCTCACAGGCAGGAGCCCTCATCACTGTCCCCTTTGTACAGGAAAGTGAGATGCAGAGGGGTGAAAGCCAGGGCTCCTTCAGCTGGTGCCAGAAACCTGTGGAGCTGGTTCTCCCTGCTGCTGCTGCCTGACTGTCCCTTGGGAGAGAAGTAAACTAGTGTCCATTCTCCAGTCTCCACACCTGGCTGTCAGGTCACTGTCCCCATTTTTACAAAGGCTCGGGGGCCCATGGAGAGCCACTTCTGGACCATGGCAGAGCTGAAAGCGTGCCCAGCGCTGCCCATTTCTCCCTGCCTCTAGGTCTGGTCGTGAGGGCTCTCAGGACTGGCACCACCCAGCACCCTCCTCAACACATGCCCCCTTGTGACGGCCTTGTCCCTGCAAAGCTAAGTTTGCCTCTTGCTGCTGTGAACCTCCAGCTTTCCCAACTACCACTGTCTCCATGAGGCCGGCACACTTCTAGGCTGCTGCAGCGGTGGCTACTGCCCTCAGCTGGGTGGTGAGGCCTCCCCAGGCCACAGCTGTGTTGGCTGTTAGGCAGTAAAAGGTTAACTCAGCAAGCTTGGGTTGTCCAAACCTTGTACATTCCAAAGATAGCACCAGCTCTTTTTAAATTTTTAAAGAAACTTTAGATTGCATAAATGTTACATAAAAAATATAGGAGATGGGGAGCAGATGTTTAGTGGTTGAGCACCTACTTCCCAACTATGAGGTCCTGGGTTCAATTCCCCCCCCCCAAAAAAATAAAAATGTATATATATAAATATATGGGATTCCCATGTACTCCACCCCTCCCCTTCCCACACTTTGCCCTCATTACCAACATCTTTCATTAGTGTGGTACATTTGTTGCAATTGATGAACACATATTGAAGTTTTGCTACTAATCATGATCTATAATTTGCATCATAGTTTACACTTAGCACTGCACAATTTCATAGATTTTGACAAAATGTATAATGGCCTGTATCTGTCATTGCAATGTCATGCAGGACAATTCCAATGTCCCCAAAATGCCCCATGTTATACCTATTCTTTCCACTCCCTCTCCTCAGAACCATTGGTGACCACTGCCTTTATATCAATGATACAAGTTCTTCTATGGCTAGAATGATAATAAGTCTACTTTAGCTCATAGTTGCATTCCCTCCTTAAGTTTATGCATTCCTCAATATTGAGGATTTGGGGATGGTGATGCCCACTCTGTTTCTGATTGAGAGGGGGCTTAGACCCTGTGGGACAGATGGATGGAACTGTCTTGCTTGCAGTTGTGGATACTCTCTGTTTTTTGGGATGGGCATTGTCCATCATCATCCTTTCGTTAGTTGTCCCGGGCAAGTCCAATGAACTGGAGAGTAGATGTTGCAACTCTGCTTAGATTTAGGGCTCAAATGGCATATGAACAGACCGTGGATTTAAATCTCTGGGACATATATTTAACAACTATAGTGTGAATTATAGGTTGAAATAAAATGGGCAACAGAACTGTGTGTAGGGAAATTATAAATGCCTCTCACTCTGTTACATTGGGGAGCACATATTCCAAAGTAAGGCCCACCAACAGGGTACCAAATTCCTGAGATTGTCAGCCATGCCTACAGTGTCTAAATGTCTCTAGAGCCCTCAGGAGCCACACACTCCCCCCCCCCCCCCCCCCCCCCCGCTTTTTAAAAAAGATTTTCCGTGCAAAAACAAGGGCGCTCACTTGGTGGGTCTGATGTGGTGGATGCTGGCCCAGGAAGTCCTGCACATGCATGGCACCATCTCCCATGAGTATTTTTTATTTATGTCTCTCCCCCACACACACTTGTCTGCTCTCTGTGTCCATTTGCTATGTGTTCTTCTGTGGGAATCTGTGTGTCCTTTTGTTGTCATCTTGCTGCATCAGCTCTACATGTGTGCGCAGCGCCATTCCTGGGCAGGCTACACTTTTTTCACACTGGGAGGCTGTCCTTAGGGGCACACTCCTTGCGCATGGGTCTCCCCTACGTGGGGGACACCCCTGTGTGGCACGACATTCCTTGCGTGCATCAGCACAGTGCGTGGGCCAGTTCATCACACAGGTCAGGAGGCCCTGGGTTTGAAACTTGGACCTCCCATGTGGTAGACAGACACCCTACCCATTGGGCCAAATCCACTTCCCAGGAGCCCCTGTTTTTGAGGCATTGTTTATTGTGGCAATCAATGAGATCCTGCTGAGACATGCAAAAGTGAGTCTGGAATGACCTCCTGACTCACTTTGAAATCTCTTAGCCATAAAAACTCATTTGTATTTAATATTCCCCCCTTTTGGTCAAGGTCTTTTTCTGAATGCATCATTAGTTGGCGCTTGGTAATAATCCTAGGTGCCAGGGAGGCTTATCCCCGGAGTCGTGTCCCACGCTGGAAGGGAGGGTGTGGTAATGAGTTTATATGCTGAGTTTGGTTTAGAGAGAGGTCACATTTGCCAGCTCTTGACCAGCCAGCTCCTGAGAGTCCTTGGAATTTCCTGCTTGATAGGAGTGTCTGTGTATAGCTTGGGCCTTTGGCCACACCAGAGTGTCTTTGCTAAAGATATAATTTATGTTGGGGGCCTCTGGCCACGTAGTATCAGTTTAACATCTGACACCAAGTAACTAAGGCCAGCCATGATGGACGCTCCATGGCTATGTGACCAAGCTCCAATAAAAGCCCTGGCCACCAAGGCTGGGTGAGTTCCCCTGGTTGGCGATATTCTGTGTGTGTTATCACGCATCATTTCTGGAAGAATTAAGCGCTCCACCTATGCGCCTTTACCTTGACGGGCTTTAATCAGCATCCTTTCTTTGGAATAAAGTGTGATGACTGTGAGCATAACGGCGCACAGTTCCGTGAGTGCTTCTAGTGAATCCCTGGACTAGATGGTGGTATTGTCGTCTTTTTGTTATTGGTGATTTGCTGGTTCACTCACTGGTTTCTTATCTACTTTGGTCCTTGCATGTGCTGGAGAGTGGGGAAGCAGGGGTGAGCGAGACGTGTGTGTGTGTGTGTGTGTGTGCTAAGGGGCTCCTGGTCAATGGTAAGTGCTGATGAGGGCACGGGTGACGACGACACAATGCCCGGCTCCATCAGGGCGCCGGGAGAAGATGTGCTGCTGACTGAGCAGGTGGGGCTGCCCCAGCACTGATGCGAAGCCAGGAAACCTGTCAGAGAACAGGCAAGGGGGGCAGGAGCATGGCCAGTGCAGGCCACCCCGGGGATGGCGGGAGATGGGCCTGGACAATGGCTGTGGGAGGGGAGTGCAGCGGCTTGAGGCCAGCCAACGGCAGCTCTCAGCCTGAGGCCTGGCTCCCCGCTCGAGGGAGGGCCTTGCTCACTCACCCCAATCTTTTCACCCTGAAAAGTGGCAACCTCCCCAAGTCTCAGCTCCCTCACCTGGGAAATGGGGATGAAAACGCCCGCCTCGCAGAACTGCTGAAGATGACATGGACAGTGCGCGGAAAGGGCTTACGGAGTGCGATAAAATCTTACGGGTAACGTCGCCCTCTTGGCTGACTTCCGCCAACTTGCCACAGCGAAACTGAGGAACGACACACCAAGTTTTCTTTTTAAAGACCAGGACTTTGTGGCGCTCATTTTAGGAAAACAGTAAACCCCAAACCATATGGTCAGCGTATTAACGAGACACAAATAACTGAAAAGGTATCTTGTGAAAATAAAGAATTTTTTCAATTTTGTCTTGGCCCAGACTTAGAGAAGCCGGGCTCCGGCCGGCGGCGGGGACGCGCGTTCACACCTGCGGGCCTCTCCTGCCACCTGGTGGGCGTCGCGGACGCCGCGCGGCCCGAGGCTCGGGGCAGCAGCGCACACGGGGACCCCGGGGAAGGGGGCCGGGTCCTCGGCCTCCTTACCCGCTGGGGAAGCCTGCAGGGGCCTCCCCAGGACTGAGGGCGCCTCGGCCTCGGCACGGCCCCAGCCCTGCCCCCGAGCACCGGGCTCGCTGACTGCCGCTGGCCGCGCACCGCCCGCCCGGCTGCCGCCCTCGCCCCCTCGCGGCTTCTCGGCGCGCGTCCCGGGGCAGGCGGGGGCGCGGGCGCGGGCCTGGGCGGGGGCGCGCCGCGCCGGGGGCGCTTTACCGCGCGAGCTGCGGGCTGTGGCCGAGGGCCCCGCGCTGCCGGCACGCGAGGGCTGCTCTCCGGCGGGGCCGCGCAGGTGCTGCGGGGCCGCGCGCTCGGGCCTGAAGCCGCCGCGGGCCGGGCGCCACCCCGCCGCGCGCACACTCCCTCCCGCCGCGCGCACACTCCCTCCCGCCGCGCGCACACTCCCTCCCCGCCGCGCGCACACTCCCTCCCCGCCGCGCGCACACTCCCTCCCGCCGCGCGCACACTCCCTCCCCGCCGCGCGCACACTCCCTCCCGCCGCGCGCACACTCCCTCCCGCCGCGCGCACACTCCCTCCCGCCGCGCGCACACTCCCTCCCGCCGCGCGCACACTCCCTCCCCGCCGCGCGCACACTCCCTCCCCGCCGCGCGCACACTCCCTCCCCGCCGCGCGCACACTCCCTCCCCGCCGCGCGCACACTCCCTCCCCGCCGCGCGCACACTCCCTCCCCGCCGCGCGCACACTCCCTCCCCGCCGCGCGCACACTCCCTCCCCGCCGCGCGCACACTCCCTCCCGCCGCGCGCACACTCCCTCCCCGCCGCGCGCACACTCCCTCCCGCCGCGCGCACACTCCCTCCCGCCGCGCGCCCGTTCCAGGCACTTTCTGAAAACGTGCTGCGCGGGGCGCCCTGATGCTGCCGGGGAAGCTTCCCGGGACGGGACACGGCTCTTCCCGCGCTGGCCAAAGGCTCTCCACGGCTCTGCCCGGCCTCCGCGTCGACTTCTCTCCCGCCCTACAACCCCGGCGTTATCCGCCCCGGAGGCGAAGCGCTTTCCTCTGGAGGCAACTTGCGCACCCGGTGCCAGGCTCGGAGTCTGCACATAGGCAGACCAGCTCAAGCCCCCGGAGCGTCAGCAGTCACGGACAGTAGCACGAGCCGGGAAGGCAGAGCAGGGTGCAAAGGGGCTCTCGTGGTTGAGAGAGGGAACGGGGAGTGGGGAGTCGGGGGTCCCCAAGACCACCCAGGTTCAATGACTCGCTGGGAGGACCCACGGGACTCAGCAGATAGGGGTGCCCATGGCTGCTGTGTTAGAGTGAAAGGACAAGAAGCAAAGTCAGTGCAGGAGAGGGTGCGAGGGCACAGTCCAGGGGAGACCCAGCGCGCGTTTCCAAGGTTCCTCTCCCAGGACGCCAAATTTCTACCAAAGAGCTGTGGCAACACTTGTGCAATGCTGTCTACTGTGGACAATCAGCAGCGCCCAGGGCTTTTATTGGGCTGCTCTTGTTGGTACTCTCTGCCTAACACATACCAAAATTCAACTCCCAGAAGGAAAGCAGCTGTTTGGCATAAACCATGTTGTTTGTTGCAACATTTAGGCACAGAGAACCATTCTTTGATTTGAAGTCTTTCTTCCTCTTTAATGTATGCCGTCGCTGCTATCAGTCTCCCTCTGAATACTGCTCTAGTTGCATCCCATATATACTTTGGTGTGTTTTCCTTTTTCATCATCTCAAAGTATTTCTGATTTCCTTGTAATTTCTTCTTTGGTCCATTGGTTAACAGTGTGTTGTTTAAGTCCCACACATTTGACAGTTTTCTAGTTTCCCTTCTGTTAGTGATCTCTAACTTCATTCCACAGTGGTTGGAGAAAATATTTTGTATAATTTCTTCCTTTTTAAGTTTATTGAGACTTTTTTTGTGGACGAGCATATAGGTCTATCCTGGAGAACGTTCCACATGCACTTGAGGAGAATGTGTACTCTGCTGTTGGGTGGAGGGCACTGAGCCTCTCTTAGTTAGGTGGAGGGGATCCTCCCACAACCACATTTGCAGGAGCCAACCAACTTCTCAAGGTCACCAAGGGCAACTCCAACTGTGGGCCACCAGTGCGGTGGTTTCACACCACCCCCTCCCCTAGGGGGCCTGGCCCCAGTGGACATGCATCAACCACATGCAGGCTGGGCACACTGTGCAGCACATGACAACCTTGAAACACGTGATGTTCCAGGGCACCTGGGGCTCAGAAAGCGTGAGCAACAAGTCCATGGTCACCCAGCAAGTGACAGTGCTGTTGATTTGGGCGAATGGGAAAAAAAGGCCCCCAAAGACTTCACTTCCTGATTCCTGAAATCTGTGCATATTATCTTATATGGCAAAAGATGCTGTTAGGGTAAGGATCTCGAGGAGATTATCCTAAGTGCAACCACATGTATCATAAGGGGGGCCCTAAGTGCAACCGCATGTATCATAAGGGGCGCCACGGGAGAGTCACACACAGAGGTGCTGTGAGGACGGAGGCGGGCAGTGCAGTGCTACAGCCACAGTCCAGGAATCGCCACCACCAGGAGCTGGAAGAGGCGCGACTCCAGTTCTCCCCTGGAGAGCCCAGCGGGCACTCGGCCTGCGGACACCCGATTAGCCCAGTGAGCCAGGTTTCAGCCCCCAGCCTCCGGGAACATGAGTGAACGAATGTCTGTGTTTTAAGTCCCCCCAAGCGGGTGAGTCGGGGCAGCACTGGGGCCTGAGGCGTGTGCTGCAGTGGCCATGGTCTTGGTCTGCATCCGGGGGCCTGTGGACCGCTGCCGGAAGCTCTGCACAGTGGTTCTTCAGCCGAGGGGTGGCCCAGCGGGGCAGGCCTGGGCTTTAACCCGGGTGCCTGGAGCCCTTCCCTGCAAAGTGCAGGTCCGATGGAGAGAAGCACAGGGAGGAACAAGGCTGGAAGTTGGCAGAGCCTGGGGGAGGGAGGAAAGGTGCTGGCTGGGGCACTGCCGTGCGTAGGAAAAGCCGAAGGAGCCGAAGGATGGCTGTCAGTCCGGGGCTCCTGTGCAGGAGGAAGCAAGCCTTCCGGCCTCCGCATCAGGGAGCCAGTGAATTCCTGTTGTGTGGCACTTGTTCTAGCAGCCAGGAAAAGAAGCACTCTGCAGAGACAAGAGGTGAACAGGGCTAGCGAACGGCCTGAGCAGGGCCTGGTGGGTCCAGGGGGGAGGGAAGCCAGACCTGCCCAGGTGAGGAGCGTCACTCCCGGGAGCTGTGGCCTGGGGAAGGCCTCAAGCACCCCTGCCCCTGCCAACAAACCACAACCCGTCCCTGCTTGACAACGGCTGCCAGGCACGGCCCTGTGACCCAGGATGAAGCCTAAGAAATGCCTGAAGCCTGGGGCTCCCTCCTGGGCTGCCTGAGGGTCGGAGCAAGGCCTGAGGGAGGCAGCGAGGCGGAGAGCAGGAACTCGCCCACGCCCTGGTCACCTTGGCCCGCGGCACCCTGAGGGCTGCGGCCAGAGCAAGACGAGGCCCCAGAGCTCCAGCCTGGCACAGTGTTCACTGCCTGGGGGCTGCAATTCCTGCTCGGAAATTGCCCTGATGTTTCTTTATGATAAATGTACACCCATTTATTTATGGCTGTAATAATAATTTAAAAAAAAAAAGGACAAGAGGTAGGTGGAGAGGCTGGAAGCCCCATAAACCCGGGTGGGAATGTAAAGTGGTGCAGCCACTTTGGAAAACAGGCAGCACCTCAAAAAATTAAACAAGGAGTTGCCACATGACCCAGCAAGTCCACGGCAAGCTATAAACCCAAGAGAAATGGAGACAGCCATTCAGAATTTGTAGGTTGTGTGTGTTTACAGCAGCATTAGTCACAATAACCGAAAGTGAATGGCCATCAGCTGAGTGGGTGAACTGGGGTGCAGCCCACAGTGGCGATGGAGCTGCTTGGGGAGGTCACGTCGATGAAGAGGAGGAGGTGAGCTCCCCTGGGCCTCCCCGATGCCTCTCCAGGGCCCCGGGGCCTGCCTTCTGCTCCAACTTGGAGGCGCATCCACCTTGGATTCGGGAAGACGGCATGGCAGGTTGGAGGGAAAGCGATTGCCGCTGCTGCTGGGAGGCCCCAGGGCAGCGTCGTGCACGTGGGCGAGCCCAGCGGTCGGGAAGGCCCTGGGGTGCAGCTGGCGCCACCGCAGAGCTGGGACAGTCCCAGGAGGCCACCCAGCTGCAGGTGGCAGACAGGGTAGAAACACAGCCACGTGGACGACGGGTGGGGACCTCCCCCACCGACCCCCGACTGTCGGGTTGCACAGCCTCGCATCAGGCACGGGCTCCTCTGGGCGGGACCCACAGTGCCCTCTTCCCAGGTGAAGCCACGGCCATGTCCTCGGAGGCCACAGGCTCCTGCAACGTCACGCATCAGCTCAGTCCAGGCCGTGTCCAGGCCACGTCTGACCAGGGCCAGGCTTGCAGGGCCGGGGGGACGGGAATGTTCTGGGAACGCCCTGTGGTCTCGGGAGTCTCTCTGAGTGGCCCAGGCAGAGGCTGGCACTCTGGCACGGTGACGTGTGGGGCCGAGACCCCACATGGTGGCGATTTGGGGGCAGGCAGGCGGCTCCATGCCCAGCCTTGCCCCCGCCTGGGCACGCCCCCTGGAAGCTGGCCAGGAGGCCAAGCTTGTGGGCCAGCCCAGGCCACAGCTTGCCTGGGTCTGGGGCAGGGACCCGGCTGTAACGATGGCCCTGCCATGTGTGAGCCCTGGAGGGGCTGGCTCTGGGTGCAGAAGCCGCTTGCCACGCTGGATGCCCACAGCACCACCCCGCGCGAGCAGCCCGCTCGAGGGGCCACCACGCCTGCTTTTCAGAGCCCGGGGCACCTGTCCTGGCGGCCACAGCCCGGAGCCCCACGGGCCTCCCAGGTGATGCTGCGTGGAGGGACCCGGGGCGCTTCCTCCTCTGCTGCCCACAGGCCTGCCTCACACACTCTGGCCACCCCAGCGCCCCCGCACCCTCTGCCCTCACCAGGCTGCCCAGGCCACGTGGAGACCCCGCCGGCAGGCCTGGCTCCACCGCGGCCGAGCCCTGGCACTGTGGACGTGCTCGTCCGCGTGGCAAGGGAGCCCTGGCAGTGCGACCAAGAGCATCCCGGTTGGCAAACGTGCCCTTCAAAGGAGAGACGGTTCTCAGGCTGGCGGCAGAGGGACGCGCGGAGAGAGAAGCCAGGGAGAGGCCGAGAGGGAGCCCAGGCCGGCGCGCAGCTTGGGGAGCCCTTCAGGGGGCTTCCTGCCCGGGATGTCCCTGTCAGGCTCCCCCCAGCATCCCCAGTGGAGGGCAGTGGCTTCCGGAGGCAGCGCTTCCCACAGCAAGACTATTCCACTGAAAAATAAAGGCACAGGCATAGCTGAAGTCCATTCTCATTTAGTCCTTCTTATGTGCAAGGAGCAGGAAATATGTGCACTTATGTCTCAGGAGCTTTAATTTTTTTTTTTTAAAGATCTTTATTTCTTTTTCTTTTTTTAAAATTTATTTCTCTCCCCTTCCCCCAACCCCCCGTTGTCTGCTCTCTGTGTCTACTTGCTGCGTTGTCGTCTTTGTCCGCTTCTGTTGTTGTCAGCGGCACGGGAATCTGTGTTTCTTTTTGTTGCGTCATCTTGTTGTGTCAGCTCTCCGTGTGTGTGGCACCATTCCTGGGCAGGCTGCACTTTCTTTTGTGCTGGTCGGCTCTCCTTACGGGAGGTATTCCTTGTGCGTGGGGCTCCCCTACGTGGGGGACACCCCTGTGTGGCATGGCACTCCTTGTGCGCATCAGCACTGCTCATGGGCCAGCTCCACACGGGTCAAGGAGGCCTGGGGTTTGAACCGCGGCCCTCCCATGTGGTAGATGGACACCCTAACCACTGGGCCAAGTCTCCTTCCCAGGAGCTTTAATTTTTAACATCTGAGTAAGGTCTGAGTAGAAAAGTAACTGGTGAAATTCCATAAAGGAGAAGGGAAATGAAAACTCTCACTGTGCTTCCTCTTATTGATCTGTGTTCTGGGAAAAGTGTGTGTTTGTACAGGTCAGACCTCAGCCCAGAAAGAGTTAAAGCTCCCAGCTCTCTAATTTTAAAATGTTAATAATAATAATACTGCAAAATGTAGTACTGCCCATGAACTGTGCAGCAACTTAATTCAGAAAGGAAGCTGTAGTCTAAAAGACTTTAGGGTTAGGAGTTAGGAAATGTGGATTTATATCTGACTCTGGGCCAGGGAGTCCAAGGTGTGGGCTCCTGTGGGAAGGGGGGACCTGCCAGCCACTACTTCCCACTGCCTGGATCACTCTCCTAGGACTGTGGGGGCCACGCCTCTGTCACCAGGCCTGGGAGGTTACTGACTGTCACATGATGCATACCGTGGCTTGTAGGTTCTGGCCATGAAGAACCTTATATATATGAGTTTTCAAAGGGAATGTTTGTTTCAGAAAATGATTAATAATTATGACCTCAGGAAGTATACCTTCTCATTTTTTCCAGGTATTTCTAACATGATATCTCTCTTTTTTTAAATTTTTGCTTTTACTTTTTCCCTCCCCCTCTCCCCCTGCTGTTTTAGCTGTCTGTGTCCATTTGCTGTATGATCTTCTGTATCTATTTCTTTTTTGTCTTCTCTTCTTGTCTTTCTCCTCTAGGATTCACCGGGATTATACCTCTGATGTGGAGAGAGGTTCCCTGTCATTTGCACCACTTCAGTTCCTGGTTTCTGTTGCATCGCGCCTTGACTCTCCCCTTGTCTGTCTTTTGTTACATCATCATCTTGGTACATGGCTCATTTGCATGGGCACTGGCTTGCTGCATGGGCACACCTTTACCAGGAGGCCCCAGAGATCAAACCCAGTCCTCCCATATAGTAGATGGAAGCCCAATCACTTGAGCCACATCTGCTTCCCTAACATGATATTTCTAACATTAAGGTCTGTAACAGTATGTGTTCATTTTTTTTTCATATAATAAACTTAAAAAAAAAAAAAGAATTAAAACAAATCAAAACAAAAAAACAAAGCATGAGGGAAACGGATGTGGCTCAAGCAGCTGGGCTCCCATCTACCATACAGGGGGACCAGGGTTCGATGCCCAGGGCCTTCTGGTGAAGGCAAGCTGGCCCACGTGGCGAGCTGGCCCATGCGGGAGTGCTGCCCTGTGCAGGAGTGCTGCCTTGCATGGGAATGCCACTCTGTGCAGAAGTGCTGGCGCAGCCAGTGGAGAGCTGGCGCAACAAGGTGATGCAACAAGAAACACAGAGGAGAGACAATAAGAGACATGGCAGAACAGGGAGGTGAGGTGGCCCGATAGAATGACTGCCTCTCTCCCACTCCGGAAGGTCCCAAGGATGGGTTCCCAGAGCTGCCTAATGAGAATACAAGCAGGCACAGAAAAACACACAGCAAATGGCCACAGAGAGCAGACAGTGGGGATGGGAAAATAAATAAATAAATAAATAAATGAATAAATAAATAAATAAATAAATAAATAAATAAAACCTTAAAAAAACCCACACACAAAAAAACAAAACCTGAGAAGGACAAGGTCTGCCATTCCCGGCTGGGGGCACGTGGAAAGGGCAGGAAGGGCTGCAGGTGCTCTCTGGGACTACAGGCCTGCCTACAGGGAAACCGGATTTGACAGCCGCGGGAACACACCTGGAGCAGCTTCTTCCCGAGGCCCTGGGAGGAACAGTCAGCCCAGGACCCTCGCACAGGCCCCACCCAAGCCACGCTGAGCCCCCCTCTGGCCTCTGGGCGGGTAGCAATGACAGGAAACAAATATCCCCCTTGAGAGTCGGGCCCAGGCGTGGGCCGCGGGGCCTTAGACTTGCCCTCGCCCCTCGGTGGGGGCAGCCTCGCCTCCTGCCCTCCCTGCACTCACCCACAGCTCGTTGTTTCCCATCCACTCCCCGGGGTTCACGCGCACGAGGCCGGGGGCTGGGAGCGCCCGCGCCCCTCTCACCATCCTGCCCGGGGCGCAGGGCGAGGTGCAGGCTGCGCTGCCTTCCCGGGGGCGGGGAGGGCTCCAGGTGCTCGCCCGTGCCCGTTTGGCGGCATCTGCAAATCCCCCACCCGGCCCACTGTGGCCTCTGCGGGACCCTGCCGTGGACGCGGGCGGGGAGCCCCGGGCTGAGACAGCGCCGAGGTCCCACGCCCACCCGTGGTCCCTCCGCCTAGGGCGCGCAGTCCCTGCCGCCCCTTCCCGCACCCGCTGAGCGCGGCCACAGGAGCCCCGCACCCCCATCTGCCGCGGTGTCTGCGCCACACCCCAGCTGAGGAGGGGCCCTGCCCAGCTCCTGCACACCAGCGGCGCTCCCGGGGCTCGGGCCGCGGGCGGGTGGAAACGAGCGAGCACCAGCCTCCGGAGTCTCAGCCCCGAGAGGACATCTGCTGGGAGCGCCGTGTCCAGGGCCGCCTCCTCCAGGCTCGCCTCTGGGACCGCAGGGCCGGGAAGGTGGACAGAGCTGCGGGAGGCCAGTCCTGCCTCAGGCCTCAGAGACCCCAGCCCCAAATCCCCTGACCCCGACCTCATGAATGTGGCCTAATAGGATTTTTTTGGTTTTGTTTTTTTGTTTTTGCTTGTTTGCTCATTGTTTTTTCTTGTCTGTCTTCTTTAGCAGGTATCGGGAACTGAACCCAGGACTTCCCATGTGAGAGGTGGGTGCTCAACTGCTCGAACCCGTCCACCACTATTACGGTTTTTGAAGATGCGGTTGGTTAGGACAAGCCAACGCTGGAGTAGGTGGGCCTACACCTATATGACTGGTGACCTCATCAGAAGAGGGACAAGGGACAGATCTGGGGTGGGGGGGAAGCCCCATGGCAAGGGAGGCGGCCAGGAAGTGCTGTGGCTCCAAGACCAGGTGTGCGGGGACTGCGAAGAGGCCAGGAGCATCCCCGCCAGCCGGCCCTGCCAGGTGTCCAGCCTCCAGAACTGAGTCTGCACTTCTCTGGTTTTGCGCCGCCCCGGCTGCGGTCCTTCTTTCCCAGGGGCCGTCCTGGCCCAGCCCTGCCCCCGCACTGCCGCCCACAGGCCTGCACCCACCTGCTCTCCTCCAGGGCATCTCCTGACAGGTCTCAGCTCGCCTGACCTCGCCCCGCCTGTGACCAGGAGGGAGGCCTGCCCGAGGGGGCTGGCTTCGGGGCATCCGGCTGCAGGGGCGAGGCCTGCAGCGGAGGCAGCGTCCATGGGTGCAGCTGGGCAGGCGCAGAGGCCTCAGCGTCTCCTCAGGTCCAGCAGGGACAGGAATGGCTTGTCCCACACAAGCTCCCGGGACGGACGGAAGGGCTCTGTGAAACTGACGGGACGAGAAGTACCTCGCGGCGCCCCTGCTGCCTGCGCGGCTTCACAGCCTCTTCCCCACCAGTTCCAGGCTGGGCAAGGCGGCACGGGTGGCCCCACAATCTTCCTCCCTAAAACGAGGAGCAGTTCCTGCCTCCTGAGACACCTCTGCCTGGGCAGCCACAGCCACCTGAGGGCCACCCCGTGTCACCCCAGGCTGAGACAGATGCAGGCTGAGCCCCAAAGCAGTGGATGCTGGCTGCGGGGTGAGGTGGGCGAGGCCCTGCCAGCTGGGCACGTCCAGGCCTTCAGCAGGCCAGGCCCCTACCGAGACCCTCAGGCAATACCCCAGCCACCTCACTTAGCAGGTTCTGCTGGCACCCCTTCGTATGGTTGGGAGATGAAGGCACAGAAAGGGGAACTGACACGCCCAAGGTGGTACAGTGAGTGGGACCCGGGTGGCTGGATTCAAATCTGTACCTTCCAAGAAAATACTTTCTTATAGATGGGTAGCCGTAGTGCAGTGAGTTCTGACAAATGCACATACTGCGTGACCGCCATCCATACTGAGTTCTAGAAATTTCTGTGATGAAAACTTTGTACCTGGGAAGCAGGTGCTCAACCACTGACTGGTGTCACACTCTGGAAATCACTGGGCAGTCCTTCCTAGGGCTAAATGGACACATGCCTCGTGGGCGGGCAGTCACATCCCTGGTGTACCCAGAGAGAGGTGCACACATGTGCCTAAGACATTGCAGCTGTTCAGAGTCCAGAATGGGAAACAACCCAAGGGGTCATCAACTGAAGAGGATAATACACTGCGGCTAACACTGGAATATTCCGCAGCTATAGGAGGACATGCAGAATTCCACTGACACCTACAATTCAGGATGAGGTCAGGAGAGCAGTTACTCTGGAGGGGTGGGGGTAGGGGGCTGAGGCGGGCTTATGGGGAAACATTCTGTTTCTTTTTTCAGGAGGTACCAGGGATTGAACCCAGGACCTCATACATGGGAAGCAGGTGCTCAACTACTGAGCTACATCCACTCCCATTTCTTGAATTGAGTGTTGGTTACATTGAGCTGAACAAGTATGATCTTTGTCCTTTTCTGAATACTGTACTATAGTCAAGAGCTTATTTTAAAAAATATTTTAACAACCAACCAAACCTCGAGCTGAACAGAATGGAGAACAGTCAGTCCCCCCAGACCACTCCAGGGGACAGGTCACCTCCACGGAGACACACTTGTCCCTGACACACGAGTGCACAGCCTGCCCCACACAAGGTGCCACATGGAAACTCCCACCCCACCCGGGATGCCGTAAACAGTCTCTCCTGCCTCCCCCTTTTCCCCACAGGGACAGACACGCGGGCATCCCTCTCCCCTGCCCTCACGCACAGAGGTTTGCGGACCCGTCCAGGCCCCCTCGAGGACGCCCACGGCCAGACTCCCGCTCCACGGATACACGCTGGCCTCCCGGGCACACGTCGGCTGCCCACGCCCAGGGAAGCGTCCCGCGGGAGCGCTCGGGGACTCCCACCTCCCATGCCCATGTCGTGGTCGGCCCCTGCGCTGCGCGCCCAGACCCGCGGACAGGCCACCCCGGCGCCCGCGCGCATGCTCAGGCTTTCACCCGCACCAGCGGCACCGCGCCGGGGACCCCGCCCAGCTTGGCACGCGCACTCGGACCCTCCCTCCGTACAGCCAGGCCCGGGTCCGCGGCCCCTCTAGGCGCACCCCCCGCCCCGCATAGTCCCTCAGTCCCCGCAGCGTGCACCCCGGCACCCGCGGCGCCTTCCAGCCCTGGAGCGCCCCAGCCCCGCGCAGTCAAGAACTGCGACTCCCAGAAGCCCTTGAGCGCGGCGTGCCTGGTGCCCGGCGGGCGCGGGCGAATGGCCTTCTGGGAAATGGAGTCCGCAGGGAGTGCCTGGTGCCGGGCGGGCGCGGGCGAATGGCCTTCTGGGAAGTGGAGTCCGCAGAGCGGGGCACTCCGGCGAGACGTGGGTCCAGGCGCAGCGTCCGTGTGCATAGTTTTAGGTTCTGTATGTTCGTTGTTTTATGGACCCACGCTCAAATACACGGATACGGAACATACGTGAGTAGTTTTCTTTCTGAACCGTTTGAGAAGCGCTCCAGACCTTTGGGAAACCTGCGAATGTCTGCTAGGACACGGGCATTTTTCTGCTCGCCCACGAAGCTGGACGTTGAGCACCATGGGTGCCTAATCCACAGTCCAAACAGGATCTCCCCAAGAATGGCCTGGGCATTCATCTAGAAAGGTTCCACAGCTGTGTTTTTGTTGTTGTTGTTTTAAGGACATTGGCATTCGTTATGAAACTATACCTGATTTCCAAACTCTCCTCCAGTTTGGATTTGTTTGATCGTTTCCATACTGAGTATATAAAACTTTTTTTTAAAAAAATCAGAGTATTTTACATTCTCCTGTTTATTTTCCCACTGATTTGAACATTTCTCACCTCACTAAACATTTTTGGAAAACTTTTTTTCTTTTTAATGACTATATAGTGTTCCATTGCATGCATTTGCCATACTTTTTTTTTCTTTAAAGATTTATTTTTTATTTCTCTCCCCTTTCCCTCCCACCCGCCATCACCCAGTTGTCTGCTCTCTGTGCCCACTTGCTGCGTGTTCTTCTTTGTCCGCTTCTGTTGTTGTCAGCGGCACGGGAATCTGTGTTTCTCTTTGTTATGTCATCTTGTGTCAGTTCTCCGTGTGTGCAGACCATTCTTGGGCAGGCTGCACTTTCTTTTGCACTAGGTGACTCTCCTTATGGGGCACACTCGTGTGCGTGGGGCTCCCCTACGCGGGGGACACCCCTGAGTGGCAGGGCACTCCTTGTGCGCATCAGCACTGCGCGTGGGCGAGCTCCACACGGGTCAAGGAGGCTGGGATTTGGAACCTTGGACCTCCCATGTGGTAGGTGGATGCCCTATCCATTGGGCCAAGTCCACTTCCTGGTATACTTTCTTTGACTCCTCTACTTTTGCTGGGAATTGAACTACTATAAGCAATGTAATGAATGTCCCTGTACATTCATTTCTCTGTATATCCACGATGATTCCCTAAGCGCTAGAAACAGGCCATGTGTGATGCAAATCATCTTCCCTAAATAAGGGATGCCCCTGGCTACAATGTGGGGCATGAAAATTTCATCCATAGATGGAAGGAAGGCTTCTGTGATCTGGAATGCTTTTTTTTTCAAGATAAAGCAGAGTATAAGGAGAAGCAGACTCCTAATCTGCAGGCTAGCTGAGAGTCACTCTTTCTAATCCCCACTGCAGTTTGATGATCATAAAGGGAATATATCCTTGTCAGCCACCTACTTCTAGACAATGCTTCCCACAGAACTTTATGACTACTGAGCAGATAAGATGTGTGGCTAATAAGACTGAGAAATGGAATTTTAAAAAATGATAACTCAATAGGATCAATTTTTACATGCTGAATAAACATGTAAAACTCATTCTTTACATTCATATCTTAAGTATAATCAATTATAATTACAATACTGCAGCAATTTGAGCTTCCACCTGCTGGGAGTGGTCTAGGGAAACAAATGATGTTCCAGAACAATATTCTTAATATTCTGAAAAAAATGAAACAAAAACATAACTTCACAATTCTTTACTGGATTAGGGCTGGTTTTGAGAATTTCTTTCTCCAGCTCCTATTTTTACTGCTGAGAAACAGAATTTTGAACTTAATTAATTTAAACTTACAATCTAAATTGTCCACGGTGGCTCATGGCTACTGCATTGGACAGTGCACTCTGGAAGAGTTCACCTTGGTCCTCCTTACAAAGACTTATGAGAGAAAAGCAGTGAAACTGTCTTGCAGAATGGATACAGATTTCTTCTGTTATCCTTTGCATAAACTACCCTAATATCTCTGAGCATGTTCAGGGAGATGGAAGACTTGGCTGTTGACCATAACTGGGGGAAGCAGGGTCCCTAATTTGGGATGATTGATTATGCAGGGATTTTTTTTTTTTTAATTAACTTGGAAATGTGTGTGTGTTACAGCCATCTTCCATGAAACTCCATCTTAACTTCTGTCTTGGTATCATGGAGTCTAAGATATTTTAAATTCAACTGGTTCTGTTAACTAGCACATATACATACATGCATAAAATATGTGTGATCAAGGCACAAAGTTCCTGCTTACATGGACATTCTAGTGTAGAGGTTCTTACCCAGGGGTCCACAGATTTCAGGGGGTCCGTGAGCTTGGATTGAAAAAAAAAATCAACATACCTTTATTTTCTCTGACATTTAACTGAAATCTAGCATTTCCTTCACTTATGAATGGATGCAATGAATTACAGTAGTATTCACTTCATATCATTACAATTGCTGCATATATCAAAAAATCGCTTATGCTCATCCATACTTTGAAATTACGGTAGTTTTAAGACCTGATGCTAGTTGAGTGTCATAAAACTATCTGCTTGAATATTCTGAGGAGGGATCCATGGTTTTCACCTGACTCGCAAAGGGGTTTGTGGAACACAAAAGGTGAAAAACTCCTATTCTAGTGGGAGAAGGCAGATGGTAAACAATGAAATCAATTATCAAACTTATTTTGAGAACTAAGATTTTATTTAATTTGTAAATTGGTAATATTTTCATGTTTCACAAAATTATAAAGGCATAAAAAGACAGTGGAATCTCACTTGTTCCCCAGTCTCCCTGTCCCCACCCTTTCTCCCTCCCTAAGGGCAACTAATGTGCCTGATTATTTTGTAACTTACAGAGATATCTGCTTAGAATACACAAATATACACACATTTATTCTTTACACAAATGGAACATACTATACAGTTTTGCATCTTGCTTTTTTCCATTTAACGATGAATCTTGGTGCTCTTTCCCACATTCGTACATAGAGAGTTTCCATTTGTAAGGTGGTGTAGTTCTCAATTCCATCAAAATTATTTACCCAGCTACCATGATGGATGTTGAAGTTTTATTCAGTGTTTTCCTTAAAAAATCAATGCCATAATAAAAACCATGTACACAAACAGGCTGCAAGTGTACAGATATATCTGTAGGAGTCATTCCCAGCAGCAGGTTTGCTGGGACAAATGGTTGGTGCTATTGTTATTTTGATAGTAATTGCCTAACCACCCTAGACATATAGGCTGTGTCAGTTTATACTCCCACTTGAAATATGTGTTCGTTTGTTTTTAGAACACTCAAGGCTGGTGAAATACTGAATGGAGGGCAGGTTGCTGTAATCCTCTTGCAAGTTACTTTAAAAAAATACATGAAATTCATTGTCATGGGAAATTTCTCAAGATATAGTAAGAAGCATTTGTAACAAGAATACTAAAATAATTTTAATTTTCTAAACAGAAGAAAACTACATGTGTTTAAGAGTGCACACTGTACATATGTATGTGTGTGTATAGACACATGTATATTGTAAGAAAATCATGCAAGGAAAATTAGCAAAATCTTGATAATGAGTGGGTGGTGAAAGTATGGGGAATTAAATTTTAAGTACATTTTCATACTTTGGTGTATTTTGCAGATTTTTTTTCTACAAAACACTTGCATTACCTTTATAAACAGATAAAATCATGTATTTTTTCCTAATTTATACTAATTTCCCCTGAGAAGTTTCTCGAGTGGCTTTGTTTCAAAAATATCTACAAGGCAGTTGGAGATACACTTAGAAAAGTGCATACACTTAGAAAAGGTAAAGTGAAATGAGAAATGGATAATTTCCAAGGATGTTACCTGTTCTTTGGGGGGTGGGAGAGTGGGTTGTGCTGACAGTGGAAGTACTAGTTTTCAGTTTATCCAGTGGGGTTGCATTAATCTCAGCCAACTCAGTGTCCACTCTGAGAACTGAGAAAACGACTCCTGCAAAATTTGATGATTTTTGTCTGTTTGTTTGTTTTTGAGGGAACCAGGCAGTGGCAGGCCCAGCTTCCAGGGTTGTTGAAAACCCTGTTACTCCTGGAATGGTGAAAAGCACAGCTCTGATGTCACGCTGCCTGGGCTCAAATCCTGGCCAGGCCACTGACTTCAGTGTTGTGGCATGTCATTTCATCTCTTGGGGCCTTGGTTTCAACATCCATAAAGTGGGGATAACAACAGAATCATTTAACAACAGAATCATTTCTATCAGAATAGGTTATGTTGTGCTGCAAAAACCCCCAATCCTTCATGGCTTGACACAGAATAAGTTTATATTTCTCCCTCATGGTACTTGTCCATCACAGGCAGGCAGGAGGGCTGTTCACAAGCCACTTGAGTTCCCAGGTGGATGGATTCCTTCTTGACATGCACTTCCACGATCTCCGAGGCAGTCAGAGAGACAGGGATGTGACTACTCGCACATGAAATCTTCACAAAGTGATACATGTCCCCTCTGCTCATATCTGATTGGCCAGAAGAAACCACAGTCATCCCAGGCTTCAAAGGGACACAACAGATGAAGAAAGACTTTTCCGGTGCATCTCATAGCACTGAAGCAAAGCTGTGCCAAGAGGTGTCCTTGCATTGTGCCTGACTTGAATGAGAAAACTATAGTAGTTGCCTCTGAAGGATGATAGTGCTGCTTGTTTCGGAAACTCTTTATCACTTGATTAGAGTTTTCTTCTATTTCTGGTTTACTGAGGTTCCTTTGATCAATGGATTTAGAATTTCATCAAGTGTCTTTCTGGTTTCTATTGACATGAATGACCACATCAGTTTTTTCTTTGTAAAGTGCAAGAACGGATTTCCTAATGCTGAACCATTCTTGCATGGCTAGAGCAGGAGTTTCTTGATTACAGGGAGTATTCATTAATTCCCTACTGGACCAGATGCCCATCTTAGAAAAAGGATGTTCACTTGTTAGTAACTGCAGTGTTTCTTACCCTCTCCCCCCGCCCCCCGAAGTCCCCACCCCACTCTCCATCCCTAGCCTAACACAGGGATAGGCTAGGGGTCAGGTGAAATTTCTCCTTCCAGTGCAAGCTAGTTCCACCCCCTTTCCCTTGCAATCAGTACATTTCTGACCATCAAGGACTGGTCACATCCCCCAGCCCGAGAATCACAGCCCTCTTTAAGGCTGGGTATTAAAACCCATATCAGATGAAAATGCCAGTGATATGGAAGACAGACAATGTGAACTGCAGAGTTCTGCCTCCTCTGAATAACGAGGGCTTTCTCCTTGACTGGGTGGAGATCTTTGACACCCTTCCCAATGTCTCCTGTTTATGATTTATGTTTTCAACATCTTGATTTTGACCAGTTATATTTCTCAGGGAAAAAACATCCACTTATCTAGATTTCCAGACTTACTGGCGATAAAACTGCAAACACTCTTCTTAAAATTAAAAGAAACTTCTAGGGGAGTGGGCATAGCTCGGTTGCACACCTGCTTCCCATGTATGAGGTCCTGGTTTTGATCCCTGGTACCAACGACAAAAAAACAACAACAACAAAACCCAAAAAACCCTTTTAATTAAAGTTTTTTTTTCTTTTCTTTTTTGAGGTACTGGGGCCTGGGATTGAACCCAAGTCCTCGTATGTGGGAAGTAGGCACTCAACCACTGAGCTACATCAGCTTCCCTAAAGTATAAGTTTTTAAAAAGCTTCCATTTAGAATCCTATTTCTTTCCTCTTTTTCCCTTTGGTTAGACTGGCCAGTTTGGTCTCATATATGTTGGCTTTTTCAATAATCCAATTCTTGATTTCATTAACTTAGTGAACATTAAGCACATAGGAAATGGCAGCCAGGCCCTGCCCTGGATGCTGGAAATGGTTTGGTGAGGAGGAAAACAGATTGAGAACTGTGCCCCAGTGATCCCCAGACCTGGACAGCTGTGGAGGCCATCACATCACAAGTAGAAAAGTGCCTCAGCTGGTAAGCATAAGGAGGGCTCCTTGTGCGTGCACAGCAGGGCACAGCAGTGCCCCCGGAATCAGCACATGCAGGCTTATCTACCTGGAATGGGAGGACTGAGCTATCCAAGGAGCAGGACGGGGAAGTGTTCCAAGCAGAGACACAGAGGCAACAGGGGAGCTTAGAGGCACTTTAGAGGTTTGAAAGCACATTCATTGAGGCTGGGGGTATACAGTAAAAAGGGTAGAGATGAAGTGATGTGGGCTAAGCTGGTGAGAGACTGGGGAAGGATCCCAGGGGCAAGGGGACAGGGATGGGGGCAGTGGTTCAGATGTTGTCCTGTGGTGGCAGAGAAGGAGCAGATCTGAGATGCTCAGATGGTAAAACCAACAGGACTGCTGGTGTGGAAGGTGAATGATAGAAGGCGAGTGGGTAACATCCCACCAGGAAAGGGACCAGAGGGAGGCGGGAGGGGTCTCGGCTGGAAAATGACAGTTTCACTGTGGATAGGCTGGGTTCAAAGACACTGTGGTACACCCAAGGGGTGGCCCAGCAGTAGCTAGGTGCTGTTCAGGTCTGCAGCTTGGCACCACAGACTTGGGAATCAGCAGCACAAAGGCAGGACTGTGGATGAAGATACCTGGGAAGGTGTCAGAGAACAAAGTGGGCTCCCAGGACCATGCCCTGGGACCCCAACGCTTGAGAGGGGTGAGGAAGAGAAGCCTACACAGGGGCCAAGGAGCTGCCAAAGGGGAGGAAGGAATCCAGAAGAGCGTGGCATCCCAGAATGCAAGAGGCTGGGGTGTGGACACGAGGGCGTGGGCTTGACAACCCGAGAGGAAGAGACCTTGCTGAGAAGTGGAGGCCCGGGCCCAGTCACTAGTTTCTGTGAAGTAGCAGGGGCATAACAGGGGGTCTTAGCATGAGCTGGCACCAATGAAATGGAGAACAAAGGAGGTTCTGATTCAGTTTCAAGTAACTGAAGGAGAACAGCGTCAGATGCTGCTAGTTACTGCCTCCTCTACAGAGGTTAGAAAAGCCAAAGACTAGCTTTCCAAGCCCCTGACATTAGAGGTGGACCTGGTGCCCAGTCCTGCCGATGAGGCAAAGTGGGCACCTGTTAGGGAAAGGCTCTTCTGCCCTCACTGGAGCGATGAGTGTTGCCTGCCTTGCTCTCCGCCCTTCTTCCAGTCTTGGTTGCAGATGCCATGACTGGAACTGCAGCAACCTTCTTGCAGTCCCTTTGACCACGAGGGAGGTTGAGAGAACTGCAGAAAGCACTGACTCTCATGTAGCTGATCCGCTGAAAAGACAGCCTTCGAACAAAGCCCAGTATGTTCAAGCCACTGGTAAATGGGTATTGTCTTTAAATTCTGACTCCATTACTTTCTAGCTGTGTAACCTTGAGCTCACCACTTATCATGCTGTGCCTTAGTCTCCTCACCTGTAAAAAGGGGTAATGACACGTCCCAGAACTATTACTAAGGCACTGTCAAAAACGCAGCTTTTCTTGGCTATGTAAATGGCAAGATTCTCTGGTAAGGATGAAGTGGAAGGTGGTGTAGTATGAAGACACAGCTGCCATGAAAAGTGAGAGCTGCTAAGGGAAGCACATAAGGAATCCACCAGAGGGAAGAGGAGTGCAGAGAAATGAAACCTGGGCTCCTCAGGGTTTTGGGGAACCTTGGCAGAACTGGCTCAGGACTTCATGGATGCCATCTCTGCTCCAGTGGAAACACCCTCAGTCATGGCATTCACAGCATCTTTGTTGGCTGAATTATGTACCCCAGAAAGAAAACATGTTCTGACTCTTAGTCCCTGCCTGTGGGTGAGACCCTGTTGTAAATAAGACCTTTCAAAGATGCTATTTTTAGATAAGGAATGGCCCAACCCAATGAGGTGGGTCTTGAGCCTCTACCTGGAGGCTCTATGGAGAGAGAGCCATATGTGGAAGCAAAAGCTGAAAGTCAGCAGGAACCTGGAGAGAAAGGAGAGGACATCACCATGTGAGAGGACAAGCCAAGGATCAAGGATTACTGGCTGCCAGTCCCAGAAAAAAATGCCAGTTTTCAAAGAGAAAGCATTGCCTTGCTGACACTTCAATTTTGGACTAATCCAAGCTGCAAAACCTTAAGCCAATAAATTCCCATTGTTTAAGCCAATCCATTGTATATTTGTAATCACAGCTGAGAAACAAAGGCAGCAGCCAAAGAACAAAAATGGGTACATGAAGTTTTGATAGTAAGCTTTGATGGTCAACTGTTGTGACAGCAATTAGGACCGAAGTTGCATTTTTCCAGGATGATGGCTCTTCCTTCAACTCTTCACCCTGCCAATCCAAGAATCCTACTGGACTATATTTTTAGGGACCTATTTTTACATGCTAAGATGTACTGTGATTAATCTCCCTTCCATTTTTGAAGTTTAGGGTATATATTTAACTTCACCATAATGCAACTGTAGTGGGAATACCAAATGAAAGAATGAGCTGGTTAAAGCTGTGCAATGACAAGCAATTGTTCTGTGTAACTGGAGCACATGACTCTGTCCCAGTGGGATAGGTGTTTTGGCTATGGACGATCCATGATTTGCTTCATTTTAGGGTAATGTGGGTAGGTTGAAATCCTTGGTTTTTATATCCCTTGTGTTATGAGATACCAAGGACCAAAACTCTCTTTTAGTCAAAAGCAGCATGGACAAAGGACAACACTTTTCTTTAATGCAGGAGGAAAGCGATGCAATGACCGAGCTGAAGCTTTAAAGCATGGACATTTAAATTTCCTTCTCTCTATAAAAACACATTTTCTCAAGTGTGGCTTTTTCTGGCATTGACGTCTGAGAGAAAGGTCTTTGACTGGTCCTCCCAAGGAGACCCCATGTAATGAGAGGGAAATGAAAAGAGTAGAGCCCAGTGGCATGAGGCCACATCATTACAAGTCATTCCACCAGAGACACAGAAAGACTGATGGGCAGGCTTTGGCAGGGGGTGGCGCAAAATTTCAATTATTCTGCTTTTTCCAATAAAAGAATGACAATGAAAGAGAGGTGACCTGTAGATTAAAACAGCCTTAAGAAACATGTCAACCAAGTGCACTGCATGGATCTTGTTTAGATTATAATTAGAACAAACAAAACTGAAAACAAATAAAATTTATGAGGTATTTAGGAACACGTGAACACTGCATGTTTGATGATATATTTAGGAATCACTGTTATTTTGTTTGAATGTGATACTGGTGATATGGTAGGTTTTTTTCCTTTTAAAATTAATAAAATTAGCATTTCCCCCGCTTCATCACAGACATTCTTAAGTGAGACTGACTTTTTTTTTTTCAACTGCAGTTGCATAGCGGTGAAGAACACAAAGAACAATCATGATGCCGTGGTTGTGATGCATGCTCTGGCCCCAAAAGATCGGTGCAAATGTCAACATAGCCAAAAAGGCAGATAACATCTTAAGATGATTATGAAAATGGACCAACATGAGTATATATATATATATATTTTTTAAAAGTCCTTGTCTTTTAGAGATACATATTGAAATGGTTGAAAAAAATGAAGACTGTAACTGATGTGAAAATAATTCAATGGCAGAAGTGGGGAGGGCTACTGTATTACCCATGTTTAAAATTTCCACAATAAAATGCTGAAAACTAGAATCAGAAAAATAGATGGATTCCCTTCCTTTCCTCATAAAAATGATGAGTGTTGCAAAATAGTGAAAGAATTGCTAAAGCCAATGTTGTGTATAAACCAGAATGATGGGAAGCAGACTTGGCCCAGTGGTTAGGGTGTCTGTCTACCACATGGGAGGTCCATGGTTCAAACCCTGGGCCTCCTTGACCCGTGTGGAGCTGGCCATGCGCAGTGCTGATGCACGCAAAGAGTGCCCTGCCACGCAGGGGTGTCCCCCGCTCAGGGGAGGCCCATGTGCAAGGAGTGCACCCCGTAAGGAGAGCCGCCCAGCGTGAAAGAACGTGTAGCCTGCCCAGGAATAGTGCCACACACACGGAGAGCTGACACAAGGTGACACAACAAAAAGAAACAAAGATGTCTGTGCCACTGACAACAACAGAAGCAGACAAAGAAGAACACTCAGCAAATAGACACAGAGAACAGACAACTGGGGTCGGGGAGAGGGGAAATAAATAAATAAAATAAATAAATCTTTAAAAACAAAACAAAACCAGCTAATGATACCATTCATTAAAATTGATTTACAGGATTGCTGGTACAGCCCTGATCAATCCACGTATAGACTACAGAAGAGGTCTGCCACAGTGCTGCGCTGGCTTCACTCAGGGTTTCTCTATCGTGGCACTAATGACACTGAGGGCACAGTGACTCTTTCTTATGGCAGCCCCGTGTGTTGTGGAAAGCTTAGCAGCAGTTTGGTCTCGCCCCACTAGATGTCAGTAGTCTCTGTCCTCAAATTGTGACACCCAAACCTGTCCCCAGATAATGTTAAATGTGCCCTGGGGGGTAAAACTCCTCTTGTTGAGAACCACTGGTTTATAGCAACACTGTATGTTCTAAAGCAGTGTTTTCAACCGGAGGTAAACCAACCTCAGAGAATGTTGTAGAATTTCACAGGGGCTTCTTTGTCACATGATTGGGTATGTGTAAGTGCCATATTGGGGGCAGGAGCCAAGTATGCTCCAATGACTGAAACACAGAACTGTCCTCAGTGGACCATGTACTCAGGTGAAACAACCTATTTATAATCTGTGAACTGAGACCTTAATCAGATGTCACATAAAACTACAAATTAATTCCTGCATGGTTAGAATTTACACAAATTTTCCAAAGACACAATGGCATTCTGCTTTGTTGCAAACTTTTCCAAGAGTTATTCATAATTTTGGGAAATCACATCACATACCTCATGGTATTTCCTTGGCTAACACCACACTCTATGTTAGTCTGCAAGCAACAGGCTATTGTCCCAGATCTTCTGGTGTAATTGGGCCCATGCATTTATACAGTGAGATACTGCACCAATTCAGTACACATTATATTACTCCAATAGAATTACTTGAGTTTTAATTCTCCTTTATAAAAGGATAAATTACTTTTGTTTCAATTAACCTTTACAACATAGGCTATATACTGATCTCTTGATATTACACATGTGGACAGGTTCTATTACCTATGAACTCATTATTGGAACATTATAAAACATTTGTGGTCAAATGGGCACTGGGGTTGGATGTCAGGTGTTTGGGAAGCACAGTTTCCTTAAGAAATCAGGTCACCTTCAGCATTTCTCCTCTCAGCATCTTTTTCCATGAATACATTATGTGGACTTACCACATCTGGACCTGTGGTCCAAAAGTCACCTGTAGGGTTTCTTGCTATGTAGATTCTCTAATGTCAAATAACATAGATGTGCCAACTGAAGGTTCTTCCACACCGATAACGTGCACGGGGTTTTTCTCTTGGATTATTTCATGGATGTCAAACAAGGCAAGAGCTCTGCTTGCGGGCTGTGCTGCCTCTGTTCCACTCCCAGAGTTCTCTTCTGAATGCGTGTACTGATGTTGGATGAGGTGTGAGCTCCGGCTAAAGGTTTGTTCACGTTGTTTACATCCATGGGACTCCTCTCTAGTGTGAGTTATCTGATGTCGGATGAGGTGAGAGCTCTGAATGAAACATTTCCCACACTGATTACATTTAAAAGGTCTGTCACTCTGGTTGGTCCTCTCATCTTGACTCAAAGATGGGTTGCAGCCAAGGGGTTCCCCCCATTCATGTTTCATTAAAGCTGGTGACTGCTCAAAGATCAGTCTCTGGCGGCATTCATAGGGCTTCTCCCCAACATGCTTTCTCTGATGTTGAGCCAGAGAGGAGCTGTGCCTGAAGCCTTTCCCACAATGATTGCACTCATAGGGTCTCTCCTCAGTATGTGTTCTCAGATGCAGAAAAAGGCAAGTGGTCCGCGAAAAAGATTTCCCACATACGCTACAAGTGTAGGGTTTCTCTCCAGTGTGTGTTCTCTTATGGCGGCCAAGGGATGAATTTTGGTTGAAGGCTCTCCCACAGTCCTGACATTCATAGGGCTTCTCTCCGGTGTGAATTCTCCGATGTACGGTAAGGTGTGTACTGTGACAGAAAGATTTCCCACATTCAGCACACTTATAGGGTTTGTCTCCTGTGTGGATTCGCTCATGTTGAACGAGGGATGAGTTCTGGCTGAAGGCTTTCCCACACTCTTTGCACATATAAGGTCTCTCTCCTGTATGAATTCTCTTATGCACTGTGAGGTGAGCATTATGGTTAAAAGATTTACCACAGTCAGTACATTTGTAGGGTTTATCCTGTATCTGACTTCTTGCAAACTGCAGAACTTGAATGCCCTGATCGAAAGCTTTGCTACAGTCCTTGTTTTCAAAGGGTTGCTTTTCTGAGGAGACTGTCTGTTGACTGATTAAGCTTGAATTATGTTCCAAGCTTGTAACATGTGAGTCATAAGTACACAAATATTTTTTCCTAGAGATTTCTTCTAATGGAACTAGGTTAGAACTCAGGACACAGTTTTCTCCAAGTCTGGGACTTTTGTTGCTGCTATCCTGAGTTAGTGCTTCTTCAAGGCCAAATTCCAGTTGCCTCAAATTATCCTGGTCCTTCTTGTGTGCATTTAACTGGCCCTCACCTTCCCGGTCCCCCCCTAATGTGGAAGGCTGAGGAGCATCCCTTGGGATGTGTTCTCTTTTGATGACGTGGAATGACTCTTCAGGAAGACGCTGCTCCTTGGGAGACACTTGGTCTTCAGGGCTAGTCTTCCAGCCTGAAAGAAAACCAAAGCTCTGAGAGGTTGAGAAAAAACAAACAAACAAGGAGGTGAAGAAGCCCCCAAAATCTTAAGCCTCCAGGCAAATCCCAATTCCACTCTTATGCTAATACCAAATGCCCCTTCTAAAACATGGCATCACTAATTCTTTCACTCAACAAATATTTTTTAAACATCTGTTGTGGGCCAGTACTGGTCTAGATCAGGTTGGCAAACTATGGCCTGTTTTTATATGACCCTCAAGCTTTTGTTTTCAAAGGGCTGAAGGAGGGGGAGGAGGAGGGAGTTGTGAAATAGTATAGTGACAAAGAGGCAGAATTCTAAATATATACCAGGATTCCCATTCCCTGGCTACTCAAACACACACTAATCTGGGTACTACTAAGCAGGGAATTTGCAGGTAGAATTAAGGTCATTAATCAACTGACCTTAAAATAGCGAGATTATCCTGGATTATCGTGGTAGGCCCAATGTACTCACGTAAGCAGAAGAGTCAGAGAGAGGTAAGGCAGAAGAGGCAGAAGAGGAGGCAGAGGAGACATGAGGAAGAAGAGGTCAGAAAGATTCAAAATGAAAGAAAAGCCTGCTTTACTGTGGTTGCCTTTAGTGATGCAGCCTCTAGAAGCTGAGAAGGACCCCTCAGTGACAGCCCATCAAGACACAAGGATCTGAGTGCATGAAATTCAACTCCATCAACAACCCAAATGAGCCAGGACATGGGCTCTTCAGAGCTCCTAATAAGATCCCAGCCCAGCGGACACCTTGACTTTGGCCTTATGAGATCCAGAACAGAGAAACCAAAGGAGTCAATATGGACTAGTGACTGACAGGAATGAAATATGGTAAATGTGTGCTGCTCTAAGTTGCCTAGCCTGTGGTAATTTGGTAAGGCAGTGACAGGAAATGAGCACAGCCCAGAAAGACTCAAGTGTCTACTCCCTGACTCTTTACAGATATATGTACTGACCTTTGACCTAGGTGCTGGGAATAAAGCAGTGAACACAAGAGAGGACAACCCTGTCCTCAGGAGCTGACAATCTAGTCAGGGAGTCAGATAATAAGGAAGTGGAGGCTAGGCTTTGGGAGAGAATGAGTTCTGTTTTGGACAAGCAATGTTTGATATACTCATGAAATACCCAAGTGGAGGTATCATCAAGGCTTCAGGGCACCCTGGGAGCAACAGTGCCCCTGGACTCAGAATCTTCTAGAACAAGACTGCACCTCAGGAAAGCACAGGCTCTCTATCTCCTTATAATGCAACAAAGTGGGGAGTGGGGTGTATTGATGTTCTACTGCTACTTAATAAATTATCTCAAACTCAGTGGCTTAAAACAATAAAAATTTAGTATCTTACAGTTTTGGAGGTCAGACTTCTGAAATCAAGGAGTTGGAAGGGATGTGTTCCTTTGGGAGGCTCTAGGGGAGAATCTTCTAGCATTCTCTGGCCCCTTCCTTCAGCCTTAGAGCCAGCAGCATAGCATCTTTAAATCTCTGACTTTGACACCTGCTTCTAGAATATTGCCTTTGCTGTCTGACTCTACCACCTATTACATTAGGGCCCTAGTTATTACATTCAGGATAATGTACCTATATCAAGGACCTTAACTAACCACGCCTGCAAAGTCCCTTCTGCGATGTGAGCGAAGGTGTTCACAGGCTCTGCAGATCAGGGTGTGGACCTCTTTGGGGAAGTGTCATTCTGCCAACCACAGGATCCAGGCTTCTTCACCTGCCCCACCCCCCTTGAGCCCTCTCACCTGCTTTGGTTTTCTCCAAAACACATATAAATCCAACACATTACTACATTTCACCACACAGAATGCCATTCCCAGTGTCTGGCACTGAAAGGTAGTAAGTATTCGAAACTGTTGTAGTGTGAAAGCCTGGAAAAGACTAAAGGAAGGAACGGACGAGAGCCTAGCCAAGCAGAGAAGTGCTGGAGGAACTGAAAGACTGGCCTGGGCTCAGGTTCCTCTACTCTCCTCCCCCCCCCCCAGAGGGGTCTTGTAAAACCAGAGGTCAGTCACCCAAAAACTTGTACACAAATGTTCATGGCAGTACTATTCACAAGAGCCAAAAAATGGAAACTAAGAAATGTCCATCAACTGATAAATGAATAAACAAAATGTGGTATATATTTATTTCAGCAAGAAAAAACGCATAATTCCTTATTCCTTAAGTGTGGGCTGTACATAGTTACTTCCTTCCAAAGACTGTAGTATGTAAAGGGGAAAAAAGTAACTCAGTAGTGGAGGGACCAAACAGACACAACATCAGCAGGGATAAGTCATATTGCCAGCATGAGCCCCTGATAGAAAATAATAAAGTCTACACATAAACCCAAAACATACATACACACACACCCGTCAGTCATCTGCTCACCCGGAGTGAAGGCCAAGTCCCTCCAATGGCAGACGCGCTTGCTGCACGCTCCTTACCCTCTCCACCCTAACTGACCCTACCTCCTTTCTCTTTCCCCTTTGCTCACTCTGCTCCCAGCAAACATCACCATTCCTCCACGATGGCACCCATGTTCCTTCCTTGGGGCCTTTGAACATGAGGGCCCTCTGCCTGGAACCCTTATCCCCAAATACATACCCTTCTCATCCTCTCACATCTCTGCTCAGATGTCCCCTTTTCAAAGAGACCTCCCCTGACTATCTTGTATGCACTATTGCCCTGCCCCTCTTTTCTCCACTTCTCTCATGAGCCAAGATTTCCTTCATAGCCTCATCAAGCCTGGCATTCACATCCATTTCTAAAATCCCTGTCTTCAACACTGGAAACGTTGGATGAGTGAGGGTGCAGCCCTGCCTGTCTGTTCTCTGCTATACTCCCAGGGCTGAGAGGAATGCATGGTGGGTTGGCTGAAGGGACCGATGAGCCGGGAGCCTGGCTGAGAATCAACATGGAAGGCACTGCTGAAGTAAACATAACTTTATCTCTGAGTCTGTATTACCTGTGGGAAGAGAGCAGATGGAAGGCTCGGAGGGGGTGGACTTGAGGCCATTTGCAAGGGATGAGCTGGCACGAACAGGTTGGGTATATGGAAGGCCAAGAGCAGAGTGGTGGGAGAAAGCCTGGCCTGGACAGAAGGTGCCAGGGAGACTGGCTCAGGGAGAGCACAGAGCATCGAGGCTGCAACAGGCTCCAGTTCCAGGCACTCCCACAACTGGGGCCGCTGTACATAATGACGCCACACAGATCTCCCCAGAACACTGTTGACAGCCTACAGCCCCAGCCACCCCAGAACCAGTGAGCCTAGCATCTAGGAAACACATCACCCCTGCTGAGAGAGGTGAGCAATTGGCAGAGAGAGGGACGAAGAGATGCACCAAGACTGGAGTTAGCCAGGGAGGGTTCTTGCAGGAGGTGAAGCCAAGTGACAACAGGGAGAAAACACTAAGAACTAAGGTGAGCAATAAGGCCCTAGCTGAGGGGTTCAGGATCACCTAGCCCTAGCCTAGTGTGGCAGAACTCTGGTGACACTGAAAGACATGGGGCGCCTAGATAAGGACTGGTTTCTTTTCTTTTCTTTTTTTAAAAAATAAATAATTATTCTCTCTTTTAATCAAGTAGGCAGGTGGCAGAATAACGGTCCCTTCACAAACTTTCACATTCTAACCCCAGGTATCTGTGAGGATGGCAAAAGGGACTCTGCAGGTGTGACTAAGTTAAAGATCTTGAGATGGGGAGATTATCCTGGATTATCTGGTGGGCCCAGGGTAATCACAGAGATTCTTCTAAGAGGAAGCAGAAGGATCAGAGTCAGAGATGTGATGATGGAAGCAGATGTTGGAGTACTGTGCTTTGAAGATGAAGGAAGGAGCCACAAGCCAAGGAATAAAAGCAGCTCTTGAAGCTGCGAAAGGCTGGGAATTGGATTCCCCCCGAGGCCTCGAGAAGAAACCTGCTTTGCTAGCCCATCGTGGACTTGTGACCCCCAGAACTGTGAGATATTACATTTAGACTGATTCAAGCCGCCAAGTTTGTGGTAATTTATTATAGCAGCAA
The DNA here is from genome assembly GCF_030445035.2 of Dasypus novemcinctus. Taxonomy (NCBI): domain Eukaryota; kingdom Metazoa; phylum Chordata; class Mammalia; order Cingulata; family Dasypodidae; genus Dasypus; species Dasypus novemcinctus. The sequence continues at coordinate 87,504,576 of NC_080690.1, read as the reverse complement.
AGCAATCTAGTACAAACTATTAGACAGAAATGTTTTTTGTTTTGATATAAAGCAAAACCAGACTTTGTAAAAGCTTTCTGCTTCTAAAGTATTTACAATTGTTTGGGTATGAATTCTGGCATGATTTTTTTTAAAAATTTCTCTGCCCCCACCCCGTTGTCCACTCTCTGTGTCCATGTGTGGTGTGTTCTTCTGTGTCCACTTGGATTCTTTTTTTTTTTTTTTAAAGATTTATTTTTAATTTCCCCCCCTCCCCCGGTGTCTGTTCTCTGTGTCTATTCGCTGCGTCTTGTTTCTTTGTCCGCTTCTGTTGTCGGTCAGCAGCACGGGAAGTGTGGGCGGTGCCATTCCTGGGCAGGCTGCACTTTCTTTCACGTTGGGCGGCTCTCCTTACGGGGTGCACTCCTTGCGCGTGGGGTTCCCCTACACGGGGGACACCCCTGCATGGCAGGGCACTCCTTGCGCGCATCAGCACGCGCATGGGCCAGCTCCATACGGGTCAAGGAGGTCTGGGGTTTGAACCGCGGACCTCCCATGTGGTAGATGGACGCCCTAACCACTGGGCCAAGTCGGTTTCCCTCCACTTGGATTCTTGTCAGTGGCACTGGGAATCTGTGTCTCTCTCTGTTGCGTCATCTTGCTGCGTCAGCTCTCCATGTGTGTGGTGCCACACCTGGGCAGGCTGTGCTTTCTTTGCTCAGGGCAGCTTTTCTTACGGGGCACACTCCTGAATGTGGGGCTCCCCTATGCGGGGGACACCCGTGTGGCAGGGTTCTCCTTGCGCACATCAACACTGCGAGTGGGCCAGCTCACCACACAGGTCAGGAGGCCCCGGGTTTGAACCCTGGACCTACCCTGTGGTAGGCGGACGCTCTAGCCATTGAACCAAATCTGCTTCTCTGTCATGATTTTTGATCCACATCCCTGACATGGGCAAGCAGGACATTGTGCTTAATATTTATGGGCCATGCACATTATTTTAAATCCTGGTTTACTATAAGACCTGTCAGACAAAGGTGTATCTCCAGGATAATAAGGATTTGTTTCTGACAAACTAAGTTTGAAGTAACAGCAATAACAGCCAGTGAAAGGGGTGGGAATGCAGGCTCAGTGCAGGGACGAACCAGCCTCCCTGGGCAGCACAGTGCAGAAGGCGGAAGAGAGTCCCCCAGATGACTGGAGGTGCAGGATGGAAGAGGAAAGGAAAGTCACAGAGCAATGGAAAGGGCAGCAGAGAAGTGGGAGGGGTCAAGGCAGCCAAGGCAGAAATGATTCCAGAGCAACATGGCCTAAATGATGGGTGGGCAGGATCAGGACAGACCTGGGCACCTGTGAGAAAGGCTGTGGAAGCCAGAAAGAGGCTGGCGTGGCAGAAGTTACACCTAAGCACCTGGGCGGACACAGGTGAGTGTTCTGGGAAGGAAGCCATCACACTTGGTGCAGGGCTCCTCAGTCAAGACACGGTACCTGGCTGCCCGCCACCTGCTGGAGAGACTCACTCCCACCCTGGGAGGGTGGGTTGGACCCTACTGTGGGATACATGTTTCTCTGTGGGTTCGGAAAGCTCCCATGGGGTGTTCAGGCGGAAGGCTGAACTGCAGGCACTGCTGGTTGGCCACGTCCCTTCCAGAATGTGGTCAGGGCACCAATGTGCCAACCCCAGGGATGGGACTGCCACTGGTCCAAGCCAGTGAGGACAACCAAGTTCCTCTAGCAGCTGGGTTTGGGGCTGGGTTGTGGGATGTGACCTAGCTCTGACCAAGGAGACTGAAATGATGGTATCTGGGATTCTGATAAAAAGGGACAGATGTGGGTAGCACCATTCTTCCCACTTCCCCCTTCCTGCCTGAAGTATAGATGTGACTAATGGAACTGCTGCAGCCACACTGCGACTCAAGAAAAGGCTGGAAGAATTACAAAACTCTCAGCCCTGTCATCACTGAGATGCTGAGTCAGCACCAGAAAGGGACACCTCTGGGCTTCTTGATTTGTGAGAAAAAGACCTCCATCTTTTCTGAGCCACTTTAGCCTGGTTTTCTGCTTTTTGCAGCCACGGGGAACATGTTTATAGAAGCTAGACATATAAGAGAAAATGGAGAAGACGAAGGACAAGTTCACATCTCAGAAATGATCCTGTGGAAGGGGCTTGCTGAGAAGGTTGGGGAGAGAAGGAATAACCTGGAAAGGCAGGTGGACAGGAGGGGATGAAGGGGTGGGATTCTGACAGCAGGAGAAGAGGAACCCAGATGAGGAGGCCCTGCTGTCGGGGGGGCGGGGCACTCCAGGTAGGGCGCTGACCACTGGGGAAGAAAAAGTTTGACACAACAGGCCTGAGACTGCTACCCAAGAACGGCCTGTTAGCAAGGTTGGCCTTGCTGGTGTCTGGAAAGCTGGATTTCAGGAGGGGTCCCACTACCATAACTCATAAGAGTGCCTGTACTGCCTGAACTGTTGGCAAACAACACGGCTTATGCTGAACACCTGCTTCCTTCCGGAGTCTGGAATTTTGTCAGTGCCAGGCAGAGGTGTCACGGTTCAGTGAGAACCCTGAGCGTTGAGGCTCTAAGAAGCCTCCTGGGTAGACAACATCTCAGGTTCTGGCACACACCATTGCTGGGGCTGTTAGGTATGACCCATGTGACTCCCCTGGGAGAGGACCCTTGGAAGCTTGGGCTTCGTTTCCTCTGGACTTCACCCCATGGGCCTATTCTCGTTATGGACTGTGCTTTGCATCCTTTTACCATACAACACTCAGCCATGAGTATGACTATATGCTGAATCTCTTAAGTTCCTTTAGTGAATCACCAGACTACCAATACATCACAGCATCTCCAGTCACTTCCTGGGCTGCTCCCAGCAGGGGCTCCCACTTGGCAGGTTCTCACCCGGACAGCGGCCTCCGGCAATTCCTCTCTCTGCCAGCCACAGCTCGGCCCCTTGCTCCAGCTGGGAGATGACATCAGGTTTGGGAAGCTCAGGCCCTGGGAAGAGGGATAGACAAAGGACTTGGGAATCTGTTCTGGATGGAAAGAACCAGCCCAGACTCCAGCCCCAGCCTCCTGACTGTCAGAACACATGGGGATGCCTCACAACAAGGTGAGGGCTTTGCACTGGGATAGGAAAGAGCAGAGATTCTCCCACAGGGAATGAGAACCTAGGGTCCTGAAATCCTGCTCGTGGTCAAGTCCTCCCTCCAGAGGCCCCAGGACTTACAACCTGGGAGGAACCAGTCAGCACAGGGAGCAGGTCATCAGCTTGGGAAGCTGCCTTACCCACAGAGAGCAGGTGTCCAAAGGTCTCCAGCATCACGTCGCGGTACAGGGTCCTCTGGGCAGGGCCCAGCTGCCCCCACTCCTCGCGGGTGAAATCCACAGCTACATCCCGGAAAGTCACCAGTTCCTGAAACATCACACACAGTCGTAGTCAGCTGGATTGTTCCCACCTGTATTCTGAGGAGGAGGAAGGGGGAAGAAAATGACAGGCAGGCACCGTGTCCTAAGAGAGTGCAGAGTTCTGAGAGGCGAATAAGGTCTAACGGGCACCTACCGTGCCACTGTATTAGGTCTGGGTTGTACAGTGAGGATGTGTGAGAGACCCCAAAAGTAAACCCACAGCTGACCCACAATTGATTGCAGCAGATAAGAATACCCAGCTGAGACCAGGTATAATCAGTAAATGCTAAGTCACTAAGTTTGGCAGTTTGTTATGCCGAACAATAGCTAACTGGTACCCACTAACCCTCAGAGATACAAAGTGAAGGCACATCTTCCTCCTTGAAAAAAGGGTTATACGGTTTTTTGTTTGTTTGTTTGTTTGTTTTGTTTTGAAGTACTGGGCGAGGGATTGAACCTGGGACCTCGTAATATGGAAAGCTGGTACTCAACCATGGAGCCACATAGGCTTCCCTGAGTTGTTTTTTTTTTAAAGATTTACTTTTTGTTTATTTATTCCCCCCTTGCTGCTTGATTGCTGTCTGCTCTCTGTGTCCATTCACTCTGTGTTCTTCTGTGTCTGTTTGTCCCCCTTTGTTGTGTCATCTTGCTGTGCCAGCTCTCCGCAGGCGCAGGCCAGCTTGCCCTCACAGGGAGGCCCTGGGAAGTGAACCCAGGGCCTCCCACATAGTAGATGGGAGCCCAATCAATTGAGCCACATCCATTTCCTCCCCTGAGTTGTATTTTTTTTTGTTTTGCTTGTTGCTTTACTTTTTTTTTTTTCAGGAGGCACTGGAAACTGAACCCAGGACCTCCCATGTAGGAGGTGGGTGCTCCCACATCTGCTCCCTGGGTTGTAAAGTTTTGGAACAACCAGCGAGAACTGGCAGAAATGTCTTTCTCAAAGCTCCAGAAAAGGAATGCAGTAATGGGGTGAGTATGTAATCAAGAAAAAGGCTACTTAACAGCAGTAGGATCTTGTGGTGCCCTAGCCAACCCCTTCCCAACCCCTCAGCAGCTCTGCAGAGAATCAGTTCACACTCCCAGTATGGATTCCTGGTCCCAATTTTTTTTTTTTTTTTTTAAGGTACCAGGGCCAGGGATTGAACCCAGGACCTCGTATGTGGGAAGCTGGCACCACTGTGCAACATCAGCTCCCTGGTCCCAGGTTTGAAGGGTACAGAGTACCCTCATGCACATATTGGGAGCATGCATGTCTGTCCCAATCTGCCTGTTTTGGGAGAGCAATCAAGTGGCTGCCTGGGGCAAAGGATTGCTGGTTTTTGGTGCAATGTCTGTGACTGTGAATAAACCATTCCTAGAGGAGGAGACTTTAGTGGGACACATGTGCATGCCCAAGACAACAGGCATGTGCAGAAAGAGTCAGGGAGGCCTCTACAGTTTGGCCTGGAGCTATTCTCCAAACTCATTGTATGGATAAGCCCTGAAGAAGAGCACGCTTATAGGTCAATCTGCAAAGACTAGGAAAAGTGTTTTCTTATTTTCCTTTTTTTTGTGTGTTAGCTTCTTGAATTCAAGGCAATCTGTCATAAAGCTAGGTGGATACAAGCTTAACAAACAGAAGCCTTGGTCTAAATTCCAACAGTAACACGTGAAAATACAACAATGTCCAGTTTTCAATAAAAAATTATAAAATGTACAAAGAAACAGGAAGTTCTGATGTCTCAGGCAAAAGAAAGTAAAATCATTAGAAACCATCAACAGGAAGACCACACTGGGGATGTGCCAGACTAAAGACTTTTAAAAGATGATACTAAATATGCTCAAAGAGCTAAAGGAAAACATGGACAAAGAAATAAAGGAAATTAGGAAAATGACAGATGAACAAAACGGAGATATGGAAATGATGAAAAGGAACCACACAGACCTGAAGACCACTGTACCAGAAATTTAAAATTCCCTAGGGGGGTTCAATAGCAGACTGGCAATGGCAGAAGAAAGTCAGTGAACTTGAAGATAGGACAACTGAAATCATCCAGTCTGAGGAGCAGACAGCAGAATGAATGAAGAAAAGCCAACAGAGCCTGAGGAACCCATTGAACACCATCAAATGTATGAATATATGCATCATGGGGGTCTCAGGAGAAGAGTCAAAGGGGCAGAAAGAATACTCAAATAAATAAATGCTGAAAACCTCCCAAATTTAACAAAAGACATGAAAAAACACATCCAAGATGCTCAGCAAACTCCACACAGGATAAAGGCAAATAGACCACAATGCTGCAATATAGTATAATCAAATATGCCAAACAGAGAGAGAGAATTCTGAAACCTGCAAGAGAGAAGCAACATGTTGTACACAAGGGAAAAGTAAAGGACACTAGACAACAGATTGAAGCTGTCTGAAGAAACAGATCTTCGGTAAGGGTAATGATGGGGTAAATGCCAGTAGTATAGTTTTTTTGGTTTACAACTCCACATTTCACTTCCTAAAGGATTTAAAAGGCAAATGCATAAAGCGACAATCAGCAGTTTTGGGTTCATAATGTACAAGTATGTAACTTTTATTTATTTATTTATTTTTTAGGTACCAGGGCCAGGGATTGACTCCTGGACCTCGTATGTGGGAAGCTGGAGCTCAAGCACGGAGCCACACTGGCTCCCCTGAGTTGGTTCTTTTGTTTGTTTGCTTGTTGGTTTTTTTGTTTTTAGGAGGCACTGAGTTTGGAGTTTGTGTTCCTGAGTGTGATGAAGTTGGACTCAGATGTGATCTTTGTTCACAAGCCTCTCCTGTCACTTTTACCGGGCCTGTGGCTGGCGCTGGGGTTTAGTGTATGCTCAGGGGACCTGAATCTCTGGACTGACCACGTGATAGCCTCAACAGACTTGCAACTCCTATCCTTTGGTTTATTGGACTTACCCCAGCCAGCTAACAGGGAGGTGAAGAAGGTCATTCACCACACCAGGGAGCCAAGAGTGCCTACAACTGCAAACAGGAGAACTGCATCCATCATCCAAGTGGAATCTAAGCACCCTCTTGATACAGAGGTGGAGTGGACATAGCCACCCCAGGGTCCACAGAATGGAGGAGTGGAGTCTGGATTGGAGTGGACTTGTTGATGCTCTATTCTGGAATTGTTGTGATTAGTGATGGAAGTAAATGTGGGTTGAGGTGGAGAAAGTGGCCATTATGGCTGCTGGGGGTGGGGAGTGGGAAGAAGAGCTGTGATGTGGGGGCATTTTCAGGACTTGGAGTTGTCCTGGGTGGTACTGCGGGGACAGTTACTGGACATTGTATGTCCTCCCATGGCCCACTGGGTGGACTGGGGGAGAGTGTAAACTTAAATGTGGACCATTGACCATGTGGTGCAGCAGTGCTCAGAGATGTGTTCATTGAGAGCAATGAATGCCCCATGATGTTGGAGGAGGTTATTGTTGTGGGAGGAGTGGGGTGAGGGGGGGTGGGGGTATATGGGGACCTCGTATTTTTTGAATGTAACATTAAAAAATAAATAAAGACAAAAAAAAAGAAAAGGAAAGCCTAAGAACATGTATATTACTAGAAGGAAAGCTTAAATATGTAACATGGGATTATATAATATGGTGAAACCTCATGTAAAATATAAATATGGGTGATATTGCATATATGACTGTTTTTGTAAAATATAAATACAAATAAACTAGAAGAAAAAAAAAAGGAGGCACTGGAGACCAAACTTGGGACCTCCCATGAGGGAAGCAGCCACTCAATCACTTAAGCCATATCTCCTCCCCTAAACAGGTAATTTTTTGACATAAACTACATAAAGGTGGATAGACAGAGGAGAACAGGAACATAATTTGTATATATGGAAGTTAAGTTGGTATCAAAGCAACAAGATTATAACAGTTTTAGGATGTTAAATTTAACATTGTAACTACAAAAAAAACAATGGAGAATATGCACACTAATAGCGAAAGAAATTAAAGTACAGATTACCAGGTGCAGGGGCCAAGGGACATGGGAATTAATGCAGAGTATAGGGTTTCTGTTTGGGGAGATGGGTAAGTTTTAATAATGGAAGGTGATGTGAGCAGCACAACATAGTGAATGTGATTAATCCCAATGAATGGTATGGTAGGGAGTGGCTGAGAAGAAAGTTTATGTTGTGTATGTTGTATATATGTTCCCACAACAATGACAAAAAAATCATGAGCATCTGAAGAGACAATGACAATTAAAAGCAATATATGATCCTGGACTGGATCTAACAAGGGAGGAGAGAAAGCAAGGCTCAAAAGGACATTATTGGTGGCATATAAAAAAATGGAATGTAAACCATAAACTTCATATAAATGTTAAATATCTTGAATTTAATAACTGCACTGGTGGTGGATATATAAGTGAATATCCTTGTACCTAGGAAATGTACATGGCAGTATTAAGTGTTCAAGGAACATGATATATACAACCTACATTCAAATGTTCAGAAAATGAATTGGTAGAATTCTGGACAGAATGAACAAGCAAATATGGAAACATGTTAAATTGATGGGTCTGAATATCTGGGGGTATAGGGCTGTGTTGGCATTAGCATATGGGGTTCATATTATTTTTGTAACTGTCTTATAAGTTGGAAAGTATTTTAAAAATAAAAAGGTTATAATGAAAAAATATAGAGAGAAGTTTGTACAGTCAGGGTGGGAAACTCACCTGCCTTCAGGGACTGGGCAGGCTCACAAATGACTGAAGTGAGTCAGTAAAGAGCCCACATGTGACCTTCCTCTGTAAGTGGTGAGGCTGGAGGTGAGGGGGCGTGTGTTCCCCATGTAAAGGGGCAGCTGGGACTCAGACCTGACTGTGGTACCGCAGGCCCCATGCGGCTGAAACGTCTAATCTTTGGAGAGAAGCTGGAGATTAAGTCAGATATATATGTGAAATCTTCCAATTGTAGTTAATTAAATGTACCTAAAGGACCATTTATCCACAAAACAAAACACATCTGAAAAAACCATATCTGTGAACTTGGTGGACAATGATTGAAAGCCAGATACTCCTAGAACAGAGTCTTGGCTCTGCCACTTTATCCCTGAGAGGCACTGAGCAGGTACCCACCTCTACTTCCCAGTTTGCTTGTCAATTAAAAAAAAAAAAAAAACAAACCCATTTGGGGTTGAGATATAGATTAAGTGGACATAAAATGTTTCCATGGGACAACTGGATAGACACATGCAAAAGAATGAGCTGGACCCTTACTTCACACCATACAAAAATTAACTCAAAACTAATCAAAGATCTAAATGAAAGAATTAAACGTTATACATTTAGAAGAAAACATGGGTTTGCACACCAATGTTCACAGCTACATTGTTCACAACTGCCAAAAGATGGAAGCAACTCAAGTGTCTACCAACAAATGAATAGATAAGCAAAATGTGGTACATATATACAATGGAATATCTCTCAGCCATAAAAAGGAATGAAGTTGTGATAGATGGGACAATATGGATGAACCTTGAGGACATCATGTTGACTGAAATAAGCCAGTTGCAAAAACCATATATTATATGGTTCCATTTATAAGAAAAGTGTAGAACAGATAAATCTATTGAGACAGAAAGTAGGTTAGGGGTTGCGTAGGGCTGGGGGATGGGAAAGTTAGAGGAGTGACATCTAAAGGGTATGGTGTTCCTTTTTTTAAGTGAAAATGTGCTAAAATTGTGGTGGTAGCTGCATAACTCTGGAAAACAACAAATTGTGCAATTTAAAGGGTTGGTTGTTATTGTGAATTAATCTCAATAAGGCTGTTACAAACAAACAAAAAAAAAAACACATACAAAAATACTTCCCACAGGCTCTAGTTCCTGCTAAGAATTTGGAGAATGCTGCCACTCTGGCAATGTTAGTTAAGAAGGCTATAGGACAAGGTGTACAGGGTCAGGGTGAAGGCAGGCAATGGCTTGGCCTCACCCAGTGCAGCACAGGGCCCAGATCAGAGTGAGAGTGATAAAGCCACTCTCTGTGGTGATCCGTGCTCTCATCCAGAACCTGGGGTGTCTCCAGGTGATGGGTCTTTTTGTCTCCATCCTCAGTACTTTAGGCTGCAGCGCTCTAGAGGGAAGCAGCTCACACAGCACCAGTCCATGGCTCACGCCATCAGAAGAACATTCCCCAGTAGCCATCTTTAGTATTTCCTACACTGCCAGTGGGCGTGATCTGTGCAATTTCTATCTGCATATACCCTGTGACTCGACAGTTTCGGTGTTTATAACAGCCAAAATCTATAAAGACACCAAATGAACTCTACTACAGAAGGGCTCCATATGATGTGTGCGGTCAACAAGTGGAATGGTACGCAACAAGGAGAATTAACAGTTTACAAATACTCACAACCACCCTGGCATCAACCTAAGGATAAATGAGAGAAACCAGACATGAATGAATATGACCTGTAGGATTCCATGCAAAATTTAAAGCAGAGAAACCAATCTATGGTATCTGAAGTCAAAATGCAGTTAGCTCTGGGAAGGAAGGAGATGGTGCCTAGACGAAAACTGCAGGGGACTCTGGGAAGCTGGCACATTCCACTTCTTGACATGGTGGTGATCATGAATGTGTTCACTCTGTGGTAGATCATCAAATTGTACACATAGGATTTGTGCCCTTTTCTGAAGTTATAATTTAATTTTTAAAAAGGGTGTTTAAGAAAAACATGAATAGAGACAAATACATTAGAGAAATTGTAGTATAGCTGGAATATGGCTTGAACAAAAATTATGCAGATATTATTCTACTGCCAAAGGAGAGGGATGTATTAGGCAAAAGTGATGTGGATTGGGAAGAAAGGTTGGAACAGAGGTCTCTGCTCTTGTTCCTGCAACCTCACCTCCCATTCAATCTAGATCCATGCTCTCTCTGCCTCCTCCCTTCACGTGCCTGTGCCACCTACTGTGCGCGGGTGACTAGTGATGGCCCAGGCACCAGATTCACCAATTACTGGTTTGTTCAGGCTCTTGAGATTTTGAGCGGCACCATACAAGTCCCTCAGGCCTGCTTCCTGTATTTCCAGCAGCCCACTCCTTGCTGTCTCGTAACCCTCCTTGCTGTCCCTCCTCAGGCTCCAGCAGTCTTCCTTTTCCCTTGAATTGATGGGGCCTGCACTCAGACCTCTCTCCTCTGCACACTCTGCTGCCATGGACCCTCCCATCACTGACCAGGCCACTCAGCCATTGGCCAGCACCTGGTCAATGGGCTCTACTCTCTCCTTTCTCCCACTGCCTTAGGTGAGCCCTTCATCATCTCCCCATCCCTACCACTCAGCTGACTGAGTAAATGCAGGATAATATCCTTCAGCTTGGTTATGGCAGACTGAATGAATATTGGCCCCCAAAGATATCTAGGTCCTAATCATCTGAACCTGTGAGTATTATCTTAACTGCAAAAGGGACTTTGCAGATGTGATAAGGTAAAGATTTTGAGATGAGGATATTATCCTGAATTACCCAGGTAGGCCCAATGTCATCACAAGTATCCTTCTAAGAAGGAGGCATAGGGAGATTTGGGATGGAAAGCAACAAGGTAACTGGTGAAGCAAGATGCTAAACTGCTGGCTTTGAAGATGGAGGAAGGGGCCATGAGCCAATGAATGCAAGGAATCCAGTTTAGAAACTAAAAAAGGCAAGGAAACAGATTCTCCCCTGGAGAAGCAGCAGGAAAAGAATACAGTGGCCCTAAAGCCCTCTACTTCTGATCCTTGCTGCCTGTGGTGGCCACCACCCAGCTGGTCCCCAGTGACCCCCATCTCCTGGTACTTACACCCTTGTGAAGTCTGCACTGAGCAGGGCTGACCTTTGGAACCAACAGGATACAAGGAAATGAGACTGTGTGACTTCCAAGGCCAGGTCATGAAAGGTATTATGGCTACTATCTTACCCTTTCCTCGACCACACGCTCACCATGTTGCGAGGACATGCAAAAGACCTCCACAGAGAGGCCCACAGGGCAAGAGACTGAGGCTCCTGCCAACAGCCACTAAGTGAGTCATCTTGGAAGTGGATCCTCCATTCCAGTCATGCCCTGGCTGCCATCTTACCTGCAATCTAATGAAAGGCCCCGACCCAGTACCACCAGCCATGTCCCTCCACAATTCCTAACTCTCAGAAACTGTGAAACAATATTTACTGTTGTTTGAAGTCCCTAAGTTTTTGTTTATTTGTTACATAGCAACAGATACATAATACACCTTTTTCCTAATTCTCTTACTGCTCAGCCTCTGCCCCCACCCACAAGGGCAAATTAAAGTGTGGCTGCATGTCATTGCAAATCACAACTGAAAACATGCAATCTAAGATTACCAATAGTTTCATTTTGTGTACCAAATACTAAATAATATAAATCCCCCTAAACAAACAAAAAAGACAGGTATGCATACTTTCAAAGTTGCCTTGGTTTGAGAAGTATTAACTAATTTATAGTTCCTGTCATGAGGAGGCTCCACTTTATGGCGAACACAATGGCCAGTCTACCTAGGATTGCCTGAGCTCGGGAAAAGGTACCTTCTCAGACGCCTTGCAAACACCGACCGCTCGGGACCGCGTCCGCTCACAGCCGGGCACGCGGACGCACCCCCTGAGCGGGGCGAGCGGTGCCCCGCCCTTCGCTCCCAGGCGAGCTCCACGCCCACGGCAGGGCTGCGCGTGTGGGGCTCCCTGAGGGCGTCTGCGTCCCAGGCATTAAGGCATCTTTATTCGATGATGTCCTAAGACCCGCCGCCTCAGCTCGGCCTGCACTCGCCGTTATAGTCGACAGCCGCTGGGAGAAGGGGGCGGCTGAAAGTGGGGCGGTCCTGCCTCCGCCCGGGGAGGCCTCGGGAACCGCCCTCACTCCCGCATCTGAGGCGGCCGGGGAACCAGGGGAGCGTGCGCGTGCGGGGACCAGCGCGCCCGGGTTCGAGCCCCGGGTCCGCCCCTAACCAGCCGCGCCAGGCACCGCGCGCCCTTACCGTGCCTCAGTTTCCCCGTGTGTAAAGGGGGATAACAGCCGTGCCCTCCTCACGGCGCAATGTAAAGGGTCAGTGTTTGAGCGAGGCGCTTGACCTGGAGCCCACTGCCAGAGGTGTTGTTACCGTTATTATTACTATTACCTGAAGTCGAGCCGCCTCCGGCGGCCCCGTCACCATGGCCGCCGCTGCCGCCTCCTTCTCAGAGTCCATTCTGGACGAAAGGGCCGCGAACAGGCGCCCAAGGCGACCCCAAATTCAAGAGCCACTCCCGCTACCGGGCCCACCCAACTCACCGCCCGCGGGACAATGGCGGCCGCTCCGGCGACGCTGCGACTACAACTCCCAGAAGGCGGCGCGGCACGAAGCGGCTCCCGGCCAATAGAACTCTTCGTTCGTCTGGCCTCCAACCAATGGGGATGCGCAAACGGCCAGCCGGGGCGGGGCGACCAAGGGGCGTGGCAGGCCCGGGCGGGGCCCGTTCTCCAGTCTTAGGCCGGAGACCTGCGGAACCCGATGCGCCTGCGCGCCCGGGGCGCGGCGCTTCTTGGCTTTCCGACGCCTGCCGCGGCGGCCCAGCTGGGCCCTGGCCGGGGGCGGCAGAAATGCGGGACGGAGCCTGGGGCTTTGCCCGTTTTGCCCCACATACTGCCGCAGGACCTTAAAAAGCGCAGGGACATCTGAAAGGTTTGCTAACGGAACTGACTTCGGGGCCGGAAGGGGGCGCGCGGAGCCACGGGGTGCTCACATTGCAATGTCTTTTCTGAGTCTTAAAAGTCCACTGAAAATTTTTCTGGGGAAAAAACATCGCCTCTGAGCCGTCCCAGGCCGGGGTGCGGAGGGACGGACCCGAATCGGGGCCTGTCTGTCACCGGCGGGGCCGCGGAACAGCGGCGTCCCACGGTGCTTTTGTTTTGGAAGTCTGCATGCCAGTCTGCTCTGACAGCAAGACAGAGCGCTTTCTGCTTGAGCTCTGATTCCCCATGCCATGATTCGAGGGAGAAATCCAGGACGGATGCAGCGCTCCCCGTAGTGCCTTCCTCAGGACAGGGATCGTAGCCTTCCATTGGTTGCTGCTCATTGCCTGAAAGTACTTCTTTTAGATATATTTTTCCAGATTATGTATAAATCTAAAATGGAAATTTGAAGCCAGCTAATGAGTCATATCCAAAACTGAAAGCCAGACATAAAGTTCTTTTTTTTTTTAAATGTTACATTCAAAAAATATAAGAGGTCCCCATATACACCCCACTCCTCCCACATCAACAACCGCTTTCATTATCGTGGCACATTCATTGCATTTGGTGAATACATTTTGGAGCACTCCTGCACCACATGGATAATGGTTTATATTGTAGTTTACACTCTCCCCCAGTCCACCCAGTGGGCCATGGTAGGACATACAATGTCCAGCATCTGTCCCTGCAGTACCACCCAGGACAACTCCAGACATAAAGTTCTTAAAAACAAATTATCTTTATTCATTTCTTTGCTTCTATAGACCCCCTTTTCTCTTCTTTTTTCCATGCCCTTACTAATGATAACATATTAAGAACTTATTTCCAGTAGGTAATTTCCACAGGTAAATATAAACCTACTACATAAAGAAGCAACATATTATTTTCCTGGGGAAAATATCTATAATACAGTGACTGTAGGAATTACAATCAATGAACAAGTGATGTCTGGATGTCCAGTCCGTGTCTTCCCTTCTCTGCCTCTCCCTCTCCTGCTCAGCACCAGGCATCAGGGGGAGGTAGAGCAGATGTCAGAGACCAAATCTGGCCTCTTTTGGGAGCCCAACAATATTCCCTATCAAATACCCTTGCCATGGACAGAGAAAGTCCCAGAAGGATTTACTGCCTATCCCTTAGCAGCAGAGCCCGACTCCTACCTCCTGGGGTAGTGGGGGGCGCTGCATTGAAAGTCCTAGGTCCCCAGAAGGACCTATTTATTACCTTCCCTGTCAGAGAAGCTCCCTGTGTGCTAGGTTTGGGAGCAGTCCCTGGGCTCAACTTGCCCACCTCCCTGCCTTCTAATCCTGCTAAATCCAGGATGCATGTTTCCCGGTTATTTTTAATTTCTTCTTGTCAGGATTTTTTTCTCCCTTGATTGTATTGTGGAGAATTGTCTACTGCAGTAGTTCTCAAAGTATGGTCCAGATAGATGCTGTTTGTTTTTTCATTCTTGTTCTCTCACCAGTTTCCTGAGTGTTCCAAAGGTGACAGGATGAATAATAATGCAACAGACTGAAGGCACAAACAGCTGTGAGAACCCAGGTGCCTTCTGTTAAACCAGACATGAAAGAGTTTGCAAAAATGTAAAACAGTGCCATTCTTGTCACTAATTTTTGTTTTGGGGAATACAGTCATTTTTTTATAAAACAGTTTATTTATAGTGGGCTTAATTTTTTATAAATATTTTTAAATTTTATCAATTTTACTTTCTAATAAGGAAAATACTGATAAACAGTTGACAGAGAAACAAAAACTCTTTGAGGTCATTAATTTTTAAGAGTGTAAAGGAGTCTAGACTAAAAAGTTTCAGACACACTGGTCTATAGTATGACCTTTAAAATAAAACAGGACAATCTTTGATAAGTTTGTCTGCATGCCTGTGGTTTTAATATACATTTATTAAAAAGTTCAGATATATTATTACTTCTTTAAACAAATAGCCTTTTAGGATGATGTTTTTAAATATCCAGACTGAGAGTCTCCCCTACTTATTAACTTGAACTTTGTTGCTCTATCAGGTTTTAAGGCTCTCTGTGGACTGGTGGAAGGTCAGGCTGTAGGCATGCCTAAGAAAAGGGTTATTTCCCTTTAAACATGATCTTTCATTCAGAATCTGTTATTTTAAGCTCAACGTCATGTTTTGAGAAGTATCTGGTTGGAGGAACTCAGGACCTCCTACATCCAACCTGAGCATCTGCCCTGTGACTGAGAGGGCCTGGGGACTCTGACTGGCTACGATGGGGCCCAAGCCCAGCCCTGGGCCAAGGGAGAGGCTGAGGAGGCGGGGGCTCTGGCTGGCTTAGTCTGGGCCACTGTGCTGCCCTGGGGAAGGGTGCTGGAGAGGAGTGAGCTTCCCAAAAGAAGGGATGCTTTTCTGGGGGAACACAGCCAATCTCCATCCTCCATTTCATCCACTGTGGTCTTGTTACCAACGGAAATCACACCCTTTCATAGGACAGGACAGTGTTGGAAATGGCTTGAAATATCATTTCACTTACTACTCCAAAGTTACGGTAGTTGTTAGTCACCACTAAATCACGTTACTTAGTGTATTCCTAAGGGATTACTTATTACTATATATATATATATTTTTTTAAGTATTTAAATATAATTGACTTCATTTTATGTTGTGCATCTACAGACAAGATTCTCAGAAGGGGTGCCCAGCCTCCACCAGATTCTAAAAGGGACCCATGGCACAAAAAGTGTTAGGAGTCCTGAGGGATGACCTTGAGGACAGCTGCCTATTCCCCTGTACCCCCTACCCTAAGCAGAGAAATCAACTTTTTAAAATTGCTGGAGCCTTTTCACTTTGGGTCTATTTGTTACATAGCTATAGCATACCCTGACTCAAAAGCCAAAAAAATGTCGAGAATTCCAACTCTACCTCTGTCACCTCAGATGGAGACTGTAATGTGCTCCAACATGAAAATAAATGCTTGATGTCACACGTATGTGGGTCAGTCAGGTGCACAGTTGGACACCCCATGTACACCTTCACATCTTCTATCCAATCTCTAGACCTCACCCTGTTCCCATCTGCATCTTTCTTTTTAAACCCCCTTTAGATCACCCTCTCAGCATATTTCTGTGTGCTTAAAAATTCACTCTCATACAAAGCTCACATTTTAGTGGAAAGAAACAAAAAGAGACAATAAAGGCAGGTGATGCCCTTGGGGATTGAACTATGTACCCCACAAAAAATGCTCAAGTTTTAATCGGCATTCTCATGGGTGTTATTATTTTATAGGCTTATCTCGTTTTCTTGCCCTTTGCAGACAGTACACTTTTTACAAATTAAAGGTTTGTGGCAACCCTGCATTGAGCAAATCTATTGGTGCCATTTTTCCAACACTATGTGCTCCCTTCATGTCTCTTTGTCACACTTTGGGAATTCCCACACTATTTTAAACTTTTTCATTATTATCATGTCTGTTATGGTGATCTGTGATCAGTGATCTTTGATGTTACTATTGTAACTGTTTGGGGGAGCTATCTTATATGGGCTTATATGTGCCCATATAAGATGGTGAACTTAATAAAGATTGTGTGTGTTCTGACTACTTTACTGTCTGGTCATTCCCCTGTCTCTCTCCCTCTTCTCTGGCCTCCCTAGTCCTTGTGTCACAATATTGAAATTAGGCCAATTAATAAGCCTACACTGGCCTCTTAAGTGTTCAAGTGAAAGAAGAGTAGCACATCTCTCTCACTTTACACTGAAAGCTAGACATGGTGAAGCTTAGTGAGGAAGGCATGTCAAAAGCCAAGGCAGGCTGACAGCTAGGTCTCTTGTCCCAGTTAGCCAAGTTATGAGTGCAGAGGAAGCGTTCTTGAAGGAAATTAAAAGTGCTACTCCAGTGAAAATACAAATGATAAAGTGAAACAGCCTTATTGCTTTTATGGAGAAAGTTTTAGTGGTCTGGATTGAAAATCAAACCAGCCAAAAAATTCCCTTAAGCCAAGCCTAATCCAGATCGAGGCCCTAACACTCTTCAATTCTCCAGAAAAACACACCTTTCAAAACAATTGTGCATTTCTGGAGATATTTTATGCATTCACAAGTAAATATATATATTTTTACCCTTTGAAACTACCACACACTGAATTTTACTTTGCTTTCATTTACTTGATAATAGCCTAGAGATCTTTTTCAGATCAGCACACAAAGTTCTTCCTTATTCTTAACACCTTTATAGTATTTCATATTTGAATTTTAAAAACTACTTATCCAATCCCCTAATGATAGGCATTTAGATTGTTTCCAATTTTTGCTATTTACAAATGGCACAACAAATGAGCTTAAAATATGTCATTTTGCACAAGTTTGAGTCTTCAGAGAACATTTCTAGAATTGAAGTTATAGAATTAGTATTTCAAAACACTTTCTCGATTGCCCTTCAAAGTGGTTGTACCCCTCACCATTCCTAACCTGGATCTCCTGCCTCATATCTTCCATACCAATCTACACTCAGTCCATTAATTCACATTAACATTAGTATTTATGGAGTACCTACAATACACAAGGTGCTCTCCTAGGACCTGGAGATATATCTGTAGACAACATCAACATCCCTGCCCTCATGAAACTCTTCCAGTGTGTGGGTGGGTGGGGTGGGTAGATAATATCAGGATGAGTCAGTAAAAGTAGAATATATAAGATACTTACGAATGCCATGGAGACAATCAGGCAGAAAGGAGGGACTGGGTATGCCAGGGGTGCCCTGCGAAAATGACATGAGAGTAAAAGCCAGGAGAGGCAGGAATGAGCCATGGGCACATCTAGGAGAAGAGGAACCAGGGCAGCTTGAATGGCTCCCTAAGGATGAGTGCACTAACATGCCGGCCTCCCTGTCCTCCACTAGTTCTCCCATTGATCCACACAAGTATTGCACCTTTCAGCCATGCCCACAATCCTTTTAGTAGCAAATCTTTTCATATGCTGCTTCCTCTAAGAATGCCCATCCCTCCTGTTCTGGCAGCAAACTCCCATTCATCCTTCCCACAACTAGCTCAGCTATGGCAGGCTACCTGACATAGGCCCCGTTTTTGTTTTCCAGAGAGCTCCTGATGCAAAGTACCAAAAATGGGTTGGTGTTTAAAAAGGGGATTTATCTGGAGTAAAAGCTTACAGTTCCAAGACCATGAGAAGTCCAAGTTGAGGCATTGTAGAGATGCTTTCTCACCAAAGTCAGCTGCACATAGTGAAGCAAGATGGCCGACATCTCTGCCGAGTTCTCTGCCTTCCTTTGCAGGCTCAGTCTCTCGGAGCCCAGCTCCTGGAGCTCAGCTGTGAGCAACCAGGCATAGGGCTTGTCTCCTCCCAAACCTCCTCTATCAATCTCGCTGATCTGCTTTCTTCCTGAGTTGAGCTGTGGGCTATCAGGCATAGCTCATGTCTCCCTGAGCCTCAGCATTTTGACTCTCTCAGGGGCTTCTCTCCTTGCAGCTCAGCTGTGGGCAAAACTGGAGTCATCTCTCCCACAAGGCAGGATCAAACATGGCAACTCCCTTTTCCTGTGTTTCAGCTTTTATCATACCCATCAAGAGGGCAGAGACTCAACCTGAGTCACTCCTCACTAATGTAGTCCAGTTGAAAGGGTCTCACACCCACAGGAATGGATTCGTTCACAAACATAATCTTTCTCTTTTGGGGGTTCATAAATAATTTCAAACTGCCACAGGCCCTCGAAAGCCAACAGAGGGTTCTGTCACCAAGGCAGGCAGGAGGCAGCCACCTGCCTTGTCTTGGGTGTTAGAGTGTGAGGAACGGTGAGCTGGCAAAGGAGAGATCCAAGGGAAGCCTGAGAGGGCACTCCTCCCACTGAACCAGAATCAATGGAGGAGGTAGAAGACAACATAAAGGAGAAGAAAGTACTAAAGAACACTCCTGGGAAGGCAGAGCAGAGAGATGATTTTCAAGATAACCTTAGTAGACAAACTGGGATAGAGGAGGGTCCATACTTGACCCACAGAAGAAACAACTCATAACACAGAGCAATACCAGAGATGGGGTCTTAGTGGAAAAGACAAGACGGGCAGATGCAGAAAAACCCTCAGGTGATGACTAGGAGCACCAGGTAGAGGAAGGAGTGCAGGGAGAAGCACTGATGAGGGACAAGGAGACCCTTCTGAGGGAAAGAAACTTGCCCTGGCCATCAGGGCTCTCTGAGGTTCCCAACAAGGAGAAATGAAAGCAGACACACACCTACATCTGGCTGGCAACATGTGGGCTTCCAAAGATCAAGAGAGAAACCTTTAAAATCCCCCAGGAAGGAAGAACACAGGACAGATAAGGGAGGAGTGTGCTGCTCGACAACCGTGGAAGCTGGAAGACAGCGAGCTAGTATAGAAATAATTGGTGAGTCTGAGTGAAAGGTAGCAGGATTTCCTTGAACTATTCCTACAACTTTTCTGTAAATTAGAAATTATATCAAAATAAAACATTCCAAAAATAAGAAAGGACCCACAACCTCACTTCCATCCAAACCATCATAAGCTTGAAGAGGCACAAGAAAGGCAAATAGGCATGGACACTGATTCTTAAGGTGTATAATCTGAATGAAACGTGAGAAAACTATCTTATCACTGAGATCTTAAGATGGCAGGAAATAATCAAGCACATGATTATGGTAGCTGTAGATGACTAATGCTCAACAGGAGTCAGGATAAACCCACTGTGGCATACCCATATGATGGATTACTACACAGCAATAAGCATGAGTGATCTAGTGAGATATGCAGCATGGGTAATTCTCACAGATTTAGCATAAAACCCCACACAGTGAGAGTTCATACTGTATGAGTGCATTCATTTGAAGGCAAGGAACAGACACCACTAAGACCTGGGAGTAGGAAGAATGGTTACCTTGGGAGGGTAATGACTGCAAGGGGCATATCCCATTTCTGGCCATGTTATTATTTTTTAATTGCAGATTGATTATACAGGCATGCTCAGTTTGTGAAAATTTATCAAGCTACTCCCTGAAGATATATACACTTCCTTCTGTTATATTGCCAAAAAAAGTGCTAAAAATCTAATGGGTGATGGTATTGTGATGGAAAGTTTATAATATGCGTTTTACACAATGATTACTGAAACTGAAAAAGGTAAAATAAGGGAAAATCTATCAGTTAAGAATTAAAAACTTTTAAACTCCTTGTCAATTTAATATTTGGGAATGGAAGCATGGGAAAGTAAAGATGTCTAGAGATTTCATTTTGCTGTGAGCAGGAGTAGGAAAGGAGAGCAGCTGGGGTGTTGGGAGGGTGTAACTATCCATTTAAAATAATAGAGAAATGTGACTTTTATTGTACATGTTGGGAATGAGGAAATAACCATTTGCAAATGGGATGGCAGAGTATAACTATGGTTAATGATGGGGAAGAACAGAGAATGACCAGTACTTTGACAGTGCCAGTGAAAATAAAGAAAAAGAAAGAGAGGAAATAAGAACAGAGTGGAAGAGGAAACACTATTTTATTTTACATTTATCAATGTTCATATTAATGTGAACTGACTAATGTCCTGAACCAGATGCTGCCACACTGAGTTAAAATTATAAATAAACCAACTACAAAATCCAGCTAAATGGTCATTTTAAGAAAGATACCTAAAATAAAGATATTTTTTATAGGTTGAGAGAAAAAGCACAGAAAAATAGATACTGGGTGAATTAGTCAGAGCTCTCTAGGGAAAAAGAATCAACAAGAGATATCAATAGTATGTGATTTTATCAGAGTCTCTCACGTGATCGTGGGGATGCACAAGTCCAGGTTTCACAGGCAGGCTGCAACCAGGAGCTCCAATGAAAGTCCAATAAAGGTTCTAGATAAGTTCTGGGAGATGCTGGCTGTCCAAAGATGAGCTGGGAAGTTCTCACTCAATGCTGGAATCACTTCCCCTTTTAAGACATTCAACTGATTGAATAAAGCATCATTCATTGCTGATGGCAATCTCCTTATTAATGTAAGTGTAATCAGCTATGCATGATTTACTACTGCAGTAAAGTCAATGGTGACTAAAGTTCATAAATGCCCTTGTATTACAGTTAGCCCAGTGCTTGCTTGACCAAACAACTGGGCACAATTACCTGGCCGAGTTGACACATTAGCCTAACCATCACAGTCCACCCTTTGTCAATTTGGCAACCATACACAACTGTTTAAACCATACTTAATCTCTAAGTAAAAACAATAACAGACATGCATATATATAAACATATTTCCTCCTAACAGTGTTCAACTCTCCTGCGTACAACCAAAAACACATTAATTCCATACAAAATAGGGTGCAAGTTCTTGGGTATTATCCACTCTTAAACTTGACATCCTCAAATATTATGACATGAAACTGATACAACTTGTAATATGAAAAGGGAAAAGTTTGGGTAAAAAGACATTCATTTTGTGTACATATACAATCATCATAATGATACAAGGAAGAAAGATTCATGACCCTTACAGATTACAGTCCTTGTTTCTGTAACTGGCCATGTGGCCAAAGTTCATATTTATCACTACCTTCTTCCACTACCCATCCCATGTTTCCATTACCCTCAGCAATCATTTCAGCTGGCCATGGTTCTTTGCCCAGTGGGGTGACCCAAATTTTCATTCCTGAAGATTCTGGGCCATTAGTCCTGCTTGAATTGGGTTGTTGCAATTTCCCATTGACTTTAATCATAGGACATGGCAGTACTAGGAGATGCCCGAGTGGATCTCCTGTATTCCAGGCAAATTCTTTTTTACCCCCATTAAGTAGATGAAGTCCTATTTCCCTTTGATAGGACCAATCACCAGCCAGTGCAGTAATTCCCTTTTTTGTTGACTCAGAGGTAAGAGGAGCCCAAAGTGCCCAGGTGGCAGTTTTACCTTCCAGTTCAATGGAATCATTGTTGTGTTCCCTGGTGACAGCACTCCTCCTTTTGGGACTAAAACCTGTAGACAACAGAGTTTGAGGTTTCAGGAACAGGAAGCAAAAATTGTCCTAGTGGATCACAGGGAGTAATAGTGAGTGGTGCCACTCCCATTTCCACCCTTTGATTCCTGGACCCATGGATCCTGGTCATGGGAGAAACAGCACCATAGAGTGGATGCTGATTTAGAGCATACCCAGCCTCCTGGAGAACATTGCCCCAGTCCTGCAAGGTATTGCCACCTGGTTGGCACTGTAATTGAATCTTCAAAAGGCCATTACATTGTTCTATCAATCCACCTGCTTCAGGGTGATGGGGAACATGGTAAGACCAGTGAATTCCATGGGCACGTGCCCATTCCCGCACATCATTTGCTGTGAAATTGGTTCCTTGATTGGAAGCAATGCTGTGTGAAATGCCATAATGGTAGATAAGACATTTGGTAAGTCCATGGATGGTAGCTTTGGAAGAAGCATTGCATGCAGGAAATGCAAACCCATATCCAGAGTATGTGTCTATTGCAGTTAAACAAATCACTGCCCCCTCCATGGTGGAAGTGGTTCAATGTACTCAACTGCCACCAGGCAAGTCAGCCTTCATAGGGGAAGCCCGTGTTGCTGAGCCCATTGGGCAATGACAGGAGTGGCTAAGGAAAGAGGCTGAGCATTAGCCACAGAGTGGGTCATCTTATCCAGTTAATTATTAAAACCTTCCTCTGCTGAAGTTACCCTCTGGTGAGCATTCACATGGGACACAAATATTTTCATGTTTTTTTGCCCATGCAAAAAGGTCTATCCCCAGACCTCTTTGTCACCAATTTTCCAATCATGTTCCTTCCAATTCCCTGACCATCCAGCCAGACCACTGGCAACAGCCCATGAATCAGTGTGCAAATGCACCTCTGGCCATTTCTTCTTCCAAGCAAAATGAACAACCAGGTGCACTGCTCAAAGTTCTGCCCACTGGGAAGATTTGCCCTCAGCACTGTCTTTCAGGGATATCCCAGAAAGGGGTTGCAGTGCTGCAGCTGTCCCCTTTCAGGTGGTACCTGCATATCATGCAGAACCATCTGTAATTCAGGCCTGAGTTTTCTCTTCCTAGTCAACTGATTTTAAGGGACTCTCCAAGAGGCCACAGCTGTGGGCTGGGAAAGAGAAGGTAACATGGCAGGGGTGGTGACCATGGGCATTTGGGCTACTTCTTTGTGTAACTTACTTGTGCCTTTAGGACCCTTTAGGACCCACTTGAGCCCTATATTGTATATACCACTTCCACTTTATTATGCAGTGCTACACACCCAGCTTTATGGTTTGGTGGGTCAGACAATACCCAGTTCAAGATAGGCATCTCAGGTCTCATGGTAATTTGACATCCCATGGTTAAGCATTCAGTCTCCACTAAGGCCCAGTAGCAGGCCAAAAGCTATTTCTCAAAAGAGGAGTAGTTATTTGCAAAGGATGTCAGGGCTTTGCTCCAAAATCCTAAGGGTCTGCATTGTGATTCTCCTATAGGGGCCTGCCAAAGGCTCTAGACAGCACCTCTATTTGCCATGGAAACTTCCAGGACCATTGGATCTGCTGGATCATATGGCCCAAGTGGTAGTGCAGCTTGCATAGCAGCCTGGATCTGTTGCAAAGCCTCTTCTTGTTCCAATCCCCAATCAAAACTAGCAGCTTTTTTGGTCACCCAGTAAATGGGCTGGAGTGGCACACCCAAATGAGGAATATGTTGTCTCCAAAATCCAAAGAAACTGACTAAACATTGTGCCTCTCTTTTGGTCATAGGAGGGGCCAGATACAACAGCTTATCCTTCACTTTAGAAGGGATATCTCAACATGCCCCATACCACTGAACACATATAAATTTCACCGAGGTGGAAGGACCTTGTATTTTAGTTGGATTTATCTCCCATCCTCTCTCATGCAAATGCCTTACTAATAAGTCTAGAGTCTTTGCTACTTCTTGCTCACTAGGTCCTATCAACATGATATCATCAATATAATGGACTAGTGTGATGTCTTGTGGGAGGGAGAGATGATCAGGTTCCCTACAGACAATATTATGACATAGGGCTGGAGAGTTGATATACCCCTGACGCAGGACAGTGAAATCTGTTTTCTGTACAGGCCAAATAGGAGAGTTGAATGGGGATGTGGTGGGTATCACAACCCCTGCATCCTTCAAATCCTTGATGGCGGCACTAATTTCTCCAATCCCTCCAGGAATCCAGTACTGCTTTTGGTTTACTATTTTGCTAGGTACGGGCAGTTCTAGTGGCTTCCACTTGGCATTTCCAACCATAA
This sequence comes from Dasypus novemcinctus, assembly GCF_030445035.2. Lineage (NCBI taxonomy): Eukaryota > Metazoa > Chordata > Mammalia > Cingulata > Dasypodidae > Dasypus > Dasypus novemcinctus. The sequence goes on along the minus strand of NC_080690.1, from coordinate 87,480,251 downwards.
TAGCCCTCACTCCACAAGTCAGGGATCCAGTGTGGAGATTCTGCCAGTTACTGAGAATGTCTATTCCAATTATGCATTGTGGAACTGGGGAATAACCACAGAATGGGCCCAGGGACCCACTGGACCAACTGTGAGATGGACCTGAGCTAAAACTCCATTAATCACCTGACCTCCATAATCCCCTAATCTGACTGGTGGACCACAGTGAAGTTTTAGGTCTCCTGGAATTAATGTCACTTCTGAGCCAGTATCTAATAATCCCTGAAACGTCTGGTCATTTCCTCTTCCCCAGTGCACAGTTGCGTCATAGATCAACTTGGGAAAAGGTGGGAGGAAGATTAACAGTATAAATTTTGGGCAGTTTAACAGGATCCTTCCCCAGGAGACCTGACCTTATTCAAGGCTCTGGTTCTGTAAACTATCTCAAGTCTGGGAATTGATTAAGGGGCTGTGATTCTCTGCATCTGCAATTCGAGTTAGGATTTTGTTCACTCGACCTAGAATTCTTTTATACAGATCCAGAAGAAATTTAGTAGACTGCCCATCTATTTCCCTTCTAGGTACCCCATGGTGTATTAGCCAATGCCATAACTCTAAGCAACTCAGACTATTTTGAATGCTTTTTGAATCTGATTTTCATTGCAGTAGCCATGCCCACTATGACTTTGGCAATTAACTGCCAATACTTGACTTTTACCAGACCAACATCCAATCATCTCCATAATGTTTAAGGATTCTAATTCCATCATAGCCCCACCTTCAGTAGTATCTGGACTACAGAGAAGAGCAGCCACAGAGCTCTTCAGGGAAGATGGAGTTAGTCTTACAAATTTATTCCTCACAGTCCTGGTTAAAGGTGTGTCCTCTGGACATTCCCAGAGTGGGTGGGCAGCTCTCAAGTGGTAAATCCATTCTAGCATTCCAATATGAATTGAATTCCCTCTTCTACTGTATACCAAGGCAAATCAGGCATCTCAATCCCAGACATGCTAGGCCATCTTTTGGACCATGTTTCAATCAGCCACCCAAACAACTGTTAGAGCCTTTTTTAACCCCTCGAGCTATAGCGTTGAATCCAGAATTTCTGCTTACTGGGCCCATATCAATACAATTCAGCCTGATCCAACTTTATTTTCCTTCCACCATTATCCCATACCATTAGTATCCATTCCCACACATATTCCCCTGATTTCTGTCTATATAAATTGTAAAACTCTTGCAGTTCTTTCTGAGTATACCTTACTTCCTCATTGGTCACACTTTGTATTTCACCTTTGGGGGCTTGTTGAGATTTTAGTCTAGTAATAGGTCTGGAAGATGAGAGGTGGTGGGGGTGGGTAAGGAGAAGGATTAGAAATGCCTTGCAAGCTACTGACCTCAGGGCATTCCCTTGCAATTTCTTCTGGTGAAACAGGATTAATCTCTTCAGGCAGGGGTTGGAAGACAGTTTCCTCAGGGCAGACTGGAGTCTCCACAGAGCATGCAGTAGTTTGGTTGGTATGTGCCTCAGGGTTGGGAGAAGGTCCAGACTCCCTGGGGCATGGCACGTCAGAGGCTAGGTGGTGCAAGCTTCAGTTTGGCTGGTACCCACCTCAGGGCTGGAAACTGTTTCAGACTCCATGGGACAGGCTGGAGGCTGGATGTTACAAGGTTGACAAGGTGTGGTCTGGACAGGGCAGGACATTGGAGGCTTATCTGGTAAAGTCTCAGCAGAATTCAGGGTTCCAATGTCTCCACCAATATTATCATCATCCCATATGTCTCCATTCCAGTTCTCTGGATTCTACTCTTTTCCAATCAATGCCTTCATTTTAACTGCAGAAACCCTGTGGGGTTGATATTTTAGTTTCTTTTGTAACTCTGCTATTCATACAATGAGACTCTGAGTTTGGTTCTCAGGTATTTTGAGCCTGTGGCTATAGGAGACAAGATTTTCTTTCAGAGCACACATGGAAACTTTCCCAACATTCATGCAGTGTTTAAGTTTCTAATTTGAAGCCTTTAACTCATCTCTTTCTTTTGTAATAATATCCAGAGTACCTAGGAGGAGCCAGTCCATATCATTATACCATTTGACTCCACAAAACTGTTAAGGTGTTGAAAACACTCTCACCCAGATCCTTGCTTCTTATAAGCATGGAAGTAGGGGTATCCAGTGATGATATCTTGTGTATCTCAATTGCTAATGCATGCCATGGACTGTTAGCAGCCTCTTCGTTATTGGAAAGGGAGTTGTCAGTACCCTTGAGTCCAATTAGAGCAGAGAGTCAATTGCAAAACTCCCAGAACCACCTCAGACACCCAATGTTTAAGATTCTGTTCCCCAAGAACCACTCCCAGTACCAAGGTTTATTAGTTAGGGTTCTCTAGGGAAACAGAATCAACAAGAAATATCTTCCAATAGTATACAATTTTATCAGAGTTTCTCATGTGACCATGGGGATGCATAAGTCCAGGTTCCACAGGCAGGCTGCAACCAGGGGCTCCAATGAAAGTCCAAAAAAGGCTCTTGATGAGTTCTGGGAGATGCTGGCTGTCCAAAGACAAACTGAGAAATTCTCACTCAATGCTGGAATCACTTCCCCTTTTAAGGCATTCAACTGATTGGATAAAGCATCACTCATTGCTGATGGCAATCTCCCTGACGGATGTAATTGTAATCACCTATCTATGATTTACCACTGCAGTAATGTCAGAGGTGACTAAAGTCCATAAATGTCCTTGTATTATAGTTAGCCCAGTGCTTGCTTGACCAAACAACTGGGCACAATTACCTGGCTGAGTGGACACATTAGTCTAACCATCACACCAGGAAAGTCTAACAAAAAAGGAAGTGAAAGTGGCACTTTAAGTGTAAGGAAAACTCCATGTCAAAAGCGAGAGTGTGGGGAAGGGGATATGGCTCAAGTGATAAGGCCTCCACCTACCATTTGGGAGTACCCAGGTTCAATCCCCAGGGCCTCCAGCTGAAAAAGAAGAGGAGAAAAAGTGGTTAGCTGAGGGCATGCATGGTGAGCCAAGTGCCCACACAAGTGCCCATGTGGTGGGCGAAGTGCCCATGTGAATGCCTATGCAATGAGCTGAGTGCCCACATGAGTGCCTGCATGGGGAGCCAGTGCCTGCATGGCAAGCCAGTGCCTGCATGATGAGCTGAGTGCCCATGTGAGTGCCAGTGTGGTGAACCACATGCCTGTGCAGCAAGCTGAGTGTCCATATGGTGAGCCAGTTCCTGTGCAAGTGAGTAATGCAGCAAGATGATGACACAACAAAAGAGAGATTAAGGGGAGAGTCAAGGTGAAGTACAGCAGAGACCAGGAACTGAGGTGGTATAATGACAGGGAAACTCTCTCCACATCAGAGGTCCCCAGGATCAAATCCCAGGAAATCCTAGAAGAGAGACAAGAAGCAAAGAGAAAAAGAGAAACAGATACAGAGGATCACACAGCAAATGGACACAGACAGCAAAAACCAAAAACCAAAAAAACCAGTGTGGTGGGGGAGGGGGAGGGGAAGAAAAATAAAATTTAAAATAAAAAAAAAAAAGGGGAGAGTGTGAAAAATACCCAGGTGGCTAAAGCATCAAATAAAAGTTACTAGAAATACAAGAAGAGCTTGACTAAAATAAAAGGGAGAAATTCTGGTAAATTTTCTTTAAAATCTGACATCTGGCAGACCAAAAAAGAAACAAGAACATATGTGATTTGAATAACACAATTAACAAGCCAATTCAGTAGCTGTTTACAGAATTCTTATCAAACTCAGAGGTATATTTTATCTCCTCATGTTACTGGGACATTTCCCAAAATCAGTCTTGTATGTGGCTACTATATTAGTTTTCCTATTGCTGTTATAACAAATTAACACAAACTTGGAGCTTAAAACAGCACAAACAATCAAGGAAATAACAAGAAAAGAACATTGCAGACCACTATCTCATGAATATAGATTCAAAAATCTTCAAATTGTTCTTTGTGATCTATTAACTTTAATTTTAAAAAAGTGTAAAAAAAAATGTTCAAATTGAATCCAGCAACTTACAAAAATGGTTATACACCACAACCAAGTAGGATTTATACCAGGAATGCAAGGTTGGTTTAACAGCCAAAAATAAATTAATGTAATAATTTATCAACTGAATAAACTGAATAAAGAACAAAACCCACACTGTCATCTCAATATCTCAATAGATGAAAAAAAAAAAAAAAAAAAAAGCATCTGAGGGAAGCAGATGTGGCTTAAATGACTGGGCTCCCATCTACCATATAGGAAGTCTAGGGTTTGATTTCTGGGGCTTCCTGGTAAAGGAAAGCTGGCCTGCATGATGAGCTGGCCTGAGTGGAGACCTGGCCCAGGCAGAGTGCTCACACAGCAAGATAATGCAGCAAAAAGAGACAGAGAAAAGACAATAAGTGATGCAGCAGACCAGGGGGCTGAGGTGGCACTAGACTGAACACCTCTCTGCCACTCTGGAAGGTCCCAGGATCGGTTCCTGGTGCCGCCTAAAGAGAAGACAAACAGACACAGGAGAATGAACAGTGAATAGACACAGGGAGCAGACAATGGGGGGTGGGGTAGGGAATAAATAAATATATTTTTAAAAAAAGCATTTGACAAATTTCAACACTCCTTCATGAAAAAGTCGACAAACTAAGATGAGAAGGGAACTTCCTCAACTAATAGGAGGCATCTATGAAAAATGCACAGCTAACAACGGTGAAAGATTGAAAGCTTCTTATTCAGGCCAGGAACAACACATGTTTGTTCACTGTCACCACTTTGAATATTGTAATGGAAGTTCTGGCCAAGAAAAAGAAATAAAATGCATCTAGATAGGAAAGGAAGAAGTAAATTATGTCTACTGACAGGTGACATGATCTTGTATATAGAAAACCATGCAAATTTATTACCTTGCAGTTCTGGAGGTCAGAAGTCAAAATGGATCTCCCTGTGCTAAATTCAAGGTGTCAGCAAGGCTATGCTCCTTCTGGAAGCACTAGGGGATAAAAGCTGCCTTTTCCACCTTTTAGGCTTCCTGCATTCCTTCCACTGTAGCCCTGCTCCACTGTCAAAGCCAGCAACTGTGGGTCAAACTCTTCTCACATTTTATCATTCTGATACTAACTCTTCTTCCTCTCTCTGCCACTTTTCAGGACCTCTGTGATTATACTGGATCCACTTGAATAATGCAGGATAATCTCCCTATTTTAAGGTAAGCTGATTAGCAACTCTAATTCTATCTTCATCCTTAATTCCCCTTTGTCATGTAACATAATATTTTTGGTTTCCAAGGATAAGGATATAGACATCTCTGTGTACCCATTATGTGGCCTACCACAGTCCTAAGAAAAATTTAGTAAATTATTAAATAGAAGAGATTGAATAAGCCACATTCTTTGACCACAAGCCAGTAAAGTGAGAAACACATAATTTTTAAAAATGCCCCCAAATTTGGACTATTTGGTTGTTGTGGGAAACTGGCTTACCTGTTTGTTATTGTAAATGTTACACCTGTTAAATGTAGTTGTTAGATGCTGCAGTTGTTCTCTATTATTGTAAATGATATTGCAGTTTTGTTTTTTTTTTAAAGATTTATTTATTTATTTAATTTCTCCCCCTCCCCTGGTTGTCTGTTCTTGGTGTCTATTTGCTGCATCTTGTTTCTTTGTCCACTTCTGTTGTTGTCAGTGGCACAGGAAGTGTGGGCGGTGCCATTTCTGGGCAGGCTGCTCTTTCTTTTCACGCTGGGCGGCTCTCCTCACGGGCGCACTCCTTGCGCGTGGGGCTCCCCCACGCGGGGGACACCCTTGCGTGGCATGGCACTCCTTGTGCGCATCAGCGCTGTGCATGGCCAGCTCCACACAGGTCAAGGAGGCCCGGGGTTTGAACCACAGACCTCCCATATGGTAGACGGACGCCCTAACTACTGGGCCAAAGTTCATTTCCCGATATTGCAGTTCTAATAGCAAACAACTGCTTGGTAGTTTCCCAATAAATGCAATGGGAAAACTAGGGTTGAGGCTCTCAGTTCCAGAAGCTGTGAGTCCCCTGGCCCCAGGTTTGTCTCCCCTCTTGTGTTTCTACTTTTATTTCTGCATTGCCTTCCTTTCGAGCCAACCAATTGTGAGCTGAATGCAGCAAGTGGTGCCCAACGTGGGGCTTGAAGTGAACAGGGGCATGAAAGAAAGAAGGCTTGCAATAACTGGTGCTGGACCAGGGACGGAAAGAGGATTGCCTTGAGTGAAACTAAAGTTGGTGTAAAAGTGCAAAGCCCTGAGTGGTTTGGAAAGCTTTCGAGAAGTCCTTGAGGGTTTCTTGTATTTCCCCAGGAGATGGAGAGCAGAATCTACACTTTCCCAGCTGGTGGCAGTGGCTGCGGGACTGTGGGTACAATCTTTCCAGACCCGTAGCTGTGGGGAGGCTGCGGGGCTGCCCGGCGTGCATGCCACAGCTCGGGAACATTTCTGTGCGGGGACGCTATGGAAAGGACTTCCAAGCTGTTTTGAGAAATGAAAGAACATCCTGTGTAGGTACCAGCTCATCAGATAAAACCATACCATAAATGCCATGAATGCCAAGAGACAACAAAAGTTCCTGTGGGACCCAGAACCTCTGGTCATGCGGATGGAGAGATGGACGCTGCAAACTGCCTGGCTGGGTCTCATTCAGAAGACATCAAAGTATCTTAACTACAGAACTTGTTCAAGCATGGCATCATAAAGCAAGCATGACTTGGGGACAGAAAGAGAGTAAGAAATTGAGAGGAGGAGAACTGGCAAAGAAATGGTGAAGCAATGAAGAAATTCTAGATTAGTAAATTTAAAACTGCTTTTGTGTTTGTATGGTTGTGCAATGTTAGTGTGTGGGGAAAAAAGAGAAGGGCAGGTGCCCCAAGAGGGTGGGAGCCCAGGACCCCAAGAGGCCCAAAAGAGTGTTTGTGCAATGTTAGGGTGTGTGCCAGTGTATATGGGAAAGTCAATGTCAGTGAGTGTTGTAATTTTTCATTGTGTGTAGTAATGGTTTTTATATTTTGATATAATGTGATCTAAAAGAGCTCTATTCAATTGGCCAAAAAATTAAATAAGCACTTACATTATTTAAGTTTCTTAATGAATAGAATTCTTGCTTAAATTGCTTCATAGGATAAAAGGAAAGATGTAAAAAGTTAAGTGAATATTGAAAAAGGTAAATGGTTTGTGGGAATGCTAACTGAAATTTAAGGTGTATTTTTGTCCTAAAATAAAATGGTTAATATGGAGATGTGTGGGATAGAGCTAGTATGCATATACCAGCTGTAAAAGTATTGTGGTAGCGGTCAGTGAGATAATGTGTTTTGTAAAAGTAAAACAAACCTGAATGAATACAAAAAGTGCAAAAACTATGTGAAAAGGTCAACAATGGACTTTTGCAGTTCCTCAAGGCTTTCTGCCCTGGACTGATGGCAATGTATCTGGCTGCATAGAAGAAACCTGTGGCAGTGACCTTACTAAGAAACATCAGAAGAAACCTGTGGATATTAAGGGCCTGGAAAAGGCAAACAATTAGGACAAGCTGTAAGGTCCCTGCTACTCTATCAAATTAATAAGTGCTGTTTGGCTGGTAAGAGTTTGTATTAATTTAGCCTGTAAATTGGATGTAGCCAGCATTAATATCGAGTACTGGCTTATATAGCCTTGCTGGCAGGAAATCTTAAGCCTATGAGAAATGAAAGTTTAGTCATTAAATGTCTGCTAGTTGGAAGTCTTATTGTTTGTGGTTGTATAATCTATGGTACTTATGGATTATGTATAAAATGCTTGAATACTAATCAGAACTTTAATAATGAAACATATAGTATACTTAAGTGACTTGATGAACTGTAAAGTGATATATAAATGTCTTTTTTAAAAAAAATATTTATTTCTCCTCCCCGCCACCCCCCCCCCCCCGCACCCCAGTTGTCTGTTCTCTGTGTCTATTTGCTGCATGTTCTTTGTCCACGTCTGTTGTTGTCAGCAGCACGGGAATCTGTGTTTCTTTTTGTCACATCATCTTTTTTTTTTTTTTTCTATTTATTTAATTCCCCTCCCCTCCCCCGGTTGTCTGTTTTCTGTGTCTTTTTGCTGCGTCTTGTTTCTTTGTCCGCTTCTGTTGTCGTCAGCGGCACGGAAAGTGTGGGTGGCGCCATTCCTCGGCAGGCTGCTCCCTCCTTCGCGCTGGGCGGCTCTCCTTATGGGTGCACTCCTTGCGCGTGGGGCTCCCCTACACGGGGGACACCCCTGTGTAGCACAGCACTCCTTGTGCGCATCAGCACTGCGCTTGGGCCAGCTCCACACGGGTCAAGGAGGCCCGGGGCTTGAACTGTGGACCTCCCATATGGTAGATGGACGCCCTAACCACTGGGCCAAAGTCTGTTTCCCTTGTCGCATCATCTTATTGTGTCAGCTCTCTGTGTGTGTGGCACCATTCCTGGGCAGGCTGTACTTTCTTTCACGCTGGGTGGCTCTCCTTATGGGGTGCACTCCTTGCGCATGGGGCTCCCCTACATGGGGACACTCCTGCGTGGCACAGCACTCCTTGTGCGCATCAGCACTGTCCATGGGCCAGTTCCACACAGGTCAAGGAGGCCCAGGGTTTGAACTGCGAACCTCCCATGTGGTAGACGGACACCATATCCATTGGGCCAAGTCCACTTCCCTAAATGTCTTTTTTTTTAAAAAAAAGATTTATTTATTTATTTAACTCCCCCCCCCCCCCGTTGTCTGTTCTGTGTCTATTTGCTGCGTCTTGTTTCTTTGTCCACTTCTGTTGTCGTCAGCGATACGGGAAGTGTGGGCAGCGCCATTCCTGGGCAGGCTGCACTTTCTTTCACGCTGGGCGGCTCTCCTTATGGGGTGCACTCCTTGCACGTGGGGCTCCCCTACGCGGGGAACACCCCTGCGTGGCGTGGCACTCCTTGCGCTCATCAGCACTGCGCATGGGCCAGCTCCACATGGGTCAAGGAAGCCCGGGGTTTGAACTGCAGACCTCCCATGTGGTAGACGGATGCCCTAACCACTGGGCCAAGTCCGTTTCCCCCTAAATATGTCTTGATATAAATCTCGTTTTAAGTTTGAACAATCCTGGGACTGAATATATTGGGGGAAAAAGAAAAAAAAAACTAAAAGTGAAAATATCATGCAGGAAGCTTTGTTAATCAGTGAAACATCATTTGTGTAGACTTTGCAAAAACAAAAAGGGGGAAATGTGGGAAACCAGCTTACCTGTTTGTTATTGTAAATGTTACACCTGTTAAATGTAGCAGTTGTTAGATATTGCACTAGTTCTGTTATTGTAAATGATGTTGCAGTTCTAATAGCAAACAACTGCTTGGTAGTTTCCCAATAAATGCGATGGGAAAACTAGGGTTGAGGCTCTCAGTTCCAGAAGCTGTGAGTCCCCTGGTCCCAGGTTTGTCTCCCCTCTTGTGTCTCTACTTTTATTTCTGCATTGTCTTCCTTTCGAGCCAACCAATTGTGAGCTGAATGCAGCACTTGGTAATTAAGAAACTTGCTGAAATAATTATTAGATCAAAATTGAAATCAAAGTGAAATTCAAAGATATATAGAAAATAGAATAACTTTCATTCATTCATATTTATACATTTATTTAGTCAATAAATATTTATGTGCCAGTCATGTTTTAATCACTAAAGGATATAGAAGTGAGTAACATTCTGTAGGACACAGTTAAAGCTCTAACTAAAAGAAATATTATGGCCTTAAATGTTTGCATTATTTTGAAAAGACAAGAAATAAATGAAATAAATACTCATCAAAATAAACCAAATAAATGTAGTAATGGAATAAATAAGGACAAAAGCTTAAACTAACAGAATAGTGAAAAAACCAGTGGTGTGTTCACAGTGGTTTATGAGAGATGATTGTGCATATCTTTTCCCAGCTCCACAGTAAGTGACATCACAGTAACCTGAAATCAGCCATGCTGCATGTTTTTATTCCACAGTAACTGGCAAAACCGCAAATCAGGGTTTTTCTCCCTGAAGGTCCTGAAGCTAAACATTTACCAGCATGCCCCTGAAAAAAAAAATAGTATAAGGGATTTTAAAAAACTGGAAGGCTAACACTATCTGGTTTTAAGAACAATAAAGGTATAATACTCAAGACAAGGTGATACTGATGTAAAGAGACAAATGAAACAATGGAACAAAATAACAATTCCAGAAATAGACCTACACACACACACACACAAAGAATTTGCAACCAAGGTGCGAAGACAATTCAGTGAAGGAAAGACTATCTTTTCAACAAACAGTGCTAGAACAATGGGATATCTATAGGCAAAAAAAAAAAAACCCAAGTTCCTTCAATCCATGCCTCATATCATTTACAAAAATTAACTAAAAACAGATCATAGACCTAAATGTGAAGTATAAAACTATAGAAGAAAGAAAAGGAGAAAAGTATTTTTGACCTTGGGCTAGGCAAGGATTTGTAAGAAAAGACACCAAAACCACAATCCACCAATGAAAAAAAAAGACCATCAAAACTAAAACTTCTGCTCTTCAATAAACACTCTGAAGAGAATGAACAGATAAACCACAGACTGTGAGAAAATGTTTGCAAATCATATATCTGTTGAAAGACGTATCTAGAATATATATAAAGAACTCTCAAAATTCAGTAAAAAACTCAATTTAGAAATGGCAAAAGATTCAGATGCTTCACCTGAAAGATATACAGATAGCAATTAGGCCATAAAAACATGAATCAACATCATTAGTCATTAGGGAAATGTGATACCACTAAATAACCAATGAACTGGCTAAAGTTAAAAGGAATACCAAGAGATGGCAGGAAGGTGGAGCAAGTGAAACAATCATACACAGTTGCTGTGAGTGTACAATGGTACAACCATCCAATTCACAGCTGTTTACCCAAGAGAAATGATAGCATGTGTCATTCCAAAGACACGGAAATGAATATTAAGAGCAGCTTTGGGGGAAGTAGACTTGGCCCAATGGATAGGGCATCTTCCAACCACATGGGAGGTCCGTGGTTTAAACCCCAGGCCTCCTTGACCTGTGTGGAGCTGGCCCATGAGCAGTGCTGATGCGCACAAGGAGTGCCCTGCCACACAGGCAGGGGTGTCCCCCACATAGGGGTGCCCCATGCGCAAGGAGTGCACCCCATAAGGAGAGCCACCCAGCGCAAAAGTGCAGCCTACCCAAGAATAGCACCGCACAGAGAGCTGACACAGCAAGATGAAGCAACAAAAAGAAACACAGATTCCCAATGCTGCTAAGGATAGAAGTGGTCACAGAAAAACACACAGTGACTGGACACAGAGAACAGACAACTGGGGGTGGGGGAAGGGGAGAGAAATAAATAATATACCTTAAAAAAAAAAAAAAAAGAGCAGCTTTGTTTGTAATAACCCCAAATTGGAAACAATCCAAATGTCCATCAACAGGTGAATGGATAAACACTGTGGTTTATCTAGTACTCAGTAATAAAAAGGAATGAATTGGGAAACGGACTTTGGCCCAGTGGTTAGGGCATCCGTCTACCACATGGGAGGCCCGCGGTTCAAGCCCCGGGCCTCCTTGACCCTTGTGGAGCTGGCCCATGTGCAGTGCTGATGCACGCAAGGAGTGCTGTGCCACACAGGGGTGTCCCCCGCGTAGGGGAGCCCCACGCGCAAGGAGTGCACCCATAAGGAGAGCCGCCCAGCGCGAAGGAGGGAGCAGCCTGCCGAGGAATGGCGCTGCCCACACTTTCCATGCCGCTCACGACAACAGAAGCGGACAAAGAAAAAAGAAACAAGACGCAGCAAAAAGACACAGAAAACAGACAACCGGGGGAGGGGGGGGGGAATTAAATAAATAAAAATAAATCTTTAAAAAAAAAAAAAAAAGGAATGAATTGGTGATACAGGCAAAAACATGGATGAATCTCAATTTGCCAAGTTTGTTTTGTTAGTCTTTATGCAATACCAGATTTCAACTTTATTTAGCAAGTCTATTTGAATTTCAATTCTTTCTAATCCCTCTATACAACTTCAGCAAATTATCCTTGTACTCTTTTGAAGTCTGTTTAGTTCTTTTTCAATATTCTTTAGTTGCATATTCACATCACAAGTCTTAATTCTTGAATTCTAATAAATTCATTTAAGGTTACAAGTATTCATAATTTGGCAGTGCCTCAGACTTCCATAGCTAGGATTCTCTACTGGCTGATCATTTCTAAATAGGTTAAAAATTCCAGTTTTGTTTTGTGTCTAATCTGAGGGTTACTTAGTTGGAAGTTTTTGATTTACAAAAGGATAGATTAGTGATGTTGGTGTGGTGGGGGAGAAACTGTTAAATTTCCAATTTTATTACCATTTGTCAGAAATTGGACCTACGTGATTTCTACTTTGGAGAAATTTGACCTATACAACAGGTAAGAATACCCCCTTTAATCTCCATCCCAAGCAGCTGATAGAGTGCCCTGAGTTCAGGGCCTCACATGAATTGTGAGGGCTATGTTACTTCAAAGGGTTTTATGAAAAAAGGCCAGAATGACCCTGACCTTGGGGCCAGTACCTGGCAGTTGTACAAATACACACATCTGCTTTCTTCTGTGGGGTTGTGGCCAAACCCTCAGAAAGGACCCCACCTAGCTGTACCAGGATCCCCAGGTCCCTACTCCCTGGTACCCACTGAGTTACTAGTGATAAGATTTTTGGAAAATCAAGTCTTACTGAAAGGCCTGAATCACTCTCTTTAATTCTAGAGCTTCTAAAAAGCCAAAAAGCCTTCCTGCCCCACAGCCCTAATCAACGCTAACTGGACAAACAAGTCAGACAGGCATCTTAGATTTCCTTTTGTTCTTTCTTAGTTTTTTTTTTGTGTGTGTTTTTTAAAAGATTTATTTATTTCTCTCCCCTTCCCCCCCATCCTGGTTGTCTGTTCTCTGTGTCCATTCACTGCGTCTTCTTTGTCTGCTTCTGTTGTCAGCAGCACAGGAATATGTGTTTCTTCCTGTTGCGTCATTTTGTTTTGTCAGCTCTGTGCGCAGCACCATTCCTGGGCAGGCTGCACTTTCTTTCATGCTGGGCGGCTCTCCTTACGGGGTGCACTCCTTGCGTGTGGGGCTCCCCTACGTGGCAGGGCACTCCTTGTGCACATCAGCACTGCACATGGGCCAGCTCCACATGGGTCAAAGAGGCCCGGGGTTTGAACTGCAGACCTCCCATGTGGTAGACGGACACCCTAACCGCTGGGCCAAGTCCGTCATGCCTTGTGTGTTTTTTTGGTGGGGGAAGGTAGCAGGGATTGAACCCAGGACCTCATATATGGGAAGGAGGCACTCAACCACTTGAACTACATCTGCTCACCCTCTTTCTTGATACTTTAACTGTCAAATCACTATTACAGTGACACTGAATCAAAAGTAGATAAATTATATATAATCCCACAAACCAATCGTGGATGTCCTTAGGTATTGTTGCCACATTGACTCCCCTGAGATGGTTGCTCATTTGTTTGCTGGTTTTTTTCCCAAGAGGCACTGGGAACCAAACCCAGGACCTCCCATGTAGGAAGCAGGCACTCAACTGCTTGAGTCACATCCACTCTCCTTTGGTCAACCTCTATTAATAATTTTTAGTTCCTCTTGAAGTTACCTCCGTTTCTGATAACATTTAGACCTTACTGAATTTCTGATCCTACAGACAAGGATTCGACTCAACGCCACTTTTCCATTTCATCACTTACTGTTTTGAGCTTCAATTTTGGCCTCCCAAATAGCCACACATATATTTAAAAGTCTATTTCCTTTTACATGAGGAATACAGGCATCCTCCTCTTCCTCTTTCTCCTTCCACTTTCCAACACTTACAGGCTGCCCCACTACTGTTAGTGACAGGACTGAGAACACCAGAGCTCTACTCTGCTGACACTATGAAGTCCCCGTCATGGCTACAGGTTTTTTCCTAAAAATTAAAGTAGCATTACCTATTTCTGATACTGTATATATATAAATTTTGTTCTCTGAAGTGCCCACCAACACAATCTGATTACATTTTCCCTCTTTTATACCAATTTCATGAGCCTTCTGTCTCCTCTAGGGAAAATTATTCAAATCAGGGTCAAAAGAAAACTCGTTTCTGAAGTTTGCTTCTCATTTGGACGATAAAATGGTACTATTTGTACATTTTCCTGCATAAATCTCTATTTTTTTGTTTTCAATTGGAAGAAGAAATATTCCTTCCAGTTTCTAAATCATTTCCTCAACTAGGATCTCTTTTGTGTAGTTTCAGTTTGATGCTGCATATGTCTTCTTACACCTGGGTAGCACTCGGCATATGGAGAGTGTTGTCTCCTTTCGGCCCTGGGAACGTTATCATTTTGATAACTTTTGCCCTCAAAACTTCATTTGCTATTGGATCTTCTTATCTTTGATATGTACACACAACATATATATACACACACTACATGTATACATAATACATAAAAATTATATTGGCTTTTGCTTTTTTTGCCTATTGTTTGGGGAAACTCTTTACTTTGTTTTTTAATACTTGTATTAAGGATTTCTTTTTTCAGCTCCAACAATCTTAATTTTAAAGAACACATTCTTGGGAAGTGGACTTGGCCCGGTGGATAGGGCATCCATCTACCACATGGGAGGTCCACAGTTCCAACCATGGGCCTCCTTGACCCATGTAGAGTTGGCCCACGTGCAGTGCTGATGTGTGCAAGGAGGGCTGTGCCACACAGGGGTGCCCCCCCACGTAGGGGAGCCCCATGTGCAAGGAGTGCGCCGTGTAAGGAGAGCCTCCCAGAGCAAAAGAAAGTGCAGCCTGCCCAGGAATGGTGCCGCACACACCTAGACCTGGTGCAGCAAGATAACGCAACAACAAAAAAGAAACAGATTCCCGTGCCACTGACAACAACAGAAGCAGACAAAAAGAACGTGCAGCAAATGGACACAGAGAACAGACAACTGGGATGGGGGGAAGGGGAGAGAAATAAATAAAAATAAATCTTTAAAAAAAAGAAAAAAGAACACATTCTTGTTCTCACTGTTTTCTCAGGGTATCTTGGTCTAATTTTACATGTGTCATTCTTTTTTTACTCTCTCAGGATAGCAAAACATTTTAAGTATTTAGTTCCCTCAAATATGTTTTCTTAGGGGTCAGTTTTTACCTTAGACTCTTTCATGTTGGAGGCTTTCTTCAAGTCTTTTGATCACTGGCTCCCATCCATATCAAGATGTGTCATCACAAAGCTGACAGGAAGCTCCATAAATGGGTAGGGCTGGCTTAAAGGTATGGTTTGCTTCAAGGTGAGTGGTTAAGAATTAAATGTTAGGAAGAACGTCCTTGAAATGTCAGAAAAACACAGCTTTTGTTCTAGAGTATGGTACTCATACCAGATTCCCTAGTTTTCCAGACTAAGGCAAATCCCATTTATAAACACATATTCCCCACCTTCCACGCTTTATATTTTGCTTACCTAAAGCCAGACACTTATTACCAAATGAGGGGGGTGGGGAAGAGGGTGGGGTGGGGTGGGGAATGTAGGGTTTCATGGACAGACCTTCATTTAGCCCAGTTTTCCCACCCCACCTGTCAGTCCACAGTGCTGCCAGGAGACCATGACCTCCATTGCTGCAACCCTGTCTGCACAGTCTCGAGGTTTTGGCCTTTTCCATCTGTTTTCACCTTGTGCAGATGTGCAGCAATGCCTCTCTCATGCTCTTCACTGTTGTCGGTTTACATTTAACAGTTTACAGGTTAAGATCAACTGGGCAACATGTTGGGCAACATGAACTATCTACGTTTTTATGTGATTTTAACATTTTGTGTATTTTGGGTCCTATTTTCATTTCATCTAATAAGCATTTTCTATGGGGGTATGCCGCAAGTTATAATGATTAGAGTTGGTCTGAGCAACAAAGTTAGTTAAGTTAGAGTATATGGATTCTGTGAGCTATTTAGTTTACTTTTTATTCCAACAGTAAAACTATTCCAGAAGACGTTCCAGCCTCAGATCTCTTTCAATTCATGTTTTTCAACTGTTCACTTAGATTGAAGAGGGCTGGATTCACATTTCATCACTTAACACTTAAGTCATCATGTAACAGTTTCTTTTAATCAGTCATCATTTCCCGGACAATGTCTTCTAACACATTCTAGTTTTTTACTAAAAAGGTTATCAAGTGGGTAAAGAGTTCCAACATGAGAACTGCTAATCTAAGAGCTTTCACTGAAAGCTTTTCAACAGTGGCCACAGTCATAGTTTCTTACCTAAATGCCGTGACAGACACACTTTAGCATGCAAACTAGTCGCTTGGAATGTTCACACTCTGAGAGTCACATCTTGGTACAGAGAGAGTCTGGTAGGGGACTATTCCACATTGATTATTCAGAGGGTTTCTTTCCCATGAATTTTCTCATGTTGAATCAGGGATGAATTATAACTGAAAGCATTCTCACATTCATTACATTCATAGGGTTTTTCTCTAGTATGAATTCTCTGATGCCTAGTAAGTTGACAATGCTGGCTAAAGGCCTTTTTGCAATGGTTACATTCATAGGGTTTCTCCCCAGTGTGAGTTCTCTCATGTTTGGTAAGAGTTGACCTGTCATTGAAGGCTTTCCCACAGGCAATGCATTCATAGGGCTTTTCTCCAGTGTGTGTTCTCTGATGTTCAATAAGGCGTGACCTCTGACCAAAGGCTTTAACACACACATTACACTGATAGGGTTTCTCTCCAATGTGTGTTCTCTGATGCACAATGAGGGGAGACCTCTGGCTGAAAGCTTTTCCACAATAGGTGCATTCATAAGGTTTTTCTCCAGTATGAGTTCGCTGATGCACAACAAGCTGAGATCGCTGCCGAAAGGATTTCCCACAGTCATTACATTCAAATGGTTTCTCTCCAGAATGAATTCTCTGATGAGAAAGAAGGTGAGAGCTCCCAGTGAAAGTTTTTCCACACTGACTACACTCAAAGGGTTTTTCTCCAGTATGAGTCCTCTGATGCTCTACAAGGTGAGAGCTCCCAGTGAAGGCCTTTTCACACTGGTTGCATTTATATGGCTTCTCTCCAGTGTGAATTCGCAGATGCCTTATAAGTTGAGTGCTTCGAATGAAGGATTTTCCGCACTGGTTACATTCATAGGGTTTTTCTCCAGTGTGAATCCTTTTATGTGCAACAAAGTCAGAGCTTTGGCTGAAGGATTTTCCACAATGAGCACACTCATAAGGCTTCTCTCCAGTATGAATTCTTTGATGTACAATAAGGTTAGAATTCCACCGGAAGGATTTCCCGCATTCATGACATTTATATGGTTTCTCTCCTGTGTGAGTTCGCTGATGCCTAATAAGTTTGGAACTCTGGGTGAAGGATTTCCCACATTGGTTACATTCATAAGGTTTCTCTCCAGTATGAGTTCTCTGATGTACAACAAGGTCATAACTCTGGCTGAAAGATTTCCCACAACCATTACAGTTGTAAGGTTTTTCTCCAGTGTGACTTCTCTGGTGTACAACAAGCTTAGAGCAACAGTTGAAAGATTTTCCACACTGATTACATGCATATGGATTCCTTCCAGTCTGAATGACATTATAGTGAGTAAAAGACGAGGCCCTGTGGATGATGTCACGACTCTCCTTACATCTCAACAGTGTCTCTCCAGGATTGCTTTCTACCGTTTGTACAAGGCACGGACTCTCAGAACAGGCTTTCCCACACTCATCACAAGTATACTGACTGTCTCTAAAACACATTGGCTCATATTCCTTCAGAGATATGCTATGGTTAAAGAGGTTTCCATAGTCCTTACATTCACCACTATTTTCCACTGAAAGAATTCTATTACGAAAATGAAGGGAGGTACCACAGTTGAACGATTCACCACTGAGAGTATTTTCATAAAGTTTATTTTCCATTTCAGAATTTGCACATTTATTCAAGTAAGTGCTCTGATAGAAGGCTTTAGTTATTTGATGATTTTCACAGGGCTTCTGATCTGCCCAGCCTTTCTGGTGATCAATGAAAACTGAGTTCTGTTTCAGTCTTTTAACTTTTGAGTGCAGCTTATGTAAATGCGTCCTTTTAGGTAATGTCTGAGGTAGAAGGCTTAAACTCAGAATGTAATTTCTCCCAATTTCATGCTCAAAATATTTTTGAGCAAACGCTCTCTCTGAGATGAGTACCATTTGACCCAAAGAGTCCTCCAGGTACCTCCCTTGTTGGTCCATCCAATCCTGGACCTCTCCTAATGATACAGACCAGGGACCCTCCTCCCACACACAACATTTCATTTCCAAGCCATGGGACAGCTCTTCCCTAAGAAAGTCCTCTTCAGAAGCTGAGTCTTTCTTTTCAAGTGTAGTATTACAGTCTGAAAGAAAGGCAAATTACCTGAATTACTGGAGAAAGTCTTACAAATGTACTGGTGGGGTGAAGGTGACCACAGAGTGTGTGAGGTGTCTGTGGATTGTTTTTAATCTAAGGTATCTGATCTGCAAGCAGGGATGGATCAGCACACAGGAAATACATTGCACAGTGTATAAAACAGGCAAAGATAATGGAGACATGATAATGAGAATGAAGATTAACAGAGAAATCCTGAAAAATCTGGTTTACGGAATAGAAAGCCCTGAACACATCCTGCTTAGACTGCTGAGATAGGATAGGTAGTAGGTTGAACAATGGACCTTTGAAAGAGATCCATGTCCTAATCTTTGGAATTTGTAACTGTTACCTTATTTGGAAAAAGGGGCTTTGCAGATGTGAGTAAATTAAGGATCGTGGAATGGGAATACTGTCTTAGATTACCCAAGTAGGCACACCTGGATGCTATCAAACAAGTCCTTAGAGGGAGACTTTACTCACAGAAAGGAGAAGGTAATGTGAAAACAAGCAGGAGAGATATTTAAAGATGCTGGCCTTGAAGACTGTGATGTGGCCGTAAGTCCAGCAATGCCAGCAGCTACCAGAAGCTGGAAAGGGGAAGGAGATTCTCCCACAGAGCCTCTGGAAGTAGGCTCTGCCAACACCTTGATTTCAGCGCAGCAACACTCAATTCAGACTCCTGGTCTTCAGAACAGTAAACTTCTGTTGTTTTAAGTGACCCAGTTGGTGTTAATTTCTCAGAGCAGCTACAGGAAACGAATCCAGGATCCCAACTGGTGCCTCACCCTAGTTGTTCTACTTATGTTTAGGGTCGACATCCCAGTAATGACTTTAATAGCCCTAACACGACAATTTGATCACTTATTTAGGCTTCCCAAGGAGAAAGAACTCACTTTAATCACCCCAGAACTGATCCAACAGACTCCAAGGAAAAGTGCTGTGGCACCGAAGCAGCACAGTCAGCTAGATATGGCTGCAATCTGACTTGATAGTCTGGCAATTTCAGACAAGGTCCCTGGCCTTTCTGAACTTTCATTTCCTCAACAGTAAGCCAGGAATAAGCATTCTCGGCATACAAGGTTTACTTTGAGGATTAATGGAATGTGAGTCTAGGAGAGAGTCTGACACATGGTGTGCTTTTAATACATGGTGTTGTCAAACTTGTGGCCCTTGCTATTGTACTGAGATTTTTCACCTCTGTTGAAGATATCAGGTCTCGAATGATGAGTCTGGCTTAAAGCTCTAGGCTTCCAGCTCAGGACACTGATCTAGTTTCTCCTAGATTTCCCCTTTAGTTATTACTCTGCCCATGTTGATCATGTAACCACCCATGTCCAGTACTACCAAGTCTCTTTGCTCAAGTCCTTACAGTTTCCTTCTCTGTACCGATCAGGAAACAAGAATCCTCAGTATGGCAAAGCATTAACTACACTCTTTGGTCATCCCTTACCTCCTAGGATGATGTTTCCCTGTGTCAAATAAAAAGTCTTTGACCCTCTAGGGCAAGGTTTCTATTATGGCCCTCCTTCACACCCCAATGACAATCTCACCTCCAAATTCCTGTTGTATTCCTCTAAAATGTTGTCTCAGAATTCCTGATGGAAAGAATTTTTCAAGTAAAATCATGCCCCACTGAAGGGGAACAAAGGGGTATTTGGGAACAAGAAGGAGAAAAGAAATCTTTGGTGGCTGAGATGTGCCCGGTTGTGACTGCTGTTGAAAATCAGGCAAAGGAGGTTAAATACCCTGTAGCACTGAGTATCTGTTGGGATCATAAAATGAGGAAACCATACAGTTCAGGTAAGCTAGTCAGGAAATAGTATTTATTTCAGATGAGAAGAAAGAAGCTGAGGGAGAACTAAATTCAGAATGATAGCATTCAGAGTTTGCAGGAAGAAGTGGAGGGAGGAGTGCATAGACTAGAGCAAAATTCACTGCCTCCTGCGTAGAGGGACAGCAGAAGCTGGTGTGAAAGACACTATAATGCATTTGTTAAGTGATAAGAAGTCTGTTGGAAAAGGTTACAAATTGCACTGAGTTCAACTATATAACATTCTGGAAAAGGTCAGACTATAGAGACGGTGAAAAGATCTGTGGTTGCCACAGAGCGGAAGGGATGAACGGGTGAGACACAGGGCCTTTAGGGAAGTGGTAGTATTCTGCGTCATACCGTAATGGTGGACACAAGTCATTATGCATTTGTCAAAACCCACAGAACTGTACAACACAAAGAATAAACTATGGGCTTCAATAATAGTAATATATCAATTTTGGCTAGCCAATTGTAAAAAATGTATCACACTAATGCAAGACGTTAATAACGGGAAACTGGGAGGAGGAAGAAAGAGAATACATGGCAATACTGTACTTTCTGCTAAATTATCCAAAAACCTAAAACTGCTCTAAAAATCAGATCAATTAAAAAAATAAAACACAAAACAGATAAGTACCAGAAAAGCCCATGAACATGTTCTAAAGTTGTTTGTGGTGTTGGTGGCAGAACTCTCTGAAAATACTAAAACCATTGAATTGTGTACCTTAAAATTGTATGGTATGTGAATTAGAACTCAATAAAGCTGCTAAAAATTAAAAAAAAAAAAAAAAAAAAGAAGCCTAATTAGGATGGCGCTGGGATGATAAAGAGGTAGAAGTAAGAGATTAGAGAAGGTGGGAAAGCAGGTCTGGGAATGATGACTGGTGGACTGAATCATGTCCCTGATAAAGATATGTTCAAGTCCTAGTCCCTGGTTCTGTGGGTGTCAATTCATTTGTAAACAGGACCTTCAGGAAGCAGGTGTAACTCAGTGGTCTAAGCACCTGCTTCCCATGTGCAAGGCCCCAGGTTCAATCCCCGGAACCTCCTAAAAAATAATAATAATAATAAAAAGCAAAAACAAAACACAAAAAACACAGGACCTTCAAAGATCCTTTTTTGATGGGGCCAAATTGAATCGGATGGGTCTACATCTAATATGGCTGAAGTCCCTATAAACAAAAAAATTTCAGACTTAAGTCAGTTAGGAGAAGCCAGAGAAGAGAGAGATCACCATGTGACAGAAGCAAAGATGTATACAACAGGCCAAGGAGACAAGGACTGCCAGCCAGCAAGCAACAGAATGCTAGAGATCTTAGAGAAAGCATGGCTTGGCAATACGTTGATGTGGACTTCTAGCCTCCAGTACTGTTTTACAGTAAAATCCTGTTAAGTCAACCCATTATGTGGTATTTGTCATAGCAGCCCTGGCAAGCTAAGACAGTAATTTTGGAGGAATTCTTCTGAAAGGAATGCATCCTTGCCATTCTCTAGAATGAACAAGTTCTTATCACAGTTTTGAGGCTACAGAAGCAGTGAGAACATTTAGGATGGAGGACGGCTGGACATCCAACTGCGGGGCAAAGGCAGGAGGAAATGTCACCTGGGCTGAAGGTCAGAACAAAGGGCTTAAGAGTGGAGACATGAGGACTGGGAACAAGACAAGGCAGCAGAGGGAGGATGGCCAAAGGGGTGACGGGGATATAGCAAGGGGTGAGCCACATGCCAGCAATACACCATCCCCTGAGGACTGGGCACTGATAGGAAGGCTGATGCGGATGGGAACTTGTCCTCGAGACAAGGCAGCAATAACTCGAGAAAGGTCACCTGAAGGGCCTCCCCTCCTCAGACTGCTGAGCCCAGCGGAGCCCCTCTGCCCACTACCAGGGGGACCACTTGCTGTAAACACTTGCCTGTGGTCCTGCCCTCATCTCCAAGTCTCTGCTGCACCATCCTCGAGTATTCTTGCTCCAGCTGGGCGATCACATCTGGTCTGGGAAGCAGAAACCCTGGTCATGGGGAAAGACACGGGACTTGGTTCCCTGTTTGGAGACAAATAACCATGTCCAGAGGGCCAGCCCCTCAGTCTCCAGAGTCGGAGGAAGGTGGAAAAGGAAGGGCCTGGTGCTATCCTGAGGCCTCTGCCCACCCCCTGGACTGTAAGCCACAAACCTCCCGAAAAGGCAGAACGAGCAACAGCCCCCAGGACCTGCACCCAAAGCAAGCTGTTTCTGAACTCCCCAGCCCGGCTGGGCACACCTTTAGAAGCTCCACGAAGAAGCTCCTGCAGAAGGCAGTGTCATCTCAAGGCGGAGCCCACCTTACCCACAGAGACCAGGTGCCCAAAGGTCTCCAGTGTCACGTCGCGGTACAGGGTCCTCTGGGTGGGCTCCAGTTGCCCCCATTCCTCCCGGGTGAAGGTCACAGCCACATCCTCGAAGGTCACAGGTGCCTAAAACACCAGAGGTGTCCCTGCTCAGCTGGGGCCCTGCTTTACCAAGGTTGGTGGGGGTGCAGCAGCTTGGGGAAGGAGCAGCACGTGCTGAAGACGTTCAGGTTGCACACCCACGAGGGGCTGTGTTGGGGCTGGGCTCAGCGCCCACATACTCAGCACTGGAGGCAGCACACACACCAGCACGTGATTTTACTTCCAAGTGTCGCCAGTCCAACCAATGATCCTGATTTCTGGACTGGAAATGACAGAGTTCTCTTCCGGAGATCCTCACACCCAACTTTTCTAGAAAACCACAGATTCAAAGCCAGGCAAAAAGGACGTGCTAAAGCAGGGATCAACAAACCTGGCTCATGGAACAAATCCAGCTGTGTTCTGTTTTATTAGGCTAAGAATGGAGTATATGTTTTTAAAAGGACATGTAGAAAAAGAAGAAAAATATACAACAGAGTCTGTATGTGACCAGCAAAGCTGACAGGAGTTAACTCTCTGGCACTTTCAAAGAAGGCTGGCAGGCAAGGAGGCTACCAGCTCCAGCCCTGGGAGTCAGGTCCAAGCTGGCATCGCAGCCTCAACCTACTGACCGCACAGCTGGCCGTGTTCTGGAACATCTCTGGGATGTGCTGCCCTGACGTGGCCTGAGGCTCATCAAAGTGGGGCATGTCTAGCCCACTCACTGCTGTGCCCCAGTGGACTGGTTCTGAGGCACCGACTTTCGGCATCCAGGAAGCAGTCAGGACAGGGAATGCGGTGCAGCGCCCAACTCAAAGGCTTCTGGGCAGCGTGTGCCTGACGGGCCTTCCTCTGCCCGAGCCTTCCAGGGCACTTTTCAGGTGACCGTGGCGCTTGCAGGGACACTCTGGGGCTGCCCCTCCAGGGGTCTTGGTGAGGGTCAAGAGCCCAGTGGCTGCCCAGGCATGGAAGACCTGCCGAGCAACCACCAAAACTAGAACGTTGTCTGAACTAGACGCGAAGGCCAGGAAATGAGGCGCAGGGGGCTTGTGCTGGGTCTCGACCATGAGGGCCTGTTTCTGCAGGAAGCCCAGAGGGCGCGGCTGCAAACAGAAATCAGCAGGTAGGATGCACCCAGCGTGCCGCCCGGGAGGAGGGCACCTTCGCTGACGTGCTTTGCAGCAAACACCCCCGACTCACCTGGGACGGGAAAAGCCGGAGGCGAGTCTCCACTTCTTCCTTGCACCTCAAGACATCTTGAAGAGGACAGAAGTCCTCGGGAGGAGGAGCTAGGGTCGGGGCTGGAGAACAATTAGGGGTTCAGTCCCACCTCAGTCCTGCGCCTCCCGGAGCCCTGCCCAGCCCCAGGCAGAGGAGTGGGAAGCCAGCGCGTGCTCAGGACAGTGCACGGCTCAAGGACCTGGGGACCCGGGCTGGGCCACCTGATCTCCCCCAAGGCCGGCCGCGCAGGTTTCCCAACAGCAGGAGACGGTGCGTGCCGGGGCCGGGTCTGCAGGTGGGACCGTCCTGCCACCACCCGCGGGGTCGCCGAGCCTGCGCTCAAGACATAGCTGTCCCCTCAAGTCAAGAAGGCGCCAGTGTTCCCTGTCACTCTAAGAGACTATGTGGGGGTTGGGGACAGGGTGTTAAAACAACTGCACCATCTGTAAATATCACAAAAAAAGGCATAACTTAAAATATCACAAATATCACAAACACAAGCAGGTTTCAAAAAATACATTGTACAATTAAAAAACATCCCTCTCCCCCCAAAAAAATCCCAATTGAACATGGGCTGGTTTCCCCTACCATCAAAAGGATAATTTAAAATATCCCAATTAAAGTGACCTACTCCCCCCACAAATTGTATAATTTGAAAATGTCACAACTGTGAGATTGTTAAAAAATTGTCCATTCTAAAAAATCCCAATTAAATGTGAGCTGCCCCACCCTCAAAGTATAATTTTAAAAGATCATAATTAAATGTGAGCAGGTTCAAAATAAGCAGGAGGTAGTCAGAGGATATAAAAATCCCTAGGATATAAACAGCACTTCTCCCGCTGCGCAGCACCCTGACCTGGGAAGTGAGTGGTTGTGTGTTAGGCGTGCCCTGTGGGCGGGGCTAGGGGTGTCGGGGTGCTGCTTGCAGTCTGGGCACGTGCTTATCATTTCCCACTTTGCCTTCTTTACTCCTAAAGTTTCCACCACCTTTGCCATCAAACAACCTTCAGGTGCTCCGCTGGTCTAGAGTCTCGGCTGCGTCAGATCATTGTCCTCCAGAATCTTGCCCTAAATCTTTTCCCATCTTTGACTTCCACTTGCCACACGAATGCTGAAAGCACACCCACAGTTCCTCCGGACAATACTCCATCCCAGAAATGCACCTGCACCTGTGCCTCTTCTCCCACTGAATGATGCTCAAGCCACCAAATAATGTCTCTGATCTGCACAGTGCTTCCAGTTCACCAAGAACCTTGAGCCTGAGCCCCTTGACCTGCAAATACCAAACGGGGGCTAGAGGAGTTGACAAAGAGCCCCCTACGGACAACACTTAACTCATTATTTTGAGGGGACAGACTCTTGCCATTTGCCCAAGTCTGAACCTAGTCAGCATTTTTCTCTAACAAGTTCCTTTCCTCTGGAGAATTGAGAATTGAGTCACACATCGGGGAAACATCAGCAGGTCTCGCCTATCTCTTCAAATGCTTGGGTAAGTTCTTCCACCAGTGCCATGTCCTGTGTGTGACGCTCCAGATGCTGGGGCTTCTCTTAGGCCCTGAGCTCCTCAGAGAGGGTTTTGGGAAACTCTCCTGGCCACTGCACAGCTCGCCGGACCGGACGTTGCAGCTGGAACCACGTAACCCCAAAGGCGTCTTCCCAATAGCGCTCTCATTTCCCAGGAGAATCAGTTCTGAGAACACCATTGTTGCCACACGCAGCCAGGGTCTGCGAACTGCGTTCCAAGCTCAATTCTGCAGGGGCACGCTCTCCCAGCACCACCTTCCCTGGTGGTCTCAATCTCTCTCCCTCCCAGAAACCTGATACTCTTCAGGCAAACCGAGCACCCAAGTCCTCCAAGAATCACTAGAAAAAGAAGAGGTGAGAAAGGGCTGCGCAGCAAAGTTGATGCTGAAACAGAAGACGATACTTGCACAATGCAGGGGTTGTCTAGCAATGGCATTATGGCCAGCACAATACACATGAGAAACCGAATGCCAAATAATTACAGTGCAGGAAAATTGGGGGAGAAGCACTCATATCACACCAAACGTTTAAAGTAGAACCAAGCCCATGACAAACTGTTAATTATGCAATTCTATAAAGAGTTAGTGTAAACACACAGTGACCTGACTCCCAATGTTAAACTTGTTAAAAAGGACAAAATGAGACTCCCCTCTGCCCAAAAAAGGTAAAAGGCCACTGTCATCACACACCTAACATGAGTGTTTAGTAGAGAGTTGACACCAGGGCTGGACTGTCCGAACCCTATGATTTTGACCTGGCCCGGTCTAATCTGGCCTGATTAGTGTCTGTGTATGCAGGGGCCTTGGGCCGTCCAGGCTAGCCATGTGATCCATGGTGGATGGCAGCTGGACACCGAGTACCTAGGAGCAAGTGTGCAGGTACTCCATGCACTGGCTGTGACTGGCCCCTAAAATCCTGGGCACCAAGGCCCAGACAGGGCCCCATGCATATTCTCACACGCTGCTGCTGGGAGAATTAAGCTGTCACTGTCCATGAACTCCACTGGGAAGGGACATCTGGAAGCCTGTGCCTGCTCCCTCCTGGACCCCACCCTCCGAGCCTTTACCTTTGCTGCTTTTATTCTGTACTTTTGATGTAATAAGCCAGAATCCTGTGTGTGACAGCTTTTCCAAGTTCTGTGAGTGCTTCAACAAGTTATTTAAAGTGAGGGTGCTCTTTGGAAGTGAGGGTCATTTCTTTACAGCCCTTCTCAACTGGGACTGGCTCTGCCGTCAGGGGACATGTGGCGATATCTAGAGATGTTCTGGGTGTTCTGCCTTGCGGGGGTGAGGGCGCTGCTACTGGTAGGCAGTGGGTGGAGGCCAGGAATGCTGCTCACCATCCTAAGGGCACAGGACGCCCCCACCACAAAGAACTATCTAGATGTCAACGTCAAGAGTGCTGATGCCAAGAAGCTGCTTAGAGAGACAGGAACCTGAGGGTCAGGATGCCACATGAGCACCAGGAGTGTTCAGCTCAGGGCCAGATGCCACATAAGGACCAAGACTGTTCAGCTCAGGGTCCATTTCCACACAGGATTTGCAGAAAAACTGTGGCTACAGGTTGCCCAGCCCTCTTTCATTTTTGTCAACTTCACCTTCTGAATGAAATGGGAAAACTCAAAAGCTAGACCAAAAGACCAAACAGAGCAAACCGCAAACTCCACTACGCCCCCACGCCTGCACTCATCCCCTTCCACCTGCCCTCCTCTGCCCCTTTAGAGCCCGCCTGGCTTAGCTTATCCGTGTGCACACTAGTCTGGAGCTTTGCGAATTTTCTGACAATAACTGTGGTATGCTGAACGATGGTGTCATCACTGTTACTACCTCCACCCCAGCCCTCCCTTCTGAGGATTTCTACTCTCAAGACAGCACCTTCAGGGAATGAAGAGGCAAAGGAAGCTCAGCCTCAGTCATTTCCACCCTAGGGCAGCTGGGAACACTGGCTCTCACCGCTGGTCTCCTCAGCTGTAAAATGGGTTCAGCGATGGTACCCACCTTCCCGGGCCATCATGTCCTGAGTGCTCAGTAAACGCCAATACTGTTTTATCTTATATTATTCTCACACAATTTCCTTGTGACTAGCTTTTATTTATATGTCTACGCCTATCCCACCTCCCTGCTTTAAACCCTTGGCCACCTGTCTCTTGTAAATAGCATGTAACCTTAACTTTTAAAAACTTTTAATTAAATCTGAAAGTGTCTTTTAAAGCAGAGTTCCTACCATCACATTTACTAAAACCTGGTCTTATGCCTGCCGTTACATATTATGTTTTCTATTATTTTTACTTTTTCTTTACTTTCCCATAAGTACTTAAATTCCTTCACATGTAATTTTCTCTCTGGGAGATTTGGAAGTGATAGCATGTATTTCCATTTCATATTAGTAGCCCTCACATTTTAAACACATATCTCTACCTGAATTTCTCTACTGATACAGAGTAAACAGTGACTGTGCTCACATGCTTGGAGACAAGTACTCCAGGCCTCTTTAATGTCCATGTTTTGTCCTCCTCAGAACACTCAATTTGTATTGAAAGTTTGGAAGATGAATTCAACACTGTATTTATTTCCTACTGCTGCAGTAACAAATTACCACAAACTTAGTAGCTTAAAACAACACAAATTTATTATCTTGTAGATCTGGAGGACAGAAATTCAGCTGGGGTCTCACCGGACTAAAGTCAAGGTGCTGGCAGAGCTGACTTCCTGCTGGCGGCTCCAGGGAGAATGCAGCTCCAGCCTCTAGGGACTGCTGGCATCAACAACTGCACCCCTCCAACCTCGGCCTCCGCTGTCACAATGCTTTCTGACTGACCCTCCTGCTTTCCTCTTAGGAGGACACGTGTGATGACATTGGGCCCACCCAGAAAATACAAGGCACTCTCCCGAGCCTCAAGATCCTTAGTTTAGTCACACTAGCAAAGTCCCTTTTGCCATGTAACCTAACATAGTCATAGGTTTCAAAGATGAGGACACAGATATCTTTGTGAGGGGGCATTACTCGGCCTACTACAAACACTAACACTTTTTTTTTCTTACACAGAGTACCTGTTCTCCTTTAAAAATCCTTTCTTAAAGTTTATATGATAGTTACAACCAATTAACAACACAACAGCTTAGGTTTTTTAAAAAGATTTGAAAGGTTTTATTTCTTTACTGAACACCATCACAATCATAAAGGATATATAACTAAAAAATAAAAACACAAAACATATTCATGGTTTTTTAAAAAAAGGGTGCAAGATAAGTCAGAATATTCTGTCCCATTCCCAAGACCCCCCTTCAGAGGGAACTCCTCTGAATTACTGTGTTTTAAAAACATTATTTGCCTATGAGCACACATCTCTTTTACATTTTACAATATAAAATGTGCTTCATCTTTACATATGCACAGACACAAATGGAATCAACCACACATACAATTGGGAAGACCTCATCACTGAATTTTCCTGGACTCCTTTCCACACATCTGCCACATTCTTCCAAACAGCTCTCTGATAATGCATTTCATGGATGTACCATAATTTATACTGATGGATGTTTAGGTTCTCCTATTTTTTGGCTAACAATGGGCAACAAACATCTTTGCATGCATGTATACTTCTGAAAGGGAAATACCAAGAGGTAGGAGTACAAGGTCAAAAAGGATGGATGTATTTTAAAATCTCAATTAATGCTGCAAAGCACCCACAGAAGGCTGTAGCCACTTATGCCATCACACCTCCCATCAACAGTGGGTGAAAGGCTGATCCCCCTGCTCTTGGATCTGAGCACCAAATTTTTTTTTAATCTGGTAATTCCTCCTAAATTTAATCCATAAATTCAATAAAAATGCCATCAGTATTATTTTTGGAACTTGAAAAATTATATTCAAGTTTCTCCAATGAAAATAAAGACCAAAGAGGAAAAACGAATGGGCACAAATAGGTAGTTCACAGTAAAATAAGACAAATGATGGATACTTTTGACAAACTTCTCACTGTCATTCAAAGATCCCTTATATTTTTTATGTAACATTTTATGTTGACTCTATGTATCTTTTAAAAATAAATAAAAAATGTATTAAAAAAAAAAAAGGCACTGGGGCCTCTGATCACAACCTTCTCCCCAGCTCACATCCTCTGCCTTCTCACCTACTCACGCTGCACTTCCCAAAGGCTATGTGGTTTGCCTGAATTCACACATTTGATCTTCTCTGCAGCTGCATAATGGAGATTATCAGTGTTGTCCCTTTTGTGGATGAAAAATCTTAGGCAGAAACAGCCCTCTGAGTAAAACTAAAGCGAGGCCTCCTAGCTGGGGCATGGGGAGCTGGGAGCTCTCAGGCCCGTGGTCCTGAGCGCACTGCCCTCCTGGCTCTCAGCCTCCCATTCCATATACCTCTCTTCTGCCCATTGCCCCTGCCTGCTTTCTTGGCATTCTCAACCCTGGGTCTACCATTCAGCCTCTCTCGCCTGATTTTTCTGGACATTCTGCCCTACTGCCATGGCTGCCCTCTGTCCTTGTTCCTGCTGGCTTCTGAGTCCTGGGTAGAGAAAACTACATGGTGCCTTGGACTTGTGGGAAACCAGGTTCCACTGAGCTGTACCTTGCGCCGAGTGTCTGCTCCATCTCCACCCAACAGCTATCAGTCCACTCTGTCACTACCACCTCCGGGCTGCCTCCCACCACTGTGCCCTCTGTGTAGACACACCTGCTTAACTGACTCCTAGTGGATGACCCTGCACTCACCTAATTTCCTGGCATACAAAGTTCTCCAGGCCTGCACAGTCCTCCCCCAACTCCCACTCCCCTTCTCCTCCTCTAAGGGGAGGTTATCCTTCTGGTCAAGGTGATTCCTGCCTTGCAGCGCTCCGCCCCCATCCTCATGTCTCATCTCCCCCCAGGTGAGTCCTTGGCAGGGCAGCCTAGCCTCATGCCTCCCCCTCCTCCCCCTGCAATCCACCCAGCAACAGTGACAGTTCAAACCTTGCCCACCTCCCCCGACCTCTTACCACTGAAAACACACACACAAGTATGCACCATGCTTAAGAAGGCACACCTGAGACCCTACATGACACACTCTGGTCCTGACGCTCCTGGCCTTCCCTGGGGAATCTCCCAATGGCTTTGTCTCTGTCCTCTAACTCCCTCCTTCCTCATTCAGAGGTGGCTGAGGGTGACGTCTGGGAACACGTGTGCTGCAGCCAGACTGCATGGGTGCACAGCCCTGCTCTGCCACTTCTGCTGTGGGGCCCAGAGCAGGCCTCTTTAACTTCTCTGGGCCTCAGTTTCCTCATCTGTAGAGATCTGATATAGTAACAAGTCCTGCCTCTGGGGCTGCTGCAGGATTAAACAAGCTAACACATTTGCAGAGCCTGACATGTAGTAGAGGCACAGCAGATTTTGTCCTAACAACTACACTGGGACACAAAATTCCCCTTCTGGGTCTCCTTCAGCTCCTTCTCATTCACTCTTCCTCTTTACCTGCCTGTGGGGTGGGGTTTCTGGGACCACCCCAGGCCTCGTGTCTCCTCACTTGCCCTCATCACACTCCCTGGCTCTGCACACCAGGAGCTCTCAGGCTTCATCTTCAACCCAGGCCGCCCTCCTGGGCTCCCTAACCAGTCCCCCTCCTTATCCCTGACATGTCTCCTCAGGCTCTTCAATTCAACACACCTGAGAGTCAATGGGGATTTTTGATCCCCCACACTGTGACCACCATCCTGTCTCCATGCAGAAATGCAGCATCTGCCTCAGCTCTTTCCTCTCCTGGCATCCCTGTGTTTGAGTGACTTCCACAGCTAGATACTTCTACTACCTTAAGTTTGCTGAAAGTCAACAAGGCACCTTCCTCAGTAGCACAACCTCGTCCAGGACTCTTCAAGTTTTACCCAAAGCATGAGCTCTGTCTGAACTCAGATGGAACCCTGCACCCCTCACTCACAGGGCAGTGTTCTCACTTTCTACACCGCCCATCCAATCTACCTGTCCAGCAACACTTCAACACTGGTGACCTCCCCAACACTACAGGCCCTTACTGTTTCTTGGCACTTGCTCAAGCCGTTTGCTTTGCCTGGACTGTCTTTGTTTACTTGGAAAACACCCACTTTCCCTTCAGCCTGAGCTCAAGGTTCACTTACCAGTGAAAGAAAACATATCTATGTCCTGGGGCTGGGTAGCCTTTTGGGCACGGAGTCCTCACTCGCCTGGGGCCGCCGTCTCCTCCTGGACGTGCTCCTCCTGGGGGTGTGTGGGACAAAGACGAACGGATGGAGGGTGAGAGGCCAGGTCTGGGTAGGCTGCCCCAACCTCCTGGACGCCAGCCTAAAACCCCAACACCAGCCGGGGATGCCACGCACAGGTCCCGACACAATTTCGGCTCTCCTCTGCAGGACTTCAACGAGACCACCACCCACCCTACCCAACCTTGCAGTCCGAGGGACCTCGGCTGGACTGTGCGCCTCAGCTTCTTCCGGGGACCTGAGGAGACTGGCCCACTGCCCGTCCCTGCAGCTGGCGGAACCCCGGCCAGACAGGCTCGCTCCCCAGCCTTCTGCGGGAGGGGCCCTGCCCGGCTCGGCCCCCGCTCGGTCCTCTGGCCTGCCCAGCCGCCTCCCCGGACCTTAGCAGCAGGGATCCCGGCTCGCCTCCCGTCCTGCTCCCGCTCCTCCCACGTAAGACCCGGACCTCCTCGCAGAGAGCGGAGCCGACCCCTCCTGCGCGGGCTTCTGGCGGGCGGCGCTTCCGGCGGGCAGCGGAAGTGCACGAGCGGGACAGCGAACTACGGCTCCCAGAAGGCCGCGCGGCGGCGTCTGGACGCGGGCGCCGGGGCGCCGGGGGAGGCCGGCGCCATTGTTTTGTGGTTTGGAGTTGCTTTTCGGGTTGTAGTTCGGGATCCGCTCGGTGTAACGGTCAGCTCTGGTTCCTGGCGACCGCGTCTGAGCCGGCGTGTGGGAATCGCAGCGGAGTAGATTTCCTCCTGGGGCTTTCCACCACCTAGACCTTCTTCGGAAATAATGAAGATCCCCCAAGGAGAACAAGCCAGGACTCTTCAGAGCTTGCTGCCATAGCAAGGGAGTCAGCCGGCATCGACTGCCTTGGGCAGAGACTCAACAGGAGCAGGGGATCTATCAGAGTACTCTAGCCTTTTCTCGTTTGGCACAACCTTTTTATTTCTTTGAGGTGGGAGTATATTTTTATTTCCATAATACTGTATTATAAAGATCAAATTCTTATTGTGTTTGTACAACTCAAAAATAAAAATAAGGAAAAAAAAAAAAACCACGTCTGGGTGCAAAACACTTAAAGCGGGTTTCACTTCTGGTTGTATTTACTTTGTATATTATGAAGATTTATTTAACTTGTCGCAGTCTGAAGGAAAAAATTTCCAGGGAAACGGACTTTGGCCCAGTGGTTAGGGCGTCCGTCTACCATATGGGAGGTCCGCGGTTCAAACCCCGGGCCTCCTTGACCCGTGTGGAGCTGGCCGTGCGCAGTGCTGATGCGCGCAAGGAGTGCCGTGCCACGCAAGGGTGTCCCCCGCGTGGGGGAGCCCCATGCGCAAGGAGTGCGCCCGTGAGGAAAAGCCGCCCAGCGTGAAAGAAAGAGCAGCCTGCCCAGGAATGGCGCCGCCCACACTTCCCGTGCTGCTGCTCTGACGACAACAGAAGTGGACAAAGAAACAAGACCCAGCGAGAGGGGGGTATAAAATAAAATAAATAAATCTTAAAAAAAAAAAAATCCAAATTGCTGATTATTTCTTTGTAGTGTGTAAAAGGACTGTCTTTTAAAAACAAAAACCCAACTCTCTGAGGATTTTAATCAACTCTTTACTCAGTAATGAAGTTTACATTCCAATTATGATGGAAGATATATTTTATACTTGATTGCAGTATAGACTCATTCCCAAACAAAGCAATAATCAAGATTTCACATGTGTGGCAGTTTGAGATGATTTTATCCCCAAAAGAGAGATTATGTTCTCAAATCTATTTCTGTGGGTGTGATACCCTTTGAGTATATTGGACTCAGTTGAAGGACCTTTGATTAGATTAATTGATAAGATCAATTGTGGGCTTTTGATTGAACTATGTCAGTGGCTTGTGACTCATTGAGTTTCCAACCTCTTGCTGGGTCTGATAAAAATGGATACACTCAGAAGAGACAGGCAGACAGACAGACACAGGAAAAGGAAGGTGTCATGTGAGACAGGACCAGAGGATTGCTTAAGCATAATGCCCCCAAGAGGCTGGGCCTAGAGAGCAGTTCAAAAGGAGACAGTCTAGAGGGCAAGGCTGAGACCATGTTAGAGATCAGTGGCCATCTTGCTTTGCCACATACTAGGACAAAATAATCAACAGTAGCTGACTGAGAAAACACCTCTTACAGTGCCTCAGTTTGGACTTTTCACAGCCTTGGAACTGTAAGCTTTTACCCCCAAATAAATCTCTTTTATAAAAGTCAATGTGGGGAAAAAAAAAAAAAAAGCACCTATGTGGGGAAGTGGATGTGGCTCAAGTCATTGGGTGTTGCTGAGCGGGGAGGTCTCAGTCTCGCTCAGGCCCAAGAGTCGGGGGGGGGTCAGCTCCTGCCAAACCGCCGGCGGGGGGTGCTCCACGAGGAAGCACCGGTTCTCCAGGCGTGGGGGACGCGCGGTTGGGGAAAAACCACGGAGACCGCTTGAGCGCAAGAACAGGTCTGCTTTATTGCGGAAGTACACTTGGTTATATAGGGGTGGGTAGAGGGAGGGGCGTGATGAAGGGAGGGTTGGCTAAGGGGCGGCTGTGGACAGGCTGAAGCTGATGGATAGACCTGAGGTAAGCAGTTACTGGGGAAGAGGGCAGACTGTAGGTTGGTAATATGGGCGGGACTGGCGGGAAGGGCGGCGGGGGCTGAAAGGGGAGGAGGGGCGGAGAAAGGCAGCAACAATTGCTCCTTTTGTTTTAAAAAGAAATAGAGGCAACAAGTTTTGGTGCGCACTGTGGGTGTGAATAACTCGGCGTGCGCAGCAACAAAAGACAAGGATTATGAGGAGGAGGAGGAAAAGGAGGTTATAAGGACGGGTACTGGAATAGGACGAGGGGTGGGGGGAGACCACGAGGACCAGCCGGCCGTGAGCGGACGACATAGCATCTGGCCAGGACGCATGTGCCCGCCATTAGGGTCGGCGCACGCCGGCGCCTGGCGCGCGCCGAGCCTTGCCAGCGAAACGGGCCTGTGATGCCCCTGTACACCTCGCCCGAGGGGGAGGAGTAGTTGGGGAGAAGTAAGGAGAGGAAGACAAGAAGCTATAGGCGTGCAGTCTGGAGTAGGTGGAGAAACCTGTGGCAGCGGGGTTGTGTCCCCCCCACTCATAAAACGGAAGGTTCGTGTGTCCAGTGAGGTTGGCGACATCAGTAGTGAAAGAGGGGGCGGAGGCGGTTACGTTCGAGGCGAGGAGCCTTTTTTGTTGCCAGAGGGAGAGGGTCCAATTGAAGGGCTGGTGACTCGGGTTGGCAGCGGCTGGGAGAGCGAGGGAAGCCAGGACGAAGAGAACAGCTGCGAGGCTGTGTAGAGGCATCATCTGACGGTGCGGCATCTATGATATGCTGGTCCGTTGTCTGTCTTGAGATCCCATGGAATTCCCATGAACAAAATAGCTTGGCGAAGTGCCTGGACGCAGTGTTTAGCACTTTCCCCCGTAAGAGGGACTGCATAGCACAGATGTGAAAAGGTGTCAATTGCCACATGAAGATATTTGAGGCGGCCAAATGCACCGACATGAGTGACATCTAATTGCCACCTTGAGTTTGGGCGGAGGCCGCGGGGGTTAACACCCTGAGGCTGCAAAGGCCCAAGTGGCAACAATGGCACGCAAGTCCGGCACGCGCGCACAAGGTGTTTGCAAGTTTCAATGGGAAGGTCTGGGAAGAGCTTCCGGATGGACCGCGTGGAGAAGTGGAATTGGGAATGCAGGAGCTTGGCTTGATTAACAAAGTCTCCAAGCCGCGGCCCGTCGGCAGGGTTTTCATGTAGGAGGACCGGGTTTACCTGGCGGCTTGACACAGAAGCATCAGCGAGGTCATTCCCTTGAGCCAGCGGTCCTGGTAGGCCAGAGTGGCTTCTGATATGAGCAATGAACCAGGGCTGCTGCCTCGCCTCAAGCAGTCGCTGTACGAAGGCGAGCGCCCGATCGATGTTTGAGTCACCTGGTAGGAAAGTAGCAAGCGGGAGGCTGCGACACACCTGAAGAGTGTATAGGCTGTCAGTAAAGATGTTGAGAGGCTGGTCTGGGTGGAGATTGAGGACTGCAGCGACAGCTAGAAGCTCGCCCACTTGAACAGAAGAGTCATTTGCGAACAGCAGTTGCCGTGGCTCAGGATTCTCAGGAGTGTATATGATGGCAGCAAACGCCGTTTTTGAGGCATCTGTGAAGGCAGTGATAGCAGAAGGGATCGGGTTCCGTGCGGGCAATGGACGGAACGGGTTGGAAAACGCCAATTGAGACATTCCCTGCAGCAATTGGTGATGAGGATAGTGGTTGTCAAAGGAGCCGCGAAAGAGCTCTACCAGGCTCTGCATTTGGGCATTGTTCATGATGAGGGAGGTAACTTCCTTGGCATCTAAAGGCCAGACAATGGTGTGTGGCGGGATACCATACGTCTGTATGGAGAGAAGTACTAAGTCAGTGGCCAGCGCGATCCAGGCCCTTATGAAAGGGCAGATTTTTGGGAGCTTGCTTTTTGACGTATGAAGAAAGAGGAGGGGGCCATCTTGCCATAAGAGACCCGTGGGAGTGACCGGCGTTGGCAGAACTAAAGCCAAAATTGGAAGGTCAGGGGAGAACCGCTCCAGGCGGCACTGCTGCAGAGCGGCGCTGACCTGTTGGACGGCTTCTCGGGCAGCGGGGGTGATGGTGACGCTGCGAGTGGCTGCAGTTGGTGGGCTATCCTTGGTCTGCAAGAGCTCGAAGAGGGGCTGCATTTGCGCTGTTGTGATGGGAAGCGCCGAGCGAAGCCAGTTGATTTGCCCGCAAAGTTGCTGGAGCTTGGTTAGCGTCATCCTATCAGAAAGGTGGATTTTTGGGCTTGCGGGTTGGATGAACCGATGAAAATGAAAGCCTAGGAATTGAAAAGGAGGCTGGAGGTTTATTTTGTCAGGCTGCACGGTAAGCCCGAGGCTGGAGAGGTTTGTTATTATTGCCGAGAGCAGATCATTGAGGAGCGCACTGGAGCTCGCTGCTAAAAGGAGATCGTCCATGTAGTGGAGAATGTATGTGTGCTCCGGATTGAACTTGGAGCGCAGCGGCTCAACAGCATGGTTGACATACAGTTGGCACATAGTCGGGCTGTTGCACATGCCTTGAGGCAATACTCGCCACTGAAATCGCTGAGCTGCGCCTTGGTTGTTGATGCATGGAACTGTGAACGCGAATCGTGGACAGTCCCGGGGGTGAAGAGGAATAGAGAAAAAGCAGTCCTTAATGTCAATGGTTGCCGCGTGAAAATGCTGGGGGACTGCGGTGGGATGCGGGCATCCTGGCTGAGGTGATCCCATTGGCTTGATATGCTTGTTGATTTCGCAGAGATCGTGGAGAAGGCGGTATTTGCCAGTGCTCTTTTTGCTGATGACAAAGACTGGTGAATTGTAGGGACTAGTGGGTGACTCTATGTGCCCTGCCTGTAGCTGCTCTTGGACGAGGGCGGAGAGAGCTTGTAATTTGTGAGCTGGCAAGGGCCACTGCTCGACCCAGATGGGCTCCTCTGTGTCCCATTCCAGAGGGATAGGGTCAGGTTTTGAGATGGGAGCAGTGGCCCCTAGAAGGGGGGGGGGGCAGCGCAGCTGAGAAGGCCTCTGTGGTAATTCGGGCCTTTAACTGGCTGAGGACATCTCTCCCCCATAAGATGGCCTGGACAGACGAAAGGACGAGCGGGCGAATTTGGCCTTCGTGGCCTTCTCGGTCGCTCCAATGCAGAGGCTGGGATGTTTTCCAGGAGGCAGCGGCTCCTGTGGTGCCAATGACTTGAGGGCCAGTTTCGAGGGGCCAGTGATTGAATGCAGTGATCTCAAAGGGAACACAGGAGACTTCAGCACCAGAATCCAGAAGCCCATCAAGCCATTGCCCATTAATCTTAAGCTCTAATGAGGGTTTCTGGCGGCGTGTGATGGGCATTGTCCACATTATGGCTTGGGAATTCTCCTGGGGGCCTCTTGAGGGTGGGGCTGAGGCCTGCCCCGCTGGGAGTTTAAAGGCTGCTGGGAACCTTGGGCGGCATGGCAGTCGCGGGCCCAGTGATATCCTTTCCCACAACGCGGACATGGTGTAGGAGGGCCCCTTGGCCGTCGCAACGGCGGGTCTGAGCGAGGCGCTGAAGTGGCCGGGCTGGCCGCACCAAAAGCAGACAGAAGTGGGGCTGGATGAAACAGCCATGGCAGAGGCAAAGGCAGCGGTGAGTGTTTTGACTTATGGGTCGACGTCACGGCAAGCAAGGACCCATTCGTGCAGAGCTTTGTCGCGTATGGGAAGGACTACGGCCCGGAACGGCGCAAGGCACCCGTCTATAATAAGTTGTTTGGCCAGCGCAAACTGGGCATCCTCGCTGGAAATCTTCCACTGACAAGCTTCCAGGACGCGGGCGACAAACGCTGGGAAAGTTTCATTGGGGTCCTGAAGCAGCTGCACGAGCTTGGTGGGCTGCTTGGTGGAAACTAGAGAGAATGACCGCTGGACGAGGACTTTTACCCGATGCCAAAACCCTGGGTCAATTTCGAGATAAGAACGAGGGTTTGCATAATTGTTGGTACCCGTGTATGCGTTGGAGGGATCGAGGACGCCGGCTTGGGCATTCTCCACGATTTGCCGGTCAACAGCCGCTTGGTAATGGGCGCGCCATTCAATAAATTGACCCGGCGTCAGGATGGCATGGGCTAGTGCAATCCAGTCATATGGGAGAACGAGTTGGGTCCCCAACTCCTCAAGTAGTTGCTGCGCATAAGGGCTGCCAATTCCGTCTTCCTTTACAGCTTTGCGGAGGGTCCTGACCTCTTCCGCTGTAAAGGGTAGCCAAGTTTGGGGTCGCTGCTGTGTGGGCTGAGGATTCAATGGATACAGCTGGGGGGTTTGAGAAGACTTGGCACCGGGGACTGATGGAGCAGCCAAGGCAGGTGAAGGGCTATTGCCGTACGGCGGCGGCAAGGGATAAGCGGAACACGGGTGAGAAAATGGCGGCTTAGCGGCTTCTGGGCGACAACAAAATGGCGGCGGGACCCTTCCGGGCGCCAGCCAAGATGGTGAAGCTGCGACATCCAGCAGCGGACAAGATGGCGCGAGGGGTGCTTCCGGTTTAGTGGAAGATGGCGACCACGCAGTTTCCGGGCCTGAACTGGATGTTGACTGGGCAGGAAGAGGCGGGTAGAGGCGGGAAGAGGACACCGGCAAAGAA
This sequence comes from Dasypus novemcinctus, assembly GCF_030445035.2. Lineage (NCBI taxonomy): Eukaryota > Metazoa > Chordata > Mammalia > Cingulata > Dasypodidae > Dasypus > Dasypus novemcinctus. The sequence continues at coordinate 87,441,495 of NC_080690.1, read as the reverse complement.
GAAGCCGGATGCGTGCCATCTTGGGCAGAAGTGGGGGAAGAAGGTGGAAGTCTGCCATCTTGGGGAGCGGCAGGAATGGTTTCTGTCTGCTGCGGGGAGCTCGGGTGGGGAGGTTCGCGCTTGAGAGCGGCAGCAAGTTGGTTAGACAGAGAGTCAGTGTTGGCAGGCTCATCGGGATCACAGTCTAGAGGCCGTTTAGGAGAAGCTTCATAAACGGCCTCGGTCGGAGCGCCAAGGAGACAGGCGCGAATGGCAACGAGAACGGGTAAGAGGCCTGCTTGGAAGGTGCGTTTCTCGTGCTCCATGGCGGAGGTGACTCGATCTATGAGTCGCGAGTATGTGTCCGGGCTCCAGAGTTGGCAGGTGGCGAGCCACGGATTAAAAGGGAGCAAGAGATCCCAGTACTTTTGGAGCTGCCGCAAGGAGACACAGACTCCATTGGCATCGAGCAGGGCAGCGAGGGCTCTGACTTGCGGCGCCTGACGCAATGACAAAGAGGCGCCCATGACGGGATAGGGACGGGACGACGGCGAGGAGTCCCTTGGGGCTTGTCCGGGCGAGGGGTCCCTACCTGGAGAGGAGGACGATCACAGCAGCAGCAGCAGCAGAGAGGGGCCGGGGGAGGAGCTGCCCCACGTTGGGGGCACCAGTTGTTGCTGAGCGGGGAGGTCTCAGTCTCGCTCAGGCCCAAGAGTCGGGGGGGGTCAGCTCCTGCCGAACCGCTGGCGGGGGGTGCTCCACGAGGAAGCACCGGTTCTCCAGGCATGGGGGACGCATGGTTGGGGAAAAACCACGGAGACCGCTTGAGCGCAAGAACAGGTCTGCTTTATTGCGGAAGTACACTTGGTTATATAGGGGTGGGTAGAGGGAGGGGCGTGATGAAGGGAGGGTTGGCTAAGGGGCGGCTGTGGACAGGCTGAAGCTGATGGATAGACCTGAGGTAAGCAGTTACTGGGGAAGAGGGCAGACTGTAGGTTGGTAATATGGGCGGGACTGGCGGGAAGGGCGGCGGGGGCTGAAAGGGGAGGAGGGGCGGAGAAAGGCGGCAACAATTGGGCTCCCATCTACCAGCTGGGCGGTCCCGGTTCAGTTCCCGGTGCCTCCTAAAGAAGACGAGCAAGACAGTGAGCTGACGCAAAGGGCAGGTGTGGCAAGCTGACTCAACAAGATGACACAAGAGATACACAGAGGAAAACACAATGAGAGATACAACAAAGCAAGGAGTGGAGGTGGCTCAAGCGATTGGCGCCTCTCTCCTGTATTGGGGGGGGTCCCAGGTTTGGTTCCCAGTGCCTCCTAAAAAAAAAAAAAAAAAAAAAAAGGAAGAAAAACACACAACAAACAGACACAGGATGATACAAAACAAAATATATAAGATATAAAAGATACTAATAAATGAAGAGGGGAGGAATAGGAATTCACTTGGAATTCATCCAGTATATGGTATGAGGATTGGATCCAATTTTACCTTTTCCATATGGATATGCAGTTATAAATCTAAACTATTGGTTAAAGAGTCTACATTTTCCTCATTGTTTTGTTTTTCTTTTTGTCATGTACTAAATTTCCCCATGCAATTGAGTCTATTTCTGAATTTTCTTTGTTGGATTGGCCTCTCTATTCATATACCCATACTACAATTTTTTAATTACAAAAGTTCTGCATTATGTTTCAATATCTAGCACAGCTAGCTTTCTCTCATTGCTCTTCTTTTTCAAGGTGTTTCTGGTTCTCACCACTTACTTGTTATTTAACCCTTAAAATTATGGATGGTTTGAAGAACTACTAATCATATTAACAAAAACAGTAACATGGATTAAGGGCTTACTGATTGCCAACCCAGTTAAACACTTGTATGTGCTAATTCAGCACACTCTCAACAACTATACACTGTTGACACTATATTAACCTCCCCCATGGAACATGGAATAGGAAAATTGAGGCAAAGTCCACTCAGATCACATCTAGTTAGGCTTAACCCTAGCTAAACAAGGAACCCCATGAATGAAACATACTTATTGTTGAATGCCCTGAGTTTTCATGATGATTTGTTTTACAGCTGAATAATGGAGGTAGCTAACTGATTTAAGTGTGAAATTTTGGGGTGATTTGGAACACTTAAATCAATATTGCAATGCTACAAACTCCTCCCCATGTCCTTATTATCCCTTTCACTTTTTAAAGTAAGACTATTGTCAACATTGGCTAGGTTATGATGCAGGAACAATAATCCCCATTTTATTGGCTTGAAACACAAGGGTTTATTTCTGGTTGATGTATGCATACATTATGAATCAGCTGGGAGATCTGCTCCATGTTATCTCACTCCAGAACCTAGCCTGAAGGAGAGCTAACGTATGGAATGTTGCTGGTTTCCATGGCAGAGGTAAAAAGGCCATGGTCAGCCTTTTTTTTCTATCTTAATTTTTTTCTTAATTTTTTATTGTGGTAAAATATATATAAAATTTACTATTTTAACCAATTGTACACTGAAATGTGTATTAGTCTGTGACATTAATTACATTAATTAACTAATTACATTTGCAAAGTTGTGTAACTATCACCACTATTTCCAACTATTTCATCACCCCAAACAAACTCTGTGCCCATTAAGCAATATGCCCATTCTCCTCTCCACTCAGCCCCTGGTAATTTCTAATCTACTTTCTGTCTATATTAATTTGTCTATTGTAGATATTTCATATAAGTGGAATCATACAATATTTGTCCTTTTGTATATCACTTATTTTGCTTGCCATTTTTTCAGTGTTAGATTATGTGGCAGCATGTATCAGAACTTTGTTCCTTTTTGTAGGTGATAAATATTTCATTTTATGTAAGCACCACATTTTCTTTGTCCATTTATCTGTTGATGGACCCTTGTGCTTTTCCACATTTAGCTGATTGTGCCTATGCTGCTATGAACATTGGTGTTCAAATATCTGTTTTGAGACCCTATTTTCAGTCCTTTTTGGTATATATCTAGGAGTATAATTGCAAGATCATATGGTAGTTCTAGGTTTAATTTTTGAGGAAGCTATAACTGTTTTCCATGGAGACTGCACCATTTTACATTTCCACCAGCAGAGTATGAGGGTCCTAAATTTTCCACATTCTCACCAACATTTTTTTTTCCTTTTTAAAAAAATTAAACCCATTCTAGTATATGTGAATTGGTATCCATTGTGGCTTTGATTTCTATATCTCCAATGACTAAAGTTGTTGAACAAAAGATCTTTTCATGTACTTATTGACCATTTGTATATCTTCTTTGGAAAAATGTCTCTTCAAGTCCTTTGCCCGTTTTTAAATTGGGTTGTTTGTCTTTTTGTTGTTGAGTTGTAAGTGTTCTTCATATATTCTGGATATCAAATCCTTATCAGATATGTTGTTTCCAAATATTTTTTCACATTCTACTTGATAATGTCCTTTGATGCACAAAATTGTTAAATTTTGATAAAGTGTCATTTTATTTTTCTTTTGTTGCTCATGTTTTTGGTGTAAAGACTAATAAACCATTGCCACATACAAACATCATGAAGATGTTTCCCTATGTTTTCTTCAAGGAATTTTATTTGTAGTTCTTATATTTAGGTCTTCAATCCTTTTTAAGTTTGTTTTTATATATGGTGTGAGGTAGGGAGTCTGTTTTCATTGTTTTGCATACGGATATTCAGTTTTCCCAGTATCTTTTGTTGAAGAGACTATTCTTTCCCCATTGAGTGGACCTGGTACCCTTGTATAAAATCAGTTCATCATAGGTGTGGGAGTTTATTTCATTGCTTTATATTGGTCTATATGACTGTTTTTGTGCCAGTATTGTACTGTTTTGATTACTGTAGCTTTGCAATAAGTTTTTGAATCAGAAAGTGTGATCCTTTTTCAAGATAGTTTTGATGACTCAGGACTCCTTGTCCTTCCACATGAATTTTTTAAAAGAGGTACTGGGGGATAAGCCCAGGACCTTGTACATGGGAAGCAGGTGCTCAATCACTGAGCTACATCTGCTTCCCAAAGAGAGTTGTTTTTTTTTTAAATTTGTTTGTCTCTTTTCAGGAGGTACCAAGACACCCCTTCAGGACCTCACATATGGGAAGTAGGTGCTCTACCGCTTGAGCTACATCCACTCCCCTTTCAATAAATTTTGATGATTGGCTTTTCCATTTCTGCAAAGAAGGCTGTCAGAATTTTGATTGTTTTTTTGCTGAATCTGTAAATCGTTTTGTATAGAATTGACATCTTAATATTTAGTCTTCTACTCCATGAACATGGAAAGTCCTTCTATTTATTTAGATCTTCTTTAATTTCTTTCTGCAATGTTTTGTAGTTTTCCATGTACAAATCCTTCACACCCTTGATTAAATTTGTTCCTACATGTTTTGTTTTTTCAGTTGCTATTGTAAAGGGAATTTTCTTCATTTTTGTTTTTGAGATTGTCCTTTGCTAGTATATAGAAACGTAACTCATTTTTTTAATCCACCCCCTTGCTTTTTTGCATGCTGTCTGCTCCCTGTGTGTTCTTCTGTTCATAGCAGCATATACACAATCAGCTAAATGTGGAAAAGCACAAGTGTCCAACAACAGATAAATGGACAAAGAAAATGTGGTGTTTACATAAAATGAAATATTTATCAGCTACAAAAAGGAATGAAGTTCTGATACATGCTGCCACATAACTGAACTTTGAAAACATGGCAAGCAAAATAAGAATTATTTTATTTAAATAACTTATTTATTTAGACCTATTTATTTTATTTCCCTTCCCCTCCCCTTGCGGCTTGCTTGCTGTCTGCTATCCCTTTTTTGTTGCATCACCTTGCTGAGTTGGCTCTCCATGGCTCTTGCGGGCCAGGGGGCTCTCTGCAGCTTGTGGGTGAGCCTGCCTTCCCAAGGAGACCCCAGGTCACAAACCCATGGCCTCCCATATGGTAGACGGGAGCCCAACTGATTGAGCCACAGCTGCTTCCCCATAACTGATTTTTGCATGTTGATTTTGTATCCCAACACCTCGTTGAATTAGTTTTATTAGCTCTAGTAGCTTTCTTGTGAATTTTTGAGGATTTTCTATATATAGGATCATGTTATCTGCAAATAGTAAAACTTTTACTTCTTCCTTAGTGTGGCTGCATTTTATTTCTTTTTGTAGCCTAATTGGTCTGGTGAGAACATCCAGTACAATGCTGAATAACAGTGGTGAAAGTGGGCATCCTCATCTTATTTCTGACTTTAGGGTAAAGGCTTTAGTCTTTCAGTCACCATTAAATATGATGTTAGTTATGGGTTTTTTTGTTTGTTTGTTTTTTTAAAGTAAATAATATTTTTAATGTCTTGCCAATCACAATGACTTCATAACCAGATACCTCAAGACGTAATGCATACTTAGATTCATGGTTGACAATTGTGGATCTAAATGCTTTATTCCAGTAACCTTCTGGATAAGTTCATTTTCTTAGAATTTTTTGTCAGATAATATTAGATTTTTTTTTAAGGCTACAAGGTAATTTATTTATTTATTTATTTAAATTTTTAAAATTCATTTTGAAAAAATATTACATTCAAAAAATATGAGGTCCCATTCAACCCCCCCACCCCTACCCCACCACTCCCCCCCCCAGCAACACTCGCTCCCATCATCATGACATATCCATTGCATTTGGTAAGTATATCTCTGGGCATCGCTGCACCTCATGGTCAATGGTCCACATCATAGCCCATACTCTCCCACGTTCCATCCAGTGGGCCCTGGGAGGATCTACAATGTCTGGTAATTGTCCCTGAAGCACCACCCAGGACAACTCCAGGTCCTGAAAACGCCTCCACATCTCATCTCTTCCTCCCATTCCCCGTACCCATCAGACACCATGGCTGCTTTTCCCACACCAATGCCACATTTTCTCTGTGGACCTTGGATTGGTTGTGTCCATTGCACCTCTATGTCAAGAGGAGGCTTAGATTCCACATGGATACTGGATGCAATCCTCCTGCTTTCAGTTGTAGGCACTCTAGGCTCCATGGTGTGGTGGTTGACATTCTTCAACTCCATGTTAGCTGAGTGGGGTAAGTCCAATAAATCAGAGTGTAGGAGCTGAAGTAGTTATGGGTTTTTTCATTTATGCTCTTCATCATGTTGAGGAAATTTCCTTCTGTTCCTAGTTTTCTGAGTTGGATTTATCTGTTGGCATTCCTGGGATAATTCCCACTTGATCATGATGTATAAATCTCTTAGTGTGCTGTTGGATTCAATTTGCAAGAATTTTGTTGAGGATGTTTGCAACTACTTGAAGGATGTTGGTCCACAATTTTCTTTTCTTGTGAAATTGTTATCTGGTTTTGGTAGAAGGGTGATGCTGGCCTCACTGAATGACTTAGGAAGTGTTCTGTCCTTTTCAATATTTTGGAAGAGTTTGAGCAAGATTGGTGATAGTTCTTTGAATGTTTGGTAGAATTCACCAGTGAAGCCATCTAGTCTTGCATTTTTCTTTGTTGGAAAGTTTTTGATACTGATTCAATCTCTTTAGTTTTAGTTTTCATTGGTCTGCTGAGAGTTTATATTTTTTCTTGAGTCAATGTAGGTAGTTAACTGTGTTTCTAGGAAGTTGTCCATGTAATTTAGGTTATGTAATTTGTAATTTGCTGGTATATAATTGTTCATAGAATCCTCTTTGTATTAGTCAGCCAAAGGGGTGCTGATGCAAAGTACCAGAAATCTGTTGGCTTTTTAAAAATTTATTTTTATTGTTTTTATTTTTTATTTTTCTCAGTGTGGCACATTCATTGCATTTGATGAATACATTTTGGAGCACTGCCACACAGCATGGAATATAGTTTACATTGCAGTTTACCCTCTCTCCCAGTCTGTTCAGTGGGTTATGGCAGGATATATAATGTCCTGCATCTGTCCCTGCAATATCATTCAGGACAACTCCAAGTCCCAAAAATGCCCCCACAGCACTGATAAGGTCATTTCTCACAAGTTGCAAGATTCATTAGAGTTTTTGAGGTCAGTAACTCCTTAAAAGGGATGGTCCCCAAATTGCCAGCTGGAGCCTCACCCAGGAGGGCATGTTCTGCCTGGGACAGTTTTTCTGAAAAAGACTTTGATCAGCTGTAAAGGGGTTCCCCAGTCATATGAGAGATCAAATGTTGAGTTTCCCCCTGATTTGGTGGGTGGTTGTATATACTTTCATTCTTTCCTATATCTTTAATTGATTACTTTCTTTTGTAATTGCTCAATTGTTAAAATCATTTGATATAACATGAAACTCATTTAATTGAATAAAGCTGCCTTTACATAGCATTTAGAGTTTTTACCTCTTCCTTAGCAGAACATTTTGGCATAGTCAGCCTTTGAGATGGCTGTGGGCTAGTGAGTTCTCATGCTCCTGGGTAATGGAGGGAGAATCAATGATGTGATTGTGGACTGTTAGAATTAAACTGCTAGAGGAGTTAAAAACTTAGGAACATTAATGTTTTCTGTTTTGTTTCCATACTAATTCTAAATGGCTCTGGATAGCCAAATTGATAAAAGTGGTGCTGTTAAAGTTTAGTAATATTTGAACTGGGCAACTCTGCGATGGTTTGCTCGGTCGGTAGAGGTGGGGTCTGGCTGCGGACGAGGGGTCAGTCCAGCTCTGGACGAGGGGTCGGTCCAGCTCTGGATGAGGGGTAGGTCCCGCTTGGGACGAGGGGTCGGTCCCGCTTGGGACGAGGGGTCGGTCCGGCAGCAGACGAGGGATCGGTCTCACAAGGGGTTGCGCGGTTCGGCTGACGGGGTCGCCCGGCGAAGCCGGCGATGAGGGGGTCGCCTGGAGAAGCAGGCGACGAACTGGGGACAAGGGAGGCCAGGCCCTTGTTGGGGGCTCTCAGGACTGGAGGGCGCACAGCAGAAGAACTACCGCGGAGACAAGGTAAACACGCAAGTCCACTTTATTGAGGGAGAGGCAACCGTTTTATAGGGGCTGGGGAAGGCTGATTGGTCGAAGCCACGCCCTGTTCTGATTGGTTGCCAGCAAATGGGCGGTACTGGATGGGGGAGGGGTGGTGGTTAGGGATTGGCTGTCGCTGTTGCTGGGGGAAGGGGCAGGGTTTAGGGATTGGTGGCTGCTGTTGCTGGGGTGGAGGGCAGACTTGAGTTTCCCGCCCACGCCTGGCTGTTGCTGCTGTCGGGGGAAGGGAAAAGGGCAGACTGGATTTTTCCGCCCACGCCTGGCTGTTGCTGCCGTTGGGGGAGGGGAAAGGGCAGACTGGATTTTTCTGCCCACGCCTGGCTGTTGCTACTGTCGGGGGAGGGGAAAAGGGCAGACTGGAATTTTCCGCCCTGCGCCTGCGCAGGGAGAAAGAAGAAGAAGGGTGCCACCCCACAGGCATCGTGTGGCGCCATCTGGGAGGAGGGGCAGCCGCAGAAGCATGGCTGCCGAGAAGGGGAGACCCGAGGGCACTCTGCGCCCATGCCAAGCTTCCTTCAGGGGTGGCGGTGAGTCCGGCCAGCCACCCTATTATGGGGGCAGCGGCTTGGCCTGCCGCAGCTGCTCCCCCGCCAGGCCAGCAAACCACACTTCAGCCCGAGGGGTGACCGCACAACTCTATGAAAGTAAGAGAATATAAAAATCCTTGCAGCTTTTGTAAGCCTGCAAGTAAAAATAGATCATAAAATTGAAAGCCCATAATGATTGCGTAAATTGTAGAAAAGTTTGAATGGGATGTTACTTTGACAATATTGTTTTAGACATTTTTTTTCATTTTGGTCAGAATTTTTATCAAGGTGTCAAAGGGAATTTTCAGTTTTGAATCAATAGCTTACTCCTGAATTTTGAGCCTAATTGTACCCCTAAAGAATAGTAATCCAAAATATATGTATTAAATGTCTATCTGTATAAACTGCTAAATTAGAGCATACCTGCATTTATACTACTCAAGCACTCCTAACTGGTTGCTGATTACTAATTAAAGTGTTTCCAAGAACAAGCTTGCATATTACAGGCAACACAGATTCCAGAAGAGATCTTAAAAGTAGTAAAATTAGAGATGTGAAATGATGGAAGGCTCAGAGACAGCCACACCAAAGGAGAAGAATTGAGTCAAATTATGAGCTTTATGTTTCTGTTAGTGTGTCCCAACTCTTTTTGTTTGTTTGTTTGTTCAGTGTCAGTATATATTTTAATAACTCTGGATGGTAATATCAACTTGATAAATAAAAATTCTTTTTTTAAATAGATTTAAAATTTTTTTAAAGATACATCGATCATACAAAATGTTACCTTAAAAAATATGAGGATCCCATATACCCCCACTCTCTCCCCACTTCTCCCACATCACCAAGTTCTTTCATCAGTATGGCACATTCATTGCATTTGATGAATACATTTTGGAGCACTGCTGCACAGCATGGATTATAATTTAGATTGTAGTTTACACTTTCTCCCAGTCCAGTCAGTGGGTTATGGCAGGATATATGAAGTCCTGCATCCGTCCCTGCAATATCATCCTGAAAATCCCCCTATATCACATCTCTTCTTCCCTCTCTCAGCAATTCCTACGGCCACTGTCTCCATGTCAATGATATAGTTTCTTCCATTGCTAAAGTCACAAGAGTTCTATAGTAGAATACCAGTTAAGTCCGCTCTAACCCATATTTTATTCCTCCATCTGAAGGACCCTGGAATTGTGATGTCTACTCCACCTCTAAATTGAGAGGGGCTTAGATCCTACATGGCTGATGGATGCGATTCTCCTACCTGACGTTGCAGACTCTCTTGTTTCTCTGGTGTGGTGGTTGACCATCCTCACCTCCCTGTTAGCTGACGTGGGTAAGTCCAACAAACTGGAGAGTAGATGTTGCAACTCTGCTGAGGCTCAGGGCCCAGGTGGCACATGAAGAGTCAAGAGATTCAAGTCTCCTGAGCACACACCAACCCCAGTGCCAAGCACAGGTTCAGTAAAAGTGACAAAAGAGACGTGTACAGAGGTCACATCTGAGTCCAACTCCATCACACTCAGGAACACAGTTTTCAAGGTAGGGTCTACTGGCAAGGCACTGAACTCCAGAGCCATCTGCCATGACTGTAAGACCTGGATGTCTCTGTAGCCCTCAGGAGCACCACAACCTGAGGTTGTACCTACTTTGGCTGTCTCTGAGATCCTGCTGAGACAATCATAAGCATGACCCCTCTGATGACCTCCTGACTCATTCTGAAGTCTCTTAACCATAGAAACTCATTTGTCTTTACTATTTCCCCCTTTTATTCAAGATCTTTTTCTAGTTGCTTTACCAGCTGGTGCTTGGTAGTAATCCCTCAGTGCCAGGGAGGCTGGCATTCCCAAGAGTCATGTCCCATGCTAGGGGGAAGGTAATGCATTTACATGCTAAGTTTGGCTTAGAGAGGGGCCACATTTGAGCAACATGGAGGTTCTCAGAAAGTAACTCTTAGGCACCCTGTAGCTCTAGGCCTAGGTGAAATTTCAAGCACACAGGCTTATAAGCATAGTCATCAGTACAAAGGGCCCATCATTGGACCATCCTTCTTCACTGGTCTTTGCCATTGCACTTGGGGGATTATTGCTGCTCCATTGGGGAGTGTGACAGAATTCCCCAGAATGGGAACTCAGCACTCCCTCAGTTGTCATGTGAAACTCTACCCATTATGTCATATCCAGTGAACATCCGAACATATCTATATACCCTATATGCATGCCCTGGAGAACTCACTCCCACCCATCCATTCCCCATCAATGACACTCCACATTAATGCTCCTCCCCTGCCATAGTTGAACCCCTCTGTGATCCAAAACTTCTTCAAAAATGAAGCCTAATATATTGTCAAATTCAATTAATAGGAAAATGAAACAGTAATGACAGATTCAAAGATTAGAAATAGAATACATAATAATTTAGAAAAACTAAAATAAAGTAAAAAAATAAACTGGGGTATTAAAAAAATGAAAAATATCATAAATAAATTTTTTTTTTGACATTTGCCTTTTATCACTGAAATAGGTGTTGCCCTGTATGCACAGTGGCAGGGAAGTCTCTTTCATTTCTTCCTTGGCGTCTACATCCTTTTTTTTTTATTATTATGTTTTCAAAAAGGTTTTAGGTCACAGTAAAGGCACATATAGAATATAGGGGACTCCCATATACTCAACATCAAACCCTTTTCCCCCTTTCCCAGCACTGATCTTTTTACATATGGATGTTACATTTGCTGCAACTGATGTACAGACATTGAAACAGCTACTAATCATGGTTCCATTATGGTTTACATTAAGGTTTACATTTTAGACTGTACGCTTCTACAAATTTTTGGTGAAGTTTAACATGGCCTGTATCCATCATTGTATGATCATGCCGAACACTTCCATGCCCCCCAGTTACTACCTCTTTCATATATTCTATTCCTCTCTCCCACTCCCATTGGGGCCGACAGTGACAACCAAGCTTCACTGCTTGCAGGACAAGATTCATAGATACTTGCAACAATGCTGAGGGCTTGACACACTAATCTGTCCTCCCCCACTGGGAGCTACCCATGCTCTTGAGAGACACCCTCCCCTCTGTTTGAGAACATCAGGCCTCACAAGGATTGGGGTATAACACCTTCCCACTCTATATGGACCTTCACCCACTGATATAACACACTATGACAAGATATGCACTCATACACTCCCTGGAAGCCTGCCCCAGGTACACCCTGTGCCAGATGCCCCCCTGTCAAAGACCTTAAACAAGTAACCCCTACTTATTATATTTTCTAAAGAGTTTTCTCAACATTATAGTTTCAACCACATACCTGAATAAACTGATTAGGAATCTGTCCTTTCCCCTTTCTCCCTTTCTCACTTCCCTCTCTCCCAGGGCAGCAGGAAGCCCATGTGAAAGCTCCCCTCTGAAGTTCAAATGGGATCTTGGTGAACCAATCTCCACAGAAAATAATGACTCTCAGTCTCTTTGAGAGAGAGCACCCACACCTTACCAGGAACTCTAAGTATGCTCTTGGAAGTCTTCCAAGCACTTCCTACTGTCTCCTTCTTTTAGGTGTGTTGCACAGGACTAGTTAATTACCTGGCTCCTCCTTCTCCCAGACCAATTTTCCCTCTCCCAGGGCAGTTAGGTAAATCTGGCTGTCTCAGCAGATTTGCCTCTCCCTCTTCCTGGTTTCTCCTCAAGCCACCTGGTATTCTCCTCAAAGCTCAAAAAGGGGAGTCCACACGATTTAACCCACCCTCAAGACTCCTCTCCACCCTTCACCAAAACCCTCCCATTCTTGGAGTTTTTCTCCTCCAGCTGTGTAATTAGCAAGGTTTGGGGAACATGGTTTCCTGCCCTGAGGGAGGGGCTTAGCTGTTCCAAAGCTCCAGCTTCAAGCACCAGAAACTCACGGTTTTAACCTGAGCAATCCATCTTTTTTGTTGCACTCTCTCCAGAATCGATGTCCTGAAGCCTCCTATTTTGTGGCTTCCCAAAACAGCTCACTCAGGCAGGATTTTATCCCCACCCCACCATTTTTCTGTAGGAGAGATGATGTGGGTGCTCTAACTCTGATGCCATCTTTTCTTTTTTTCAAAGATTTATTTCTTTATTTCTCTCCCCTTCCCCCAAGCCCCATTGTCTGCTCTCTGTGTCTATTTGCTGCATGTTCTTCTTTGTCCGCTTCTGTTGTTGTCAGCAGCACGGGAATCTGTATTTCTTTTTTTGTTGTTGCATCATCTTGTGTGTCAGCTCTCCGTGTGTGTGGTGCCATTCCTGGGCAGGCTGCACTTTCTTTTGTGCTGGGCGGCTCTCCTTATGGGGCGCACTCCTTGCGCGTGGGGCTCCCCTACGTGGGGGGCACCCCCGCGTGGCATGGCACTCCTTGTGCGCACCAGCACTGAACATAGGCCAGCCCTACACGGGTCAAGGAGGCCCGGGGTTTGAATCACAGACCTCCCATGTGGTAGACGGATGCCCTAACCACTGGGCCAAGTCCACTTCCCCTCTGGCACCATCTTGCCCCACCATTCGGTTGGCTTTTATAAAGGGTATTTATTTGGGGATAAATGTTTAGAGCTACAAGGCCCTCAAGAGTTCAGCTCAAGGTTAGCTGCCACCAAAGTCTATTGCCATGTGTTTAAGCAAGATGGTGGGTAACATCTGTGAGGGTTCAACCTTCCTCTTTCCTCTTAAGGCTCTGTGGGTTCAGCTTCTTCCAATCTTAGCTATAGTCTAGAGGACTCATTTCTTTCTGGGCCTGCTCAGATGCTCAGTGCTCTGGTCTCTTCAGTTACAAACTATCAGGCAAATGGCTTATCTCTCCTACTAGGGCCTCTGCCGTGTCTATGGAGCTTCCTCTGTGTATCTACTTCTTAGAGTATCCTTGATTGAGTATCCATTTGTATAGCCCACAAAAAGGGAGGGTACTCAAACTGAATTACATTCTCCTGATACAGTCAAATCAAAGCCCTAATTGTAACATAACTTTTTCAAATTCTACTCAATTTATTCATTTTTTCAAAAGATATTACATTAAAAAAATATGAGGTCCCCATTCGCCCCCACCGCCCCCACCCCACCACTCCCCCCACAATAACACTCTCCCCCATCATCATGTCACTTCCATTGCGTCTGGTGAGTACATCTCTGGGCATCACTGCACCCCATGTCCCGTGTTCCACATCATAGCCCATACTTTCCCACGTTCCATCCAGTGGGCCATGGGAGGACATACAACAACCGGTAATTGTCCCTGGGGCACCACCCAGGACAACTCCAAGTCCCGAGAATGCCTCCACATCTCTTCTCTTCCTCCCATTCCCCGCACCCAGCAGCCACCATGGCCACTTTTTCCACATCAGTGCCACATTTTCTCGATTATTAACCACAATAGTTCATGAATAGAATATCATTAAGTCCACTCTGATCCTTACTGTATTCCTCCTTCCTGTGGACCTTGGCTTGGTTGTATCCATTCCACATCTATGTCAAGAGGGGGTTTAGATTCCACATGGATATTGGATGCAATCCTCCTGCTTTCAGTTGTAGGCACTCTAGGCTCCATTCTTCAACTCCATGTTAGCTGAGTGGCGTAAGTCCAATAAATCAGAGTGTAGGAGCTGAAGTCTGTTGAGGTCAGGGCCTGGCTATCATATTGTCAGTCCAGAGATTCAAATCCCCTAGATATATCTTAAGCCCCAGCACCAACTACAATTCCAGTAAAGTAGCATGAAAGTCTTGTGAAAAGAGATCCCATCTGAGTCCAGCTCCATCACACAGAAACACCAGCTCCAAAGAAGGGCCAACTGGCCTGGCAGTGAACCCCATCTGCCATTACCATAGAACCTGTGGGTCTCTTTAGCCCTCAAAAGGACCAATATCTGGGGTTGTATCTACTTTATCTGTCTCTGAGACTCTGCTCAGGTATGCATAAGGGCAATCCTTTTGACAACCTCCAGACTCCTTTTTAGAGACTCATAGCCATATAAACTCATTTCTCCTTTCCATTTCCCCCTTACTTTAGGTCAAACAGCATTTTTAACTCCTGTTATTATATGTAGACAGGGATATTCTGCTGGTCCATGTTGAACCTTTAATTTAAGGTCATTTTCTAGTTACGTCATCAGCTGGTACTTGGTAGTGATCCCTCGGTGCCAGGGAGGCTCATCCCTGGGTGTCATGTCCCATGCTGGGGGGAAGGCATTGCATTTACATGCTGAGTTTGGCTTCCAGACTGGCCACACTTGAGTAACAATGAGGCTGTCAGGAGGGGACTCTTAGGCACAGTGCTGCTCTAGGCCTTGTTCTTATTTCAGGTGTATAGGCTCACAAGCATAGTCATTAGTATCAGGGGCTCACTGTTGGACCCTCATTCCTTCCTGGTCCTTACCGTTGCACCTGGGGGACTGCCGCTGCTCCCCTAGGGACCACGACAGAACCCCCACCCGACCAGGAACCCAGTACCCCCCCAGCTGTTGTTTTTAATTGTTTCCACTATGAGTATATCCAAACATTTCCATGCACCCTGGACACATGCCCTGTATAACTCCCTGTCAACCATATATCGCCTGTCAATAACATCCCATACCAGTATTCCTCTGCTGCCATTGTTGAACCACTCTGTGATCCAAAACTTCCTGAAAAGTGAAGCCCAATATAATGTCAGGTTCCCTTACTAGTAAAATGGAATATAGTGATGAGTTTAAAAGTTAGATATAGAATACATATTGATGTGGAAAAATTCTACATCCTATCTTTTTCTTTTCTTTTTTCCTAATTATTGCGCTTCTCTTCACAAGAGCCTTAGATCACAGTAATTCATATATACAATATACAGTACTCCCACACATCCACCATAAAACCTTTTCCCTTCCACAGTGATAATCTTTTAACTTATTCATATCATATTTACTAAAACTGATGTACAGACTCTGAGACAATAGCTTTCAAACGAGGTGACATCTGTGCTTACATTGTGGTCCATAATTTAGGCTATACAGTTTTCTAAATTTTTTAGCATCCTATGTTTTACATTATGGTTTACATTATTAGTCTGTCATCCCTTATACATTTTTGGTGTAATATTACATGTTTTATATCCATCCTTGTGTACTCTCATGAAACTCCTCTCTTGCCCCCACATTTACCTTGGTTCTATCCATTCCATATCCATTTTCCCCTCCCCTTGGGGCCCACAGCAATAGCCAATCTCCATTTCACAAGGAACCACATCCAGAGATACTTGCAACAGTGTTCAGGGCCTGACTTGTTCAACTGCCCTAATGCCCTGGGAGCCACCCTTTCTCACAAGAGATACAGTTCCCTCTATTTGATGGCATTAGTCCTCCCCAGGATGTGGGTCCACCCCCATTCTCACTACTTGGGTCTCTGCCCAATGGTACAACCCACCCTGGCAAAATGAGCATTCAGACATTCCCCAGGAGTCCGTCCTGTGTCAGACCATCCCCTCCGAGCATCCTAAACAGGTAACCATACTAATTATATTTTGATACGGTTTTCTCTGCATTTTACTCTTAACCAACACCTGACAATTTCCTATATTTGTATGTTGCCCCCCCTCCCCCCAATTTTTTGGGCAATATTACCCATCCGCCCATCCCCAGCCCCCCTCAAACCCGCAAAGCCCCACCCAAAGGCAACCCCTTGCCCCCATTTTATCTCTTCTTTGTGCTCATACTTACCACCAGCTCATCATAGATTCCACCCCTGCAGACATCAGCTCACATCCTTCCTCCACCCCCCAATTTCCTGTAAGCCTATCTTCCAGTCTCTAGCTCTCTGAGGCAGCTTGCTTATTTCATATCATTGAGGTCATGTAGTATTTGTCCTTCAGTGCCTGGGTTGCTTCACTCGACATAAGGTTCTCAAGATTCATCCATGTTATCACGTGTGTTTGTAGTGTATTTGTTCTTAAAGCCGAGTAGTATTCCATTCTATGTATATACCACATTTTATTGATCCACTCATCTGTTGATGAGCATTTGGGTTGATATCAACTTTTGGCGATAGTGAACAATGCTGCTATGAACATTGGTGTGCATATATCGGTTTGTGTCCTTGTTTTCAATACTGCTGGGTATATACCCAGCAGTGGTATTGCTGGGACATATGGCAAATCTATGGTTAGTTTTTTAAGAAACTGCCAAACTGTCCTCCAGAATGGTTGGATCCTTCTGCATTCCCACTAGCAGTGGATGAGTGTTCCCATTTCTCCACATCCTCTCCAGCATTTGTATTCTTCTGTTTTTTTCATAGCTGCCAATCTTATGGGAGTAAGATGGTATCTCATTGTAGTTTTGATTTGCATTTCCCTGATAGCTAGAGATTTGGAGCATTTTTTCATGTGCTTTTTAGCCATTTGTATATCTTCTTTGGAGAAGTGTCTGTTTAAATCTTTTTCCCATTTTTTAAATGGGTTGTTTATCTTTTTATTTTCAAGATATAGGAGTTCTTTATATATGCAAGTTATAAGTCTCTTATCAGATATATGGTTGCCAAATATTTTCTCCCATTGTGTGGGTTCCCTTTGTACTTTCTTGACAAACTCCTTTGAGGTGCAGAAGGCTTTAATTTTGAGGGAGTCCCATTTATCTATTTGTTCTTTTGCTGCTCGTGCTTTTGGTGTGATATTCATGAAGCCATTTCCTATTACAAGGTCTTGTAGATGTTTCCCTACACTGCTTTCCAAGGTATTTATGGTCTTGGCTCTTATATTTAGGTCTTTGATCCATCTTGAGTTGATCTTTTTATAAGGTGTGAGATGGTAATCCTCTTTGATTCTTCTACATATGGATATCCAGTTCTCCGGGCACCATTTGTTGAATAGGCCATTCTCTCCCTGTTGAGAGGGTTTGGTGGCTTTATCAAATATCATATGGCTATATATATGAGGTTCTATATCAGAACTTTCAATTCAATTCCATTGGTCTGTGTGTCTCTCGTTATGCCAATACCATGCTGTTTTCACTACTCTAGCTTTGTAGTATGTTTTGAAGTCAGGTAGTGTGATTCCTCCAATTTTGTTTTTCTTTTTCAATATGTCTTTGGCTATTTGGGGCCTCTTTCCTTTCCAAAAAAATTTCATAGTTTTTCTAGTTCCTTAAAGAAAGCTGTGTTGATTTTTATTGGGATTGCATGTGTAGATCAGTTTGGTAGGATAGACATCTTAATAATATTTAGTCTTCCTGTCCATGAACAGGGAATATTCTTCCATTTATTTAAGTCTTCTTTGATTTCCTTGAACAGTCTCGTATAGTTCTCAGTGTATAAGTTTTTTACATCTTTAGTTAAATTTATTCCTAAATACTTGATTTTTTTATTTACTATTGTGAATGGTATTTGTTTCTTGATTTCCTCCTGATCTTGCTCATTATTGGTGTACAGAAATGCTACTGATTTTTGTGCATTGATCTTATAACCTGCAACTTTACTGAACTCATTTATGAGTTCTAGAAGCTTTGTTGTAGATCTCTCAGGGTTTTCTATGTATAGGATCATGTCATCTGCAAATAATGAAATTTTGACTTCTTCCTTTCCAATTTGAATGCCTTTTATATCTGGTTCTTGCCTCAGTGCTCGAGCAAGTACTTTAAGACAATGTTAAATAGAAGGGGAGACAGTGGGCATCCTTATCTTGTTCCTGACTTTAGAGGGAAGGATTTTAGGATTTCTCCATTGTAAATGATTTTGGCTGTGGGTTTTTCATATATACTCTTTATCATGTTCAAAAAATTTCCTTGTATTCCGATCTTTTGGAGTGTTTTATCAAGAAAGGGTGCTGTATTTTGTCAAATGTTTTTTCTGCATCTATAGATATAATCATATCATTTTTTTCCTTCAATCTCTTTATATGGTGTATTACATTAATTGATTTTCTTATGTTGACCCATCCTTGCATACCTGGAATGAATCCTACTTGGTCGTGGTGTATAATTCGTTTAATGTGTTGTTGAATATGATTAGCAAGTATTTTGTTAAGTATTTTTGCATCTAGGTTCATTAGAGAAACTGGTCTGTAATTTTCCTCTCTTGTGGTGTCTTTGTTTGGCTTTGGTACTAGGGTAATGTTGGCATCATAGAAGGAGTTCAGCAATGTTCCTTCTGTTTTGATTTTTTGGAATAGTTTCAGCAGGATTGGTGTTAGTTCTTTCCGGAATGTTTTGTAGAATTCACCTGTGAAGCTGTCTGGCCCTGGACTCTTCTTAGTTGGGAGGTTTTTAATGACTGATTCTATCTCTTTACTTGTGATTGGTTTGTTGAGATCATCAATTTCTTCTATTGTCAATATAGGCTGCTTATGTGTTTCTAGGAATTTGTCCATTTCCTCTGAATTGTCATTTTTGTTGGAATATTGTTTGTCAAAGTATCCTCTTATGATAGTCTTTATTTCTGTGGGGTCAGTGGTGATATCTCCTTTTTCATTTCTTATTTTATGTATTTGCATCTTCTCTCTTTTTTTCTTTGTTAGTCTCACTAAAGGTTTGTCAATTTTATTGATCTTCTCAAAAAACCAGCTCTTGGTCGTGTTTATCTTTTCAAGTGCTTTCTTATTTTCTATTTCATTTAGTTCTGCTCTTATCTTTGTTATTTCCTTCCTTCTTCTTCCTGTTGGATTACTTTGTTGTTTTTTTCTAATTCCTCCAAATGTGCAGTTAGTTCTTCAATTTTTGCTCTTTCTTCTTTTTTGATGTATGAATTTATGGCTATAAATTTCCCTCTCAGTACTGCTTTTGCTGCATCCCATAAATTTTGGTATGTTGTGTTATCATTATCATTTGTTTCAAGGTAGTCATTGATTTCTTTTGAGATTTCCTCTTTGACCCATTGGTTTTTTAAGAGTGTGCTGTTTAATTTCCAAATCATGGTGTGAAATCTGGGCCTCTGGCCCTTGCAAATTTCCAATTTCACTCCACTGTGGTCAGAGATATTATTTTGTATGATTTCGATCTTTCTGAATTCATTAAGCCTTTCTTTGTGGCTTAGCATATGGTCTACCTTGGAGAATGATCCATGTGCACTTGAGAAAAATGTATATCCTGCTGTGTTTGGGTGTAATGATCTGTATATATCTATTATCCAGCTCCTCTAATACACTGTTCAAATATTTTGTTTCTTTAGTGATTCTCTTTTGAGATGTTCTGTCAAGAGTTTATAGTGGTGTATTAAAATCCCCCACTATAATTGTAGATGCATCTATTCTTTCACTTAGTTTTTCCAGCATTTGCCTCACGTATTTAGAGGTGCCCTTGTTAGGAGCATAAATATTTATGATTGTTCGATCTTCTTGACGACACTTTTACTAAAATGTAGTATCCTTCTTTGTCTCTCACAATTGTTTTGCATTTAAAGTCTCTTTTGTCTGATATTAATATAGCTACTCCTGCCTTTTTTTGGTTATTGTTTGCTTGTATGATTGTTTTCCAACCATTCACTTTTAGCCTCCATGAATCTCTGGGTCTAAGATGTGTCTCTTGTAGACAGCATATAGATGGGTCATATTTCCTTATCCAATGTCCCAGTCTGAATCTTTTGATAGGTGAGTTTAATCCGTTGACATTCAGTGTTATTACTTTCAAGGAATTTTTTATGTTAGCCATATTTTGATTGGACTTGTGTTTGTCATATTTTGTTTTTGGTTTTTTTTCCCCTTCTCTTTTTGTCTTTTTTTGTTGCTCTTACACTCTCCTCCAACTCTGCCTGTCCTGTTTTTTCCTTTCTTCCTGCAGAACTCCCTTTAGAATTTCTTGAAGGGGAGGTTTCTTGTTGGCATACTCTTTCAGTTTCTGTTTATCTGTGAATATTTTGAACTCTCCATCATTTTTGAATGCTAGTTTAGCTGGATAGAGTATTCTTGGTTGAAAATTTTTTTCTTTTAGTACCTTGACTATATCATACCACTGCCTTCTTGCCTCCATGGTTTCAGATGAGAAATCAGCACTTAATCTTATGGAGCTTCCCTTGTATGTGATCATTTTCTTTTCTCTTGCTGCTTTTAGAATTTTCTCTTTGTTTTGAGCGTTGGATAATTTGACAAGTATATGTCTTGGGGTGGGCCTGTTGGGGTTTATGATGATTGGGGTGCACTGTGCTTCTTGGATATGTACATCTGTCTCTCAGTAGATTTGGGAAGTTTTCAGCCATTATTTCCTGCAACACTCCTTCTCACCTCTTTTCCTTCTCTTCTCCTTCTGGGATGCCTATAATACATATGTTTGAGCGTTTTGCATTGTCATTCAGGTCCCTAAGTCCTAGCTGGATTTTTTCTATCTTTTTATCAATCAATTCTACTATCTGTTTGATTTCCGATGTACTGTCTTCCACATCACTAATTCTCTGCTCTGCCTCTTCTAGTCTGCTGATATTTGCTGCAAGTGTATTTTTTATTTCTTGAACTGTGGTGTTCATTCCCATCATATCTGTTATCTTTTTGCGTATGTCTGCAATTTGCCCTCCAAGTGTTGTCTTCATGTTGTTAACCTCTTCCTTTACTTCATTAAATTTGTCGGTGATAAATGGTCTGAGATCTTTCATTACTTGTGTGAAGTTCTGCTCCCCTTCCTGGTTTTTAGTTTGTTCATTGGATTCAGCCATGTTTTCCTGATTACTGGTTTGGTTTGTAGATTTTTGTTGCTGTCTGGTCATCATTTTATCTTGACGGGTTTAATCAGTTCCTCAGCTTCTTTGTCTAGTCTTGGGGATTAATTAGCTGTTGCTTTTGCGTAAGTGTTATATCTTCTCTTTGTCACTTTGTTCTTCTTATTCTAATTTCTCATTGCTTGTTGAGTTCACTTTAAAGGAAAGTATTAGGGCCAGGGAAAGGCAGTTGTGTAAACAAGGAGAAAGTGTAAAGTAGTATTGGTGATAAATGTTAACAGAGCAACAATATGAGATCTAGGAGGATGGATATTAGGTTCATGTAAGTTGTGTAGAGTTATAGCAGTAGGTATAGTACCTATAATGAGGTAGTCGACTGAATATGGGAGGAATATGGCATGAATTAAAAAGCTAGTGTTTTCGTGAAAGAGGGAAAGAGAAAAGAAAGGCAATAGTTTCAAGAGTGGATAAAAGACAGAAAACAAATCAAAGGTAGTAGAAATTAAGAGTTAGATACTTTGGGGATCAAAGAAAGGGACGTGGAATATAGGAGAGACAGTAGATGATGGAGGATATCAAGATGTAGGGG
This sequence comes from Dasypus novemcinctus, assembly GCF_030445035.2. Classification (NCBI taxonomy): domain Eukaryota; kingdom Metazoa; phylum Chordata; class Mammalia; order Cingulata; family Dasypodidae; genus Dasypus; species Dasypus novemcinctus. The sequence continues at coordinate 87,419,827 of NC_080690.1, read as the reverse complement.
AAAGGGGATAGTGTAGGTAGCCAAAATCTATTCACAGAGAAACGAGGCAGCGGGGGATGAGGAAACCCAGCAAATGCGGGGTGTTCCCTGCAGCACCTATTGTATAATTAAGATAAAATAAAATAAGAAGAAAATGAGGGACAAGAGAGAGAGGAAAAAAATAGAAAAAAAAAAGAGAAGAAAGGAAGAAAGAAAAAGGGGGTAGGTAAAGGGAGGGCAACAAGTAGGGAAAAGAAAAAAAAGATATGGAACAACCACAACAACAACAACAACAAAAACCCTAAATAACTGAAAAAAAAAGACTTTGGGGGATATGCTGGGAGAAATGACTAGGAGATAATGCAATGTTAGCAATCAGGACATTAAAAAATAAAATAAAAATAAAAACAAAACAAAACAAAAAAGAAAAAATGCAAATATTGAGGGCTAGGACATTCAAGGACCTCAGATGGACCTCAGGGCGTGATGGATTCAGGGATGGAAAGTCTGAGATATTGAAGACTCAAGAGGTGTGAGTCTCTGGGGTGTGGGTCACCAGGGTTTAGGGGACTCAGACCTGGCAACCTCAAATCTGGTTAACAGGGAGCCTGGGAGCACCACAGTCCAACACAGCCTTCAGGGATCCCTGCAGCTGGGTGCCAGCCCTATGGGAGGGGTCACACCTGCAAACTCTATCCTATGTGTCTGAACCCCGCAATTCACTCACTCACTTGGGTCTATTCTGTGGATGTATCACCAATTCAACTTCAGGACCCCTCCCACCCTGTAAGCCCCGGGAACTGCTACCTGGGGGCACCTTTACACTGCAGCCAATTTAATGACACAGATCAGTAGCCAGGCCCGGGGGTGGGGCTCCAGCTGGAAACGCCAATAACAGAGTCCAAAACCGCAATTCCCACGCTTTGCAAAATATTCCCCTAATCGGCTTCCAGACGTCTCCCACCCTGCCAGTCCCTGAAACTGCCTCCTGGTGATGTCTCTTTATTGCTAGCAATTTAAGGCCATTGCAGATTGGAAGCCGGCCTTGGGGGTGCGGGCTCTAGGCGGAAATGCTATTATTTGTGTCCGCAATCAAAAATTCCCCGCTTCACCATAAAACTCCTGTTTGTCTCCCCAAATCGGTCTGCGAAGGCCTCCTGTCCTGTTAGCCCCCCAATAGCCCACTCAGGGCTTATGAATACCCCAGTACCGCAGAGCCTCCAGAAATCGCCGCTGCAGCGCCGGTGCTGCAGCTCCGCCCACCCCAGGAGGGAGCGTCCTGTGCGCAGCTCCCACCTCCGTGTAATAGAGTCTCAGTTATATCTTATAGATGAATTTTCTCTGTTACCTTCCCACCAAATCGATGTCCAGACACCTCCTGCCCTGCAAAAATCCCAAAACAGCCTGGTCCCGAAGAACCTCCAACACTGCCCAGCTGCTTCTTTGCAGTAGAGACTATAAGGTGCTCTCACTCAGCCACCATCTTGCCCCGCCCTCCGTAACATAATTTAATCAAAGGCATTGAAGCTGAATCTAAAACAATCAAGGGGTATCATGCCCAGAGGAACAGACCCATTTACAAACATAATCTCTCTTTTTGGAATTTATAAATAATCTAAAACTGCCACACTCTTATAATCCTTTTTATTTCAATAGGGTCAGTAGTAATGTAACCCTTTCATTTCTGATTTTAGTTATTGGCACCCTCTTTTTTCCTTGTCAATGTTGCTTTTTTTTGTTTTGTTTTGTTTTTTGAGGAGATACCAGGGAATGAACTGAGGACATCATAAATGGGAGGCAGGCACTCAACCACTGAATTACATCCACACTCACTAATATATTTTTAATTTTATTTTATTGATTTTTCAAAGAACCAACTTTTGGTTTTGTTCATTTTATTGCTTTTTATTTTCTATTACATTTATTTTCACTCTAATCATTGTTATTTCCTTTATTCTGCTCTCTTCTGGTTTAGTTTGCTCTTCTTTTTCCAGTTCCTCCAAGTCAGTTAGATCACTAATTTGAGAACTTCCTTCTTTCTTAATATAAATATTTAGAGCTATAAATTTCCCTCAACACTTCATTTGCTGCATCTCATATGTTTTGGTAGGTTGTATTTTTGTTCTCATTCATCTCAAGATATTTACTAATTTCTCTTGTGATTTCTTCTTTGACTTATTGTTTATTTAAGAGTATATTATTTAATTTCCGTGTTTGGTAATTTTCCAATTCTCTGTCTCTACCTTCATTTAATTTTCATCAGAGAAGATACATTATATGATTTCAGTATGTTTAAATTTATTGATACTTGTTTTATGAGTTAACATATCATCTATTGTAGAGAATGATCCATGTGCAATAGAGAAGAATGTGTATTCTGATGTCAGTGTTCAATGTATGTCTGTTAGTCCATTTGGTTTATAATATCATTTATGTCTTCTATTTCCTTATTGATCTTCTGTGTAAATGTTCTAAGTGTTGTATTGAAGTCTCCTACTATTAATGTAAAACATTTATTTCTCCCTTAAAATCTGTCAGCATTTGCTTCATATATTTTGGGTTTCTGCAGTTAGATGCATATATATATTTATACTTGCTATATCTTCCAGTTGAACTGACCATTTTATCACTTATTTGTCCCTGGAACAGTTTCTGACTTCAAGTTTATTTTATCTGATATTAATATATCTATCCCAGGTCTCTCTCTGTCTAACTATTTGTATGGACTATTTCTCCATCCTTTTAATTTCAACATATTTGTGTTTTTTAATCTATGATGAGTCTCTTGTAAACAGGATATAGATGGGTCATCTGTTTTTAACCATTCTGTCAACCATGACTTTTTTTTTAAGATTTATTTCTCTCCCCTCCCCCAACCCCACCCTATTTGTCTGTTCTCGGCGTCTCTTTGCTGTGTCTTCTTTGTCTGCTTCTGTTGTCACCAGCACGGGAATCTGTGTTTCTTTTTGTTGTGTCATCTTTCTGTGTCAGCTCTCCATGTGTGCGGCCCCATTCTTGGGCAAGCTGCACTTTCTTTTGCACTGGGTGGCTCTCCTTATGGGGTGCACTCCTTGTGCGTGGGGCTCTCCTACACAGGCAGCACCCCTGCTTGGCATGGTGCTCCTTGTGTGCATCAGCACTGTGCATGGGCTGGCTCCACATGGGTCAAGGAGGCCCCGGATTTGAACTGTGGACCTCCCATGTGGTAGACGGATGCCCTAACCACTGGGCCAAGTCTTCCGCCTCAACCGTGACTTTTGATGGGGAGTTTAAACCATCTACATTTAAAGTAACTACTGGTAATGTAGGACATTATCTTCTGACATTTTTTCTCTTTGGTGTTTTAGTTTGCCAAAAGGATGCCAATGCAAAGAACCAGAAATGTCTTGACTCTTATAAAGTGTATTTATTTGGGGTAAAAGCTTACAGTTCCAAGGCCAAAAGGTCCAAATCAAAGCACTATAAGATGTGCTCTCTCACCCAAGTCAGCTACCTCATATTGAAACAAGATGGGGGCAACCTGCCTGGTCTCTGCCTTCCCTTCCTGGCTGTACCATCTCCTGGAGCTCAGCTGTGGGCAATCAGGCATAGGTTATTCCTTTCTCAGGCTCAGCTGCTCTGCTTTCTTCCCATTTCAGGTGCTAACTATCAGGCTGGCTCATCTCTCCCCAGGGCCTCAGCTTTTTTAGCCTCTCCTCTATGTCACATGGCAGGATGAAAAATGGCAGAGTTTTTTTTCTTGTTTCTCTATTAGCAGACCCCTTAAGAGGGTGAAGATGCAGCCTGAGTCACACCTCACTGAGGTAGTCCATTTGAAATAGGCCTCACAGCACAAGGGTGGACCAGTCCACAAACATAATCTTTCTCTTCCTGGGATTCATAAAATAATTTCCAACTGCCACAGTAAGTCTTATCTTTTTTGTCACTCAATTCTTCCATTACTGGTTGCTTCACTTAATTTAATCTTATGTAGAGAGCCATTTTGATTCCTTTCTTTTTCCTTCTGGGTATATTTTTCAGATATTTTCATCATGGTTACCATGGGACTTAAAATTAACATCCTCTGTAAAAAGTATAATTACATACCCAAAATACAATAGTACTAGTATTTATAATTACCCCCATATAACATTTCTACCCCCAATTGTTCAGTTGTTCATTTTGTAATCCTTTGTTGCACACTGTATATTTTAATTTTTTAATGTGATAACCCCGGAATTTAATCCCTGAGCTGTTTCTTAGGTTTATATCCACCCAGTGATATGACAGAGATTTCCTTGAATGCCTTGAGCTAACAAATACAGACAAATGGAAAGAACACTTTTCACAGTCTTTCAGATTGGCTCTGTGTTGACTGGTGCTCTCCTTTAGAGTTTAGCTCTATCAAGAAGATAAACTTGAGGCAAAAGCACAGGTTTCTCTCCAGTTTTTTTCTGAGCATGTGTCTTATCTGGGGATGTGCTCATGACCTTAGGAATTCCCCTCGTTACAAGAATCCAAAAGCCCCCTCTTCTCCCTATGAAATAGACTTTCCTTCTCTCCAGGAAGAGATGTATGTCTTAAACCAAGTAATCCTCTGCAGTAATCCTCTGCCCCAGGCCAATTTGATTTGTTTCTTTTAGCTGTCTACAAGCTGCTTCTGCTTGCAGGGCAAGTTCTGGGATGGCAAGACAAAGTGTCCTGCTTTAGTCCCTCAGGCTTCCACCAGATAGACGATCACAAACACACATGCAACCCATTATGCACGTTTCTACCTCATTACTGAAATTCCCATTTTGCTCATACATTGTTTTTCTGATTTACTTTAGTTCTTTGTGCTTTACTTTAACTTTTTGAGAATATTTAAGCCAGTTTTTAAAAACTGTTTTCTGGGATGCCCAAAATCTCCTGCTTCTCATGGACGTTTACTATTGTTTTATTCCTTTGAATGGGCTATTTTTTCCTGTTTCTTTGTATACTTCATGATTCTTTGCTGAAATGTGGACATTTGAATATATTAATGTGTTAACTCTGGTAATCACATTTTCCCTCTTCCCCAGAGTTTGCCTTTTCCTTTCTTATTGTTGTATTCTATTTTGTGTGTGATTTTTCCAAAGTATTCATGCAAATACTTATCCTCTGACATAGAATGTTACTAAAGTCTCTGTTCCTTAAAGCTAGATTCAGCTCATGTCATGACAGAAATTTCCTTGAATGCTAGGGGCTAAACAAAGGGGGGTAAAAGCAAAAGAAAACACTTTTGCAGATTGGTTCTGTGCTTGTGGTCTTATTGATTAGCTAGCCTTGCAGTGAGCCTAAACAGCTTTGCCAAAACCATAGAGTCCTCTAATTTTTTTTTTTTTGAGTCTTCAGCTTTTCCTGGGCATCCTTGCATGATCTTATCAATTTCCCCCATATAAAAAGATCAGTATATACCCAACTTTCCCCATGAAATTCACAACTTCTCCTCCACGTCCCAGGTGCTACCATATATTTCAATCAGTAATTTTTTGCCCCAGTCAACTGTCATTGATTGTTTCCTTTTGGTTTTTATGAAACTCTGCTAGCCAGTTCTACATCCAGAGCAAGTTCTGGGATCATAGCGACAGAGATGATCATAACCCTTCAGGCTGCCATCATATGGATTGGCAAAAACATAAATGTACCCAAATATGTACATAAGGGTTACTCTGAGAATTGGAACCCAAGACCAGGCACTAGGAGCACAAGCTGGCACCCATCCAGCTAGAGAAGTTGTTGAGAAAGGGACAGTAAAAGTAACATGAAGTTTTCCTACCATTTTTTTAAGATTTATTTTTTATTTCTCTCCCCTTCCCTGCTCCCCCCCACCAGTTGTCTGCTCTCTGTATCCATTTGCTGTGTGTTCTTCTGTGTTGCTTGTATTCTTGTCAGCGGCACCCAGAATCTGTGTTTCTTTTTGTTGTGTTATCTTGTGTCAGCTCTCCGTGTGTGCGACACCATTCCTGGGCAGGCTGCACTTTCTTTCGCGCTGGGCGGCTCTCCTTACAGGGCGCACTCCTTGCGAGTGGGGCTCCCCTATGTGGGGGACACCCCTGAGTGGCATGGCACTCCTTGTGTGCATGGGTCAGCTCCACACAGGTCAAGGAGGCCCAGGGTTTGAACCGCGGACCTCCCATGTGGTAGATGGACGCCCTATCCACTGGGCCAAGTCCACCACCTCATTTTGATTTTAACACATAAGTAGGGCATGACCCAGGTTGGGTCTTAATCCTCTTTTTGGAGATCTTTGTGAACAGAGGAATATAAAGCTACACACTGACAACAACAGAAGTGGACAAAGAAGATGCAACAAATACACAAAGAGAACAGGCAACTGGGTTGGGGGGGAAGGGGAGAGAAATAAATAAATAAATAAATCTTTTTTAAAAAATCAAAAGGAAGGTCCCTTAACTGAATCTAATCAAAAGGCTCCATCTACAATAGGTTTGCATGCCCGGGAATGGACTGGCTTTAAGAAGAGGATTTTGTGGCATCCACAAAAGCCCCAAACTATCACACGTGGACTGAGAAATCAAGTTTGTATCAGACTGTCATAACAGACATAAAATTGTTTGTAAAGTTAACACAAAACAGTATTTCTCCCAAGGAGGCATGTCAAGTGTCATGTTCTTTAACTGACTACTCCTTTCTTACTAAGAAACTGGTTTCTAAAATCAGACTACCAGAAAATTTGCTGCTTAAATTCATATCAGTAAGAATGAAACATCTGCTTTTGCCTAGAGAGTCTAATCTAGATCACACAGAAAAGCAGCTTCCATTTCCATACCAAGTTCAGACCTTCAGATAAGGAGTTTCTGACATAAGACTCCACATCTACTTTAACTGTTGTAGTTTCCAAGGACACAGGGCACTGATTTCAATTTGCAGTCCAGATCTAATGCTGACTCCTTTACACATACAATTCTGCTTTGCTTTGAGCCTTTCAAAACACTGCTTCATTAAATGTCACTGCACTCCACTTTCCCCCCAAATTATTGGTGATGGTAGTCATGTCAAATTGGTTAAGTTATGCTGTATGGTCGATTGGTTACACATTGACCTTCTTGTTACCGAGATTTGCATACAATCAGTTGATTGCTTCTACAATCAACAGAGGAGTTTGCCCTCAGGAATGTGGGCAAAAATCTCCTCACCCAATCTTTTGGAGATGTTAAAAGCTGGACCTGAGTGTTCCAGAGGTTGCAAAAAGAACTGCTGTCTAAACTTCAACATTAGCTCTTGCAAGAATTTGAACCAGTCAGCTTCCCCTGGGGATTTCAGACTAAGGATTTCTATTTTTTTTTTTAAGATTTATTTATTTATTTAACCACCTCCCCCTGCCCCCGGTGGTCTGTTCTCTGTGTCTATTTGCTGCGTCTTGTTTCTTTGTCCGCTTCTGTTGTCATAAGCGGCACAGTAAGTGTGGGCAGCGCCATTCCTGGGCAGGCTGCACTTTCTTTCACACTGGGCGGCTCTCCTTACGGGGTGCACTCCTTGCGCATGGGGCTTCCCTACACGGGGGACACCCCTGCGTGGCAGGGCACTCCTTGCGTGCATCAGCACCGCACATGGGCCAACTCCACATGGGTCAAGGAGGCCTGGGGTTTGAACCGCGGACCTCCCATGTGGTAGATGGATGCCCTAACCACTGGGCCAAGTCTGTTTCCCCAGACTAAGGATTTCTATGTCACTTATATCAGAATTTCCAGCTTGTGACCTGACCCACAGAGTTCAGACTTGCCAGGCCCATGGGCATGTAAGGCAATTTCTTGTGATCAATCAACTCATATCTTTCTGTTTGTCCTGTTAGTTCTGTTTTTTTTTTTTCCTGGAAAACCTAGACTAATGCATCCTACTATTGATGTGGGCTCTTTGTCTCTTCAGAGATAACCTAAACTACCTGTGACTTGTGGGTGTGGAATGATAAAAGGTTTTAGTCCTGCCCTTGGTGAGCAGGAAAGAGTTTAACAATGCAAGGTCTGGGAAACGGATTTGGCCCAGTGGTTAGGGCGTCCATCTACCACATGGGAGGTCCATGGTTCAAACCCCAGGCCTCCTTGACCCATGTGGAGCTGGCCCATGCGCAGTGCTGATGCACACAAGGAGTGCCGCCCCACTCAGGGGTGTCCCCTGCGTAGGGGAGCCCCACACGCAAGGAGTGCACCCGTAAGGAGAGCCTCCCAGCATGAAAGAAAAGTGCAGCCTGCCCAGGAATGGTGCTGCCCACACTTCTGTGCTGCTGATGACAACAGAAGTGGACAAAGAAACAAGACGCAGCAAATAGACACAGAGAACAGACAACCGCGGGAGGGGCGGGGAATTAAATAAATAAATAACAATCTTTAATAAAAAACCAAAGCAAAACAAAACAAAACAAAAAACAATGCAAGGTCTATAAACTTTAAGTATTCAGGGGAAATGCAAACCAAATATGTTAAAAGCTTATCTGGAATGTCTGGAGTCCATGCTAAAAGCTTACCTAAGATGTGGAAGACAGATATGCTAATTCAAGCCTATTGAGAACTGAAACAAAGGGACCATTTGGCCTTTCCTCTCTGTATAAAAGACATTTGAAAACCTTGTTCCGGGCTCAGGATTCAAACAAAAAGATCCTGAGTCCAGCCGGCCATAAATAAACCATTTTTCCTTCTCAAAATCATTCCTGAGTCCTGGCCTCTCTAAATGCCAATAATTGAACCTCTCTCAAATTCTACAACATTTTTGGCGACCACGAAGGGACAGCAAACGAAGGTCAGAGACGGTAGCATTTTGCTGCCCCTTCCAAATCCCTGAGGAAGCCGGGAGGACTTGGGTGAACCCCAAATCTGGGCGCCCCTGGGTTAAATTTAATCCAAAAAAGATGTGGGCTCCACCAGAATCTTCCCGACAAAAATCAAGGGCAATGGAAGGTCTGAAGAGAAAGATTCTGGGAATGAAAAAGAACTCTGAACATGGAAGAAGGTAAGACTCCCAGGGTGAGCACAGTCTGGAAGGCCCTAGCTTTACTTGCTAGGAAGGGGAGGCTGATCACCTCCTGAGAGAACCCTAGTAGCCCCAGAAAGTTGGGGGGAAGCCATTCTCTCTAGGCTTGGGAAAAGGAGAAAAACCAGGGAAAAGCCCTGGTGTTTCAGGTTTGTCTAACTGCATGTTAGAATCTGGTACTGGTCTTATAGCCACTAAAGGAGTGGAGTCTTGATTTTAATAGGAAGGGCTGTTTATAGGTTCGAGTCCTAATGTCCTGGAGAAAAACCGGGAAAAAAGCCCTCGTGTTTTGGGTTTGTCTAACTGCATGTTAGAATCTGGTACTAGTCTTATATCCACTAAAGAAGTGGAGGCTTGATTTTAATAAAAAGGGTTGTTTATAGGTTCAAGTCCTAATGTCCTAGAAATTGGTCTAGATTGAAAGAAAGAAACAAACAAACAAACTTGGTTACAGAAAAATGGATCGACTTTTCTACTGGAGCTTGGTCTGGGTATAAAGTTAAACAGTGGAAAAAGTCTAGCTGAAATCTTTTGTTATAGTGCTAAATTGTGAATGAATTTGCTATATACCAAATGTTAAGTGTTCTAAGGTTTGTGATGGCTGTGGGGGCAGCCATGCTGAAAAAATATATATATAGAACTTGTGGTTCAGATTAGTGACCTTTGTGCTTCTATGTCAGCTCAATGCTAGTGTTGGAGTTGTGTTGTTATGTAAAGTAGAATTCAGTGGAGCTGGAGGAATGATTATGGGGCAAAACTGTGAGGAGTCTGGATGTTTGTGGAGTCTAGATGTTTGTGCATGCTCTGCTGTCTTGTCTCTGGTCTGCCCCTTTGCTGGGGCTTGGAGGCCATCTGTATCTGTGTCTGCGCCACACACCCAAGTTTATTGGGGCTGCCCCAGTCAGGGTGGCTGGGTCCCCTGGAGAGTTGCCGAATTTGAGTAGGTTCTGTCTGCCCATTTTGGCCTGAAAGCTGGAAAGGGGAGAGCGGCTTGCCCCTTTCCAGTGAGTCCACACCTTCTATTCATAAGCCACATTCCTGTTTGATTGTTGTGCACCCAACTGCCTGGAAGAGGGGGGAAGTGAAGGGGGTGAAAAGCAGAATCAGAATAAATGCAGTAAAGTTCCCTCCATAGGGTGTCAAAGCCTAAATACATCTGCATTCTGCCCAGGCTCTTAGAAGGTGTTGTAGTAACTTTAAGTAAGAGAATGTGTTCTGTGAAGGTAAAATTTGTCTTAAAGGTATAAATAGTTATAAAAGTTTTAACAAAGCATTGTTTAAATTAAGGTATTTAAATGGCTAATGGCAGAAAGTCATTATTAAACAAAAGTGAATTGATAATACCAGCCTTCCCTGCCAACTTGCATCAAAAAAAAACCACAACTGTTTCTGATATTACATGCTACTAAGTATTAAAAGCAAAGAAAAGTTCATTATTTTTTTTTAATTTTGTATATTTTTATTTCATTAAAATATAACTGACTTTCAAAGCAAAAATAACAATATATTCTGGGTTTGTAAATTTTGTAAAATATATAATAACAACATCACAAAGTGTGGGAGAAAAATAAAAGGAATCATTCCGTGGTAGTTTTCTCATAATTTTCATGAAGTAGTATAATATTCAAAAGTAAACCAGGATAAATTAAATAGGCATAGTGTATTCTATACAGCAACATTTAGATAACACTGTCAGAACCTTCAAAGTTTTCTGAAGATTATAATAGCTTTTTATTTCAAACTAACTGCAAGAGATTTATTTTACCTTAAAAAAAATTTAAAGTAATGGTTAAGTTCATTTAATATGTTATAAGTCGAATGAAAGGTGTTTAAAAGTGTTATAAAATTAACAGGTTTTTAAAAAATTAATAAAAACTGTAACTAAGAGTTAAATTCATTTATAAATGCATTTATATTATAAAACAGTGGAAAGATAATAACTAAAATTATAGCTGGGTGAATTTAGCCTGAAATTATTATTTAAGTGTAAATCCTAAACTTAACCTTTCCTTAGTTTATGGTTACTTCAAGCCTGACCTCACTCCTTGCCTTTGCCTATGGTTATTTCATAATAGCTTCTGCCCTTACAGGCCAGAGAAGAGCTGGGACATCACTGTCTCCTGTCCTGGTATTAGTAACCCTTTCTCTCATGAATTCAAATGTAAACTAAATAAATTGCTGCCTGATGGAATAAGGTTAAACAACCACTGGAGTTTTATTATCTCCAAAATCAAAAAGGGGGGTGGAGGAGGGGAAGTCTCCTGCCTTAACAGTCAGTGTTCCTAAGAGTGGCAATTCATGAGAGAAACCAGTCTGTCTCCCTGAGGCTTCAAATAGCCTCAGTAAATATATATAAGATTAATCTTGTTGTTTATCCAAAATTCTGCTAATTTCAAAGTAAAATATAAAGTTCTAAAACAAAATGGTGCTAAAGCATTGAGAACATTTTGGTTATTACAATCCATTAAGTAAGAAAGAAAATTCTTGTGTAAAACTGCATAGTCACAGTGTAAAACTGCACAGCCATAGTGTAAATTAAGAAAAGTTTCAAGTCTTTAAAATGTTTTGTAGTCACACTAGTTTTGTAAAGATTAGAAGTTTAAAGTAACTAAAGTTATGTTTTTGTCTCAAACTATTTATATCTGCCTATTTGCTCAAATTGTTGAGGTTAAATATGCAGTTGTATAAATAATATGTATTTCTGAACCCCAAATTAAGCTAAACAGTATATAAAGTAATGCAAATTATAAGTAATATCAAAGAGTTGTGTTTCTGTGTCTAACTCTTTGTGTCTGCCCATTTGCTCAGTGTATGTCTTCATACATCAGGATAATAATATCAAATTAACAAATGAAAATTCTTAAAAGAGCTCTATTCAAATTATTAAAATTAAATATGCAGTTATATATGTAAATAAATATTCATAAAGCCCAAATTAAACTAAGCAGGATGAAAAAGTCATAGAAACCTGATTATAAAAACAATTGGGAAAAGGCCTCCTCTTTGCAAGAGCTTTAAAGGCAAGATTAGGTGTGGCAGATTAAACCTGTCTACTAGGCTAGGGAATTAAGAATCAGTTTGCCTGGTAATTTCCCAGTTTAAACCTTTTGTCAACCATGAAATGTAAAAAAACAAAGATTAGATTAGTTTTCACATAAAGGGAAAAAAATGTTGATTAGTGTAACCTGGTGGCCTGCTGCCTCAGTCTCCCACTCCCGAGTTGGACAGCAGTGGAGGAGACCAGCTTAGGCCAGTCCTATGGGCAGTGGAAGGATGTCCAAGAAGGAGCTAAGTCGGTGCCATATCAGCACTAAATTCTATTCCTTATTTAACAAAGGGGAACAAGTAAAAACTAAAATGGTTGGAATGTGATAGAAGAAGCAGTTAAATCACAAGCTTTTGTGTGGGAAAGTTAAATCTCAAATAAGCTTTAACTTCTGAAGTATCCAATCTATAGAAAAACAGAGGAAGAGCTTGCGTGCTAGGCTTAGGGGTATAAATTGTGTCATTTTTCTTTGTTCGGGGCGCCAGCCATATCTGGCTCTGTGCCCCTTCTTGCAAGATTAAGAATAAATTATTTTCTTCTCCACAATCTGGTGAGCCTTATTTACTTCCAGAAGATTTCTTTCCAACAAAATAAAGGTAATTAGTGACTCTATTAACAAATTTCAGTAAGTAAAGAAAAGTCCATAAAACTATGGAGAAATCTTTCTTGGGTTATGATTAAACCAATTAAGTAATTGTATAATGTGTTTTAAAACCTGGTAGTCAGTATGCTTTTAAATTATTCATTTTCATAACTTAAACAAAGAAAAGAAGTTTTTAGCTTCCTGTAAGGGAAAAAGAGAACATTCCTTTCATAAACTATAATAGTTTCAATTTTATTTAACTTGAGTGTAATCTCCCATAGTTAATTTATAAACTAAATTAACATTATGTATGAAATCTTTAGAGTAATGAAAATTGTAAGTTCACATTGGTGAAATTAGGCTAAAGGAAAAAGATTGTAGATATGCTCTCTTAAATAAATAGTCAATTTCTTTAGTAATTGTAATTCAATAAGTTTATTTAAACATGAAGTGGCTAGTCAATGTGGTTATAGTCAATTATAAGGAGTTTGTAAAACATCTGCCAAACTGAAAATGTTTAAATAGTTCTAGTTCTAGAAGTCATTGTTAACTAAAAAACTTAAGGTTGATATTGGTAGCAGAAATAACTTAATGATAATAAAACCGATCTGAAGGCCACCGCAAAGTACACATTTAAGTAAGTAGTAATAAAATGTTATCTTGACTCTATTGGAAATATTCTGTTTTCATTTTAACAATGAAAAATAATTTTTTTCCCTCTATTACTAAAGTAAAGTACCTACGATTATCTTCATGGTAAAATTGTGTAAGTAAACAGTCATTTAATATATGATATGTTGCATTAAATTGTTTAAAATATATATATATAAAAACAAGGAATAAACTTTAACATTATCAAACTCTTTTGTGCTTTCAAACCAGTCCCTGTATACATTGCATTTTGCCTCTCCATGTGAGTTATTGGCTAGGCTGGTCACTGACCCCTCAATTAAAAATATTTGCTATATCAGCCTCTGGTTCTGCTCCTGAAGTCGATGGAAACTACGTTGCAGTTTCAAGCTCCTGCAGCAGCCAATAATGACTCGGTACAGCCAAGTGTACAATGGATATCACCTCCAGATTGGCACTGTTCCATGGTGCCAGAGAACACTATGCACCAGGCTAGTAGAATACTAGAAAATCTCTCTAAGATCAAGGATGCTGCGACTTGCTCACTGCATTGAAGAACATGCTAAGTGGAGCCATGATACCAGGATACTGTAAGTGAAACTTAAACACAAGTGGCATTATGACCTGCTCTCATGGAGAGATAACATGTAAAGTATTACAAACCTGAAACTCAAAACTAATAATTGCAACTCTGAATCCTTATGCATTAAGTAATACATTAGTTAATATTAAGTGCTGTACTTTTATCCTGTACTAAATATATGCCTAATAATTATAACATTATCTTTTCTATTTTGGATCAAGTGCAGAAGTATATTAGACATGTTAAATTCCTGGTAAAATCATTTTCTAAACAGTTAAAAACATGTCTATAGAATAAGGTGGCAGTCTCAGCCAGTCTCAGTCAACTTCTATATTCTACTGTACTCTGCTGTGTAGCAAAGGTGAGGCTTGCTTGCTGATGGTGAGTCACCTATTGAACAAGTCAAAATTACTAGAAATTGTACAATTAAAACTAAGGTGTAAAAAAAAACCTTTATTCTGTAGTTCTGATCACTCCCACAGGTGAAAACTAAGAGAATTTCCAACTTAGTGTTCTAATCCTGAGTGAAGCCAGTTGCCCAAGGAGTGCCAGTTCACCAGAAGCATCTGACAGAGTGAATGAGTGCCAGTCATTGAACAGCTTGGAATGTGTCTTCAGACAAAGCTAAGTGTCGGTTGCAATTTCTCTCTGAAGAGGAATAACTTAAAAAGAATATATATGCTGTTCCCACCAGCTTTTAAGGAGTGCCATCTTTATAGGCACCTAACCTTGTCTACCTCTGTAATCCAATGTCCTCTTTTAAAAATGGGTATTAATTAAGTTTGTTTCTTTCAGAGTGAACATCTTATTAACCATATGAAAACTTCATCCAACTTCGTACAGAATGCCAGATCCATCTTCCTCCAGTTAAAATAAATTAAGAGTTTTACACCTTATTAGGCAATAACTACAGTCCATGGCCAGCAGGAAGCAGTTACAGAAAAGAAATCATCTCCCTTCAGCACCCCTTTTAAATTAAAGGTGTAAACTCTTCAAGGGTAAAATAAAATTAATAGATGGATCTGGAACCTGACTGGAAATCCATGTGAGTGCCGGTGGCCACAGAATGACTGCAGGAGGCCCCTGCCCCAGGATTCTGCTGTCCAGAATAAAAACTTCTAAACTTTTAAAAACAGTCCTGGATGCTACACTAAAGATTGATAAATAAGCAATCAAAACAACAAACAGCCATCCACCTCATAGCTCCAACAATAATTATGCCAAAGCTTAACAAGTTAAACTTTGGCAAAGGGGGGAAATGATGTGGGCTATGGGTGGCAGCCTCTTTGTCTCTTCAGAGATAACCTAAACTATCTGTGACTTGTGGGTGTGGGATGATAAAAGGTTGCAGTCCTGCCCTTGGTGAGCAGGAAACAGTTTAACAATGCAAGGTCTATATTCAGGGGAAACGCAAACCAAATATGTTAAAAGCTTATCTAGAATGTCTGGAGTCCATGCTAAAAGCTTACCTAAGATGTGGAAGACAGATATGCTAATTCAAGCCTACTGAGAACTGAAACAAAGGGACCATTTGGCCTTTCCTCTCTGTATAAAAGACATTTGAAAATCTTGTTCTGGGCTCAGGATTCAAACAAAAAGCTCCGGAGTCCAGCCGGCCATAAATAAACTATTTTTCCTTCTCAAAATCATTCCTGAGTCCTGGCCTCTCTAAATGCAAATAATTGAACCTCTCTCAAATTCTACAACACTATAACTCTGGCTTTCCCTATGTTTTATTGTTGCCCCTTATTTACTCTAGTGTGCTGTCTCCCTCACTGCAGTGCATAATATGCCTGATGTTTCATTTATCCATTCATCAGTTGGTAGGCATTTTTGATATTTCCACCTTTTGGCAATTGTGAATAATGCAGTTGTGGACATTCATGCACAAGTTTTTACTATAACAGATATTTCCACTTCTCTCAGGTACATACCTAGCAGTGTAATTACTGGATCATATTTCTGAGGAACAGCCAGAATGTTTTCCAATGTGGATGCACTATTTGACGTTCCCACTACCAGTCTACAAGTGTCCTGATTTCTCCACATCTTCATCAATGGGTGTTATATTCTGTCTTTTTAAAATTATAACCATCCTAGTGGGTATGAAGTGGTATCTCTTTGTGGTTTTGATTTGTATTTCTCTGCTAATTGTGTTAAGCATCTTTTCATGTACTTAATGGTTATTTGTAGATCTTTGTTGGATAAATACCTGTTAAATTCCTTTGCCCATCTTTAAAGTGGGTTATTAGTCTTTTTAAGGTTGAGTTTAAGATTCTTTATGTATTTCGGATACATGGCCCTTATCAGGAAAATGATTTGCAAATAATTTTCTCCCATTCTTTGGCTTGTCTTTTCTCTCTCTTGATAATGTCTTTTGATATGCACAAAAATTCTACTTTTTAGTAAATTCAATTTTATCTTTTTCTTGTTGCTTGTGCCTTTGGTATTATATCTAGGTAACTACTGTCTAATACAAGGTCACAAAGATTTAAACCTATGTTTTTTTCTAAGAGTTTTATAATTTTAGCTATTACATTTAATTTTTTAAATAAAGATTTATTTTATTTATTTCTCCCCCCATCACCCCTGTTGTCTGCTCTCTATGTCCATTTGCTGTGTATTCTTCTGTGTCTGCTTGCATTATCTAGTGGCACTTTCTGGGAAACTGTATTTTTTTGTTGTTGTGTCATGCTGTGTCAGCTCTCCATATGTGCAGTGCCACTCCTGGGTGGGCTGCACTTTTTTCACATGGGGCAGCTCTCCTTGCAGGGTGACTCTCCTTGTGGGGCCCACTCCTTACACGTGGGGCACCCCTACGCAGGGGTACTCCTGTGTGGCACAGCACTCCTTGCACACAGCAGCACTGTTCATGGGCCAGCTTATCACATGGGGATCAAACCCTGGACTCTCCATATAGTAGACAGATACTCTATCAGTTGAGCCACATCTGCTTCCCTACATTTAGTTCTCTGATCCATTGTGAGTTAATTTTTGTATATGGTAAGGTAGGTTTTTTAGTGTGTCAGGGTTGCTATGACAAATACTACACAATGGTTTGGCTTAAACAATAGGGATATATTGTCTCATGGTTGCTGAGCCTAGAATTCCAATATCAAGATATTGGCAGAGCTTGCTTTCTTCCAGAGTCTGTAGTGTTTTAACAATCTTCTGTCACATGGCAATTTCTCTCTCCTGTGTCTGATCCTCTGACTTTTGCTAATTTCTGGCTTCTACCAACTTCTACTGACATCATCCAAATTTTTATCTACTTATAAGGACTCCACTCATATGGGTTAAGGCCCACCCTCATTTAACACCATCTAAATAGAGTCTTTTAAGATCCTTTTCACAAATAAGTCCACACTTTTACTAATAACATCTTCAAATATCTCATTTACAAATGGGGTCAGTCACAGGAAAGTGGATTAAGACAACGTATCTTGTGGGGTGCACAAGTCAATCCCCAAAAGGGTCCATCTCTCTCTTTTTTTAAAACATTTATTTTCAACATTTCTTCCTACCCTCTTGTTGTATGCATTTTGCTGTGTCTGTTGTGTGCTGGCCTTCTTTTAGGAGGCACTGAGAACCAAACCCAACCTCTGATGTGGGAGGGAGGCATCTAATCATTTGAGCCACCTTCACTCCCTACTTTGTTGTGTCTCTCACTTGTTACTTGTTGCATTAACTCACCACATCTGCCCATTACATCAACTCACTGTCTTTCTCGTCTTCTTTAGGAGGCACTGGGAGCCAAACCCAGGACCTCCCATGTGGGAGGCAGGCACTCAATCACTTGAGCCACATCCCTTTCCCCAACTTCATTCCTTTGCATATGGATATCCATTTGTCCCAGTACCATTTATTAAAAAGGCAATATTCTTTCAGGACCTGAAGTGTTTTGCAACCTTGTCAAAAATCAATTGATCATGAATGTGAGGATTAATTTTGGATTTCCAGTTCTAGTACACTGACCTATATGTCTATCTTAATGGCAGTAATACACAGTCTTGGTTACTGTACCTTTGTATTAAGTTTTTTTTTTTTAAAGATTTATTTAATTAAATGTCCCCCCTCCCCAGGTTGTCTGTTCTCTGTGTCTATTTGCTGCGTCTTGTTTCTTTGTCCGCTTCTGTTGTCGTCAGCGGCATGGGAAGTGTGGGCAGCATCATTCCTGGGCAAGCTGCACTTTCTTTCACGCTGGGCGGCTCTCCTTACAGGTGCACTCCCTGCGCGTGGGGCTTCCCTACGTGGGGGACACCCCTGCATGGTGCGGCACTCCTTGCGTGCATCAGCACTGTGCTTGGGCCAGCTCCACACGGGTCAAGGAGGCCCAGGGTTTGAACCATGGACCTCCCATGTGGTAGACGGATGCCCTAGCCACTGGGCCAAGTCCGTTTCCCTGTATTAAGTTTTGAAATCAAGAATTGTAAACTTCCAACTTTGTTCTTTTTTTGTATATTTATAAAGATTTTTATCTTTTTTCCTTATTGTTCCTGGCTTTATCCATTTCTATTTAGTTCATCTTTTATCTTGTTAGGTTTGAAATTCCATTCAATCTTGCAATTTCATTAGTGGAAATTCCATTCATTTTATCAATTTCCTTAGAGATTGTCATCCATTCCCCATTGCCTTAATTAGGCACATGAAACTTCTACTATGGTTTGTAAATATATCCTATGGGGAAGGGGATGTCCATGTTTTGTCTACCTCTTTAAGTATATTTAGGACACTGTTTTAGTTTCCTAGACTGCTCCAGCAAATAACATGAAGTGAGTTGACTTTAACAATGGGGACTTATTAGCTTACACTTTTGAGGTAGGGTAAATGCCCAATTCAGGGCATCATCAAGGTAATGAGGTGATGATTTCTTCCTGAAGACCATCTACCAGTGATCCTTGGCTCCTCTGCACATGACAAGGCACATGGCGGTGTGCTAGTCTATTCCTTTTGTTCAAAAGTTTCACTGATTTCAGCTTCTTGCTGTCATGGCTTTCTCTTATTTTTGTCTGAATTTTATTCTCTTATAAAGGACTCTAGTAAGAGGATTAAGACCAATTCTGATTGAGGTGGGTCACACCTCACTTACAGTAGCCTTACCAACAGATCCAAGTTACAATGGTTTACATCCACAGGTATGACTTAAATTTTAGAGCAAGTTTTCCTAGGGTACAAACAGCTTCAAACCACCACAGACCTTTCTTTAAAGAGTTTTGTCTGGTATGTCTCAGTTGTGGTCATCCTTATTTATGTTTCTAATGCTTTAATCAACTCCTTTGTATGGGCTATCACTTCCTGTTTTTTGTTATTTACTTTATCATCTTTGTTTTAATCCATGGGTCTCCTATTTCTTTCTTTTTAATAAAGTTTTAAATTATATTTATCCAGTCAGCATTTAATTCAATATTTTAAAATTAAATTAATGATTTATTTATCCATGCATTTAAATTCTTGTCCATATGCAAACATTTTAATATGATGGCACAATCATGGACATCATGCATTTTTCACTTCCATTAATAATATGTTACAGGATCATCATAAAAGAAATTAGAAATTACACAAATAGCCCCAAATGGGAAAATGTAGAAAAACAAGAAGGCTGATATTATATTTCCATATTTTTTCAGTGTCTATGTAAATAATGAAATTGTCTAAGGAGTAATTTTTTCCACAAATGTTTATAATCATATGCTTTCTTGACTTTGCAATGGACCATTCTCATCTTTAGGACTCAATGCTATTAAGAAATTTGCCTGAGCTGATTAACTTTTGTAAACCTATCATAAGAGCAAAGATAAGCCATATGTTATGTTAAAAAATATTAATTACAAGGTTTTTCTCAAGAATGAGATTGTCTGCTCAAGGCTTATTATAGTCATCACATGGTCTTTTGCTCATGAATTTTTTAAAATATATTTTTTATTGAAGTATATCATTCATACATGAACATGTACAAACAATAGTGTATAGTAAAGATTGAGAACTTACAAAATAAACACACATAACATCATACAGGAGTCTCATACATCACCCCTCCACCAACACCTTGCATTGTTGTGAAACATTTGTTACAAATATGCAAGAACGTTGTCAAAATATTACTACTACTTATAGTCCCTGTCTTACATTTGGTGCATTTTCCCCCAACCCACTCTATTTTAAAATAAATATATTTTTATTACAGAGATTGTGAACTAACAAAACAATCATGCACATGTGTAGAATTTCCATACAACCCTTCATGAACACACCTCACCATGGTTGAACACTTTTTATAGATTATAAGATAATATCATCAGACTATTACCACCAACCATGGTTCACAGCATACATTTGGCACACTTTTTCCATATTCCCCATTATCAACACAGTACATCTTTCACATTGATGCAAGAATATTATAGTATTGCTTGTTAACCATGGTCTATAGATCACACCAACTGTAGTTCTCCCATGATTCTCCACATTCCCACCACCATGCAATAGTGATGTACATCCTCTCTAGCTCACAGGACACACTTGCATTTGTACCCTCAACCACAATTCTCATCCACCTCTGGGTTCACTGTGTTATTTAGTCCCTAGATTATTCTCTTTTTTTTTTAAGATTTATTTTTTATTTATTTCTCTCCCTTCCCCCATGTTGTCTGCTCTCTGTGTCCATTCACTGCGTGTTCTTCTGTGTCTGCCTGCATTCTTGTCAATGGCACTGGGAATCTGTGTCTCTTTTACTTGCATCACCTTGCTGCATCAGCTCTCCATGTGTGCAGTGCCACTCCTGGGCAAACTTCAATTTTTTCATGTGGGGCAGCTCTCCTTGAGGGGTGCATTCCTTGTGCATGGGGCTCCCCGACACAGGGGATACCCCTGCATGGAATGGCAGTCCTTGCGCACATCAGCACTGCACATGGGCCAGCTCACCACATGGGCCAGGAGGCCCTGGGTTTGAACCCTGGACCTCCTATGTTGTGGGTGGATGCTCTATTAGTTGAGACAAATCTGCTTCCCCCCTAGATTATTCTTTAGCTTTCTTTCAATTGCCATTTACTTCCCCAGACTACTCTTTTCAGTCTTTTCAGTCACAATCCCATTTATAAACCAGCTGCTATTCCCTATGTGTTACTATCAATTCTATCCATTTCCACACTTTTACAATCAAGTTATTAAAACTTCTACATATATTAAGCATAAGTAGTTCTTCTCAACTCTCCTCTTATCTCCTAATAACTTATACTCTAGGTTTTAACTCCATGTGTTTATTCTTCATATTTGATTAATATTAATGAGACCATGCAATATTTGTCCTTTTTTGTCTGGCTTACTTCACTTAGTATAATGTCATCAAGATTCATCCATGTTATCATATGTGTCCAAATTTCATTTCTTCTTATTGCAGCATAGTAATGCACCATATGAATATACCACATTTTATTTATCCATTCATTGGTTGAAGGACACTTGGGTTATTTCCTTTCATTGGTTGAAGGATACTTGGGTTGTTTCCATCTTTTGGTAACTATGAATAATGCTATGAACACTGGTGTGCAGATGTCTGTTCGTGTCATAGTTTTTAGTTCTTCTGGGTATACTTCTAGTAGAAGAATTGCGGGATCATATGGAAGTTCTATATTTAGCTTCCTGTGGAACTGCCAAGCTGTCTTCCTCAGAGGCTGAACCATTTTACACTCCCACTGATGGTGAAGGAGTGTTCCTATTTCTCCACATCCTCTCCAGCACTAATAATAATGGCCATTCCATGCAGTATGAGATGATATATCATTGTTGTTTTGATTTGCATTTCCCTAATAGCTAGGGATATGGAAAATTTTTTCGTGTGCTTTTTGACATTTGTATTTCCTCTTTGGAGAAATGTCTATTTAAATCTTTTGCCTATTTTTAAATTGGATTGCTTGCTCTTTTATTGTTAAGTTCTTCAATCTCTTTATATAGAATGGAAATCAAACCCTTATGAGATATATGGTTTCCAGATATTTTCTACCATTGAGTGGGGTCCCTTTTCGCCTTCTCAATGAAGTCCTTTGAATCACAGAAGTCTTTAAGTTTGAGAAGTCTCATTTATTTATGATTTTTTTTTCATTGCTTGTGCTTGTGGTATAAAGTTTAAGAATCCAACACTTATTACCACCAGGTCTTGAAGATGTTTCCCTACATTTTCTTCTAGGAGCTTTATGGTACTTGCTTTTATATTTAGGTCTTTGATTCGTTTTGAATTAATTTTTGCAGAAAGTGTGAGATAGGGGTTTCTTTCTTTCTTTTGGCACAGATATCCAGTTTTCCCAGCACCATTTGTTGAATAGACTGTTCTGTCCCAGTTGGGTGGGTTTGACAGGCTTGTCAAAAATCACTTGACTATAGATGTGTCTGTTTCTGAACCATCAATTCCATTAGTCTGTGTGTCTATCTTTATACCAATACCATGCCGGTTTTTTTTTTTTTTTTTAAGATTTATTTATTTAATTTCCCCCCCTCCCCTGGTTGTCTGTTCTTGGTGTCTATTTGCTGCGTCTTGTTTCTTTGTCCGCTTCTGTTGTCATCAGCAGCACGGGAAGTGTAGGCGGCGCCATTCCTGGGCAGGCTGCTCTTTCTTTTCACGCTGGGCGGCTTTCCTCACGGGCGCACTCCTTGCGCGTGGGGCTCCCTACGCGGGGGACACCCTTGCGTGGCACGGCACTCCTTGCACGCATCAGTGCTGCGCATGGCAAGCTCCACACGGGTCAAGGAGGCCCGGGGTTTGAACCACGGACCTCCCATATGGTAGACGGACGCCCTAACCACTGGGCCAAAGTCTGTTTCCCACCATGCCATTTTTACCACTGTAACTAGGTAATATGATTTAAAGTCTGGAAGTGAGAGTTCTCCAACTTTAATTTTCCTTTTTAAGTGTTTCTGGCTATTCAGGGCCTTTTACCCTTCCAGATAAATTTGATAATTGTATTTTCCATTTGTTTAAAAAATGCTGGTGGAATTTTTATTGGGGTTGCATTGAATCTGTATATCAATTTGGGTAGAATTGACATCCTAATGATAAGTCTTCCAATCCATGAGCATGGGGTGTTCTTCCAATTATTTAGGTCTTTCAAATTTTCTTTTAACAATGTATTATAGTTTTCTGAATACAAATTCTTTACATCCTTGGTTAAGTTTATTCCTAAATATTTGATTCCTTTAGTTGCTATTATATTAATAAATGGAATTTTTCCTGACTTTCTTCTCAGTTTGTGCATTACAATTGTATAGAAAGACCACTTATTTTTGCATATTAATAATGTACCCTGACATTCTACTAAATTATTAGCTCTAGCAGCTTTGTTGTAGATTTATTGGGACTTTCTAGATATAGGATCATATCATCTGAAAATAGTGAACATTCTATTTCTTCCTTTCCAATTTAGATGCCTTTTATTTCTTTTTCTTGCCTGATTGCTCTAGCTAGAACCTGTAGCACTCTATTGAACAACACTGGTGACAGTGGGAATCCTTGTATTGCCTCGATCTCACTGGGACAATTTTCAGTCTTTCCCCATTGAGTACAATGTTAGTTATGGGGTTTTTTTTTCTTTTTAAATTTTTTCTATTTTTCTTCTAAAAGTTTCTGTCTGCTTAATTTTTTTGTTTCTATTTTTTTCTTTTAATTTGTATTTTTTGTGGGTATTTCATATATGGCCTTTTAAAAAAAGATTTATTTATTTCTCTCCCCTTCCCTGCCTTCCCCCCTCAGTTGTCTGCTGATGTGTGTTCTTCTGTGTCTGCTTATATTCTTGTCAGTGGCACCAGGAATCTGAGTGTCTTTATTGTGTCATCTTGCTGTGCCAGCTCTCCGTGTATGCAGCACCATGCCTGGGCAGGCTGTGCTTTTTTTGCACTGGGTGGCTCTCCTTACAGGGCACACTCCTTGTGTGTGGGGCTTCCCTATGCAGGTGGCATCCCTGTGTGGCACAGCACTCCTTGCATGCATCAGCACTGCACATGGGCCAGCTCATCACACAGGTCAGGAGGCCCTGGGTTTGAACCCTGGACCTCCTATGTGGTAGGCAGATGCTCTATCCATTGAGCCAAATCCACTTCCCTCATGTTGAGAAAGTTTCCTTCAATTCCTTTATCATGTTGAGAAAGTTTCCTTCAATTCCTATCTTTTGTAGTATTTTCATCAAGAAAGTTTGCTGTATTTTGTCAAATGCCTTTCTGGCATCAATTGATAAAATCATGTGATTTTTCTTCTTTGATTTATTAATGTGGTATATTATGCTGATTGATTTTCTTGTGCTGAAACCATCCTTCCATACCTGGGCTTTTCATTTTGGGGAGTTGTTGGATGACTGTTTCAATCTCTTTACTTGTGATTGGTTTGTTGAGGTCTTTTATTTCTTCCAGAGTCAGTGTAGGCTGTTTGTGTGTTCCTAGGAATCTTTACATTTCTTCTACATTGTCTAGTTTTTTTTTGGCATAAAGTTGTTCATAGTATCCTGTTATGATCACTCTTATTTCTGTAGGGTCAGCAGTAATGTTCCCATTTTCATTTTTTATTCATTTATTTGCATCTCCTCTTTTCTTTTTCCTTAGTCAAGATAATGGCTAGTCAATTTTGTTCACCTTCTCAAAGAAACAACTTTTGGTTTTGTTAACTCTATTTTTTTTGTTGTTGTTCTCAATTTCATTTTTTTTTCTGCTTCACATGAGTTTTTTTAAAAGATTTATTTTTTTATCTATTTATCTCCCCTTCCCTAACCCCTCCCCCCCGGTTGTCTGTTCTCTGTGTCTATTTGCTGAGTCTTCTTTGTCTGCTTCTGTTGTCAGCGGCACAGGAATCTGTATTTCTTCTTGTTGTGTCATCTTGTTGTGTCAGTTCTCCGTGTGTGCAGCACCATTCCTGGGCAGGCTGCACCTTCCTTCATGCTGGGCAGCTCTCCTTACGGGATGCACTCCTTGCGTGTGGGGCTCCCCTACATGGGGACACCCCTGCATGGCACGGCACTCCTTGCGTGCATCAGCACTGCACATGGGCCAGCTCCACACGGGTCAAGGAGGCCTGGGATTTGAACCGTGGACCTCCCATGTGGTAGATGGATGCCCTAACCACTGGGCCAAGTCTGCCACCCTCACATGAGTTTTTGATGCACAGTAAGAACTTCAACTGAAATATTTCCTATATTGACTATGTTTTTAGGGCTTTACTCCAGTATGATTTCTTTGACATCACTGAGGTAAGAATTCTGACTAAAGGACATTAAAAATTCCTGGGGCTTCTCTTCAGTGTGAGTTCTCTGGTGCCCCATAAGAGCTCAGGATGAAAGAATTTCCACACTTAGGACATTCATACAGTTCCTTTCCTATATGAGTTCTCTGATATGCAACAAAGTGAGAACTCCATCTGAAGCATTTTTGGTACTGATTACACTCATAAGGCTTCTCTCCATTATGATTTCAACTTATTTTGAAATAATTTCAAACTTACAGGATAGTTGCAAAAATAATACAAACCCCATATAGAGAATTCCATCTCATCCCGCCCAAATACCCAGGTCCACCAATTTTAACATTTTGCTACCTATACTCCTCCCTCCCTCCTTCCTTCCTTTCAACATTTGAGAACAGGCTGCACACATCACATTCCTTGAATCCTTTTATGTAGATTACTTTCAAATGGATTTGTAATCACCTTAAGTACAGTTATCAAGTTTAAGAAATTTAACATTGACATAGTTTACAGTCCAGTTTTTATGTCAGAATAGTGATCATTTGAGACTTTTCTCCTGCATTCTTAGAGCCTAATATCATGTATTATATTTAATTATTACATCTTTAATTTATTTTCCTCTTACTAATTGTGGAAATATATACAAGAAAAATCTTCCCATTCCCACCCTACCCAAGCATACCATTTACTAGGAATAATCATATTCACAATATTGCAGTACATTCACCACCTCTATTACTAGAAATTTTCATTCACCCAAAACAGAGACCCTACACCTATTTTGCAGAAACTCCCCATTGCTTGTCCCCCACATGTGGTAAACTATGCTCTTTCTGTTTCTATGAGTTTGCATATTCTCTGATATTTTCTTTGTGGTTACCATGAGGCTTACGTTTAGCATCCTAAATCTATAACAATCTCATTTGATTTGGTACCAAATTAACTTCAACATCATCATACATAAACTATTTTCCTTTATTCTCCCTCACTCCACTCTTACAGTTATTGTCACAAATTACACATTTATACATTATGAGTCCAATGTCATTGATTTATCATTATTTTATGCATTTGCCACTTAGCTCCTGTAGGTAGTAAAAATTGAAGTTACAAATGAAAAATACAATAGTACTGGTATATTTACCCATATCATCTTTATGGGAGGTCTTTATTTCTTCATGTTGTGTCAGTTCTCTAGTGTCCATTCAGTTCAGCCTTATCATTTCTTGTAGGGCTGATATAGTCACAAAGATTTTGTTTATCTGAGGATGTTTTAATCCCTCCCTCATTTTTGAAAGACAATTTTATCAGCTATAGAATTCTTGGTTGGCATTTATTTGTTGTCAGCACTTTAACTATGCTTTCCCACTTGCCTCCATGGGTTCTGATGAGAAATTGGAATTTGTTCTATTGCAGACTCCCTTGTATGTGACTAGTTAGTTCTTTTTGGTGGCTTTCAGAATTCTCTATTTTTGGCATTCAACAGTTTGACAAAAGTATGATCTTTTGTAGGTCTATTTGGGTTTATCCTGCTTAGAGTTCATTGAGCATCTTGAATGTGTGTTCACGTTTCATTAAATTTGGGAAGTTTTAATCACTGGCACAGTGAGTTATGCAGACCACTGCCAGACATATTGGGGCAGCCATAAATGATCCATCCCAGTATGTGCATATGGTTACTCTGCTTCCACTGGAGCCAGGTCCAGGGATCTGGACTGGTTCCACCACAAGGGTGGCTCCATACAGAGCTGTAGCAGTCTGATATTGTTTTTGAATTCAAAAAATAGATGTTGGATAATGTTTGTAATGGTCTGAAGTTTAACTTTTACTTAATTAAATTATGATTAGGGTTTTGACAGAGTCACATCAGTAGGGCATTGAGTCTCTACCCCTTGGTGAGTGGGTGGTACACACAGATAAAAGACACGGTAAAAGACAGAGTTGGGAGTTTTGAGCTGCATCCTGGGAAATAAGCCCACAGAGGAACAGAGTAGCTGATGCCAGAGAGAACTGAGCCCCAAGGAGAGAGACAGAGCTGGTCACTTGATAGTCTACAGCTGGCCTTATGGAGAGGTGAAAAGCCTAGAGAGCCTCACTGTGCACAGGTGACCTTGTGGAGAAAACAAAGGGGCTAAACCAAAAGAGAAATGAGCCCCAGGAAGAGAGGAAGCCTGAATCCTGGCAGACATCAGAAGACATCTTGCTCCAACACATGGCAATAGCCTTTGGTGAGGGAAGTAACTTACACTTTATGGTCTAGTAATTGTAGCTTCTACCCCAAATAAATACTCTTAATAGAAACCAACCAATTTCTGATATTTTGCATCAGCACCCCTTTGGCTGACTAATACAAGAACCAATGATGGGATGGGAGAGGGCCGGCCAGGTCAACACAAGATCCCACCACTTTTTAAAAATGTATCAAAATACTTCTCTTTTTAAAACAGGTCACAACACTACACTTTTGGCCCATTCTGTCCTTATACAAGCTACAAATGCTTGCTCAGCAGTTGAGGGGCATCCCTTAAAAGTATGTTTGAAAGTGAATAAAAATCCATATAAACAAATAAAGTTTCCATAGGAACATGGATAAGTGTGACCCTATCTCCTAGTCCTCCACATCGCTGCACCTATGCCAATACTACTCTTACAAAGGTATTTCAAAACTAGTGTTAGGACCCAAAGCTGGGCCTTTGCAGGTAACTAGAGATATAGAGGAAAAAAACTTTATAAGAGTTAGGCAGGAAAGCAGACTTGGCCCAGTAGTTAGGGCATCTGTCTACCACATGGGAGGTCCGTGGTTCAAACCCTGGGCCTCCTTGACCCATGTGGAGCTGGCCCATGGGCAGTGCTGATGCGCACAAGGAGTGCCCTGCCATGCAGGGGTGTCCCCCATGTAGGGGAGCCCCACGTGCACTGAGTGCACCCCATAAGGAGAACACCCAGTGCAAAAGAAAGTGCAGCCTGCCTAAGAATGGTGTCACCCACATGGAGAGCTGACACAACAAGATGACGCAACCAAAAGAAACAGATTCCCATGCCGCTGACAACAACAGAAGCGGACAAAGAAGAAGACACAGCAAATAGACACAAAGAACAGACAACTGGGGTGGGGAGCGGGGGAGGGGGGAAGGGGAGAGAAATAAATAAATAAATCTTAAAAAAAAAAGAGTTAGGCAGAACTTACATTTTTTACATCCGCAGAAGTAGGAGCCAAGGTTAGTCTAAAGTGACTCAGACCCAACTCCCTGTGCTGTGGTTTTACTCTTGCTTAAATACCTAGGTTACTACTTAGCATTTGTTTTGACTGTGCATGGGCTTTTATGCATATGGATGAATATACATAGCTAATTATACAGTTGTATGATTAGTATTTTCAGGAAATCTCCTGAAAATGCTATTTTCAGGAAATCATGTTTGCACATACATTGCATGATCAAGAAAGGGGCAGATAACTCCACCCCTGGGTGGGAATTTTACCTGTTAATTAAGCATGTTGAAGTGAGGACAGCAGGGGCTTACTCTGCACAGGTCTGGCCAATTGGTTGAAGCTGGTTCTCATACTTCATTGCTTCAACAGGATGTTCTTGACCACAAGAAATGGAATTTGGCACTAAGAGAGGGTTGCGTCTCATTACATTTTAATTTACATATTTCTTTCCTTTGCATCATAGCAACAGGGAGAGAACCAAGTTACTTTCAGATATTTGGTATCCTATGTCCATCAATTCCCTCCTTCTAGTTTTGGCAATATTCTTATCCAGGGGAAAGGGACAAAGCTCAGATCTTCTGTAACTACTGCCTGCTGACTTGATGGATATTGATCTTTAGGAAACTATAGTAAGAGGGTGGTCTGAGGAGGAAAGGTCAGTCTGTTAGAGTTTGCAATTGCTATTGGATAAAACATTGCATACATGATATGAGTATGGGGGGGGGTTGTTTTTACAAAAGTTTGTTGAATTTTAAGTAGGCTCTCCCGGCCACTGCTTTCAAGATACAGATTAAATGAAGTGTTCCACAGTACAGCTGGTCCAGGCATTACTTGACATTGACTGTGCAAATTTATACCATACCAACACTTGGTTCTATTGTAGAGGTTTTCAATGATTTGCAAAATAGGGGCAGGTTCTGTAGAAGAAAGAAGAAATTAGAATCTGGTGGTGTTTTTTCTTCCTGAACAGGAACTACAGGTTCTTAACTGGTTCCATCTCATATTTTGCTTCATGCTCAGGTATGGTCTCTGGCTCAGTACTTCCTTTGTCTGCTGGATCTGAAAAGTAATAAGGTTTTGTTCTGGTATGATGGACCCAGGGCTTGATTCCCTGTAACTTAAGAATAAGAAGTTAACAGTACCATGTAAGGTCTCTCCCATTTAGGTTTACACTGATCTTCAGGGTGTTTTTTTTCCAGCTTTAAAAAGAACTTGATCCCTGACTGGGAAGGGGTGCAGAGGCTGGTCATTTGGGTATTTCAGGCACATATTTGCGTATGCAGGTGGTGAGGAGCTCTCCTAACTGCAAGGCCCACTTGTGGAGGGCTCCCTCTAAGATTATTGGAGAATTGGGTTTTCCCTCGGATTGCTTAGAAAGGGCCTTCTGTACATAAGCTCAAAACAATTTAACTCAAGTCATTTTCTAGGGACCACTCTGGCTCAAAGGAGAGGTTAAGTGTTTCTGTCCATTTTAGCTGTGTTTCTTGATAAATTTTACTTAAGGTTTTCTTTATAGTTCATCCTTTCCACCTTCCCTGTTGACTCAGGTCTCCAGGCTGCATGCAATTTCCACTCAGTTCTGAGACATTGGTTGACACCTTGTACCACAGCTAAAATAAAAGCAGGTTCATTATCTGACTGAATTGTTTGGGGTAATTCAAACCTTGGGATAATTTCCTGGAGGGGAAACTTAGTTACTGTGGGATGCTGTTCTGTGTGGCAGGGAAAATTTTTCACCCACTCTGAAAAGGTGTGTACAAATACAAAATGATATTTAAAATTTCCTGTGGTCCATTGTTTCTGTCTTGTTTCTAGTGTCTGCAATTCACCCCTAGATAGGGATGACAGTTTTCTGTGACTGGACATTATTGGGTTAAGCTGTCTACTTGCAACAGGGCATGGTATGTTGTACACAGTTGCTTTCCTAAGAGGCTATATTATAATTTGGTCCCCTTCTATAACTTGGACTAAAACCCAAGGGGCATTTGTTTAGAATGTTGCCTTTGCCACAAACCCCATCCAAAACTAATAATGGTGATGACTACATCCAATTTACAGGTTAAATAGTGTCCACTCCCCTTTACTGCTTGGGTCTTTGTATTTCTTTCTTTACTTTTTAAAAAACAGCTTGCTGGGGTTCCTCCATTCCCACGCACAACCTACACCTACACCTACAATGGTTTGTTTTTTTTCCCATCTTTTTATTTTATTTTTTAAATCTTTTTTTTTAAAGATACATTGATCACACAAAATGTTACATTAAAAAATATGAGGTTCCAGGGAGGCAGATTTGGCCCATGGATAGGGCATCTGCCTACCACATGGGAGGTCCAACATTCAAACCCAGGGCCTCCTGACCCATGTGATGAGCTGGCCCATGTGTAGTGCTGATGCATGCAAGGAGTGCTGTGCCATGCAGGGTTGTCCCCCCCATAGGGGAGCTCCATGTGCAAGGAGTATACCCTGGAAGGAGAGCCGCCCAGCATGAAAAAAGTGCGGCCTGCCCTGGAATGGCACTGCACACACAGAGAGCTGATGGAGCAAGATGATGCAACAAAAAAAGACATAGATTTCAGGCGCCACTGACAAGAACACAAGTGGACACAGAACACACAGCAAATGGACACAGAGAGCAGACAACTGGGGGGAGGTGGGGAAGGTGAGAGAAATAAATAAGAAATAAATCTTTAAACAAAAAAATGAGGTTCCCATGTACCCCACTGTCCACACCCCCCACTCCTCCCACATCAATTTCTTTCATTAGTGTAGTTCATTCATTGCATTTGATGAGGTTTTAATATTTGAGGTAAATGAGGGTGAAGGGTTTCCAGTACCCCCAACAATCCCAAAGAGGCTATTGTTTTTGGAGTTTCAGGACATACAATTAAAATACAAAAAGCTATTTTAGTAAATAAAAAACTCTGCTTCATATACTCATATAAGCATTTATTTAATTTTTGGCCATTTGACTATTTTTTAAAATTTTTATTTGATAATTTAATATTACCATCTGGAGGTATGAAAATATATGCTGAACAAACAGACAAACACAACAGAGTTAAGATACAACAACAGAAACAAAGTTTATTAATTTGACACATAATTTTTACTCCTTTGGTATGGTTGTTTCCAAGCTTTCCATCACTTCACATCTTTGATTTTTACTGCTTTTAAGATTTTTGACTGGGGCTAAAGGGGACTCACATAGTATTAACCCACAAATTTTTAGTTTCTTTATCTTTCTCTTTCCACAACTGAAAGAAGATTTGAACATGAGACTTTTCACCCATTTTCTTTTTCCACTTACAAAACAAGTTGTAATATGGTGTTAAAATTTAAAAATCCTTTTTTTTTGGCTAGGCCTGTTATTTAATCTGTATCTAGGCCAAGCTTTATTACTAAACAAAATAATCAATTTACATTTCTGTAACCCAGATCCCCCAAATTTAGATCAAATTTTTTAGGATGCTTCCTAGTGGTTAGCACTCAGCAAAACAGAGAGAGAGAACAAAGAAAATAAATGCAGAAAAGCCAGTGGGCTTTCCCTATAAGGGAGCGAGGGAGTAGGACTCAAACCCATGAAACCCTCCCACGACTACCAAACTTTCACTATCTTAGCAAAGGTAAACCTGATGCTAACTCGTGGCCAGCCAGAGAGGGGAAAAAACAGAAATAGCAAAGGGACGAACTCACCTGCCAGGGGAAGGGGACGATCTGGTCCTCTGTCCTAACCTCATGAGCCTTGGGTCCTTTGGCAGCTGGAAAAGGACTCCGCCCTGGGTAACCTGAGTCCTTGGGAAAATCCTGAGCAGCCGCTGGAGTCATG
Source organism: Dasypus novemcinctus (assembly GCF_030445035.2). Taxonomy (NCBI): domain Eukaryota; kingdom Metazoa; phylum Chordata; class Mammalia; order Cingulata; family Dasypodidae; genus Dasypus; species Dasypus novemcinctus. Next base: position 87,387,769 of record NC_080690.1, on the reverse strand, counting down.
GATGCCCCAGTGCAGACAACCCCTTCTGCAGTTCACCTTGGAAGCATTCTCTGGTTACCATTTTTATTTATTTATTTTAGTCCCAGCAGAGTCCAATTTGTTAGTCCCCAAACTGGGCCTTTGGAGATAACCAGAGATATAGAGAAAAAAACTTCAAACACATGTGTTGTGTTAAATTTTATGGAATGGAGATGGAGAGAAGAGTCAGCAGTCAGGATAATTGGTAGTAAGGAGGACTGAAGCTCTCTCAGGCATTCAGCAAAACAGAGCGTCAGCTCCGTGCTTTTATTTCATAGGAGTACAATGGTGTTTATATATGAAGTTATTTTTAGAATTTTATGAAAAAAGCAGATGTCTTTAATTCTGCCTCCAAGAACACACTCTCTTTTAATTAACCAGATGAACATCCTTATAAACAAAAACAGTCACTTCAGCCAAGAATGTAGCTCATGGAATTGTTTGCATTTCCTGTCCTGTTTCGACCTGCATGCAGGTACGTAACAGGGAACATGAACTCTTGACTTCATCATGACTTCCTTTGCTCGCTACATTTCCCCCTTTTTGTTTTAATCCATTTTGTGAAGGAATACAGAAAAGATCTGCATTTTGTGAATTTAATCATTGCTTATTTTTGTATCTTCAGTAGACTATAGATAAAAAACAGACAAAGGATTATAAACCAAGATCCTATAGAAGATCCAATAAATCCCTTAAAGTAATTTACAGGATTTAAAGTATTCAATTCTTTCATGACAGAATCAATTATCTCATTTTACATTATTGGTTGTAAATGATTAGCAAAAGTATTATGAATTTGACTTTGTAAATTTATAATATAATTAGTAAGATTTTCATGGTTTAATAGATGTTTTTTTACACGATCCCATGGAAATTCAGATTCATTATAAGGTACAGGAACAGAACATCACAAAAGAGAATCACTAAAGAAACAAAACATTTGAACAGTATATTAGAGGAGCTGGATCTAATAGACATATATAGATCATTACACCCAAACACAGCAGGATATACATTTTTCTCAAGCGCACATGGATCATTCCCTAAGATAGACCATATGCTCGGCCACAAAGAAAAGCTTAATGAATTCAGAAAGACTGAAATCATACAAAATAATATCTCTGACCACAGTGGAGTCAAGCTGGAAATTTGCAAGGGACAGAGGCCCAGGTTTCACACCAAGATGTGGAAATTAAACAGCACAATATTAGAAAAACAGTGGGTCAAAGAGGAAATCTCAAAAGAAATCAATAACTACCTTGAAACAAATGATAATGATAACACAACATACCAAAATTTATGGGATGCAGCAAAAGCAGTACTGAGAGGGAAATTGATAGCCATAAATTCATATATCAAAAAAGAAGAAAGAGCAAAAATTGAAGAACTAACTGCACATTTGAAGGAATTAGAAAAACAACAACAAAGTAACCCAACAGGAAGAAGAAAGAAGGAAATAACAAAGATAAGAGCAGAACTAAATGAAATAGAAAATAAGAAAGCACTTGAAAAGATAAACAAGACCAAGACCTGGTTTTTTGAGAAGATCAACAAAATTGACAAACCTTTAGCAAGACTAACAAAGAAAAAAAGAGAGAAGATCAAATACACAAAATAAGAAATGAGAAAGGAGATATCACCACTGACCCCACAGAAATAAAGACTATCATAAGAGGATACTTTGAAAAATTATATTCCAACAAAAATGACAATTTAGAGGAAATGGACAAATTCCTAGAAACACATAAGCAACCCATATTGACGAAAGAAGAAATTGATGATCTTAACAAACCAATCACAAGCAGAGAGATAGAATCAGTCATTAAAAATCTCCCAACTAAGAAGAGCCCAGGGCCAGACAGCTTCACAGGTGAATTCTACAAAACATTCCAGAAAGAACTAACACCAATCCTGCTGAAACTATTCCAAAAAATTGAAACAGAAGGAACATTGCTGAACTCCTTCTTTGACGCCAACATTACCCTAGTACCAAAGCCAAACAAAGACACCACAAGAAAGGAAAATTACAGACCAATTTCTCTAATGAACCTAGACGCAAAAATACTTAACAAAATACTTGCTAATAGTATCCAACAACACATTAAATGAATTATACACCATGACCAAGTGGGATTTATTCCAGGTATGCAAGGATGGTTCAACATAAGAAAATCAATTAACGTAATACACCATATAAACAGATTGAAGGAAAAAAATGACATGATTATATCTATAGATGCAGAAAAGCATTTGACAAAATACAGCACCTTTTCTTGATAAAAACACTCCAAAAGATCGGAATACAAGGAAATTTTTTGAACATGATAAAAAGTATATGCGAAAAACCTAAAGCCAACATTGTTTACAATGGAGAAATCCTAAAATCCTTCCCTCTAAACTCAGGAACAAGACAAGGATGCCCATTGTCTCTGCTCCTATTTAACATTGTCTTAGAAGTACTTGCTCGAGCACTGAGGCAAGAACCAGATATAAAAGGCATTCAAATCGGAAAGGAAGAAGCCAAAATTTCACTATTTGTGGATGACATGATCCTATACATAGAAAACCCTGAGAGATCTACAACAAAGTTTCTAGAACTCATAAATGAGTTTAGTAAAGTTGCAGGTTATAATATCAATGCACAAAAATCAGTAGCATTTCTGTACACCAATAATGAGCAAGATCAGGAGGAAATCAAGAAACAAATACCATTCACAATAGTAAATAAAAAAATCAAATACTTAGGAATAAATTTAACTAAAGAGGTAAAAAACTGGGAAACGGACTTTGGCCCAGTGGTTAGGGCGTCCGTCTACCATATGGGAGGTCCGCGGTTCAAACCCCGGGCCTCCTTGACCCGTGTGGAGCTGGCCCATGCGCAGCGCTGATGCGCGCAAGGAGTGCCATGCCACTCAAGGGTGTCCCCCACGTGGGGGAGCCCCACGCGCAAGGAGTGCGCCCGTGAGGAAAGCCACCCAGCGTGAAAAGAAAGAGCAGCCTGCCCAGGAATGGTGCCGCCCACACTTCCCGTGCCGCTGACGACAACAGAAGCGGACAAAGAAACAAGACGCAGCAAACAGACACCAAGAACAGACAACCAGGGGAGGGGGGGAAATTAAATAAATAAATAAATCTTAAAAGAAAAAAAAAGAGGTAAAAAACTTATACACCAAGAACTATACAAGACTGTTCAAGGAAATCAAAGAAGACCTAAATAAATGGAAGAATATTCCTTGTTCATGGATAGGAAGACTGAATATTATTAAGATGTCTATCCTACCAAAACTGATCTACACATTCAATGCAATCCCAATAAAAATCAACACAGCCTTCTTTAAGGAACTAGAAAAACTAACTATGAAATTTATTTGGAAAGGAAAGAGACCCTGAATAGCCAAAGACATACTGAAAAAGAAAAACAAAATTGGAGGAATCACACTACCTGACTTCAAAACATACTACAAAGCTTCAGTAGTGAAAATAGCATGGTATTGGCATAAGGAGAGACACACAAACCAATGGAATCGAATTGAAAGCTCAGATATAGACCTCACATATATAGCCATATCATATTTGATAAAGCCATCAAACCCTCTCAACTGGGAGAGAATGGCCTATTCAACAAATGGTGCCTGGAGAACTGGATAGCCATATGTAGAAGAATGAAAGAGGATTACCATCTCACACCTTATAAAAAGATCAACTCAAGATGGATCAAAGACCTAAATATAAGAGCCAAGACCATAAAAACCTTGGAAAGCCGTGTAGGGAAACATCTACAGGACCTTGTAATAGGAAATGGATTCATGAACATCACACCAAAAGCACGAGCAGCAAAAGAACTAATAGATAAATGGGACTTCCTCAAAATTAAATCCTTCTGCACCTCAAAGGAGTTTGTCAAGAAAGTAAAAAGGGAGCCAACACAGTGGGAGAAAATATTTGGCAACCATATATCTGATAAGAAACTTATAACTTGCATATATAAAGAACTCCTATATCTTGAAAATAAAAAGATAAACAACCCATTTAAAAAATGGGAAAAAGATTTAAACAGACACTTCTCCAAAGAAGAAAAACAAATGGCTAAAAAGCACATGAAAAAATGCTCCAAATCTCTAGCTATCAGGGAAATGCAAATCAAAACTACAATGAGATACCATCTTACTCCCATAAGATTGGCAGCTATGCAAAAAACAGAAGAATACAAATGCTGGAGAGGATGTGAAGAAAGGGGAACACTCATCCACTGCTGGTGGGAATGCAGAAGGATCCAACCATTCTGGAGGACAGTTTGGCGATTTCTCAAAAAACTAACCATAGATTTGCCATATGACCCAGCAGTACCACTGCTGGGTATATGCCCAGCAGAACTGAAAACAAGGACACAAACCGATATATGTACACCAATGTTCATAGCAGCATTGTTCACTATCGCCAAAAGTTGGAATCAACCCAAATGCCCATCAACAGATGAGTGGATCAATAAAATGTGGTATATACACACAATGGAATACTACTTGGCTGTAAGAAAAAATACACTACAAACACACGTGATAACATGGATGAATCTTGAGAACCTTATGTTGAGTGAAGCAACCCAGGCATTGAAGGACAAATACTACATGACCTCAATGATATGAAATAAGCAAGCTGCCTCAGAGAGCTAGAGACTGAACAATAGGCTTACAGGAAATCGGGGGGTGGAGGAAGGATGTGAGCCGACGTCTGCAGGGATGAAATTTATGATGAGCTGGTGGTAAGTATGAACACAAAGAAGAAATAAAATGGGGGTAAGGGGTTGCCTTTGGATGGGGCTTTGCGGGTTTGAGGGGGGCTGGGGATGGGCGGATGGGTAATATTGCCCAAAAAGTGGGGGGAGGGAAGGGTAGCATACGAACATAGGAGAGTGTTGGGTGTTGGTCGAGAGTAAAATGCTGAGAAAATCATATCAAAATATAATTAAGAGGGTTACCTGTTTAGGATGCTCGGAGGGGATGGTCGGATGCGGGACAGGCTCCTGGGGAATGTCCGAATGCTCATTTTGCCAGAGTGGGTGGTACCATTGGGTAGAGACCCAAGTAATGAGAGTGGGGGTGGACCCACATCCTGGGGAAGACTAATGCCATCAGATAGAGGGAACTGTATCTCTCGAGAGAAAGGGTGGCTCCCAGGGCATTGGGGTAATTGAGCACGTTAGGCCCTGAACAATGTTGCAAGTGTCTCTGGACGGGGCTCCTCGGGAAACGGAGGCTGGCTGTCACTGTGGGCACCAAGGGGATGGGAAAATGGATGTTAAATGTGTGGAACCAACTCATAGTGGCAACAATTAAAAACTATAGCTGGGGGTGGTACTGAGTTTCTGGGCGGAGGTGCTCTGTCGTGGTCCCTAGGGGAACAGTGGCAATCCCCCAGGTGCAACAGTAAGGACCAGGAAGGAATGAGGGTCCAACAGGGAGAGCATGATACCAATGACTATGCTTGTGAGCCTATATGCCTGAAATAAGAACAAGGCCTAGAGCAGCACTGTGCCTGGGAATTTCCTCCTGACAGCCTCCATGTTACTCAAATGTGGCCAGTCTCGAAGCCAAACTCAGCATGTAGATGCAGTGCATTCCCCCCAGCGTGGGATATGACACCCGGGGATGAGCCTCCCTGGCACTGAGGGATCACTACCAAATACCAGCTGAAGATGGAACTAGAAAATGACCTTGAGTTAAAGGTTCAATGCGGATCAGCAGAATATCCCTGTCTACATATAATAACAAGACTTTAAAATGCTGTTTGACCTAATGTAAGGGGGAAATGGAAAGTAGAAATGAGTTTATATGGCTACGAGTCTCTAAAAAAGAGTCTGGAGGCTGTCAGAAGGATTGCCCCTGTGCACAGCTTAGCAGAGTCTGGGAGACAGATGGAGTGGATGCAATCCCCAGGTGTTGGTTCCTTTGAGGGCTAGAGACCCACGGGTTCTATGGTCATGGCAGACGGGGTTCACTGCCATGTCAGATGGCCCTTCTTTGGCGCTGGTGTTTCTGTATGATGGAACTGGACTCAGATGGGATCTCTTTTCATAAGACTTTCATCCTACTTTACTGGAATTGTAGTTGGTGTTGGGATTTAAGATATATTTAGGGGACTTGAATCTCTGGACTGACAATATGATAGCCAGGCCCTGAGCATCAACAGACTCCAGCTCCTACAATCTGATTTATTGGACTCACCTCACTCAGCTAAGATGGAGTTGAAGAAGGACAACCACCACACCATGGAGCCTAGAGTGCCTACAACTGAAAGCAGGAGGATTGCATCCAGTAATCATGTGGAATCTGAGCCTCCTCTTGACATAGAGGTGCAACGGACACAACCAATCCAAGGCCCACAGAGAAAAGGTGGCATTGGAATGGGAAAAGTGGACATGGTGGCTGATGGATATGGGGAATGGCAGGAAGAGATGAGATGTGGAGGCGCCTTTGGGACTTGGAGTTGCCCTGGATGGTGCTTCAGGGGCAATCACTGGACATTGTAAATCCTCACAGGGCCCACTGGATGGAATGGGGGAGAGTATGGGCCATGATGTGGACCATTGACCATGAGGTGCAGAGATGCCCAGAGATGTACTTACCAAATGCAATGGATGTGTCATGATGAAGGGAGTGAGTGTTGCTGGGGGGGTAGTGGTGGGATGGGGGTGGTGGGGTTGAATGGGACCTCATATAATTTTTTTTAATGTAATATTTTTACAAAATCAATAAAAAAAAAAAATTAGAGGAGTACCTGCTTCCCATGGGAGGGCCTGGGTTAGTTTCCCGGTGCCTCCTAAAAACAAAACAAACAAAGAAAGGAAGAAAAAACCAACTCAGGGCAGCAGATGTGGCTCATTTGCGGAGTGTCTTCTTCCCACATGGGAGGTCCCAGGTTTCATTCCTGGTGCCTCCTAAAAAAACCCAGATCTGGCAAGCAGATATGGCTGAGTAGTTAAGAGCCGGCTCCCCACATATCAGGACCCAGTTTCAATCCCCAGCTGGGGTACATTAAAAAAAAAAGAAAAAAAGGCTGGATTAACTTTAAGAACCCCTCTATCTGGTGTCCATAGAACTTCAAACCACCACAACAGCTATCTAAGATTATAACGTCTTGGTGATAATGATTACACTTTCCACTTTAAAATGCTAAGTACAAAAATAGAGACTGCTGCTCCCCAGAGTCAAACTCCTGTGATAGCAGCTGAAGGAGCAGAGCTTGAGCCCCTCTAGACCCAAGGTGGGCGTGGGGTTGGAGGGGGCTGCTCTGGGGCTGCCCTGCTCTGCTCCCGGGATGGCCCTGTTTCTGGAGACACCAGAGGTGCGAGGCAGAGGCCGTGAGGTCCAGCTCACTTTCCTTGTGCAGGATCTCAACGTTGACCTGAACCTACACTATTGGCCTCTGGTAGCTTCCTCAGCCCTCAGAAACTTCTGGAAGATGATATCCCACCTCATTGTGCTGCTCCTCAAGTGGAAGCCTCCTGGACTGACAGAATGAGCCGCTCCCGCCTCGAAGGCCACCAGGGTCTGCTATCATCCACTCCCAGCCCGGAGGTGCTGGACCTGCACTCCAAGAGGCCTCCCATCTCCCTATGGGCAGGGCCCCCAAAGAGGGACTCAATATGGGAGAGCAGAAGTGTCCCCAGGAGGTGCAGATCCAGGAAGGTGGTGAAATAGGTCTCATCATTCCAAATAGCATCCTTTCCCATTATTTAAAAAGCTTAAAAAAAAAAAAAAAAAAAGACACAAAGAAAACTACAAGTGCTGGAGAGGATGTAGAAAAGGAGGAACACTCCTTCACTGTTGGTGGGAGTGTAAAATGGTGCAGCCTCTGTGGAAGGCGATTTGGTGGTTCCTCAGGAAATAAAATAGAAAACCATCATAAAATCTGACAATCCCACTACTAGGAATATATTCAGAAGAACTGAAAGCAAGGGCAAGAACAGATATTTGCACATCCATGTTCATAGCAGCATTATTCACAATTGCTAAAAGGTGGAAACAACTTAAGTGTCCATCAACTGAAGAATGGTTAAACAAAATGGGGTATATACTTACGATAGAATACTATTCAGCTATAAGAAGAAGTGAATTGGAGAAACACATGACGACGTGGAGGAGTTTTGAGAACATTATGTTGAGTGAAAAAAGCCAGTTTCAAAAGGAGGAATATTGTATGGTTTCACTGATATGGACTAAATACGATGAGTAGACTTATGGAGTTGGACTATGGAAAGTAGGTTTGTGGGAGATAGAATGTGGGTTGAGAAGGATGAGCTGATCTGGATGTAGGATGAATGTTTAGTAAGGTCAGTTGTAAATATCTGGTAATGGATGGAATTGATGGTAGCCCGTTATACTGAGTGTAACAAACACTGTTGACTTATGCATGTGACTGTGGCTGAAATGGGTCATCTAGGGAAGTTTAGTGTTAGTTGGAGCACAGCTGGAGGATATTATAGGGAATGTATATCTGTGATTTTAGCAGATGAGGAGTGTGATGAATAATAAATACAGGGAGAAGCTGGTGGCAGCTTCAGGGACAGCATCACTTGTGAGATTCTTCAACCAATCATTACATCACCTGGCAAACCTGTTTCTCTGTCTTCATACGATGAAAATGAGGGATCTAAACTCATCTGCAAAGCTAGAAAGTCGCCATTTGTACCCATTGGGATGACAGGTTTTGTAGCACTGGTTGCATATGGATTATACAAACTGAAGAGCAAGGAAAACACTAAAATGTCCATTCACCTGCTCCACATGCTCGTGGCAGCCCAAGGCCTTGTTGGGGGGGAAGCAGTGACTCTTGGTATGGACTATTCCATGTAATGGGAATACTGGGAATAGCCTAACCTCTCAATGAAGTAATGCTGGCTTGGTCTTGATGATAAGTGCTTTAGACACCTCAAATTGAGGTGAAACGTATATACTGAAAATAAATCATTGATGTAATTTCAGACAATAAAAAAAAAAAAGGTACAGGAGTAACACAAAATGTAGTGTGATTCCAGTCACACTTCAATGACAAAGTTCTTTTAACACTTAACAATTGATCACCTAACAAAGAAACTGCTTGAGTAACATCAGCAATTTCAGCTTGCATTTCAGCATCTATTTGTCGTTGAGTATTCCATGATTTTTCGGAATTTGCTTGCCAAATCTGTACAAAATCAGCAATTTGAATACTATTTTGTAATGCCAAGCTAGCAGTAACTGCTGTGGCAGTAATTGCGATAAGCCCAATTATTAAAGCAGTTATTAAGCCTAAAGCTCTTCTAGTACAATATAATAATTGTTGCGCTATATTTTCTAAGAAATATGTTGCTTGACTATCCTGCCAATGTCGAGTCATTGTTATAGGCATCCACAAACCAGTATGCTGACGAAGAAGAAAAATGCTTTCATTTGATTGATTAAAATTCATAGATGAATTAAGACAAGTATATAAAGAACAATTTTGACAATAAAGTTCTCCATTAGTTTCATTCCAATTAACATTTCCTTTTAAAAATAAATATGGTAATGGAACACATATTCGTGTATGATGACTAATATTCTTAAAAAAGGTGAGCGTAAAATTCCCTGATTTATAATGTATTTGCCCAACCCATGAACTAATAGAATAAAAGGCACTGGCAATTTTTCATACATGTGGATGGGCATGATAATTTTCTAAAAAAGGAGAAGGGACCCCAAACCTTCCACCATGCCAAACAATAGAATGGTTAGAACTGGTGTATATATATACGTGATGAAAATCAGTATCATTTCGATGCCATCTCAAATCAGCTCCCAGGCCTTGTGATCGAGCAGAACCAAAAGGGCTCCAATTAATAACTTTTCCATAGGAAGAATTAATCAAAACTTGACTTTCAGCTCCTCGACATTGAGTCCAATGAACCCAGTCAGTAAGCTGAGAGACCACTGGGAGATGACATGGTGGCAAATCAGGCCTAGGTGAATTCGTTCTTTCAGAAAAATTAAAAGCATAAGAAGCTAGTAAATATAAATGACGAACAGCTTCCTTTTTTGTCGAATTTCTCTGAATTGACAACCATGCCTGCATTTTATACTTTAAACAATAAGACGGCTGTCCTAAACAAATCAGAAGGCCCGCAACTCCAGTGGTATAATTTGGCAATTTAGTCCCTTCTTCATGTGGAAATAAAGGGCCACGACTATCTTAGGGTCCCGGCATCCAAAAAGTTTCATTAGTATATATAGGAACAGCAGGGTCAGTCCATGACACTCCTTTCATTAATGGTGGATTAGAAATATAAGCCCAATAGCTATAATTAGAAGTCTGACATGAACCAACCTGAAAAGACACAAGAGATAACATAGCTAAGAGAGTTGTAGGGCTTTTGACAGTGTTTGTTTCTTCAATCAGTTTTTCAGCATTGTGGGTGAGCTTTTTCAATTGTCCCCATGTCGGAGGTTGAGTTCTTTGTGTTCGAGGCAGCGGCACTCTAAAATAAGTCTTTCCATCTCCAGCCGCATCATCTTAAACTGCTGTTGAACTTCCTCCATTTCTCTTTTGGCTGCCATCTGACTTTAATCTCTTGTCAGGTACCCAAATTTTCTCTTGACCTGTAGAAATATAAGCATAATCCCGTCCCCATCGTAATACTGCAACAGGTATCCATTGATTAGTAATGACATCTAAACAGAAAGCAGGTTGGGACAAATCCTCCATAAACCTCTTGATCCACTGGTTTTCTGCTGCTGTAGATCCATCTTTTCCTATATCTAAAAAATTTATTTTAAAAAGAACAACAGCAATCTTTCTTCGAGGAGAATCCATATATTTTCCCCCTTTTTGTTTAAACAAAGCTTCTTTCAAAGAGCGATGACGATGTTCAATAATTGCTTGCCCTGTGCTACTATAAGAAATGCCAGTAATATGTTGTATAGAATAATCTCGAAAAAATGCACAGCGTTTTACAGAAACATAAGCAGGAGCATTATCAGTTTTTATTATGGAAGGAATTCCTAGAACAGCAAAAGCTTCTAATAAATGTAATATAACTGCATCAGCACATTCAGAATTCAAAGGAGTGGACTATGAAAATCTGGAAAATGTATGGACAGAATGATGCACAAACTTTTGTTTACCAAAAGAAGGAATTATAGTAACATCCATTTGCCATATGCATAAAGGTTTTTCACCCTTGGGATTAACTCCAGGAGATAATGAAGGCTTATCTATAATAGTACAGGTAGGGCAAGAACAAACTATAGCTTTCGCTTGAGCCCAAGTAATATGATGCTTGCATTTAAGTGAAATACTATTATTATGAAAAAGAGCATGTTCATGCTCTGCAGATATACAGAACCTATTAATGAATCAATTAAATGGTTACCTGTACTAACAGGACCTGGAAGATTAGTATGAGCACGAATATGAGTTACTTAGACAGGATCAGAACGTGCACGAATTAACATTTGTAAAGATAAAAACGAATTATGAAGTTCTGTAGAATCTGTTGGAATAAAAACTGTTTCAATATTATGGACAGTAAATGCAGCATATTGAGAGTCAGTAACTACATTGAAAGGAATATTATAATAATCTTGTAATAAAAGAATTATAGCATAAAGTTCTGCTTTCTGTACAGAAGTATAAGGACTCTGAATAACTATTTATTTATTTTTAAAGATTTATTTTATTTATTTACTTCTCTCCCTTACCCCCCATTGTCTGTTCTCTGTGTCTATTTGCTGCGTCTTCTTTGTCAACTTCTGTTATTGTCAGCAGCATGGAAATCTGTGTTTCTTTTTGATGTGTCATCTCTCCGTGTGGGCGGCACCATTCCTGGGCAGGCTGCACTTTCTTTGGCGCTGGGTGGCTCTCCTTACCGGGCGCACTCCTTGCGCGTGGGGCTCCCCTACGCGGGGGACAACCCTGTGTGGCAGGGCACTCCTTGTGCGCATTAGCACTTCGCATGGGCCAGCTCCACACGGGTCAAGGAGGCCCAGGGTTTGAATCGCGGACCTCCCATGTGGTAGATGGCCACCCTAACCACTGGGCCAAGTCTGCCGCCTGAATAACTTTAGAAGTAACTGTATCAGCATATCCCACAATTCCTAATTTATTGGCATCTGTAAAAAAGGTGTGAGCATTAGCGATAGGTTTAGTTACTACCACAGATGATAATATCCAATTGGTCAACTTTAAAAATTGTATTAATTGAATTTTTGGATAAGTATTATGAATATTGCCTAAAAAATGAGTTAAAGCAAGTTGCCAATTTTCATCTAAAGCAAATAACTGTTGAATTTGTTGATTAGATAATGGTACTATAGTAGCAGAAGGATCTAATCCAGTTAATTGACAAAGTTGAAGATGTCCTTTTATAATAATGTTACAAATTTTTTCTATATAAGTATGCATCGATTTTAAACTTTTATTAGGTAAGAACAACCATTCAATAATATGATTATCTTGCATTAATATTCCGGTAGGAGAATGTACAGTATGTATCACTATTAATTGTAAATTTTCTAAAGAAGTAATACAATGCAGTTGCACTTTTTGTACATGTTTTTCAATAAGCTTAAGTTCTTGTTCAGCCTCAGATGTTAAAGTACGAGGGCTATCTAAGGAAGGGTCTCCTTCTAAAGTCTTAAATAAACGAGTAAGAGAATATGTAGGAAGACCCAAGGAAGGACGTATCCAATTAATATCTCCCAATAATTTTTGAAAATCATTTAATGTTTTTAACAAATCTCTGCATATTTTTATTTTCTGTGGAATCACTGTTTCTTCAGTTATTCTTTGACCTAAATACAAAACTGGCATTTGCCATTGTATTTTTTCTTCTGAAATTTTCAAACCAAATTGTTCTAAAACTTGTTTTGCATAAGGAAAAATAGAATCTTTATTATAGTTGCTGGTATGGCAAAAAGAATTTCTTCCATATAATGTATTACTCTGATATTTGGAAATTTAGAGTGTATCATTTGCAATGGTTGATGAACAAAAGATTGACACATGGTAGGACTATTTAACATACCTTGAGGAAGAACTGTCCATTGATACCGAGCGGCAGGTTGTTCATTATTAAGGGCCAGAATGGTAAAAGCAAATTTTTTACTATCTTCAGGATGCAAAGGAATAGTAAAAAATGCATCCTTTAAATCTATAACCATTATTTGCCAGGCTAAAGGAATCAATGATAAATTAGGAAGGCCAGGTTGTAAAGGTCCCATTGGCTGAATACACTTATTAACAGCTCTTAAATCAGTCAACATATGCCATTTTCCAGATTTCTTTTTGATAACAAAAATGGGGGAATTCCATGGACTAGAACTTTCAATTATATGTTTTTTATTTAATTGTTCATTGATTAATGCATGAAGCACTATTAATTTTTCCTGGGTAAGGGCCACTGTTCAATTCATACAGGCTGTTCAGTAGTCCAAGTAAGTTTTAGAGCGTAGAGCTTTTCAACAGCAGCCCCTAATGAAAAGGATGGTTATCATCTTTTTCAGCAATAACAGACGTGCATCTCTCTTGATTAAATAATTGTACTTTCATACCTTCATTGATAGAAGGAATACAAAGAGAAGCTCCCCACTGTACTAAAAGATCTCTTCCCCAAAGAGTAGCAGCAATATCAGCAACATAAGGTTGCAAAGTAGCTTTCTGACCACCGGGCCTCAACATTTTAAAATTTGAGAACTTGGTTGAATTTCAGATAAAGTTCCTAATCCAGTAAATATAGCTTGAACAGTATGTGTAGGCCATTCTTTTGGCCATTGTACGAGAGAGGTGATAGAAACCTCAGCTCCTGTATCTACTAACCCCTCTATATTTATTCCATTAGGAAATTGCAACATCATTTTAGGTCAATTTTCGGTAATTAAAGTATGCCAAAAGATACAATTATTTGTGCTCCCCAAACCTCCACTCCTTCTACAAGGAGCCTTGGTTAAAGATTTATAAGGTAACAGCAATAATTGAGCAATCCCCTCTCCTTTAGAAAAAATTTTAAGGACTAATGAACTCATCATAACCATTAATTCTCCTTCATAGTCAGAATCAATATACCAATACGCACTTGAATTCCTGACACAGTTAAACTACTTCTTCCTACTATCATTCCTACTATCCCAGATTCTAATGGTCCATAAATATTAGTAGGAACTTTTACAATTCCATGTTCGGGAGAAATAGTAAATGAATTAGGGCTCAGAATACCTAAAGCCACACCTCCCTCTGTAGCATGATAAAGATCTTTAACAGTTAACTTCCTTCTCTGTCTGTCAGTTCCATTACTGGAAACTGAGAAGATTTTTTCTGATTGTTGCTCGATATTTGTCTGGGGCAGCGAGCTTGGCCCGTTATTGAGTTTCCCAAATTAGTAACAAGACTAGCACCATTATGATCTTTAACTAAACGACATTCGTTTGTCCAATGCCTCCCTTTTCCACATCGACGACATAACCCCGGAGCAAGAGAAGATTTTATATTTGGATTATTTCCTTTGGCCAATAAATTAGTTTTAGCTTTACAATCTCTTTTTACATGACCAGGTTTTCCACAATTATAACATCTTAATCCTTTTTTATTTAGACCATTCTGCAATGCAGAAGCCAACAAATGTGCTTGATAGGAGCTAGAACCTATATCTCTACAAGCCTTGATATATTGATCTATACTTCCACCAGTATTTTTTACTAGAAGCACTGCTTTCTTACAATCAGCATTAGCATTTTCAAAAGCAAGAGTATCTAATAATATAGCTAGAGCATTATCATCAGAAATAGACCTTTTCAAAGTGTTACCTAATCTTGCCAAAAAATCTGTATATGTTTCTTGATTTCTCTGTATAATTTTTGCAAATGACTGAGCGGATTTTCCTGAAGATTCAATTTTCTGCCAAGCTTTTAAACATATTGCCTTTATCTGCACCAATGCAGCATCACTTAAAACAGATTGTTGAATTAAAGTAGCATGAGCTCCAGTTCTTGTCAATTGATCTACGTCTGAACCTCCATGAGAAGCATTTAAATGAGCAATCTTTTCCAGTTCCTCACACCACCATGCTTTAAATTGTATATATTGAGCAGATTCTAAGCAGGCTTTAGCAATAGCTTCCCAGTCCAATGGCAACAACAAATTAGCATCAGCATAAGCCTGAACAATTCCTACCATATAGGGAGAATAAACACCATAAATACTAGCAGCATGTTTAATGATTTTTAACAAGGAAAAAGGAACCACTTCATGTTGTCCTTGATAATATCCTTGTGGATACTGAGCATTCCCAGGCATAAGCTGTCAGATAATAGGAAAAGTTAACAAATCGTTAGTTTGGAGAGCACTAGAATTTTCCGTATTATCATCATCAAGTAAAAATTTTGACATCTCTGGGGAGATCGCAGACACTCGAAGGCTGGTTTGACCATTTGCAGGAGCGGAAATTTCTGGTAAAGGAGGAGCAGAAGGAGTTAAAGAAGTACTTACCTGTACTGGAAAAGTTTGAACAGGAGATGATAATTCTTTTAATTTTAGACTCAGATCTTCTAGTTGTTGTTGAATCTGTTGAATGGAGTCTATAGAAGCAAATTGCACTGAATTATTAACATTTGAATCAACATTGGGAGAAGGTTCATTTTCAGAATCAAAATCATCATCGAAAATCTCATATTTATTACTCTCAGAATCAGAAACTTCATCTACAGACTTGATTTCCTCCTCTTCTTTAGTTTGTTTTTGAGAGGACTCTGAATCAGACTGAAAAGGTTGAAGAGCCAAAGAGATAATATTAAAAGCTGCCCATTCCTCTGCAGACAAAACATCACCTCTTTGATGAGCCCTTTGTAAAGCACACCCAACTTGTTTCTGAAGTTTAAGATTAAATTGATTTTTATGTTGTGGTGTAAACCAGTAACATTGTTTCTGTATCTTTTTTATTAAACTCCGTAAAATATTATCTTTAACTGGTATTCCAGAAAACTTAAGCAAAGATTTCAAAACACTAATATAGCATCTAAGGCAGAAGGGGAATTTCCCATTCTGACACTTATCTCCTTACTAATTGCTGAGAATAGTATGACTCACTCATACATCTATATCCTTCTCAGTCTTAACTGTTCCCAACTCTTACTTTCAGGTCCCTGTTTGGGCGCCAGTTGTTGTGTTAAATTTTATGGAACGGAGATAGAGAGAAGAGTCAGCAGTCAGGATAATTGGTAGTAAGGAGGACTGAAGCTCTCTCAGGCATTGAGCAAAACAGAGAGTCAGCTCGGTGCTTTTATTTCATATGAGTACAATGGTGTTTATATACGAAGTTATTTTTAGAATTTCATGAGAACAGAAAATGTCTTTAATTCTGCCTCCAAGAACACGCCCTCTTTTAATTAACTGGATGAACATCCTTATAAACAAAAACAGTCACTTCAGCCAAGAATGTAGTTCATGGAATTGTTTGCATTTCCTGTCCTGTTTTGACCCTCATGCAGGTATGTAACAGGGAACATGAACTCTTGACTTCATCATGACCTCCTTTGCTAGCTACACACGAGTGAGGCAGAACTTAAATTTATTATGTCTGCAAACAGGAGCCAAGGCCAGTCTAAAGCAACACAGACCTGACTCCCCATGCTGTGGTTTCACTCTTGCTTAAATACGGAAGTTACTACTTAGCATTTGCTCTGATTATGCATTGGCTTTTATGCATATAGATAAACATACATAGCTAGTTATATAATTATATGATTAGTATGTTCAGGAAATCACACTTAAACATACATTGCATGACCAAAAAAGGGGCAGATAACTCCACCCCTGGGTGGGAATTTTACTACATTAATTAAGCAAGTTGAAGTGAGGACAGCCAGGGGATTCTGCATAAGCCTGGCCATAGTTGAAGCTGGTTTTCATACTTCATTGCTTCAACTGGATGTTCTTGACCACAAGAAGTGGAATTTGGCCCTAAGAGAGGGTTGCATCTCATTACTTTTTTTTTTTTTAAGATTTATTTATTTATTTATTTCTCTTCCCTTCCCCCCCCACCCCAGTGTCTGTTCTCTGTGTCTATTTGCTGCGTCTTCTTTGTCCACTTCTGTTGTCAGCGGCACGGGAATCTGTGTTTCTTTTAGTTACATCATCTTGTTGTGTCAGCTCTCCGTGTGGGCGGTGCCATTCCTGGGCAGGCTGCACTTTCTTTCATGCTGGGCAGCTCTCCTTATGGGGCGCACTCCTTGTGCGTGGGGCTCCCCTACGCGGGGGACACCCCTGCATGACCCAGCACTCCTTGCATGCATCACCACTGTGCATGAGCCAGCTCCACACGGGTCAA
This sequence comes from Dasypus novemcinctus, assembly GCF_030445035.2. Classification (NCBI taxonomy): domain Eukaryota; kingdom Metazoa; phylum Chordata; class Mammalia; order Cingulata; family Dasypodidae; genus Dasypus; species Dasypus novemcinctus. The sequence goes on along the minus strand of NC_080690.1, from coordinate 87,370,419 downwards.
GGAGGCCCGGGGTTTGAACCGCAGACCTCCCATATGGTAGTCGGATGCCCTAATCACTGGGCCAAGTCCACCGCCATCATTACTTTTTAATTTATATACATTTCTTTCCTTTGTATCATAACAACAGGGAGAGAAACACGTTACTTTCAGATATTTGGTCATCCTACATTCATCACTAGCACTAATTAAATTAAATGTTCCCCCCAAATCCCTCCATTCAAGCTAAACTCCTTTAAGGTAGTTAACTGTGTTAACTCACAGTTAACAGCTACAAAAATGTTATTTACACATTAATACTAGCTGGAGCACAGGTGGCTGAGTGGCATTTCATCCCACTTTCCTCAGCCCAGGACATGGGCAGAGTGTTGGTGTCCAGCTCCTCCACTTCGGGTGGAAATTCATGGTTCTTGATTTGCTGCATGCCTTGCCATGTGGGCCCTGACATTGTGTAGATGGTTCACCTCTAGAATCCACTGAAAGTGAAAGCAGCAGTAATAGTGTAAGAATCCATGTTCTAAAAAAAAATTCATATGGACATTAAAAAAAAAGAAAAGAAAAAGAATTCATGTTCTCGACAGCATCCAATCACCCACATGCATTTCTGGCAGGTCACAGTGCTCCATGATCTGACAAGGTCATTGCATCTGGGTCCCCATATGCTAGATGAGTAACACTTCTCATCTGGTTTGGTTCTCTTCTGCAGAAGATGCTTTGCATGGGCATGATCATAAAGGATGCAATTAAATGATCAATATACTCCATCATTCATGTAATAAAGGTTTGTCCACTCCTGTTCATCTTCATCTGATCTTGTCTGTTCCTTAAATACAATTTTTTGGCAATGATATTCACTGCAAGTGCGAAAGTTGATGGAACAGATTATCGGCCTGGCTCAACTATGATTTTCATTCCAGAGTCTGATGGAAAATACTTGTCTAATGCTGGATTGATGACACTGGTGGTCTCTTCAAAATAAGCTCCACATCATCAGTTCTAGGAAAGTCACCAGTAATATCAAGTAGATACATGCTGAAACCCACCTCAGCTCCCATCTCAAAGACACAGCAGGCATGAGAGAGAGACTGCACAAAGGTTTCAGGATCAGTTCAGCCAATTCTCACATGGAAGCTGACACTGATGGCACCAATATCAAGCTCTTTAGCTCATTCCAAAAGAAGCCGGCTGGTTTTGAGTGTGGCTATAAATTTAACACTAAAGCAACACACTGCTTTGGAATGGTAATCTGCAAAACCAACTTTGCCTTTGGATGTGCCTGGTCACTTTCATCAACTCTACTTTGCTGTCAAAAATCATCTCACCTTCGTTATTGGCATCATGCTTAATTTGAGACATTGTTTACAAGGGTTTGTATAGATTAGCCTCTCTGGTGGTACCCCGAGACTCTTAACCAACTGGATTTCAGTTTTGCTAGCACAGTCAACTCCAAGGATCATATCATCAGCAAATAGTGAAAGTTTTACTTCTTCCTTTCCTGTTTGGATGTCTTTTATTTCTTTAGCCTAGTTGCTCTAGCTTGCACTTCTAGCACAAAATTGAATAACAGTGGTGACAGTGGGGGCATCCTTCTCTTGTTCCTGATCTCAGCAGGAAAGCTTTCGGTCTTTCACCATTGAGTACAATGCTAGCTGTAGGTTTATCATATTTGCATTTTACTATATTAAGAAATCTTCTGGCAGCAGACTTGGCCCAGTGGTTAGGGCATCCATCTACCACATGGGAGGTCCGCGGTTCAAACCCCGGGCCTCCTTGACCTGTGTGGAGCTGGCCCATGGGCTGTGCTGATGCGCAAGGAGTGCCATGCCATGCAGGGGTGTCCCCTGCATAGGGGAGCCCCATGCACAAGGAGTGCACCCCGTAAGGAGAGCTGCCCAGCATGAAAGAAAGTGCAGCCTGCCCAAGAATGGTGCTGCACACACGGAGAACTGACACAAAAAGATGATGCAACAAAAAGAAACACAGATTCCTGTGCTGCTGACAACAACAGAAGTGGACAAAGAACATGCAGCAAATAGACACAGAGAACAGACAACTGGGGTGGCGGGGAAGGGGAGAGAAATAAATAAATAAATCTTTTAAAAAATCTTCCTTCTATTATCTTTTGGAGTGTTTTTATCAAGGATGCTATATTTCATCAAATGCATTTTCTCCATCAATCATGAGGATCATGTGATTTTTCTTCTTTGATTAATGTGGCGTATACTAATTGATTTTCTTGCAAACTACCTTTACGTACCTGGGATAATTGTATAATTATACAATGATCATAGTGTATAAATCTTTTAATGTGCTTTTGAATTTGGTTTGCAAGTATTCTGTTCCAGAATTTCACATCCATAATTATTAGACATATTGGTCTGTAATTTTCTTTTTTTTGTGCTATCTTTATTTGGTTTTAGTGCCAAATTAGGTGATGTTGGCTTCTTAGAATAGTGTACTTTACTGTTCAGTTTTTTGGAAGAGCTTGAGCAAGACTGCTATTAGATCATTTTTGAATGATTGATAGAATTCATCTAAGGCCATCATGTCCTGGGCTTTTCATCTTTGGGAGTTTTTTTTTAAAGGAAGTACTGAAGATTGAATCCAGGACCTCATACATGGGAAGCAGGTGCTCAACCACTGAGCTACATCCACTACCCAATGAGAGTTGTGTTTTTTTGTTTTGTTTTTAGGAGGTACTGGAAATTGAACCCAGGACCTTGTACATAAAAGCAGGCACTCAACCCCTTGAGCAACATCAGCTCCCCTGGGATGTTTTCATGACTGTTTCAATTACTTGTGACTGATTTGTTGAGGCCTTCTTTTTCTTCTAGTGTCAGTGTAGTTTGTTTGGGTGTTTCTAGGAATGTGTTCATCTCACCTACATCGTCTAGTTGTTTTGGCATACAATTGTCCATAGTATCTTCTTAAGATCGCTCCTATTTCCGTGGGGTTTGTGGTAATGTACCCCTCTTACTTCAGATTTTATTTATTTGCATTTTATCTTTTTTTTGGTCAGTCTAGCTATGGATTTTTCAAGTTTGTTGATCTTCTTAAAGAACCAACTTTTGGTTTTATTGATTTGATTGTTTTTTTATTCTTGATTTCATTTATTTCTGCTCTGATCTTTACTATTTCCTTTCACTTGGTTTGGGATTAGTTTGCTGTTCTTTTTCTAGTTCCTCTAGGTATGCAGTTAGATTTTCAATTTTAGCTTTCTTCTCTTTAAATGTAAACATTGAGGGCTATAAATTTCTCTCGCAGGGAAGCAGATGTGGCTCAAGTGATAGAGCTTCCACCTACCATATATATATATATATATTATTTTTTAAATAAGATTTATTTTATTTACTTCTCTCCCCATCCCCCTTGTTGTCTGCTCTTTATGTCCATTCATTGTGTGTTCTTCTGTGTCTGCTTGCATTGGCAGGCAGCACTGCGAAACTGCATCTTTTTTGTTGTATCATCTTGCTGTGTCAACTCTCTGTGTGTGTGGCACCACTCCTGGGCAGGCTGTGTTTTTTTCATGTGGGGTGGCTCTCCCTGTGAGGTGCACGCCTTGCACGTGGGGCACCCCTATGTGGGCGTGCCCCTGCATGGTACAGCATTCCTTGTGTGCAGTAGCACTGCATGTGGGCCAGCTTACCATACGGGCCAGGAGGCCCTGGGGATTGAACCCTGGATCCTCCATATGGTAGACAGATGCTCTATCAGTTGAGCCACCTCTGCTTCCCCCACCTATCATATGGGAGGACCTGGGTTTGATTCCTGGGGCCTCCTGGTGAAAAAGAAGAGAAAGTGTGCCTGCATGGTGAGCCAGTGCCCACAAAAGTGGCTGTGCAAGTGCCCATGTGGTGAGCCAAGTGCCCCATGCAAGTGAGTCACTCAGCAAGATGATGATATATCAAAAGAGAGGCAAGGGGAGAGTCAAGGTGAAGCACAGCAGAAACCAGGAACTGAGGTGGTGCAGTTGACAGGGAACCTCTCTCTCCCCAACAGAGGTCTCCAGGATTGAATCCCAGTGAATCTTAGAGGACAGAAAGTGAGAAGATAACACAGACAGCAAAAACAAAACAGGGTGGGAGCAGGGGAAGGGGGAAAATAAATCTTTAAAAAAATTTCTCTCTCAGCACTGCCTTGCGGTGTCCCATAGGTTTTGACATGTTTTGTTCTCGTTTTTATTTGTTTCAAGATATTTACTGAACTTTAACACAATTTCCTCTTTGACCCACATTTTTATAACTTGTGTTCTCATTTTTCATTTGTCTCAATATATTTACTTACAATTTCTTCTTTGATCCATGATTGTTTAGGACTGTGTTGTTCAGGCTCCACACATAGGTGAATTTCATTATAATCTGAGGTGTTTTGTATAATTTCAATCTTTTTTATATTGAGAGCTGCATTGTGACCTAACATGGTTTATCCTGGAGAAAGATCCATAAGCAGATGAGAATGTATAATCTGCTGATTTGGGATGCAACATTCTGTGTATGTCTGTTAGGTCTAGCTCATTTATCATATTGTTTCAGTTCTTTGTCTCCTCACTGATCTTCTGTCTAGTTGTTCTATCTAATGATATGAGTGGTGTGTTGAATTCTCCAACTATTATCATATATACATTTTTAGGAGGTACTGGGATTGAACCCGGGACCTCAAACATGGTATGCAGGACCTCATGCACTGAACTACACCTGCTCCCACTATTACTGTAGAGATCTCTATTTCTCCCTTCAGTTTTGCCAGAGTTTGCCTCATGTATTTTGGGGCACCCTTGTTATGAGCATAGATGTTTATGACTTTTATTTCTTCCTGGTGGACTTTCCCTTTTATTAATACATATTGGCCTGTATCTAAGGTTGTTTGTTTTTTCCTCCACTTATCTGTTTTTTTCCAATATTAGTATAGCTACCCCTGCTCTTTTTTGGTTACTATTTGTGTGGAGTATCTTTTTCTGAACTTTTACTTTCAACCAGTTTGTATCCCCAGGTTGACGGTGAGTCTCTTGTAGGCAGCATATGGATGGTTCATGCTTTTTAAAAAATTTTTTTAAATCCATTCTGTCAGCTTATATCTTTTGATTGGGGAGTTAAATCCATTCACAGTCAATGATATTACTGTAAATGCATTATTCCACCATTATATTTTTTGGTCTGCATATCATACATTTTTTTTGTCTTTTTACTCTTTTGGTTATCCTTTGTGCTATTCTTGCCTTCTATACTTTCCTCTAAGTCTCTTTCTCATCTTTTTTCTTTCTTTTTCTTTTCTTTTCTTTTCTTTTTTTTTTTTTTTTACAGCTGTAAGGCTCCCTTTAATACAGCCTGCAAACACAGATCCTTTTTTACAAACTCTCTTAGTTTCTGTTTACTTGAGAATATTTTAAACTCCCCATATTTGAAGGACAATTCTGCCAGATAAAGAATGATTGGTGGCAATTTTTCTCTTTCAGAATCCTAATTATATCATACCACTGTCATCTCACCTCCATGGTTTCTAATGTGAAAGCCACATTAAGTCTTACTGGGCATCCCTTGTATGTGATGGTTTGCTTCTCCCTTGCTGCTCTCAGAATTTTCTCTTTGATGTTTGACATTTTGAGCAGTATGTGTCTAGGAGTAAGTCTATATGGATTTATTCTGATTGGGGTATGCTGCACTTCTTGGACACATAAATTCTTTTATAAGAATTGGTAAGTTTTCATTGATCCCTTAAATACTCTTTCTGCTCCTTTTCCTTTCTCTTCACCTTCTGGAACTCCCATGACATGTATGTTGTTACACTTCATGTTATCATTCAACATTCTGAGCCCCTGCTCAATTTTTTTCTATTCTTTTCTATGTTCTCTCTCTTCAATTTCAGCTGTTCTGGCTTCTGTATCACTTATTCTTTCTTTCAACATTTAAAGTCTGCTGTTGCATGTTTGTTTGTTTTTCTTTGGGGCCAGGGATTCAACCTGAGCCTTGTATATGGGAAGCCAGCACTCAACCACTAAGCCATATAGACCCCCCTGAATTGGTTTTTTCATTTGTTTTTGTTCTTTTGTTTTTATAAGACTCTTTACATGCATTTCCTTGGTCTGCCAGCAGATGGAGCTCTTTGGCAGCCGTCTAGGTTCAAAATCTGGTTGGAGTGTGTATACTTCAACACTGATTGCAACAGTGTGACAGGATCCTGCCTGGAGGCTCTTCAGAGCCTCACAATTCAAACTTTCTCCAAAGCTGTTCTCCAACCTTTGCTGGCAGCCACCTTCCTTTTCCTGGGTAGAAAATAATTCCACTTGCCTCTGCATCCTCAACATCCAGTCCTGGTCAATAGAGAGGGTGATTGAGTGGGTCAGATCTCTTTAGTTCCATGTAGGTTCCCAAGGTAAACAATGGTGTGGCCCCTTCCATGGAAGGGCTCTTGGGACACAGATCAAATTTGTGGGCCAAAAGCTGAATCAGCCTCAGGCTATGTCCCTCCCTCTATTGATTCCTGAGGAGGTAGATCCCTGTAGGCCCCTCTGTCTGTAGCCACCAGCTCGAGGCTGGAGAATTGAAAATTATCTGCTTGTAGCATGAAGGAAGGGTGCAAGCAGCTGCAGCTGCTACTTCTACTCATGATCTTTCTGTTGTGGGTTTTGTTTTGTTTTTTTTCTGTGACCCTTCCTTCTGAGTGGTGTCCAGCCTTCCCCTGGTGTCCTAAAGCCTAGAATATTTTTTTTTCTGGCCATTTCCACCACCTGTCCTCTACTTTTTTCTGAGAGAGAAGAGATTTCTGTGACTTTCTAATCCACCATCTTCCCAGAAGTCTAGTCCTTTTTATCTATGGGTCAAAATCCCATGACTGGGATTGTATGGAGACTAAGTGTATTTTTAATTTTATTAGATATCATCAAATACTTTCCAAAATGCATATAACAATTCATATTCTTTCCAATAGTGGATGAGAATTTTCCCACATCTCCTCCAGCAGTATTATCAGTATTTTAAATTTTGGTTACTTTATTGCATGAAAAGTGTCATTTAATTACCTATCCTAATTACTTGTTATTTGAGGCTCTTTACATATTGTTTTTGTCTATTTAGGATTTTATTTTCTGTGTTTTAAATGTTCATAATTTTGCCTTTTCCTTTTGTCATTTTGTAGGTGATCACAGTAGGGTATAAATATTAAACCTGCATGTCATGTGTATTGCAAATAGTTTTTTCAGTCCACAATTTAGCCTTTTTCCTTGCTTACGGTACCTATGGGGCATACATAGTTTTACTTTTTATGTATCCAAGTATGTGTACTTATTCTTCTTTTATAAATGAATACCTTTGGGTTTTCTGTCTTGCTTAAAGTTAGTACTCCAATCCATAGGTTTCACATTTAGGTAATCTAAACTTTTTTTATAAAAACTTTAGTTTGTACATTTAATAACTGAAAATATAAACAACTGTAGGTCTATTTGGATTTATTCTGATTGGGGTACCGTGTACTTCTTGGACATGTAAGTTTATTTCTTCTGTGACAGTTGGGAAATGTTCAGCTATTATTTCCTCAAATTCTCTTTATGTGCATTTTCCCTTCTCTTCTCTTTCTGGAACTCCCATCACATGAACATTGTTGTGTTTTGTGTTGTCATTCAACTCTCTGAGCCCCTGCTCATTTTCTCCCATTCTTTTCTTTTTGTTCTTTTCTCTCTCTTCAGTTTTAGCTGTTTGGTCTTTCGTATCACTTATTCTTTCTTCCATCATTTTGAGGCTGCTGTTGTATGTCTCTAAAATGTTTTTTATCTCACCTATTGTGTCTTTAATTCCCATGAGCTGTTACTTTTCTGTTCAGGATTTCAATTTCTTCTTTGCACTGCTTCTATATTTTCTTGATGTTATTTATCTCTTTAACCATATTATCTTTCAAGTCATTTATTTGATTTTGGAAATTTGTGTGCATCTTGCTGATTAGTTTTCTCAGATTCTGCATCTCTTCTGAGGCTTTGACATATTCCTTTTCTTGGGCCATGTCTTCCATTTTCTTAGGATGGCTCATAATTTTTTGCTGATGTCTAGGCATCTGATTAGGATATAGTTTACTCAAATGCTCAATTTATTTCTCTTTTGTAGGGATTGAGTGGCAGAAGGCTGTTACCACTGCTCTGATTCTTGACTTGACCCAGATTGTTAGGATTGTCCTGCTGGTTGCTCAAAACTGGAAACTGGACCTAGTAATTGGGTGTTGACTCACTTCCTAGAGCCTTGGGGAGGGAGGCTATAGAGGCCGGAAAAGGCTCTCCTCATTATTTGCACCCCCCTCCCTTTTCCTTGCTAGAAAATATTTCCACTCCCCTCTGAGTCCTCAACATTCAGTTGAGGTTAGGAGAGGAAGAGATTGGAAGGGTCATATATCTTTAGTCTCTTGTGGGCTCCCAAGACAATGGTGTGGCCCCCCTGGCCTGGAAGGGCTCCTGGGACACGCAGACCAAATTTGTGAGTCAAAAGCTGAGTCAGCCTTAGGCTGTGTCCCTCTCTCTCCCCTTTCCTGGGACATCCTCAATATTCAGTCCCAACTAGGAGAGAGGGAGATTGAGAGGGTCAGATTTCTCCAGTTCTTCTCAGGTTCCAAGGGCAAACCACTGTGTGGTCACACCTGGCCTGGAAGGGTTGGTGGGACACAGCAGTCCAAATTCGTGGGCCAGAATATGAGTCAGCTTTAGGCTGTGTCCATCTCTCTCCCCTTTCCTGGGGTGGTGGATTCCTGGAGCCCCCTTTATCTTCAGCTGCAGGCCCAGAGGCCTGAGAATTCTGAAGTGTCTTTAGTGTGGGGGATGGTGCTGATAGCAGCAGCTGCTGGTTTCAACACACAGTTTTGTCACTGCCATTTCTCTCCTTTGCCCCTCTCTCCTCTGGGTGGTGTCCATCTTCTGCCTGGTGTCCTAAGCCCTAGAAAATCTTTTTCTAGGCTGTTTTAGCCTGTCCTCTAGCTATTTTTCTGGAGGAGAAGCAAGTCCCATGTCTTTCTAATTTGCCATCTTCCCAGAAGTCCTAAACTTTCTTCACTTTATTTTTTGCATGCAAATCATCAGTCCATTGGGAACTACTTTTGTGTAAGGTCTGAGTCAGGTGTCAATTTTGAGAACTAATTATGCCACAACTATTTATGGAATAAACTATTATTTTCATTAACACATCCATTTATCAATTCTTATGACAATAACACCTTGTAATTATAATAGAATGTAGTATATTGTAATAGCTGGCAAGGCAATTCTATTCTTTGGTCATAATTATCCAAACTATCATCAAACATTTTTCGTTTTGAACTTTTAGATAACCTTGTCTAATGCAAAAGTAATCCTGTTGAGATTGGAAATACTTTCATTTATGCATTAACTTTAGAATTACATTTTTAATATCTTAAAAGTCTTCAGGAACACAATGTCTCCCATTTATTTAGGCTTTGCTTTCTAACCTTTAATAAACTTTAAAAAAAATTATTTCATATAGTACCTATACATTCTTATTGTTACATTTATCTTACATATTCCATATTTTGGTTGCTGTTATGAATGGAAATTTTTCTAATACATACATCCATACCTGGAATACTACTCACCAGGAAAACAGAACCACTGATAAATGCAACAACCAGGAAAGATCTCAAGATTTTTATGGTGAGTGAAAAATGCACCTCAAGGTCACTACTGTATGATCTGATTTATGTAGCATTCTTTTTATTTATTTATTTTAAAGATTTATTTTTTAATTTCTTTTCTCTTCCCCTCCCCCTCCTCTCCTCCCCCCAGTAGTCTGCTCTATGTACATTCACTGTGTGTTCTTCTGTGCCCACTTGGATTCTTGTCAGCGGCACCAGGAATCTGTCACTTTTTGTTGTATCATCTTGCTGCATCAGCTCTCCATGTGTGCAGCACCACTCCTGGGCAGGCTGAACTTTTTTTGCACTGGGCAGCTCTCCTTACGGGGCGTACTCCTTGCATGTGGGGCTCCCCTACACGGGGAATACCCCCGCATGGCATGGCACTCCTTGTGCACATCAGCACTGTGCGTGGGTCAGCTCATCACACAGGTCAGGAGGCCCTGGGTTTGAACCCTGGACCTCCCATGTGGTAGGTGGATGCTCTATCGGCTGAGCCAAATCCGCTTCCCTATGAAACATTCTTGAAATGACAAAATTATAAAGATGGAGAACAGATCAGCAGTTGCCAGAGATTATGAATGCGGCATGGGGACAGGTGTGGCCATGACTATAAAGAGGTAGAATGAGGGAGAGCTTTGTGGTGGAAAGTTCTGGAAGAGTTCTGTTTCTTGATTGTGATGGAGGTAACATGAATCTACATATGTTATAAAAAACTAGAGGCACACAAACAAGTGCACGTAGCATTGGTGAAATCTGAATAGTCTTTGGGTTGTTCCCACAACTATTTCCTGGTTGTGAATTATTCTACAGTCATACAAACTGTCACCACTGGGAAGAACTGGGTGAAGAATACATAAGCCCATTCACTCTACTATTTTTTGCAGCTTTCTGTGAACAAAGAATGATTTCAAAATTACAAGTTTTTAAAAACGCAATTAGCAATCAGTTGCTGGGACAACAAACAAATGTGAAATTCAGGGGACACTGGTATATGTTAAGTCTCAAAAGAGAGGCTGGGAGGAACAAAGATGGTGAAACCAAATCACCAACTCTTTACCAGGAAAGGGGTAGACACAACAAGGCCCTACTTCAGGTGCAGATGAGATGGAAGGGGGCACAGAGGTGCCAGGACCTTGCATAGGGACAACTAACAGGGAGAGTTAAATTATGATCCATCTCCAGACTGCACTGGATAATGAATTCACACAGTGATTTGGCATCAGTTTCAAATTATTAAAGGAAAACAGTGGGCAAGATACTCAGCTGTCTCTATCAGATGATCAATCTTTATAAAATTTAAATTATACACTGATGCAGGTTCCTGTGGGAAAAGGACTGGATACAAGGTGATAAAGAGAACTTTATACTTCAACTTATGCCTTTTCTGTACACTTTGGATTTTACCATGCCCAGGAAATATTTTACCAGTACACGGTTCTCTACTTCAAGATCCACTGTAGGGATTCTGAAGGGCAATGAGGACCATATTAGTTGACTTTACAACTTGTGAGATCCCATTTCATTTCTGAAAACACCGTCTAAAGGAAATATACTTAATATTGAAAACAATAAAAAAAGGAAACATGTATGCACAACAATGTTAACCCTAAGCTGATGAAAAAAAGACATAAAAAGTATCCTGCACTGGGGTATAATAAAATATGGACAAAATATTTGAGTAAATATTTTGAAGACTTTTAAGTCATCTTTTAAAATAATGTTTGTTATGTGAAAGTGTTATGTGAAATGCTTAGATTTTCTAAACAGAAATTCATGAGTAACGGATGAGCATTGTAAAATTTTAAATGCAGATAAAAAAAAAAAAATCCCCTGGAGCCCCAAAGCACTGTTACCATTTCATTTTTCCTAAATAAACTGCCCTAATAGTTTACAAAAAATGGGATTATACTCAAAATCACATTTTTAATGGCTATAGCTTTTTCTATTTTATGCAAACATGATTATTTATTCTGCAAAAGCTTGGTGTTGGATTACTTAGGATATTTTTACCCATGCATGACTGCTTGGCCTGCCAGGTGGGAGAGTTTCTTAGGAGTCTGTGAAAACAGCTCCTGGGGTGTAAATGCTGTAATGTTAGGCAATCTCAGCCTGGCTTCCCGCAGGATGTTTATGTCCAGTTTTACCCTCCCTCCACAGCACATGAAAGAGGAGTTCCCCACACCCACCACTGTCATGAAGAGCAGAATAAAATTAAATTTTAAGGGGAAACCGCAAGATGTAATTAACATTCAGCAATCTTAGGGGTGGCTTTTGTTCCAGTTTCTAGAGGAGGTATTTTTATTCTTGAGCACCTTCCAGGGCCTTTCTTTTTGCCCCAGGGTGACAGAGTGACTCCTCTGAACTGTACCTATGGGAAGAACTGGGTCTGCTCTCCTTGGCTGCACTCTGCGCAGCTCCTTCCTCTGGCCCCGAGCAGCCCTAGTTCTGGGATCAGTGGGCAGGCCAATGGGGCTCCCACACCAGCCTGTGTCCCAGAGGTGGCCTTAAGCAGAAACAGAGAACTTATTTTGTCCTATTACATCACATCAAATACTGTGAAGCCCCTGAGTGGGCTTAAGGAGAGCTCTACCTGACCAGCAAAGAGGTTAAGTTTAAAAATTTTTAAAAAGGATATAGTATGCATCCATTTCCATTTCATATATATATTTTAATAGGAAAAAGTTAAAAGGCAACATAATGAAAGAACAGCTGTTTCCTGGAAGGGATAGCGGTAGTAGACAGATTTCTTTTACGCTGTGTACCTGTGGTAATCTGCATTAATGGCCCCAATTTTCCATACTGCCCTATATCCATGCCCACACTAACTCTGCACTTGGCCATGTTCCTTGATTTGGTCAAAAGGATTTAGATCACTAGCAAAAATGACTCCAGCAGAGGCTTGAAAAGGTGCTTGTGAGCTTCTGCTTCCTCTCCTGGGTCCCTGCCACCACCACAACTGGGCCAGCCTGCTTACAAGGATGAGACAGACACTGAAGAACAGCTGAGTCATCCCAGATGAGGTCATTTCAGACCAGCTAACAGGCAGTGGAACCCGACACCCAACAGAACCCAGCCAAGACCAGCAGAGCCTTCCACCTGCCTACAGCCAACCTCCGCTGAATGCAGCCCAGCTGAGAGATGAGAAGAGCTTCCAGCCAGGGTGCAGACACATGGTTAATAAAGAGTGGTCACTGTTCTGAGGCACTGGGATTGGAGTAGTTTGTTACATGGTATTACTGTGACCATAAATAACTGCTAAAAGATCATGTCATCCTTTTCACTCAATAACACATGCATATATTACCCTATACCAAAAAGCTAATAAAATAGATTATAAATAAAGGAATGAGGGTCATTGATATTGTGGAAGAGTATACTGAAAAGCTATTTATTGGAAGATAAAGGAAGAACTGCCAATTAGCAGAAAGAAAGTATGCAAGGGGAAAAACTCAATAATTAATCTCAGGAAACAAAAGGTCATGGGAGCTTGCCTTCACCTTGTCCCAGTGCCCCGACCCGGTGCCAGTCCATGTGCCTGTTCCTGCCTTCTGCGGTCTGCTCCTGCTGTTTTCCCCCTGCCATGGTCACCACGCAAGTAAAACCTGGGCATTTATAATCTATAACGAGGAACTGTAGTCTGTAAATCAGCCTGCTTTATCACTTTTCAGGTCTTTCTTCTCTACCTGGGGCCTATGATCTGTTATTTTCTCCCATTTCTCTTCCCTCCGTACCTAAATAAATTACTGGCCTATCTCACCTGACATGCTCTTGAAATTCATTTCTGCAGCATAGTCAAGAACCTAGACAAAACCAGTAACATATTTAATGAGCCACACCAGGAGCTTATTGATCTCCCCAATTCTCCATAGCCTGTGCAATCAGGACATTGGGTGTACTGGAAACAGCATCTTTAATAACATGGACTTGAGCCCTGGTGGAAAGGTCCCTTCAAGTCCTCCTTACCACCCCCACTGCCGCAAAGCTTCAAGGAATCCTGGATTCACTTAGCGCACCTAAAGCCAGTTCCGTCACCCCAGTGGATCACTGAAAGCATGGGAGACCCCACCCTGCAAAGAATGAATAGTTCTGCCCCAAGAGCAAGAAGGACCTCACAGTCCCCCTAGGGACTCATTAACTCTGTTACAATCTCTTTGCTTGCAGTTGACTCCACTGCCTTTCTCTAGATGGTAGCAAGTATTGTCTTCCCTAGCCCCATTGTCTAATTAAAATGACCCCTACCTCTTCTCTTCTGTTTATTCCCTCAGGAATCAGAGTCTTCTGTATCCCCTCAGGTTTTGTCTGCCTTTGCAATACCACTCCAGGGCTTGTGGCATCACCCAGAGCTGGTGGGCAAAGCACAGCTGGTTTGGTAAGACTCCAACTTCCATCCTTTAAACTTTACCACTCCCACTCAAAATAAAAGGGCTATCAGTTTAATTCTTGCTGATATAGGGCTTGGACTTGGACTTTTAGCCCTCTACATAGGTTTCAGATACCAAGAACATGTCATCTGCAACCTCAGTGCCACCCTTGAAGACAAAGCTCAAGAAACCTGCAAGGACTAAATACCTGTCTCAATTCCCTCACAGCCGTAACTGTGGACAACTCATCAGCTTTATATATATATATATATATATATATATATATGCATGTATGTATATATGTATATATACATGTGTGTATATATATAAAAATGTATTTATCTACCCCCCCAATCTGCTCTCTGTGTCCGTGTTCTTGTGTCTGCTTGTATTTTCATTGGGTGGCTCCAGGAACTGATCCTGGGACCTTCCCGAGTAGGAGAGAGGTAATCATTCTCTTCCATCACCTCAGCTCCCTGGCTTTTTGCCTCTCCTCTGTGTCTTTCTCTTGCATCGTCTTGCTGCATCAGCTTTCCATGTTGGACAGCACTCCTGCAAGGGGCAGCACCCGACATGGGCCGGCACTCCGCGTAGGCCAGCTTGCCTTCACCATGGGGCCCTGGGTATCGAGCCCTGGACCTCCTGTGTGGTGGATGGGAGCCCAATTGCTTGAGCCACATGCACTTCCCCCAGTTAGCTTTATTTATTTATTTATTTTTAAGATTTATTTTATTTATTTCCCCTTTCCCCCATTGTCTGCTCTCATGTCCATTCACTGTGTGTTCTTCTGTGTCCGCTTGCGTTCTTGGCAGCACTGGGAATCTGGGTCTCTGTTTGTTGCATCATCTTGCCGTGACAGCTGTGTGTGTGCAGCGCCACTCCTGGGCGGGCTGTGCTTTTTTTGCACAGGGCAGCTCTCCTTGCAGGATGCCCTCCTTGCATGTGGAACTCCCCTACAAAGGGGACACCCCTGCATGGCAGGGCAATCCTTGCATGCAGCAGTACTGCACATGGGCCAGCTCACCACATGGGCCAGAAGGCCCTGGGTTCAAACCCTGGACCTCCTATATGGTAGGAGGATGCTCTATCAGTTGAACCACATCTGCTTTCCCAGATTTTAGTTTTAGATTACCTATTGGTGGAGGGAGGCATCTGTGCTGTTGCCAGCATATCCTGTTGTACTTGGATCAACGTCACTGGATAAGCTAAGACTGACATCCAGGAAATCCTCAAGCAAGCCAAATGGCTTCACAGCAAAAACCAGCAACCAAGAGACATATGGGAATCAATTAAGGGGTTTCTGCCTAACACCTCTGGGTTGTATTCCCTAGTCTAGCTGCTGATCATGCTGAGGCCAGCCAGTAGATTAGGAATCAATAGGTGAATCTGGAAACTGGCAGGAAGCCCACGTGGTCTCAAATACCCCACAAGATGGCTGCTGGAAGAATCTTCAAGAACCCCCATTCAGAATGAGATTTCCTCTGGAATAAAAGAGAAGGCCCCAGATATTCTCCAGGGGTCTTATCATTGGACCCGCCCAGGAGATTGAGAAGTGGGGTAATCAATCAAAACAGCAAACAACTGGGAATCTTCCCATACATTAATTAATGGTTTAAAAAGCAAGCACAAAAGCCAAAAACAGCCCTATTCTCATCTTTCTCTCTCCATACCTGGATCAGCACACAAGTAAACCTGGGGATTTGTATTCTATAATGGAGAACTGTACTCTGTAGAGCAGCCCTCCTTATCTCTTTTTAGCCCCTTCCTCTCTACCTGGGACCCATAATCTGTTTTCTCACATTTCTCTTCGCTCCCTTCCTTTATAGATTACTGGCCTAACTAAACTGGCACTCAAAATTCATTTTTTGTAGCTTAGTCAAGAAGCTAGAGAAAATCTTGCAATTATGCTAATCATTCTCCTCCTCCTCAGACCTGTTTTCATCTGCATCATCACCAACTTCGTTGCACAGTGCCTCAAAGCCACCAAACTTTCTCTATCCCTTGCAGCTTTACAGTATCAGTCTGTGGGAGGGGATATAGTTCAGTGGTTGAGTGCCTGCTTCCCACATACAAGATCCCAGGTTCAGTCCTTGGTACCTCCTTTAAAAAAATTAGAGTAGGGAAGAGAGTGTGGCTTAAGCAGTTGGGCTCCCGCCTGCCATGTGGGAGATCTGTGGATCAGTTCCCAGTGCCTCCTAAAGAAGACAGCGAGCTGGCCCAACAGGCAGGCACAGCAAGCTGACACAAGAGACACAAGAGGAAAAACATAATGAGAGACACACAATGCAGGGAATGGAGGTTCCTGGTGCCTCCTAAAGAAAAAACAGTGAGTTGGCACAGCAAGATGACACACCAAGAGACACACACAAAAAAAACAGAATGAGAGGCACGGCAAAGCAGGGAGTGGAGGTTGCTCGAGTGATTAGGTGCCTCTCTCCCTCATTGGAGGTCCTGGGTTTGGTTCCCAGTGCCTCCTAAAGAAACAAGGAAGATGAATGGACACAGCAAGTGCAAACGACAGGGGGAGAGAGGGGGAAAAATAAAGAAAGAAAATAAATCCTAGATAACTTTATTTTTTTACTCTATAGAGCCCCAAATTAGTCATACATGGTCTTCACGGAGTCAAAGGACTCCCTCGACAAAAAGGAGAGAATGTGAAATTAAAATAATCAATGATTTTACTAATCATCTTGATTTGTTTGAGCATCCATTTTATCCAGGAGATTATAATGAAGAAACAGAGATTAACTGAAGCAGGCTGACATACCAATAATCCTTTGTGGGGCTGATGAAAACCCCTACCTCAGCCTGGGAGGAAGAACTGTAACAAAGAGTTAAAGCTGACACCAGCAAAGTCTGCTAAACTTCACCAAATGGCCACAATCTTACATGCACACCCTGCACCCTGCTTGCTAACGGAAGAACAGGGCCTCAAGGACACCCTGCCCAAAGAGCCCTGTAGCCCCATAGTGACCTTAAATCATGTCCCCATTCCCCCACACCTGCCCTTTGTTTCAAACGGTCATTTATATTGATCCTCCAGCTTACCCTTTGAGCAGAAAATTTTTTGGTGCTGTTCCTGGATTATTACAACTTTAGCTCAGTAAACTTGCTGTGTATCCCCCCTCCCCCATTAATAAAAAAAGGGTCATGGGAGCTACTGTGGGCACAGTGGAGGGGGACTTCCCAGTTTATTCTGTAAAGTGTGCTTTGATTCAGTCTAACAGGGATAATGTATTCAGATATTATGTAGGTGTATTAGTCAGCATCCTCTAGGGAAACAGAACCAGAGATATCTGAAAATATTATGAAATTTAATAAAATAGGCTCACACAACTGTGGGGGATGCACAAATCCAAAATTCATAAGGCAGACTGCAAGCTGGGAACTCCAGTGAAGCTTTTTGATTAATTTCCCAGGAGATGCTGGTTGGTTGGCTGAAGTATAGAAGAAATCTCTTTTCTGGCTGCTGAAATCATTACTACCTTTTTTTTAATATTTACTCTATTTACCCTCCCCCCCATTGTTTGCAGTCACTGTCTACTCTCTGTGTCCATTTGCTGTGTGCTCTCTGTGTGTTGCTCATCTTTTCTTTAGGAGGCACCGGGAACTGAACCTGGGACCTCCCACGTGGAAGAGAGGTGCTCAATCATCTGAGCCACCTCAGCTCCCTGGTTTGTTGTCTCTCATTGTCTTTCCTCTGTGTCTCTTCTGTTGTGTCATCTAGTTGTGTGAGCTTGCCGCGCCAGCTTGCCTTCTCCAGGAGGCACTGGGAACCAAACCTGGAACCTCCCATGTGGTAGGTGGAAGCCCAATCACTTGAGCCACATCTGCTTCCTATCACTTTACCTTTTAAAGTCTTCAACTGATTGGATGAAATGTCTCTCATTGCTGAAGGCAATCTCCTCAGTTGATTGTAGATGTAATCAGCTATAGATGCAATCAACTTACTGATGATTTAAGTCCACAAAATATTATCACAGTAACAGGCCAGTGCTTGTTAGACAAAACAACTGGGTACCATTAAGGGGCTGAGTTGACACATGAACCTAACCATCACATTGGGTAAATTTTTAAAATAGGAAAGGATGGAAGGATGGAAGGGAGGAGGGAGGGAGGTAAGAGGTTCAGTTTCTGGCATCTCCTAAAAAGACGAGCAAACAAAGAGAGCACACAGCAAATGGACACAGAGAACAGAAGGCAAATGCAAACAATGTACAAATAAAATAAATCTTAAAAAAAAAAAAATACAGCATAGCAAAAGGCTCACTCTAACTACACCCTGGGAAATGAGATGAAGGGGATCTGGGCTGGGGCCAGGTATTGCACAGGACATGGAAGTGGCAGGTCTAAGAACTGGAAAAGTGTGTACAGGGACAGAAGGGCAAGCAGGCAATGCTCCCCACAGGATTCTGGCCAAGGAGATGAGTGAATGAATGGAGGATATCTTTACTTCTCTGCTAGGATAGGGAACTCAACCAGGGGGTCTTGTCAGACATTCAGGAGAAGGCAGCTGGTCAGTGGGAAGAGATGGCAAGTTTGACAGCCTCTAGCAAACTCTGGAATGTACATCCAGATGTCACTGGCATCCAGGGGGTGAGAGAAGCCACAGAGTGGATGAGCAAGCTGGGGAGAGTGGAAAGCAAGGAAAAAAGGACCAAGATAATCCCCTTGATGGACACCTACATTTATGAACTAGGACAAGGGAGAGGGCCTCCGAACACACAACAAGCAGTGGCCAGAAAGGCCAGCGAAGCCAAAAAAATCATAAAGGCCCAGGGAAAGGGTGAACTGCCCTGTTTCCCTGCACCCCACAATAGAAAATGGGTGACTACCCAGATCTCCTGTACCCAAGATGACTGTGCCAGTCTTGGTAATGAATCCATACCTTCATGCAACGAAAAATGTTTATCACTGACAATTAAGGTCAACAGTTTTTTCTTCCTCTGATCTAAATTTAAATCTTACCCACCCCAATATCAATAATGATTCTACTGTTGGAAATTATGTTAATTGCCATTTCCTTTCTCTTGTATTCTTTGCGGCAATTCACTCCAAAAAGTAGACTATAAAAAAGTAAGATTCAAAGGGTCAAAAAAGGGCAATGAATTGGGTCTTTAGTTTCATCCCGAAAATGCCAAAATCTGAAGTTATGAGCCAAAGACCTGTGAATGCAGCCCCTTCTCCCTCCTGCTGGTTCCATCCTTTATACTCACTCCTCCCTGCCTACATTTCTCAGAATCTAACACTCTCTCCTCCTCCTCTACCCAGGAGATTTGGAGTCCTCCTTGATTCATCCCTTCAACTACTGTCCTGGGAGCACCTTGGCCGCCTACCCTGGGGTTCTTTCCTGAACTGCTCAGACCCGCAATTTCAGGTAATCCCCTGGGGCACTGAGCAGCCATGTTAGAGGAACAACAGTATCACCAAGACTGGGACCACCGGAAAACACAGGTCTGGCTAACACTTAGCAGCCAATCCAATAAAAATTCTAAGGAAAATGGAAATAGGACTCTATAAAGTTAGCCAGAAGTTACCAAAAACCAAGAACAAACATCTCATTGTGAATATACTCACTTAAATTTAGGCACTGAGACGATGCCACTGTCAAAATTACCCAATTGCATTACTATGGAAATTATAGAAAAAGAATAAAAAATGAGCAAATAAACAAAAACATATAAACAAATAATCCACTTAAACATAGGAAAAGTAGAAAATTTTACTTGTTGGTAATAAAAGTATAACAAATTATAATATTATAGCCCAAAAGTGGAAACAGCTCAAATGTCCATCAGCTGATGGACAGATAAAAAGAGGTATAACCATATATTGGAATACTAGTCATAAAAAAGAACGAATTTCTGATACATGCTACAAACTTGGGTGAAACTTGAAAACATTATGCTTAGTGAAAGAAGCCAGATACAAAAGGACAAATATTGTATGATCCCCTTTATATGAAATATCCAGCACAAGCAGATCCATAGAGACATAAAGTAGATTAGTGTTTGCCAGGGGCTCTGGGCAGAGGGGAATGGGGAATGACTGTTTCATGGTCCGGCCTTTCTTTCTGGGGTAATGAAAATGTGCTAAAATTGACTGTGATGATGGCTGTACAACTCTAGGAATATATTATAACCTATTGAACTGTACAGTTTAAATAGATGAATTGCATCTCAATAAAAATGTTAACCAAAAACCAAAACAAATTAATTACGCTGCTAAAAAAAAAAAAAAGTAAATAGGTCTCCTAAAATTAATACAATTCCATAAGGTGGAAAGACTAAATAAATATACAAATACTAATAGTTTTTCTCTATATGCTTAATAATGGAGAATTGAACACAAAGAAATGCATAAATATTGAAGATATCATAAAACACTAAGGAACACATCTAACAAGAAAGGCTCAGGACCTACAATATATTACTTAAAGACAGAATGGAGACCTGACCCAAAGTGAGGTGGTGAAGTCTCTTGCCCACACATTTCCACCTGAGCCTTACATTGTGCAAGCAACGCAGTTCTTCTCTCAGGATATTATAAACGGGTAATGCAAATCACAAAGAAATGCACAGGTATAACTGCACTTTTGTAAGAAAGAGTAGGAAAAGCTGCTGGGGGATTATAAAAAAACAGCACCAAAGTCGTGTACAGGTACATTCGTGACCCCTTAGGATTGAGCAAGTGTGGCAGAGGCCAGCAGATTGTTAATACTGGGAACATGTGGCAAGAGCAAAGAGAAGGGGACGAAAGACAATCGCAAAATAGAAAAACTCCATAAACAAGGTGAACGTGACAAACATAAAATTCTAACTTTGCTTTTAATATTAAAAAGGTAGGGGGAAGAGTCTGCATAGAGTGAGGAGCGTGGCTTTTTAACTTCAATGAGTGATTTCAACTGTCAAACGTTGATTTAGGTCCCAACGGACTGTGGTCCAGGTGTTTGTTTTGTTTGTTTGTTTTGAGGTACCGGGCCGCGACTGAACCCGGAGCCTCGTATGTGAGAAGCCGGAGCTCAACCACTGAGCTACACCGGTTCTCCGAGCTGGTATTTTCGTTTGTTTCTTTGTTCGTTTTAGTTGTTAGGAGGTACCAGGGATCGAACCCCGACCTCTTATATGGGAAGAAGGCGCTCAATCACTTGAGGTACATCCGCTGCCTGTGGCCCAGTTTTTATCTCAGGTTTCTAGCCTAGGATAAACTGGAAAAGGGTAACAAAGGAGGGCTTCGGCATCGCTCTGCAAGGCTCCCTCCGGCGCTGCGGGGCAGCTGTTCGCGCCACGCTCTGCCTGGCGCCGGCCGCCCACTCACCGCAGCCGCGTCGTCGAGGACCCCGCGGCTTCCATCGCAGTCGCCTGCTGCCCGGCGGTGGTCCAAGAGCCCCGAAGACGGAGAAGAGTGAGCACAAGCCCCGCAGAGCCGACAAGGCAGCGACCTCCGCTGACCCCGGCCGCAGGCCCAATAGCGACGCGACTGAGGCGGTTCGCCGGAAGTGCGTCACAGCGCGACCAGAACTACAATTCCCAGTAGTCCCCGCGCCGGGGCCCCATGGTGGCCTGGTTCTGGCCGCTGAGCGGCGTTGGCGAGCCCGCGCTGGGCCGAAGCTCTCCTGGCGGCCCGCGCCCGGGTGCTGTCCCCGTGCGAGGGTGTCCGGGCACCCGGGAACGGGGCGGGCGGCTCGTGCTTTTCTGGAGAGGCCCGGTCCGCGATCCGGCCGCCGGGACACAGCTGACCTCCCGTTCTAGGCCGCCTGGCGAATTCTGCAGCCTGATTCATGATTTGTGCCCCTGACTTGTTCAGTTTATTCCTTTTTATTGATCTACACTGGGAATATAAACGGAGTCATTTTCTCCCGTTGAGTGCTCAAGTGTTTGTTTTGTTTTGAATTTATATACTGGAGAACTGTGAGCTTAATTTTCTTATCTCTCTTTTTCTTTTTCCTTTTATTTTTATTTATTTTTTAAATTCATCTTTTAAAATATTACATTCAAAAAATATGAGGTCCCATGTACCCCCCACCTCCCTCACCCCACTACTCCCCCCATAGCAACATTCTCCTCCATCATGACACATTCAATGCATTGGTGAATACATCTCTGAGCATCGCTGCACCTCATGGTTTATCTGTCTCCTGCTGACCTCCTTTTTCATTCTCTTGGTTTAAACGAGGACAGAGTCATCATCTACAAATTACATTTTTAACTTGTTTTTCTACTTTGAGATTCACTGCCTTGGCTACATTTCTCAAAATATCGAAATGAGTGAGTGTGCTCACACAGTGATGTTGCCGTGAATCTCTTCCCCCACCCCACCCCCATCTAGCTTCAGGTCCCTTTCTCATTCATGAAGAAAAAGCATTTAGAAACCTGTAAGTCATGGAAAGCAGTTGTGGCTCAACTGAGTATCTGCCTACCATATGGAGGCCCCAGGGTTCTATACCCAAGGCCTCCTGACCCATGTGGTGAGCTGGTTCACGTGCAGTGCTGCCATGCACAAGGAATGCTGTACCATGCAGGGATGTCCCCCGCACAGAGGAGTGCCATGCGCAAGGAGTGCACCCCGCAAGGAGAGCCGCCCCACGTGGAAAAGGCAAAGGCGCGGCCCACCCAGGAGTGGCACTGCACACATGGAGAGCTGACACAGCAAGATGATGCAACAACACAGCAAGATGATGCAACAACAAAAAGTGACAGAGTTTCCCGGTCCTGTATGACAAGAAAGCAAGCGGACACATAAGAACACACAATGAATGGATACAGAGCAGACAAGGGGCTGGGGGGGTGGGGGTGGGGAGGGAATAAATAAGTCTTTAAAAAAAAAACCCTGGCGGCGGACTTGGCCCAGTGGTTAGGGAGTCCGTCTACCACATGGGAGGTCTGTGGTTCAAACCCTGGGCCTCCTTGACCTGTGTGGAGCTGGCTCATGCGCAGTGCTGATGCACGCAAGGAGTGCCCTGCCACGCAGTGGTGTCCCCCACGTAGGGGAGCCCCACGTGCAAGGAGTGCGCCCTGTAAGGAGATCTTCCCAGCACGAAAGAAAGTGCAGCCTGCCCAGGAATGGTGCCGCACACACCGAGAGCTGACACAAGGTGATGAAACAAAAAGAAACACAGATTCCTGTGCCACTGACAACAGAAGCGGACAAAGAAGATGCAAATAGACACAGAGAACAGACCACCCGGGGTGGGGGGAGGGAAGGGGAGAGAAATAAATAAATAAATCTTAAAAAACAAAACAAAACTAAGTCTGATCCAAATCCTTCTTTGAAACAGGAAACAGGGACTTTAGCAATCCAAATGAGCACCTGATGCCTTGACTTTGGGACATTCAGGGCAGAACCCAGAAACCTCCATATCAGAGTAAGAAACCATGATACTGCTGAATATTATGGCAGCTAATGTTTTAATCTATCTTTGTACCTTTATACACACACATTTTCACTGAATCCTTCTATTTTCTGTAGAGGAACCTACCCTCAACTGTCACCCTTCATCTGGTGACCCTTGATTCTCCCTTTCCAAAGAGTGAACTCCAGGCCACTGATGGAAGAGGACAATTGGTCAGCTAGCTGTATAGGAGTTGGGAGGGGTTTTGAAGATCTAACCTCCAACAGACTTTCTGTTGAACTTCTACATTCACCCTCTAATTAGGGTACCCTGTACTTCTGATTCCTGAGCGTTCGGGGGCACTGCACGGCAGGTGAGGCTGCCTTCCAGCTTTCTCCTCCACTAATTCCCTTTTCAGCCTCTTGAGGCTTCTGCTGGTTATCAGTGGTTCACCTGTTTTCTGACTGTTGCCATTTTCACTTCACAGTTCCTTTGCCCTTATACACTTATGCCTCTTGAGAAAAACACTTTTGTCACACTAGCAAAGTTCCCAGAGGAACAAAGGCAAGTAGACCTTGCACCTGATGCCCAATGTTCTGCACTCCACAACTGCTCATCTTCCTTTCTTCACTCCCTCTCATCCCTGGGATTACCTCCCCTGCCCGCCCCCCACCCCAACCATGAGTAGAGCAGGCTGTATTCCCAAGCCTAGGTGGATGGCATTTTGAAAACTGTAGTGTTGTCATCTCTGCCTCAATGACATATGTGGGTTCATCCTGGACTCTCAATACTCAGAAGATCACTACTCTGAAATCTCCAGTGGCAGCATCTGTGCAGTGAGCACTACTTCCCTTTCATCCAACTATCTCATGCCCTCAATCTACTCCAGCTCCTGCTCCTCCAGGTCTCCATGGGGTAAGTGGTTAGGGCCATCCCAGTGATTGTGGCCTTTATTAGTTTCCTCTAACTTCTGTAACAAATTACAACACATTTCATGGCTTAAAACACAAATTTATTATCTTACAGTTCTGGAGATCAGAAGTCTGAAATGTATCTCACTGGGCTAAAGTCAGTGTTGGTGGGGCTGCGTCCCTTCTGAAGGTTCTAAGGGACAATCTGTTTCCTTGTCTTTTTCTGCTTCTAGAAGCTGCTGGTATTCCTTGGCTTGTGGCCCTCTTTCTCCATCTTTAAAGCCAGTCACATCTCTTTCTGAGTACAACTGGGAAAGGTGCTTTTTTTTAAAACCGATTGGTTGATTAATTTTTAAAACATGCTCTTTATTTTTTTTAAGATCTATTTTATTTTTTACTTATCCCACCCCCTTTGCCGCCTGTACTTGCTGACTGCTGTGCCCATTTGCTGCATGTTCTTCTGTGTCTGCTTCTCTTCTCGTCTTCTCTTGAGGAGCCCCAGAACAGAACCCAGAATGCCCCATGTGGTAGACGGGGACACAACCACTTGAGCCACATCTGCTTCCCAGTGCTTTGCTTTTAAGAATGCATTTGATTAAACTGAGCCCACCATGTGAAGTAACATATTCCACAGGCTCTGGGGATTAGGACACAAACGTATTTGAGAGCCCATTATTCTGCCTACTGAAATATATACATAAATACACACCCATAATATAAATAAGATGCCTGGAAAGATCTCCAAGGCATTTATAGGAATTACCTTAGAAAGGAAAGGGGAATTGATACATAATAATTTTCACCTTGTACTCTTTATACTTCTGTATTCCTTGAAATTTTACAGTAAGAATATATTAATTATATTCTTCTGTCATTAACATGCTAATAAGCAGGGGGGAAAGGGAGGGGTATTAGTGTAAGGAGGCAGCTGAAAGGCAGGAGGTGGTCATGGGTAGAGGAGGATGCATGTACAAGAATCACAATTCAGCAGAGTACTCTGGGCAGCTATTGCTTTGTATCAAATCCCACCAACACTTAGCAGTGTAAAACAATCACCATATTCATATTATCCCATATCTGAGGGTCAGAAATTTGGACAGGGCCCAGCAGGGATGGCTCGTCTCTGTTCCTTGATGTCTGGGGTCTGGATGGGGGCAACTGACCAGCTGGAGGCTCCCTTTGGAGAGTTTCCTCACTCCATGACTGATATCTGAAGGCTCAGCTGGATTGGATGCCTGCTGAGTAAAGAGGTTTAGTGTGATTGGATTTCTTCCAAGGCAGCTCAGAGTTCCCAGAACAAGTGTTTCAGCAAGTAAGATTGAGCTGAGTCAATCATATGACCTCACCTTGGAAGTCATATGGCATGACTTCTGCAGATGCCACTGGCTGAAGCAGTCACAAGTCCACCATTCTAGAGAGACAGGACAGGGCCCCACCTCTTAGTGGGAGGACTGGCAAAGAATTTGTGACCATGTTTGAGATGACCGTAGATGGGAAAGCGGTCAGCCCATTTCCTCCTGTGACTGTTTTCGAGGAGCAAATCAATGTGACACTCTAGAATAGAGTGATTTCATTTGAGGACCCAGCCGTGGCTTTCATCCAGAAGGGGGCTGTTGAACCCTGCTCAGAGGACCATAGATGACATGATGCCGGAGACCCACCAGGAGGCCACCAGGAGGCCCAAGTGAATGTACATCTATATCTGCATGACATGAAGAAGCTCCGTGGTCCATAGTCTCCCTCTGTCCTGGGAAATCTGTGCAGTGGAAGGCAATGGCTTCCCCTGGTCACCCAGGCTCTGCCAAGCTAGCTTCAAGGGGCTTGATAAGGACAGAATTTGGGGTGACCCCTTCCGAGACCAGTCCTTCAGAACCCCACGTCTTTTCCCCTAGCTGAGACTCCAGCTTCCCAGCTGAATTTAATCATATAGCTGGAGGGGGAGAGCCATGATGGAGGTGCAAGGATGTCTCCAAGGCATTGATCCAAGTGAGGGGCAAGATGCAGTCACTGCAGGAAGCCACCCCTTGTCAGTAAGGAGGCAGCTCCTTGGCCAAGGTGGGCTGCAGACTCTACTGGAAGGACCCTTGTTCTACAAAGAGGTGTTATCATCACCTTCCTCATTACTAGGTTTTCTCCCTGTCCTCACACACTTATCTGTGGCTTAGAGAAGAGCAACCACTTCCTTGAAATCTGGTTTATCACAAATTGGCTCCTGGCCTCATCCATTCCCTCCTTGTCCAAATTGTTTCCTTTCTCTCCCTTTCAGCATAAAGTGCATCTACCTAGACAAACATGGATTAAAAGCTACAGAAAAATGTTTGAGAAAATGAAATACACTCAGCGACTGCATTACAAGGCCAGAGAAAGTCACTCTGAGGTGAATGGAAGAGTTCCTACTTAAAGCAGGATGAGTTAATCCAGGATTTGAATAGAATTAGCTTCTAGTACCCATCTTTTCATTTCTGTACAATTCATATCAGTTACACCTACCATTACTCACATAAATTTGCAGTCAGCACTCAGCACGTGTTTGATTATCTGGGTGACTGTCACAGGTAGAATGGCCTCCAAAGATGTCCATGTCCTAAATCCTGTGCTAAATTGACAATCTTTTTCTTTATTACTTCAGGGTTTGGGATCTTCCTTACGGAGAGAGATATTTCCATGACAAGGTTGTAAAAACTATTTTGTCTTCTTTTATTATTTAATTCCTGTGTTCCTTCTTTAAGCTACCAAAAACTTAAATTTCTATATGGAGTCTGATATAATTTCACTCTAGACAGCTATAGTTTCCCAGCACCATTTCCTAAATAGTCTCTTTTCTAGATTTGGAATGGCCACTATATGCAGAGTGCTATTGCATTGACAGAGCCACTGGAAGTTTCTCATGTGCCTTCAAGTTTCTGTTCAGAGTACCTCCTCAAGGCTGTACCCGAGCACCGCCTTCCCCGCCCTCCTGCCAAAATTAAATGCAGCATTGGATCTACATTCGATCCTTTGGCAATCACACACAGCTCCCCAGATCTCTACTACACCAGTGCGGTGAGTGAGCAAAGAAGCAGGAAAGGCAGGCAGGACTTCCTGGGTTATTGTGAGTCCAGCGGCCGGACAGCGGAGACAGGACACTCGCGGTCACTCAACCTGTAGTTCAAGGGTAAGGTAGGCCCCTGCCTCACTGGCACTTCCCGCTTCCTCCGGGCTTTCTACTGGGCCTACGAGAGAAGGGGGCGTGGAACGGCCTGGATGGGGAATCCTGAGAGGCCCGTCCTGCCTGCAGTCCCCAGACTAACCCGCCCCAGCGGTCCCAGACCCGCGAGGCTCCCGGGACCAAGCATTAGCCCTACCCCCATCTCCCAGCCCGAGATCGCCCCCTCACCGCGGAGACCCAGCTCAGTCCCAGACACCATCACCACCCGGGACCAGGACCCCTAGGTTAATCTGAGGACACCCCAAACCCCGGAGTGGAGAGCCCAGGCTCAGGTGAGACCGCCAGTCCGATCGGGACCCCCAGCTCAGCCCGAGAGCCCCGGCCGCCCCGGCCGTCCCGGCCGCCCCGGCCGCTACTTCGTCGTGGAGACCACAGCCTAGAACCCGTCCCTGCTCGGGAATCCCCGGATGGGACCTTCGCCCGCCCCACAAACGATCTACCCGCCGCCCCGGCGCGTAGAATAGCCCCTCTCCACACCAGGGAGCGCGGCCCGGACCAAACCCAGCCCTGGGGCCTCACCACACCGCCTCGGGCCGCTGCTGAGCCGACCCTGGGCCGACCCGGCCGGGCGCGCGCCGGGGGCGGGCCCAGCGCTGATTGGGCCGGCGAGGCAGCCGCTGGCAGAGCGGCGCGCTGATTGGCCAGCCTGGCCAGCCCCGAGGCCTGCTGGGGACTGGAGTCCGCCGTGGCTCTCCGGTGGCCCTTCGAGAGAAAGTGGGGCCGCGGGGGGCGCGACTCCAGCATTTAGCCCCTCGGCAAACGCCCCCACTCACCACCCTTGCTGGGACCGTCATATTCCCCGACCCGGGCCATCCCCTCCCCGCGAAACCCGGCCACTCTCCCCCGCCCACATACCCCGTGGGCCAGCGATCAGAGACCTTGGAACCATCATTACCCCGCCCTCGGCCCGCGATTTGAGAAGCAGTGTGCACTATAAACCACCCGAAGGAGCTGGAGAACCAGGATTGGTAACCCCATCAACAAGCCACTCAGAGGGCCGTTAAACCTATGGAACCTTCCTGGGGGAACGGGTGCGGGAGGAAACGATTCATGGCCTGCTGAAGGCTCACAGCACGGGTCCTGAGTTGTAACATCTTGGGGGAATTACAAATACTTAAAATGTGTGTGATTTATGCTTTGAGAAAATATTTTGAAGCCAAATATTTAAAGAGGAAGTACCTGTGATTTTTTTTTAAGTCAAATTACTTTTGTGTTTCTGTATTCAGAAGAAAAATACATGAAGTTTAGAAACGTTATAAAATTCTCTTTTAACTGGAAACCCGAGAGAGCTTAGTAAACAGAAATCATAGAATTTGTTCAGCTGGTTGGATCCAAGATAAATAAAAAATAATTTCTGTAGCAAAAATTAGCCATGTATGGACAAAGAAAAAAATTTTGACTTTTGAATCCTCAGTAAATGATAAAGTTACACTTGAACAAATAAGTGAATTTACCACAATCAGTCCAGTTCCTTTGGACTGGTGAAATGGACCTGTAGAAACTGGTCCTTGGAGGCATAAACCCTTAAGATCATGGACCTCAAGTAAGGGGCAGAGCCAGGTTCAAAGCCTGAGTCTGAACTGGGGTCCAGTGATTCAGCCTCCATGCATGCTGCATCTCTCTAATGGACTCCTATATGGGATGAACCGGTGGGGGCCACAATATTTAAAGCTTGAAGAGTGGGCCTAACAGTAGACTTTCATGATCCGAGACAGCTCCCACTCTTTCTCCTGCCTTCCTGACTCTGCTACCTCCCATTTCAAGAGTCAGAGACTAACTCCTCTCCCCTTAAATCTGGGCTGGCCTTAGTGTCCGACTGGTGAACGCACAGTATGTGGCAAGAGTGATATTGCACAACTTGAGGTAGTTAAAAAAAAAAAAAAGACCATGCCATTCCCACCCAGTCTTGGAATCCTGGCTTCTGGATAGTTCTTGAAACCCAGCCACTATGCTGTGAAAAGATACATGGAGGGGCCTGTTTGACAGTCTCAACTGGGCCCAGTCTTGGAACAACCTTGACCCAGGTGCCAGCCACATGATGAAGAGGCCAGCTTGGAATGGACCCTCTGGCTCCAGCTATTCCAATTCAGCCATTCAAGCCTTCTAGCTGAAGTACAAGACATCGTGGAGCAGAGACAAACCATCTTTCAGACAGTGCCCTATTGGAATTTCTCACCCACAGAATATGGCACCATAAGAAATGGCTGTTGTTTTCTACCACTAACTTTTGGGGCTGCTTTTTACATAGCAGGGATAATGGAAACATCCAGATGAACCATATTCCTTACATTCCCTAAACTGGTATTATACTTTCTAGTCCTAATTTTAAACTTTCCCATGTTCTAGAATGTTCTCCCCATCCCCTGCCTCCCAGATACCTCAATTCCCCAGACCCAGTTCAAATCATTACCTCAGTTCCTGCAGCCATAGCCACAGCTTTGGACTGGCGGCCTCTTGGTTTGAGATCTGGAAATGAGGTTACTGAGTACCAATCCTACTTCTTGGTCATTCTCTCTTTTTTTTTTAACAAAACATAAGTAAACTTTAATAAGTAAAAAGTATGACACTCTTCTCCCTTAAGACAGCTAGTTCATCCTTTAAAATAAGAGGGACATCAGAATGCTTTTACTTCTGTCACAAAATGCAAGTAGCCAGGCAGATTTAGGTGAATAAAGCTGTGTGTGCAAAATTTTAAGCACACAATGGACTACTAGGCCAGAAAAGTATTTTAAACCAGAACAGTTCACGGTCCTCATATGACATTGAGGAAAATATTTACCCCAGTGAGCAACCTTGTGTTGCTTAACTCGGTGGTGGGCACTTGGCCAGGGGGGGTTCCCTCTCAGGAGTCTTCAGGAAAAGTGGATAAAGCAAATGGATATTCCCAAGAAGCCCCCACATTTCCCATTCGTCTGGGCCTCCAAGGTTCCTTGAGATCCCCACACCTAAGTATATCACGATAGTGCCCTAAGGAACAGAATGAGCCACTCAGATGGAATTCTCAGGCCCTACTCATGGCAGCCTTGCTCAGAATCTGCTAGGGCTGATAAACAGAGTTCAATCTGACAATCTCATTTTGTTTGTTTCAGCATTGCTTATTTTAAATATCAAAGCATTATTGTAAAAATATTCAATTAAATAGGAGGGGAAGAAAGACAAGTAGATTCTACCACAGAAATATATAAATAGCACATTTATCTATGTTCTCTTTTAGTTCTTATCATATGCATAAAAAATTTACCACAGATATAATTAGTGCACAAATTATTTGGTATTTCGCTTTTTAAGCTCAAAATATAAGTATCTGCAGGCTTCATTAATATCATTTATAACCAAATGAATGAACAAATTATAACAGCAAATCGACCGGAAAATTAAATCTTTTTTTTCCCAACTGCTACATTCATTAGCAACAACTCCCCACCAGCTTTCCTTCTTACTCATGATGCTCAGGGGGAGTGCCCTGGTTGTCCTGTAGTCTTGGGAACTTTCTCATTCAATGCTCCCTTTTCACATTGTCCCAAATCTCAGCCAGGCATGGCACAGTACACTGAAGGATCAGTTTACCAAAGCAAAGTGTGCAGCCAGCTTAATGGCTACAAGGTAAGATACTTCTTCCTGCACATCCGCCCACTGTGCGTTTTCTGGTGCCCAATAAGGTGCGAGCTCTGGCTGAAAGCCTTTCCACATTTCTTGCACACGTAGGGACGTTCCCCGGTGTGAGTCCTCTGATGCCTGATGAGGTGGGAGCTTTGACGGAAGGCTTTTCCACAGTCCTGACACTGGTAGGGTTTTGCTCCAGTGTGGGTCCTCAGGTGCTGGGAGATAGCTGAGCGATCATTGAAGGCCCTCCCACACTCACGACACTCAAACGGCTTCTCTCCAGTATGAATTCTCTGATGCTGTGTGAGTGAGGAACTCTGAATAAATGCTTTCCCACAGATCCGGCACACATAGGGCCTCTCTCCTGTGTGAATTTTTTTATGTACAGAAAAGTATCTTGGATTCCGGAAAGTTTTACCACATTCACTGCATCGGCAAACTTGACTCCCCTTGTGAATCCTTGTAAATGTAATCTGCTGAGCACTCTGGCTGAAGACTTTCCCACAACTGCTGTTTACCCTGGCTTTTTCCCCTTCACAGCTCTTCTGAATTTTTACACGTGAACTATGCCTCATGCTTTTAACCCGTGTGCCACGTTTGTGCAAACATTTCCGAACAGATTTTTTGGATGAAAGGTGGTTGGTGTGGAGACCAGTGTTTGCCCCAGATTTGGGGCTTTCACAGTCCTTCTCCTGAGGGAGGTTATTTTCCTGAGCAAACTCTACTTGTTTCAGTTCTGCGTCCAGAGATTCCAGGACCTCACCTTGTAAGACGTCTCCCAAAGTCGAAGACCAGGGATCACCCCTTGAGATTTCTACTGTCATGATGTGACCTGATTCTTCCTCAGAAACATCTGACTTTGGAGTTAACTGTTTGCTCTCCAGTGTAGTTTCCCACCCTGAAAGAAACCCAAAGGTTTGGATACTGTAGAAAGAAGAGGCTGGAATGGGCTTGGTGGTATAACACACATGAAGCTAGATAGTGGGCATGGGGTATATATCCTTTTAGGGAGATGAAAAAGTTCTAGATCTAGATGGTAGTGATGGTTGCTCCACATTGTGGATGTACTTAATACTACCAAATTGTACACTATAAAATGGCAAATTTTATATTTTATGTATTTTAACACATTAAAAAACAAAAAACAACCCAGCTACCAAAAAAAGCTGAGTCTCCTAAGTGCTGACTGGTAGGTAACTCAGGGAGAGTCTGACAGCAGTGAAGCGGGTACAGTGAGCCTGGTCAATGGGCAGGGGCAGGGGCCCGAGGCAGGAGGATAAAAGAGGACTGGGCGTGGTTTTCAAGCCAAACCCAGGCTTTATCCCCAACAGCCTAGACACCCCAGGGAGTATTCCTGTCCTCCTCTCATACGCCGTTAATGTAGACAGCAAATTAAGTCCGTCAGTGACCTGAGGCTACCTCTGTCCATCCAGCAATCACACAGTCCTGATTAAAGTTCCTGGACAGAACAAACATCAGAGTTTAGTCCTGGCTCTGCCAGTAACAACTCTGCAGCCCTGGATGAGTCACGTGACCTCTCTAAGCCAGACTCGCCCTGTGTAAAGTGTGGATGAGAAACCCTGAACCGGAAGGGCTGCTGGGAGAAGTGCAAGCTAACGGGGTTAGCAGATGGCACTGTACATGGAACAGGGTACTCTAAAATTAAAAGAAAGGAAAAGTCTTGTGTCTAAGAAATATCTGGACCTGGCCTCGGTTAAGAGGGCAGCGTCGCTCTGCCCTATCTGCCAGTAAGCCTGGGCCTACGGACGCTCAGAGGCTGATGGCTGTGCTGGTAGCCCAAGCCTGGCGGCAGGTACACAAACATGTGGGCAGCTCCAGCCCAGCACCGAGAACCACTTGAGAAGTGGCGTCAGCCCTTGACCTTTGGCCTCCATACCAGGCAAAACGATGTACAAGGGACCCTTGAGAGTGCACCCAGTCCTGGCGGAGCCCTGCCTCGGGGCCCCTGCAGCACCCCAGGCCTGGGAAGGGCGGAGATACCAGTGTGGACGGGCCTTACCCACGGAGACCAGGTGCCCAAAGGTCTCCAGCATCACATCGTGGTACTCGGTCCTCTGCGTCGGGCCCAAGAGCCCCCACTCCTCCCGGCTGAAGTCCACAGCCACATCCTGGAAGGTCACTGGCTCCTGCAATGTCACCCATGGGTCCGCTCAGGCCGGGCTCTCTGCCCTCAGCAGGAGGGCCAGAGAGTCATCAGTGGGGAGAGACAGAAGATGGTGATGGTCTTCACTGTACTGAGGTGCCCTGCTGGGGGGGTCTCTCTTGGAGACACCCAATCAGGCCCACAAGAGGCCCAGCCTTTGCTGACAAAATCAGAGCCCAGCTCCCACACTGGGAGCAGAGCTCCTCCCTCAGTACAGCCTGCCCGGCCCTGAGCCTGGGTCTCTGGGGTTAAGCCAGCTCTGCCACTTGCTTGGTGTCCTGAGGGGACTGGTGATGTCCCCTCCTGTAAAACGTAGGCAGAACAGGGCCTCCCAAAACTGGTTGTGCCAATTAAGCGTTTCAATATAAAATGCATGCTAGTCTGCTCATCTCCACGGAAAGCACACAAAGACTTCCATGATTATTATAATTTTTTATGTACAGGTGGATACAGCAGGAAAGAAGGGCTAGAATTTTAAGCTTTGGAGTATGCTAAGTGGGTGGGGGACATGGATGAGTGAAGCCTTCCTCAGACCCTCACAGCACCTCACATGTCCAGCAGAGTGGGGAGTGCCCACCCTCCATCCCTCCCTCCACCTCTTCTTCAGTCCTGGCTCAGTCCCTCTACAGCTCTGGCCACCCCCAGGGCAGCTTCCTAGGAAGACAAGCCCCACTCCCACCTGACACCCCTGTTGCCCTCAGACAAGCCCCGCCCTGGGATGGAGAGGTCAGTCGGGGGGATCATGAGCTGTCCTGACGTGGAAAAGAAGAATGCCACTCCCACCTTCCACCTGGACTGGGAGGCGTTTTGCCCCCACCGAGCAGGGCCTAGGAAGGAACTGGAAGTAAGGGAAGGTGAGCCAAGAGCCTGGGGCAGGGGAGCGGGCCCCTCATCCCAGGACACCCCTGGATCCAGCCTTGCCCACAACCACCCTGGATGGCTCGTGCCATCAGAGCTAGGAACTTCAAGAGTCAAGCCCCTTGTAACAGAAACCAGTGCCACACATGCACTGAACCTCACCATGACCATGCTTGCTCTTCTTCAAATTTATATTATGGAAAGTTCCAAGTGAATACAATAAGGACAGAGGACAGTGACCCCAAGTCAGACCCCCACCCCCTACCAAGACCCGCTGCTCAGCCTTAGCAGTCAGCAGTGCAGGGCTGCCCTGTGTCCGTGCTCCATCCTGGCTGTTGTGAAGTAGACGCCAGTGCCTGTACGGTTCCACTCGAAAGCCCCCAAGTATGTGGCTCTGAAGGGCCGGCTCCGCCTGGCCAGGTCCTGACGTGGCCGCACACCCCGCCTGTGGTCGTTCGCCCTCAGTGCTTCTGCACCCCCAGGTTCCGGGGCCTTCTCTGGTCTCCAGGGAGCCCACAGGGGACGGAGGGAGTTGCAGGAGGAGAGGGCCTTGGGGCGGGCCCCTCACAGGGGAGTCTGGGGCCAGAGAAGGGGGGACCCACGCAGAGGGCTGACAGCAACAGGGCGAAGTCCCTACTCACCTCAGGGAGAGCTGCCACCGGCCACTCGGCCTCTTCCTCCTCCTCTTCCTGCTGAACAGTGATCTCTGGAGAGGAGGCCGTGCCCTGGGCAGGCCGAGCTAGGAGGAGCAAGAGGCGTGCCAATGGGTGTGGCCTGGCCCATCCACTGGGGAGCGCTCCCCCAGCCTCTCCCTGAGGGGCCCACACTGCCCAGCAGGAGCTGAGGCTGACAGCGCCCTTGGTCAGGGGAGGAACGCACCGGCCACTGCTTGTGATGGCCCCTGCTGCCCTCTCCTCTGCCAGCTCAGCTCTCCTCCAGCCCTTCCTCACAGCCGAAACCAAACCCCCACACCTGGGTGGACCTAGGATGCTCATGCAGATGGCCCCACTGTCTACACCCCTCGTCTCCCAAGTCTCCTAAGGCCAGGTGCTTGCATCCCCACCTGCCCTTGGAGCAGCCTCACTGTGTCCTCCTCGGGGCAGAGTCCTGGGCTTCCTGCCCCCAAGGCCTTCCTGCGGCCAGTGAACATCCCCTTCCTCCCTCCTCCAGCCCGAGGAGCATGGGGTGCTGTGGTGCCCCAGGACTGGCCCCACACGCTCCCCTTTGTACTGCTCCCACCCTCCCGGCACTCACCCACTTCTACGTGCACTTTACCGAGCCACCTCAGCCCCAGAAAACAAAATCCGTGTCCCAGCCCCACCACAGCTCCTTCACAGCCAGCCTTCCACCCGCATCGCTCCGGGGCCCACCGGTTTCCTGGAAAGGTGACTCCAGCCCTGCCGCCGTGGGGGGCAGGTGACAGGAAGCTGGCCATTGCATCCTCCTAGCCAAAGTGACTGGGTCTGAGATGAACACGGGGCCACAGCACCAGTCCCAGCCACCGAAAGGTCGGGTGGGACATTTAGGAAGGAGAATCTCCAGGTGAGTGTGAGGACACCAGTGGACAACAGCTGAGAGGTGGGTGAGGTCAGGGCCTGGAGACACTGCTGCAGCCCCTGGATCTCACCATGCTGGAAGCTCCTCCACCCTTGAGCCATTCTGTGCCAGGTTTTTGGTCACACACATATCCAGGAGTCCTGACAAACATGATGATCACAAAATGCCGATTTCCAGGGCTCCCTGGAGGGCCTCTTCCCATCTTTCTCTATATGAGGTGAGTTTATCCCATTCATGCAAGTTATTAAACACAGGACAGACCTCCTGGCCTTGCCCTCAGGAGCTCTACCATGGTGTCCTTGGAGCCTGCCTTAAATTTCTACTGCTGCTAGAACAAACTACCGCACACTTAGTGCATAAACAAAATGAAGGTATCATCTTCCAGGACTGCAGTCGAGGTGCTGGCAGGACTGGTTCCTCTTGGAGGGTTTTTCTTTGCCCAGCTCCAATATTCCCTGGCCCATGGCCTCACGTAACTCCAATCTCTGCTATTCTCCATATCTGAGTCTGATCCTCCTGCTTTCCACTTAATTCCCTTAACTTAATCGCACCTGCAAAGTGCCTTCTGCCCCATAAGGTAACAGTCACAGGTTCTGGAAATTAGGGCATGGATGTCTTTGTGGGTCCACTAATTTGCTGACCACTGCGCCCCAAACTCAGTGCTTCTGACGTACATAGCTCATGCTACTGCCTGCCTGCTACCTCCCGACACCGGTCTGTCAGGAAGCCCTGTGCGCTGCGAATCCCACTAGCCACCTGCCAGATTTCTCTCTCTCCCTCCTAAATCACATTACATAAGCAAATCACGTACCTGACAAGAATCTTCTGGGCTCCCACCACTGCCAGGCAGTTATGAATGAGGAAAGGGGCAGAGAGCAATACAGAAGTGTCCCTGTCCCCGTGGAACTCAGCCTGACCAGATGTCAAGTCCCACAGAGTCTTCCTCCCAAATATGTTTCTCACCTGTGCTCTCCCCAGGCCTGTTGGTGGCCATTGCCATCACTTCAGGCCAAGCTACCACCCCTCTCACCAGTTGCAACAACCCCTGGGTGGCACATTTACTTCTAGTCTTGCCCGAATCCAATGTCCACTGCATGCTGCAGCCAGGTTAATCTTTAAAGCTCAAATGAGATCATGCATATTCTCCTGAAACCTCAGGGACTGCTCCCCAGCCCTGTTCCTGATCCCTTCCACTGTGGACCTGCCCAATTTCTCTCCACATTCCCAGTGAGTGCTACCCCCTTGGGACTGTCACAAGCAATGCTCCCCTGCTTGGCACATCCTTCTCCACTGACTTATTTCCACTTCTTGTCCTCCACGCGCAACACCACCACCCTTGAGGCTCCCCTCAACCCAGCCCTTATGTGTCTTTCCTGCTGGTCCGCTGGTCGCCCCAACATGAGTCCCACCATCCTGCCTGTCATGGCCATCACTTTATCACAGCCCCTACCGAGTGCCTGCTATGCCTGTGCGACTGAAATCAGGTTTTCT
Source organism: Dasypus novemcinctus (assembly GCF_030445035.2). Lineage (NCBI taxonomy): Eukaryota > Metazoa > Chordata > Mammalia > Cingulata > Dasypodidae > Dasypus > Dasypus novemcinctus. Next base: position 87,333,317 of record NC_080690.1, on the reverse strand, counting down.
ATTTGTTGTGCTGAGGCAAGGTTCCCAAAGGGGTGAAAACAAAGCACTTAATACATTAGCATCCAACTGCAAGCCTAGGGCTTGCTAAAGAACACAACCCTCGGGTTTCTGTGAGGGTAGATCTGGGGCAGGGCCAAGAACCTGCATTTCCAACAAATGGGTCCAGGCATGAGGCCATTCTGAAAGTCCTGGGGAGAGAAGCAAAGCTAGGCACATGAGCAGGCACACATCTAAAGTTCTGATGTGGGAATACATGAGGGATGCAGGCACCCTTGGCTGGATGGATGCGTGGGACCCGCCCCCACCCCTCCTAGTGAACCCACAGTGCTTCATCACGCAGCGTCCTCCAAGATGTCCCCGTGGGAATGATCCCTCTCCTGGCCATTCCACTGTGCTCACCTTCCTCCTCAGATATCCAGGTCACATCCTCCACAAGGGCTACTGCCTCCTGGCAGTCCTCTGGGTGCTGTGACTCCACCCAAGACCGGAGCTTCCCAGGCAGCACGCCCAGGAACTGCTCCAGCACCAGCAGCTCCAGCATCTGCTCCTTGGAGCGAACATCTGGCCGCAGCCACTGGTGGCAAAGGTCGCGCAGCCGGGCCAGGGCCTCACGGGGACCCGCCACCTCCTGGTAGCAGAACTGCCGGAACCTCTGGCAGGCAGCCTCAGGGTCAGCTGGGTGCTCACCCAGCTGTCCAGTGAGCTCTTGGGGAGTGTCTGGGCTCAGATGCCCTTCTTGGGCATAGAGGGCTCGGATCTGGGCATTCCGGGGTTGGGCCACCTCCTGATTCAGTGTGAGGATCTCAACGACCTCAATCTTCATCAAGGGATCCGAATCACTCTCCTCAACAGGGAGAGGATCCTCTGGAGGGTCCGGCAAAGCCCCAGGATACCCTAAATCAAAAGCAGAACAAAATATGAAATTAGGCGGCAGACTTGGCCCAGTGGTTAGGGCGTCCGTCTACCACATGGGAGGTCCACGGTTCAAGCCCTGGGCCTCCTTGACCAGTGTGGAGCTGGCCCACACGCAGTGCTGATGTGCGCAAGGAGGACCCTGCCACGCAGGGGTGTCCCCCACGTAGAGGAGCCCCACGCGCAAGGAGTATGCCCCGTAAGGAGAGCCACCCAGTGCGAAAGAAAGTGCAGCCTGACCAAGAATGGTTCCATACACACAGAGAGCTGACACAACAAGATGACACAACAAAAATAAACACAGATTCCCATGCCACTGACAACAACAGAAGCAGACAAAGACACAGCAAATAGACACAGAAAACAGACAACCGGGGTGGGGGGGAAGGGGAGAGAAATAAATAAGTAAATAAATATTTTTTTAAAAAAAGATGAAATTACTTCAAAATAAAAAATAAAAAAATTTTTTGAGTGATATACAAAAATACTTAATGATAGATAAATGCCTATGATATTGTATTAAAAAAGGATTCTTAAAAATTAAAAGTATGGGTCTCTTCACAGAAAGAGTTCTGCAATAAAGCACCCCTAAAAGATGATTATTTTAGCATGGTAAAATTATACCTTTCTACATTGTACTCTACCATGTTTTCTAAATATAAGTGATAGACACACCTATTGCTTTTGCAGTCAATGTTATTAAAATACTTCAATATGTTCAAAATTTTTAAAAAACTGCAGAGCAAGAAAAATGGCCAATAAGAACAGGACAACATGCACAACATCATTAGATAACAGGAAAATGCAAATCAAAACCACCATGAGATACCACCACACCCATTAGGATGTGATAGCGTGTATTGGTGAGAATGGGGAGAAACTGGAACCCTCTTATGCTGCTGGTTGAAATGTAAAATGCAACTAACTTTGGAAAACTGTAGGGCAGCATCAAAAGGTTAAACAGAATCAACATATCTATTGAATTCCATTCCTACAGATTTACCCAACGGAAATGAATATATGTTCAAAGAAAACTTATACACAAATAGTCACATCACTGTTATTCAATTGTAAAAAAGTAGACACAAATGCCTGTCAACTGATACATGGATAAATAAAACGTGGTTTATCCATACATTGGAATATTATTTGATCATTGAAAAAAGTTTTTTTTTTTCTTCAAGGAGATACCTCATACATGGGAAGCAGGTATTCAACCACTGAGCAGTTTTGTCATTTGTTTGTTGTTTTTTGTTTTTAGGAGGTACTGGGGATCAAACCACTTGAGCTACATTTGCTTCCAGAATGAAGTTTTGATATAAGCTACAACACAGATGAACCTTAAAAATACTATGCTAAGTGAAAGAAGCCAGTTGCAAAAGACCACATTTGTTTGATCTCATTAAATGAAATGCTCATAATAGACAAATAAATCAGGACAGAAAGTACATCAGTGGTTGCGAGGAGCTGGAGGAGATGAGGAAGACAGCTAAGGAGTACTAGGTTTCTTTTGTTGGCAATGAAAATGCCCTAAAATTGACTGTGGTGATGGATGCACAATTCTGTGATTATACCAAAAGCCATGAGTTGCTCACTTTAAATAGGCAAATTGCATGGTATGTAAAGTGTATCTCAATAGAACTGTAAAAAAAAGAAAATTAGAACAAGAAGCAGTAGGAGTGAGACAACACTGGGATGGTTGCCTCTGTCAAGGAGCCTCAAGGGGAAAACACCTGGCTCCTGCCTTCAAGAAGGCATAAGGAGGAGGATGTCTGGGAATGGGAGGGGCTACAGCAGGAGTTTTTAACAAAGGGTCAATGAGCTTGAATTTAAATTAAAAAAAAAAAAAAAAACACACCATAAAAACCAACAACATTCTAATGGGGATGTGTTGGTGCAGGTGTAATACACTTATTAAATAATACACAGTATAGTGTGGACTTAGTAAGGGGTCTGTGGTTTTCACCTGACTGGCAAAGAGGTCCATGGAACAAAAAGGTTAAGAACCCCTGGACTACTGGGATTGGCAGAGTCCACATTTGCACAACTGCTCAACCAAATACCAAACAGCCCTGAAACGCTAAGGAGCACAAAACAAGAAAGGAAATCGTAAAAGCTCTCTCTAAAACCACAAGAAGAAACACTAATCCTAAATGACTTAAAGTCGTCAAAAAATAGATTTAAAAATATAAATAACATTTGATTTCCTTTGGATCCAATTTGCAACGTTTAATGAAAATAGTAATGGTGTGGCTGACATCAAAAGGTTCAGTTTACAGTGCCTTGTAAAAACAAACAACAAGCAAACAAATAAAAAAAAAGCAACTCGGGGAGCCGATGTGGCTCAGTGTTTGAGTGCTGGCTTCCCACATACGAGTTCCTGAGTTCAATCCCCGGCTCTAGTACCTCAAAACAAAACAAAACAAAACAAAACAAAGCAAAGCAAAACAAAACAAAACAAAACGGTGAAAGTGGAGGTGAATATAAACAGGCGGCACAAAAGTGCCTGGAAAGAAACTCCATAGCATGAACTCAAAGTGTTAGCAATAATTCACATTGTGGTCTGAGCAGTATCAGAGATACAGACACACCTAGAAACTACACAACGACCAGAACACTCAGAAAAACAGAACCCTGTCCCACAACCTCTGCAGCAACCAGGTGGAAGCCAAGCCACAATATCTGCATCAACCAGCCCAGAAAGATAAGATTTTGCTCAATGACTGCCAGTTTCCCTAGCTTGCTGCCCCTCTTTCAACCCAAGGACAACTAGAGAAAGTCAAATAGGCTCCCAATATTAATTGCACAGGATATTAATCTTCTAGTTAGCTGCTTCCAACTTCCCATCGCCCACAATCTACAAACAGGGCACACCGGAAGCGTTTCCTTTCCTCTCTATAAAACTTCCCACCCCCCTGCCTGCCTTTCAATGTGCCAAACGCAGGACGCTGGCTGACTTTCTCCCCATAGCCTCTGCATCTTCTCATTTGGGTGCTTTTTATTTCCACAACACACATGTCCCGATGAAGCAAAACTGTAAACATAAATAATACTAGAACACGGCTCCAAAAAATTGTGACTCTCACATAAACATTAAATATGTGTGACTATTCCAAGGTAGGAAAAAAAATTGTCATCTGACGAGAGGAAAAAAGAGCATGAAATTATCGGTGTGAAATAACTGCAGCTGGGCTTGAAGAGCGTAAGAAATTCGGGCTAATAACTGTAAGCAGCGCCGCCCGCGTACGATTTTTCTCGCGCCGGTACCCTCGGAGCCTGCACCTGCTCCAACCGTCACCACGTTTGTTTATCTAAGTGCTCCCAAGCTGCACGCTCTGGGAGATTGGCTGTGCCCGAAGCGCAGCGCCAGGCCGACACTCGGGATCGTGTTCAGGTGCCAGGAAGTGCCCGCTTCCCCAGTGTGAAGACGGGCGACCACCTAGACCTCCCTCTCCGAAACCACCACTCCCCGGGCCGCCGCCACCACCGCCACTTCCGGCAGGGCCGGAAATGCGCCGTGAGGCACACTACAGCCCCCAGGAGACTCAGCGCCACTTCCGACGCCGCCATCTTGAGGCGGCGGCTCAGCCCGGGCGGTAGTTCTTTCGGTCCCGGGAGTCTTGGGCAGTGCTAGGGCGTCTGGACTCTCCGTTTTAAAGCCCGGGAGCCGAACTTTCTATGCTGTGGATACCCCGTAAGGTGCTGGGCTCGTCTCCAGCTTCGGCGCCAGTAGCGAAACTGAAGAGTCTACTCGTCTTCCCCACCCACAAATATCCGGGGAGAGTACGGTCGTTTTTTTTTCCTCTTAAAAAATAACTGTATTCCTAGTCCATTTTCTTTGCCCTGCTACTAGGTTCCTACACTGTTCCCGTAGTTCTCCCTTCCCCGCCTCAGATAACAAACTTTGGCTCGTCCGTGGCTTTCACACTTACTCATTTACCAGCTCGCACCCCGCCCAGTGAGTCAGCTGTCAGGAGTCGCCCACGGTTGGGTGGGGCCGCAGCCACTGCCCTGAGCTAACCTCGCACTGCGGGCAGATTAGGGTTGCAAAACTGACAAGTGCTGTGAGCTTTTAATTCTCAGTCATTGCTCGTCATTTCCTACGTTTAAGGGTCCCCACCCCCCACCTCTTAATGAGTAATTAGGGGCGTTTGATTTCTTACTTCTACCCACCTTCCCTGAGTAAGCTTTTGAATTAGTTTACTTTTGTGGGCTTGCCTTTAATTCCTTTCCTGTTCCTTGGGATTTCGGAAATAGTTATCCCCCACCTCAAGATCCTTATTTGAAAACTTGGCCTGGAATTTTTCTGAGGGTAACTTGAGAAGCCAGAGAAAGAAATTCACCAGAGGCCCCAGCAGCCAGCAGAACTGGCTAGACAGGTGACATGCACCAACCGAACCTATAGTTCGAGGTGGGGGGAGGGGCTGTGTGAGAGGACGACAATGGACTCGGGTACAATTCTGAGCAATAACCATGCAAGACACTTAAAATCCTACTTCTCCATATTGCTTGATAATTTTCTTTCTTCTTTTTTTAATTCCTTGGTTAATCACAGCGGTTTTAGTTCCGTCTTCATCTTCCCCCTACCCCCGGAACATAACCGTTGGGAGTCTTATTCTACTCCCCTCCCACCTCCCTCTTGCTAATTTACTTATTTCTTCTTTTATCATTTCTTCCTTTTCTTAGGGTTCTGGGAGTGCATTTCAAAATCATGTGTTGATAGTCACTCGTGAATATTGACTCAGCCTCTGAAGGTGTCCGACTTTAGACTCGGAGACACTGCAGCTTATTCATGAATAGTGCTGGGGCCCGGTGGATCTGCAGCTCAGCGGTGCCTACTATAGGAGACCTCTGACTCACATGTTTTCCTCACTTGGCTTTAATACCGCACCTACTGGGTGCCAAGAATTGGAGGATGCCACAGTGAGATGAGCCATAAACACGGAAGCCAGAGAAGTGACTGAGTCATTCAACACACCTAAGTACTCACACTTTCTCTCTGCTTCCATTCGAGAATAATCTCCCTGCGAGAACTCAGAGAATGTTGAAAAAACCAGGTATACAGGGGATATACCATTCCACAATTATAATGGTAACAATGAACTTTCAACAACTAGTTTTGGGGAAAGGGTCAGGAATGCTTACCTCAGCCCTCCTTGGCCCTTTGTACACTTCCCTGGTCCTTTTCACCTTTCCTCCCTTCTAGTCCAAGATGTCCCAAACTTCTTCCCACTCTTTCTGCCAGTCACTCCTTCCTTAATTCTTAGTACCCTGGTACACCACCTTTTTAGTCTGCCTCATCCACTGGACGGCTGAGGATGCCAACTGGGTCCAAGGAAGATATGCCAAAGGCTGTTCACGATCACTTTTAAATCAGTCTTCATATCAGTGACAGAAGCTACTGTTCCATGAAGGCCTTTTGCAACCTGGACTTTACACCAGGTGTTGCTGTCTCCCTCCCAGGCAGTCTCTCCCGACATCTTTACCTGGCTCACCTCCCCCATCTAGCTCTCAGCTCAAATGTCACCTGCCAAATTCTAAACTAATGATGCCCAACCATGTCCCTCCATTCACCTTAGCATATCCCATTGTTTCACTTTCCTGGCAATACTGATTGCCATCTCAAAGTATCTGGTTCATTAATTTACTGTACCTCTCTGTCTCTAGAGCTTGAAGGAAATTAACAGATCTGCTCTGTCCAGCACAGAAGCCATTTGCTACAGTTGGCCAATAAATATTTGAAAGGTGACCAACGCAACTAAGGAACTGAATTGGTATGTTCATTTCAATCAATTTAAATTTAATCAGTCACACAGGCTGCTCTGAATTGGCTGTAGGCCCCATGAGATCAGCTGCCTTACCAGCCCTGTTCATTACTGTGATCCAGCCCCCAGCCCTTCAAAGCAGGTGCTAAATTTTCCCACTCTGCAGCTCTGTATCTTGGTGAAGGAAAACTCCATTGAGAAAAATATATTTGGGCCTTTCGAGGCCTTCTGTCTGTATTTTCCCATATTTCTGTCTAGTTCCAGAAAAACTCACTGGCATTGTAATTTGACTTGTATGAAGTCTGTAAATTACTATGGGAGGATTGCTGCCCCTGCAAAGTTCCCATCTTCCACTTGGAAGCCAGAGTGGTGGCTGTGAGTGCAGGCCATGGGGATGAGAAGATACCTGGTTTGCATTCCTGTCTGCTCCTTCCAGGACCACCCCACTCCTTCCTGGACCACCTCTTGATCCCACAGGTAAAATGGAACCAGAAGTTCCCCATGAGGCTGTTAGCTGGGATGACTGGATGACTTCACTTAAAGAAGGGACATTCCATTTCTGACATATCTCCAACCTTGGTTAGTAAGCCCTCAAGAGGGCAATGCTTCTACTTACTTCATGCACCAGCAGCTTTTAACTTGCTTCAAATAAAGCTCATTCCTTATCATTACTTTTTCGTAAACACCCTTTTAAAAAAATTAGATACTATTTTCATTTAAAATGTTAAAATATTTTCCTAAAGATGGGTCTAAATTGGTTATCAGTGGTATAAGGCAAGGCTACTATTTTTGTAAATTCATTTTCCAGTATGTCAGCTTGCTAAACCCTTATTTTTTTAACAGTATTTCAGATACTGTTTCTTTAAGGTGGTAAATTGTTCTAAGTTACAAATATTTTCTTTTTCAATATTTTACTTATTTTGTGCTTTGGTGAGAACAGTGTTACATATACTTTGCAGTAAGAACTTGTTAATGTTCTCCCTAGTGTTATGTCATTAAGTCATTTATGTACCATGAAAACTATCTTTTAATAAGCAGTTGGAAAAAATTCACTGCCTAGGGCAATACTGAGATGCAACTGGGCAATTTGTTTTAGACAAAAAAAAAAAAAAATTTTTTTTTTTTTTTTAGGTACTAGGGCTGAGGATTGAATCTGGGACCTTGTAAGTGGAAAGCCAGTACTCAACCACTGAGCCAAATAGGCTCCTGAGTTAGTTTTTTGTTTGCCTGTTTGTTTTTTAGGGTGCACCAGGGACTAAACCTGGGACCTCCCATGTGCGAAGCAGATGCTCAACTGCTTGAGCCACATCTGCTCCCAAAACTGGTCAATTTTAACATGTCTCTTGGGACCAATTTTGGCATCTTTACACTTCCCCAGAAATCTTTCCATTTTTATTGTTCATTCATTGCTACACTCAACAAGTAATTGCTGAGTTGCTGTACTGCATCAGGAGCTAGACCAAGAACCAGCAATACAGCATGAAGAGGGTCATTTCCATTTTAAGAGCAGTTATTGGTAGCACCTTTAAAATTTAATATAAATTTCTAAAAGTACAGAAGAATATGCTGTGAAAAATCACCCTTCCAACCAGTTCCCCTCTCAGGAGGCAACTGTGGCTGTATTATACCACTTCAGAGATATATCCTGAAGTTTCTGTATCCTACCAGAGATAATCTAGAGTCACACAAATATGATGATGCATCTTCACATGTGAATATTTTATGTTCAAGGAATTATATATATAGGAGACTCTTTCATGTCAACTATGTAGAGAATAGACTCATTTTAATAGCCATGCAAAGTACTATATATTTTTTTAAAAATATTTTTTCCATACTCCTGGTTAGGGTTTTTGTTTTTTGTTTGTTTGTTTTATTTATTTCTCTCCCTTTCCCCTACCCTCACCAGTTGTCCACTCTCTATGTCCATTTGCTGTGTGTTCTTCTGTGGCCACTTGTATTCTTGTCAGTGGCAGTGGGAAACTCTTTTTGATGTGTCATCTTGCTGCATCAACTCTTCATGTGTGCAGTGCCACTCCTAGGCAGGGTGCACTTTTTTCACACTGGGCGGCTCTCCTTATGGGGCACACTCCTTGCGCGTGGGGCTCCCCTACACAGAGCATACCCCTGCATGGCATGGCACTCCTTGCACGCATCAGCACTGTGCATGAGCCAGCTCCACACAGGTCAGGAGGCCCTGAGTTTGAATTCTGGACCTTCCATGGGGTAGGCGGATGCTCTATCAGGTGAGCCAAATCTGTTTCCCCAAAGTACTATATTTAAAACTTATATGTATTACTTAATATCTGTACTGGGTTTTTTAATTGCCTTTTATTTATTTTTGATTAATCAAAGGTGCTTTTCTGTTGCATGCCCAGAAAATGAGCCCTTGAATTTTCTTCCCTTCCATTTCTAGGGAACTTATTCCCTACTTTCATATTTATCCTCGTTCCTTCCTTGAGACTTCTGAAGTATTTCTTTCCTGAAGTTTCAGTTAAAGCTTATTTCATTTATTTTCATTCTTTCTTCTTTTTTTAAATTTTGAGGTACTAGGGCTGGGGATTAAACCTGGAACCTCATATACAGGAAGCTGGTATTAAACCACCGAGCTACATTGGCTTCCCTGAGTTGATTTTTTCATTTGTTTTGCTCGTTTTTTCAGGAGGCATCAGGAACTGAATCTGGAACTTCCCCTGTTGGAGCCGGGCACTCTACAACTTGAGCCACATCCACTCCCTCATTCTTTCTTTTTTTCAAAAAAAGACATTTATTTACCTCCTTCCTTCATTGTTTGCGCTTGCTGTCTGCAATCTGTGTTTGTTCATTGTGTGCGCTCATCTTCTTTTTAGGAGGCACCGGAAACCGAACCTGGGACCTCCCATATGATATGCTTAAGCCACATCCACTCCCCCCCTCATTTTTTTTTTTTTAATTCATTTTTTTCCCCCTCATTCTTTCTTAACAGCAAAAGTTTCAGGCTTAGAAATCACCCTTGGGTATTTACACCAAGGAGAATACTATCCAACAGCCAATGTCCCATATAAGGAAATCAAGATTACAAAGGTTCTAGGCAACAAATATTTGGAAGGTGACAGAGGAAGAATGCAGAATGTTCTTGAATAAAAGATCACACAACATGACCATATTTCATTAAGCTGAATTCTACACAACATGTTTGAGATAGTTAAGATTCTGGATCCTTTACCCAATCTCCAATATGTGTCCCTCAGAATTCTTCAAAGCATTATCCAATCTCAAGAATTCTTTACCATCCCTTACCCACCTTCCTGTCTCCAAGACTGGCCTTGTCTTCAAAGTCTCCTGTGCTGATTCTTACACCCCCCTTATTTCTTGAAATTTCTTCAGCCATTTATTCATGCAGTGGTAATTTACTAAGCTCCTAGTAATTCACTGTGCTAAGAACTAGGGATGCATAGGGATAATGGAGTAAATATACTTGCTCTCACCGATAGTATTTAGTATTTATTCTAGATGTTGTGTCAGATAATGGAACAAATTGGAAGACAGGACCTGTTTTCTCTTTATATACTTATGTGATAAAAAATTTTATGTATGGTTTATCTTATGATTATCTGGTGTAAAAATAAGTGAAATTCGCATTTATTACTTAATGGAGCTCTCTCCAGTTTAAGTTTTTTTCTTTCTGTCACATAAGACATGAGCTTAGTGTGATGACTGGCCCGCACAGATTACATTTAGAAAGTCCATTCCCATAGGAGTTCTCTGATGCTAAACACAATGAGGACTCCTACTGAAGGGTTTCCCATATTTTTGTGTTAATGGGGCTCATTGCCAGTGGGTTCTGTGATGCCCAAAACCTTTACCACACCGACTGCAGTCATAGGTTTTCTGTCTCAATTCTGTGGTGCTGTATGAGAGCTAGGCGTGAAGCACTTTCACAACAATGGCATTCTTGGTCTTGAGGCTCTAAGATGGAATTACTTGGCTTAAGAACCTTACCAAATGACCTATAACTGCAATTTTTAACTCCAGTATGAATTCTCTTAAGACTGAGTTTGGCCCAAAGCCCTTCCTGCTGTGACCGATTTCTTGGGAACTTCTCTGTGTGAGTTCTCAAGTGAAAAACTCATGAAAGGACTATCCTACTTGCAAGGTCTTTGCAGATCTAATCTCCTTTGTGAGCCTTCTCTCGGTAAAGAAGGCTGAGGTAAGCTGAAAGCAGGCTTCTTTACACTAGACACATTTATTCCACCTTGTTTTTATAAGGATTATGTTCTGTATGAACTAAGTGAATTCTACTTATTTCCTACATTCCCTACATGTGTATACTTTATAACCTGTGAGTCCTTTCAGGTCACACAAAGTATGTAATTTAGGAGGATTTCCTTTTATTTCTCCCAATAAAACGGTCCACTTCTTGTATTATTTTTTCCTACTGATGTTTGATTATGTTTAAGAGTTCCATGTCCATATTTGCAGGGCTCATCTTCTGCTTAATTTCTTGACAAGTCAGAGGTCTTGAAGGCTTTCCTACAATCATGATTTTCATAAACATCTTTTCCCTGTGTCACTTTCCTAATGACCAAATTTGCTTTATTTTTCAAGCCTGGAAGTTACGTATATGGCATTGCCTTCTCAAAGGGACACTAAATGATGGCTTAGTTTGAGGTCCATCTAATACTTTTACATATTCCTTATTTTCATAGTAGCATTTCCAAATCAGTGCTTTCTTGAGGATGAATGTCATCTATCGAGCATTTACCTAGTTTTAGCCTTCTACTTCAGCATCACCTACACTGCCAGTCTGTGTGTTGACATGAAGAGCCACAGTCTTTCCATGTTTGCACCATGCTAACTAGACTGTGTCAGAAACACACAGCATTGCCTTCAATCCTAGTTCTTGGCATTAAAGAGGAACAGCCATGCCAGTCTTGGGAGAGACTGCTGCAGGGAATGGTTGGCACAGATTAACCATTAAGAATATAATTCTACACACACACTCCTCCTATTGCATGTTTTCATGAGCTGTCAGAACCTCCTGCAAACTGATGCATTCAACTGACTTCAAGACTCCACTTGAATGTCTCTAAAGTTCCCTTGTTCATGCTTCATTAACCAAACATTCTCATCAAGATGTGATGGTTCAAAAGACTCTTGAATCTAGGTGAAAAGCTACAGGGCAGTTCTTCATACTTCTCTTATTAACTTTCAATTTCAAAATAAAAAAGTGTAAAGGAAAAAAACCTCTAGATTTACACCCCTCACCAGACTTCTTCATTTCATTGGCTAATGCCAAAAATCCAGTAGTAATTTTTCTCCTTTATTGTAATTTTTAAAAAATACTGATATATACAAAAAGAATGTATGTAATTAATATGTTACCAACAATATCACAGTAAGGCCCCTGAGGCCATCGCTTCGCCTACAAGCTAGAATTGTCAGTGGCTTCTTATCCTTTCATTTACTTCAGCCAATCTGTACCTAGGTCCATTGTGGCTACCTCCGAACTGGAGACTACTTAGCTTCTCCCCATCACTGCTGCTACTCACCCCCAGATGTTTCAGCAGCCCTATGCCTGCTTCCATCTGTGCCCTCCAGTTCTTTTTCCAGAAGAACTCACAGTGAGCTATGAAAAGCCATGTCATACCCCTGCTCAAAACCCTGGTTTCCCATGAGTACCCCAAATCAGTATGATATGCCCGCCCACTTCTACAAACTTAATTCACACATCTCAACTCCTTCCTTCCATCCAACAGCTGATTTTCTGTTCCCTGTATATGCAATACTTGCTCTCATCTTAGTCACCCTAAATGGTGACCCATGTGCCTGGAAGCTCTTTCCTCCACCTTTACATGTTTGCAGATTTCTTTTATACCAAGAATCAGCATAAATACTTACCACAATTTGTAATTACATCCATGTATCCTGTTTATAAAAGGCTTTTATTTATAGACTATGCATTTTGGGATGGCAGGGATTATGTTGGGCCTTGGTTTATCACCAGATACCCATGTTTAGTACGCTGCATAGGACTCTAAATTTTTGTGAGATAATGAAGGGGGTGAAAATGAATCATCATGAGTGAGTACTTTTGTGACGGCACAGAGATGAGCCTGGCACCTGTCACTTCGTGCCTGTGCCTGTGGAGAGAGCATCCTGACAAGAGCTCTGAGCTCCCCACAAGCAGCCTCGTGCCCTGAGACACCAATCCTAAATCTTCTGTCACCTCTGGACCCAACTGTCTGAGACCTGCAAAACCAAGGAACTACTCTATCATTCAGAAAATGTGCACGGCTGGGAGGCACCATGTTTGCCCGCAGAGTGCTTGAGTCCTTGAGCTCCAAAAAGAGGGATATACAGACCCACTGTAGCAAAACTAAAAGCCCAAAGACAGGAAGGAATACCAGGAGACCAGTTCAAGGAGAGAGAGGACCTGGGATGAGGGGGGTAGGCAGAAACCACCACAGATGATACAACATGCTCATATTTTTGGAGACCCATCAGGTCACAGGTTAGTGATCTGTGTTAAGAGTCAGCAAGGAAGTTTTCACTGTTGATTTTCAATGAAGATAATGAAAAAATTACTAAGTATGGAAAAGAAAAGCAGAAAATGTCAATGATGAGCCTTCAAGCTGAAACATGGAAAAGTGAGAAACAGTCCAGAGGAGCCATGGAGACCACAAACCCTCTATGTTGTGGACAACAGAAAGCCTGAACCAAAGATGTGGTGTGTGGGTGGCAGATGTAGATTTCAAAGCTGAAAACTGCCAGAAGCAGGAAGTTCCAATGCCTCTTAGAACAGAGGGAAGAGAAATATCCAAAATTTTCTTTATAGAGCCAATACACACTGATACAAAAGTTGACAAAGATGGCACACACACAAACAGGAAAAACATCCTTCAGCCTAATTTATGAATATTGATGCAAAAATCTTAAAAAAGTCAATGGACTTTAGCAGCACATTACAATAAGGATATTTCTGTGTCTATCATGTCACTGCTCACCATTCAAAGAAGAAAATCCTTATGATCACCTTGGAAGGCTCTGGAGGAGAAATGAGGGCTAGTACTGATTTTAATTCATTAGAAAGAGATGGGGGGAGTGGGTGTGGCTCAAGTAGTGGTGTGCCTGCTTCCCACGTGGGAGGTCCCGGGTTTGATCCCAGATGCCTCCTAAAACAACCAAAAAGCAAACAACTAAGCAAACCAACCAACCAACTCAGGGAAACTGATGTAGCTCAGTGGTTGAGCACTGGCTTCCCACATATGAGGTTCCATCCCCTGCCCCTCCCCCCAAAATAGATAGATGTGTATTTCTTCACCTGAGTAAAAACTGACTTGACAGTCAACCACAGTGTTTTGGGAATATGAGCTGTGATTAACATGATTATATAATTGCTCCAAAGATGTAAGAATTATAATATTTATCTCCTTTATACTTACTGGCAAGATGACTTTGTACTGGGAAAATATATGAAAATCTACCGAAACTGTTACAAATGATAAAGAGTATTATTAAGCAGCACTGACTGGTTCATCTGGAACAAATATGCAAGACTGCGAAGGAAGAGGACTACCCAAACCAGATAATGGTAACAGCAACAATGCAAGCCAAATGGTGACAAGACGACTCAACACAGGGAGGCAAAAGCGCCTACAACTGAAAGTAGGAGAATTGCATCCATCATCCATGTGGAATCTAAGCCCCCTCTTGATATAGATGTGCAGTGGACGTAACCAATCTAGGGTCCACAAGATGGAGAAATAGAGTATGGATTAGAGTCGACTTACTGATATTCTATTCATGAACTATTGTGATTAGCAATTGAAGAAAATGTAGCATTGATGTGGAGAAAGTGGCCATGGTAGCTGCTGAGGGTAGGGAGTGGGAAGAAGAGATGTGATGTGGGGGCATTTTCAGGACTTGGCGTTGTCCTGGGTGGTACTGCAGGGACAGTTACTGGACATTGTATGTCCTCCCATGGCCCACTGGGTGGACTGGGGGAGAGTGTAAACTATAATATGGACCACTGACCATGTGGTGCAGCAGGTCTCAGAGATGTATTCACCAAGTGCAATGAATGTCCCATGATGATGGAGGAGGTTGTTGTTATGGGAGAAGTGGAGTGAGGTGGGGGGGGGTATATGGGCACCTCATATTTTTTGAATGTTACATTAAAAAAATAATAAAGACCAAAAAAAAAAAAAAAAAAAGGCCCAACAGAATCCAGGAGTTACTGGGCAGAGCAAATCCCACCCTGCACACATCAATGGCAAAACTAGACTAAATCTGCCAACACACGAGTTCTCCCCAAGCTAACTTCTAAATCCAATCAGATGCATATACATCTGAACAGGATATTCCTGAGAAGAACCAAGAATGTTTTTTTTAAGAAGATTATTTATTTCTTCCCACCCCTCATTTTGTATACGCTGTGTCTGTTTATTGTATGTTGGTCTTCTCTTTTTTAGGAGGCACCAGAAATTGAACCCGGGACCTCCCATGTGGGAGGGAGGTGCCTAATTGCCTGAGCCACCTCTGCTCCCTGCTTTCTTTCTTTTTTTTTTTTAAGGAGGGGAACTACCATTTATCCAAGCTTGTTGAAAAGTAAAAAATAATTAAAGCAGGGGAAGTGGCTGTGGCTCAATCAGTTGGGCTCCTGCCTACCACACGGCAGTCCCTGGATTTGCATCCCGGGGCCTCCTTGTGAAGGTAGGCTCGCCCATAAACGCCGTGGAGTACCACCTGGCCTGCAGGCACTACAGAGAGCCGACTCAGAAAGGTGACACAATGAAAAGGGAGACAAAGCACAAAAAACATAGACCGTGCAGCAAATGAACACAGAGAGCAGACAACAAGCAAGCTGCAGGGGTGGGGTGGGGAGTGGGTATAAATAAAAATAAATACAGACATAGAAGAATGCACAGGGAATGGACACAGAGAGCAGACAGCAAGCGAAAAAGAAAAAGCCGTGGGGGGTGGGGAATAATTAAAGCAGCATAGCATTTACTCAGAGACAGACATGATCAAGGGAAAGTAACTCAGAGACCAGAAAGAGACCTAGACACAATAACTATGAAAGTTTAGTCCATAACAAATATGGTGTTTCCAACAAGAAGGATCTAATGGGGGGGGAAGTAAACTAGAATATAGGTAAGTATTTGATTAACCTGCCTATATAGGATACAAAACCTAGCGCCTACAAAGGAATAAGGACAGAATTGAAAGGAGCGAAAAAAAAAAGCCTAAAACTATAAAACTTTTATATAGTCAGACACAACATAAAGAAAAGTAGAAGATAATTGTTGACCTGGGATATATTTGAAATATTCACATCCAGAATATATAGAATTCCCAAGAATAAAAAAGACAAACCAAGAAATCTCAGGAAAAAAACTTTGAAAAAGGACATGAATTCATAAAAGAAAAAATGCAAACAATCCATAAGTTTATAAAAACAAATGTAACTTAGCTAACCCATATATGCAATGGAATGTATACAAGGAAATTCTTTGCAGCCATGATGTAAAACAACAAAAAACAAACAAAACCTGGCAACTTGAATGTCCATCAAAAGAGAAAATATAAATCAAATGTGGAATATACTGAAACTATGGAATGAAAGAGACCTGTATGTGGTATGCATATGCAAAATATAAATACAAACACACAAATATGTGTAAAAAAGCTTAAACCACAATGTTAACAGTGATTACTTGAGGGAATGGCAGTACTCTGGGGTGCAGGAGGACGAGGGAATCTCCCACTGTTGTGCACATACCATCTGCCACATGCCCAAAGTTCATATCGACATGCAAATAGACACTCCTGACTCTGAAGCTAGAAGGAAATGAGCTTGATTCTCCATATCTGGGGTTGCTCCACAGTGCCCACATCAAGATTTCTCGCTATTCACCTTCTTTTCCCAGACACCAGCCCCTCACTGACCTGGTGGCTTGTTCCCTACAGGGTCCCCCTTTAGCCTGTTCTCACCTGGAAAGGTGTCTTGAGGGATCTGTCTCTCCACTGGCCGCAGTTCTTCTGCCTCTTCTAACTCAGACACCACATCTGGTTTGGAAAGCTGATGTTCTGCTCAAGGGAATAGAGACAGGGCTTGGGGGTCTGTGTTCAGGAGAAAATACCATCCCACTGTAGCAGGCACTGTCCCTGAATTCTCCCCACTAGGGGATGACTTCTGGTAGAAGGCAGCGTCTACAATCCCATTCCCTTTGCTGGATGCTTGCTTTCCTGGACTCCCTTGCAGTTAAGGGCAGCTGCGGGACTCACAAGACACAATGAGAGTTTGCTTAGCTGGTGGCCATTGGGGAAAAGCTTTTGCTTTCTTACTAAATATGTGAAAAGAGAGTTGGCCAGGGCTGTCCCTCTCCCATTATTGCTGCTTGGAACATTAACCACAGTCCTTGGAGCCACAGCCATGTGTCACGGGACCCGAACATGTTGTAAACAAACATGCTAATCATGGAAAGACAGAAGGAACCAGTGTCTCTGATGATACTACTGAGTTATTGGACACTTACACCTCTCCTCTAGTCTTCTTCATTACAAAACCCATAAACGTCATCATTGTGGCAACATACATCCCAATAGAGCCACCTCCCTGGTCTTCAGGGGCTCCAAGAGATGGATTTGGTGAAACTTCAAAGTTAGTACCAATAAGTTGCCCATTTCCTACAGGTCCAAAGTAAAGCCCTCTCTCAGGCTCCAGGGCCCAAACATTTCCACTCTGACCCTTGCAGCCTGACCAGAAGCACACACACACCTCAAGAGGAACTGCCTTCATGCGGCAAACCACAGATATTTATTGACACAAGGAGGACAACCTTACCCACTGACACCAGGTTCCTGTAGTTCTCCAGCATCACCTCCCTGTACAAGGACTTTTGCATGGAGTCCATGAGTCCCCACTCCTCTGGAGTAAAACCCAGGGTCACATCTTCAAAGGTCACTGGTTCCTAAAACCCAAGATTCCTGTTCAGGCAGGGTCCTTCCTCACCCATGTTAGCAGGAGGAGGGAGACTAACAGCCTGGGAAGGCACAGAATGGTCTAGAAGATGACTTTAGAGCAATCAAACTTCTGAAAAACCCAATTCCCATCTCTGTTCCTGCCTTTGCTTGAAACTGAGAGAAAACCTAAGTCTGAACCTTTTTAGGTCACAGCAAGAGGACCATACCTGACACGGGAAAAGGATTCTTCCTTTTCTGAAAACCTATTTCTCGTTAAACTGGGAAGTCATCTTTGGGACACACTTTTGGGATTAGTATGTACATCTCCCAATAGTGAATTCCCTGAGCTGAATCATCATGCCTACACTTCACAATTGTCACACATACACACACTTTAGATTTCAACTTCTACCCATAGCCCCTACTGCTTCTAGTTCCCCTTCACCTGTCAGGCATCCATCCCCACGTGTCTTTGTGACTGTTTGAGCCCAGCTTTCTTCACCTTTCACTTGATACCATCCCTGCTTAGATCTCTCAGGTGTCCCCCTCCACACAAACACACACATACCACTTTAGAGAATAAACTAACGAGCCCCAATCTGGCCCTTAGGATCCTCCAGAATCTGGCCACTGCTCTAACCAACCTCTTGGAAAGCTAGGCCATCAAGGTAGGGCCTGTCATGACCAGTCAGTCTCTCCCCCTCCCTGAGGTGTCTTGGAGCCTAGGGACCGACACGCTCCCATGCAAGGGGTCAACTGAGAAGTTCAAGGAAGCCTCTACTCACCTGGGACCAGGCTGCCGGGAACCTGGAGGCCGTGCCTTCCTCCTCCCCATGCATCTCGTGAAAACCGGTAGGATCCTGAAGAGGCAGACTTTAGTGTGGATGGGTGGGAAGAAAGAGATGTGAGCCTGCGACCGGGCTGGGTTCCCTTCCGCTGCCAGGAGGAAGTCCCATCAGCGATAAATGGAAAGTCCACCCCGAACCCTGGAAAACGCCCTTAAGTGGTCATCTTCCTCCCAGCACTCTCACAGCCAGATCGGGTCAACTTCCTCCCTGCCGCCCACATTTGGCGGGGACTGTAAATACCACCCCAGGACCGGAGGCGCTCGTCTCCTTCTACCCACACACGTTAGTGGGGGTGGCCTCCCCACGTTACCCATGTTGGGGAGGAGGTCAGGTCACCCTACCCGGCCCCCACGCCAGAGGGCCCCAAACTACACTGCCCCTGACCGCCCCGAGGGAAGTGGCAGGCCGGCGACGCCGTCCCGGGCTCAAGGAGGTAAGGTCAAGGCTGGGCTCGCCCCGGCGGAAGGACCCCGGCCGGGCTGGATTGCCGACGGGCAGCGGGACCACGCCGCACTCACCCGAGTGCGCCTCACAATGGCGCCCGGCAGCCCGCGACGAAGTGCGTCAGTGGGCCGGCCCGGACTACAACTCCCAGGAGCGCCGCGGCGCGCGGGGCCTCGCCCCGGCGGAGGCCATCTTGACCAGCCCGCTGTGGGCGGCAGACGAAGCCGCGGCCGGCAGGAAGAGCATCCTCGCTGGTGTGCGCTGCCGGCCCGACGGGGCAGGGGGACCTCTCGAGTGGGAACGCCGGGCAGCGCTGTCCCAGCACCTTGGAAGGTCGGCGGCCTAAGCCTGTAGAGGGCCGTGCCCAGCCACGAGGACGACCATACGCGACGCTGACCGGAAGTCGGAGAAAATGGAAGGACGCGGGAGGACAAGCGGGTCGGAAGTGCGGGGGTCAGGCCTCGTTGGTGGGGGAAGGAACTAATGTTACACCCTTCCGGGACCAGGAGGGGCTCTGGGCCTCCCGAGCGGCAGAGGGTGGAGCTAACTGTCAGTCTGTAGCCAATGAGAGGAAGGGGGCGGAGACCGGGAGGGGGCGGGGCTAAGGGGCCGCCCAACTCTCGGGAGAGGTAACAGGCCAGGCCCGCAGTGTAAGGGGCGGGGCAAAGTGCACACCGAAAATAAACGGAGAGGGAGAAGGGTGGGGCGAGGAGGGCGGGAGGTGCGCAGGGGGCGGGGCCAAGGGCCGCCCACTTTCCGGGGAGGTCGGGGCAGGCTGGGCCAGAAGCGCTGGGTGGGCGGGGCTAAGTGTCCTACCAAGGACTGGGGAGGGGGAGGAAAGGCAGAAATGGCGGGAGGCGGGCTCGGCGCGGGCCAGAGGCGCCTCGCCAGGCTCCGGGGAGAAGGGTCAGCGCCGGGGAAGAGGTGTGGGCTGGGCGGGACCCTCTGCCCAGGGTCTTCCTTGGCTGAGCTTGCTCGCGGGAGCTCACGCGCTCAGAACCAGAAGGCCGTAGCTCCCAGGACCGGTGTGCCCTCTTCCTCGGGACCCAGGGTCCGGCTTGGTCGTCTTCCTCAGGCCCAGGACCCACTGCTCCCGAACTGCCTCCTAGCCATGCGGCAGAATCCTCGCGGGTCTCAACATCCTTGTGCCCCCTCAGGCACCTTGTCCACTGCCTACTAAACTTCTTCCCGGAGTTATTTATGGCCACTGTGGAGAGGAGCTACCCGCAGCCCACACGTTGTCCTAATTGTTGCAATGACACTGTTAGTCTGTTGATCTTTGCATATTACTAGTCTTTTAATATTTCCCCGAATTTTTTCTTGGCTGTTTTGGATAGAACACCATCCCCATTTCATAAATAATTTGGTTTCTAGCTTTTCCCTGTTTTGACTTTAAAAATTAATGTCTTATATATAGCCCTGCAACAGAGCCATGTTAATTAGTCACGCTTACTAACAAGCAATATTGTTTTGTTAGGGATATAAGTGGGGATGCTTCTAGTGGTTCACCATCAACTTTGATCCAGTTCTTTAAAAATAAGGAAGCAAGCTCCCTTGGAGGTTATTTTTTTCCCATTCATATGGTATAAGGTTAAAAAAAAAAGGTTTTTGTTAAAAGGTGATTTAAATAAGTAGATCATTGAAGATTGATTCATAAAATACAACTTTTAATAATAAATTTTTCCGTTTAAGCAAGTTAAACAGTTTAATTCGCCATCGTTTAATTACGTAAATAAAAGGCATGATTTTGGAACATTTGTCAAGTATTAAACATATAAAAAGTCAAAAATTATATGCATCTTGTAGATATACAGGGACCCAGTCCTTTGTTAAAACCCTTTAGTGTAAGAAGCATTTTAGAATTCAAAACTGTTTGTATTTTAGCAGGATAGTAAGGTTCATACACCATCCAGTAATTAACATCCCTATCAGGTCTGCAGCAGGTGTGGCCATCAAACATGAGTGTATCTGCAGCAAAATAACTGAGGATTCACACTAGCTTAGAAAAAGACAAAGTTTAAATAGTCTTAGTTCAGGCAAACTTTGCAGAAGTGTAAAACATATCTTTATATTAGAAAAGTTTCTGGAATTTAGAATTGCAGAGAAGGCGTTATAAATCCATATATGAAAATGACTGGATTGGTAACAGTAGTTGTTTCATTTACTTGCAAAGTTCAATTCATACTTTTCCACTCAATTTACATCTCAATCATAAATTTTTATGAAGTTACTGATTTATTGAAAAATATTGACTTCCTTCCTTCTGTTTTCTTTAATTGATCGTCCATTATCAACAATAAATTAAACAACATAAGCACTAAATATAAAAGATATCAAATTATATACTGGCCCAAACCACCAGTGACAGTTGGTAGTAGTAATAACTGAGTCATAAATTAGTTGTGTGACTTAATCATGGACCTGTGATTTGATCTCCACACACCACTCACCATTCTAGCTTGATCATACAAAGCATTTTAAATCATTCCATGCAAAGGGGGATATGCTTAAATAATTCAGAAAAAGAAGAAAAATACACCTTTCTTTAAAATGTGAGCTTGCACAAAACTCCTCCAAGCCCAGAGCTTGAGAACTAAAGGTTGGGGAAGCAGGAGTAGATTAAAATCAGTGTTTTATTTGTGAATTATTAGCATCATAGCCGTTATCCCCAACATCATCGATAAGATTAACATCAAGATAATCCAGACCTGACATAGCACATAGGGGAAAAATGAAAAATCTGAGCTCTCAGCAGAGTCTGACCACAAAATTAGAAAATATTCTGTCTCAGAGAGGCATGTAAGAAGTCACCGGGAATGCAAGACAAACCAGTGAGTCAGGTTTGGAAAAATCCCGTTTTACACCTTTGCACCTTCTATGTTTGGTTGCAAATAACTGAAAACCTGGTTAGCTCTGTCTCCTTATGAATCCAAAAGTCCGACAGTAGGTGGTGCCTCCCGCTGGTTAAGCTACCCACCAGTGTCACCCAGAACTGGGCTCCCCCTTTCCCTCTTGCTCCTCAGTGTGGGGGCATCTCATCCTTCAGCTCCTGGGGCATGGGCAAGGGAAAAGCCACATACCTTGACCTGGTCCTAACGTGATCCCACTCAGAATTTCTCTGCTTTAGAAAATCTACTCTTCTCTCCCGATTAAAAAAAAAAAAAAAATTGACATCTGTCTTTCTTTCTGAGTGTTCACGTCTCTAATCAACAACCATGGTCAGATACTGCCGTCTGCTGGTCACTGTATCTGAAACAAAAGAAGGAAGTCTGCTCTCAGCAATCTTAGTTTTAAAAATTTTGGTGGTTTTTATTTCCTCAAATAAGATATGAAACAGACCTAAGCACAAAGCTATTGGGAAAGAAAATTTAAAAATTCAATTATAAACATATATTAGCATACTAAGCAACCAATTGGAAAAATTTTATAAAGCAATGACATTATAATAAAGCAGCCAGAATAAGAGACATACATAAATCACACATATGTGTGCATAAAATATTCTCTATAACCTTAACAAACTTGTAAAAGAGATGCTTTTCGCACTAGAAATATAAAATATGTGGGGTTAAGAGACATAAATGAAGTTTCCAGAAAGAATTCAAAATAAACTTGAATAAATGAAGATACTTACCATGATCCAGGATGGGAAGGCTATTGTGCAAAGTATCATTTCTAAAGTTCATCAACAGGCCCAATACAAGGGCAGACAATTGCAACGGGGTCTTCTGTGGGGCCTGGTCTTTGGATTTTGTTCTGAAATAACATCCTTCTCAAAATATGAGAAAAAAACTGACTTCCTTTCTTTACCAGATCAATCAAGTTGGATTCCAGTGCATCCTATTAAAGAGAAATACCCCCATGGGAAGCGGACTTGGCCCAATGGATAGGGCATCTGCCTACCACATGGGAGGTCTGCGGTTCAAACCGGGGACCTCCTTGACCCGTGTGGAGCTGGCCCACGTGCAGTGCTGATGCTCGCAAGGAGTGCCGTACCACGCAGGGGTGTCCCCCACGTAGGGGATCCCCATGCACAAGGAGTGCACCCCGTAAGGAGAGCCACCCAGCGTGAAAGAGTGCAGCCTGCCCAGGAATGGTGCCTCACACACAGAGAGCTGACGCAACAAAAAGAAACACGGATTCCTGGTGCCGCTGATAAGGATAGAAGTGGTCACAGAAGAACACACAGTGAATGGACAGAGAGAGCAGACAACTGGGGCAAGAAGAGGAGAGAAATAAATAAAAAATAAATCTTAAAAAAAAAAAAAAGCCCCCAGAAATGACTATTTAAAAATATTCTTTTTTTTCGGTCAATAAATTTAGACATCAAAGCCATCAGTATCATATGGTTCTAATTGCAGAACTATTTGGGGGGAGGGAACATGATTCATTTTGTGTTCAACAGATTGGCACAGGTTATTTTGAATTGAGATTTGTGGGTTTTTAATTTTTTTATTTTTTAGGAGGTACTGAGGATTGGACCCAGGATCTCGTACATGGGAAACAGGTGCTTGACCACTGAGCTACACCCATTCCCCAATGAGAGTTGTTTTTTTCATTTGTTTCTTTTGTTTGTTTTTTGGAGGTACCAGGGATTGAACCCAGGACCTTGTATGTGGAAAGTAGGCACTCAGCCACTTGAGCTACATGTTTTGAGTGTGCTTTTTCACCCAGAGAGGGCTGTATCACCCACTAAGAATGGAGGGACTGAGGGAGAAGCTGTGCCCCTGCGTGCATGTATAACTGGATGATTCCACCATGTCCCAACATACTCTTGGACGTCTGGGATGTTTCTTCACTATCTCCGTGGCCTCTTAGTTGTACCTCTGAGACTGACTGAGGTTACTGTACACTTCCTGGTGACCACAGTGGGTCTCTGCTCTTCATGGCGTTTCACCTCCTGAGGATGGCCTGCGTGTTGGGCAGAACTGTCATCATCCAACTGTGTGGGATCCCTGCTTCTATATGACCAAGCAAGAGTCTTGAGAACAGAAGGTGGTGGGGAGCAAGAAGGTGTTATCACTCAAGATGTTTTTGGCCACAAGTAACAATTTGTCACCACTCAATATCTTAGATTACATGAATATTTGATTTTTGGCATTAGGCTGGAAAGTCGTCCCAAAGATATCAGGTCCTAATCCCTGGAACCTGTAAATGTTTTTTTTATATAGAAACAAGGGTTTTGCAGGTGTGATTATGAGAAGGTATTCCTGGCTTGAGTGGACCCTCAGTGCAACCCCATGTACTTATAAGAGGAAGGCAGAGGGAGATTTGACAGAGAAGAAAGGAATGTTGCCACAGAACGGAGATTGCAGTGATGTGGTCACATGTCAAAGCACGCTGGCAATCCCTGGGTGCTGGAAGGGTAAGGCACAGACTCCTGGAGAGCTCCCAAGGGAGTGATGGCAGGCTATTGGTACTGACTTTAAACTTCTGCCTTCAAATGTGAGAGGATGAATTTCTCTTGTTTTAAGCTACAGGTTTGTAGTGGTTTGTTACAGAAAACATAGAAAACTAATACAAAGAACAAAGCCTCTGGAGGGAGGCTGAGGAAGCATGGTCAAAGAGGCTGAACCTTTTGGACAGCCACGTTATTTTCAAGAAAGGACCAACTTAAGGAAAACCAGCATTGCAGATTGCCAAGGGGAAGATGAAAAGAAACTGAGTACTTGGAGGCTTTGTTGAATTGTTAGAGCAACTGAACTTGAAGCTAGACCATCTCACTATCTCTCCAGGCATGTGAGTGAAAACATTGTCTGATGTCATTAACTAGTTAGTTTGAGGTGGGATTGCTGTTACTGGCAGCTGAAAACACCCTGACTTCTACATGGGCAGTGGCAGATTCATTCCTTTTCTCTTTATTTTGTTTTGAGATTGCTTAAAACAGCAGTATGAATTGCCTGTATTAATCTGGCTCATAGTTGTATTTTAATCCTTTCTAATAAACATACAGGCATAAAGTTCCCTGATATTGTACAACTCAATTAATTTTATTCTGTTTCTTTTCAAAAATTTTTTCTGTTTTTCTTATTTTTGTTGTTTAATTTTCCTTTTTCAATTAATTTTATATATGTACACTTTTGTTTCCATCGTGCATGTTAAGGTATAATATAGTTCCAGAACCCCATACCCTTCCTGGGCAATATCACCCCCCGGAGGTCACCACTATCCTGATTAGTTTTGCCTGTTCTCAGTTTTCATATAAATGAAATCATACAGTCTGTTGTTTTTGGTGTCTGGCTTCTTTCAATTCATTGTAATATTTTTGAGATTCATCCAAGTTGTTTCTGTATGAGTAGGTTTTTTTTTTTTTCTTTCCTTCTGAGTAGGATTCCAAAATGCAGCTGTACCACATGTTGTCTGTCCATTCTCTTATTGATGGGCCACTGGACTGTATTCAGTTTTTTACTCTTATGACTGAAGTTTCTATAAGAATTCTTTTACTTGTCTTTGAAGACAAGACCCAAAGTTCTCTTGGGAATGATTACTACTCTAGAGGAATTTTTTCCAGGCGTATAGCTGAGTTATACTTTTGATTCTCACAGGTATGAAAATTCTTATTTTCCTTTCACACATGCATTTTTATTTTTATTTTTTAGTATAAAATTCTAAGATCAGTCCTTTTGTTTCTGGACCCCTTACTTGGTAAATGTCTTCTAGCATCCAGGGTTTCAGATGAGAAAATCAATGCAGTGTGGACACTCTGATATTAACAAGGTGTATTAGCTGAAGTTTGTGAGACTTGCATCATCCTTGGAGTATGGATATTTCACAACATTTTAAAAAAATTATTCTATTTATTTATTTCTGCCCCCGCTAGTTGTTTTGCGCTTGCTGTCTGCTCATTGTGTGCTCACCTCCTTTTTTTTTTTTCCTTTAAGGAGGCACCAGGAACCGAAACTGGAACCTTCCATGTGGGAGGGAGGTGCCCAATGGCTCGAGCCACCTCTGTTCCCCCTTGTTATATCTCTCATTGTGTTTCCTCATTGTGTCTCTTCATTGTGTGAGCTTGTTGCATTAGCTCACCATGCCAGCCTGTTGCATCAGTTCACTGTCTTGCTTGCTGGGTTCAGTTGCTGAGAACTGAACCCAGGACCATGTGGTAGGTAGGCACCCAATTGCTTGAGCTACATCCACTTTTTCACAACATTTTGTTTGTATGTGTGTCTTTTTAATTCTGTCTAGCGCTGGCTATGCCCCTTGAAGTGTGAAGATGCACCCAGGTCTTTTAAAGATTCTTTTCTTCCAGTCAAGTGTAGAATGCCAAAGGCTAAACTTTGCTGAGTTGTTATAAAGCTGTGATTTGTTAAAAATGCCAACAATTGGATTTTTCAGGAAAAAAGGAATGTTATACCCTTCAGTCCTCTCCTATGAATATTATAAAATAATACATAGTCTCCGCGATGTTGAAAGATGGATGAGTGAGTAGAACACTTCAATGTTGGTGGTTTTCTAATTCATACTTGGCATAGGAAGATTGATATGTTGTTATCATTGGTAATATTCACATTTGGTTATTTATAAGTCATTTCTAAAAAATGTTGTCCATCAGGCTTAGAACTTGACTCCCATTAAATGATGTTTCTTTGGGAAATTAAGGATATACTTAGAGCATTACTATTCATACCAGCTCATCTGTGACTGGAGGAAGCCACAAGTACAAAGTCTTATTACATTGGGTACCTGCTTATGAGTCAAAAATAACTTGCAACATTTGCCTCCTTTATGATTTATCTCTGATGTTAAATAAACATAATCCCAACTGATAGCTTTTCCATATTGATTATGTTCAGTGAGTCTCCTGATATCAAACAAGGCAAGAAACATAGTGGAAAGCTTACCAATATTGACCCCATTCCAAGTGTTCTTCAGTATGAGTCCTCTTATGTTGAATAAGGTGAGAACACCTGCTGAAAGTTCTCCCAGACTGATTACATGTACATGGTTTTTTCTCCCAGTATGAGTTCTCTTGTGTAGCATTTTAAGTGCCTTTCTATGTCTAATGCCTTTTCCACAATGACTGCAGCCACAGGGTGCTCTCCACTGTGTATTATATGATGTTGAGTAAGAAAGAAGAAAAACATGAAACCTTTCCCTTGAGGATCACATTCATAGGGTTTCTCTCCTGTTTGGGTTCTTAGATGTAGAATAAAATGATCACTTCTTGAAAAGAATGCTCACTCTGCTGGGTTAGAGAATATTTGTGTCTACAGCCTTTACCACAGTGATCACATTTATTGTTTTGTTCTAAGTGAGTTTTCTTACATGTACAAAAAGGCAATCTTTCTAATTTTTTAAAAATTTTATACATTTAATAATTGGAAACAAACAATAATTTAAAAATAAGGAGAGAGCAGTTGAATAATACATACATTTCTCAATTAAATGTTCTGGATACATATAAATTTTTTTTTGTTTCTTTTCTTTTTTTTTTTTTTGCATCATCTCGTTGTGTCAGCTCTCCATGTCTGTGGCACCATTCTTGGGCAGGCTGCACTTTCTTTCATGCTGGGCTCCTCTCCTTATGGGGTGCGCTCCTTGCACGTGGGACTCCCCTACGCGGGGGACACTCCTGCGTGGCATCAGCACTGCGCATGGGCCAGCTCCACACGGGTCATTACAATATGTAATGCAATATATTTGATTCATAGTAATGCAATCATACAATATTTGTCCTTTTGTGTCTGGCTTACTTCGCTCAACATAATGTCCTCCAGTTCACCATGTTGTCCTATGTTTTACAGCTTAATATCTTCTTACAGCTGAGTAATATTCCATTGTGTGGATATGTCATAGTTTGTTTATCATTCATGGTGAATGAAATACTGTTTTTTTCCAACTTTTGGTAATGAATAATGCCACTATGAACATCAGTGTGCAGATGTCTGTTCATGTCTCTTTTCTCAGTTCTTCTGGGTATATACCCAGTAGTGGTATTGCTTGGTCATGTTTCAAGTCTATATTCAGCTTCTTTAGTAACTGCCAAACAGTCCTCCACTGTGGCAGTACCATTCTGCATTCCCACCAACAATGAATTAGTGTTCCTTTCTCTCCACATGCCCTCCAACATTTGTAGTTTTCTGTCTTTTGAATAATAGTCATTCTGATAGGTGTGAAATGATATCTCATTGCATTTTTGATTTGCATTTCCATAATAATTAGTGATGCTGAACATTTTTTCATGTGTTTTTTTCCATTTGTATTTCTTTGGACAAATGTCTTCAAGTTTTTTTACCCATTTATTAATTGGGTCATTTATCTTTTTATTGTTGAGTTGTAACACCTCTTTTTGTATCCTGGATATTAAACCCTTATCTGGCATGTGATTTCCAAATATTTTCTTCCATTGAGTTGGCTGCCTTTTTACGCTTTTGTAAAGTCCTTTGAGGTACAAAAGTGTTTAATTTTGAGGAGGTCCTTTTTATCTACTTTTTCTTTTGTTGCACATGCTTTGGGTGTAAGGTCCAAGAAATCACCACCTACCACAAGGTCTTGAAGATGTGTCCCTACATTTTCTTCCAGTAGTTTTATGCTCCTGGCTTTTATATTTAGGTCTTTGATCCATTTTGAGTTGATTCTTGTATAGGGAGTGAGATGTGGTCCTCTTTAATTCTTTTGGTTATAGATATCCAGTTCTCCCAGCACCATTTGTTGAAGTGACTGTTTTGTCCCATTAACATGGATTTGGTAGGTTTGTCAAAAACCAGTTGACCATAAAAGTGAGAGTTTATTTTGGGGTTCTCTATTCTATTCCAGTGATCAATGTGTCTGTCTTTATGTCAGTACCATGCTGTTTTGATCACTGTAGCTTTGTAATGTGTTTCAAGGTCAGACAGTGAAATTCCTCCCATGTTGCTCTTCTTTTTTAGAATGCTTTTGGCTGTTTAGGTGCACTTTCTCTTCCAAGTGAATTTGGTAATTGCCTTTTCTAATTCTGTAAAGTGGGCTCTTGGAATTTTTATTGATATTGAACTGAATCTATAAATCTGTTTGAGTAAGACTGACATCTTCATGATATTTTTTCTTCCAATCCATGAACATGGAATGTCTTTCCATTTGTTTAGGTCTTTTAAAAATTTCTTCTAGCATTGTTTTGTAGTTTTCTGCATATAGGTCCTGTACTTCTTTGGTTAAATTGATTCCTAGTTATTTAAGTATTTTTGTTATTGTAAATGGAATCCACCCCCCACCCCCACCCAGGTTCCTCCTCAGATTGTTCAGTACTAGTGTACAAAAACATTATTGACTTTTTTGTGTGTGTTAATGTTGTATCCTGCCATTCAGTGAACACATTTATTAGCTCAAGTAGCTTTGTCATGGATACTTCAGAATTTTCTAAATACAGGATCATGTCATCTGCAAACAGTGAGTGTTTTACTTCCTCTTTCCCTATTTGGATGACTTTATTTTTTTTCCTTGTCTAATTGCCCTAGCTAGAACTTCTAATACAATATTGGTGTCACCAATGGTGATATGGACACTGTTGTCTTGTTCTAGATCTTAGACAGAAAGCTTTCAACCTTACCCCATTGATTATGATATTGACTGTGGGTTTTTCATATATGCCTTTTATCATATTGAGGAATTTTTCCTTCTATTCTTATCTTTTGAAGTGTTTTTTATTAAAAAAAAAAAGGATGTTGGATTTTGTTGAATGCATTTTCTGCATTGATTGAGATGATCATGTAGTTTTTTTCCCTTTCAATTTCTTAATGTGGTATATTACATTGATTGATTTTCTTATGTTGAACCGGCCTTGCATACCAGGAATAAATCCCATTTGGTTGCTATGTATAAGTCTTTTGATATGCTATTGGTTTCGATTTGCAAGTATATTGCTGAGAATTTTTGTATCTATGTTCATTAGAGACATTGGTCTGTAATTTTCTTTTCTTGTAGTATCTTTATCTGGCTTTGGTATTAGGGTGATGTTGGCTTCATAAAATGTGTTGGTTAATTTTCCCTCCTCTTCAATTTTTTGGAAGATTTTAAACAGGACTTGTATTGATTCTTTTTTAAATCCTTGGTAGAATTCACCTTTGAAGTCATCTGGTCCTGGGTTTTTGTTTGCTAGGAGATTTTTGGTGACAGATTCAACCTCTTTAAATGTGATTGGTTTGTTAAGTTCTTGTATTTCTTGTAGTGTCAGTGTAGGTTGTTTGTGTATTTCAAGGAATTTGTCCATTTCATCTAGGTTGTTTAGTTTGTTGGCGTACATTTTCTCATGGTATCATTTTATGATCCTTTTTATGTCTGTGGGGTCATTCGTAACTTCCCCCTTTTCATTTCTGATTCTGTTTATTTGCTTTTTTTCTTTCTTAGTCCAGTCAGGGATTTGTCGATTTTATTGATCTTCTCAATCAAAAGTTTTGGTTTTGTTAATTTTGTCTTTTTTTGTTCTCAAATTCATTTATTTCTACTCTAATCTTTATAATATCTTTCCTTCTGCATGTTTGGGGATTCGTTTGATGTTCTTTTTCTAGTTTCTCTAGTTGTTTAGTGAAATCTTTGACTTTAGCTCTTCTTTTTCTTAATATAGGCATTTAGGGCTATAAATTTTCCTCTCAAGATTGCCTTCAGTGTATCCCATACGTTTTGGTAAGTTGTGTGATTATTTTAATTTGTCTCAATATATTTACTGATTTAACTTGCAATTTCTTCTTTGTCTCACTGATTATTTAGGAGTGTGTTGTTCAGCCTCCACACATTTGTGAAATTACTTTTTTCCCATTATTGATTTCCAGTTTTATTCCATTATGATTTGAGAAGGTGCTTTGTATAATTTCAATCTTTTTATATTTATTAAGAGCTGCATTGTGCCCTAACATGTGGTCTATCCTCGAGAAAGATCCATGGGCATTTGAGAAGAATGTATAACCTGCTGATTTTGGATGTCTGTTCTGTATATATGTCTGTTGGGTCTAACTTGTTTATCATATTGTTCAAGATCTATATTTCCTTGTTGAGCTTTTGTCTAGTTGTTCTAATGATGTGAGTGGGGTATTGAAGTCTCCAATGATTATTGTAGAGATGTCTATTTCTCCCTTCACTTTTGCCAGAATTTGTCTCATGTATTTTGGAACACCCTGGTTAGGTGCATATATATTTAAGACTTTTATCTTCTGGGTAGACTGTTCCTTTTATTAATATATAATGGTCTTTTGTATTTCTTACAACTTGTTTGCATTTAAGGTCTGTTTTGTTCAATATTGGGATAGCTACCCCTGCTCTTTTTGATTACTATATACATGGAGTATCTTTTTCCAACCATTCACTTTCAGCCAGTTTGTATCCCTGGGTCTAAGATGAATTTCTTATAAGCAGCATACGGATGACATATTTTTTTAAAATCCATTCTGTCATCCTGTATCTTTTGATTGAGGAGTTTAATTCATTCACATTAAGTGATATTACTGTAAATGCACTATTTACTTCCGTGATTTTATTTTTTGGTTTTTATATTTCATATCATATTTTCATTTGTCATTTCACTCTTTAGTTACCATCTATTTTTTTTCTTCTTTACTCTCCTCCAGGTCTCTCTCTCCTATCTTTTTATTTCATGTTATAAGGCCTCCTTTAATAGTTCCTATAAAGGTGGATTCTTAATTGCAAACTCTCCTAGTTTCTGTTTGTTTGTGAATATTTTATACTCACTGTATTAGTCAGCCAAAGGTGTACTGATGCAAAATACCAGAAATTGGTTGGTTTTTATAAAGGGTGTTTATTTGGACTGGGAGCTTACAGATACCAGGCCATAAACCGTAAGTTACTTCCCTCACCAAACTCTATTTTCATGTGTTGGAGCAAGATGGCTGTTGACATCTGGAAGGGTTCAGGCTTCCTGGGTTCCTTTCTTCCAGGGTCTTGGTTCTCTTTCCTCTGTGAGTTTACTTCTTGGGGCTCCAGCTTAAGGCTTCAGCATTAAACTCCAACATCAAAAATGCTCCAACTCTGTCCTTTGCCATGCCTTTTATCAGTAAGACCCCACCCACCAAGGAGTGGGAACTTAACGCCCTACTGACAAGGCCCAATTAAAAGCCATAATCATAACTTAATCATGCCCAGGTACAGACCAGATTACAAACATAATCCAATATCTATTTTTGGAATTCATAATTATATCAAACTGCTACACTCACCTTCATATTAGGACAATTTTTTGTGGATAAAGAATTCTCAGCTTGCAGCTTTTCTCTTTCAGTATCCTAATTATATCATATCACTGTCTTCTCACCTCCATGGTTTCTGAAGAGAAGTCTGTGCTAAATCTTACTGTGTGTACCATGTATGTGATGGTTTGCTTCAAACCCTTGCTGTTATGAGAATTTTCTTTTTATCTTTGACAGATGACATTCTGAATGGTATGTGTCTTGGAGTAGGCCTATTTCGATTTATTCTATTAGGGATTCAATGCACTTCTTGGACATGTAAGTTCATTTCTTTCAGGAGAACTGGGAAAGTTTCAGCTATCATTTCTTTAAATACTCTTTCTGCTCCTTTTCCCTTCTCTTCTCCTTCTGGAACTTCCATAGCACATACATTTTTGTGTTTTGTGTTGTCATTCAACTCTCTGAACCCCTGCTCATTTTTCACCTTTCTGTTCTTTCTTCAATTTCAGCTATTCTGCCTTCTGTATCACTTATTCTTTATTCTATCATTTCGAGTCTGCTGTTGTATTCCTCTAATGTGTTTTTGAGCTCACCTATTGTGTCTTTCAGTACCATGAGCTTGTTACTTTTCTTTTCAGGATTTCAAATTCTTCTTTGCTTTCAACCAATGTGTTCTTGATGTCATTTATCCCTTTAATCATATTGTATTTCAATTCATTAATTTGATTTTGGAAATTTGTGTGCATCTAGTTAATTAGTTCTCTCAAATCTTGTGTCTGTTCTGGGGCTTTGATATTTCCTGTTCTTGGGCCATGTCTTCCATTTTTTTAGTATGGCTCATAATTTTTTTAAAATAATTTTTTTATCCTCCCCCTTTCAGCATTTTTTTTGCATGCTGTCTGCTCTCTGTGTCCATTTGCTGTACATTCTTCTGTGTCTGTATTTTATTTAATTTCCCCTCTCCCCTTGCAACTTGCTTGCTGTCTGCTCTCTGTGTCCATTCACTGTGGGTTCTTCTGTGTTCCCGCTTGTCTCTCTCTTTTTGTTGTGTCACCTTGCTGAGTCAGCTCACCACGGCATCTGTGGGCCGGGTGGCACTCCACTGCATGTGGGCGAGCCTGCCTTCACAAGGAGGCCCTGGGATGTGAACTGGAGGCCTCCCATATGGTAGATGGGAGCTCATCTGATTGAACCACAGCTGCATCCCTGGCTCATAACTTTTTGCTGATGTTAGGATCTGATTAGAATCAGATGTTCAGGGAAACGGCCTTGGCCCAGTGGTTAGGGCGTCTGTATACCACATGGGAGGTCTGCGGTTCAAACCCCGGGCCTCCTTGACCCGTGTGGAGCTGGCCCGTGCGCAGTGCTGATGCGCGCAAGGAGTTCCCTGCCACGCAGGGGTGTCCCCCGTGTAGGGGAGCCCCACGTGCAAGGAGTGTGCCCCGTAGGGAGAGCCGCCCAGCGTGAAAGAAAGTGCAGCCTGACCAGGAATGGTGCCGCCCACACTTCCTGTGCCACTGATGACAACAGAAGTGGACAAAGAAACAAGACGCAGCAAATAGACACAAAGAACAGACAACTGGGCGGGGTGGGGTGGGGTGGGGTGGGAATTAAATAAATAAATAAATCTTAAAAAAAAAGAATCAGATGTTCAATTTCTTTCTCTTTTTGTAGGAATTTAGTAGCAGGAGGCTGTGTGTTACCACTGCTCTTTTTTTTTTAAAGATTTATTTTATTTCTCTCCCCTTCTCCCCACCCCAGCTGTCTGTCCTCTGTGCCTATTTACTGATGTTCTTCTTCATCTGCCTCTGTTATTGTTAGTGGCATGGGAATCTGTGTTTCTTTTTGTTGTGTCATCTTGTGTCAGCTCTCCGTGTGTGGTGCCATTCCTGGGCAAGCTGCACTTTCTTTCATGCTGGGCAGCTCTCCTTGCACACTGCACTCCTTGTATGTGGGGCTCCCCTATGCAGGGACACCCCTGTGTGGCAAGGCACTCTTGCACGCATCAGTACTGCACATGGGCCAGCTCCACATGGGTCAAGGAGGCCTGGGGTTTGAACCACAGACCTCCCATGTGGTAGACGGATGCCCTAACCAGTGGGCCAAGTCCACTTCCCACCACTGCTCTTTGATTCTTGGCTCAACCTGGATTGTTAAGATTGTTCCTGCTTTTTGCTCAAGACTGGGCTCTGGGCCCCCTAATTGTTTGCAGACCTGCTTCCTAGGGTCTTGGAAAGAAAAGCTACAAAGGCCAGAAAAAAAGCTTTTCCTATTTATTTATTTTTCAGTTATTCATTTTTTTAATTGAAGTATATCATTCATACATGAACATACATAAACAATAAGTGTATAGTAAAGATTTCAAACTTATAAAATAAACATACATAACATCATACAGGGGTCTCATACATCACCCCTCCACTAACTCTTTGCATTGGTGTGAAACATTTGTTACAAACTATGCAAGAGCATTGTCAAAATATTACTACCAACTATATCCTTATTTTACATTTGGTGTATTTTCCCCCCAACCCATAGTATTTTTTAAAAATGTATTTTTGTTACAGATATTGTGAACTCGCAAAAACAATCGTACAGATATGTCGATTTCCCATACAACTCCACACCCTGGTGGAACATTTGTTACAGATTATGAGATAATATCATCAGACTATTACCACCATCATGGTCCATAGCATACAGTTGGCACACTTTTTCCATACACCTCCATTATCAACACAGTATAGCTTGGCATTAATGCAAGAATATTATAGTACTGCTGTTAACGACAGTCTATAGGTCACACCAGTTGTAGTTTTCCCATGTTTCTCCATATTCCCATCATCCTGCAATAGTGATGTACATCTGCTCTAGCTCACAGAAGGACTATCTTGCCTTTGTACCCTCAACCACAATCCTCATCTACCACCGGGTTTACTGTGGTATTCAGTTCCTAGATTATTCTTTAGTTTTCTTTCTATTGACATTTACTTCCCCAGACTACCTTTTCCCGTCACAATCCCATTTATAAACCAGTTGTTACTCACTATAATGTTACTATAACTGTATCCATCTCCACACTTTTACAGTCAAATTAATTAAAACTTCTACATACATCAAGCATCCATAGTTCTTCTCAACCCTCCCCTTATCTCCTCATAACCTATACTCTAGGTTTTAATTCCATGTGTTTATTATTTGTACTTAGTTCACATTAATGAGGTCATGCAATATTTGTCCTTTGTGTCTAGCTTACTTTGCTTAGTATAATGTCTTCAAGACTCATCCATGTTATCACATATGTCCCAATTTCATTTCTTCTTATTGCAGCATAGTATTTCATCGTATGTATATACCACATTTTGTTTATCTATTCATTGGTAGATGGACACTTGGGTTGTTTCCATCTTTTGGCAATTGTGAACAACACCACAATGCACATTGATGTGCAGATGTCTGTTCATGTTATAGTTTTTAGTTCTTCTGGATATATTCCTAGCAGAGGACTTGCTGGATCATATGGAAGTTCTATATTTAGCTTCCTGAGGAACCATCAAACTGTCTTCCACAGAGGCTGCACTATTTTACACTCCCACCAACAGTGAAGGAGTGTTCCTATTTCTCCACATCCTCTCCAGCACTTATTGTTGTCCACTTTTTAAAAAATAATGACCATTCTATGTGGTGTTAGATGATATCTCATTGTTGTTTTAATTTGCATTTCCCTAAAAGCTAGTGATATGGAACATTTTTTCATGTGCTTTCTGGCCATTTGTATTTCCTCTTTGGAGAAATGTCTATTTAAATCTTTAGCCCATTTTTAAGTTGGATTGCCTACTCTTTTATTGTTGAGTTGTATGATCTCTTTATATAGAATGGAAATCAAACACTTATCAGATAAGTGGTTTCCAAATATTTTCTCCCATCGACTTGGCTGCCTTTTCACCTTCTTGATGAAGTCCTTTGAATCACAGAAATGTTTAAGTTTGAGGAGGTCCCATTTATCCATGTTTTCTTTTGTTGCTCGTGCTTTAGGTGTAAGGTTTAAGAATCCACCACCTACCACCAGGTCTTGAAGATGTTTCCCTACATTTTCTTCTAGGAGCTTTATTGTACTTCCTTTTATATTTAGGTCTTTGATCCATTTTGAGTTAAATTTTTTAAAAAGATTTATTTATTTATTTCTCTCTCCTCCCCCCCCCCCCCCACCCCGGTTGTCTGTTCTCTGTGTCTATTTGCTGCATCTTCTTTGTCCACTTCTGTTGCTGTCAGCGGCATGGGAATCTGTGTCTCTTTTTGTTGCGTTATCTTGTTGTGTCAGCTCTCAGTGTGTGTGGTGCCATTCCTGGGCAGGCTGCACACACTTTCTTTAGCACTGGGTGGCTCTCCTTATGGGGCGCACTCCTTGTGGGGCACACTCCTTGCATGTGGGGCTCCCCTACGCGGGGACACCCCTGCATGGCAGGGCACTCCTTGCACGCATCAGCACTGCTCATGGGCCAGCTCCACATGGGTCAAGGAGGCTGGGGGTTTGAACCACGGACCTCCCATGTGGAAGACGGATGCCCTAACCACTGGGCCAAGTCCGTTTTCTGAGTTAATTTTTATATAAGGTGTGAGGTAGGGGTCTTCTTTCTTTCTTTTGGCTATGGATATCCAGTTCTCCCAACCATTTGTTGAATAAACTGTTTTGCCCCTACTGGGAGGGCTTGACAGTCTTGTCAAAAATCGCTTGGCCATAGATGTGAGGGTCTGTTTCTGAACCATCAATTCAGTTCCATTGGCCTATGTGCCTATCTTTATGCCAACACAATGCTGTTTTTAGCTAGGTAATATGATTTGAAGTCTGGAAGTGAGAGTCCTTCAACTTCACCTTTCCTTTTTAAGATGTTTCTGGCTATTCGGGGCATCTTACCCTTCCAGATAAATTTGATAATTGTATTTTCCATTTGCTTAAAAAATGATGGTGGACTTTTTATTGGGGTTGCATTGAATCTGTATATCAATTTGGATAAAACTGACATCTTAATGATATTTAGTCTTCCAATCCATGAACATGGAATGTTCTTCCAATTATTTAGGTCTTTTTAAAATTTCTTTTAGCAATGCATTATATTTTTCTGAATACAAGTGCTTTGCATCCTTGGTTAAGTTTATTCCTAAATATTTTATTGTTTTAGGTACTATTGTAAATGGAATTTTCCCCCTGACTTCCTCCTCAGATCGTGCATGATTAATATTTAGAAACACCACTGATTTTTGAGTATTGATCTTGTATCCCAACACTCTACTGAAATCATTTATTAGCTCTAGCAACTTTGTTGTAGATTTTTCAGGACTTTTTAGATATACAATCATATCATCTGTGAATAGTGAAAGTTTTAATTATTCCTTTCCAATGTGGATGCATTTTATTTCTTTTTCTTGCCTGATTGCTCTAGCTAGAACCTCTAGCACTATATTGAACAGCAGTGGTGACAGTGGGCATCCTTGTCTTGTCCCTTATCTCAACAGGAAAGCTTTTAGTTTTTCACCGTTAAGTACAATGTTAGCTGTGGGTTTTTCATATATGGCCTTTATCATGTTGAGAAAATTTCCCTCAATTCCTATTTTTTTGTAGTATTTTTAGCAAGAAAGGATGCTGTATTTTGTCAAATGCCTTTTCTGCATCAATTGATAAGATAATGTGATTTTTCTTCTTTGATTTATTAATGTGGTGTATTATGCTGATCGATTTTCTTATGTGGAACCAGACTTGCATGCCTGGTATATAAAACCCACTTGATAATGATGGATGATTCTTTTAATGTGTTCTTGGATTCGATTAGCAAGTATTTTATTGAGGAATTTTGCATCTGTATTCATTAGAGAAATGGGTCTGTAATTTTCTTTTTTTGTAATATCTTTATCTGGCTTTGGTATCAGGATGATACTGGCTTCATAGAATGTGTTTGGTAGCATTCCTTCTTGCTGAATTTTTTGGAAGAGCTTGAGTAAGATTGGTATTGAATCTTCTTTGAATGCTTGGTAGAGCTCACCTGTGAAACTGTCCGGTCCTGGGCTTTTCATTTTGGGGAGCTGTTTGATGACTATTTCAATTTCTTTACTTGTGATTGGCTTGTTGAGGTCTTTGATTTCTTCTAGTGTCACTGTGCATTGTTTATACATTCCTAGGAATTTTTCCATTTCACCTACATTGTCTAGTTTTTTAGCATAGGGTTGTTCATAGTATCCTCTTATGATCTCCCTTATTTCTGTGGGGTTAGTAGTAAGGTTCCCTTTTTCATTTTTTATTTCATTATTTGCATCTTCTATTTTTCTTAGTTAGTCTAGCTAAGGGTTTGTTGATTTTTTTAATCTTCTTGAAGAACCAACTTTTGATTTTGTTACTTTTCTCTATTGTTTTCTTGTTCTCAATTTCATTTATTTCTGCTCTGATCTTTGTTATCTCATTCCTCCTACTTGCTTTTGGATTAGTTTGCTGTTCTTTTTCTAGTTCCTCCAGCTGTGCAGTTAGGTCATTGATTTTAGCTCTTTCTTCTTTTTTAATGTAAGCATTGAGGGCTATAAATTTTCTCTCAACCCTGCCTTCCCAGCATCCCATAGGTTCTGATATGTTGTATTCTCATTGTCATCCATCTCAAGATATGTATTGATTTCTCTGGAAATTTCTTCTTTGACCCACTGATTATGTAAGAGTGTTGTTTAATCAGCATATGTATGTGAATTTTCCCTTTATTTGCTGCTTGTTGATTTCCTGCTTTACTCCATTATGATCAGAGGAAGTGCTTTGTATAATTTCAATTTTGTTGAATTTCTTGAGATCTGCTTTGTGTCCCAACATATGGTCTATCCTGGAGAAAAATCCATGAGCACTTGAAAAGAATGTATATCCTGCTGTTTTGGGTGCAGTGTTCTGTATATGTCTATTAGGTTTAGTCCATTTGTCATATTATCCAAGTTCTCTGTTTATTTATTGATCTTCTGCCCATATGTTCTATCCAATGTTGAGAGTGGTGTATTGACATCTTCAACTATTATTGTAGAGATGTCTATTTCTCCCTTCAGTTTTGCCAGTGTTTGCCTCATGTACCTTGGGGCATCCTGGTTAGGTACATATATATTTATGATTGTTATTTCTTCCTGGTGAATCATCCCCTTTATTAATATGTAATGTCCTTCCTTGTCTCTAATAACAGTTTTGCTTTTAAAGTCTATATCATCTGATACAAGTATAGCTACCCCAGCTTTTTTTTTTTTTTTTGTTACTGCATGTGTGGAATATCTTTTTCCAACCCTTCACTTTCAATTTATTGGTATCCTTGGGTCTAAGGTGAGTCTCTTGCAGTCAATATATAGATGGCTTATATTTTCTTATCCATTCTGCCAGGCACTGTCTTTTGATTGGAGGGTTTAATGCATTAACATTCAATGTTATTACTGTAAAGGCAGTTCTTATTTCATCCATTTTGATCTTTGCATTTTGTCTGTCATTTTATTTTATTTTTTTAAAGATTTATTTATTTATTTAATTTCCCCCCCTCCCCTGGTTGTCTGTTCTTGGTGTCTATTTGCTGCGTCTTGTTTCTTTGTCCGCTTCTGTTGTTGTCAGCGGCACGGGAAGTGTGGGTGGCGCCATTCCTGGGCAGGCTGCTCTTTCTTTTAACGCTGGGTGGCTTTCCTCACGGGCGCACTCCTTGCGCGTGGGGCTCCCGCACGCGGGGGACACCCTTGCGTGGCACGGCACTCCTTGCACGCATCAGCACTGCGCATGGCCAGCTCCACATGGGTCAAGGAGGCCCGGGGTTTGAACCATGGACCTCCCATATGGTAGACGGACGCCCTAACCACTGGGCCAAAGTCCGTTTCCCTTTGTCTGTCATTTTATATTTGACACTTTTAGTTACTGTTACGGATACAGTTGTCATTTCTAGACTCTCTTCCAGGCCTCTCTCTCCTGTCTTTTCTTTTCAGGTTGTAACACTCCCTTTAGTATTTCTTGCAAAGCTGGTCTTTTTCTTATAAACTCTCTCAGTGTCTGTTTATCTGTAAATATTCTAATCTCACCCTCATTTTTAAAAGATAATCTTTCCTATTGGGGGGTGAGGGTGCATCCACAAGTACCCACCAAACCAGATTGTGTGGGCCAAAAGCACCTGCAGTTACCCAAAGAGGCTGGGCAAACACAGTCCATCTCTTGTCCTTTTGGGGATGGAGGTGGAGCCACAGGTACCTAACAGTCAGACTTGTGCAGCCCAAAACTGTTGCCCTGAGAGGTTGAGGCAATACCAGCCCCCTCCTATCCTGTGGAGGGACAGAGGTTGAGATGGGCTCAAAGGCACTCAAGAAATCTGTGTGAACTGAAAGCTCCTGCCATTGCCTGGAGAGGCCAAGGATACCCAGCTCCTCTCCTATGCTCTTGGGGTGTGGGGATGCAGCCCCAGGTATCTGACTATTCAACCTCTGCCAGTGGAGAGCACTTGCAATTCCCTGGAGAGCCTGGTGCAGGTCCTGCCAACTACCTCTGTACTGGAGTTGGGGCTGAGCCTAGGCTAGGGCTGCAGTCTGATCTTGGTGGATAGAAGCCCATCCCTAACTTCACTGGATTTCAGTCAGCCTGGGGTGGAGCAAAGATGGCAGTTACCGGATTCTTTCCCACTTGGACAAGCTCAGACCCTAGCTGGCTCTAGGATTATACTTTAGCCAGCTGAGTCCACTAATCAGTAGCTGAGGTCAGTGGACATCTGTCTCTTCCTCCACCATTTATGGGAAATGGAGCTTTTAACTTCAGCCATGGAATAGCTCCCGAGGCAGCTTGTACACCACGGGCACTGACCTCCATGGTGTGGAGGGCTCTATTCATGATTTCTCTGTGCAAATCAATAGTCTCCCCCTTCCACACTGACAAGCATGTTGCAGGATACTCCTCTGGTCTTCT
This sequence comes from Dasypus novemcinctus, assembly GCF_030445035.2. Lineage (NCBI taxonomy): Eukaryota > Metazoa > Chordata > Mammalia > Cingulata > Dasypodidae > Dasypus > Dasypus novemcinctus. The sequence continues at coordinate 87,292,351 of NC_080690.1, read as the reverse complement.
GGGTCCTCTAAAAGGTGCTTTAGGTAGCTCTAGGTGACCACCTGTTTCAGGAGCTGACTGCAGGAGCTCCTTACTCTGACTCCATCTTCTTTCTATTTATTTTTAATTTTCTCATGTGCACCTCTTTTGTCTGCCAGCAGATAGTGCTATTTGGCAGTTCTCAGTTCAGTTGAAACTGAGTATTTGTTGGAGAGTATTTGTTGCAACACAGACCTGATCAATGTGATAGAGCTTGTCTAGAAGCTCTGAGCCTTGTAACTCAAACTTTCTCAGTGACAAGTCCCCAGCCTTTTCTGACAGCTGCCTCCCTTTTCCTGGGTTGGAAATATTTCCATTCCCTTCTGGGTCCTCAACAATCAGTCCCAGTTAGTAAAGAGGAGATTGGGAGGGTCATATGTCTTTAGCCCCTTCCTGATTCCCAAGGCAAACGATGGCACAGTCCCACCCAGCCTGGAAGGGCTCCTGAGACCCAGCAGACAAAGTTTGTGAATCAAAAGCTGAGTCAGCCTTAGGCTGTGTCCCTCTCCCCCTTTCTGGGTTGGTGGCTCCCTGGAGCCTCCTTTGTCTGTAGTGACAGGCCCAGAGGCCTGAGAATTCTAAAGTGTCTTTAGTGTGGGGGAGGGTGCCAGTTACAACTCACAGTTCTGTCATAGTGATCCCCCTCCTTTGTTCCTTTCTCCTCTGGGTGATGTCCAGCCTTCTCCTGGTGTCCTAAATCCTAGAAGATCTTTTTCCAGGCTGTTTTGGCCTATCCTCTAGCTATTTTTCAGGAGGAGAGGAGAGTCCTGTGTCAGGACTAAATAAGTCAGCCTAAATAATTTCTCACATTCAGTACATTTTTATGATTTGTCCCTTGTGTGACATTGTTCATTATTGAAAATAGCTAAGCTCTGTTCAAATATTTCTCCATACTCATTACATCCATATGGTCTCTACCCAGTATGACTTCTTTGATGTCAGTGTATACCATTAAAGAATTTCTCACTTTCAGTATACCTGTAGGGTTTGTCATGTGTGACTCATTCCCCCACCCTGGCCCCAGTAACCTGCATTCTAGTTTTTGACTCTATGAATTTTCATATTGTAATTAATTCATGGAAGTGAGGTCATATAATATTTATCCTTTTGCATCTGGCTTATTTGTCAACCTTGTCTTCAAGTTTCATCCATATTGTCACAGGTATCAGAGCTTTATTACTTTTCACAGCTGAATAATATTGCATTGTATGTATATACCACATATTTTTTATCCATTTATATTTTGATGGACATGGGTTATTTCCACTTTTTGGCACTTGTGAAAAATGCCACTATGAACAATGTGTGCAAATATATGTTTGAAACTGGGGTGGGGGGAAAGGGGAGAGAAATAAAAAAATATATATCTGTTTGAATCCTTGGTTTCCATTTCTTTGAGTGTATACCTACAAATGAAATTGCCAGGTCATATTGTTGCAGAAGTCAAGAGTTTCAATTATTTGCATATAGAAAGGCCAGGACTCAGGAATAATTTTTGGGAAGGAAAAATGATTTATTTATGACCAGCTGGGCTCAGAGCTTCTACCAAAATCCACACCCCAGACAAGAATTTTGAGTTCCTTTTATACAGAGGAAGGGCCAAATGGTTCTTTGTTTCAGTGCTCAATAGGTTTGAATTAACATATATCTTCCACATCCTTGGTAAGCTTTTAGCACAAACTTCATACATTCTGAATAAGCTTTTAGCACATTTGGTTTGAATTTTCCCTGAATATTTAAAGTTTATAGAGTTTGCATTGCTAAACTGTTTCTCCAGGACTGGAGTCATTGCCATGGTCACCAAAGGCAGGGCTGCAGTCTCTCACTCTCCCACACCCACAGGTCAGGACACATACAGGTTAGTTATCTACAGAGAGATGAACAGCCTCCCACCCATAGCCCACATCATTTCCCCCCTTATGCCAAAGCTTAACTCGCTAAGCTTTGGTGTAATTATTGTTGGAGTTTTGAGGTGGGTGGCTGTTTGTTGTTTTGATTGATTACTCCATTTATCAATTTTACCTAAAAACAAAGTTCCTGGGTAGCATCCAGGGTTTATCCTGTTTTAGACGTTTTCATCCTGGGCAGTAGAATCCTGGGGGCAGGGCCCCCCAGCAGTCATCCTGTGGGCCACTGGTGCTTATGTGGATTTTCCATCAGGCTTCAGATCCATCTATTAATTTTATTTTACCCTTAAAGAGTTTACACCTTTAATCTTAAAGGGGTGCTGAAGGGAGATGATCTCTTTTCTGTAACTACTGCCTGTTGGCCATGGGTTGTAGTCATTACCTAACAAGGTGTAAAACCTTTATTTTCATTGTAGATCCCCCCAGGGCCCACTGGATGGAACGTGGGAGAGTGTGGGCTATGATGTGGACCATTGACTATGGGTGCAGTGATGCTCAGAGATGTACTTACCAGGTGCAATGGATGTGTCACGATGATGGGAGAGAGTGTTGCTGTAGGGGGAGTGGGGGGTGGGGGCGGTGGGGTTGAATGGGACCTCATATTTTTTGAATGTAATTTTTAAAAATAAATAAATAATTTTTAAAAAAAGGAAAAAAAACCTTTATTTTATTTTAACTGGAGGAAGATGGATCTGACATTCTGTACAAAGCTGGATGAAGTTTTCATATGGTTAATAAGATGTTCATTCTGAAAGAAACAAACTTAATTAAAATTTTGGAATACCCGTTTTTAAAAGAGGACATTGGATTGCAGAGGTAGACAAGGTTAGGTGCCTATAAAGATGGCACCCCTTTTTAAAAGCTGGTAGGAACAGTGTATACATATATATATATATATATATATATATATATATATATATATATATATAAAGTTATTTATTTTCAGAGAGAAATTGCAACAGATACTTAGCTTTGTTTTAAAGATGCATTTCAGGCTGTTTAATAATTGGCCCTCATGTGCTGTCAGATGCTCCTAGTGAACTGGCACCTTTTGGGCAGTTGATTTCATTCAAGATTAGTGCACCAAGTTGGAAATTCTCTTAGTTTTTAGCTGTGGGAATGATCAGAACTACAGAATAAAGTTTTTTACATTTTGGTTTTAACTGTACAATTTCTGGTAGTTTTGACTGTTCAATAGGTGACCCATTATTAGCAAGCAAGCCTCATTTTTGCTACACAGTAGAGTACAGTAGAATAGTAGGTTGGCTGAGCCTGGCACCAATTAACCAGCTACCTGCAAGCCGCTGGTGGCCCCATTGTTTTCCAGTTAATACCACCACCTTATTTTATAGACATGTTTATTAACTATTTAAAAAATGAAGTTACCAGGAATTTAACATGTCTAATGCACTTTTGTACCTGATCCAGAATAGAAAAGATAAACTTTATAATCATTGGGCATATATTTAGTATGGGATAAAAGTACAGCACTTAATGTATTACTTAATGCATAAGGATTCTGAGTTGCAATTAATAGTTTTAAGTTTCAGGTTTGTAATATTTTACATGTTATCTCTCCATGGGAGCAGGCCATAATGCCAATTGTGTTTAAGTTTTACTTACAGTACAGGCTCCACTTAGCATGTTCTTCACACAGCGAGTAAGTCACAGTATTGTTGATCCTAGAGAGAGTTTCCAGTATTCTTTTTTTTTTTTACATATTCATACTATATTTACAGAAACTGATGTACAGATATTGAGACAATAGCTTTCAAACAAGGTAGCATTTGTGTTTACATTGTGGTTTATATTTTAGACTACACAATTTTCTAAATTTTTAGTTATCTTATGTTTTACATTATGATTTACATTTTAGCCTATCAGCCCCTATATATTTTTGGTGTAATTTTACATGTCTTATATCCACCCTTGAGTACTCTTGTGAAACATTTCAATTGCCCACATAGTTACATTGGTTCCATCTATTCAGTTTCCAGTAGTCTACCAGCCTGGTGCATAGTGCTCTCTGGCACTATGGAATAGTGCCAGTCTGGAGGTGATATCCATTGTGTGCTTAGCTGTACAGAGTCATCATTGGCTGCTGCAGGAGCTTGAAACTGCAACATAGTTTCTGTCAACTTCAGGAGCATAACCAGAGGCTGATATAGCAAATATTTTTATTTGAGGGGTCAGTGACCAGCCTAGCCAATAACTCACATGGAGAGGCAACCTGTAATGTATTCAAGGTCTGGTTTGAATGCACAAGAGAGTCTGACAATGTTAAAGTTTATGCCTTGTTTTTATATATTTTAAACATTGTAATGCAACACACTATATATCAAATGACTTTGTTTACTTATACAATTTTACCATGAAGATAATTGTAGGTATTTTACTTTAGTAATAGAAGGGAAAAATAACTATTTTTCATTGTTAAAATGAAAATGGAAGATTCCCAATAGAATCAAGATAACTTTTCATTACTATTTACTTAAATATGCACCTTTCAGTGGCCTTCAGATAGGTTTTATTATCAGAAAGTTATTCTTTGCCACCAATCCAGGTTTTTAGTTAACAATGACTTCTAGAACTAGAACCATTTAAATGTTTTCACTTTGGAAGATGTTTTTACAAACTCTTTATAATTGACCACAACCACATAGACTAGTTACCTTACATTTAAATAAACTTAATAAATTACAATTACCAACCAAAGAAGTTTGTTTATTTAAGAGAGCATATCTACAATTTTCTTCTTTAGCTTAATTTCATTAACATGAACTTACAATTTTCATTACTCCAAAGATTTTGTACATATAATGGTAATTTATTTAATGGGTAATTTATAAACTAAGGGAGATTACACCCAAGCTAAATAAAATTGAAAACATTATAGTTTATGCAAGGAATGTTCTCTTTCTTTTCTTTATGGGAAGCTAAAATCTCTTTAAGTTCTGAAACTGTGAATAATTTCAAAAGCATTATGACTACTAGGTTCTGAAATATATTATAATCATATAATTTGTTTAATCATAATCCAGGAAAGATCTTTCCATAGTTTTTATGGACTTTCTTTTACTTACTGAAATTTGGTAATAGAATTATTAACCACCCTTATTTTAAGGCTGCTAAAAGGTTTATACTGGGAAATTACTGGGCAAACTGATTCTTAATTACCCAGCCTAGCAGATAGGTTTAATCTGCCATACCTAGCCCTGCCCTCAAAGCTCTTGCAAAGAGAAGAGCCTTTCCAAATTGTCCCTATAATCAGATTTCTATATGACCTTTCCATCCTACTTAGTCTAATTTGGGCTCCAGGAATATTTATTCACATATAAAACTGCATATTTAGTTTTTACCAATTTGAATAGAGCTCTTCTAAGAATTTTCATTTGTTAATTTGATATTATTATCCTGATGTATGATGATATACACTGAGCAAATAAACAGGCACAAATAGAGTTAGACACAGAAACAAAACTCATTGATATTACTTGTAATTTGCATTATTTTATATACCTTTTAAGTTTAATCTGGGTTCTAGAAATATATATTGCTTATATAACTGCATATTTAACCCCAACAATTTGAGCAAATAGGCAGACATGAATAGTTTGACACAGAAACATAACTTAATTACTTAAAACTTTCATTTTTTTACAAAACAAGTGTGACTGCAAAGTAATTGAAGATTTCTAAAAGGTCTTTTCTTAATTTGCACTATAACTGTGCAGTTTTGCACAAGAATTTTTTTCTTAACTAATGGCTTGTAACCAAAATGTTTCCAATGCTTTAACACAATTTTCATTTGTTTCAGAACCTTATATTTTACTTTGAATTTCATGAGAGAAAGCAAGGTTACTAATACCAATAGAACAGGAGACAGGGATGCCCACATATGCTTTTCCCTGGACTATAGGGGCAAAAACTGTTATGAAATAACCATAAGCAAAGGCAAGGGGTGAGGCTAGGCTTGAAGTGACCATAAATGAAGGTAAGGTTAGTTTAGAATTTACACTTACAGTAATAGGTTCAGGCTAAATTCACCCAGTTATAATTTCAGGTATTATTCTTCTGCTGTTTTATAATATAAATGCATCTATAAATAATCTTAACTCTTAGTTACAGTTTTCATTATGTTTTTACCTTAACGTGAATTGGATACCTTTATTAAGTTACAAGAATTTTATTAGTAACAATTCTGTGAAGTTCTGCCTTTTCCTAGTAATGGAACAAGTTTTCATCTGCAAGTTATGCATTTAATTCACCAGCATGAGAGTACTGGCATTTAAAGATTCTTTTTTTTCCCCCATACATTACCAATGCCTTGCATTTTTGTAAAAGAATCATTACAAACTATGTAGAGCATCATCAAAATATTGCCAGTAACTATAGCCTATATCTTATAAAGATTCATTTTTAAACTACCTTTTATTATGAAATCTTAGGCACGAGCAACTGACAAAAGCCAAACACAGATTTTAAAGTGAGGTTTATCCCCTTTTTTTTCCTTTGTAGTTTTACCACCCCCACTGCTGATGTTCCCAGCTGGACCATTAAAAAACCTATCAAGTGATTAGAGGTCTATTGTTTCCAAGAAATAGCCTCTTTCCTTTAGACAAGTTTACAGCTTTGAAACATTTCAAAGCATTTCTACATCATCTCACAGAGAGAGAGTCAGAAAAGCAGAACCTGGGCAGAATGCAAATTTATTTTGGCCCTTGACACCTTAGGGAGGGAACCTTATTGCATTTATTTTGATCTTGCTCTGCATCCACTTCACCTCCCCCCTTCCAGGCAGTTGGGTGCACAGTGATCAAATAGGAATGTGGCTTATGAATAGAAGGCATGGATTCACTGGAAAGGGGCAAGCCACTCCCCCTTTCCAGTTCTCCACCAAAATGGGCCAAAAGAACCCACTCAAACTTGGCACCCCTCCCAGGGACCCAGCCACCCTGACTGGGGCCAACCCCAACAAACCCGGGCACATGGCACTGACACGGATGACCCCCAAGTGCTGGCAAAGGGGCTGACCAGAGATGAGACAGCAGAGCATGTGCAAACATCCAGACTCTGCAGTTTTGCCTTATAATCAATTCACCCCCTTGCCAGTGGCAAGGGAGGGTTCCAGCTCAACCAAATTCCACCACTTTACATAACCACACAACTCCAACACCAGCATTGAGCTGACATAGACAGAAGCACAAAAGTCATTAATCTGACCCACAAGTTCTACATATATCTTTTTCAGCACGGCTGCCCCTGCAGCCATTACAAACTTTAGAAAGAGAGAACACTCAAATTAACATCTGATATAAAGTGAATTCATTTGCAATTCAGCACCACAACAAAAGATTCCAGCTAGACCTTTTTCACTGTTTAACTTTACACCCAGACCAAGTTTCACTAGAAAAGCCTATTCATTTTCCTGTAACCAAGTTTTCCAAAATCCAGACCAATTTCTCAGGATGTTAGGACTCAAACCTATAAACATCCTTTCTTATTATAATCAAGCCTCTACTTTTTTCAGTGGAGACAAGACCAGTACTAGACTCTAACATGCAGTTAGAAAAACCCAAAACACAAGATACTTCCCTTTTTTCTCCTTTTTTCAGACCTAAAGACAATGGCTTCCCCCAAAATTTCTGGAGGTACTAGGGCTCTCTTGGGAGGTGATCAGCCTCCCACCCTGTCAATTAAAGCTAGTGTTTTTCTGACTATGCTCCCCGGGGAGTCTTACCTTCTTCCATGTTTGGAGTTCTTTTTGTTCCCAGAATTTTCCTTCAGACCTTCTATTACCCCTGATTATCATTGAGAAGATTCCGGTGGAGCCCACATCTTTTCTGGATTAAATTTAACCCAGGGGTGCCCAGATGAGGGGTTTACCTGAGTCCTCCCAGCTTCCTCAGGCATCTGGAGGGGGCAGAAAATTCTACCATCTTTGACCTTTGTTTGCAATCCCGGACAAGCCCCATTTATGTTGCAGAAATCAAAAGGTTCAATTATTTGCGTATAGAAAGGCCAGGTCTCAGGAATAATTTTTGGGAAGGAAAAATGATTTATTTACAACTGGCTGGGCTCAGAGCTTCTCATACCAAAATCTGAGCCCTGAACAAGATTTTTGAGTTCCTTTTATACAGAGGAAGGGTCAAATGGTTCTTTGTTTTAGTGCTCAATAGGCTTGAATTAGCAGATATCTTCCACATCCTAGGTAAGCTTTCAGCATGGATTTCATACATTCTGGATAAGCTTTTAGCACATTTGGTTTGGCTTTTCCCTGAATATTTAAAATTTATAGAGTTTGCATTGCTAAACTGTTTCTCCAGGACTGGAGTCATTGCCATGGTCACCAAGGGCAGGGCTGCAGCCTCTCACTGTCCCACACCCACAAGTCAGGACACATACAGTTTAGGTTATCTGCAAAGGGATGAACAGCCTCCCACCCATAACCCACATCAATATTGTAATTCTACATTTAACTTTCTGAGGAGTTGCCACACTGTTTTCTACAGCGGCTGACCACTTTTACATTCCCACTAACAGTGTATAGGAGTACAATTGCCCTGCATATTTTCCAACACTTTTTATTTTATGTTTTTTAATTTTGATCAAGTCCTGTTAGTCTATGTTTTCTTTTGTTGCTTGTGCTGTTGGTGTAAAGTCTAAGAAACCATTGCCTAACACAGGGTCCTGCAGATTCCTCCCTACTTTTTCTCTAGGAGTTTCATAGTATTACTTCTCAAATTTAGGTTTTTCATCCATGTTTTGGTTTCCTGGCTGCTAAAGCAAATACCATGCAATGGGCTGATAGAAACAAGGAGAATCTATTGGTTCACTGTTCTGAGGCTAGAAGAAATCCAATATCAAGACATCATCAAGGCAATGCTTTCTCCTAGAAGACTGGAATTCTGGGGTTGGTTTCCAGTGATCCTTGGTCCTTGACTTTTATGTACATGGCAAAGCATATGGTGGTCTCTCCTGGCTTCTCCCTTCTCTTCCAGGTTCCACTGATGTTCAACTATTAGCCCATACCTTATTTGAAGTACTTCATCACAAGGTCCTCTTTACAAGAGTTCCCAGCCACAGGAATGGATTAAGTTTAAGAACATTTTTTCTGGAGTATGTAGCTCCAAACCACCACAGTATATTTTGAGTTAATTTTTATATATGGTGTGAGATAGGGGTCCACCTTCATTCTTTTGCATATGGACATCAAGTTTTCCTAGAACCACTGTTGAAGACACTATTCTTTAGCAATTGAATGGACTTGAAACCCTTGTCAAAAATCAATTGGACTTAGCTGTAAGGGTCCATTTCTGAACTCTCAATTCATTCCATTGACCTATAAATCTGCTCTTGTGCCAGGACCATGCTATTTTGACCACTGTAGCTTTATACTAAGTTTTAAAATTGGAAAATGTTGAGTCCTCCAACCTCATTCTTTTAAAAGATTTTTTTTTGTGTGTGTGGCTATTCAGGAATCCTTGTTCCTCCATATAATTTCTTTTAAGTATAAAAATACTAGGTTTAATGTAAAAACACTATGTTTTATTCTGCTGATGCAATGATAATTCATATTTTCACATTTGAAAACATAGTAATGACAATAATTAACAGCTTGAAGAAAACCTGCATAACTTCAGCAGGAGATAATCTGTGCTCTTTATTTTTCTTTAGATCATGGTTTTTCCACCTTGGCACTATTACCATTTTGTTGTATGGACCTGTCCTGTGCACTGCAAGATGGTCAGCAGCATTCCTCTACCCACTAGATGCCTATGAAAACAAGCCTCTATTTGTGATGACCACAATTGTCTTTAAACATTAGCTAATGTCACTTAGAGGAGGGGCAAGAAAATTTTATTTTATTTTTTTAGGTACTAGGGCTGGGGATTGAACCTCAGGACCTTGTATGTGGGAAGCCAGTGCCCAAACTCCATCAGCTCCCCTGAGTGTCTTGGTTTTCTTTCTTCATTTGTTTGCTTGTTTTTTTATTTGTTTGTTTTTAGGACACACTAGGGACTAAACCCAGGAAGCAGGCTCTCAACCACTTGAGCCACATCTGCTCTCTCTTCCATAAAAATATGATGATTGCCTTTTTCATTTCTACAAAGAAGGCTGGTGTAATTTTGGCTGGAGTTGCTTTGAATCTGTGAACTGCTTTGGGTAGAATTGATATTTTGATAATTGCATTAGTCAGTCAAAGGGGTGCTGATGCAAAATAACCAGAAATCTGTTGGCTTTTATAAAGGGTATTTATTTGGGATTGGAGCTTACAGATACCAGGCCATAAAGCATACGTTACTTCACTCACCAAAGTCTATCTCCATATGTTGGAACAAGATGTCTGCCAATGTCTGTCAGGGTTCAGGCTTCAGGCTTCTTGGGTTCCTATCTTCCCAGGTCTTGCTTCTGTCTGGGCTCAGGTCCTCTGTTTTCTCCACAAGATCAACTATAGACTATGAGGATCTCTAGGCTTTTTCTAGCTCCACAATCCAGCTATAGACTATCAGGCAAATGGCTCTGTCTCTCTCCCTGGGTTTCTGCTGTATCTAAGGAGCCATCTCTATTCCCTTGTGTTCTTCTCCTGGCTCAGGTCCTCTCTTTCTGGAGCCTGCTTCTTTTTCCTCTCTGTGCTTACTTCCTAGGGCTCAACTCAAGACTCAAGCATCCAGCTCCAAATCAAAACTCCAACATTAAAATCCTCCAGCATTAAAAAGTTCCAACTCTATCCTTTCCCATGCCTTTTATCTGTGAGTTCCCACCCACCAAGGGGCAGGGACTCAACACCCTACTGATGTGGCCCAAATAAAGCCCCAATGATAATTTAATCATGCCCAGGTACAGATCAGTTTACAAACATGATCCAATATCTATTTTTGGAATTCATAACTATATCAAACTACTACAATAATATTTAGCATTCCAATCCATGAGCATGGTATGTCCTTCTATTTATTTAGGTCTTCTTTGATTTCTTTGGTAACATTTTGTATTTTTCTCCATAAGTCCTTTACATCCTTGGCTAAATTTATTTCTATTTTCCTCTTTTAGTTGCTATTATAAATTATGAATGGAGTTATTATTAATTTCCTCTTTAGATTTTTCATACCTAGTATGTAGAAACACAACTGATTTTTTTCAGGAGGTAGCAGGGATTGAACCCAGGACCTCCTACATGGGAAGCAGGTGTTCAACCACTAAGCTACATCCACTTTCCAATGAGAGTAGCTTTTCTCATTTGTTTTTAGAAAGTACTGGGGATTGAATCCAGAACCTTGTGCATGGGAAGCAGGAGCTCAACCACTTGAGCCACAACTGGTTTCCAGAAACACTACTGATTTTTATGTTTTCATCTTGTGCCCCACCACTTTGCTGAATTCATTTATTAGATGTAGTAGTTTGGTTGTAGATTTTTTGGGGGGATTTTCTACATATAAGACTATGTCACCTGTAAATAGGAAAAGTTTACTTCTTTTTTTACAATTTGGGTGGCTTTTATTTTATTTTTTTCCTTGCCTAATTGCTCTGGCTAGAACTTCCAATACAATGTTGAATAACAGTGGTGACAGTGAGGATTCTTGCCTCATTCCCAATCTTAGAGGAAAAGCTTTCAGTCTTTCACCATGGAGTATGACAATTAGCTTTGGGCTTTTCATATATGCTTTTTAGCATGTTGAGGAAGCTTCTTTCTATTCCTAGTTTCTAAGTGTTTTTACTGGGTTTTGTAAAATGCCTTCTCTGCATCAATTTAGATTACCATGTGTTTTTTCCCTTCATCCTATTTATGTGATGTATTACATTAATTGATTTTCTTATGTTGAATCACCCTGGCATGCCTGGGATAAATCCCACCTAAGCACGGTGTATAATTTTTTTAATGTGCTATTGAATTTGGTTTGTTAGTATTTGGTTGAGGATTTTTGCATCTATATTCATAAGGGATATTGGTTTATAATTTTCTTTCCCCGTGTTATCTTTTTTTTTAAACTTTCAATTTTTACTCATAAAATTATTAATGAAAATTGCAAAAGTAGATTTACTCAGCCATATATCAATAACAAAACAAGATGGAAATGAAACATTCCAGAGACATCTTGAAAAAGTCCAAAGGAACACAACACTGGGCTAAATAATACAGTTAAACTGGTTGCACATCAGGATGTATTCATTCCTGCATTTTCTCAATAAGTTCTTCCTTATATTTGCCTTTTTCCTTTCCAACTTGTTGAGATTTGGCTTTGCGTTCAAGAATTTTTTTCCGATCTTTGTCCAGTTTTAGCCTGGTGACAACCACCTTGCTTGGGTAAATGCCCACATGGACAGTTGTGCCAAATGCCTTCTCACGCTGCACCCTCTTGATGTAGATGACATATTTCTTTCCGTCTACCTGAACTACCTTGCCAATCTGCTGACTTTTGTAGTATCCTCGAACCACCTGGACCTCGTCGTCCTTGCGGATGGGCATGGAGCAGACGTTGTATTTCTGCCGCAGATCCTTGGAGAGTGGGGACGACATGATCTTCCTTCCTACGTGCGAAGGGGCATTAAAGTGGCGTTTGCGGTTCTTGCTGCGGTCCGAGGTCACAAAGGGGTTGAACTTCATGGTGACCGACAGGTGCCAGTTGAGGCCAGTCCCTCTGTTATCTTTATCTGGCCTTGGTATTAGGGTGATGTTGGTCTCATGGAATGACTTGGGAAGTATTCCCTTTTCTTTTCTTTTTACTTTTTGGGAGAATTTGAGCAGTGTTGGTATTAATTATTCTTGGAATGCTTGGTAAAGTTCATCAGTGAATCCATCTGGTCCTGGGCTTTTCTTTGTTGGGAAGGTTTTGATAACTGATAATCTTTTTTTTTTGACAAATCAATTTATAATATCAATAAAACATACAATTCATCCAAAGGGTACAATCAATTGGTATTTAGTATAATCACAGTTATGTATTCATCACTTCAATCATTATTAGAATATTTTCATTATTTCAATAATAATAATAAACAAAAAACAGACAAACAAGAAAATTCTTCACCTCTCAATTTCTCTATGCTTCCCCTGTGGTACATAGCTGCTATTTCTGGCTATTTTTGCACATCTAAAATTTATTTTTAAGCAGAGTTATTGAGATATATTCCCATACCATACAATCCAAAGTTTATAACCAATGGCTTTTTGCATAATCACAATGTTGAGCATTCATCACCACAAAAAATTTTTAGAACAATTTCAATCTCTTAACTTGCTTGTTAAGTTTTTCTATTTCTTCTTGAGTTAGTGTAGATAATTTAGGTTTTTCTAAGAATTTATCCATTTCATTTAGGTTGTGTAATTTATTGGCATACAGTTTTTCATAGTATACTGTTACAATACTTTTTCACTTCTGTGACATTGGTAGTAATATCCACCTTTTCATTTCTGATTTTATTTATTTGTGTCATCTCTTTTTCTTTGTCAATCTACCTAAGTTTTTGTAGATTTTATTGATCTTTTCAAAGAACCAATTTCAGTTTTGTTGATTCTATTGCTGTTTTTTTAATTTTATCACCCCCTTACAGCTTTTTGCTTACTGTCTGCTCTCTGTGCCCATTTGCTGCACACTCTTCTGTGTTTTTGCTTGTCTTCCTTTTTGTTGCATCACCTTGCTGACTCAGCTCTCTGTGGCACTTGCAGGGCAGGCAGCACTTCATGGTGCCCGGGCTGGCAGCTCTCCACAGTATGTGGGCGAGCCTGCCTTCACAAAGAGGCCCCGGAATGCAAACCCAGGGCCTCCCATATGGTAGACAGGAGCCCATCTGATTGAGCCACAGTCACTTCCCAGATTCTATTATTTTAAAAAACCTCTATTTCATTTTTCTCTGTTCTAATCTTTATTTCCTTCCTTCTGCTTGCTTTGTGTTTAGGTTGTTCTTCCTTTCCCAGATCCTCCTGGTTTGGGGTTAGGTCTCTGATTTGATACCGTTCTTCTTTTTTAATGTAAGCATTTAGAACTAGAAATTTCTCTCAGCACCGCCTTTGCTGTATCCCATAATTTTTGTATGTTGTGTTTTCATTTTCATTCACCTCTAGATATTTCCTTATTTCCCTTGTGATTTCTTCTTTGGCCTATTGGTTGTTTAAGAGGGCATTGTTTAATTACCATATATTTGTGAATATTCCAGTTCTTCCTCTGTTATTACTAGCTTAATTCCATTATGGAGAAGACACATAGTGTGATTTTGATATTTTTTAATTTACTGAGACTTGATTTATGACTTAATATATGGTATATTCTGGAGATTGATTCATGTGCACCAGAGGAGAATGAATATATTGCTGCTGTTGGGTGATGTGTTTTATATGTACTTTGTATATATATATATATATGTGTGTGTGTTTGTGTGTAGTTGTTTATTTAGTATTCTTCAAGTCTTCTGTTTCCTATTTATCTTCTGTCTAGATGTTCTATCTTTTATTGTAAGTGGTGTGTTGAATTCTCCTACTATAAATGTAGAACTATTTTTCCCTTTCAATCTGTCCATATTTGCTTCATATTTTTAGGTACTCTGCCATTAGGTGCAATATATTTATAATTTTATGTTTTCTTGTAGAATTAACCCATTTATCAGTATATAGTAACCTTCTTTGTCCCTTGTAATTGTTTTTTAGTTAAAGTTTATTTTATCTGAAGTTAGTATAGCTATCCCAGCACTCTTTTGGTTACTATTTTCCCCATCCTTTTACTTTATTTTTTTATCCACCCCCCCCCCCTTGTGACTTTTTGCATGCTGTCTGCTCTCTATGTCCATTTGCTTTGCATTCTTCTGTGTCTGTATTTATTTCCCCTCCCCCTTGTGGCTTGCTTGCTGTCTGTTCTCTGTGTCCATTTGCTGTGGGTTCTTCTGTGTTCTCACTTGTGTCCCTTCTTTTTGTTGTGTCACCTTGCTGAGTTGGCTCTCTGTGGTGTCTGTGGGCCGGGCAGCACTCTGCAGCATGCAGGTGGGCCTGCCTTCACAAGGAGGCCCCAGGACACAAACCGAGGGCCTCGCCTACGGTAGATGGAGCTTATCTGATTGAGCCAGAGCCACTTCCCTCTATCCCTTCACTTTAAGCCTACCTGTGCCTTTGAATTAAATGTGAGTCTCTTGTAAGTAGCATATAGTTGTTCAATGCTCTTTTATCCATTCTGCCAATCAGTGCTTTCTGAGTGAGGAGTTTAATCCACAAATTCCATTGCTTTGCAGACTCTCTCCTGAATTTGTTACCTCAAGAGCCATTGTTCCACCCATCTCCTATTGGTTCTCCTTTTGCTTCTCTAAGTGGACCTCACATTCTCAGTCTTTTCTGAATATGGAGGGATGGAGATCATACCTGGTGAATCTTTCCATTTTTAGGACTGTGCATAGCTACAAAACAGAAATGCTCTACTTTCTGGTTAACTCTTCTGTATTAATGAGGGTTCTCTATGAAAACAGAATGGACAGGATATGTATGTAAATATTATGAGATTTTTAAATTAAGAAATGTCTCATGTGATTGTGGGGATGGTTCAAATTCCATAGGGCAGACTGCAAGCTGGGAACTCATCTCAGTTTCCTTTTTCAGCATTGGGCTCATACAACTATCTCCTGGTAATTTCCATCCATTCACCCAACAACCATAATCTATCAAAATTGAGTACCACTCCACAACCCATCTGCTCTTCCCCCAGGTTTTCCCTATCAGTGGTTGGCATTGCCATCAACCCAGAAGCAAATGACCCCTCCACCTCCACATTGAACCAATCACCAAATTTGTGTCTATCTTAAATATACAGCAAATCTGTATCTTTCTGCTTCCATTGCCCCACTCTACCCCCAAATCATTTCACTTTTCCAGCCCAGCAAGCTCCAAAGCAAAGGATTGCATGGAAGGGAGCACCACTCTGTGGGCTTGTGGGTGCTGCTGCTGCTCTGCACCCACCCAAAATTGCTCCAGAAACTCATCTTTCAAAAGAAGCATGCCTGAAAGAGGATTTGCCTGCAGGCGGGGTCCCAGTGTAGCAGCAATGAAAGTGAGAAGCCTAGTATTTTGTGGAAAAGTGCATCTCACTCCTTGTAAGTGATCCTGAGTCAGTAGTAATTCTTGAATGTGAAAATATCTATAAAGAAGGTCAGCACATTAATCTCATATATATATATATATATATATATATATATATATATATATATATATTAATGCTTTTTATTCCCGTGGTTGCTTTTTTTATTCTCCCCCCCTTGCAGCTTGCTTGCTGTCTGCTCTCTGTGTCCATTTGCTGTGTGCTCTTCTGTGTGTGTATTTTTTTTCACTTGTCTCCCTTTTTGTTACGTCACCTTGCTGAGTCAGCTCTCTGTGGCACTTGTGGGCCAGCAGCACTCCTTGGCACTTGTGGGCTGGCAGCTCTCCACAGCATGTGGGTAAGGCTGCCTTCACAAGGAGGCCCTGGGACATGAACCCAGGGCCTCCCATATGGTAGGCAGGAGCCAAACTGATTGAGCCACAGCTGCCTCCCCTCTATATATATTTTAAAAGATTTATTTATTTATTTATTTCCCCTTTCTCCTTCCCCAACCTGCTCTTTTTGCTGTCTGTATTCATTTGCTGTGTGATCTTCTGCATCTATTTCTCTTTTGGTCTTCTCTTCTCATTTTTTCTCCTCTAGGATTCACTGAGATTCAGTCATAGGGACCTCTGATGTGGAGAGAGGTTCCCTGCTAGCTGCATGACCTCAGTTTCTGATTTCTGCTGTGCTTCACTTTGACCCTGCCCTTTGTCTCTTTTTGTTGCATCATCATCTTGCTGCATGACTCCCTTGCATGGGCACTGGCTCACTGCATGGGCACTCGGTTCGCCATGCAGGCACTGGCTCACCGCATGGGCACTGGCTCACCATGTGGGCACTGGCTTGCCAAGCTGGCATGCTTTCTCTTCTTTTTTTTACACCAGGAAGTCCCAGGGATCAAACCTGGGTCCTCCCATATGGTAGGTAGAAGTTCTATCACTTGAGCCACATCTGCTTCCCAAAGGAATTATGAGGAGCTAAAAGAGCAGCAACTTTGTAGAAAGAAAGAGACTATGGCTTGAATCTCACTGTTCAAACTTAAGATTTTTTTTAAGGAGGTAGTGGGGGATGAACCTGGGACCTCACACATGCAGAGCAGGTGCTTAATCACTGGGCTACACCTGCTCCACATCTATATTTTTTAATGTAACTTACATTTTGTGTGACCTTTGTATCTTTTAAAAATAAATAAAAAATAGGGAAGCAGATGTGGCTCAACTGATAGAGCATCTGCCTACTATATAGGAGGTTCAGGGTTCAAACCCAGGGCCTCCTGGCCCATGTGGTGAGCTGACCCATGCGCAGTGCTGCCACACACAAGGAGTGCCATGCCACAAAGGGATGTCCCCTACATAGGGGAGCCCCATGCACAAAGAGTGCACCCCGCATGGAAAGCCTCCCCACGTGAAAAAAGCGCAGCCCACCCAGGGGTGGCACTGCACAAATGGAGAGCTGACACAGCAAGATGACACAACAAAAAGAGACACAGATTCCCAGTGCTGCCAAGAATGCAAGCAGACACAGAAGAACACACAGTGAATGGACATGAGAGCAGACAATGTGGGGGGAGATAAATAAATAAAATAAATCTTTAAAAAATATATATATATAAAAGAAGGTCAATGCACTCATTGTGCCTTTTATTCTATTGTGTGTCTTTGGATCTTTTCTAGGCCTGTCACATCTCTCCTAAAGAGCAGTGACCATAAATGTACAGAATATTGTGAATGGATTCTTCTGGATTTCAGACAAAGACAAGAACATACAATCAGATTTGTTTCCCATGAGCTTCCTGAATAAGGCCAGTAATATGCAAACCTTACTTAATGCTGTGATTTTCTGCAATACTGTTTTGGAGAACAGTGAATATATCTTTTCTGGAATCATGATTCATTGACAGACAAGGTATATCTTTCAATAAGTATTTTTTGAGGATTTTTTTTTCTTATGCACAATGATATTCGATTATTTTTTCAGAGTGCCCCCAAATAACCTAACTTCAGGGAAGCAGATTTGGCTCAACTGATAGAGCATCCTCCTACCACATAGGAGGTCCAGGGTTCAAACCCAGCACCCCCTGACCCATGTGGTGAGCTGGCCCACGCGCAGTGCTGATGCATGCAAGGAGTGCCCTGCCACACAGGGGTGTCCCCCACATAGGGGAGCTCCCCGTGCAAGGAGTGCACCCCATAAGGAGAGCCACCCAGCACAAAAGAAAGTGCAGCCTGCCCAGGAATGGTGCCGCACACACAGAGAGCTGACACAAGATGATGCAACAAAAAGAAACACAGATTCCCATGCCGCTGACAACAACAGAAGTGGACAAAGAAGAAGATGCAGCAAATAGACACAGAGAACAGACAACCAGGGTGGGGGGGGGAAGGGGAGAGAAATAAATAAATAAATAAATAAATCTTTTAAAAAAAAGGAAGACACTGGATGAGCACAAATAAGAATTTGAAAGCATGCATAGATAAATAACAGATCTTATGGGAATGAAAGGTGCAACAAATACAATTTTAAAACATTGGAATCACATAATAGAAGATTTGAGGAAGCAAAAGAAAGGGTTGGTTAGCTTGAAGAAATGACCTCTGAAAGTGAACATACAAAAGAACAGATGAAGAAAAGAATGGAAAAAAATTGAACGAGGTATCAGGGAACGAAATGACAGCCAGAGATGTGCAAACATATGTGTCATGGGTGTCCTAGACGGAGAAGAGAAGGGAAAAGGGGTAGAAGGAATATTTAAAGAAGTAATGTTAGAAAATTTCCCAACCCTATTGAAGGACATAGATATCCATGTCCAAGAAGCACAATGTACTCCCATGCAAATAAAGCCAAATAGATCAACTCTGAGGCACATATTAATCAGAATGTCAAATGCCAAAGACAAGAGAGAATTCTGAGAACAGCAAGAGGAAAGCAATGCATAACATATAAGGGATACCCAGTAAGATTTAGTGCTGATATATCACCAGAAACCATGAATGCAAGAAGACAGTGGTCTGATATATTTAAGATACTATGAGAGAAAAACTTCCATCCAAGAATTTTATATCCAGCAAGACTGTCTTTCAAAAATGAGGGCAAGATTAGAATATTCACAGATAAACAGAAATTGTGAGAATTTCTAAGCAAGAGACCAGATTTTCAGGAAATACTAAAAGGTGTGCTAGAGCCTGAAAATGAAAGACAGGAGAGAGAAACCTGGAAGAGAGCCTATATGAACGAATGAAGATTATATCGATAAAAGTAACTAAAAGTGTCAAAAGAGTGGTGAAAATAAAATATGACAGATAAAACTCAAGTAGTCAGGAATAAGCTTAACCAATGATATAAAGCACTTGTATTCAGAAAACTGCAACCCAACATTAAAATAAATAAAAATAGTCCTAAGTAACTGGAAGACTCATGGATGGAAGCCTAAATATCATTGAGACGTCAATTCTACTTAAATTGATATACAGATTCAATGCGACCCTGATAAAAATTCCACCAGCATTTAAAAAAATTGAAAACACAATTAGCAAATTTATTTGGAAGGGTAAGTGGTCCTGAATAGCCAGAAGCATCATAAGAGGAAAAGTGAACCCTCATCTCTGGACTTTAAATCATATTACCAAGCTATAGTGATAAAAACAGCATGGGACTGGCATAAAGACAGATTCATAGACCAATGGAAGCAAATTGATGGCTCAGAAACAGACCCTCGCATGTATGGTCAAGTGATTTTTTGACTAGCCTGTCAAATCCACACAACTCGGGTAGAATAGTCCATTCTGGATATCTATAGCCAAAAGAAGGGAAGAGGACCTCTATCTCACACCTTATCCAAAAATTAACTCAAAATGAAAAAAAGAAAACCCTAAAAATAGAAGCAGGAACTATAAAACTTCTAGAAGAAATTATAGGAAAATATCTTCAAGACCTGGTGGTGGTAGGTTGATGGAGATGAGAAGGACTGCAATGGACTGCTGATGTTTAATGTATGTAGAAGTTTTAATTAACTTTACTGTAAAAGTGTGGAAATGTATAGAATGGATGGTAAAAATAGTAATGGCTTGTCTATAAATAGGGATGTGGCTGAAAATTGTAGTCTAGGGATGTAAATGCCAATTCACAGACTGCTAGAGAATAATCTAGGAACTGAATAGTACAGTAAACCAAGAGGTGGATGAGAATTGTGGTTGATGGTAGAGATGCAAGAGTGTCCTTTGTGAGCTAGAGCAAATGTATATCAGTACTGCAGGGTGTTGAGAATGTGGAGAAGCATGGGAAAGCTGGAGTGACCTACGGACTGTGGTTAGTAGTAATAATATAATATTCATCCATCTATATGAAAGATGTACTGTGTTGATAAAGAGGCAATATGGAAAATGTGAGCCAAATGTACACTATGGAAATGGTAACAATCAGATGATATTATCTTATCTGTAACAAATATTCCACCACAGTGTGGTGTGTTGATAGGGGGTGTTTTGGGAATTCTGCATATGTGCATGATTGTTTTATAAGTTTACAACTTCTGTCATAAAAAATATATTTAAAAAATAATAAGGTGTGTTGGTGGAAAAACACACCAAATGTAAGATAAGGACTATGATTAGTAGTAAGATTTTGACCATATTCTTTCATAATTTGTAACAAACATCTCATGACAATGCAAGGTGTTGGTGGAGGGTTGATGTATGGGACCCCTGTATGATGTTATGCATGTTTGCTTTCTAAGTTCACAACTTTTACTATACACTTGTTTATGTATATTCATATATAAATGACACAAAGACAGTAGGGAGGGTTGGGGGAAAATACTTTGGTTAGTAGTAATATTTTGACAATGCTCTTTAATCATTAGTTAAAAAGGCTTAACAACAATGTAAGGTGTTGGCGGTAGAGTGAGTTATGAGAGTCCTGTATGATGATATATATGTTTGTTTTGTAAGTTCACAACTATTACTATATACTTATTGTTTATGTATGTGTGTGGGTGATACATTTCAATAAATTAATTTTTTTTAATTACAAGAGAATACTAAAAAACAATTGTAAGCCAACAAATTAGATAATCTAGATGAAATGGACAAATTCCTAGAAGTAAATTACATATACTGACTCAGAAGGAAAAAAACCTGAACAAACCTATAGTAAACACAAATATTGAATCAATAATAAAAAACCTACAAACAAAATAAAGTCCAGAACTAGATGACTTCACTGGTGAATACTACCAAACATTAAAGAAGAATTAACACCAATCCTTCTCAGTCTTCAAAAAAAATTCCTAATTCACTTCTCTGGAGAAGTAAGTGAAAATTACAGACCAATTTCCCTTATGAACATACATGCAAAAATCCTTAACAAAACACTACCAATTAAAATCCTATAGCAGGGAAACAGATGTGGCTCAACCGATTGGTCTCCCATCTACCATGTAGGAGGTCCAGGGTTTGATGCCCAGGGCCTCCTGGTGAGGGCAAGCTGGCCCACACAGAGTACCAGCCCATATGGGAATGTGGCCCTGCACAGGAGTGCCACCCTCCATGGGAATGCTACCCTGTATGGGAAAACCACCCCACTCAGGAGTTGCCAGCTGATGCAGAGAGCTGGCTGGCAGCAAGATGATGCAACAAGAGAACAGAGGAGAGAAAATAAGAAGACATTGTAGAACAGGGAGCTGAGGTGGTGCAAGAGAGTAATCACCTCTCTCCCACTCCAGAAGTTCCTAGGATTGGTTTCTGGAGCCACCTAATGAAAATACAAGCAGACACAGAAGAACACACAGTGAATGAACACAGAGAGTAGACAATGGGGGGAGGGGAGGAGAAATAAATAAATCTTTTAAAAAAAATCCTATAGCATGGGAAACGGACTTGGCCCAGTGGTTGGGACATCTGTCTACCATATGGGAGATCCGCGGTTCAAACCCTGGGCCTCCTTGACCCATGTGGAGCTGGCCCATGCATAGTGCTAATGCGCATAAGGAGTGCTGTGCCAGCAGGGATGTCCCCCGCATGGGGTAGCCCCACATGCAGGGAGTGTGCCCTGTAGGGAGAGCTGCCCAGCACGAAGGAAGGTGCAGCCTGCCCAGGAGTGGTGCCGCACACACGGAGAGCTGATGCAGCAAGATGATGCAACAAAAAGAAACACAGATCCCTGTGTCACCGACAGCATCAGAGGCGGAAAAAGAAACAAGATGCAGCAGATGGATGAAGAGCACGGACAGCTGGGGTGGGGGGGAGGGGACAGAAATGGATAAATAAAATCTTTTTTAAAAAGATCCTATAGCATATCAAAAAGGTTACTTCATAATCAAATGGGATTCATTCTGGGAATGCCAGGATTGTTAAAACATGAAAATCAATCATTGTTATACCTCACAGAGAAAGAATGAAGGAAAAATCCCATGGGATTATCAGAATAGGTTCAGAAAAGTCTTTTTGACAAAATTCATTACCTTTTCATGATTAAAACTCTTAGAAAGCTAGGAATAGAAGGAAACTTTCTCAACATGATAAAGGACATATATGAAAAGCCCACAACTAATATCATATGCAGTGGTAGAAGACTGAAAGTTTTCCTTCTAAGAGCAGGAAAAAGACAAGGATGTCCACTTCACCACTGCTCTAGAATATTGTACTATACCTTCCAGGCAGAGCAATTAGGTAAGGAAAATAAATAAAAGGTATCCATATTGGAAAGGAGGAAGTAAAACTATCTCTATTTACAGATAACTTGATCCTATATATGGAAAATCCAAAGGAATTCATGAGAAATCTACAATAGGTAATACACAAATTCAGAAAGGTGCAGAGTGCAAGATCAACATACAAAAATCAACTGTATTTCTTTACACTAGCAATGAATAATCAAAAACAACTCATTTACAATAGCGTCTGTTTTAGTTTGCCAGACTGCTGAAAGCAGATACCATGAAATGTGTTAGCTTAACAATGGGATTTTATTAGCTTACAGTTTTGAGGTTGAGAAAAATGTCCACATCAAGGCATAATCAAGGTGATGCTTTCTTTCTGAAGACTGGCTGCCAGCAATCCTTGACTCCTCTGCCACATGGCAAGGTGCATGGCGGCATCTGTTGGTCTCTGCCTTCTCTTCTAGGTTTCATTGCTTTCATCCTCTTGCTATTGTGGCTTTCTCTCTCTCTTCATCCCATTTATGAAGGATTCTAGTAGGAGGTTTAAGACCCACTCTGGGTCATGCCATAACTGAAATAACCTCTTCAAAATGTCCTACTTATAATAGGTTTACACCCATAGCAATAGATGAGCTTTTAAAACTTGATTTTCTGGGGGGGGGCAGGCAGGGGATATATGGGGACCTCATATTTTTTGAATATAACATTTAAAAGAAAAAACAAAAAATAAATTAATTAATTAATTTTAAATTTTTGAAAAATAAATAAATAAAGTGCCTGGAATGAAAATGAAACAAAACAAAACAAAACAAAAACTTGATTTTCTGGGATACAGTCCAAAAACACCCAGCATCTAAAAGAGTAAAGAATCTTGGACTACTTTAACCAAGAATGTGACAGACTTTCTTTCAGTTTGTCAAAGGCTGCCAATGCAGTATACCAGATATGGGTTGGCTTTTTGATGGTAATTTATTAGGTTAAAAACTTACAGTTCTGAGGCTGTGAAACTGTCCAAATCAAGGCATCACCAGATGCTGTCTCACCAAAAGCTGGCCACTGACTGTCCTGGATTCCTGCCATGTGGCAAGGCAAAAGGTGACTGGTCTCTGCCTCCCCTCCAGGCTGACTTCTCCCTGAGCTCAGTGGTAGGCGATCAGGCATAGGTTTCTCTAGGGCTCATTGCTTCAGCTTTGGGCTGCTCTGCTGATTCCACACAGCTACAGCTGCTGGTGATCCTGTAGTCTGCTCTTACCTGGCAGGGTAAAATGGCAGCTGTGCATGTCTCTCCTGGCTTCTCTGTGACTTTTTTCCTGTGTGTCTCTTCTTAGTTCTCCTTTCATAAAGGACTCCAGTAAAATGATTAGGTCCTACCCTGAATGAGGTGGGGCACATCTTAAATTAAGATCATACTTGCCAGGAAGTGGATGTGGCTCAATTAATTGGGCTTCCATCTACCATATATAAGGTCTAGGGTTCAATGAGCAGGGCCTCCTGGTGAAGGCAAGCTGGCCCATGTGGTGAGGTGGCCCACACAGAGTTCTGGCCCACACAGAGTGCTGACCCACACAGAATACCACCCCATGCAGGAGTGCTGGCCCACATGGAGAGCAGGTATAGCAAGATGATGCAATAAAAAGAAACAAAGAGGAGAGACAATAAGAGATGCAGCAGATCAGGGAGCTGAGGTGGTGGAAGAGAATGATCTCCTCTCTCCATTCCAGAAGGCCCCAGGATTAGTTCCTGGAGCCACCTAATGAGAATACAAGCAGACACAGAAGAACACACAGTGAATGGACACAGAAAACAGACATGGGGAAAGGGGAGAAATAAATAAAATGAAAAAAAAAAGTGATAAAAAACAAAAAGATCATACTTGCCAAAAGATCCTACTTACAATGAATCCACACCCATGGAATGGATTGACTTTAAGAATATACTTTTTTTGCCCACCCCCACAGGTCCGGCTGCTGATCTGCAATGGAATTAGATAGCTGAATTGATGAAATATCCACATAAATAAACCCTAGTGAGTAAGTGAATTGCAGGGTTCAGACACAATATAAAGTCTACGGATCTGACTTCCCCCATAGGGCTGGCACCCAGCTTCAGGGATCCCTGAGGGCTGTGCTACACTGTGGGGCTCCTAGGCTTCCTGTTGACCAGATTTGAGGTTGCCAGGTCTGAATCCCCTAAACTCTGGTGGCCCACACCCCAGAGACTCACACCTCTTGAGTCTTCAATATCTCAGACTTTCCACCCCTGAATCCATCACGCCCTGAGGTCCATCTCAGGTCCTTGAATGCCCTAGCCTTCAACGTTTGCACTTTTTCTTAACCGTTTCATTTTGTTTTGTTTCTATTTTCATTTTATCTTATTTTTTACTTTTTTTAATGTCCTGAGTGCTAATATTGCATTATCCCCTAGCCTTTTCTCCTAGCGTATTCCCCAAAGTCTTTTTTTTTATTCCGGTATTTAGGGTTTTTTTTGTTGTTGTTGTTGTTGCAGTTGGTGTTGCAATTGTGGCTCGCGTATATCTGTTTTTGTCTTTCCCCTACCTGTTCCCCACCCTTTGCCCATCCCCCTTTTTCTTTTTTCCTTTCTTCTCTTCTTTCTTTCTTTCTTTCTTTTTTTCTCTTCATTTTTTGTTTTTTCTTTTTCTGTTTTCACTCTCCCTCTTGTCCCTCATTTTCTACTTATTTTATTTTAACTCAATTATACAATAGGTGCTGCAGGGAACACCTCACATTTGCTGGGTTTTCTCATCCTCCACTGCCTCATTTCTATGTGAACTGATTTAGGCTACCTACACTATCCCCTTTCCCCTACATCTTGATATCCGCCATCATCTACTGTCTCTCCTATATTCCACCTCCCATCTCCCTTTCTTTGATCCACAAAGTATCTAACTCTTAATTCCTAATACCCTTGCTTTGTTTTCTGTCTGTTATTCACTTTTGAAACTATTACCTTTCTTTTCTCTTTCCCTCTCTCATGAAAGCAATAGCTTTTTAGCTCATACCATATTCCTCCCATATTCAGTCAGCTACCTCATAATAGGTACTCTACCTACTGCTATAACTCTACACAATTTTACATGAATCTAACCTCCATCCTCCCAGATCTCATATTCTTGCTTTGTTAACATATATCACCAATACTACTTTACACTTTTTCCTTGCTTACACAATTACTTTTCCCCAGCACTAATACTTTCCTTTAAAGTTAACCTAACCAGCAACAAGAAATTAGAATAAGAAGAACAAAGTGACAAAGAGAAGACATAACACTTATGCAAAAACAACAGCTAATTAATCTCCAAGAGTAGACAAAGAAGCTAAGGAACTGATTAAACCCGTCAAGATAAAATGATGACCAGACAGCAACAAAAACCTACAAACCAAACCAGCAATCAGGAAAACATGGCTGAATCCAATCAACAAACTAAAAATCAGGAAGGGGAGCAGAACTTCGCTCAAGCAATGAAAGATTTCAGAACACTTATCACCGACAAATTTGATGAAGTAATGAAAGAGGTTAACAACATGAAGACAACACTCGGAGGGGAAATTGCAGACATACGCAAAAAGATAACAGATATGATGGGAATGAACACTACAGTTCAAGAAATCAAAAATACACTTGCAGCAAATATCAGCAGATTAGAAGAGGCAGAGGAGAGAATTAGTGATGTGGAAGACAGTACATCAGAAATCAAACAGATAGTAGAAGGGGTCGATAAAAAGATAGAAAAAATCCAGCTAGGACTTAGGGATCTGAATGACAATGCAAAATGCTCAAACATACGTATTATAGGCATTCCAGAAAGAGAAGAGAAGGGAAAGGGGTCAGAAGGAGTGTTGCAGGAAATAATGGCTGAAAACTTCCCAAATCTACTGAAAGAGACAGATGTACATATCCAAGAAGCACAGCGCACTCCACTAGTCATAAACCCCAACAGGCCCACCCCAAGACACATACTTGTCAAATTATCCAATGCTCAAGGCAAAGAGAAAATCCTAAAAGCAGCAAGAGAAAAGAAAACCATTACATACAAGGGAAGCTCCATAAGATTAAGTGCTGATTTCTCATCTGAAACCATGGAGGCAAGAAGGCAGTGGTATGATATAATCAAAGTACTAAAGGAAAAAAATTTCCAACCAAGAATATTCTATCCAGCTAAAGTAGCATTCAAACATGATGGAGAGTTCAAAATATTCACAGATAAACAGAAACTGAAAGAGTATACCAACAAGAAACCTCCCCTTCAAGAAATTCTAAAGGGAGTTCTGCAGGAAGGAAAAAACAGGACAGGCAGAGTTGGAGGAGAGTATAAGAGCAACAAAAAAATACAAAAATAGAAGAAAAAATACAAACAAAATATGGCTAACACAAATAATTCCTTGAAAGTAATAACACTGAATGTCAATGGATTAAACTCACCTATCAAAAGAGTCAGACTGGGTCATTGGATAAGGAAATATGACCCATCCTTATGCTGTCTACAAGAGACACATCTTAGATCCAGAGATGCATGGAGATTGAAAGTGAATGGCTGGAAAATAATCATACAAGCAAACAGTAACCAAAAAAAGGCAGGAGTAGCTATATTAATATCAGACAAAATAGACTTTAAATGTGAAACAATTGTGAGAGACAAAGAAGGACACTACATTTTAGTGAAACGGAAAATCTGTCAGAAGATAAATATTTATGCCCCTAACAAGGGTGCCTCTAAATACGTGAGGCAAACACTGGAAAAACTAAGTGAAACAATAGATGCATCTACAATTATAGTGGGGGATTTTAATACACCACTATCTACCTTGGGCAGAACATCACAAAAGAGAATCACTAAAGAAACAAAACATTTGAACAGTATATTAGAGGAGCTGGATCTAATAGACATATATAGATCATTACACCCAAACACAGCAGGATATACATTTTTCTCAAGTGCACATGGACCATTCTCCAAGATAGACCATATGCTAGGCCACAAAGAAAGGCTCAATGAATTCAGAAAGATTGAAATCATACAAAACAATATCTCTGACCACAGTGGAGTCAAGCTGGAAATTTGCAAGGGACAGAGGCCCGGGTTTCACACCAAGATGTGGAAATTAAACAGCATAATCTTAGAAAAACAGTGGGTCAAAGAGGAAATCTCAAAAGAAATCAATGACTACCTTGAAACAAATGATAATGATAACACAACATACAAAAATTTATGGGATGCAGCAAAAGCAGTACTGAGAGGGAAATTTATAGCCATAAATTCATATGTCAAAAAAGAAGAAAGAGCAAAAACTGAAGAACTGCACATTTGAAGGAATTAGAAAAACAACAACAAAGTAACCCAACAGGAAGAAGAAGGAAGGAAATAACAAAGATAAGAGCAGAACTAAATGAAATAGAAAATAAGAAAGCACTTGAAAAGATAAACAAGACCAAGAGCTGGTTTTTTGAGAAGATCAACAAAATTGACAAACCTTTAGCGAGACTAACAAAGAAAAAAAGAGAAGATGCAAATACACAAAATAAGAAATGAGAAAGGCGATATCACCACTGACCCCACAGAAATAAAGACTATCATAAGAGGATACTTTGAAAAACTATATTCCAACAAAAATGACAATTTAGAGGAAATGGACAAATTCCTAGAAACACATAAGCAACCCATATTGATGAAAGAAGAAATTGATGATCTTAACAAACGAATCACAAGCAGAGAGATAGAATCAGTCATTAAAAATCTCCCAACTAAGAAGAGCCCAGGGTCAGTCGGCTTCACAGGTGAAGTCTACAAAACATTCCGGAAAGAACTAACACCAATCCTGCTGAAACTATTCCAAAAAATCAAAACAGAAGGAACATTGCCGAAATCCTTCTATGATGCCAACATTACCCTAGTACCAAAGCCAAACAAAGACACCACAAGAAAGGAAAATTACAGACCAATTTCTCTAATGAACCTAGACGCAAAAATACTTGCTAATCGTATCCAACAACACATTAAACGAATTATACACCACGACCAAGTGGGATTTATTCCAGGTATGCAAGGATGGTTCAACATAAGAAAATCAATCAACATAATACACCATATAAACAGATTAAAGGAAAAAAATCACATGATTATATCTATAGACGCAGAAAAAGCATTTGACAAAATACAGCACCCTTTCTTGATAAAAACACTCCAAAAGATTGGAATACAAGGAAATTTTTTTAACATGATAAAGAATATATATTGAAAACCTAAAGCCAACATTGTTTACAATGGAGAAATCCTAAAATCCTTCCCTCTAAACTCAGGAACAAGACAAGGATGCCCATTGTCTCCACTCCTATTTAACATTGTCTTAGAAGTACTTGCTCAAGCACTGAGGCAAGAACCAGATATAAAAGGCATTCAAATTGGAAAGGAAGAAGCCAAAATTTCACTATTTGCAGATGACATGATCCTATACATAGAAAACCCTGAGAGATCTATAACAAAGCTTCTAGAACTCATAAATGAGTTCAGTAAAGTTGCAGGTTATAAGATCAATGCGCAAAAATCAGTAGCATTTCTGTACACCAATAATGAGCAAGATCAGGAGGAAATCAAGAAACAAATACCATTCACAATAGTAAATTAAAAAATCAAATACTTAGGAATAAATTTAACTAAAGAGGTAAAAAACTTATACACCGAGCACTATACAAGACTGTTCAGGGAAATCAAAGAAGACCTAAATAAATGGAAGAATATTCCTTGTTCATGAATAGGAAGACTGAATATTATTAAGATGTCTATCCTACCAAAACTGATCTACACATTCAATGCAATTCCAATAAAAATCAACACAGCCTTCTTTAAGGAACTAGAAAAACTAACTATGAAATTTATTTGGAAAGGAAAGAGACCCCGAATAGCCAAAGACATACTGAAAAAGAAAAAACGAAATTGGAGGAATCACACTACCTGACTTGAAAACATACTACAAAGCTACAGTAGTGAAAACAGCATGGTATTGGCATAAGGACAGACACACAGACCAATGGAATCGAATTGAAAGCTCAGATATAGAACTTCACATATATAGCCATATAATATTCGATAAAGCCATCAAACCCTCTCAACTGGGAGAGAGTGGCCTATTCAACAAATGGTGCCTGGAGAACTGGATAGCCATATGTAGAAGAATGAAAGAGGATTACCATCTCACACCTTATACAAAGATCAACTCAAGATGGATCAAAGACCTAAATATAAGAGCCAAGACCATAAAAACCTGGGAAAGCAGTGTAGGGAAACATCTACAGGACCTTGTAATAGGAAATGGATCCATGAATATCACACCAAAAGCACGAGCAGCAAAAGAACTAATAGATAAATGGGACTTCCTAAAAATTAAAGTCTTCTGCACCTCAAAGGAGTTTGTCAAGAAAGTAAAAAGGGAGCCAACACAGTGGGAGAAAATATTTGGCAACCATATATCTGATAAGAAACTTATAACTTGCATATATAAAGAACTCCTATATCTTGAAAATAAAAAGATAAACAACCCATTTAAAAAATGGGAAAAAGATTTAAACAGACACTTCTCCAAAGAAGAAAAACAAATGGCTAAAAAGCACATGAAAAAATGCTCCAAATCTCTAGCTATCAGGGAAATGCAAATCAAAACTACAATGAGATACCATCTTACTCCCATAAGATTGGCAGCTATGCAAAAAACAGAAGACTACAAATGCTGGAGAGGATGTGAAGAAAGGGGAACACTCATCCACTGCTGGTGGGAATGCAGAAGGATCCAACCATTCTGGAGGACAGTTTGGCGATTTCTCAAAAAACTAACCATAGATTTGCCATATGACCCAGCAATACCACTGCTGGGTATATGCCCAGCAGAACTGAAAACAAGGACACAAACCGATATATGTACACCAATGTTCATAGCAGCATTGTTCACTATCGCCAAAAGTTGGAATCAACCCAAATGCCCATCAACAGATGAGTGGATCAATAAAATGTGGTATATACACACAGTGGAATACTACTCGGCTGTAAGAACAAATACACTACAAACACACGTGATAACATGGATGAATCTTGAGAACCTTATGTTGAGTGAAACAACCCAGGCATTGAAGGACAAATACTATATGAACTCAATGATATGAAATAAGAAAGCTGCCTCAGAGAGCTAGAGACTGAACGATAGGCTTACAGGAAATCGGGGGGTGGAGGAAGGATGTGAGCCAACGTCTGCAGGGGTGGAATTTATGATGAGCTGGCGGTAAGTATGAACACAAAGAAGAGATAAAATGGGGGTAAGGGGTTGCCTTTGGATGGGGCTTTGCGGGTTTGAGGGGGGCTGGGGATGGGTGGATGGGTAATATTGCCCAAAAAGTGGGGGGAGGGAAGGGTAGCATACGAACATAGGAGAGTGTCAGGTGTTGGTCGAGAGTAAAATGCTGAGAAAATCATATCAAAATATAATTAAGAGGGTTACCTGTTTAGGATGCTCGGAGGGGATGGTCGGATGTGGGACAGGCTCCTGGGGAATGTCCGAATGCTCATTTTGCCAGAGTGGGTGGTACCATTGGGTAGAGACCTAAGTAATGAGAGTGGGGGTGGATCCACATCCTGGGGAAGACTAATGCCATCAGATAGAAGGAACTATATCTCTCGAGAGAAAGGGTGGCTCCCAGGGCATTGGGGTAATTGAGCAAGTTAGGCCCTGAACAATGTTGCAAGTGTCTCTGGACGGGGCTCCTTGGGAAACGGAGGCTGGCTGTCACTGTGGGCACCAAGAGGATGGGAAAATGGATGTTAAATGTGTGGAACCAAAGTAAATGTGGGGTAAGAGAGGACTTTCACGAGAGTACACAAGGATTTATATAAAACATGTAATATTACACCATAAACATATAGGGGACAACAGACTAATAAAGTAAACCATAATGTAAAACATAGGATAACTAAAAATTTAGAAAACTGTATATCCTAAAGTATGGAACACAATGTAAGCACAGATGTCACCTTGTTTGAAAGCTATTGTCTCAGAGTCTGTACATCACTTTAAGTAAATATGATATGAATAAGTTATAAGAATATCGCTGTGGAAGGGAAAAGGTTTAATGGTAGATGTGGGGGAGTACTGTATATTGTATATATGAATTACTGTGGTCTAGGGATCTTGTGAAGAGAAGTTCAATAAATAGGGGGAAAAAAAAAAGATAGGATGTAGAATTTTTCCAAGTCAACACGTATTCTATATCTAACCTTTAAACCCATCTCTAT
The DNA here is from genome assembly GCF_030445035.2 of Dasypus novemcinctus. NCBI lineage: Eukaryota > Metazoa > Chordata > Mammalia > Cingulata > Dasypodidae > Dasypus > Dasypus novemcinctus. The sequence goes on along the minus strand of NC_080690.1, from coordinate 87,260,422 downwards.
ATGCCATTTTACTAGTAAGGGACCCTGACATTACACTGGACTTCAATTTTCAGGAAGTTTTGGATCACAGAGTGGTTCAACAATGGCAGCGGAAGAATACTGGTATAGGATACTATTGACAGGTGATATATGGCTGACAGCGAGCTGTACAGGGCATATGCCCAGGGTGCATGATAATGTTTGGATTTACTCATAGTGGCAACAATTAAAAACTATAGCTGGGGGGGGTACTGAGTTCCTGGCCGGGGGTGCTCCGTCGTGGTCCCTAGGGGAACAGCGGCAGTCCCCAGGTACAACGGTAAGGACCAGGAAGGAATGAGGTTCCAACAGTGAGAGCATGATACTAATGACTATGCTTGTGAGCCTATATGCCTGAAATAAGAACAAGGCCTAGAGCAGCACTGTGCCTGGGAATTTCCTCCTGACAGCCTTCATGTTACTCAAATGTGGCCAGTCTCGAAGCCAAACTCAGCATGTAGATGCAGTGCATTCCCCCCAGCGTGGGACATGACTCCCAGGGATGAGCCTCCCTGGCACCTAGGGATCACTACCAAATACCAGCTGAAGATGGAACTAGAAAATGACCTTGAATTAAAGGTTCAATGCGCATCAGCAGAATATCCCTGTCTACATATAATAACATGACTTTAAAATGCTGTTTGACCTAATGTAAGGGGGAAATGGAAAGCAGAAATGAGTTTATATGGCTACGAGTCTCTAAAAAAGAGTCTGGAGGCTGTCAGAAGGATTGCCCTTATGCACAACTGAGCAGAGTCTAAGAGACAGATAAAGTAGATACAATCCCCAGGTATTGGTTCCTTTGAAAGCTAAAGAGACCCACGGGTTCTATGGTCATGGCAGACGGGGTTCACTGCCATGTCAGATGGACCTTCTTTGGAGCTGGTGTTTCTGCGTGATGGAACTGGACTCAGATGGGATCTCTTTTCATAAGACTTTCATCCTACTTTACTGGAATTGTAGTTGGTGTTGGGGTTTAAGATATATTTAGGGGATTTGAATCTCTGGACTGACAATATGATAGCCAGGCCCTGAGCGTCAAGAGACTCCAGCTCCTACAATCTGATTTATTGGACTCACCTCACTCAGCTAAGATGGAGTTGAAGAAGGACAACCACCACACCATGGAGCCTAGAGTGCCTACAACTGAAAGCAGGAGGATTGCATCCAGTATCCATGTGGAATCTGAGCCTCCTCCTGACATAGAGGTGCAACGGACACAACCAATCCAAGGCCCACAGAGAAAAGGTGGCATTGGAGTGGGAAAAGTGGACATGGTGGCTGATGGATATGGGGAGTGGCAGAAGAGATGAGATGTGGAGGCGCCTTTGGGACTTGGAGTTGCCCTGGATGGTGCTTCTGGGCAATCAGCGGACATTGTAAATCCTCCCAGGGCCCACTGGATGGAATGTGGGAGAGTATGGGCCATGATGTGGACCATTGACCATGACGTGCAAAGATGCCCAGAGATGTACTTGCCAGGTGCAATGGATGTGTCATGATGAGGGGAGTGAGTGTTGCTGGGGGGGGGGGGGGAGTGGTGGGGTGGGGGTGGTGGGGCTGAATGGGACCTCATATATATATATATATTTTTTTTAATGTAACATTTTTACAAAATCAATTAAAAAAAATAAAAAATTAAAAATTAAAAAAAAATACTTTTTTGGAGTCCACAAAAGACTCACACCACCACAGACTTGTACACTGAAAACTATAAAAGACTGCTAAAAGAAATTAAAGGTCATGTTTATATTTGCAGGCAGTAAGCAGAGAATATAAATATAATCTTTATTTTCATACAAAAGCATGAGTAGAGAAATAAAGACTCTGTTTTCATGGCATGAATACAAGGGGTTTGCTGTGCAAAGATGGGGATAGAGATCATTAAACAAATGGAGGAGGATAGGTTAAGTCCTACTTTAATATTTAATAACAATAAAAAATACAACAAAGGAAGAAATGCACAAGAAAAATTTAAGAAAGAAGGAAATGTGGGACGATTGGGGCAGGGGTTTGGGACAGAGTAAGTTGGTTTATATATACATATATATTTTTTTAAAGATTTTTTTTTTTGCTTATTTATTTTTAATTTTTATTCCCCCTCCCTCCAGTTGTCTGTTCTCTGTGTCTATTTGCTGCGTGTTCTTTGTCCACTTCTGTTGTTGTCAGCGGCATGGGAATCTATTGTGTTGTGTCATCTTGTTGTGTCAGCTCTCTGTGTGTGCAGTGCCATTCTTGGGCAGGCTACACTTTCTTTCACGTTGGGCAGCTCTCCTTATGGGGAGCACTACTTGTGCGTGGGGCTCCCCTACGCGGGGACACCCCTGCATGGCACAGCACTCCTTGCACGCATCAGCACTGCACATGGGCCAGCTCCACACTGGTCAAGTTGGCCCGGGGTTTGAACTGTGGGCCTCCAATGTGGTAGATGGACACCCCAACCACTGGGCCAAGTCCACTTCCCTACATATATTTTTTAAATTTATTTTTAAAAGATACTTAGATTACATAAAATGTTACATAAAAAAAAAAAATAAGGGATTCCCATATGCCCCACTCCCCACATCTCCCACTTTCTCTCACATTAACAACTTCTTTCTTTAGTGTGGTACATTCATTGCAACCAATGGACACACTTTGGAGCATTGCCACACAGCATGGACTATAGTTTACCCACTCCATTCTGTAATTATGGCAGGATATATAATGTACTGTATCTGTCCTTGCACTGTCATTCAAGACAATTCCAAGTCCTGAAAATGCCCCCATATTACACCTCTTTTTCCCTCTCCCTGACTTCAGAACCTCAGTGGCCACTATCATCACATCAATGATATAATTTCTTCCATTGCTAGAATCACAAATAAGTCTATAGTAGAATACCAGTAATCCACTCTAGTCCATATTTTATTCCCCAATCTTGAGGATTCTAGGATGGTAATGCCCACTCCACCTCTAATTGAGAGGGGGCTTCAATCCCATATGGCTGATGGATGGGACTCCCTTGCTTGCAGTTGTAGATTCTCTCAGTTCCTTGTTGTGGCAATTGTCCATCCTCACCTCCTTTTTAGTTGTCCTTGGTGAGTCCAATGAATTGGAGAGTAGGTGCTGCAACTCTGCTGAGGCTCAGGGCCCAGTTGGCACATGAAGAGCCCAGAGATTCAAGTCTCTTTGACATACACCTACCAACTCCAGCACCAACTATAGGTTCAATAAAAGGGACAGAAGAGGCATGTCTAAAGAAGCCACATCTGAGTCCAACTTTGTCACACTCAGGAGCACAAACTCTAAAGTAGGGCTCACTGGTGAGGCACCAAACTCCAGAGCTATCTGCCATGACTGTAGGGCCTGGGTGTCTCCCAAGCCCTCAGGAGCCCCACTATTTGGGGTAGCATCTACTTTGGCTGTCTATGAGATCCTCCTGAGACATGCATAAGAGTTACCTCTCTGATGACCTCCCAATTCATTTTTAAGTCTCTTAACCATATAAACTCATTAGTCTTTACAAGTTCCCCCTTTTATTCAAGTTTTTTTTTTCCAGTTGCATCACCAGCCAGTGCTTGGTAGTAATCCCTTGGTGTCAGGGAGGCTCATCCCCAGGAGTCATGTCCCATTCTGGGCAGAAGGTAATGTATTTATATGCTGAGTTTGACGTAGAGAGTGGCCACATTTAAGCAACACGGAGTCTCTCAGGAGTAAGTTGGTTTTGATGGAAAGATTTTCCAGCACTCTAGTGAAAATAACTACTAACAAATGCTTTGAGTTCCTTGATAAATAAATGCTTGTCCTGTAGGTACAAAAAAAAAGGGGGGGATTATATTTTATGACTCATGAAAATGACATGAAATTCAAATTTCAGTGTCTATAATGTTTTATTTTACTTATCTATTCACTTATATATTCTCTATGACTGATTTCTTGCTACAACTGAGTATTTGCAATAGAGACCATATAGCCCTCCAAACCTAAAATATTTGCCATCAGGCCCTTTCCAGGAAAAATTTGTCAGTTCCTGGATTAAGCTATTATATTTCAGGGGTAATTTTTTAAAAACAGCAATGGATAGCTAACACAGGGTTTATCTCTCTACCCCTTGACTTTGGGGTTATGCTATGAGACTTGCTTTGGCATATGGGATATTACATTAGCAGTTGTGATGTGAGTAGAGGTTTGAAATGTGCTTATGTAACTGGATATGCCTTCTTGCACTTCTGCCATAGCCATAAGAAGGCAATGACTTGGAGCAGATGTAGCTCAAGCAGTTGAATGCTTGCTTCCCACGTAAGAGGTCCTAGGTTCAGTTCCCAGTGCCTCCAAAAATAAATAAATAAAGTGAAGAAACAAACAACAAGCAAACAAACAAACCAACTCAGGGGAACTGGTGTGGCTCAGTGGTGGAGTGCTGGCTTCCCAAATATGAGGTCCAGGGCTCAATCCCTATTTCCAGTACCTCAATAAAAAAGAATGCTATGGCCTGGCATACATCTAGTCCTAGGAGGATGAGAAACAGGAGACCTGATCTCCATCCACAACCTGATGGTCAGCTCATTTGAAGCCAGCAGAGAACAGCAGAATTCCAGCTGACTACATGAATAAATGACTATCACTTATAAATTCCTATTGTTTCAAACCACTGAGTTTTGGGCAAGAATAAATGACTTGTTTCAAACCACCGAATTTTTCAGGCAGTTTGTTGCACAGTATTATTGTGGCAATAATTGACTGATATACATTCCTAGCAACAATATAAACAAGAGCTTTTTCCTTTGGCTCATTGTCAAAACATGGAATGGTCATCATTTTTCATCTTGATATATGATGAAGACAAATTCTCTGATATGAATTTAACCAGGGCAAACAAAATAAAACACGCAAAAGAGGTAGGAAATTCCTAAAAGGAAATATGCCAAAATACTCACAGAGATAAAGTTCCAAATAAGGATCTTTTAGTTATCAGTAGTAAAATTTTACCATAAGTAATGGAAGAAAGAAAGGAATGTGTCATGGGACCCAAGAAAGCATAGACAAACTTAGCTACAGCAAAGGCACCTCCCAGTCTTCAGTGGGTAGAACTTATGGACTCTGTGAGGATAGCACCAGCATTAATGGGCCCCAGCCTGTCTGTCTGCCACATTCCCTATTCTTAATGGATAGTCCTTGGGGAACTTGGCCCAGTGAAGGTCAGACATCTCTACGTGTACCAATCAGAAGGTGGGTTATGCATGTTCTCATGGCAGCTTGCCAAACAGTCATGTGATTGATATGCTGGGAGGTGGGGTGTCATCAGAGGAGGCCAATTAGATTAGATTCCCCTCAGGTCTTCCTTGGGAAAAGCATTGGGTAATTTCCTCCCCACTTTTTGCTTTTTACCAAACATTTTTAAATGAATCTTAAAGAACACTAATTTAGGAAGATTAAACTGTATTTTCTCATAGATAAGTCTTTTTAAAAGTTTAAAGTAAGTCATTTACACAGTGGCAAAGTCAAAATTATAAAACAATGTAATTTTTAAAAAATTTCTCTCCCCATCCCCACCCCCCACCCCAGTTGTCTGTTCTCTGTGTCCATTTGCTACGTGTTCTTCTTTTTGTCCACTTCTGTTGTTCTCAGTGGCATGGGAATCTGTGTTTCTTTTTGTTGCATCATCTTGCTGTGTCAGCTCTCCGTGTGTGCGGTGCCATTCCTGGGCAGGCCGCACTTTGTTTCACGCTGGGCGGCTCTCCTTACAGGGTGTACTCTTTGCGCATGGGGCTCCCCTGTGCGGGGGACACCCCTGCATGGCACAACACTCCTTGTGCACATCAGCACTGTGTGTGGGCCAGCTCCACATGGGTCAAGGAGGCCTGGGGTTTGAACCCTGGACCTCCCATGTGGTAGATGGATGCCCTATCCACTGGGCCAAGTCCACTTCCCAAAACAATGTACCTTGAGAAGTCCACTTTCCATCCTTGTCCTTTCCACTATGGTAGCTCCTACCCCATGTGCATAAATAATTTCGATTAGTTTTTGGTTTATTTTTCCATCATTTTCTCTCTTGCTTTCTTTTATACGTATATGCATATTTATATATGAATGTATATTTCAGATTCAAATTCATATTCCCTCCTGTCTTACGCAAAAAGTAACATCATACACCCACATTTCTGCACTTGCTTTTTTGACTTAGTAATCACTCCTGGAAATCCTTCCAGAGCACTGTGTAGTGATTGTCTTCTGTTTTGTTCCTGTGTTCCTCCACTGTGGTGCCATACCAAAAGTCTTCAACCAGTCTTCAACTAATGGACACTTGGGTCAGTTCTTGGTACAGCAATGAATCATCTGCATATTTCAAGAGGTGATCTGATTCAGCAGATCCAGTGAATTCTAGTTCTTCTCTGTCTAGGTTGGCTTCCAGGGCCTGCAGAGAATTTTCATGGGGATTCCTTTTCGTGGGATGAGAATTCTCAAGCTTTGTTAGTCAGCTCTGGGGAATTCTAAAAAATTGCAGAGTTAGAGAAGATGAAGACAGTAAAGAAAGTGCAGATTTTCAAATTCCTAACAACCGGCACTCATTAATGGATAGAGATGCTGTGAAATAATTGACTCTGTCCTCACAAGCCACCCAGCTCATTCTCTTCTTTTCCTACTGAAATGCTGAGTCCCAGAGAAGTTAAGAACTTCACCCACCCAGTGCAGGTGGTGGGCCTGAGAGAAGGCAGGTCAGACACATCATTGCCCTTAATCCTTCTAGGGTGAGTGAGCAGTGAAGTAGGCTAAATATTAATACCCACTTATATTTTCACTTTATCTTCATTTTCCTTTTCATCCATGTTGAATAAATGTCTGCATTGGTCAGGTTTTGTTAGATTACGGTGCAGTAACAATCCTGAAATCACAATAGATTACCACAGAAGGGCTTTAGCTCTTCTTTGGTACACGTATCATCCATGTACCTGCTTGTGTTCTGCCTGTCTCTGCTCCAGGATTATTTTAGTTCTGGAATTCAGGCTGCTGATCCAGGACAAGGAAAAAGAGTGGGAGGGGAAACCACACTAAGACTCATAAAACTCCTGCTTGAATATGGCAGATGTCACTTCCGATCTAATTTCAGCGGTCAAACCCAGTCTAATAGCTAGGCTTACTGTACCCAGTCTCTCCTTGGAAGGCTCTGGTGACACATGCAGACATAAACCCTCACTTTAGGGAGGGCAGTGAAAATGGGTCCAATAATTCAGTTGTCTGCTTTTTAAAGAACGACTATGCTTCAAGCACTATTATGTGCCAGACACTGTTGTAGGTGCTGAATTTGCAGTGAAGAAGACAAACACAAACCTCTTACCTCATAGAACTTATGTTCTAGTACGAAGACAGCCATAAAAATTAGTAAAAGAAGTATATAGATGGTGACAAGGTATTGCTATAAAGAAACATAAAGCAGGGAAAGGGTGCAGGGTGTGGCAGAGCCAGGGGTAGGGAGACATAGCAATTTTAGAAAGAGAGGCCACAGGAGGCCTCACTGAGCAGGTGATGTTTGAATAAAGACCAAAGGAGGGGAGGAGCTGAGCCAGGCAGGATCTGAAGGAAGAGTGTTCTGGGAAAAGTGAGCAGCATGTGCAAAGGCCCTGATGCAGGTTATTGGGCTAGTATGAGGACCAGTGAGAGTACCAGTGTGGCTGGAGCCAAGTGAAGCAGGGGGAGAGGAGTAGATGATGAGCCCCCTACCAGACCCTGCAGCCTGTGGTATGGACTTTTGTTTTCACTCTGGGGTGGGGGGGTAGGAATGCTTGGGAGCTTTGAACAGAGGAGAGAGGCTGCTGTGGTGCAAGGGTGGAAGCAAGAAGGATGGTGAGACTGTCACTTTTACAGCATCTGTAAGAGACTGTCATCTCTTACAGATGCTGGCAACTCGGATCAGAGTGGCAGCTGTCAGGCAGTGAGAACAGATTGCATTCTGGGTAAGTTTTGAGTGTGATGCTGGCAGGACTTGCTGCCCAATCACAAGCAGGATATGAACAAAGAGAGTCCAGGACACCAATGAGGCTTTAGCCTATGCAAGGGGAAAATGGAAGTGCTGGTGACTGAGACAGGCAAGGCTGTGAGACAAGCAAGGGAAACATGGGGTTTAGTTTGGGGCATGATACATTGAAGCTGTTCAATAGACCTCTCTCAAGTGGAGTGTCAAGGAGCCAGATAGCTATTTTAGTCTGGAATTTAGGGGAGAGTCTGTTTTGAGGGTATAAATTTGGGGTCAGCAGCAATAGAAAATCTGGAAAATGAGGCACTAACCTTAAGAAGATATGGAGAGGAGAATGCTCCCAGCAGAGGGGTCTGCTTTCAGTTCAGAGTAGCACCAACATTCCTGGGCCCAAGGCACTTTCACTCGTTTAAAAAGTGATTAAAAAATTATTTTTTACTACTGTGTTGGTATAAAGAGGATTATTATCTAAGTTGGTTTATATTCACTTTTCTCTTCTGACTTTAAAAGAAATGGAAACATTGAAAGAATGAGTCCTGGGCACTGTGTTTCCTGTCCCAAAATAGAATGGGTAGCTAATAAATAGGCATATAGGATATAGCAGATAAAGGATTTGGGGCTAAGGTCCAAATTCAGTCGACTTTAAAATAATCTGAAAGGAGATTATCCTAGGTGGACCTGACTTGGTCATTTGGAACCCTTTAATAGAGGACATTTGGGAAGCAGGTGCCTGTTTCTCATGTACCAGATCCTGGGTTCAATTCCCAGTACCTCCTGAAAATAATTTAAAAAATGAAAAATAAAAGTGAGCTTTCTGGAAGAAAAAAGCTGTTGTGGGTGTAACAACGCAAGAAATTGAATTTTGCCAACAATTTGAGTGAGTCTGGAAGAAGATTCTTCCCCAGTCCACCTTATAGATGAGAATGCAGCCCATCCAACACCTCCGTTGCAGCCTTCAGAGACCCTAGACAAAAGATCCAGTTAAGCTGTGCCCAGTCTCCTGCCCACAGGTACTGAGATGATAAATGAGTGCTGTTTTAAGCCACTGAGTTTGTGGTAATTAGCAACAGGAAATGAAACAGATATGAAAGGATTGAAGAATGTCAGAGTCCTTGTTGGTGAACATGGAAGGCAATGGCCTTCCCCACATTGCTGGTGGTTGGGGCATGAAGGGAATTTTTATAATATATAAATGAAACTATTTAAAAGTGTGCATTTAAATTCCACTTCTATCAGTTCTTCCTAAGAGTGCCTTAGTATTTAGAAGCAATAGCGAATTTGCATTGAGGATTTCCTGAATGCCAGGGAGAGCTATAAAGCATGTGAGCTAATCTGAGGTAAAAGTCATGTTTTTAATTCTTTGAATTCAAAGTCACACTCTTAACCCCTTATTTGGATACCATCAAAATAAACCCAATAATGGCTATGTACATAGTGATAAAGTATATTGAAATGTTAATTGTCAAACCTATGATGTTCACACAATTCTTTACACTTTTCTACAGGTTTGAAAAATTTATTGCTAAAGCGTTGAGGAAAAATAAATCCGATAAATGCCACTGGCTGAGCGATTGCCGCTCAGCAGTTTCTAGACAAAGCCTCTGTAAGTCATTTATTTTCTTCCCAGTACTGGAAAAGACAAATTTCAGTAGCAAGATACATAGTCGTCTAGCGCACCCTCGAGGTCAGGCTGGGTGCTCTCCGCTGTATCTGAAATGTGAGACTCACGGTGCGGTTCTTGTCAGCAGCCTCCTTCCTGTCTGCCTGTTGCCCGAACCTGAACACCGCAGATGCTTTTTCCTTTCACCTGCGGGTCTCTTCAAAGCCCTGGGGTCGGCACCCTGAAGATCTAGACACCCACGACCCGATATTATCTCCCCTCGTTGCCAGAAGAGGGCGCCGACCTCTCGGCTACCAAACGCTGCAGCGGAAGGCGGCAGAGCCCCGCGCCGCGAGGCCTTCTGGGAAGTGTAGGCGGCGCTGCGCCAAGCGAGGAGGCGGGGCGGCCGGAAGACACGCAAAGAGCCGGGCCAGAGGGGGCGCGCGGACGCCGGGGATGGCGGGATGGTTGAGGGGGGCGCATGCGCAGTGGCGGGCGGGCGCCGTTGCGAGTGGGCTTCGTTGAGTGTGCGCGGGCGACTCAATGCCCAGGCAAGGCGCGTTCGGGCCGCGGCGGGGGGTGCAGCGGGGCAGGCTCGGGACTGGACTGGCAGGTCTGGCTGGCAGGTGGAGGCCCCGCGGCTTGGCGGTGGGCCGTGCGGGTGATCGCCGACGCCCAAAGGCCGGGGCTTTCCCTCTGTCCCCGGTGCCTGCCATGTCCACCGCCTGCCCCCTGCAAGTGGGATGGGCCCCCCACCCCAGTCCCCGCCTTCCCGGTGCCGTCCCTCAGGCACCCGACTCGACCTGCGCTGTCCCCGGACCCTCCTTGCCTCCTGCAGCAAAGGTGGAGGACGGGGACTCCTTTCGCGCGGAGTGCTTAATTCAGTAGCTGCGAGTAAGTGAATGGAGGCGGCTCCACTGGGGCATCCGGGAATACCTCCTGCAAGAAGACACCGGGAAAAAAGAGGCCTCCTCAGGCGGTTGGACAAGGATCTTATTTCCCTGGCAGAAGGATAGGGGTGACCTGGTTGGCAACCATCCCTTGGTGCCGAAGAGGTCTGCACAGGCAGGTGAAGGCTGAAGAGACGTGATGATGAACAGGCGCGAATGGCCTTGAGTGCCCTCCTGAGGAGGCTACACCTGTCTGTACATGGAAGAGGAATCCCTGAGGGCTTTTAAGTATTGGACGGGTCTGATAATGGATTTACGTATTCTAAAGTCAACACTGTCAGTATGTGCAGGATGGGTGAGAAGGAGAAGAGGTGACTACAAGCAAGAATCCTGTAAGCTCAAGAGGACCACCCTAGTGCCTATGCAAGTGCCCGTGTGGGGAGCCAGTGCCCACGCAAGTGAGTCGTGCAGCAAGATGATGATGCAACAAAAGAGAGACAAGGGGAGTGTCAAGGTGAGGCGCAGCACAAACCAGGTACTGAGGTGGCCCAATTGATAGGGAACCTCTCCTCACGTCAGAGGTCCCCAGGATGGAATCCTGGTGAATCCTAGAGGAGAGAAAATGAGAAGACAACACAGACAACAAAAATAGCAGGGTGGGAGGATGGGAAGGGGGGAAAATTTTTAAAATAAAGTTTAAAAAGGACCACCCAGAGTATTTAGAACATATATTGCCTCTCTCTATTAAATAAAGGCATCTTTAGGGGCATGAGGCAGGTACCATAAGAGGTACTTTCTCACCCAAGTCTGTTGCCATGTGTTGCAGCAAGATGGTGGGTGATCTCAGCAAGGGTTCAGCCTTCCTCTCAGCTACAGGCTGGCATAGGGCTTGTTTCTTTCTGGGATCAGCTGCAAACTATTAGGTGAATGGCTCATCTCTCTTCCTGGGGCTGCAGGACCAAAGTTCTCTCCTCTGCGGTGTCTGTGGAGCTCTCTTTTCCTTTGTATCTTTTTCTGTGTCTTCTTGAGTGAGTACTGGTTCATATCAGCCCACCAAGGGGTCTGGGACTTAGTTGAATTACACCCTATTGAAGTGGTCAAATCAAAACCTTAATTTAATCAAAGACATCTCAGCTGAATCTAATACAATCAAAGGTTATCATATCCAAGTGAACAGACCAGTTTACAGATGTAATCCTTCTCTTTTTTGGGATTCATAAATCTCAAACCACCACACCAATTCTCTCAAATTACTTTTCTGAGGCACTGGTATATCATGAATGTATTTTTAGGTGAAGAGACAGCTCATTCTTTAAAATTGGTGCATCCTCATTCCTGTTGTGGATATATCACAATATCTCATATAGGAGCCACAGTATGAACATTACTGTAATAAACTACCTTGAGCATATATTGTTTCAAAGGATGGATACATAAAAGTGGGGTGCCTTGTCTACAGGATATGTGTGTTTAATATTTGAAGATATTGCCAGATTATTTTCCAAGCCACCAGCAACCACTGCAGCTTTATATATTAGCTCTTCTTTATTTTTTACCAATAGCATGAGTAAAAATGTATTTCTCTTTACTGTTTTAGTTTGCATTTTATTTGCTCTCAGTGCACTTGAGCAGCATTTCATTTGCTTAGTAGCTATTTAGATTTCTTCTTCCTTGAGTGCCCATTCAGAGCCTTTGGATCCATTCTATTATCAGTTTCTAGAAGCACTTTGTATGTTTCTGTGATGTGTATTATATGTTTTCTTTATATTTTGCATGCAAAATATTACAATTCTTAGAGAATTAAAGATATTGTTTTCTAAATGGTTTCTGGGACTCCTACCTATTTGGTTTAGAAAGTCTACTCCAAGGTCAGACAGTCCCTAAACAGTATTAACAAACTATTGCCTACTGGGCCTCCTGTTTTTTAAATAAAGTTTTTTTAGAACATGGCCACTCCCATTCATTTGGTATCTTCTATGGGTGCTTTCTGGCAGAGTTGAGTAGTCACTACAGAGAGCTTATCATGAGCAAAGCTGAATATATTTATTCTGTGGCTCTTTACAGAAAAAGTTTGCTGACCCCTACCCTAGAAGAATCTACACTTGTGCCAGCACTATTCAACACATAAAGCATCCCTTTCCCATTAAACTGAAATAACATTCTTGTCCTATTTTAAGTTTTATTCATCTCTTTCTGCTTGTTTTTTTTTTTTTGTTCTTCCTCTGATATTTGTTTCTTTGTACCTATTTGAGCCTACTTTAAGTCCCCCTTCTTATTATCTAGTAAGACAAGAGGTACCTCTATATCCTTTTTTATTTTTAAGATTTATCTTATTTATTTATCCCCCCTCCATTGTCTGTGGGTACTGTCTGCTCTCTTTGTCTGCTCATCATCTCTTTAGGAGGCACCGGGAACCAAACCTGGGACCTCGCATATGGGAGAGAGGCACTCAATGGCTTGAGCCATGTCAGCTCCTTGATTTGTTGTGTCTCTCATTGTCTTTCCTTTTTGCATCATCCTGTTGCATCAGCTCACCATGCCTGCCTGTCCCACCAGTTTGCCTTCTCTAGAAGGCACTGGGAACTGAACCTGGGACCTCCCATGTGGTAGGTGGAAATCCAATTGCTTGAGTCACATCTGCTTCCTTCTGTATCCTTTTTGAAACCAGATATTTTGGGGCTTTTTTCCCCCTCCATTTGAACTTTAAAATACTTTTATTTAGTAAGAAAAACAACAACAACAACAAAAAAAAGATTTCAGAATCAAAATTGCCAAAATTTATATAGTAGTTCTGTAAAGATTGACATTTTTATATTAAAACTTTCTATTCAGGAATAAGGGATGTCTGTGTTCTGAACTTACTTTAGGTCTGTTAATAAGACTTTTTGTTTTTTTCATAAAGCACCTTTACTACTCTTGCTAATTAATTCCCAAGTTATCCCCACTATCATATTGTAAATGATAATTTTATCACTTTTGTGTTTTTCCCAGTTTCCATTTTAAAATTATGAAGTATTGCAACTTGCAAATAGGTTCAGAGAATATTAGAATAAATACCCATCATTGAGATTTTTTTTACCTGTTTTAACATGTCAGATTTTCTGGTTTTGTGTTTTTTTTTAAGATTTATTTTTTATTTATTTCTCTCCCCTCCGTGCCCCGCCCCCCCCCCCCCCCCCCCGTTGTCTGCTTTCTGTGTCCATTCACTGTGTTTTCTTCTGTGTCCACCTATATTCTTCTCAGTGGCACCTGGAATCTGTGTCTCATTTTGTTGCATCTTCTTGCTGTGTCAGCTTTCCATGTGTGCGGTGCCATTCCTGGGCAGGCTGCGCTTATTTTGCACTGGGTGGCTCTTCTTATGAGGCACCCTCCTTGTGCGTCGGGCTCCCCTACGTGGGGGACACCCCTGCATGGCACAGCACTCCTTGCACGCATCAACATTGCACTTGGGCCAGCTCATCACATGGGTCAGGAGGCGCTGGGTTTGAACCTTGGGCCTCCCTTGTGGTAGGCAGATGCTCTAACCATTGGGCCAAATCCACTTCCCAAATTTTCAGGTTTTGAACATTTTCAGGCTTGTACATCAAGCACTGTGGTATAGTTGGGGTCCCCTTTATCTCTTGCTAGTCTCATTCCCCTTACACTCAACATATAAGGTACCACTTTTCTGAGGTTGGAGGGTACCTTTCTAGTCCATGTTCTTATCCTTTACTACGTGTGTGGCCATCTCTGTATAGCATATAGATTTGGTGTTTTTTATATCTATGTAAATTGTATCATATGGATCAGTGTGCAGCTTGTTTTTTTAATATTAGAGAAATTATACGTTTACAGAAAAATCATATGAAATACAGAGTTCCCATATACCAGTTGTATTAGGGTTCTCTAGGGAAATAGAATCAACAAGGGATATCTGTTGATAGTAAGAGATTTATCAGAGTCTCTCATGCAGCCATGGGGATGCACAAGTCCAGGTTCTGCAGGCAGGCCACAACCAGGAGCTCAATGACTGTCCAATGAAGATTCTTGATGAGTTCTGGGAGACATTGGCTGTCCAAAGACAAGCTGGGAAATTCTCAATGCTGGAATCACTTCCCCTTTTAGGAAATTCAACTGATTTGGTTAAGCATCACTCATTGCTGATGGCAATCTCCCTGACATGTAATTATAACCAGCTATCTAGGATTTACCACTGCAGTAAAGTCAATGGTGACTAAAGTCCATAAATGCCCTTGTATTACAGTTAGCCCAGTGCTTGCTTGACCAAACAACTGGGCACAATTACGTGGCTGAGTTGACACAATAGCCTAACCATCACACCACCCTATTTTTAACACCTTGCATTGGTGTGGTATATTTGTTACAGTTCACGAAAGAACATTTTTGTAATTGTACTATTATGCCCGAAACTGGCGGGGGCAAGTCCAGGGACCTGTGGGAAGAAGCAGGGTGGGGCAGGAGTTGAGAGAAGAATGGAGGCAAGACAGGGTTCTGATCAAGCCTCGTTTATTGGGGGTAAAACACGGGGATATATAGAGAGGGAAGGGAACGTGTACATAGGTGATAGGCTGGTCTTGTGGGTGGCAGACGTCCAAGGAGGGGATTGGCCGACAGTTCGCACCGGGTCTGCGGAGTTTTGTGCCTTGCGCATGTGTATTGCTGTGGTCACCTGAGTAGTGGTGGGAGGGGGAGAACAAAGAAGCAGGGAGGAGAAGAATAAGGAAATAACAGGGCAGATTTGTGAACTCCGCCATGTTGTGAGACCCGCCATGTTGTGGGAGGCTGTAGATAGGTCTCACAGCGGATGGCTCCCTACACTATTAAGTAAGGTATATAATTTAGGGTTCAATGTGCTGTATAGTTCTGTTTTTCATTTTTGTGTTTTAAGATTTTTATTCTAGTAACATTTATACAACCTAAAATTTCCCCCTTTAACATTCAAATATATGTCAGTGCTATTTCATTATGTTCACAATGTCACAGCTTACTTTTTGGAGAATTGTCCATTTTGTATGTAAATTAGTCCTTTCATCTTAATAATACTTCATAATTATTATGTTCTTCTTTGCTGTTGTAGCTTTTTCCTCATTAGCAATTGTATTAGTCAGCAAAAGGGGTGTTGCTGCAAAATACCAGAAATTGGCTGGTTTTTATAAAGGGTATTTGTAACAGTTTGATATGGTTCTGAATTCCAAAAATAGATATTGGATTATATTTGTAATCTGATCTGTACCTGAGCATGATTGAGTTATGATTAGGGCATTGAGTCCCCACTCCTTGGTGGGTAGGGACTCACAGATAAAAGGCACAGATAAAAGAACAGAGTTGAGGGCTTTTAATGTTGGAGTTTCTGATGCTGGAGTTTGATGCTGAAGCCTTAAGCTTGAGCCCCAGGGAGAGAGACAGAGCCATTTGTGTGATAGTTTACAGCTGACCTTGTGGAGGGAGGCAAAGCCTAGAGAGCCTCATAGTCTACAGCTGACCTTCTGGAAAAAACAGAGGAGCTGAGCCCAGAGGAACCCAGGAAGCCTGAACTCTTGCAGACATAGCAGCCATCTTGCTCCAACATGTGAAATAGACCTTGGTGAGGGAAGTAATTTATGCTTTATGTCCTGGTATCTGTAAGCTCCTACCCCAAATAAATATCCTTTATAAAAACCAACCAATTTCTGGTATTTTGCATCAGCACCTCTTTGGCTGACTAATACACTTCGTTTTGGTGTTTTGTGGATCCTTATAAGTTGTCCTAAATGATAGTGCAGGGACAGATGTGGACATTATATATCATGCCATAACCCACTGAATGGACTGGGGGAGTGAAGGAAGTAATGACTTGTTGGCTGAAGAAAGTAAGACTTGGTGTAACCTAGGAAACAGAACAAGAAAAGAATGTTCTTCATTGAAACTCCCTTGGTCAACAGCACAGGAATGTCTCTGGTTAAGATCTATTAGGTCAACAGGCCAGATTAGTAGAAAGAACAAAGTTGCTCTAAAAAGTTAAAATATAAATGGCCTGTCCCTGTTTCTAAAGATGAGATAACAACAATAAATCTGTCTCTGCTTTTTGGGCTTTTAGTATGCAAGCTTTCTCTCTATATAGGTAGCTGAATAGAAATAAACTTGTCTGTGGGCATTGACTTACAGATCCCCTGATCCCTTCTCTCTTGTTATTCATTCTCGATACACTTCAGACTGGATGAAACAGGGGAGAGTGTAAAATACAATGTAAAATATAATCCATGCAGTGCAGCAGTGCACCAAAATGTTTTCATGAAATGCAATGAATGTGCCACAATGATGAAAGAGGTTGTTGATATGGGAAGAGTGGATGGAGTGGGATGTGGGGTATATAGAAACCTCATATTTTTTACTGTAACATTTTTTGTGATCTATATATCTTTAAAAAAAAAGATAAGGAAAGTGCCAGTGACCCTCTTCTGTTTTAAGGGAATTCTCTGAGGATTAACATCTTTTAGAAAACAGAGAGATCAATAAAATATTATTCCCAGTGCTGCAATTATTACATGAAAGAGGAGTCAGAATTATTGACTCATTAAAGATAAAGACAGAGGAAGCAGATGCAGCTCTACTGATAGAGCATCCATCTACTATATAGGAGGTCCAGGGTTCAAACCCAGGGCCTCCTGGCCTGTGTGATGAGCTGGCCCATGCACAGTGCTGCCACATGCAAGGAGTGCCATGCCACGAAGGGATGTCCTCATGTAGGGGAGCCCCATGCACAAGGAGTGCGGTCGCCCCTCGGGCTGAAGTGTGGTTTGCTGACCTGGGGGGGGGGGGGCGGTGGCTGCAGTAGGCCTATTCCAAACCGCTGTCCCCATAATAGGGTGGTTGGTCGGGCCCACCGCCACCCCTGAAGGAAGCTTGGCATGGGCGCAGAGTGCCCTCCGGTCTCCCCTTCTCGGCAGCCATGCTTCCGTGGCCGCCCCTCCTCCCAGATAGCGCCACACGATGCCTTCTTTCTCCCTGCGCAGGCGCAGGGTGGAAAATTCCAGTCTGCCCTTTTCCCTCCCCCCGACAGCAGCAACAGCCAGGCGTGGGCGGGAAACTCAAGTCTGCCCTCTACCCCAGCAACAGCAGCCACCAATCCCTAAACCCTGCCACTTCCCCCAGCAACAGCAACAGCCAATCCCTAACCACTACCCCTCCCCCTTCCAGTACCTCCCACTGACCTTTCTCCGGCAACCAATCAGAACAGGGCGTGGCTTCGACCAATCAGCCTTCCCCAGCCCCTATAAAACTGTTGCCTCTCCCTCAATAAAGTTGGACATGCGTGTTTACCTTGTCTCCGCGGTAGTTCTTCTGCCTTGCGCCCTCCAGTCCTGAGAGCCCCCGACAAGGGCCTGGCCTCCCTTGTCCCCAGTTCGTCGCCTGCTTCTCTGGGCGACCCCATCAGCCAAACCGCGCAACCCCTGTGAGACCAACCCCTCGTCTGCTGCCGGACCGACCCCTCGTCCCAAGCGGGACCGACCCCTCGTCCCAAGCTGGACCGACCCCTCGTCTGCAGCCAGACCCCATCTCTACCGACTGAGCAAGCCACCACAAAGGAGTGCACCCTGCAAGAAGCGCCACCTTGTGTGAAAAAAGCGCAGCCTGCCCAGGAATGGTGCTGCACACACTAAGAGCTGACACAGCAAGATGATGCAACAAAAAGAGACACAGGGAGGCAGGGCAAGATGGCATCTGGGTGAGAGCACCTCATAATCTCTCCTGCAAAGAAGCAGCTGAGTAGGGTTAGAGTCCTGCTGAACCAGACTCTTTCGGGTGTTTGCAGGGCAGGAGGTGTCTGGACGTCGATTTGGTGAGACAGTGACAGAGGAGATTCTTGTGAGAGGTGGAATTTTGGGTCTCTTGCATGGAGGTTGGAGGTTGTGGGTGGGGCCCATCCCCCTGGGGCTGGTGGCCCAGCCGTGGTGATCCCTGGGATCTTTATTGTGTTGCAGTGTTCCCAAACCCTGAGTGGGCTGTTTCAGGGGCTTGCAGGACAGGAAGTGTCTGGATGTCAATTTGATGAGACAGTGGCAGAAGAGATTCTTGCAAGAGGTGGAATTTTGGGTTTCTGACACAGAGGTCAGAAGTTATAAGCAGGACCCCTCCCCCTAGGGCTGGCAACGCAGCCACAGAGATCCCTGAAATCTCTGTGGTGCTGCAGTGTTCCCAAATCCTGAGCAGGCTGTTTCAGGGGCTTGCAGGGCAGGAGGTGTCTGGATGTCGATTTGGTGAGATAGTGACAGAAGGGATTCTTATGAGAGATGGAATTTTGGGTTTCTGACATGGAGATCAGAAGTTGTGGGTGGGACCCCTCCCCCTAGGGCTGGTGGCCCAGTCACGGGGATCCCTGAAGGCTTTGTTGTGCTGCAGTGTTCCCAGGTCCCATGTTAACTGGATGCGTGATTCCCAGTTCTGTGTCCCCTAAGCCCTGGTGGCCCATGCTCCAGAGACTCACACACCTTGAGTCTGCGATATCACAGACTTCCCATCCCTGAATCCATGATCCTCTGAGGTCCATTTGAGGTCTTTTATTACCCTAGTGCTCCGTGTCTGGTGTTGTTGTTTTTTTTCTCTCTCTCTCTCTCTCTCCTTGAGCTTGGAGGAGTGTACCAGCTGACTTGGGGAGAGTCTGGGAAGAAAGGAGAGGTGAATCTTCTGAGAAAGCCCAGTTTACCTAAATGTCCTGGGATAGGAAACTTGGTCTGGGAGGAGGTGGAGTCAGAAAATCAACTAGACTTCCCCTAGCACACCTATGGGGGAGGGACTGTAGGAGGTGCTATCCAAGCTTCCAATAGCATATTAGGGGTTTCTGGTGAGGTGTAGGTGCTTTCACACTGGAAATAAAGAGTCTTAGTCTTCTATGTTGAGTTGGTTCAACAAGGACCTACTTGAATCTCCTACCAGACCTCTCAGGCAGCTTTGCTGCTGCCCTGGGAGAGAGAGAAGTGAGGAAGGGAGAAAGGGGGAAGGTCAGATCCCTAAGCGTATTATTTAACTGTAAAGAGGATTCCTAGCTTGAAACATTGTTTTTTGTTTGTTTGTTTGTTTGTTTGTTTTTGTCGCGGTTGCTAATATTGCATTGTCTCCTGGACTTTTCTCCCATTTATTCCCCCAAGGTTCTTTTTCATTTGTTTAGTTTTTTACTCTTTTTCTGTTTGTTTCCCCCGCCCTTTACTTTGTCCCCCCCTTTTCTCTTCTCTTTTTTTTCTTTTCTCTCTTTTTCCTCTTTTTTATTTAATTTTCTTTATATAATAGGTGCTGTAGGGAGTGCATTACATTTGCTGTTTCCTCATCCTCCATTTCCTCTTTTTTGTGTGTATTGATTTTTTGGCCACCTACACTATCCCCTTTCCTCTACATCTTTCTATCCTCCATCATCTACTGTTTCTCTTACATTCCACCTCCCTTTCTTTGGCCCCCAAATTGTCTGACTTTTAATTTCTAATACCTTTGTTCTGTTTTCTGTCTTTTATCCACTCTTGATATTATTGTCTTTCTTTTCTCTTTCCCTCTCTCATGAAAACACTGGCTTTTTAATTCATACTATATTCTTCACCATATTCAGTTGACTGTCTCATTATAGGTACTCTACTTACTGCTATAACCCTACACAACTTATATGAGTCTAATACCCATTCTTCCAGATCACATATTGTTGCTCCATTAACATTTATTACCACAACTACTTTATACATTTTCTTTTCTTACTCATTTTGCTTTCCCTGGCCCTAATATTTTCCTTCAAAGTGAACTTAGCCAGTAACAAGAAAACAGAGTAAGAAGAACAAAGTGACAAAGAGAAGACATAACACTTATGCATGAACAACTAACTAATCCCTAAGACTAGACAAAGAAGCTAAGGAACTGATTAAACCCGTCAAGATAAAATGATGACCAGACAGCAAAAAAAAAAAAAACTACAAACCAAACCAACAATCAGGAAAACATGGCTGAATCCAGTGAACAAACTAAAAACCAGGAAGGGGAGCGGGACATTGGACAAGTAATTAAAGATCCTAAAACATATATTAGAGACCAACTTAATGAAGTAAAGGAAGAGATTAACAATATGAAGAAAACACTTGGAGAGGAAATTGCAGACATATGCAAAAAGATAACAGATATGATGGTGATGAACACCACAGTTCAAGAAATCAAAAATACACTCTCAGCAAATAGCAGCAGATTAGAAGAGGCAGAGGAGTGAATTAGTGATGTGGAAGACAGTACATCTGAAATCAAACAGATAGTAGAACTGGTCGATAAAACGATAGAAAAAATCCAGCTAGGACTTAGGGACCTGAATGACAATGCAAGACGCACAAACATACATATTATAGACATCCCAGAAGGAGAAGAGAAGAGAAAGGGGACAGAAGGGGTATTGGAGGAAATACTGGCTGAAAACTTCCCAAATCTACTGAGAGAGATGGATGTACATGTCCAGGAAGCACAACACACCCCTAACATCACAAATCCCAACAGGTCTACCCCAAGACATATACTTGTCAAATTATCCAATGCTCAAGACAAAGAAAATTCTAAATGCAGCAAGAGAAAAAAAAAAAATCACATACAAGCGAGGCTCCATAAGATTAAGTGCTGATTTCTCATCTGAAATCATGGAGGCAAGAAGGCAGTGGTATGATATAGTCAAGGTACTAAAAGAAAAAATTTCCAACCAAGAATACTCTACCCAGCTAAACTAGCATTCAAAAATGATGGAGAGTTCAAAATATTCACAGATAACAGAAATTAAAAGAGTATGCCAGCAAGAACCCTGCCCTTCAAGAAATACTAAAGGGAGTTCTGCAGGAAGAAAGAAAAAACAGGAGAGGCAGAGTTGGAGGAGAGTGTAAGAGCAACAAAAAAGACAAAAAGAGAAGGGAAAAAACAAAATATGGCAAACACAAGTCCAATCAAAATATGGCTAGCATAAATAATTCCTTGAGAGTAATAATGCTGAATGTCAATGGATTAAACTCACCTGTCAAAAGATTCAGACTGGGACATTGGATAAGGAAATATGACCCATCTATATGCTTTCTACAAGAAACACATCTTAGACCCAGGGATTCAAGGAGGCTGAAAGTGAATGGTTGGAAAACAATCTTACAAGCAAACAATAACCAAAAAAAAAAAAAAAAAAAAAAGGCAGGAGTAGCTATATTAATATCATACAAAATAGACTTTAAATGCAAAACAATTGTGAGAGACAAAGAAGGTTACTACATATTAGGGAAAGGGATAATCTCTCAAGAAGAACTAACAATCATAAATATTTATGCTCCTAACAAGGGCGCCTCCAAATACATGAGGCAAACACTGGAAAAACTAAGTGAAAGAATAGATGCCTCTACAACTAGAGTGGGAGATTTTAATACACCACTATCAACTTTGGACAGAGCATCTCAAAAGAGAATCAATAAAAAAACAAAAACTTTGAACAGTATATTAGAGGAGCTGGGCCTAATAGACATATACAGATCATTACACCCGAATACAGCAGGATATACATTTTTCTCAAGTGCACATGGATCATTCTCCAAGATAGTCCATATGCTAGGCCACAAAGAAAGGCTCAATGAATTCAGAAAGATTGAAATCATACAAAATAATTTTTCTGACCACAGTGGAGTGAAGCTAGAAATCTACAAGGGCCAGAGGCCCAGATTTCACACCATGATATGGAAATTAAACAGCACACTCCTAGAAAAACAGTGAGTCAAAGAGGAACTCTCAAAAGAAATTAATAACTACCTTGAAACTAATGAAAATGATAACACAACATACCCAAAACTTATGGGATGCAGCAAAAGCAGTACTGAGAGGGAAATTTATAGCCATAAATCCATACATGAAAAAAGAAGAAAAACCAAAATTGAAGAACTAACTGCACATTTGGAGGAATTAGTAAAAAAACAACAAAGCAACCCCACAGGAAGAAGAAAGAAAGAAAGAACAAAGATAAGAGCAGAACTAAATGAAATAGAAAATAAGAAAGCACTTGAAAAGATAAAAAAAAAACAGAGATTGTTCTTTGAGAAGATCAATAAAATTGACAAACCCTTAGCGAGACTAACAAAATAAAAAAGAGAGAAGATGCAAATACACAAAATAAGAAATGAGAAAGGAGATATCACCACTGACCCCACAGAAATAAAGACTATCATAAGAGGATACTTTGAAAAACTATATTCCAACAAAAATGACAATTCAGAGGAAATGGATAAATTCCTAGAAATACATAAGCAGCCTATATTGATGAAAGAAGAAATTGATGATCTCAACAAACCAATCACAAGTAAAGAGATAGAATCAGTCATTAAAAACCTCCCAAGTAAGAAGAGCCCAGGGCCAGACAGCATCACAGGTGAATTCTACAGAACATTCCCAAAAACCAACACCAATCTTGCTTAAACTTTTCCAAAAAATCAAAACAGATGGAACATTACTGAACTCATTTTATGATGCCAACATTACTCTAGTACCAAAGCCAAACATAGACACCACAAGAAAGGAAAATTACAGACCAATTTCTCTAATGAACCTAGATGCAAAAATCCTCAACAAAATACTTGCTAACCATATTCAACAACACATTAAATGAATTATACACCATGACCAAGTGAGATTCATTCCAAGTATGCAAGGATGGTACAACATAAGAAAATCAATCATGTAATACACCATATAAACAGATTGAAGGAAAAAAATTACATGATTATATCTATAGATGCAGAAAAAGCATTTGACAAAATACAGCACCCTTTCTTGATAAAAACACTGCTGAAGATTGGAATAGAAGGAACTTTTCTGAACATGATAAAGAGTACATATGAAAAACCCACAGCCAACATCATTTATAATGGTGAAATCCTAAAATATTGCCCTCTAAGACCAGGAACAAGACAAGGATGCCCACTATCACCTCTTCTATTTAACATTGTCTTAGAAGTACTTGCTCGAGCACTGAGGCAAGAACCAGATATAAAAGGCATTCAAATTGGAAAGGAAGAAGTTAAAATTTTGTTATTTGCAGATGACATGATCCTATACATAGAAAACCCTGAGAGGTCTACAACAAAGCTTCTAGAACTCATAAATGAGTTTAGTAAAGTCACAGGTTATAAGATCAATGGGCAAAAATCAGTAGCATTTCTATACACCAATAATGAGCAAGATCAGGAAGAAATCAAGAAACAAATACCATTTACAACAATCAATAAAAAAAAAATCAAATACCTAGAAATAAATTTAACTAAAGATGTAAAAAACTTATACACAGAGAACTACACAAGACTGTTCAAGGAAATCAAAGAAGACCTAAATAAATGGAAGAATATTCCCTGTTCATGGATAGGAAGACTAAATATTATTAAGATGTCTATCCTACCAAAACTGATCTACACATTCAATGCAATTCCAATAAAAATCAACACAGCCTTCTTTAAGGAACTAGAAAAACTAACTATGAAATTTATTTGGAAAGGAAGGAGGCCCTGAATAGCCAAAGACATTGAAAAAGAAAAACAAAATTGGAGGAATCACACTACCTGACTTCAAAACATACTGCAAAGCTACAGTAGTGAAAACAGCATGGTATTGGCACAAGGAGAGACACACAGACCAATGAAACCGAATTGAGATTCTGATAGAGATCCTCATATATATAGTCATATAATATTCTATAAAGCCACCAAACCCTCTCAACTGGGAGAGAATGGTCTATTCAACAAATGGTGCCTGGAGAACTGGATATCCATATGTAGAAGAATGAAAGAGGATTACCAACCCACACCTTATACAAAAATCAACTCAAGATGGATCAAAGACCTAAATATAAGAGCCAAGACCATAAAGACTTTGGAAAGCAGTGTAGGGAAGCATCTACAGGACCATGTAATAGGAAATGGCTTCATGAACTTCACATCAAAAGTACAAGCAGCAAAAGAACAAATAGATAAAGGGGAGCTCCTCAAAATTAAAGTCTTCTGCACCTCAAAGGAGTTTGTCAAGAAAGTGAAAAGAGAGCCTACACAATGGGAGAAAATATTTGGTAACCATATATCTGTTAGGAGTCTTATAACCTGCATATATAAAGAACTCCTATATCTCAAAAATAAAAAGACAACCCATTTAAAAAATGGGAAAAAGATTTAAACAGACACTTCTCCAAAGAAGAAATACAAATGGCTAAAAAGCACATGAAAAAATGCTCCAAATCTCTAGCTATCAGGGAAATGCAAATCAAAACTACAATGAGATACCATCTTACTCCCATAAGATTGGCAGCTATGAAAAAAACAGAAGACTACAAATGCTGGAGAGGATGTGGAGGAATGGGAACACTCATCCACTGCTGGTGGGAATGCAGAAGGATCCAGCCATTCTGGAGGACAGTTCGGCAATTTCTCAAAAAACTAGCCATAGACTTGCCATATGACCCAGCAATTCCACTGCTGGGTATATACCCAGTAGAACTGAAAACAAGGACACAAACTGATATATGCACACCAATGTTCATAGCAGCATTGTTCACTATTGCCAAAAGTTGGAATCAACCTAAATGCCCATCAACAGATGAATGGATAAATAAAATGTGGTATATAAATACAATGGAATACTACTCAGCTTTAAGAATGAATACACTACAAACGTGATAACATGGATGAATCTTGAGAACCTTATTTTCAGTGAAGCAACCCAGGCATTGAAGGACAAGTACTACATGACCTCATGATATGAAATAAGTAAACCGAGCTGCCTCAGAGAGCCAGAGTCTGGATGATAGTCTTAAAGGAAATTGGGAGGTAGAGGAAGGATGTAAGCTGACACCTACATGGGTGAAATCTATAAGCTGGAGGTAAGTATTTGTACAAGGAAGGGATAAAATGGGGGAATAGGGTTACCTTTGGGTGGGGCTTTGCGGGCTTGAGGGGGGCTAGGGATGGGAGGAAGGGTAATATTGCCCAAGAAATTGGGGGGAGGGTGGGGGAAGATATGATCATAGGAGATTGTCAGGTATTGGGTTGAGAGTATAATGCTGAGAAAACTTTTTTTCAAAAATATAATAAGGGGAAATGGACTTGGCCCAGTGGTTAGGGCGTCCGTCTACCCCATGGGAGGTCTGCGGTTCAAACCCTGGGCCTCCTTGACTCGTGTGGAGCTGGCCCATGCACAGTGCTGATGCACACAAGGAGTGCCGCCCCACTCAGGGGTGTCCCCCGTGTAGGGGAGCCCCACGCGCAAGGAGTGCACCCTGTGAGGAGAGCCGCCCAGCGCGAAGGAAAGTGCAGCCTGCCCAGGAATGGCACCGCCCACACTTCCCCTGCCGCTGACGACAAACAGAAGCGGACAAAGAAACAAGACGCAGCAAATAGACACAGAGAACAGACAACCGGGGAAGGGGGGGGAATTAAATAAATAAATAAATCTTTTAAAAAATATATATATAATAAGGAAGGTTACCTGTTTAAGATGCTTAAAGGGGATAATCTGATGCAGGACAGGCTTCTTGGGAGTGTGTGAGTACTCATTTTGCCATAGTGGATTATATCATTGGACAGAGACCCATATAATTACAGTGAAGGTATACGCACATCCTGGGGAGGACTGATGTTCTCAAATAGAGGGAATTGTATCTCTCTAGAGAAATGGCTCCCAGTGCATTAGGGCAGTTGGGCATGTCAAGCCCGCAACACTGTTGCAAGTGTCTCTGAACATAGCCCTTCAAGCAATGAAGATTGACTGTCACTGCGGGCCCTGAGGGGAGGGGGCAAGAGGTATTGAATAGATGGAATCAATGTAACTGTGTGGGCAATAGAAGTGTTCACAAGATAACGCAAGGATGGATATAAGACATGTTAAATTACTCCAAAAATGTATAGGGGCTGATAGGCTAAAATGTAAATCATAATGTAAAACATAAGATAACTAAAACTTTAGAAAACTGTATAGTCTAAAATATAAACCACAATGTAAACCCAAATGTTACCTTGTTTGAAAGCTATTGTCTCAATATCTGTACATCAGTTTCAGTAAATATAGTATGAACATGTAAAAAGATAATTGTTGTGGACGGAAAAAGGGTTTTATGTTGGATATGTGGGAGTACTGTATATTGTATATATAAATTACTGTGATCTAAAACTTCTGTGAAGATAAGCTTAATAATTAGGAAAAGAAAAAGAAAGGACATAGACACTGAGGAAAAGACAGAAGAAGTTGCCTTGCCAGTTTGCATACAGGGCAACACTTATTGCAGTGATGGGAGGCAAAACATCAAAAACAAAGCATCTTTTAATTTTTTGAAAGCCCAATTTATTTCTACCTTAATTTTTCTAAATTAATATGTATTATATATCTAACCTTTAAATTCATCACTATATTCCATTTTACTATTAATGGAACCTGGCAATATATTGGGCTTCATTTTTGAAGAAGTTTTGGATCACAGAGAGGTTCAACAATGGCGGGGGAAGAATACTGGTGTGGAATGTTATTGACAGGGGACACATGGTTGGCAGGGAGTTCTCCAGGGCATATATCCAGGGTACATTAAAATGTTTGGATATTTTCATAGTGGTTACAATAAAAAACAACTGAGGGAGTGCCGAGTTCCTATCCAGGGGAGCTCTATCACAGTCCCTAAAGGAACAGCAACAATCCCCCAAGTGCAACGGTGAAGACCAAAAAAGAAGGAATGTCCAACAATGAGCCCTCGATACTAATAACTATGCTTGTGAGCCTGTGCACCTGAAATAAGAACAAGGCCTAGAGCTGCAGGGTGCCTAAGAGTTACCTCTGGAGAGCCTCTGTGTTGTTCAAATGTGGCAAGTCTCAAAGCCAAACTCAGCATGTACATGTGTTGCCTTCCCCCCAGCATGGGACATGACTCCCAGGAATGAGCCTCCCTGGTGCAGAGGGATTACTACTAAGTACCAGCTGATGATGTAACTAGAAAATGACCTTGAATAAAAGGGTCAACTCTGACCAACAGAATATCTCAGTCTACATATAATACCAGGAGTTAAAAATGCTTTTTGACCTGAATAAAAGGGAGAAATGGAAAGGACAAATGAGTTTATATGGCTATGAGTCTCCAAAAAGAGCCAGGAGGTTATCAGAGGGGTTGCCCTTATGCACACCTGAGCAGTGTCCCAGAAACAAATAAAAGTAGGTGCAACCCCAGGTATTGGTTCTTCTGAGGGCTGCAGAGACCCACAGGTTCTTTGGTCATGGCAGATGGAATTCAGTGACATGTCAGTTGGCCCTACTTTGGAGTTTGTGTTTCTATGTGATGGAGCTAGACTCAGATGTGAGCTTTGTCCACAAGCCTCTCCTGTTACTTTTACCAGAACTGTAGTTGGCGCTGGGGTTTAATGTATACCCAGGGGACCTGAATCTCTGGACTGACCATGTGATAGCCAGGCTCTGGGCCTCAACAGACTTGCAGCTCCTACACTCTGTTTTATTGGACTTACCCCACTCAGCTAACATGGAGCTGAAGAAGGTCAACCACCCCAACAGGGAGCCAAGAGTACCTACAACTGAAAGCAGGAGCATTGCATCCAGCATCCATGTGGAATCTAAGCCCCCTCTTGATATATATGTGGAGTGGACATGGCCATTCTGGGGTCTAGAGGATGGAGGAATAGAGAATAGATTAGAGGGGACTTGTTGATATTCTATTCATGAACTTTTGTGATTAGTAATCGAAGAAAATGTGGCATCGGTGTGGAGAAAGTGGCCATGGTGGCTGCTGGGGGTAGTGAGTGGAAGGAAGAGATGTGATGTGGGGGCATTTTGGGGGGCTGGAGTTGTCCTGGGTGGTGCTGCAGGGACAGTCACCAGACATTGTATGTCCTCCCATGGCCCACTGGTTGGACTGTGGGAGAGTGTGGGCTATGGTGTGGACCATTGACCATGAGGTGCAGCAGTGTTCAGAGATGTATTCACCAAATGCAATGAATGTCTGATGATGGAGGTTGTTGTTATGGGTAGAGGAGTGGGGTGAGGGGGGTGGGGGATATATGGGGACCTCATATTTTTTGAATGTAACATTAAAAAATAAAGAGAAAAAAAAAAGACACAGATTCCCAGTGGCACTGAAAATGCAAGTGGGCACAGAGGAACACACAGTGAATGGACACTGAGAGCAGACAATGGGTGGGGGGGGAAGGGGAGAGAAATAAATAAAATAAATCTTAAAAAAAGATAAAGGTGGGAGGAGTAGTAAGATTCCTTTGACTTTGATATGGAATAGTATGTTTTGGCCCTCTGTAACTGGAACATTTCCTTCCTTTTCCCCACAGTTAAAGGATCTACAGTTTCAGGGCTGGCATGAGAATTTTTTTTTTTTTTTTTTTTTGCTAATAGTAAGAGACTAAAAGTTTACCAAGCCTGAGAAGCCCAAAACTTAGAATACCAAAAGGAGATGGGAAGCACAGGAGTATTAGTGTATTTAACTTGGGCCTGTGCCTTTGATTTTTCATCTCAGCATATGCCTATTTTCCTTGCTTCATTATGTGGTTTGTGGTTATGTGGTTTTCCATCATGTGGAATATAATATCTTGTTTAATTGGCTCCCTATTCATAAATATGTAGGTGGGCTTTAGTCTTTTGTACTGACAAATATAGTTGTTATAGTAAATACTCTTGCCATATCTTGTGTTTAAGTATAACTATAGAAGAAATTTCTAGACATGAAATTGGTTGGTCCAAAGGTGTGTTTTTAAATATGAAAGTGATTGCCAAACCACCTGCAAGACAGATTATACCAATTTATACCGAAACTGACAACATGTGAAAACAATGTATTGGTACCAACCTGGGCCAGTTATTTGGGCTAATATATGTAAGATACTTAGAACAGTGCCTGGCACATGATGTGTGATATCTGAGTTATTGCTGTTGCTACAAAAATTCCTTTGGTCCATACTCTTGGCCAGCTGGATGATCCTCATGAATGATTTTGGTATGAAGGGTGAAAAGTAAATAATTTGTTTCTAATATCTCTACCTTTAACATGAGCATTGGGCAAAAACCATCCTTTGGGAAGCACAACCACAAAGTAAAGCAGAGTTCTTCCATGAACCACCATGCAAATCAAGAAATAAAACATTAACAGTAACTCAGACACTCCTTTGGCATTCCATCCTAATCAATATTCCATTTTTTCCAAAGGTTTGTGAACACTACCCTGGCTTCTATTGTTATGGATTCCGTATTCCAGGTTTTCAGTTTTATATATATGGAGTTCTGTGTCTGCCTTCTTTTGTGCATCCATCTGTTTGTGAGATTCATCCATTTCACTGTATGCAGCAGTTTATTTTTGTATTCTATTGAATGGAAGTGTCAAATTCACTTCATTCTATAGTTGATTGACATGTTGATTCCACTTTGGGACAATTTTGAATAATCTTGTATAAATCTTTTGCAGCATCTAGGCATGTATTTCTATTGGGGATATACCTGTGAGTGGAATAGATTATCCTATTGTTGAGCTTTAGTAGATATAGCCAAACAGTTTTCCAAAGTGGTTATACTAATTTATTCTCCCATGAGCAGTATGTGACAATTCCAATTGCTCTACATTTTTGTCAACACAAAGATACTGTGAAATCCTTTTGATTTTAGCCATTCTGATGGGTGCAAATTGTATAATAATTTTTAAAAATTCAGCATTATTGAGGTATGATTTATGAACAAATGTAACCAATTTTAACTGTACAATATGTTTTGACAAATGTAAACAATTGTATAACCACCAACACAATCAAGATAGAGAACATTTTCATCACTCTAAAAGTACCTATATTAGTCAGCCAAAGGGTGCCTTGCCAAAGCCATGTGTGATGGTTAGGCTATTGTGTCAACTCAGCCAGGTAATTGTGCCCAGTTGTTTGGTCAAGCAAGCACTGGGCTAACTGTAATACAAGGACATTTATGGACTTTAGTCACCATTGACTTTACTGCAGTGGTAAATCCTAGATAGCTGGTTATAATTACATAAGTCAGGGAGATTGCCATCAGCAATGAGTGATGCTTAACCAAATCAGTTGAATGTCTTAAAAGGGGAAGTGATTCCAGCATTGAGAGAGAATTTCCCAGCTCATCTTTGGACAGCCAACATCTCCCAGATCTCATCAAGAACCTTCATTGGACTTTCATTGGAGCTCCTGGTTGTGGCCTGCCTGTGGAACCTGGACTTGTGCATCCCCACAGCTGTGTGAGAGACTCTTATAGAATCACATACTATGGACATATCACTTGTGGATTCTGTTTCCCTAGAGAATCCTGACTAACACACTATGTGTTGGGGCAAGATGGTTGCTGACATCTGCCATCCCACAACTGCATTTCTCTCTAGGCTGCTGTGTTCACTCCATAGGGCCAGCTATAGACAATCATGCAAACAGCTCTGTCTCTCTCCCCAGGGCTTCTGCCATGTGGAAGGTGCTGTCTCTATTTTTCTTTGTACTTTTCCTGTGTGTTCACTTCCTGGGCTCCAGCTCAAAACTCCAGCATCAAAAACTCCAACAGCAAAACTCCTACATTGTCCTTTGCCATGTCTACTGACATGGCCCAATCAAAGCCCTAGTCATAATTTAATCACACCCAGTTACAGACCAGTTTAGAAACATAATCCAATATCTATTTTTTGGAATTCATAACCATATCAAACTGCTACAGTACCCTTGTATTCTTTTGTAGTTTATCCCTTCTTACCACCACTCCTCACCCCCACTGACCTTTGCAACCCTGATCTGCTTTCTGTCACTTTAATATTTTCCTTTCTAAAATTTCATATCATTTCTAGTGCTGGTAAAGGTAGAGTAAGCTGACCACAGTCTATTTCTCCCACTGACTACAACTGAAATCTCTGATTAAAATACAAATACAATTACCTAAAAACTCTGAAATGTACACTGTAGCAGGTGGATTTGGTACTGGAATCTAACTTGAATAAAAATCTGTAACAGGAGTGAAGTTTGTGGGTTTTTGTCTTACCTTTTTCCCCAAATCCTGCAACTGCAACAGGCACAGAAAACAAAAATGCCTATTTCTAGGCAAAGGATGGGAAAAGAGGCCTTAGTTGTTCAGAGTTTTAGGGGAATCCTATTACTTTTGTCTCACTCTTTTTTCCCACCCTTTCTCCCTAAAGGCATGTCCAGTTACATGGAACTACACAACAGAACAGGATTGTGAAATCTTGAAAGAAAACTGTCTCTCTGGCCAGAGTGACTAGGAAGGTGGGCCACTATTGTCTCAAGAGTGTGGAGGAGAATCTCAATTGTTTTTCTCTTTTTCCCTCTTGTTGCTTTAACAAATAGGTAGCACCAGTAGTAAAGAACTGTATTGTTGTAGAGAAGTGGGGTGTGTGCGGTATTGAAGGCCAGGACACGAGAACTCTGAGAAGGAAGTTGGTTTATTTTGACTGGCCGGACTCGGTGGACTCTTGTCCTAATAAAAACCAAGCCCTGAATAGCATTTTTCGGTCCCTTTTATACAGAGGTTTAAGATTAGGGAGACAAAGGGTGATGGTATGCAAACAGACCTTTGGTTAGTTTCTTCAGTGTTTGATCTGAGTGTCAGATAGGTTATTTCCTCCAGGTGAGTTGCATATTCCCCACATTCCAAGCCAGCTTGGATTTAGCATATCTTCCACAGCTTGGATTTAGCATATCTTCCACATTCCATCTAGATGCAACCTTGAATACACCTTTAGTCTTACATCCTTTCTGAGCATTCAAAGACTGTAGGGCCTATATTACTTATTTGGACTTTTAGGGACTAGGTGCACTTGGAAACAATTTTGAATTTATGCACAGGCTATATCATATTCCCCCCTTTGAGGCCAAGCTTATGTTATTAAGCTTCGGCATCACTATTGTCTGAGTCCCTCTGGACTGACTGATATGTATATAGAGCCATGAGATGGGCAGCTGTTTGCCTTCTTACTATACCATTTATTAGGGTGTGCATTCTGTTTATGATGAAAGGGAGGAGGCAAGGAAGGATGGTGCATGCTCCTATGAAGAAGGCAATTATTCCCAGTAGAAGCTTGAAATTGTTTACTATTGACTGCCAGCTTCCAAAGCAATTATTTAAATTCCAACCATTCCGGGTTTGCACTGGGACATGAGCAATTTTTACTATTTTGCTTGTAATTTCATCAATAACCTTTCCAGCATTATCTAATTCAAGGCAGCAGTTAGAGAGATTGAATTTTCCACAAACTCCCCCTTCAGCTGCCAAGAGATAGTCTAGGGCAAGACAGTTTTGATAGATAACATTTCTGAATTTAGTTTGCTGTTGGGCTAGTAAGTTTAGTGCATGGGCAATTTCATTAGTTATTATCTCTACCACAGCTTTTAGGCAGATGATTTGGTTTAGCATATAGATAGGGGTTTGATAACCCCACATGCCATCCTCTGCCCAAGTTGCTGGCCCATAACATTGAATTATACACTCAGAGGGCCATTCTTCACCTCCTCAGGTAGTGACAGCCCTTCTTTCCCTTATGTTTTGATATACTGGCTGGCTTAGTTCTTTTCCTTCTGTTAAGGGAGTGAGGAGGAAGAAGGGTTTTATTATACCAAGCATACAAGTTCCACACCAGTTTCATGGAAGTTCTCAGAATGCAACCTTCCCACAAATCCAGTACAAACCACTTGGGCCAGTAAAGGGGCCCTTTGCGGTGGAGTCCACACTGTGATTAATTTGGGGAAAGTACGATTTATGAGAATGAGGTCAGATTCGTTTCATGTTCCCTAAGGCTCTGTTGTATTTGTAGTATAATTTTGGAATTTTCCCCCTGTACATGTTAGGTTTCCAACAGCTGTAGAGGAGCTTAGGTAGACCCTTGAAGCACAATATTTTCCTATGACAGAAGTTTGCAAGGGCCACATACTATCTCGGGGGACAGCTGGGAGATCAGTTGCATTATATGGTTGGCTGTAATCATATTCCCTGGTTTCCCAGGGCCATTGGTCTCCCATATTAGTACCTCCACATATGTAGCATGAAGAGACATTTAAGGCTGCCCCTACCACTTCAGCCAGGCTTATAAAGAGGTTTTTTGCTGCTTGTGGAATGGAAAAGGGCTTTTCCATTTCTTCATAGGAGTGGAACACAGAATGGGCTTTACTTGTGAGTGGGTGTTCCTGATACCCAACCCAGATGTAGGCTCCTGGGTCTATTCCTTTACCATCAATGCAGAGGCCCATTTGGACTCTCTGAGTCTGCCATGATTCAGGCTCAAGGATGGTAAGGTTTAAGGGGTTACCTTGACCACGTGGACAGTTAGCTGGGGCCATACCCTTGGTAAGGATAGCCATTTGTTTAGCTATGTCTGTGTTCCAGGTGACCTAGGTGACACAAGACCAGTAGGGGCAGGGGTATGCACCTATGTATTTGCACCAAAAGCCCCCTCCCCCTTGGGCTGCACTTTTTAAATCTGGAGTGCACATATACTTATTGTTATGAGTATACATCTGCTCCCAGCTGAGCCCTCCACAATCTGTGTTCCATGATATCCCGGAGTCTATAACTTGACATGCGTCAAATAGGAGGGACACTCGTTGGTTCTGGCTAGTGACTGGGGTTGAGGAAAGTAGCTCTCCATTTTGATCAAGCACTCTTATTTTCCATTTATGGGAGACTGTTGGAGGTCTAGGGTCATAGCAGGTTATTTGGCCAGATGCATTACAGACACTATAGGAGATTCCCTGAAACTGACAGGTGGTTATGTGGCCCTTGCAGGTGTAATGACTATGATATATTAATGTGGTGTTGACATGGGCCCCTGTATGCACCTTATGAATACATGGCTCACACTCTGTGGTGTCGGCCTGGGGCCAGGGGAGGGTTAGGGCTAGAAGTAGGAAATATAGTCGAAGGGGCATTGTAATGGATTAAACTGGATTTCTAATTTTTGGCTGTGCATAGACCAACCAGCTTCCAAGGTGTGATTGGAGCAGAGCTCAGTTTTCCATCCTCAATCTTCAGCCATGCGTGGACCAGTCAGCTTCCGAGGTGTGACTAGAGGAGGTCTTGGTGTTCCGTCCTCAATCTTCAGCCGTGCGTGAACCAGTCAGCTTCTGGAGTGTGACTGGAGCAGGGCTTGGTGTTCCCCGTTTTTGCTAGATGAGTTTGGTTGAGCTGTGGGTATCTGGAATACAGGTCCAGGACTCTGGGGCAGCTCGCTTGACTAAGCTATGGTGTATCCATGGGGTGATTTCAGCTACTTTAACTGCAGTGGGGGTGGATAAAATTACAAGATAGGGTCCTCACCATTGAGGGGTTAGTGGAGCTGACTTCCAGTCCCTGACCCAAACTGTATCTCCTGGCTTGTACGGGTGTACAGAGCTGTTTAAGCTAATGGGGGTCCTTTCTTGGACCCTTGATGCAGGTTATGTAGGGTTTTTCCTAAGGTGATCATCTGCTGAGCTATTGATAAGTTTCCTCTTTCTCTGAGATCTCCTTCTATATTTCTGATTAAGGGAGGAGGCCTCCCAAAGAGGATTTTATAAGGGGTTAGGCTTAGTTTTCAGCTTGGGCTGGCTCAAACTTGTAGGAGAGCACTTGGAAATACTTGCACCCATGTTAGCCCAGTTTCTTGGCAAATCTTGGCAATATAAGTCTTTATTGTATGGTTCATTCGCTCTACCTTTCCTGAGCTCTGAGGATGGTAAGCGGTGTGCAGTTTCCACTGGATGTGCAGTGACTTTGCAATCTTTTGAGTGATTTCTGAGACGAAGGCAGGTCCATTGTCAGAGCCAATTGAGAGTGGTAGCCCATAGTGAGGAATGATGTCCCTGAGGAGAACCTTAGCTACTTCTTTAGCTTTTTCTGTTCCAGTGGGAAAGGCTTCCACCCAGCCAGAAAACGTGCAAACAAAGACTAGGAGATATTTATAGCCTCTGGATTGTGGCATTTCAGTGAAATCAACTTCTAGATCTTCAAGAGGCATACTGCCAATTCTCTGGACCCCTGGGGCTCCTGTGGGCCCCTGGCAAGGGTTATTCTTTGCACATGTCACAAACCATTGGCATACAGCAAGGGTGATAGCGACTAGTCTTGGGATGTAGAAGAATCTTTCTAACACTTCCTTAAGATGGGTTTTTCCCAAGAGTGTGTTCTCATGGTAGTCTTGAACTACAGTTGCTGCTGATATTTGTGGTACAACTATTCTGTGATCAGGCAATGTCCACCATCCATTTTCTCCTTGTGTCCCACCCTTAGAGAGTATCCATTCTCTCTCAGCTTGAGTATATTGCAGCTCTTGGTGACTCAGAGGCTGCAGGATGAGAGCAGGCATTGTATACTGGAGGTTCTGATAATTAAGAAGTTGAGAAATGAGAGTGGTGGCCAGGTTTTCAGATAGGGATCCTTCCCATGCCACTCTTTTTGCTTCAGCATCTGCCCTTCGATTTCCCTGGGCAATGGGGCTGTGGCTTGTCTGGTGTCCCTTACAGTGCATTACAGCCACTTTGACAGGCTCCCAAACTGCTTCTAGTAGCTCCAGAATCTGTGTGCCATATTTAATGCTCTTCCCTCCTGAGTTAATGAGTCCCTTTTGTTTGTATAAGGCTCCAAGAGCATGCAGGGTAAGAAAGGAGTATTTGGAGTTTGTGTAGATGTTAACTTTGGCTCCAGCTGCAAGTTGCAGGGCTCAGGTGAGGGCGATGAGTTCAGCTTTCTGTGCTGATGTGTTATCTGGGAGGCATTGCACCTCTACTGTGGTTTCAGATGTTACTACAGCCTATCCTGCTCACTGATTGCTGCCCTGCATAAAGCTACTCCCATCTCTCACGTCAGGATTTGCCAGTGGCTGGTCTTGAAGGTCTGGCCAGCTGGAATATGCCTCTTGCAATGTTTCCAGGCAGTTATGGGCCGGAACCCCTGGCTCCACGGGTAGCAGGGTGGCTGGATTTAGGGTTTTTTCACAAGTTCCAGCTGGATGGATGGATTTTCACATAATAGGGTTTGATATTTAACCAGGCGGCTGTTAGTAAGCCAATGTGTTCCTTTGGCTTCTAAGATTGTGAATACTGCATGCGGACCTGGACAATTATAGGCTGCCCAAGAGTTAATTTTATTTTATTTTATTTTTTTTAATCTTTTATTTTTAAAGATTTATTTATTTATTTAATTCCCCCCCCCCTCCCCTGGTTGTCTGTTCTTGGTGTCTATTTGCTGAATCTTGTTTCTTTGTCCGCTTCTGTTGTCGTCAGCGGCACGGGAAGTGTGGGCGGCGTCATTCCTGGGCAGGCTGCTCTTTCTTTTCATGCTGGGCGGCTTTCCTCACGGGCGCACTCCTTGCGCGTGGGGCTCCCCCACGCGGGGGACACCCTTGCGTGGCACGGCACTCCTTGCGCG
Source organism: Dasypus novemcinctus (assembly GCF_030445035.2). Lineage (NCBI taxonomy): Eukaryota > Metazoa > Chordata > Mammalia > Cingulata > Dasypodidae > Dasypus > Dasypus novemcinctus. The sequence continues at coordinate 87,223,563 of NC_080690.1, read as the reverse complement.
CATCAGCACTGCGCATGGCCAGCTCCACACGGGTCAAGGAGGTCCGGGGTTTGAACCGCGGACCTCCCATATGGTAGACGGACGCCCTAACCACTGGGCCAAAGTCCGTTTCCCAAGAGTTAATTTTATAGCTTCTACTGTAAGCATGGCTGCAGCTGCTATGGCTTGCAAACATGAGGGCCATCCCTGGGCTACAGTGTCCAGTTGTTTGGATAGATACACTACAGTTCTTTGCCAGGAACCGAGGTATTGAGTGAATACTCCTACTGCCATGCTTTGGCGGTTGTGAACGTAGAGGTAGAATGGCTTAGTGAGGTCTGGAAGTCCGAGGCTTGGTGCTTCCATTAGAGCTTGTTTGAGAGCAGTGAAAGCATTTTTCTGTGGGCTTTCCCAGAGCAGTGGATCACAATCTCCCCCCTTTGTGGCTTCATATAAAGGGTGTGTGAGGACCCCAAAATTGGGGATCCAATTGTGGCAGAATCCAGCTGCCCCAAGGAACTCTCACAGCTTCTGGTGGGTATTGGGCTCAGGGATACTACAGATCACTTTCTTTCTTTCAAATCCCAATTCACGGTGCCCCTGCGTTATTTTATAACCTAGATATTTGACCTGAGGTAGGCAGATTTAGGCTTTTTTCTTAGACACCCAATAGCCTTTTTGCTGTAGATGCTTTAAAAGAGCATGGGTTCCACCAGCACAGTCTTGATAGGTGGGACTTCCGAGAATGAGGTCATCTACATATTGGAGAAGAAAACAGTTATGGCTTCCTGCTTTAAAGGATTTGAGATCATTGGCCAGGGCTTGTCCAAAAATAATGGGTGCATTTTTAAATCCCTGAGGCAATCACGTCCATGTTAGCTGCTGCTTTCCACCTGAGTTTGGATTTTCCCATGTAAAGGCAAAAATTGGCTGGCTCTGGGGTGCTACCCAAATGCAGAAGAAGGCATCCTTAAGATCTAGGCATGAAAAGTAGATTGCCAATGAGGGTATTAAGCTGAGAAGAGTATAAGGATTAGAAACCGCAGAATGAAGCGTTATTACTGCCAAATTAACTGCTTGTAAGTCCTGGACTGGGCGGTAATCTCCATCAGCCTTCTTAACTGGGAAGAGTGGGGTTTTCCACGGAGACTGGCACAGCCTCAATATGCCCTCATTCAATAATCTCTGAATATGTAGCTGGACATTTTCTTGCACTTCGCATGGAACTGGATATTGCCTTATGCTTACTGGACTGGCCGTAGGCTTTATTTCAATAATAATTGGAGGAATGTCATGTGCCATCCCCATTGGGTTACCCTCTGCCCATACTTCAGGTATATCTTCAAAGGGGAGCTGCATGGCCATGGATTGGCCAGTCTCACTGAGGCAAAACAGTCTCCATTCCTCCTGCAGAGGAAGGGTTAGCACTATTTTCGGAGGGTCTTGTGGCCCCAGTGTCAGTGCGGATTGCCCTGTGGCATCAAAGGTAATTTGAGCCTGCAGTTTAGACAGCAGGTCTTGACCCAGGAGGGGGACTGGGCACTCTGGAAGATAAAGGAATTCGTGAGTGACCTTTCCCCCAATGTTGCAGGTCCTGACTTGAAGGAAGGGCTGTTGGGCACTTTTGCCAGTTGCCCCTTGTCTTTTTGATAGAGGCCCAACTGGTTTGGTCATTACAGAATGTTGAGCCCCAGTGTCAACCATCATATGTATGGTGTGGCCCCCAATTTGGACTCCAGTCATAGGCTCCGTGGGGCTGAGAGAATAGGAGCCTGGTCTGTCCTAATAATCTCTATCAGAGTCCTCCATTCCTGCCAGCCCAATGAGCTGACCTGCAGGTTCTTTTTCTGAACCTCTTTGGACCCAGCGTTTGGGTTGTGATGCCCCACTGGCTTTTCTGGCTAATGTTTTGGCTGCAGAGGCTGGATCATGTGGCCAGCTGCGACACTCTTGCTTCCAATGCCCATCCTCTTTGCAGTATGCACACTGATTTCACCGTAGACATGGGCCTTTCCCTCTCCTTGGGGCTGGGGCTTGCCAGGTTACTTTCATTGACACAGGAATGGATTTTTCCACAATTGCCGCTGCCAAAGATCTGCCTTTTATTTCATTTTTCTATTTTCTTCCCTTCTTGTTTCTACATCACAGTTGGCATAGATCTTAGTAGCTATTTCTATGAGCTGAGAGATATTCATTCCAGCAAACCCATCCAATTTCTGCAGCTTTCTTTGGATGTCAGTCTGTGATTGGGCAACAAATGCTGCATTTACCATTGTTTGGCTCTTTGGAGCATCTGGGTTAAAGGGTGTGTATACACAAAATGCTTTGCACAGTCTCTCATAGAATTGAGCAGGTCTCTCATCCAGAGCCTGTAGAATTTGACTGGTCTTTGCCATATTCACTGCCTTGCAGCTCCCTGCCTTAAATCCTTCAACTAAGACCCTATGGAACGTTTCTAGTCAGTTGAGCCTGACTGTGCTATTCGGATCCCACATAGGGTTCTCCTCTGGGAACTGCAAGTGGGCATATTGATCACTGTCCAAAGTTCCCTCAGGTGAATGCTCTCTAAGCCAGGTTAGAGCTCCCTGCATGGCACGCATTCTCTCTTCAAAGTTCAATAAAGTCATTATAAGTTGTTTACAATCAGCTCAGGTGGGTTTGTGGGTCTGTATGATGGACTGGAAAAGGTCTGTCATGCCTGAGGCTTCTCTGAGAAGGGTGGGGTGTGGCTTTTCCAGTTAAAGAGATCCATTGTCATAAAGGGCTGATAGATGAATGTCTGGTTTCCCCCCTGAACCTGGCCATCTTCATCATAAAAGATTGGGGTCAGGGCTTCACAGAGAGGTAGCTGGAAGGCAGCCCTTCTCTCTGCTCCCTCTGACCCCAGGGCTCCGTGTGGTTTGAGTTGCTGCCTCTCAGCATCTCCTTCCTGACTGATGGGCAGCGCTGCAACGGCATTGCCAGGGGCAACCAGCTGAAAATGCAGCTGGTCTGCATTTTCCCTTGTGGAAGGTGCCAAAGACTGCTGCAGAGATGGTAAAAGCTGCTGTGGGGATGGCATAGGGCTCTCAGGTGCAGATGGCGATAAAGGCAGTGGCGGGGATGGTGTGGGCATCACACTTCCCCACGTGGATGATGAAAACTGGGCACTGCTTAGGGAGACTAGCTCATTTTCTTTCCTTTTTTTTTTTTTAAAGATTTATTTATTTATTTATTTCTCACCCCTTCACCCCCACCCCGGTTGTCTGTTCTCTGTGTCCATTTGCTGCATCTTCTCTGTCTGCTTCTGTTGTCAGTGGCATGGGAATCTGTGTTTCTTTTTGTTGCGTCATCTCGTTGTGTCAGCTCTCTGTGTGTGCAGTGCCACCCCTGGGCAGGCTGCACTTTCTTTCCGCTGGACGGCTCTCCTTATGGGGTGCACTCTTTGTGCATGGGGCTTCCCTGTGTGGGGACACCCCTGCGTGGCATGGCACTCCTTGCACGCATCAGCACTGCACATGGGTCAGCTGCACACAGGTCAAGGAGGCCCAGGGTTTGAACCGCGGGCCTTCCATGTGGTAGATGGATGCCCTAACCACTGGGCCAAGTCCGCCACTGTCATTTTCATTCCTTAGTACTGCCGGGGTGGGAGTCATCACATAAGGCAGCAGAAATTCATGTTCATATGGCCCTTCTAAAATAGGCGGATCAGCACTGGATTTGGGGCGCACTTTCTCTGGGCCCTTTGCATAGTGATTGTTTGGTCTGGTCCCTGGGATGGTGAGGCCGGGCCGCGCGGGAGGTAAGACCGACGAGAAGCCCCCTGGAGGAGGTTGATCAGGCCACCGAAGGAAGACACTCGGAGACTGGCTGATGGCGCAGGTCTGCTTTATTGCGGAAGTGCTTACAGATTTATAGGGTTTAGAGGGGCGGGTACGTTGCTTATTGGCTAACTGCTAGAGGCTTCTGATTGGTTACCGTAAGCAGTTGCCAGGGTGTGGGGGTGATTTTGTAGGCTATGCATCTAATTGGTTGTTGTAGGCAGTTGCTGGGGAGAGGTTAGATTTCTGAAGGCCGGTTACTCCCAGCAGGCTGTCAGGGTGGATGAGACAGCAGAAATGTACAGAGGTAGGCTCCAGGGGAGGCGATGAGACCTACCTCAACCCTGACACCTTTCAAGGGAGACGTTTTTTCATCTCAAACCTTGGACTCTGCCAGACTCGTCAGCCACACCTGTGCCTGCCAGGGAGTAAATGGTCCCTCAGGATGGCACTCCTCATTTTCTGTATTAAGCAAATTCTAGCTTCCTTAGTCATGCACTTCCCTAACCAAGGTGGGTTTTGGCTCACAGCGTTTTCCCAAGCATCAATGTAGGGGAATTGGTCTGGATGCCCTGGATTTCCAGTTACTGCATCATGGACTTTACGGATGATCCAGGGATCCAAAGTGCCCTCCTAGGGCCAGCCCACGCTGAAAGTTGGCCATACTAATTTACAAAGCATCCTAAGCTTTCCTGGCTGAAATTTTATGCCATACACATCTTCACGGAATGCACGGGGGAAGTTTTTCAGCATACAACCTAATGGGGTTTTACTGTGTGTGTTTCCCATTTCCACCCTGTGCCGACAGTGCACAACAGTCACTCAGGCCTTATGCTTCATCTTTCTCTGGCCGCGACCCTCGCAGGAGCTTTTGGCACCTCTTAACCTTAGCGGATCGGTATAAGCCCCCGATATGGAAGCGGGCCCCTTTGCAGGGACCCCCCAGACCACCCTTGATCATATGAGGTCACCACAGAACCACAGATCAGGACTCCACACTCGCCCCACAGAAGTGATTTCCTGTGTCTTACTCAGTTGCCACAAGCACATGTACACAACCACTCCCCTTTCCTTTCCTCGAACCTGGAGAGGAGGCAGCTTCCTCCTGGACTCTCAGGAGTACTAGGGCCTCCCCTTTTAGATAGTTGATCAGGCTCCCTCCTAATTTTAGAATTGGGCTTTTCCTGCACTATGCCCCCGGGGGTCTTACCAGTCCGATGTGTGGAGCTCCTTGCTTCGTTCTCAGGGTCTCTCAAACCTTCTGGTGTCTCCGGTTCATCCAGGAGGGCTCCAGTGAAGACTACAACCTCTTTCTGGACTCAAATGGGGTGTCCAGGGGTGCCCAGGGCTGGGTTTCACCCGGGTCCTTCCGGCCTCCTTGGAGACATCCGGGAGGGGCAAACAACAGTTGCCACCTCTGACCTTCTCAGCACAATCCTGGACGAGCCCCCAAAATGTTGTAGAGAAGTGAGGTGTGCATGGTATTGAAGGCCAGGACACGAGAACTCTGAGAAGGAATTTGGCTTATTTTGACCAGCCGGACTCAAAGGACTCTTGTCCTAATAAAAACCAAGCCCCAAATAGCATTTTTTGGTCCCTTTTATACAGAGGTTTAAGATTAGGGAGACAGAGGGTGATGGTATGCAAACAGACCTTTGGTTAGTTTCTTCAGTGTTTGATCTGAGTGTTATCAGATAGGTTATTTCCTCCAGGTGAGTTGCATATTCCCCACATTCCAAGCCAGCTTGGATTTAGCATATCTTCCACAGCTTGGATTGAGCATATCTTCCACGTTCCATCTGGATGCAACCTTGAATACACATTTAGTCTTACATCCTTTCTGAACTTTCAAAGACTGTAGGGCCTATATTATTTATTTGGACTTTTAGGTACACTTGGAAACAATTTTGAATTCATGCACAGGCTATATATATCAGTATGACAGCACAGGAAGCTAAAACTCTGAGAGAAATCCATCTTCCTGGTCAAAGAAACCAGGGAAAAGGACCAGTGGGATCCAAAAAGTGGGGGAAATCCTGATAAGGAAAGAGATGCTGAAGGAGATATTCAAATTCTGTGTATGAACCAATATAAGTTCCACACCCATCTCAAGATGTGCAAATATGGACAATGAACAGATACAGAGCAGACAGTGAGCACAAACAACAAGGAGGTAGCAGGGGGAGAAATAAATTTTAAAAATCTTTTTTAAAAAAGATGTGCACATATGAAAACAGGCCAAAAGAATTTAACAGAAGGAGGCAGGGCAAGATGGCATCTGAGTGAGTGCACCTTATAATCTCTCCTGCAAAGAAGTGGTTGAGTAGGGTTGGAATCCTGCTGGATTTGGGCTGTTTCAGGTGTTTTCAGGGCAGGAGGTGTCTGGACATCGATTTAGTGGGATGGTGACAGAGATGATCTTGTAAAAGGTAGAATTTTGGGTCTCCTTCACGGAGATCGGGGATGCACGTGGGATGCTTCCCCCTGGGGCTGGTGGCCCAGCAGCAGAAATTCCTGGAGGCTTTGCTGCACTGGGGAGTTTCCAAGCCCTGAGTGGGCTGCTTCAGGGGCTTGCAGGGTGGGAGGTGTCTGGAAGTCAATTTGGTGAGACAGTGACGGAGGAGATTCTTGTGAGAGGTGGAATTTTGGGTTTCTGACATGGAGGTCAGAGCTTCCAGCTAGAGCCCCTTCCCCTAGGGCTTGCAGCTCATCTGTGGCAGTCCCTGAACTGTTTGTAGTAGAGCAGCGCCCCCAACAGGCTGTTTCAGGGGCTTGCAGGACGGGAGGTGTCTGGAAGTCAATTTGGTAAGACAGTGACGGAGGAGATTCTTGTGAGACGTGGAATTTTGGGTTTCTGACACAGAGGTCAGAACTCCTGGCTGTAGCCCCTCCCCCTAGGGCTGGCGGCCCATCTGCAGTGGTCCCTGAATTGTTTGTAGTGCAGCGGCACCCCCAGCAGGCTGTTTCGGGGGCTTGTAGGGAGGGAGGTGTCTGGAAGTTGATTTGGTGAGACAGTGATAGAAGAGACTCTTGTGAGAGGTGGAATTTTGGGTTTCTGACACAGAGGTCAGACTTTGCGGGTGTGACCCCTCCCCCTAGGGCTGGTATCCAGCTGCAGGGATCCCTGAAGGTTGTGTTGTGCTGTGGTGCTCCCAGGTTCCCTGTTAACTGGATGCATGGTTCCCAGGTCTGTGTCCCCTAAACCCTGGTGGCCAACACTCCAGAGACTCACACCTCTTGAATCTGCAATATCACAGACTTCCCATCCCTGAATCCACCACACCCTGAGGTCCATCTGAGGTCCTTGATTTTCCTAACCCTCAGTGTTTGTGTTTTTTTTCTTTTTCTTTTTCCTCTTTTTTATTGTCTTGTTTGCTGATATTGCATTATCTCCTGGTCTTTTGTCCCATTGTATCCCCCAAGGTCCTTTTTCATTTATATAGTTTTTTTTCTTCTTTTCTTTTTCTTGCTTGTTTCCCTCCCTTTTCTTTGCCCACCCCCTTTATTCTTCTCCTTTTTCTTTTCTCTCTTTTTCTTCTTTTTTATTTTATTTTATTTTATTTTATTTTATTTTATTTTATTTTATTTTATTTCTACAATAGGTGTTGCAGGGAGTGCTTTACATTTGCTGTGTTTCCTCATCCTCCATTTCCTCGTTTCTGTGTGAGTTGATTTTGGCCACCTACACTATCCTCTTACCCCACATCTTGCTATCCTCCATCATCTACTGTTTCTCTTACATTCCACCTCCCTTTCTTTGGTCCCCAAATTGTCTGATATTTAATTTCTAATACCTTTGTTCTGTTTTCTGTCTCTTATCCACTCTTGATATTATTGTCTTTCTTTTCTCTTTCCCTCTCTCATGAAAACACTGGCTTTTTAATTCATACTATATTCCTCCCCATATTCAGTTGACTGTCTCATTATAGGTACTCTACTTACTGTTATAACCCTACAAAACTTACAAGAGTCTAATATCCATTCTCCCAGCTCTCACATTGTTGCTCTGTTAACATTTATTACCAATACTACTTTACACGTTTTCTTTTCTTACACAATTTCCTTTCCCTGACCCTAATATTTTCCTTCAAAGTGAACTTAGCCAACAACAAGAAAATAGAGTAAGAACAAAGTGACAAAGAGAAGACATAACATGCATGAACAACAACTAATTAATCCCCAAGACTAGACAAAGAAGCTAAGGAACTGATTAAACCCGTCAAGATAAAATGATGACCAGACAGTAAAAAAACTACAAACCAAACCAATAATCAGGAAAACATGGCTGAATCCAGTGAACAAACTAAAAACCAGGAAGGGGAGCAGAACATCAGACAAGTAATTAAAGATCTCAAAAGATATATTATAGACCAACTTAATGAAGTAAAGGAAGATATTAACAATATGAAGAAAACACTTGGAGAGGAAATTGCAGAAATACACAAAAGGATAACAGATATGATGGGAATGAACACCACAGTTCAAGAAATCAAAAATACACTCTCAGCAAATAGCAGCAGGTTAGAAGAGGCAGAGGAGAGAATTAGTGACATGGAAGACAGTACATCCGAAATCAAACAGATAGTAGAATTGATCAATAAAAAGATAGAAAAAAATCCAGATAGGACTTAGGGACCTAAATGACATTGCAAAACACACAAACATACATATTATAGGCATCCCAGATGGAGAAGAGAAGGGAGAGGGGACAGAAGGGGTGTTGCTGGAAATAATGGCTGAAAACTTCCCAAATCTACTGAGAGAGATGGATGTACATGTCCAGGAAGCACAACGCACCCCAAGCATCATAAACCCCAACAGGTCTACCCCAAGACATAAACTTGTCAAATTATCCAATGCTCAAGACAAAGAGAAACTTCTAAAAGCAGCCAGAGAAAAGAAAACCATCACATACAAGGGAGGCTCCATAAGATTAAGTGCTGATTTCTCATCTGAAACCATGAAGGCAAGAAGGCAGTGGGATGATATAGTCAAGGTACTAAAAGAAAAAAATTTCCAACCAAGAATACTCTACCCAGCTAAACTAGCATTCAAAAATGATGGAGAGTTCAAAATATTCACAGATAAACAGAAATTGAAAGAGTATGCCAACAAGAAACCTCCCTTTCAAGAAATACTAAAGGGAGTTCTCCAGGAAGAAAGGAAAAAACAGGAGAGGCAGAGTTGGAGGAGAGTGTAAGAGCAACAAAAAAGACAAAAAGAGAAGGGAAAAAACAAACAAAATATGACAAACACAAGTCCAATCAAAATATGGCTAGCATAAATAATTCCTTGAAAGTAATAATGCTGAATGTCAATGGATTAAACTCACCTATCAAAAGATTCAGACTGGGACACTGGATAAGGAAATATGACCCATCTATATGCTGTCTACAAGAAACACATCTTAGACCCAGGGATTCATGGAGGTTGAAAGTGAATGGTTGGAAAACAATCTTATAAGCAAACAATAACCAAAAAAAAAAGCAGGAGTAGCTATATTAATATTAGACAAAATAGACTTTAAATGCAAAAAATTGTGAAAGACAAAGAAGGATACTACATATTAGTGAAAGGGACAATCTCTTAAGAACAAACGATCATAAATATTTATGCTCCTAACAAGGACACCTCCAAATACTTGAGGCAAACACTGGAAAAACTAAGTGAAAGAGTAGATGCCTCTATAATTAGAGTGGGAGATTTTAATATACCACTATCAACTTTGGACAGAACATCTCAGAAGAGAATCACTAAAGAAACAAAATATATGAATGCTATATTAGAGGAGCTGGATCTAATAGACATATACAGATAATTACACCTGAATAAAGCAGGATATACATTTTTCTCAAGTGCATATGGATTATTCTCCAAGATAGACCATATACTAGGCCACAAAGAAAGGCTTAATGAATTCAGAAAGATTGAAATCATACAAAATAATATCTCTGACCACAGTGGCCCAGATTTTACACCAAGATATGGAAATTAGACAGCACACTCTTAGAAAAACAGGGGGTCAAAGAGGAAATCTCAAAAGAAATTAATAACTACCTTGAAACAAATGATAATGATAACACAACATACCAAAATTTATGGGATGCAGCAAAAGCAGTACTGAGAGGGAAATTTATAACCATAAATTCATACATCAAAAAAGAAGAAAGAGCAAAAATTGAAGAACTAACTGCACATTTGGAGGAACTAGTTAAAAAACAACAAAGTAATCCCACAGGAAGAAGAAAGAGAGAACAAAGATAAGAGCAGAACTAAATGAAATAGAAAATAAGAAAGCACTTGAAAAGATAAACATGACCAAGAGCTGGTTCTTTGAGAAGATCAATAAAATTGACAAACCTTAGTGAGACTAACAAAGAAAAAAAGAGAGAAGATGCAAATACACAAAATAAGAAATGAGAAAGGAAATATCACCACTGACCCCAAAGAAATAAAGACTATCATAAGAGGATATTTTGAAAAACTATATTCCAACAGAAATGACAATTCAGAGGAAATGGACAAATTCCTAGAAACACATAAGCAGCCTTTATATCTATATATTTTTTAAAGATTTTATTTATTTATTTAATTTCCCCCCCTCCCGTGGTGGTCTGTTCTCTGTGTCTATTTGTTGTATTTTGTTTCTTTGTCTGCTTCTGTTGTTGTCATCAGCACGGGAAGTTTGGGTGGTGCCATTCCTGGGCAAGCTGCACTTTTCTTTTGCACTGGGCGACTCTCCTTATGGGTGCACTCCTTGTGCATGGGGCTCCCCTATGCTGGGGACACCTCTGCGTGGCGCAGCACTCCTTGTGCACATCAGCACTGCACATGGGCCAGCTCCACACGGGTCAAGGAGGCCCGAGGTTTGAACCGCGGACCTCCCATGTGGTAGACGGATGCCCTAACCACTGGGCCAAGTCCGTTTCCCTAAGCAGCCTATATTGATGAAAGAAGAAATTGATGATCTGAACAAACAAATCACAAGTAAAGAGATAAAATCAGTCCTTAAAAACCTCCCAAATAAGAAGAGCAGGGCCAGACAGCTTCACAGGTGAATTCTACAAAACATTCCCAAAAAACCAACACCAATCTTGCTTAAACTCTTCCAAAAAATCAAAACAGAAGGAACATTATCTAACTCATTCTATGATGCCAACATTACCCTAGTACCAAAGCCAAACAAAGACACCACAAGAGAGGAAAATTACAGACCAGTTTCTCTAATGAACCTAGACACAAAAATCCTAACAAAATACTTGCTAACCGTATTGAACAACACATTAAATGAATTATACACCATGACCAAGTGGGATTCATTCCGGGTATGCAAGGATGGTTCAACATAAGAAAATCAATCCATGTAATACACCATATAAACAGATTGAAGGGAAAAAATCACATGATTATATCTACAGATGCAGAAAAAGCATTTGACAAAATACAGCACCCTTTCTTAATAAAAACACTCCAAAAGATTGGAATACAAGGAATTTTTTTGAACATGATAAAGAGTATATATGAAAAACCCACAGCCAACATCATTTACAATGGTGAAATCCTAAAATCCTTCCCTCTAAGACCAGGAACAAGACAAGGACGCCCACTCTCTCCCCTTCTATTTAACGTTGTCTTAGAAGTACTTGCTTGAGCACTGAGGCAAGAACCAGATATAAAAGGCATTCAAATTGGAAAATAAGAAGTCAAAATTTCATTATTTGCAGATGACATGATCCTATACATAGAAAACCCTAAGAGGTCTACAACAAATCTTCTAGAACTCATAAATGAGTTTAGTAAAGTTGCAGGTTATAACATCAATGCACAAAAATCTAGCATTTCTGTACACCAATAATGAGCAAGCTCAGGAGGAAATCAAGAAACAAATACCATTTAAAATAGTAAATAAAAAAATCAAATACCTAGAAATAAATTTAACTAAAGATGTAAAAAACTTATACACAGAGAACTACACAAGACTGTTCAAGGAAATCAAAGAAGACCTAAATAAATGGAAGAATATTCCCTGTTCATGGATAGGAAGACTAAATATTATTAAGATGTCTATCCTACCAAAACTGATCTACACATTCATGCAATCCCAATAAAAATCAACACAGCATTCTTTAAGGAACTAGAAAAACTAACTATGAAATTTATTTGGAAAAGAAAGAGGTCCCAAATAGCCAAAGACAAATTGAAAAAGAAAAACGAAATTGGAGGAATCACACTACCTGACTTCAAAACATACTACAAAGCTACAGTAGTGAAAACAGCATGGTATTGGCACAAGGAGAGACACACAGACCAATGGAACCGAATTGAGAGTTCTGATATAGATCCTCATATATATAGCCATATAATATTCGATAAAGCCACCAAACACTCTCAATTGGGAGAGAATGGCTTATTCAACAAATGGTGCCTGGAGAACTGGATAGCCATATGTAGAAGAATGAAAGAGGATTACCATCTCACACCTTATACAAAGATCAACTCAAGATGGATCAAAGACCTAAATATAAGGGCCAAGACCATAAAGACTTTGGAAAGCAGAGTAGGGAAGCACATACAGGACCATGTAATAGGAAATGGCTTCATGAACTTCACATCAAAAGCACGAGCAGGAAAAGAACAAATAGATAAATGGGAGCTCCTCAAAATTAAAGCCTTCTGCACCTCAAAGGAGTTTGTCAAGAAAGTAAAAAGGGAGCCTACACAATGGGAGAAAATATTTGGTAACCATATATCAGATAGGAGACTGATAACTTGCATATATAAAGAACTCCCATATCTTGAAAAGAAAAAGACAAACAACCCATTTAAAAAATGGGAAAAAGATTTAAACAGACACTTCTCCAAAGAAGAAATACAAATGACCAAAAAAGCACATGAATTAATGCTCCAAGTCTCTAGCTATCAGGGAAATGCAAATCAAAACTACAATGAGATACCATCTTACTCCCATAAGATTGGCAGCTATGAAAAAAACAGAAGACTACAAATGCTGGAGAGGATGTGGAGGAATGGGAACACTCATCCACTGCTGGTTGGAATGCAGAAGGATCCAGCCATTCTGAGGACAGTTTGGCAGTTTCTCAAAAAACTAACCATAGATTTGCCATATGACCCAGAAATTACACTGCTGGGAATATACCCAGTAGAACTGAAAATAAGGACACAAACCGATATATGCACACCAATGTTCATAGCAACATTGTTCACTATCGCCAAAAGTTGCAATCAACCCAAATGCCCATCAACAGATGAATGGATAAATAAAACGTGGCATATACTTACAATGGAATACTACTTGGCTTTAAGAACAAAAACACTACAAACACACGTGATAACATGGATGAATCTTGAGAACCTTACATTGAGTGAAGCAACCCAGGCATTGAAGAACAAATACTACATGACCTCAATGATATGAAATAAGTAAACCAAGCTGCCTCAGAGAGCTAGAGACTGGATGATAGGCTTACAGGTAATCAGGGGGTAGAGGAAGAATGTGAGCTGACATCTACATGGGTGAAATCTATGATAAGCTGGAGATAAGTATGTGTACAAGGAAGAGATAAAATGGGGGCATAGGGTTACATTTAGGTGGGGCTTTGCAGGCTTGGGGGCTAGGGATGGGAGGATGGGTAATATTGCCCAAGAAATTGGGGGGAGGGTGGGACAACATATGAACATAGGAGATTGTCAGGTATTTCATTGAGAGTATAATGCTGAGAAAACCTTTTCAAAAATATAATAAGTTACCTGTTTAAGATACTTAAAGGGGATAATCTGGTGCAGGACAGACTCCTAGGGAATATGTGAATGCTCATTTTGCCAAAGTCGGTTCTATCATTGGGTAGAGACCCATATAATGAGAGTGAAGGTAAACCACATCCTGGAGAGGACTGATGCCATCAAATAGAGGGAACTGTATCTCTTAGAGAAATGGTGGCTCCCAGGGCATTCGGGCAGTTGAGCATGTCAAGCCCTCAACACTGTTGCAAGTATCTCTGAACATGACTCTTCAAGAAATGAAGATTGACTGTCACTGTGGGCCCTATGGGGAGGGGGAAATAGATATTGAATAGATGGAGCCAATGTAACTGTGTGGGCAATAGAAGTGTTTCACAAGAGTATGCAAGGATGGATATAAGACATGTAAAATTACAACAAAAATATATAGGGGCTGATAGGCTAAATTGTAAATCATAATGTAAAACATAAGGTAACTAAAAATTTAGAAAATTGTATAGTCTAAAATATAAACCACAATGGAAACATAAATGTTACCTTGTTTGAAAGCTATTGTCTCAATATGTGTACATCAGTTTCAGTAAATATAGTATGAATATGTAAAAAGATTATTGCTGTGGAAGGGAAAAGGTTTTATGTTGGATATGTGGGAGTACTGTATATTGTATATATGAATTACTGTGATCTAAAACTTGTGAAGATAAGCTTAATAATTAGAAAAAAGAAAAGAAAAAGATAGGATGTAGAATTTTTCCAAATTAATATGTATTCTATATCTAACCTTTAAACTCATCACTATATTCCATTTTACTATTAAGGGAACATGGCAATAGATTGGGTTTCACTTTTCAGGAAGTTGTGGATCACAGAGAGGTTCAACAATGGCAGCGAAGGAATACTGGTGTGGGATGTTATTGACAGGGGACACATGGTTGGCAGGGAGTTCTCCAGGGCATATATCCAGGGTACATAAAAATGTTTGGATATTTTCATAGTGGAAACAATTAAAAACAACAACTGAGAGAGTGCTGAGTTCCTAGCCAGGGGAGCTCTATCACAGTCCTGAAAGGAACAGCAACAATCCCCCAAGTGCAATGGCAAAGACCAAAAAAAGAATGAAGGTCCAACAATGAGCCCATGATACTAATGACTATGCTTGTGAACCTGTGCTCCTGAAATAAGAACAAGGTCTAGAGCGGAGTGTGCCTAAGAGGTACCTCCCAAGAGCCTCCGTGTTGCTCAAATGTGACCAGTCTCGAAGCCAAACTCAGCATGTAAATGCATTGCCTTTCCCCCCAGTGTGGGACATGACTCCCATGAATAAGCTTCCCTGGTGCTGAGGGATTACTACCAAGTACCAGCTGATGATGTAACTAGAAAATGACCTTGAATAAAAGGTTCAACTCGGACCAGCATAATATCTCTGTCTACATATAATAAAAGGAGTTAAAAATGCTTTTTGACCTAAATCAAGGGGGAAATGGAAAGGATAAATGAGTTTACATGGCTATGAGTCTCTAAAAAAGAGCCAGGAGGTTATCAGAGGGGTTGCCCTTATGCACACCTGAGCAGAGACCCAGAGACAGATAAAGTAGATACAAGCCCAGGTTTTGGTTCTTCTGAGGGCTACAGAGACCCACAGGTTCTATGGTCATGGCAGATGGAGTTCAGTGCCATGTCAGTTGACCCTTCTTTGGAGTTGGTGTTTCTGTGTGATGGAGCTGGACTCAGATATGATCTCTTTTCACAAGCCTTTCCTGCTACTTTACCAGAACTGTAGTTGGTGCTGGCATTTAATATATACCCAGGGGATCTGAATCTCTGGACTGACCATATGATAGCCAGGCCCTGAGCCTCAACAGAATTCAGCTCCTACACTCTGGTTTATTGGACTTACCCCACTCAGCTAACATGGAGTTGAAGAATGTCAACCACCACACCATGGAGCCAAGAGTGCCTAAAAGCAGGAGGATTGCTTCCAGCATCCATGTGGAATCTAAGCCCCCTCTTGACATAGATATGGAGTGGACACAACCAATCCAAGGTCCACAGGATGGAGGAATAGAATATGGATTAGAGTGGACTTACTGATATTCTATTCATGAACTATTGTGATTAGTAATCGAAGAAAATGTGGCAATGGTGTGGAGAAAGTGGCCATGGTGGCTGCTGGGTGTGGGGAATGGGAGGAAGAGATGAGATGTGGAGGCATTCTCAGGACTTGGAGTTGTCCTGGGTGGTGCTGCAGGGACAATTACTAGACATTGTAGGTCCTCCCATGGCCCACTGGATGGAATGTGGGAGAGTGTAGGCTATGATGTGGACCATTGACCATGAGGTGCAGCGATGCTCAGAGATGTATTCACCAAATGCAATGAATGTGTCCATGATGATGGAGGAGAATGTTGCTATGGGGGGAGTAGTAGGGTGAGGGGAGTGGGGGTATTTGGGGATCTTATATTTTTTGAATGTAATATTAAAAAATGAATAAAGACAAAAACACACACACACAAAATGATTACATGGTATATTTTTGTACCTTTTACTGTCAATTTTGCTATATGTCTTAGATGAGTTTTTCAGATCTATATATCTGTATAGATATATTTCTTTTTCAATCCACTTAAAATTTTGATTATTTAAAAGGAACATTTCTATTCAATTACTGTTAAATATAAATATAATTAATATAATTTTATATAATTACTGAATTTAAATCTGACATTTTCATTTGCTATTTGTTTTCTTCTATTAATGTTTTTTTCTCCTAAATGCCTTCTCTTGATAATTTTTATTAACTTTTTCCCTTTTATTTGAATGAGAAACATTATTTAAAGTTCTTTTAGAATTTATCTGAGTTATTATATTTTGCCTGTCTTGTCAAATATGAAGTTAATTATTCTTTATCAATGTCTGAAATAATGTATTTTAAAATACTTTATATCCATTTATTCAATATACATATTATTTTATGGTGTGTTTTAATACTTTACTAATATTCTTGCCCACAGATAACATTATTATTGCTTTATTCATTCAATATTCATTTCGATATATGAGTTTGATAAATATTTATTGCTCTCAATCCACCTTGTATCTTCAATCTTCCCTTTTCTTTATTCTTGAAGAACATGCTTTCACATTTCTTTTGAAATTATTTGCTGACAGCAAATTTTATAAGTTTTTACCTGTCTGGAAGTATTTATTTCACTTCATCTTCAAAGATTTCTTTTTCATCTTGTATTTGATTTTGACAGTTACCCTGTAATAACAATATAAAGATCTAAAAAAAAAAAAAAAAAAAGGAATTTAACAAAGGCTTTGAAAACTGACCTTTGAAACTACCACCCACAGGTGAGCCAGAACTTGCAGTTTGACTTTAATTGGGTTGATTGCCTGCTAAAGCAAAAAATTAGTTGTTGGAGATTTGGACCCGAAGGATACTGGGAAGGAAAGAAAGAGAAAAGAAGAAGGAACGCACGAGAGAGCTGGGATCAGGGGATCTGCGAGTAATAACTCCTCAGACAACTTTATTGTTTACAAGGGGCTCTTTATATACCCCAGTGTGTGTGCCAAGAAGCAGGCATAGGTAGCCTACGTGCCAATAAGCACAAACATAGCACAAACATAGCGTACATGACATTAAGGAGCAACATGTATTAACTATCAGCATTACACATAGTCTAAGGAATTTTTAAAAATCTTATCTCAAGATACAAAGTCTAAGTGTTCTATTCACTACAAAAGATATGTTCTCATCTTTTCTTTCAGCCTTTAATAGCTTCATCCCATTTGCCGGGAACTCCTAATTACTACATTCCTTAGGTTGCAAGCGTAGCCACGGAGACAGCACATCTCTCCTTAGAGGCCACTGTGCCTCAGCTTCCAACAATTAGTCATTTTCCAAACAGTACCTAGTCTTACAACAGGGTATTCAAAATATCCAGGACACAGTCCAAAATTATTTGATGTATTAAAAAACAAGAAAATATGAACAATACTATAAGAAGAGACTACCAACAGATGCCAAGCACAAGATGAACCAGATGTTGGAATTATCACACAGATTTTTTAAAAAATTTATTGTATTATGTTAACACATATATGTATCATAAAATTTGTTACTTTATTTCTTTTAAAAATTATTTTATTGTGATATATATTCACAACACAAAATATCTTGTTTCAAGGTAAAATTCAAGAGTATTAATTACATGTATAATGTATTTTTTTAAGATTATTTTATTTATTTCTCTCCTCTTTCCCCTTCCCAGTTGTCTGCTCTCTGTGTCCATTTGCGGAGCATTCTTATTTTGTCTGCTTCTTTTGTTGTCAGTGGCTTGGTAATCTGTGTTTCTTTTTGTTGCATCATCTTGTGTCAGTTCTCTGAGTGTGCAGTGCCATTCCTGGGCAGACTGAACTTCATTTCGCACTAGGTGACTCTCCTTATGGGGCGCACTTCTTGGGCATGGGGCTCCCCTATGCAGGGACACCCCCTGCATGGCAGGGTACTCCTTGCATGCATCAGCACTGTGTGTAGGCCAGCTCCACAAGGGTCAAGGAGGCCTGGGGTTTGAACTGTGGGCCTCCCATGTGGTAGACAGATGCCCTATCCACTGGGCCAAGTCTGCTTCCCTACATGTACAATATTATACTATCACTATTACCCATTATCAAAAGTTTTTCATTATCCCAAACAGAGACTCTTACCCATTGTAGCAGTTTGATATGGTTTTGAATTCCAAAAATAGATATTGGATTATCTTTGTAATCTGGTCTGTATGTGGGTGTGATTAAATTATGATTAGGGCTTTGTTTGGGCCATGTTATTAGGGCATTGAGTCCCCACCCCTTGGTGGGTAGGGATTCACAGATAAAAGACATGGCAAAGGACAGAGTCAAGGATTTTTGATGTCAGAATTTTGATGTTGAGAGTTGATGCTGAAGCCTTAAACTGGAGCCCTGGGAAGTAAACTCACAGAGGAAAGAGAAGCCAATCCCAGGAAAAAGCAAGCTCTGGGAGAAAGGAACCTTAAGCCCAGAGAGAAGCAAGACCCTGGAAGGGAGGAACCCAGGAAGCCTGAACCTTCATAGCCATCGGCAGCCATCTTGCTCCAACACATGGAAATAGACTTTGGTGAGGGAAGTAACTTATGCTTTATGGCCTGGTATCTGTAAGCACCTACCACAAATAAATACCCTTTATAAAAACCAAACCATTTCTGGTATTTTGCATCAGCAACCCTTTGGCTGACTAATAACACTCATTACACAATAACTCCTCATTCTCTACCTCCTGTTCCCTAACCTATAGCCCTTGATTACCTATAGTCACCATTCTATATCTATTGATTTACATATTTTAGGTATTTCACAAAACTGCAATCATAAAATAATTGTCTTTTTGTGTCTGGCTTATTTCACTCAACACAATACCTTCGAGATTTGTCTATGTTGTAGCATGTATAAGAATGTCATCCCTTTTTACAGCTGGATGATATTCCATTATCTATATATACCACATTTATCTATTCATCTATTGTTGGATACTTCATCATAGTGAATAATGTTGCTATGAACATTGGTACACAAATATCTGTTTTTAATTATTTTGGGCATACACCTAGAAGTGGGGGTGCCAGGTCATATGGTATTTTCATGTTTAGCTTTCTGAGAGACCACCAAACTGTTTTCCACAGTGTTTGAACCATTTTGCATTTCCACCAACAATGTATGAGGGCCCCTGTTTCTCTGCATCATGGCCAAAACTTATTTTCCATTGTTTTTAATAATAGCTATACTAGTGGATGTGAAGTGACATCTCATTGTGTTTTTTTTTTAAGATTTATTTTTTTATATCTCTCCCCTTCCCTCCTCCCACCCCAGTTGTCTGTTCTCTGTCTATTTGCTGCATCGTCTTCTTTGTCCGCTTCTGTTGTTGTCAGTGGCATGGGAATCTGTGTTTCTTTTTGTTGTGTTATCTTGTTGTGTCAGCTCTCCATGTGTGTGGTGCCATTCCTGAGCAGGCTGCACTTTCTTTCATGCTGGGCAGCTCTCCTTATGGGGCACACTCCTTGCACGTGGGGCTCCCTACATGGGGGATACCCCTGTGTGGCATAGCACTCATTGTGTGCATCAGCACTGCTCATGGGCCAGCTCCACATGGGTCAAGGAGGCCCAGGGTTTAAAAATATGGAATGCTTCATGAATTGCATATCATCCTTGCACAGGGGCCATGCTAATCTTCTCTGTATCGCTCCAATTTTAATATATGTGCTGCCAAAGCAAGCACTCATTGTGGTTTTGATTTACATTTCCCTAATGGTTAATTATGATGAGCATCTATTAAAGTGCTTATTGATTATTGAAGTATCTCATTTAGAGAAATGTCTATTCAAATATTTTGTCCATTTTTAAATTGTGTTTTGTTGTTGTTGAGTTGTAATTCTGAACACTTTTAAGCACACAATTTAGTAGCATTAATTACATTTACAACATTGTACTACTATCTCCACAATCTGTTCCCAAAATATTTTCATCATTTCAAAAGGAAACTCTGTATCCATAAAGCAATAATTCTCTATTCCCCTCTCCTCCCAGTCCCTAGTAAACTCCAGTCTACTTTCTGTTCTTATGATTTTGCTTACTCTAGACATTTTGTATGTATTAGTCAGTCAAAGGGGTGCTGATGCAAAATACCAGAAATCTGTTGGCTTTTATAAAGGGTATTTATTTTCGGTAGAAGCTTATAGTTACCAGGTCATAAAACTTAACTTACTTCCCTCACCAAAGTCTGTTGCCAGATGTTGGATGGCTGCTGGCATCTGCAAGGGTTCAGGCTTCCTCTTCCTCTTAAGGTTCCATGGGCCCAGCTCCTTCTAACATTGTCTGTAGGCAGGGGTAAGTCTTGTCTCTCTCCAGGGGCTTGTTTCTCTCCAGGCTTGGCTGTTGTCTTCCTCTTCTTAAGTCTCTGTGGTCCCAGCTTCTTCCAATATCAGCTGTAGGCTGGGATAAGTCTCATATCACTCCCTGGGGCCTCTGCCATGTCTAATGGAATCTTCTCACATATATACTTCTCAGCATGTTTCTTCCCAGGCTCCAGGACCAAAAACTCCAACCTCCCTTCTCTGCAGTGTGGTTTCTCTGTGTGTCCCTGCCCCCTTGATGGTCCTACAGAAGTGGCCTAATCAAAGTCTTAATCATTACTTAATCGAGTAAAAGTGAAACCTCTGAATCCAGTGTAATCTAATACACCCAGAGGAAAAGTCCAGTTCACAAACATATTCCAAAGTCTGTATTTGGAATTTGATAAGCAATCAAACTGCTACATCACATAAGTAGAATACAATATTTGTCCTTTTGGTCTTATTTCACTCAACATAATATTTTCAAGGTTCATATATCAGAACTTAAGCATATATCAGAATTTCATTCTGTTTTACAACTGAATAATATTCCCTTGTACATCTTTATCACATTTTGTTTATCCATTCATCTGTTGATGGATATTTGGGTTGTTTCCATCTTTAGGCTATTGTGAATAATGCTTTTATGAACACTGGCATATAAGCATATGCTTGAATACCTGTTTTAAATTATTTTGGTATATGTCTAGGAGTGGAAAACTCATACAGTAATTTTATGTTCAACTTTTTGAGGAACCATCAAACTGTCATCCACAGTGGCTGCATCATTTTACATTCCCATTGACATTGACAAGGGCTCTAATTTATCTATGTCCTCACCAACAATGGTTATTTTCATCTCCTTTTTCTTTTTAAATACTAGCCACCCTAGTGGGCATGAAGTGGCATCTCATTGTAGTTTTTATTTGCATTTTCCTAATGATGAAATATGTTGAGCATTTTTCATGTACTTACTGGCCATTTGTATATATTCTTTGGAGAAACACCTGTTCAAGTATTTTGCCCATATTGAGTTCTCTTTTTGCTGAATTATAGAAATTCCTTATGTATTCTGAGTATCTAGCCCTTATCAAATATATGATTTGCAACTATTTTCTCTCATTATGTATGTCTTTTCACTTTCTTGATAATATTAAACCTGACTTTAAATGTTACACAAGACTTTAGAGGAGGTGTTATAACTATGCTCCCTGAGGTAAAGGTAAACACATTTGAAATGTGGAAAGGTAGAATTCTCAGTAGATAATAGAAACTACAAAAGAGCACAACTCTAGGACTGAAAAATACAATGTCTGAAATAAAGAATTAACTGAATGTGATCAATAGCAAAATGAGAAGACAGGAAAAATCAGTGAATTTATTTGAACATAGAACAATAGAAATTATACAGTCTGAATAACAGAAAGAAAAAAATTAAAATGAACAGAGCCTCAGGGACCTGTGCAACAATAGGAAAATCTCTAATATTTGTGTAAGGGAACAATTTGAATGATGGTGGGTTTCACTTTAGGAACTATGGAAGGTAGAAGAGACAGGAATAACATATTTAATGTGATAAAAGCATAAACTATCAAATGGAGATTCTATATCCAGCAATAATATCCTTTAGAAATGAACCAAAGAAAGACATTCTCAGATAAAGAAAATTATGAGAATTCACTCTCAGTTCTATAGGAAATACTAAGGAAAGCTCTTCAGGATGAAGAGAAATGATACTGATGGGATATCTGGAACTTCAGGAATGAAGGAAGAGCAACAGAAATGGTAACTATCTGGGTAAATATTACAACTATTTCCTTCTCTTGAATTCTTTAAAATATGCAAAACTGTAAAATTGCCTGAAGGTTTTTCAAAGTATATAGATGTAATAGTTATGGGTAGAGGGATCTATGTGCTTGTAAGGATTCTACATTGTACTTGAAGTGTAAGATATTAACTCTATGTAGAATGAAGTTAGGTATGTATATCACAATTCTTAGAGCAATCGCAAACAAATTATAAAGATAAATAGTCACAACACCAAAAGATAGATTAAAATGGAATACTACAAAATATTAAAACAATCTGAAGTAGGAAAGGGGAAACAGAGGAACAAAACAGAAGAGAAAGTCAACAAAAGTACACCTTGCAAGCACTAATAAAATGAAGCTGTAAGTGGCTATGTTAATAACAGACTGTGTGTTCATAAACTTGTCTGTTCCCCTGGGTGTGATCCCTTTTGATGCCTTAGATTCAGCTGACATATCTTGATTAAATTACCTGCTAAGATTAGGGCTTTGATTTGACAAAATCAGTAGGGCATGCCTCAGGGTTGAGTCCTCCCCCTTTGGTGGGCTGACATAACTGGACATTCACTCAAGAAGATACAGGAAGAGAGAAAGCTTGATCATTTCAGTCCTGCCATGTGACAGAAAGGAAAAGGCTCAAACAGCGAAAGCCCAGGGAAGAGAGATGAGCCCTATGCCAGCCTACAGCTGAAATCATAAGAAGCTAGGCCTATGTAGCCTTAAGAGGAAGAAGGCCCGAGAGACCAGGCAGAGATCACCCTCTGTCTTGCTTCAACCTGTGGCAACAGACTTTAGTGAGAAAGCACTTCTTCTTGTATCTTGAGTTGGACTCTTCAGGGCCTTGTAACTGTAAGCTTTTACCCCAATTAAATACCCTTTATAAAAGGATATTTTCTGGTACTTAGCATCAGCACCCCTTTGACTAATACAGAATTTGGCACCAGGAGAGTGGGGTTGCGCTTTTGCAATTACCAAAAATGCTGGAACAGTTTTATAAGTGGGTGAGGGGTATTTTTTGGAGGAACTGTGAGATGCTCAATAGAAAAGGCATAGATTGCTTTAAAGAAACTGTTGGTAGGAATATGGACACTAAAGAGACTTCTGATGAAGTCTGAGAAGTAAATAATGAAACAATTATTAGAAACTGGAGGAAAGGTGATCCTCATTTTAAAGTTCATCAGTTATTTTGTAGAATTTCTCTCACGGATTTGAGTGACTTTTAGTTATTGGATTGAGGTGATGCATTTTGGGGAAGAATACTACAGATGTGGGAAACAAAGCCATGTTGTTTCCATGGAAGCAAGTTACTTCCTTGACCACTGAGTCAAGCTGTCCCTTGTGATTATCAGTGCAGATCACAATCATGGCTGGGAAAGCACACCTGCAGGCAGAACAAAAACATATAGAACAGAACAACCTGAGTAACAAGATTTATGAGTATAGTTACTGATTTTTATAATAATAGTTCCAGTAAAGTTTGTTGGTGTTCATCAATCACTAGTTAATATAGAATGAGGTAAGGGTAATGGGTAACTTGATTTTGTGCTGAATGTCACGTATGTTAGGGGTATATGTACTAGCCCCTCAACTCAATAAAGTTGTCTGATGAGCTTGAGAAATCAATGCTTTCAGATCCCCTGAACCCAATCTCTCTTTGTCTTTTGTTCCCGATATCCTCAGGTCACCAACTAAGACTCCGCCAGGTGGCACCCAACGTGGGGCCCAAGGCAGAGGATTCATCAAGACACGGCAGCATAGAATCTTCCACCTCTGGATTGGGAACGCAGAAAGCTGAAAAGCCTTTTTTAAGGTAAGGAGCGTCGAAATTAATTAACTCGGGTAGATTGCTGCTTCATATTACTAAGTTTTGCTTTCCACTAGCATCAGGGTATGGGTAATCAACCAGGACGCTTGGAAGAATATTCACAGGTTTTGAAAACACTGTTGCACAGTGTAGGTGTCACAGTTAAGACTGCAGATTTGTTAGAATTGTTTGCTTTGGTTCAAAAGCATTATTATTGGTTTCAACCTCAAGGAAAGAATTTGATGAATGTTAAGCAGTGGAAGCAAGTAATGAAAGCTTTGCGGAGAGCATATCAGAAAGGAGAGAATATACCTGTATCAGTTTGGGCCTTAGGACAGCATATTGCTGCTGCATTAGATCCTTTGCAGTCTGATGAAGAAGAAGAGATTGTTCTTTTCTCAAGGGAGGAAATGGCTATGAATGATACAGGTAAAGACAGGAATTTGGAGGAGGATCAGGAAGAAGAGGAGTTATTTGAAGTTAAAGACACAAATCCATTCTTAACTAAATCCATGTCAGAACTAAATATTTCTAAGGCAAACATATATCCTAATTTGACTCATGCGGTTCCTTCTGCACCTCCAGAACCTGGAAAAGTACCTAGCGGACTTTTCTCTACGGACCTGCCTTACGTTCGTAGCAGCTTTAAGCCAAATCCTGTGCCTGTTACTCCATTAATGAGATGTCTTTTACCGGGATCTAGTCAAGGTGAGCCTCTGGCTATGCAAGCTGTAGCAGCTTTTCCTGTAACTATTCAACAAATTCCTCCTGATGCTCAACACCCACAAGGGGGAATTTATGCTCATCATGAGCCTCTTTCTTTTAAAGTATTAAAGGACATCAAACAGGCATGTACTCAATATGGTACTCAGAGTCATTATACTAATGGATTGGTGGAAGGACTTGCAAATACCTTCAGGTTAATACCTTGGGATTGGGATATGCTGACTAAAACAGTATTGAGTGCTGCTGAGTTCTTACAATTTAAGACTTGATGGACAGATGAATCTGCTATGAGAGAACGATGAAATAGGGCTCAGAATCCACCTGTTAATATTACTGCTGAACAACTGTTAGGCTCTGGAGCTTGGGCAGGTATTGAAAGTCAACTTCATTATGAAGATCAGGCTGTTAATCAAGTGAGGCAGTCATGCTTGGCTGCATGGAGAAGGATTACAACTCCAGGAAAGCCTACACAGTCTTTTGCTAAAGTGATTCAAGGTGTTAATGAAACTTATGTGGAATTTATTGCCAGACTGACTGATATGCTTACTAAGACTATTGAAATTCCTGAAGCTAGAGAGTTAATCCTGCTAACGCTCACTTTTGATCAAGCTAACAGTGAGTGTAAGAAAGTTATCTGGCCTCTTAAGCCCGCAGGTGGGTCTGTCCTTGATTATATAAAACTTGTCAGGACATTGGTTCAACCACCCACCAGATGGCAGTGTTAGCTTCAGCTATGAGAGGAGGAAATAACCCGAAAAAGAAAGGGAATTGTTTTAAGTGTGGAAAATTTGGACATTTTCAAAAGAGTTGTCGGTCCTATGTTAATCAAGCAGGAAAAGGACCTCGTACTCCATCAAAAATTTGTCCAGTGTGCCGTAAAGAATATCACTGGGCTAATGAATGTAGATCAAAAATAGACTGGAAAGGCACACCTTTAAAATTGGGGAACTGCTTTGTGGGCCTAGCTCAGGGCCCTCAGACAAAAAATATGAGCCTGGCCGACCAATTTCCTGTCAGCAGCGGTCAGTGTCATTCATCCCAGTCTCAGAATTAAGAGTGGCTACTCAAGGTAGTGCTGCTGTTGATCTTCCATCTCCTGAGACTAAATTGATAACTTCAGGGGGAGGCATTCAAACAATTTCTACAGGAGTAAAAGGGCCTTTACCTAACAATACAGTAGGCGTTGTAGTTGGAAGAAGTAGTTTAACTATGAAGGGATTGTTGGTGCAAGTAGGAATTATAGATAGTGATTTTACAGAGGAAATAAAAATAATGGTTCAAGCTGTTAATTCTATTCAAATACAAAAAGGACAATGAGTTGCTCAATTATTATTGCTTCCTTATAATAAACCAGCTACTCTTCCTTTTAAAAGGAAGGGGGGATTTGGATCAACTGGAGAAAATACGTATTGGCAAACTTTTGTAAGTGATGATAGACCTGAAACTACAATTACAATTAATGGAAAAGTGTTCTTTGGCTTAATAGATACAGGAGCAGATGTATCTATTATAGCTAAACGTTATTGGCCTCAATCCTGGACTTTGCAAAAAGTACCTACAGTTTTTACTGGAGTTGGTACAATGACTGATGTTTATCAAAGCACTAATATTTTTGATGTCTTAGGCCCTGATGGACAAAAATCTACTTTACAACCATATGTGACTGATGTGGGAATTAATTTGTGGGGCCATGATTTGTTAAGTCAATGGGGTGCTTTCATTCATATTCCTACCTTATCGGAGCAGGCTAAAACATTATATATGGATATGCAATATAATACTAGAAGTAAAGGAGATAGGAGGGGAATTGGATTTTCTTCCAGTTCATCAGATCCTGAACAAGCAAATTTATCTTAGAGGCCATTGAAAGAAAGGGCAGTCCCAATTACCTGGCTTGCTGAAACACCAGTATGGATAGATCAATGGCCCCTAATAGTAGAAAAATTAAATGCCCTACATAGTTTGTTAAAGAACAGTTGGAGCAAAAGCATATAGAACCTTCTAATAGTCCTTGGAGCTCTCCCGTATTTGTTATTAAAAAGAAATCTGGAAAATGGAGACTCCTGATGGATTTAAGAGCTATAAATAAGGTCATGAGTCCTATGGGAGCACTACGACTGGAGTTCCCCAACCATCAATGATTCCAAAAAATTGGTCTCTTATTATAATTGATTTGAAAGATTGTTTTTTCACTATTCCTTTGCATCCTGCTGATAAGGTAAAGTTTGCTTTCTCTGTGTCTTCGTTTAATAATCAGGCACCTATGCAAATATATCAATGGTGTGTTTTACCTCAGGGTATGATGAGTAGTCCAACCATGTGTCAATTATTTGTACACCAACCTCTTCAAAAGTTACATGATCAATTTCCTGAAGCTATGATTATCCATTATATGGATGATATATTATTCGCTCATGCTTCTGATGAAAAATTACAACAATTATTTGTTATGGCAGAAAAAATTTTACCAGAATATGGATTACAAATAGCCCCAGAAAAAATTTCAGAAAGAAGCTCCATTCTTTTATTTAGGCATGAAATTGTCTCAAGGGTGTATTACACCTCAAAAGGTACAAATTCATAGAGATAAATTAAACACTCTTAATGATTTTCAAAAACTTTTAGGAGACATTAATTGGATTAGGCCTATATTAGGAATTCCTAATTATATGTTAACTCATTTATTCCAAACTCTGCAGGGGGATTCAGACCTTACTAGTGCACGTTCTTTATCTGTGGAAGCAGAACAAGAATTAAATTTAATAGAGGAAAGAATTTCACAAGGACAGTTGACACAAATTGACCTTGGAAAAATTGTAGATTTAATTATATTTTCCACTGGGCAATCTCCCACAGCTTTACTGTGGCAGGAGGGAGTTTTGGAGTAGATTTTCTTACCTAATAATAAACAAAAGATATTACAAACTTATTTACAAAAAATCATTAATATATTGGCAAAAGGACATGTGCGCTTAATGCAACTTAAAGGGTCTGACCCTGATCGCATTATTTGTGAGTTATCACAGGAAGAAATTCATCATCTATATGTAACCAACCCTCAATGGCAGATAGCTATCAGTGACTTTCAAGGTATTATTGATAATTATTTTCCTACTTCAAAATTACTTACTTTCTTATGAAAAACTACTTGGATATTACCTAAGATTATAAAATCTCTACCTTTAGAAAATGCATGTACAGTGTTCACTGATGGCAGTAGTAATGGGAAAGCAGCATTTGTTACCAAAGGGAAAGAACAGGCTTGGCAGACTCCATTCATGTCTGCTCAGCGTACTGAACTTGCTGCCATCATCAAGGTGTTAACAATATTTAAGGAACCTTTGAATATTTTCTCTGATTCTGAATATGTATGCCTTCTGTTAAGCATATTGAAATGGCTCATGTCTTTGTTACTCATCAGTTATCTCAACTTTTTGCTGATTTGCAACATCTCATTAGATTAAGACAGCATCCTCTTTACATTACACATATACGTTCTCATACATCTTTGCCTGCTCCTATGACAGCAAGTAATGCTCGAGCTGATTTATTAGTGGGGTGTTTACAAAGTTCTCATGATTACCATGCTTTAACTCACATTAATGCTAAAGGCCTGTGAAATAAATATCAAAAGTGAACAAGACTACAGCACAGGAAATTATTCATACTTGTCCTACCTGTGGACCTTTTCAGGCTGGAACTAATCCCAGAGGCCTGACTCCTAATCAATTATGGCAGATGGATGTTACTCACATTCCATCCTTTGGTAAACTACAATATGTTCATGTTTGTATTGACACTTATTCTAATTTCATGTGGGCTACTGCTCAGAGTGGGGAACAGTTTCATCACGTTTGCTCACATCTCTGGTCTGCTTTTGCTGTGATGGGATGCCCTCTAAAAATTAAAACTGATAATGGACCCTCTTACATTAGTAAATCCTTTGCTTCCTTTTGTGGGAAATATGCTATTGAACATGTTACCGGCATTCCCCATAATCCTACAGGTCAAGCTGTTGTTGAAAGATGCCATCACACTCTAAAGACTATGCTTTTAAAACAAAAAGGGGGACATGATGGTATGATATCACCTAAAGATCAATTGGCTAAAGCTTTATTTACCTTAAATTTTCTTAACATTTATGATTCTATGACACTGGCTGAATGTCATTTTGGCCATTCTCAAAAATCCACAGAAATTGCAGATTCTGAGAATCAACCAGTATTTTGGAAAGACATTTGAGAAATGAATGGAAGAAAGGCAGGGTTAAAGTATGGGGGCGAGGTTATGCTCTTATCATTTCAGAAAATGGAGAAGAAATCTGGCTTCTGGCAAAAAGGATTAAACCTAGGACTGAAGAAGTGGAGTCTTCTACACATATGGATCCTACTGATAGTGAGTGAAACTGGCAATGGTAATTACACATATTGGGCTTATATCCCTAATCCTCCATTACTTTGAGTGTTAACCTGGAAAGATCCTTCTTTTCCTGTCTATTTGAATAAAACTCATATATTTCCTGGACCCGTGGATGATAGACTACCACTTAAGCCACAAGAAGAAGGACAAAGGATTTATAATCTCCTTCTTCCATTTGATTTCCGACCTCTTTGCATTGGCAATCACCCACCATGTATGGCTGTGAAAAATAGAACTATGATCAATTTTAGCCATAATAATACTAAATCTTTGGTAACTATATTCCCATTCTATCAATACCAAGAATATAAGTATCCAAGTTAGAGTTGTCCTAAGAGGAATGCTGATGATATGCAAAGATGGTATGAATGCCATATGGGAAGAGGATCTGTCGTTTTTAATGATTCCTATGGAATAGTTTGGGAAAGTGCCCCTATGGGGAATCCCAACAAATATAAGGGCAGATTTATTTGGTATGGTATAAATAGCATGGGACAACAAATTAGTAATATGCAGTATCCCTTTCATGAATCCCTTGATTTGGATGAAAAAATAATTTTTACTAAAAATAATAGTGATTGGAAAAATATAGGGAAGTGGGTTCCTTTCCCATGGTGCAATAGCACTGGAGTCCATGATCAAAAACAAATATGGAAAGTCTTCTTAGGAGTGGCATCTACTTCTGAATGGAAAGGTAATAAAAGCACGGATGGACAATATTTACAATTGGATCAAATTCATCATTTTCAATCATGTGTCAGAGATCCATATGTGTTTGTGGTAGGGAAGGCTACCATTACTGAAAATGCTTTCTTTTATAAGGATGGGGCTTTGTATACTTGCTTGTCTGAGAATATTTTACAGAATGGGGATATTACCACCATGGCTCACCGAAGACGAGGAGTGTGGATCCGGTGAAAATGAATCGGATGTGGCAGTCATCTCCTGAAAGTCATCTTTTTTTCCACCTGGCTCAAGGACTGTTGAAATGATCTAAGAGATTTTTGGGACTTCTCATAGCTGCCATTCTTGGCCTCATTGGTGTCATCACTGCTGCCGCCACTATTGCTGTTGCATTGCATGAGATGGTGCAAACACAGCAATATGTGCATGATTGGCACAGAAATGCAAGTGACTTATGGCATAGTCAGGAGCACATTGATGAAGGACTTAATGACAGAGTTAGTGATTTGGAATCTGCTGTTTTACACTTAGGAGACCAAGTTTATAATTTGAATTTGTTAAGAGGATTGAAATGTGATTGGAATGAAAGTAATTTTTGTATTACTCCTTTGGATTATAACATTTCTATGTTTCAATGGAATAAGATCAGAAATCATTTGTTAGGACACAAAGGAAATATGTCATTTGAAAATGAGGAATTGCAGAAAAAGATTTTTAAAATGTCTCATAATCAGATATACGTAGATATGATAAAGACATCTTTAATGATTTGATTTCACATTTAAATAAGTTTAATCCTGTTGATTGGTGGAAGTCTCAGCATTTCTTATCTGCCGTAGGAATAGGGATATGTGTATTAATCCTGTTGCTCATGGTTGTCGCTTGCCTGGGTAAAGGTGTTTGCCAAAGATTGCACCGTGTGGACACAATGGGACAGGCTAATAACTTAGTACTTGCTAAAACACTACAATAGTACCCCGAAGTCAGTGAGCTTGGCTGGTAGTCAATGATGGGTAAGACCCCCTGGGGGGCAACCTAAGACAGGCACAGTCACCCTGCCTAAAACAAAAAGGGGGAAATGTTGGAAACAAAGGCATGTTGTTTCCATGGAAACAAGTTACTTCCTTGACCACTGAGTCAAGCTGTCCCTTGTGATTATCGGTGCAGATCACAATCTTGGCAGGGAAAGCACACCTGCAGGCAGAACAATAACATATAGAACAGAATGACCTGAATAACAAGATTTATGAGTATAGTTACTAATTTATAATAATAGTTCCAGTAAAGTTTGTTGGTGTTCATCAATCACTTGTTGGTGTTCATCAATCACTAGTTAATATAGAATGAGGTAAGGGTAATAGGTAACTTGATTTTGTGCTGAATGTCACGTATGTTAGGGGTATATATACTAGCCCCTCAACTCAATAAAGTTGTCTGATGAGCTTGAGAAATCAATGCTCTCAGATCCCCTGAACCCAATCTCTCTTTGTCTTTCGTTCCCGATATCCTCGGGTCACCGACTAAGACTCCGACAGTAGAAGTGATGTGCCCTTCTCAGAGCATATCAGGATGTATAACCACATGTTTTATCGTGGGTGATCTGAATCTTGATAATTTGGTTAAGATGGTGCCTGCCAGTTTTCACCACTGTAAAGGTACTGCTTTGGCCTTTATAATTGATAAATGAATTTGAGAGATTCTTAAGAGAATCACTTCCTGACCTCTGACCCAGGCTGCCTTGGGGCATCCTGGCCCCAGCCCCCATCTCCCCCCACGTTGTTAATGCTTGATGGTGGGAATATGGGTATCGATTTGTTATTCTTTATATTTACCTGAAATTTAAAAAAACATTTTCTCAAAATAAAAAATTATGGTATAGAAAGCTATGGCAAATTAGGCAGTAAATAAAAATAGATTCTACAACAAAATAAAAGATGGTATGGGGCCGAAACCCATAGAAGAAAATGAACACCCGTTGGTCCAAACATAAACAAACAGATGGGAGAAAAAGGGTAGCTTCCTTAGACCAGTAGACCCGCCCACGCCGCCCGGAGTGGGGAGGGCGGGGGCGGAGCCCCGAGTGCAGGAGGGTCCGAGGTGGTGGGCCGGGACCACCTGGCCGGCGCAGAGCGGGCGGGGGGTCGAGGACTGGACCCCGCGCAGCGGGCAGCGGTGGGAAGCGGCCGAGACCCTCTCGCAGGAAGGGCCCAGTGCGCGCGGCGCGGCGACCGCGGAGCCTTCTGGGACGCGCGCAGGCGGGCTTCGGCGCATGCGCCCCCGCCCGAACATGGCCACCGCCGGCCGCCGGTGGTGAGTCCTGCCGCGCCCCTCGGCCCTCGGGCCTCCGTTTCTCCCGGTAGAGGGAGTGGGGAGGGAAGTCCGCCCGCCCCAGCTGTTAGTGCCAGCGGCGCGTCTGAGGGCGAGTTTCACGCGGGCAGTGGGCGTGCCGGGCTCGCCGGCGTGTATGGGCGAACCCGGAGGGGACGGACGCCCCCCCGCGTGTACGGGCGACCCCCGGCGTGTGTGGGCGACCCCCGGCGTGTGTGGGCGCTCCCCGGCGGGGGTGAGGGCGCCACCCTGGTTCTTGCAGTCCGTGGTTTCTGTCCCAGGTTCGGCCCGGGTCCTCAAACCGGTTTTTCCGCAGGGACCTTGTTGCCCGAGCCTTTCGGCGTGCCCCAGGTGGGCTGTCGCGGGGAGACGCGCGGGTCTCCGGGTGTGCTGGGGCGAGGGGTGGGTGCTCCGTCTTGGACCGCACTGGCCGCGTTGCGCTTATGGGCCTGAGGCTTCCCACGGGGTCCCGCAGGTGTCAGACCACTTGGCATTTCCTTTTCTTCCTTTAGCGCCTGCAAAATCAGACCTTGTTACTGTTCCCAGAGAGGCCTGCGCTGTTCAGCAGCTGTTTCACTTTCCTTTTACTTGGTTCATTTCCTTTGTCCAATTTCCTACCACCCCGAACATTTTATAATAAAAGCTTTGAGACATTATGGAAAAGTCGAGGACTTGTGCAGAATACCTGATACCGACCCATTAACGTGGGCTGTGTCCCATGTTGGTCGCTTTGTCCATCCTAATCATCTAACCTTTTTGGTTCCACAGACCCCTTTGCCAATCAGGTGAAAACCACGGACCCTTTACTAAGGCCACACTATATTGTGTATTATTTAATAAATATATCACATCTGCACCAACAATCCCCCACAAGAATGATATTTTTAAAAAATTTTAATTCAAGCTCACTGATCCCTTGTTAAGAACCCCTGACTAATCCATCTTTTCTTTGGATACATTTCAAAGTAAGTTGCAGGCATTGCTATACTTCCCCCTAGATACCTTACTATGTTTGACATGAACTAGAGTTCAGTTTTGCTTGCTGTTTTAAAAAGTTTGTTTGAGACTAAGTTGACTTACAGTGAAATGTGCAAATTTCAGATGGACCATTGGATGAGTTTTGACAAATACAATCCAAACCTTCATCCAAATTGCCATCACCCTAGAAAGATCCCTTATCCTTTTTCTGATTAAAAAAATTTGATTAGTTGTCTTTTTCTTAGGGACTTGGGCTTGTAAAATTATGTTTTGAATACTAAGCTTTTTTTTTTTTTTTGCAGCCAAGTGACTTCCATTGTATTGCTTCTCTTCCTTCCCACCCCACTCTTTAATTTGAAAAGTTTAAAACCTATAGAAAAGTTGCAATAATACTACAGTGAGCACTTGTAAAACCTTCATCTAGATTCTTAACACTTTGCCACATTAACTTCAGCTTTCTCCCCTCCCAGTCCTAAGCATACATACACATGCACTGTTATGTGTGAGTATATATGTGAGAATTAAGAATTAAAACCTTTTTCCCACCTGGAAAGCCAATAGCATGAATATCAATTTTAAAGTAGCCCGTGGCTGTGCTCTCCTAATGTGTGAGGATATGTCTACCACCTACCAAACTCCCATATGCTCCCTGAGTCTCTTTGGTACTGTGTTCTTGCCCCAGCTGCACTGGGCTACTTGATTACCAGAACTTTAGGAAGGGTCCTGTTTTTGGCAGAGCAAAGTCCAGCTCCTCTTCCTTCCTTCCTCTTTGTTTTGTTGAAGAGTTGTTTTGGGTATCCCAGACGCTTTCCTCTTACATGCACATTTTAGAATGTTTGTCATGTTCTGGTAAAATTTGAGCTTTTGAGTTGGGATGGCATTGACCTTATAGGTTAGTCTGTTGAGAGCTGTTTTGGTTTTAATATTGGGACCTCATGCATGTACTGGGTCCCTCCCCACTTAACACAGCTGTCCTTGGAGGTCCTCAATAAACTTTTTTTTTAAAGTAGTATAGGAGTTTGAACTCGGGACCTGGTACATGGGAAGCAGGTGCTCAACTACTGAGCTACAGCCACTCCCCCATCGTCAGTAAACTTTTAAAGTTCTCTTCATTGTCAAAAGGATTGCTACTACAAATAGAAAAGAGCTTTATCTGTAACAGTTCGCTAATTAAGCAATACAAAGTAAAAACACGTATTCCAAACTGTTTGAGGGGAGGGGCTTTGGGACTGTATAGGCCCCCTCCCACCCAATAAAGGAAGTGGAATTTGTCAGGCAAATTCTGTTATTGGAACATGGAGGCAGAAGGAAACTTTTCTGAAACTGTTCAGA
Organism: Dasypus novemcinctus; assembly: GCF_030445035.2. NCBI lineage: Eukaryota > Metazoa > Chordata > Mammalia > Cingulata > Dasypodidae > Dasypus > Dasypus novemcinctus. The sequence goes on along the minus strand of NC_080690.1, from coordinate 87,189,041 downwards.
ACTTGGGCCTCTTTTTCTTGTCCTGTTTTCTGTAAATCTTGTTCTCTAAGCTGTGCATTCCTGAAGTCTATTTTCTATTTTGTATGGTATTTTAAAAAACATTTTCCAATTGATTATTGCTTTAGAAAGGAACTGGTTTTGTGTATTGATATTCATTTATTCATTCAGCAAATGTTTTTGCACCACTTACAATGCAAGCTTTGTGCTGGGTGCCTGAGCTACATTGTGAACAAACCCAAACTCCTGCCCAGATGTGTTTATCACCCAGGGCATCCATTAACCTTGTTGAACCTGCCAATTAAATAAGCAATTAAGTAAATAACTAAATAAATATGTATATTTGCTTTAATGTGAAGTAGAAAATGTATGACTAGATGGTGTGACCATCTTGCAGACACAGGATGGACCCCACCCACCCACCTCAAAATTTGGTTTGGATATCAAGACTTTCATACCCCAAAAAGTATATGAAAAAGTTTATTACTAACATAACGAGACTTTCTGGGGAAAGCAAGGCAGATCCCAAGCTGATCCAAAAATGGCTGGACAGAGTTGTGGAAGGAGATTGGCTCAGCTTTTATTGTGATTAGAAGGTGGGGCTGGGGCTTGTATGGTTTGAACTTCCTATCAGTGCCAAATGAGGGAGCTCCCAGGCTTTCTCACCAGCTTGCCCACAGGTGAGGTAGGTGAACAATGGGCGGGAGCTTGAAAGCTGTCAGCAGTGAAACATCAAAGATGGAGTCAGATTGTCACACTTGGTAATCACATCAGTGACTGTATTAGAACAGGGCTAAAGTTGGTGAGAACTCTTGGTAAAGAAGTACATCACTTGAACAATCCAGTAAGTGCACTCAAAGGTGGTCCACAGAGATGGTGGGAACTGTGTGGAGGGTGACAGGTGACTGCAGCTTTACATTACTGATGTTGGGTAACCAGGACAATTGTGCATGTAGGGCAGTGGGCTGGAGTGGATCTCTCAGCAGGGACTGGGGGTAAAGCCTGCCTGGAGTGAGTACCCCAGAGTGGAATTAGACACACATTTAGCACATCCTAAAAAACTTAGTTCTCATGAAGTCTTAAAGTGCCAGAACAGTGTCAGACCAGTAGTTCTGACCCTGACAGACTTAAGGCCTGCTTTTTAAAAAAAATAACAGCTTTATTGAGATATAATTCACCCATTTAAAGTATGCAATTCAGTGGATTTTAGCATATTCACAAGATTGTGCAATGATCCACCATCAATTCATCAACTTTAGAACATTTTCATCACCCCAGAAAGAAACCCTATTCCCATTAGTTGTCAGTATCCTTAGCAACTAATCTACTTTCTATCTCTGGATTTGCCTATTCTGGACATTTCATATAAATGGGATCATACATATGTGACCTTTTTTGCCTGGTTTCTTTCACTTAGCATGTTTTCAAGGTTCATCTGTATTATATAGCATGTATCAGTATTTTGCTCTTTTTTTTTAAGCATGATTCATCATTTTATTATATAATTTATAAAAGCCAAAAGCCTAAACACATATATGCCTCCACTACCAGTTAGGGAGGTGCTTACATTGTTCCGAATGTACATCTGGCCATTTTCTAAAGTAGGCCATATTGTTTCTCTGCCCTTAGCTACTTCTCTCCTCAAATATCTTTTGTGTGTGTGTGCGTGTATGCTATTTTCTTTATCTCATTCAAATATTTTTATCCCAGCTACAAAATATGGAGTTGCAAAAGTTGTATAAAGACAGATAAGATGTTCTTACTTTCGTTATAGTACAAACATTTGAGGTGACTACAGAACTATGAGATTAACAGGCAAGAAAAAAATGCTAGTTAAGGAATAGAATATCTGTTACCTGAACAAGGAGCTGAATAATTTGTTGTGACTGCCCTTTACCCTAAGGTATTTGGTTTTTGGGGACATAGACACACAACATAGACTAACATGTGCCAGGCAATTTCTTATTCTTGTTTCCAGAAGGCACATGTTTTCTGTACTGTTTCTTAATAACTAAAGACAAATGACAGGAAAACCTGGTACTTAGATTCTGTCCTCTTTGAGGTATTAAATGCCTAAGGAAAAAATTGGTTTTGTCCAGGTACCATAACAAGAAGAGTTTTAAATTTTTTTAAAAGATTTATTTATTTATTGTATTCCCCCCACCCCACCCCAGTTGTCTGTTCTCTGTGTCTATTTGCTGCGTGTTCTTCTTTGTCCGCTTCTGTCGTTGTCAGCTGCACGGGAATCTGTGTTTCTTTTTGTTGCGTCATCTTGTTGTGTCAGCTCTCTGTGTGCAGTGCCATTCCTGGTCAGGCTGCACTTTCTTTTGCGCTGGGTGGCTCTCCTTACAGGGCGCACTCCTTGCGCATGGGGCTCCCCTACACGGGGGACACCCCTGCGTGGCAGGGCACTCCTTGTGCGCATCAGCACTGTACATGGGCCAGCTCCACACGGATCAAGAGGCCCGGGGTTTGAACCGTGGACCTCCCATGTGGTAGACGGACGCCCTAACCACTGGGCCAAGTCCGCTTCCCAAGAATAGTTTTAAATCAATATGGTTTAATGTTAAGATTTCTTAGAAATCAAAATATTCACAAAATTTTAAACTAAAGTAAAAATTGGTAAACATCCATGACTAGTGATTTAAGTGCAAGTGATGCTGGCTTTCATGTTCATTTTCTTTACTTCATTTAGGATAAAGGCGGATCAGTTGTTCTTGAATAAGTCAAAGCAGCTTTGCAAGAGGGGGTCATTGTTCCTGGCATGTTTTATTTCCAGTTCAGACATTTCAGTTAGATTCTTTATAAATGCTGCCACTCTCTTCCATTTGAAATTGGTCATTTCTTCTTTTTTGCAGATTCAATAAGCTGTTCACATTTCTGGCAGCACTCCTGCTGGTGACTGCATCTTAGCTGTGCCTTATCTAGAGCTTTGCTTGAGTTTCTGTAGTCAGTGAGGGCTTTGTTGCCATCTGTATATGAGATCCATAGCAGCCTTTATGTTGAGCACTGGAGGAGCTTTGTGAGCTTTAAAAATCTTCATCCAATGAAACTGGATGCTCTACTTTCCTAGATTTCAAATAGTTTAGCAAACTTTAAAAGGTACTTCTTCATGTCTGGGAGTGGGGTGGTGGACCTCTTCTAAAGCCAGACCATACAAGCAGGCTGCAGCATGAATACAGTCTTTATGAAATCTGGTCATTTTGTCAAATTTTGCACACAAATCCTTGATCCTATTATAATAGTTAATAAAGAAATTTTTCTCTTGCTCAAAAAAGTCATTCACCTCAACTCCAGGAAAAAAGGACTTCATCAGGACTTTCACTATACATTTCTGTGGTATTTCTCTGCCTAACACTTAGATCCTGATTATATTCCAGCAAAACATGAAAGTTGTGATCTTTATTGAGAACAGGGTAAGAAGAAAGCTGCTGAAGAAAGACTTCATGGGAGGATATCATCTTCTTAAGGACAGTGATATATTCAGCTTCCAGTTCTTGCTTCATTTTGGCAAGTTCTTTTTTGCTCATAGACCCTTCACCCTCTCTCAGGTTCTGCATCTTCTCCCAAGGGCCATCAAAGTTGGGTTTTGTGGAAGCAGGTAGAATATGAAGTACAGCATAATCTGTTGTTTCAGTAAGAGTATCATGTAGTCAGACAAAGTCTTCATTCATGTTGCCACATAAAGAAAACTTTGGACTCTGAAATGTGGACAGTGTGGTCTTGGTGTGGACTGTAAATTTGACCTCACCTCTTTTACTGATTGTGTCAGGTGTATCAATCTGAAACGAGGGATTGACATTCAGGTCCACAGACACAGATCTCAGCTTGCCGCATCCTCCTCCTGCAGCAGCAACTTGGGAACTGTGGCCATGGCAACATGGGCCTTGAGCAGGGGCTGTGCCATGAAAGAAAAGGCTGGGTTGCTGCCACAGCCACTGCCACCCCCACTGGGGTCCTCTCGGGTGGCTTCCACACTGCCTCTGCACAATGCCTTGATCCTAGAGCAGTGTGAGGCCTCAGGATTGCCACCATTCCAGCAGCCCTCAGTCCTGTTTAAGGCTGAATAGTTATCCATTTTATGGATGTACCACAGCTTGTCTGTTCATTCATTAATTGACAGGCTTTGGGTTGTTTCTACTTTTTTGGGCATTTTGAATAAATACTATGAACATTCATGTGCATGTGTGAGTTAATTCTTTGGTTATAAAATGAGGAGTGAAATTGATTTAGTCACCTTGCAGGATATGAAGTGATATTTCATTGTGATTTTTATTTGCATTTACCTAATAACCAATTATATTGAGCATCTTTTCATGTGCTCATTGGCCATTTATGTATCATTTTTAGAGAAATGTCAGTTCAAGTCCTTTGCCCATTTTTAATTGGGTTATTTGTCTTTTTATTGCTGAGTTTTAAGAGTTCTTTATATATTCTAAATACCAGGCCCTTATCAGGTATATGATTTGCAAATAATTTCTCCTAATCTCTGGGTTGTCTTTTCATTTTCTTGGGTGCCATCCTTAGAAACATCAGTTTTTAATTTTGATGATGAAGTCCAATTTATTTCTCTTTTGTTGCTTATGCTTTTGGTGTAATAATATCTTAGAAGGCTTTGCCTAATGTAAAGCCATAATTTCAATGTTTTAAGAGCTTTATAGTTTTAGCTCTTTATATTAGGTCTATGATCTATTTTGAGTTAATTTCTGTATAATTATCCCAGTTTTTTAACCAGTATTTTACAATGTCCCTTTTACCAACTCCTCCTGAGCGGAATTTTATAGATAACATTAAATATCCATATAATTTTATTTTACTTTAATTTTTAAAGATTTATTTATTTTTAATTTATTTCTCTCCCCTCCCCTGCCCCCAGTTGTCTGTTCTATGTGTCCATTCTCTGTGTGCTCCTCTGTGTCTGCCTGCATTCTCGTCAGCGGCACCAGGAATCTGTGTCTCTTTTTGCTGCATCAGCTCTCTGTGCATGCGGCGCCACTCCTGGGCAGGCTGCACTCTTTTTACGTGGGGTTGCTCTCCCTACAGGGTGCACTCCCTGTGCATGGGGCTCCCCCATGTGGGGGACACCCCTGCATGGCACGGCACTCCCAGTGCGCATTGGCACTGTGGGCCAGCTCACCACATGGGCCAGGAGGCCCTGTGCATGAACCCTGGACGTCCCATGTGGTAGGCGGATGCTCTGTCAGTTGAGCCAAATCCTCTTCCTCGTATAATTTTAAAAATTATAAGGCTGTACGTGTAATGTAAAGAATCAATGAAAAGAAAAATCTTAATACATATTCCTGTATTTAAATGCTTGGGTACAGCTAACGTAAAAGACACAATGAAGTAATCAAGTGCTGAAAACTCTTAAGTTTGGAGTAAGAGAAATAGGACAGTCAGAATTTGTTATCTTCAGTGAAACTGAACAAGGCGAGGTATGGGTGGATGCTTCTCTAACAGTGAGTGTTGGAGTGAGTGGACACAAACCAGGAGGATTCAATAGGACCAAAGGGAGAGAGGTTGTCCCTTGGTAGGAGCAGGTTCTGAGCACCTAAATAGTAAGGCAGAGCATCCTGTATGGATGAACTGGGTCCCATTTATGGGTGGAGGTCAGTCACTCTCTGTTTTATGACCTGGCACAGCATTGGGGTGTTTTGGCAGAGAAAACTGTTCTCCAGTTTTGAAGTCCTAGCATGTGATGAGCAACAGTCAGCGTGTAAAAGGTCTTGGAGGCTACCTCCTCTGCTGGCAATGGAGAAGAGGAGGAGAGGTTGGTGAAAGACTGTGTAATACTGGGGGCCTCAAAGAAATATTATGGTGGATGTCTGGAGGCAGGCACAGAGAAAGATTGGGGGGAAAAACAGAACCCCCAAAATACATGAACAGCAATGTGGAGTTTTTACAACATAATTTTCTTGCCATTCTTCTGCTGAAAATATATAACTATATAGGAGGGTGGTAGTTGTATTAGTTAGCCAAAGGGGTGCTGATGCAAAATACCAGAAGTCTGTTGACTTTTATAAAGGGTATTTATTTCGGGTAGAGGCTTACAGTTCCCAGACATGAAGCGTAAGTTACTTCTCTTACCAAAGTCCTTTGCCACATGTTGGAGCAAGATGGCTGCTGACGCCTGTAAGGGTTCAGGCTTCCTCATCCTCCTAAGGCTCCATGTTCCCAGCTTTTTCCAATATCAGCTGTATGCTGGGATAAGGCTTGTCTCTCTCCTGGGGATCATTTCTCTCGGGTGCAGCTGCTCTGTTCTCTCCACAAGGTCAGCTGAAGACTATCAGGTGAACAGCTTGTCTCTCTTCCCTGGGCCTTGGCCATGTCTATCCGAGCTTTCACATATTGGCTTCTCTGTATTTACTTCCCAGGGTCCCAGCATGCGAAAACTCCAACTGAGTCCTTTACCATGTAGTTTTCTCTGTGAGTCCCCACCCCCTACCGATGTGGCCCAATCAGAGCGCTAATCATAATTTAATCAAGTAAAAGTGAAACCTCTGAAGTTAATATAATCTAGTATATCCAGAGGAACAGACCAGTTTACAAACATAACCTAATATCTGTCTTTGGAATTCATAAATAATACCAAACTGCTACAGTAACAATATGAGATTTTAAAAAAACCCAAAACAATAAAAATCAGTGAGATTCCTGCACAGAATGCTCTAATTTTGCCTAAATAGGTCCTAATGTCTTCTGTATACTTGTCATCGTCTGTTATTTTGGCAGTAGCCTCACTGTGGCACCAGAACTTGGTCAGCTGAGGGCGCTAGTGTAATAGCTAGTGTCAGGGAGGAGAGAGTGGGGATGACTCCATGAATCCTGGATAGTATTGTCATTGCCTGTACGCTTCCTTCTGAACAAACGGGACTTTTCCCTAACTTGCAGTATATTTAGTATCATTCTGTCTTAAAGGACCCCAGGTAAACACCTAGGGACTTTGGTCTGCAGGCTGTTCAAACATCATGTGGGGTGTTCCCAAGCATGGTAGCAAATCCAGCATCCCCAACCCAAGCCCATCAGATGTTAGCAGTGCCCCCATATCCCCCACCCCTTCCCGTCTTTGTGACAAGCTCTTTAGATTTCCAGCTGCCCCCAGGAGGAGTACTGCCAAGGTTGAGAGCCACTGGTCAGGCTGAGTGATACTTTCCCCTGTCCAACACTGGACAGAGTCTGGCCTTAGCATCACTAGTGCCAGTCTTGAAAGCTTAAATGTGGGTGGGTATGTAGCTGGGGTTCTGTGGACCTAATAATGCCCTATTGCTGTATAAAAATCACCCCCAAACTTAGCAGCTTAAAACAACAGATATTTTAGTATTTCACACAGTTTCTGAGCACCAGGAATCCAAAAGAGACTTAGCTGAATGGTTCTGCTTCAAAGTCTCCCATGATATTGCAGTGACGTTGTCAGCAGTGCTGCAGTCATCCAAAGGGGCTTCAGAATCCTCTCCCAAACTTCCTCACATGGCTGTTGGAAGGAGGCTTGAGTTCCTTCTGCATGGGTCTCTCTATAAGGCTGCTTGCACGACCTGGCAACCGGCTTCTCCAGAGTGAGATCTGAGAGAGGAGAGGACAAGCAAGCATTCTTGAAAAGGAAACCAGAGTCTTTATTATCTCGTCGTGGAAGTAACATGTAACTACAGTCATAATCTGTACATCCAAAGAGAGTTAGTAAGCCTAACCCAGGGGGCTGTAAGTGCCATGAGGCAGGAATCACTGGGGCCATCTCAGAGCCTGCCTACAACAGATGGACAATTGAAAACCAGACTAAAACAGTCAGTCACTACTGCAAGACACTAGAAAATTCTCACTGCTTATAAACCAATCATAAATTCTTGGTTTCCAAGACATCTTAATGGCTTGTGTGTTAAATTTTACTTTGACTTGGTGAAAAATAGTGACACTGCCAATTGAACCATGACCTTTGCTTTTGTTGTGGCAGGATTTTATTTTTATAAGTGATGCTCATAAATTCATTCAAATTCAGGCCTGGGAGGGAACTTGGAGGTCCTTGGCTTGCCCTTTCCTTACAGCCAGGTGCTTAATTCCCTGGTGTCTGAGTAGGAAGTCAGCCTTTGCACTTAATGACAATGTTTCTTCCTTTCTGATCCTTATTATCTTCCTTGTTTCTTAGTAGAGTTCATGATTCTCCCTTTTCTCTTTAAACTGTTCCATTTTCTCACGATTTAGTTAGGATCCATTGCTGGCAAATGTTGCTGACCCTGTGGGTGTCTGGGGCCTCCAGGAAAGCCACTTGCTGATTGGAGGTCCAGAGGGGACCTTCCTGGTACTGCCAATTGGTGGGCTGCCTGGAACTTTCCCACAGTGGCAGAGCATACCTGTGGTTAGGGAGCACTCCCTGTGTGCTCAGCACTTTGCACAACTGAACTAACAAAATAGGTGCTCGCCTATTTTACAGAGCAGAAACCTGAGACTTAGAGGAGTTAGGCAGCTTGCAGGAGTCCCCTGGCCAGTGGGTGGTGGTGGCTCTGGGCTGGGTGGGTAGCCTGCAGTGACCACTCTTAACCCCTATTGTACTCTTATTGCTGTGTGCTCTGTAGAGGGAGCTGTCCCTGCAGTGCCCACCTCTGAGTAACAGGCAGCTGTGGCAGGCAAAAGGAATCCTGACCTGTAAATACCCTAATACAGGGTCCCACCCAGAGAGTCAGATGGACTTTGGTCATCAGGGTTTTCAGAGCATCAGACAACTTGGCTGCAGACCAGGGACTCAGTCAGTATCCCCAGTTCAAAGATGCAGAAAATCATCTTCCAAGTTCATAAACTCAGCTCAGATCCTAATGTGACACTTTGTGTTCTGCAACCCCATCAGGCCCCTTACCTCTGGCAGGTTGATGCCTCTCTGGGCAATCCTAGGGGTGTCCTCAGTAGTGATCTCACATGTGACAAGAACCAGCCCTTTCCTGGAAACTGGCTGCATATATCACAGCAAGGGCAGCCTGACTTCCTGGTTTCTGAGTCTTTACTGCTACCTCCTAAAGAATTTACTGGACACCTGGGTGGAGATGATCCCTGATTCCCACCAACAGCCATATGGCAGGTGTACAGGTGTTGCAGCTGGTCTCTGTAGGTGTGCAGGTGTTGCACCCAGCTCTGCAGGGGTGAGGGATAGAAATCTCCAGGCTCTGTTTTCTGTGTGGCTGGAATTGTGGGTCCCTTCTGCTTTTACTGCCCAGAATCCCCCAAAAGGCCTCCCTGGAGGATGGCGGGGTCTAGAGATTCCTGGAATGGCAGGATGGTCACCCAGAATGCCATTAGGGGCCCTACTTGGCAGGTACCCTCAGGACCTAGAGCAGAGCCACTTGGATCTTCCTCTGCCTCCTGTTTGAAGTGTTTTGCCAGGAACCTGGTTTCTACTTTGATTTCTTTTAATCATTTTCCAGTTTTGGAAAAAATAACATGCAGATGGCTTCAAAAATGTAAATAGATGAAAGAATATGGAGAAGCAATTATGGCTCCCTCCTACTTCCTCAGCTCCCAGTCCTGGCCCCAGAGCAGCTTGGGACCTGGGTCTCCAAAAGCCTCCAGTTAGGTGTGGGGAGTGGGTTATATGGGAACCTCTTACGTTTTTTTAATGTAACATTCTTTGTGAATAACTTTAGTTTTTAAAAGTATAAAAAAACAAAAAAGCCCCCAGTCACATCTGTGACACACATACAAGCAGATATTTGTATATATACATACATATACATATACATACATATATATATATGTATATATATACACACATATGTACATATATATATATTCTCCCTTCTGGAGTTAGGAAAAAAAAAATTTTTTTTAATATTCTCAATCCCTGGGCTTGTAACATCCAGAAAGAATCTATAGGTATAATGACTCAAGCAAATGCTCAGAAAATTTCAAAATAGAAACCAGCCCTTCAGGCTCCATGCATATCTCTACATGGTGCAACTAGCTTAAACACATTTTTTTAAAGTTTTTATTTATTCCCCCCACCCCTTGTTGTTTTGCGCACACTGTCTGCTCTCTGTGTCTGTTCATTGTGTGCTCATCTTCTTTTTAGGAGGAACCAGGAACCGAAACTGGGCCTCCCATGTGAGAGGGAGGTACCCAATGGTTTGAGCCACCTCCTCTCCCACTTTTTGTGTCTCTCAGTGTGTTTCCTCATTGATTCTCTTTGTTGCATCATCTTGTTGTGTCAGCTTGCTGTGCCAGCCCATCATGTCAGCTTGCTGTTTTGCTCATCTTCTTTAGGAGGCACTGGGAACCGAACCCAGAACCACCGATGTGGTAGGGCCTCGATGTGATAGGTGGGCACCCAAATGCTTGAGCTGCATTTAAAAATATATATAAATTCACCCCTCACCTCCTTAGGAAGTACCAGAGATTGAACTCGGGACCTCATACATTTGAAGCAGGTGTTCAACTACTGAACTACACCTTCTCCCCTATTTCTATATTTTAAATTCCAGAATGTTTTCTGTGTTTTCAAAATTTCTCTAAGTAGTATCATCTCTTATATCAGATTTTCATTTGTTATAGCTACTGCATTGTATTCTATTGTGTAAATAGACCACATCTTATCCATCTGTTCTGCTACTGACAGGTCTTCAACTGATTCCCAGCATCACCATTAAAGGCTGCATGGAGGTTGTTGTCATACTTGTACCCTTATACTGAGAGTGAGAGTTTCTTCAGAATATAAATGGAGTAGTGACATTTCTGGGGCACAAGTGTGCTCAACTTCCACAGAGTTTTCTCCAGGGTGCCTGGAGGTATGCTTCCTCCAGCAAGGAGGAGGGACCCCAAGAGCAAGAGTGGGCATCCTTGTCTTGTTTCTGATCTTAGGGGGAAAGAATTGTTTTTTTTTCTTAGATGTTTTTATTAAGTGAGGAAGTTCCCTTCTATTCCTAGTTTCCAGAGTGTTTTAATCCTGAAAGGGTGTTAGATTTTGTCAAATGATTTTTCTGCTTCTCTTGAGATTATTATGTAGTTTTGTCCTTTATTTCTATTAGTAGGGTGTATTACATTGATTAATTTTCATATGTTGAACCAACCTTGCATTCCTGGGATAAAACCACTTGGTCATGGTGTAGAATTCTTCTTATATGTTGCTGTATTCCTGTTGCTGGTATTTTGCTGCAGATTTCTGCATCTATATTCATAAAGAATTTTGGTTTATAGTTGTTTTTTTTGTGTGTGTATGATTTCTTTGTCTGGTTTTGGTATCAGCGTAATCTTGGTCTTATGAGTTGAGAAGAGTTCCCTTCTCTCTGTTCTCTAGGAAAGATTGTATAGAAGTGGTGTTATTTTCTCTTTACATGTTTCATAGAATTCACCACTGAAGCCATCTGAGCCTGGGCTTTTCTTGGTGGGATCAACTCTTTCTTACATTGGAACCTCTGGTGACACATTGCTTGTAGCTTCTCCAAGTGCTGCCCACCTTTTCACAGTACACAGCCTTCCTTGCCTGCTCCAGGATGTCTTTTTCATCAATGAGATGAGGCACTCTGGGGCAGGAAGGGAGTCTTTCCCATCAGTGTCCTTTGCCAGGCCAAGACTTGATAAGCAATAAAGACTTGAGTGAGCAATCTGCAGAGCCACTCAGGTGCCTGCTGAGATCTAATTGCAGTGTGAGAAGCAGTCACCATTTTACCAGAACATAGGGTTAAGCCAGAGGGTGTTGTGTTGTCTAAGAAAACACTTGAAGGTTCAGCTCAGAGATCACCTGTGAGACTGCACAGGAAGGGGTTATGCAGTGGTGATGGCAACCTTTGCTGCTTGCAAATTGTTCACTATGTTGCATTGCTCACCTGCTCGGAGCCTTAGTTTCTTCATGTGTAAAACAAGGAGAGTAATGGTTTCTGAGTCAGTGGTACCATGGAGTTCTATATGAACAGAAAATGTTACTAGTGTCTGTGCCAAGGAAATACTTGACTCACGTTAGATACTATAACTACAACCATTAGCACAATTTAACAAGACAGTGAGTCAGGGAAAGCCATTTGGAACTATGAGATGGCTAAACAGGCTGAAAAGTGTAAGGAGGCCTTAGCTGAGGGGGATAGAGCTGATGCATCAAAGTCGTTTAGTATTTCCATAACCGAAGTGTTTTTCAACATTTTCCACGAGAAAGTCTCTCCCTTCTGCAACTTCTCATTACAAGGTCATTTTCTGTTGTTGACTGTTCTTTCAGGAGTACTTATCCAGTTTTCCAGAACTCAAGTAAATTGGTTTGAAGTCTCCATTGTTGGAATTCTGAAACTGCATCCTCAGGGGTGTGCCCCAGTATAGAGCTCTGTGGCCAGTGGAGTTGAGAACAGAGGATTGGGATGGAATGTCCAGATGAGAACTGGGCCCCTGGTCTGATTAGTCAAGAGTAGACCACAGGACTGGATTGCCAGGGCAATCTAGCTGAAAATTTTAAATCTTTCAACCATTTTCCTTCCTTTTGGATGTCCAAAGATTGCTTTGCCAACCTCAGGACTGTGAGTAGACCCTAGGAGGCACTGAGAATTAGGATGTTGAGCTAAGGATGGTCTATAGTGTAATGTACATGGATGATGGCAGAACAGAAGTGATTGTGTGTGGCCAGGAGAAGTTGAAGAGATGACAAGAGGGAGAAGAATGGTGCTCTGGTGTTCAGTGACTTAATATTATGAAGTCAAAGAATATTTGAGATGATGGTATGACAAAAAATTGATGATGATGATAGTGGCAATTCTTTAGAGTGCCAGTCGTTTTCTAGTCTTGGAGACCTCCTCAGACATGATCTAATTCTCATAACACTGCAGTGTGGTCATTGGCTTATCTGGGACTCAGACCCAGAACTTTCAGATCACCATGACTTGCCATCTCCCATACATGAAGGCAGAACTCTGACTACAGAGCGGAGATGAGAACTGCTTGTTCATTGCTATCATATTTTTGGTGTGAAATCAGGGATTTAGAAAGATGGACTGGGTGTCAGTTTGAGCAGTGGGTAATGGAGACAAGAATGTGCCTACTGAGATGATGTTCCACTGTGAGTGATGACATCTGGTTACTGATCTCCCACATCTCAGGCCAATCATTTTGGTGATATTTCCCTCAAATATCATTCCCCCTGTCCTTTCTTTTTTCTGGACCAGACACTGTAATTCAATCTCTAGAAGCATGAAAACATTATGTGGCTATTTTTTGAGCCTGTTCTTGGCTCCATCCCTCTCTCACACTCTGCCTCCAGATGTGAATTTGGAAAAAAGAAAGGAAAAATATGCACCCACATAACCTGGGTAGTCATCATTTTCCATTCTTCTTCTCCTAATAGCTTATTTTACTTAAATCTGTCTTTTCTTTCTTTCCAGCCTGGGACATGAGACTGGAAATGACAGCTCAGAATATTCCTGAGGAAGAACTATTGTATGACATGGAAATGGAAGGATTTATGAGGAAAGGTCCCCATTTTTCCCCTCTTGGCAACAATTGGGACTCTGAGAACTGGGAGGGACATTTGAGGCAAACAGCTGTATCTCAGGAGAAGCCAAAGGCTCAGGAAACAATTTGTGAATATCCTGGGTTTGTGGAGCATTTGAGCGTGGGTTCAGTCCTTCCACCATCTCAGAGAATTCCCACAACAAATGGTTTTCATGTACACAACTCAGACGTTAAAAGTTTGGATTGTAACCCAGCCTTACTTAGTTGTCAGAAAAGATATGCAGCTAAGAGAACTGGAGAAAATAATGCCTGTGGAAAAGCCTTCAGCCATTCCATGGAAGTTATTCAACTTGGAAGAAATCAAACAAGTGAAAAGCCCTATAAATACCCTGAAAATGTTAAATCTTTCAACCATTTTACTTCCTTTGGTGAACAGAAAATAATGAAAAGAAGCAAGAAACTCTATGAAGGTAAAGACTTTGGGGACATCTTTGCTGTAAGTTCATCTCTTAATGAAAACAGGAGGAGTCATTCTGGAGAGAAACCATATAAATGTACTGAATGTGGCAAATGTTTCAAACGGAACTCTTCTCTTGTTTTGCATCACCGAACTCACACTGGAGAGAAACCTTACACCTGTAATGAGTGTGGAAAATCCTTCTCCAAGAACTACAACCTAATTGTGCATCAGAGAATCCATACTGGAGAGAAACCTTATAAATGCAATAAATGTGGGAAAGCCTTCAGTGATGGGTCAGCTCTGACACAGCACCAGAGAATTCACACTGGGGAGAAACCTTACGAATGTCTAGAATGTGGAAAAACCTTCAACCGAAATTCATCCCTTATTTTGCATCAAAGAACTCATACAGGGGAAAAACCGTACAGATGTAATGAGTGTGGGAAACCCTTTACTGACATCTCTCACCTCACTGTGCATCTCAGAATCCACACTGGGGAGAAGCCCTATGAATGTGGCAAATGTGGAAAGGCCTTCCGAGATGGCTCATACCTCACCCAGCATGAAAGGACTCACACTGGAGAGAAACCCTTTGAATGTGCAGAGTGTGGAAAATCCTTTAACCGCAACTCGCACCTCATTGTACATCAAAAAATCCATTCTGGAGAGAAACCCTATGAATGTAAAGAGTGTGGGAAAACTTTCATTGAAAGTGCTTACCTCATCAGGCACCAGAGGATTCATACTGGTGAGAAGCCCTATGGCTGCAACCAGTGTCAAAAACTTTTCAGAAACATTGCTGGCCTCATTCGGCATCAGAGGACCCACACTGGAGAGAAGCCCTATGAATGTAATCAGTGTGGCAAAGCTTTCAGAGATAGTTCCTGTCTGACCAAGCATCAGAGAATTCACACTAAAGAGACCCCATACCAGTGTCCAGAGTGTGGAAAGTCCTTCAAGCAGAACTCTCACCTGGCAGTACACCAGAAACTCCATAACAGAGACAGGCCCAGCCAGTGTCCACAGTGTGGGAAAATGTTCAGGCGGAACTCATCCCTTATCCGACATCAAAGAACACACTCTGGAGAGAAACTCGTAGAAACCTAATGAACATGGGCCATACTCTCTTAACTTGTCAAAAACTAACATGAAGGAGGCTTGTCTTCAGGTTTAACTCTTCCGTGGTCAGTAGGAAAGAAATCCTTAAGCTGTTTGGTGAATTGATGAATGTGAGGCATTGCTTAGCTGCATTGTTAGTCTGTACATTAGGATTAGGGAAGTCCTGGGAAGAACATAGGGTGGTAATAAGTGTGGAAAAGGCTTCAGGAATGATTCAGCCTGTACCACCAAACTGACAGTGCATACACTGGAATAAAATCTGTGAACATGAGGAAGATACTTCCTTGGAGATACCTACCCACTTCTGCATCCAAGTGCTTAAACTGGAAAAAAACCTGTGAATGTCTTCATTGAGATATTCATGAATAATTCTTCAACAGGGAGTTTTCATCTTATTGTACATAAGCAAACTCTTTCTAGAATCTAACCTTGTAAGTGTAGTTGGTAAGAGAAGCTTTTGGCAAGAGCTCTTACTGTTTTTTCTGTATCAGTGAAAGCATACTGATGAGAAATCCCACAAAAACACAGATTTAACTGTTTGAATGTATTTCTGTACAGTGTCTGCCTGTGTTATAACCCTGCCAGAATGTTAACTGACTCATTTTAGAAGGGGCAAGTGGACAAGGAAGTTGGTTGTGAATAACCAGTGAAGTCAGTCCTCTTAAGAAAGACTAAAGTAGGTTTGTACTAAGATAGAAAGGACTGCTGCCAAGAATGTAACGTGTTACTTTAGTTGTTGAAAGAAAAAAATATCAAGTCATTATGTTTACATTATCATCCTCTCTTTCTTGTTCATTTAGCACACTACTAATTTTTTTGGTGCAGCTACTCTCAACCATAGTTATAAAGAATTTGTTGCCACATTGAAAATACTTTATAATATGGCAGGCAACAAAGAGAAGTCACAAAATATAAGGTTTGCTATCATTCCAGGCATGTAAAGAAGTGTTCACATATGCATGTAGATCGGAAGTGGATGACAGCAAACTCAGTACGGTGATTTTCTTAGACATCTGGAATTGTGTGTGTTTTTTTCCTCTTGGAAATCATACAGTATTACTACAATAATTTGATGATGAATAAAAAAGTAAAGTCAAAAAGAGATGAAATTTGGGTTTCTTTGAACCTCCTTGACCATATGGGCTAGATCAGAGCCACAGGCCAGTTGTCAGGATGGATGGGTTCATTAGGACAGAATCAAAGCCCAGAATTCTGAACCTCTAGTTCCTCAAGAGGGAAGGTTCTTGGGAAGGTATCATCCTTAACCCACATGTTTTTCAGTTCCTCAAAAGGGAATATCCTTGAGAAAGTATAATGCTTAATTTCAATCTTTTTACTGCTTGCCATGTGATCTCTTCCAAGGCACTGTTAACTGAAGGAATGTTGTTAAGTTTGTCCACCCCACCAAATCCATTCCTCCCCAAGTGCACCCCTTCTCTGTAAATGGCCTGACCTCTCCCTAAATGTGCAAGCCAGAAAGAGGTAGGAGAGGAAGAAGAGTGGGGATGAGAAAGAAGATGGCACATTATCAGTAGTACTGGCCCAGCCTGTGTCCTCAGTGTGGCCTTGAGGTTGAGATGTATGTGCTTCTTAACTATGCTTTTAAAAGAACAAATCCCACCATTCAAAAAAATTACCTCACATTCCCAGGATACGTGTACTTGTTTATAAATTATCCATCTGTGTCTCTAATACATATATCACATGGCACACACATACAGTGAACTGCCCCACACTGGGGCAGGGCTAGGCATTCTCTTTTGGTGATCGCGCCTTTAAAGTAAATTGTACTTGTTTCTTGGTGTGAATGTTGGCTGGTGGTATCTTTAGCTCTTGGTTCTACCTTTCAGATTCCAGGGCAGGGGCTCATCTCCAGACCAGTTGTAGCCAGAGGTGAAACACACCAAAGAAGTGTGTCAACCATAAAATCAGAGTTAGTCCATGGGATTTTGTGTGAATTGGTTTTCTTCTTGCTCTTTCTCTTTTAATAGTTTTCTCAGATGAGCTGAAATCACTTTTATAATGAAAAGGATTAAATTACAAAGGATGAAAACTCCTGACTGAAGAGGAAACCGAGATGTGAACTGGGTTCTAGATGTGATCCACAGTAGCCTCAGCAGTTGGGATTGTGAGGCCCTGTCATGATTGGAACATGGTATAGAGAGGTGGGCCAGTCTAATCACATCAACACTTAAAAGCAAAGTACTTTCTCCCGTTGAGTCAGATGCAGCAAGAGGAAGCAGAGCAAATCAAAGCATGAGAAGGTCTCAGTGTACCATTGCTGACTTTGATAATGGAGGGTACTATGAGTCAGATGTTGGTGGCTTCTAGAATTTCAGAATGACACTAGCTGACAGCCAGCAAGAAAATGGAACCTCAGCCTTAACTCAGCATGAAAAATTTTTTGCCTAATACTTGAATGAGGTTTGAAGTGAATTCTTCCTCAGAGCCTCTAGAAAGGATCCCAGGCTGTGTAACACTTTGACTGTAGCTGAACCTACCCAGACTTCTGATGTATAGGACTGTGAGGTAATACATTTGTGTCTTAAGCTGCTACGGTTGTGGTGATTTGTTATGGCAGTAATAGAAAACTAACAGATACATTAAAGGAAAGTCTTGACTGTTCTTTTCCTCTTCTGGGAATCTTGTGCTCTTATAGGCTACTTCTTCCTGAGATTCCAGCAGGACCATTGTCAGCCCATATCAAGCTTGGAAAAACTTCCATATCAAGACTGGAAAAACAGACCATTTGGGGCTCTGCCAGAAGGAAAACTGCACTTGTCGCAACCCTTGCTTTGGAGACAACAATGCCAAGAGCTGGGTGTCATGCACACCAGCTCTTAACAGCTGAGACTGTGAGAGACCAATGGACTATAAAAGACTTGGGGCACTGGCCCCTTACAGACTGGCAGATTGGATTATTCACCTGCTCAAAAGACATGTTCTTACTCTGCATTCCTGTGGATGTGAGCCCATTTGTAAATAGAACCCTTTGAAAATGTTAGTTTTAGTTAAAGTGTGGCCAGCTGAATCAGGGTGGGTCTTAATCCACATTACTGGAAACCTTATCAAGAGAAGAAACCAGAAGTTAGAGGAGGCCACAGGGAGGAGCCGGAAGACTGTGGAAACAAGCAGTCACAAGGAGAGGGAGATTGCCTCATGATGGGGCAGAGAATCCCAAGGAAACAGGATCTTTGAAGGTGCTATTAAGGTTTAGTCTTATTTGAGAATAGGGTAAACAAAGATCCTATTTTCGAAGAAGCCAAACAATCAGGGTGGGCCTTAATCTGTATGACAGTAGGCCTTATAACTTAGAGAGGAAGTTCAGACACAGAAATCAGAAAAATTTGTGAGATGAAAGCTACAGAACCACATGGATTACAGCAAGCCAACAACAAAATGTTATAGACTTTAGCAGGGCTTGTCGAGGCCTCAGTTTGGGATATCTAACCTCCAAAACCTCGAGACAATAAATTACCATTGTTTAAGCCAACCCATTGATTGTTATTTGTCATAGCAGCTCTGGCAGACTAAGACAAATGGGGTATTACTCAGCCAAAAAAAGCAATGAAGTTCTGATAAAGCTATGACATGGATGAATGTTGAAGGTATCATGTTGAGTGAAATAAGCCAGACCTAAAAGTTTTCACTTATCTGAAATACGTATAATATGCAAGTACACAGAAAGTGGATTACTGGTTACCAGGGTCATGGGGTGGGGGGAGAGGGAATTATTCTTAATGGGTGCAGTTTTTTGGGGGGTGAAGAAGAATTTTGTTAATGGTAGAACAACATTGTGAATGTAATTAATACCATTACATTGTATACTTAAAAGTGCTTATGTTTTATGTTACCACAATAAAACTTAAAAAAGAAGAAGGTCATAGGAGGTGTGACAGTGGGAGCAGAAATTCAAGTGATGGGGACTTTGAAGATGGTGGAAAGGGCCACAAGCCAAGGAATATTAGCAGCTTCTAGAAGCTGGAAAAGGTTCTTCCCTAGAAGACAAAATGAATTCTCCAGGGGGGACCAGCCCTATTGACACCTTGACTTAAACTTAGGGAAACTGATTTCAGACTTCTGTTCTCCAGAACTGTAAGAGAATAAATTTATGTTATTTTAAGCCACTTACTTTATGGTAATTTGTTACAGCAGCCATAAAAAGCTAATATACTTTCTAGTTCTTTCAAACCTCTGTGAAGTACTTGGTACCTATTCCCTTTCCTGGCATTTTAATAAATCAGCTTTTTAAAAACAAGCCCCACCACCACCACTCAACCTTCTGGTGGTCCCTAATTTTTTAAGAGTGGACATGGCTTGCCTCAGTTGGGTGCCCTTATGTAGAGTACCTATACAGTCCCAAATTCTATATCATGGATAATGTCTTATTAAAGAACAGCCATTATTGAAATTTTAGAAAAGGAAGAGACAGTCCTCTACTCCCACCTCTGGTCCCCTTGGTTAGTCAAAAGAAAGGTATTTTTTGCTTTTTGACCTGAATAAATGGAAATTGGAAAGGACAAATGAGTTTATATGGCTATGAGTCTCCAAAAAGAGCCAGGAGGTTATCAGAGGGGTTGCCCTTATGCACACCTGAGCAGAGTCCCAGAAACAGAAAAAAGTAGATGCAACCCCAGGTATTGGTTCTTCTGAGGGCTGCAGAGACCCACAGGTTCTATGGTCATGGCAGATGGAATTCAGTGACATGTCAGTTGGCCCTACTTTGGAGTTTGTGTTTCTATGTGATGGAGCTGGACTCAGATCTGATCTTTGTCCACAAGCCTCTCCTATTACTTATACCAGAACTGTAGTTGGCACTGGGGTTTAATGTATACCCAAGGGACCTGAATCTCTGGACTGACCATGTGATAGCCAGGCCATTGGCCTCAACAGACTTGCAGCTTCTACACTCTGGTTTATTGGACTTACTCCACTCAGCTAACATGGAGCTGAAGAAGGTCAACCACCACACCAGGGAGCCAAGAATGCCTACAACTGAAAGCAGGAGCATTGCACCCAGCATTCATGTGGAATCTAAGCCCCATCTTGATATATATGTGGAGTGGACATGGCCATTCTAGGGTCCAGAGGATGGAGGAATAGAGAATGGATTAGAGTGGACTTACTGATATTCTATTCATGAACTATTGTGATTAGTAATCGAAGAAAATGTGGCATTGGTGTGGAGAAAGTGGCCATGGTGGCTGCTGGGTAGTGAGTGGGAGGAAGAGATGTGATGTGGGGGCATTTTGGGGGGTTGGAGTTGTCCTGAGTGGTGCTGCAGGGACAGTTACCAGACATTGTATGTTCTCCCATGGCCCACTAGGTGGACTGTGGGAGAGTGTGGGCTATGGTGTGGACCATTGACCATGAGGTGCAGTGGTGCTCAGAGATGTATTCACCAAATGCAATGAATGTCTCATTATGGAGGAGGAGGTTGTTATGGGTAGAGGAGTGGGGCGAGAGGGGTGGGGGGTATATGGGGACCTCATATTTTTTAATGTAACATTAAAAAAATAAAAATTTATATGTAAAAAAAAAAAGTATTTTTCACATCCTGAAGGTCTTGCAGAGAGGGTGTAATTCCATGGTTGAGGACTGCTTCACACATGCAAGGTCCCAGGTTCAATCCACATACCTCCTAAAAAAAAGGTCTAGAGCCTGAAAATGTATGTGGAAGCTCCAAATATGCTCTCATGCCCCATAGGGAAATGTGTGGAAATACTCATAACTTACCACCATGTTTAATACAAATCCTTCTGTGAACGTTTTGTTGGTATGAAGGAGTCTCGTAAGACTTTTTTTTCCCTTTCTCCAGTCAGGTTTATCGATTGAGGTATAATTCACTGACAGTAAAAACCCTTTTAGTGAATAGTGCCATAAGTTTTGACAAATATACCATTGTGTAATCATCACCATGGTCAAGATGTGGATCAGGTCCAACAACAAACAAAAATTCCCTGTGTGGGAAAGGGTCAAGTTTAATTTTCACAAAGGGAAGCTGGAGCCAGCTATGCTGTTCGAGGGGAGAGGGTAGGGGTTCCAGTGACTTTGGTGTGCCAAGAATTTGAAAAGTGGCACCGAAATGAGGGAGGGCCAATGGTGAGTGCTGGGGGCGGGGCTAGAGCAGGGAAAGCCAAAGGTGAGTGCTGGGGGTGGGGCCAGGAGTGAAAGTGGCACCAAGTCTGCCCAGCCAGTGGGAGTGTAGGGAACATGAGAGCTGGGAATCAGAACGGGAACCAGGAAAGTTAGTTCGATTTCTTGGATAGGCTGTAACCCCCGAAGTACCCAATCAATGGGGAATGGGAGGGACCCGTGTGTTAGGTTTAGGGTATAAATATCACTGTTTCTTGTTTGGCCTGCTGGCCATTTTGTCCAGGTGGAGCGCCTGTTCTTAATTTCATTCTTTTCTCCTCCACAATCAGGTGAGTTTTTGTTTTCTTTAGGTGCAGCGTTCTTTCTAATAATCTTGGGGGCTTGTCCAGCATCCAAAGCTTTGGAGGGGGACTCCTGGGGCAGTTGAGGGGAAGGTGTGCCCCACTGATTGAGTGGTCTCAGACTCCACCACTGGGGGCCTGCCTTGGCAACTGGAAGGACCTGAGACCAGATGCTTCTTGGATCTGCTGATTGTGGATGAGAAAAGGGGAAGGGAAAACCTGCCTCTCAATTACCAGGAAACCCTGTGCATGGGCCAAGGTAAGGAAAGGGGACTACTAAGTATTGCCTTGGTGGGGAAGTTCTATTGAGTCTGGGGTTGCTTGTGTGTACCTAAGATGTGCAACATACTGCAGGAAGCGAGTGTGGGGTTTCAATTCACGTTTCCCTTCTGCAAGGGAAAAGGGTGGAGATGGGCGAAGCAAAAAGGTTTGAGAGAAAGAAACCCAGACAAGACTCAGAATGGGGAATAGGGGCAGTTGGCCAGCCAGGAAAAAAGGAAGGGGGTTACCTGTTAAGTCCCCCAGGGACATTCCTCCAGATAGTCTGTTAGGGAGGATGTTGATATATTGGACTGATAATGATTGGACTAAGGGAAAGGATTAAAAAAAAAGATTAAATATTGCTGTTGTATTTGGGCCAAAGAAAGCATTTTACTGCCTGATGTATTTTGGCCAAAATATGGGGCAGTTGAGGATTGACTCTGTGCTGACCTTGTACTTTATGTTAATGAAAAAAAATGATTTTCCAAGGAGGGGTCTGACTCTGCCATGTGCTGGTGAAGGGAAGAGAGAACATTCTCTATCCCATGAAAGCCAAGACTCCAGACCTAGCAACTAAGTCTGAAGAAGCTAAAACCTGGGACCTCCTATTGAGCCTTCCTCCCCACTATGTTTCCCCTCCCCTCCCAGGGCAGGAACTCGGAAGGTCCAACAGAACCCAACCGAGACCCCAGCGAGCCAGAGAGCCAATCGGTGCCCACTGCCCCAATGGTTATGACTCAGCAGCAGTTAAGGAAGGAATTGGAACAATGTAGGAAGGATATACAGAAATTTTCCTTCTCCAAGGCCTCCAAAGAAAAGAGGGTGAGGGAACATAATCCCATTGAGCCTCTTTACCCCTTGAGAGAAGTACCAATTGGGCCAGAAGAAATCAGGTATGTAAATACCCCACTGACAAGTACAGAAGTCAGAAACTTTAAGGAGATGAAGTCATTAACGCAAGATCCAGCAGGGCTGGCTAAGCAAGTGGATCAATTCCTAGGCACAAGTCTCTATACGTGGTCTGAACTTATGCCTATAATGAGTATCCTCTTGATAGGAGAAGAAAGGGGCATGGTAAGGAGGGTGGCTATGAAAGAGTAGGAAAGGCAGCACCCACCAGGACAAGGGGTAAAGGCAGCTGAGCAAAAGTTCCCTAATGTAGACCCTAACTGGGATAATAATGATCAGGGTGATAGAGCACAAATGAAGGATCTTAGAGACCTCATTATACAGGGGATAAAATTGGCCAAGTCTAAATCCCAAATTTTAAATAAGGCCTTTGAGGTGAATCAAGAAAAAGATGAGGGGAAACGGACTTTGGCCCAGTGGTTAGGGCGTCCGTCTACCACATGGGAGGTTCGCGGTTCAAGCCCCGGGCCTCCTTGACCGGTGTGGAGCTGGCCCATGCGCAGTGCTGATGCGCGCAAGGAGTGCCCTGCCACACAGGGGTGTCCCCCGCGTAGGGGAGCCCCACGCGCAAGGAGTGCACCCATAAGGAGAGCTGCCCAGCGCAAAGGAGGGAGCAGCCTGCAGAGGAATGGCGCCGCCCACACTTCCCGTGCCGCTGACGACAACAGAAGCGGACAAAGAAACAAGACGCAGCAAAAGGACACAGAAAACAGACAACCGGGGGAGGGGAATTAAATAAATAAATAAATAAATAAATAAATCTTTAAAAAAAAAAAAAAAAAAAAAAGAAAAAGATGAGGCAGTGGACTTGGCCCAGTGGTTAGGGCATCCATCTACCACATGGGAGGTCCATGGTTCAAACCCCGGGCCTCCTTGACCCATGTAGAGCTGGCCCATGTGCAGAACTAATGCGCACAAGGAGTGCCATGCCACGGAGGGGTGTCCCCCGTATAGGGAGCCCCATGCACAAGGAGTGTACCCTGTAAGGAGAGCTGCCCAGTGTGAAGGAAAGTGCAGCCTGCCCAAGAATGGCACCGCACACATGGAGAGCTGACATAGCAAGATGACACAACAAAAGAAACACAGATTCCTGTGCCACTGACAACAACAGAAGCAGACAAAGAAAAAGACGCAAATAGACACAGAGAACAGACAACCGGGGTGGGGGGGAGAGAGGAGAGAAATAAATAAATCTTTAAAAAATAAAAAGATGAGACTCCCTCTGCTTACCTGCAAAGATCAGGGGACCAGATGAGGAAATATTCAGGAATGGACCCTGATGACCCTGGGAATGCTAAAGTTCAGCTATGTAAAGGGGTCTTGGCCAGGCATTCAGAAAAAGATCCAGAAAATGGATGGATGGATAAGCCACTGGCAGAGTTACTGAGAGAGTCTTATAAGGTGTTTGTGAGAATGGAGGGGGGAGAGCAGAAGCAGAAGGCCAAAGTCATGATGAGACAGGAGAAGGAAGGCAGAGAAGAGAAAGGGGAGTAGGCTGAGTTAGCTGGGATAAAGGAGCTAAGAGAGTGCAGGACTCTGCAGGGTGTTATTACTGTGGGAAACCTGTTTATTTTAAGAGGGAGTGTCCAAATTTAAAGAAAGAAGGTTGGGTCATACCCCTGATGAATTTTGAGGACTAGGGGAGTCAGAGGCTCCTAATATCAAGGGTCCACCGAGAGCCTCTAGTAAATCTAAAGGTGGGCCCATATCAAGAGGAAATTAAATTTTTGGTGAACACTGGAGCAGCTCAATCTTCTGTGAACCACTTCCTGATGGGAAGCAAACTCTGGTAGTTCCCTCACAGCCTTGGGGGGGAGGGGTTTAAAGTTTCCATTCTTGAGCCTACCTGTACTCAAATTCTGAACCCTCTGTTGTACATCCCAGAAGCTGGGAGTAATTTGTTGGGAAGGGACCTGATAATACTTATGCAGCTGGAGTTGGGAGTGAAGGATGGGCAGATAGAAGTGGCTTTAGCCCAACTTACTGAAGAAGATGAAAAGGATATCAAGGAGGAGGTGTGGGTGAAGGAATGCAGATTCCTCCTATTATGATCAAATTGAAAAAGGAAGGGGAGGTTGTTTGTCAGAAAAAGTATCCCATTCCCCTGAGAGGGAGACAGGGACTTCAACCCGTCATTGAGGGTCTTATTCGAGATGGGCTCTTAGAAACCTCTATGTCCCCCTTTAATTCTCCTATTTTACCTGTTCAAAAATTGGACGGTCGTTGGAGGATGGTGCAGGACCTGAGAGCCATTAACCAAATTGTCCAAGTTCGGCACCCTGTAGTTCCTAACCCTTACACCCTCAGTAAGGTCCCCTATCATCATAAATGGTTTAGTGTAGTAGATCTAAAGGATGCCTTTTGGGCTTGTCCCCTTGTCCCAGAAAGTAGAGATTTGTTTACATTTGAATGGGAGCATTCCTTCATGGGAAGGAGGCAGCTGTACAGATGGACTGTCCTACCCCAGGGCTTCACAGAATCCCCCAACCTCTTTGGGCAAGAGTTAGAGAAAGTATTGGAGAAAGTTTCAAGTCCATCTGAAATAGTCCTTTTACAATATGTAGATGATCTACTAGTGTCAGGTGAAGAAAGGCAGATGGTGGCCCAAACCACAAAGAACCTATTGAACTTTTTGGGAGCTCAAGGGTTAAGGGTATCAAAGAGTAAGTTACAATTTGTAGAAAAGGAAGTCAAGTACCTGGACCATCTCATTAGTGGGGGGAAGAGGAAGATAAATCCAGAGAGGGAAGCAGATTAGGCTCAACTGATAAAGCATCTGCCTACCACATGGGAGGTCCAGGGTTCAAACTCAGGGCCTCCTGACTCTTGTGGTGAGCTGGCCCATGCACAGTGCTGCTGCACACAAGGAGTGCTGTGCCACACAGGGGTGTCTCCCGCATAGCGGAGCCCCACGTGCAAGGAGTGTGCCCTGCAAGGAGAGCCCCATGTGAAAAAGCATAGCCTGCCCAGGAATGGTGACACACACACACAGAGCTGATGCAGCAAGATGATGCAACAAAAAAAGACACAGATTCCTGGTGCTGCTATCAAGAATACAAGCAGGAGAAAGGGACTTGGTCCAATGGATAAGGCATCTGCCTACCACATGGGAGATCCGTGGTTCAAACCCTGGGTCTCCTTGACCCATGTGCAGCTGGCCCATGCACAGTGCTGATGCGTGCAAGGAGTGCCCTGCCATGCAGGGGTGTCCCCCATATAGGGAAGCCCCACACACAAGGAGTGTGCCCCATAAGGAGAGCTGCCCAGTGAGGAAGAAAGTGCAGTCTGCCCAAGAATGGTACCGCACACATGGAAAGCTGACACAACAAGATGATGCAACAAAAAGAAACACAGATTCCTGGTGCCGCTGATAATGATAGAAGCAGTCACAGAAGAACACACAGTGAATGGACACAGAGAGCAGACAACTGGGGGGGTGGGGAGAGAAATAAATTTTTAAAATCTTTTAAAAAAAAGAATACAAGTGGACACAGAACAGACAGAGAGCAGACAATGGTGGCAGTGGGGTGGGGAAGGGGAGGGAAATAAAAATAAATAAATAAAAATTAAAAATCCAGAGAAAACTCAGGCAATAATTGAATTACCTCTGACCTGGACAAAAAGAGAACTAAGGAAATTCTTGGGATTAGTAGGGTATTGTAGACTATGGATAGACTTACGCATCCCAAACTAAGGAGTTACATCAAAAACTGTTGGAAGAAGAGCCTGACAAATTAAAATGTAAAGAATGGAAAATAGGGACCTTAGAGGGGCTCAAATGAGCAATGGTGCAGGTCCCAGTTCTAGCCTTCCCTTGCCTTGAGAAACCTTTCCACCTGTTTGTTACAGTAGACAAAGGGACAGCCTTTGGGGTTCTGACCCAAATCTGGGGAGGTCAAAGGAGACCTGTAAGCTTCCTTTCCAAAATCCTGGATCCTGTCTCCAGGGGATGGCCGGGCTGCTTTCAAGCTGTGGTGGCAACTGCTGTCCTGCTAGAAAAGAGCAGGAAGCTGACTTTCAGAGGAGCCTTAGTTGTTAGCACCCCTCATCAGGTCAGAACTATTCTGTCTCAGAAAGCAGGAAGGTGGTTGACCGACTCCTGAATTCTGAAGTATGAGGCTATCCTAGTGGAAAAAAATGACTTGGTATTGACAACAGACCATAGCCTAAACCTGGCTCCTTCCTTTGGAAGGGACCTGACCAAATGGAGGCTCCTGAGCATGATTGTTTAGACCTGATTATCAGTATCGAGTCTGATCTGACCTCAGGGACCTTCCCCTGCACTCGGGAGAAAAATTATTCATAAACATGTCTTCCAGAGTCCTAGAAGGAAGGAGGCACAATGGCTGTGCAATTGTGGATGGACTAACTTGTGAGGTGAAAGAAACTGGCCGATTGCCCAATGACAGGTAAGCTCAAGCCTGCAAACTCTATGCATTAAACCAAGCCCTCAAATTATTAGAGGAAAAAGATGGTACAGTCTACACTGACTCCAAGTATGCCTATGGGGTAGGCCACACCTTTGGAAAAATTTGGAAAGAAAGGGGATTGACTAACAGCAAAGGAAAAGGGTTGGTCCATGGGGAGGTAATAAAACAAGTATTGGCCAATCTGCTTTTACCCAGGGAAATATCAATGGTGCATATAAACAGACATCAGAAAAGTCATACATTTGAAGCAAAGGGCAATAGGTTAGCTGATGAAGAGGCTAGGGAAGCCTCTCTTAGTTGCCCTTTGAAGTTGATGATCTTAATATCCTCCATGCCCAAAGAGTTCAGAGTCCCCACATTCTCTGAAAAGGAGGTGAAAGAGCTGGAGCAGTTAAGAGCGACCCTAGATGATCAAGGGAGATGACTCCTCCCAGATGATAGGCAAATGTTGACTAAACAAGCGATGAGAGAGGTATTAGCAGTCTTACACCAAGGGAGTCATGGGGGCGTGGGGTACAGGCCATGTGTGATCTGGTTCTTAAGTATTTTAGATGTGTGTGCCTTTATACTGTAGCTAAACAAATAAGTGATCAATGTATAATTTGCCAAAAGGTTAATAAGAAAGTCTTAAGAAAGCAAGAACAAGGGGGACAGGAGACGGGCCTCAGGCCATTCCGGAGTATTCAGGTTGACTACATGGAAATGCCACCGATGAGTTGGCTAAAGTATGTTTTGTTTATTGCAGATCACCTGACAGAATGGGTGGAGGCATATCCTCTGGCCTTAGCTATAGAATCTAGAACTTCTAAAATTATCCTCAAATTATTCCTCATTATGGGTTACTGGAAAATATAGACTCAGACAATGGTAGCCACTTTACCTCCCGTGTATCCAGAATATTATGCAGAGCTAGGTGTTACATGGAACTTCCATACACCTTGGCACCCACCATCTTCAGGGAGAGTGAATCAGACTTTAAAGAAGCATCTTTCTAAATTTGTTTTAGAAACAAAGTAACCCTGGATTAAGTGCTTACCCATAGCCCTATTAAGGTTTAGAACTGCCCCTAGGAAAGAATTGGGAATCTCTCCTTATGAAATGCTTTTTGGCTTGCCTTTTCCTAGGAGGATTGGAGACCTTCCTTCCTTAGAGTCAAAGGATCTCTTCCTTAAGAATTATATACTGGATTTGTCCTCTACTTTGTCATCCTTCAGGCATCATGGCCCAGACCCCACTTCTTGAATTCACTGCCCATCAACAACCTGGCAGTTGGGTCCTAATCCAATCGTGGAAAGAGTCCAAACTTCAGCCTACCTGGGAAGGGCCCTATCAAGTCTTGTTGACAACTGAGACTGCAGTCTGGACAGCAGAAAAAGGCTGGACCCACTACTCTCGGGTAAAAGGACCAATACCTGACCTGGGTGATAAATACCCAACAACACCTTCTGAGTCCTGGGAGATAACTCCAACTTTGGATCCTTTAAGGATCACTCTGAGAAGGCAATAGTTGGGAGGTTATATCAGAAAATGGAAGGGACTGGTTGGACTCTATATTAGTGAACTTTGTGGTAAATATCCCTCCACTTAGAGGGAAGGCTATTACCTATATCCACATTGTCTAGTGCCTTAATAGACTAGTAGATGAGGGATTTAAAGTTTCTGAAAATTAGAATAATTACACTGACTATGATGTTTCAGATTCAGGTCATGACAAGCCTCGTTAAATTGATAGTAAATGTAACTGAAGGCCTAGAGTCCCAGACCATGCAGTTTGATGCCTGCCAAGTGATAAGGTGTGGAGATTTAGGACAGCAGTGGTGGCTGAGTGGGTGAAGTAAATATCTATGCCCAAAGTCAACAAGAGGTTATCTCAACCTCCCCCCCATCTTGATTGGAGCTTTGTGTGGTGGACTACTGAGTACAAGGGGTGGACCGCTGGGAATGGAGGAGGTCATACTTACTGGAAACCAGTAGAGGACAAGATAGCCTTTTATAAAGGTAATAGCCCACCAGACTGCAAAAACCTCCTCCAGGGTAACCTGGTGGTAATAGCCATTAGAAAGGCAGACGGATTTAGCAAAAACAACCATTATTCTTCCCCTGACAGAGTCTGTGGGATGGGGGTGGATGTTACAGGTAAAGACCCTCTGCAGAGGTTCTGTATTTGAATCCTTCCTCCCCCTGTGGATATGTCAACAATGTCCCCTCCAGCTAACACTTCAGAAAGACCAAGGGAAAACCCACCAAAGGCCATTTCTCCGATGCAGAATGATCCCAAAGCAGGATGCTTAAGACAGAAGATTTAAGCAGACCACAGAATTAGAGACAGGATACAGGGATGCAAATTTCTGGGTAGAATGGGTCAAATGTACAGTCCAGAGTCTGAACAAAGGCAACTGTTATGCCTGTGGAACAGGCTGGCTCACTGCTTATACCGTGCCCTTTCTGTTAGGTATGGAAGAGCATGAAAGGGAGTTTAAGTGCATGGTGCTTCTCATCCAGAATGCTACTCCTGGTGAAAATTGTAATATGTTGTTCTCTCTCTTCTCTCCTGTCAAAAAGGAAAATATCAAAGCCATACTTGCTTCCTGCCTTGGTCCAGGAAGTCCCTCTGCCTGTCTGTCTAGATGAGGAAAACAGCTCCAGGACCTTGGGACCATGGTCTTGGGTACACGAGTATGGAACATGAGTGAGTGCGGTCACCCCTCGGGCTGAAGTGTGGTTTGCTGGCCTGGCAGGGGAGCAGCCGTGGCAGGCCAAGCCACTGCCCCCATAATAGGGTGGCTGGTCGGACTCACCACCACCCCTGAAGGGAGCTCGGCATGGGCGCAGAGTGCCCTCGGGTCTCCCCTTCTCGGCAGCCATGCTTCCGCGGCCGCCCTCCTCCCGGATGGCGCCACACGATGCCTGTAGGGCGGCACCCTTCTTCTTCTTTCTTCCTGCGCAGGCGCAGGGCGGAAAATTCCAGTCTGCCCTTTTCCCCTCCCCCAACAGCAGCAACAACCAGGCGTGGGCAGGAAACTCAAGTCTGCCCTCCACCCCAGCAACAGCAGCCACCAATCCCTAAACCCTGCCCCTTCCCCCAGCAACAGCGACAGCCAATCCCTAATCACCACCCCTCCCCCTTCCAGTACCACCCACTGACCTTTCGCCGGCAACCAATCAGAACAGGGCGTGGCTTCGACCAATCAGCCTTCCCCAGCCCCTATAAAACTGTTGCCTCTCCCTCAATAAAGTGGACTTGCGTGTTTACCTTGTCTCCACGGTAGTTCTTCTGCCGTGCGCCCTCCAGTCATGAGAGCCCCCGACAAGGGCCTGGCCTCCCTTGTCCCCAGTTCGTTGCCTGCTTCTCCAGGTGACCCCTTTGTCGCCTGCTTCGCCAGGCGACCCCTTCATCGTCAGCTTCGCCGGGTGACCCCTTCGTCGCCGGCTTCGCCGGGCGACCCCGTCAGCCGAACCGCGCAACCCCTTGTGAGACCGATCCCTCGTCTGCTGCTGGACCGACCCCTCGTCCCAGGTGGGACCGACCCCTCATCCCAAGTGGGACCGACCCCTCGTCCAGAGCTGGACCAACCCCTCGTCCGCAGCCAGACCCCACCTCTACCGACCGAGCAAGCCACCGCAAGTGAGGATAGTACTGGCAATTTCTCCAGTTTGGCCATATCCTGAGCAGACCTTCAGTGGGACTGCAGAAAGGGTATCCTCTGACCGGTGTTACCTGAGAAGTGGGGAGGAAGCTGTGCTCTGGTTCACTTGACCATCCCATTCACCCTGGCATTTGAAAAAGAGGAAGAAACATAAAACCAGGGAAAGAGAAAGAAAAGGGGTTTACTTGGTTCATTTGATGATTGAATTTATCTAGATAGTACAGGAGTTCCCCAGGGAGTCCCAGATGAAATTAAAGCTAGAAATCAGGTAGCTGCAGGATTTGAATCATTCTTGTTCTGGTGGGCCACCATTAACAAAAATGTGGATTAGATTAACTATATATTATAATCAACAAAGATTTATCAGTTATACTAGGGATGTGTGAGTGAGCTGTAGGTGCCACTCCTTAAAGATGGCACCGAGCCTCGCAGTAAACAACTGTGAGCCACTCCTAATTCTTCCCCAGTCCTCAGCAACAAGATCCCATGAGCCAACCAGCCTCGCTGAATTAGCATAACCAATTGGGTGCTTGCATGATGCCTAGCTTCCCCCCAGCCACCCATAAAAGTTGTTGCACTTCCTCAATAAACCAGACCTGCACCACCAGCCTGCATCTCCAGAGCAGTCACTGTGTGTGTTTCCTTGCTCTGCCATCCTTACCCATCCAGCTGAGGGGGTCTGCTGGCCAGACCCCATCAATGACAGCTGGCGCCCAACATGGGGCATCCAGCTTCCAGACGATCTCACAGCGAGTCATGGAGTATGACTCTTGTTGCAGTCGGTAAGGTGACCCTCAGTATGGGGAATATTTCCTCACCTGAGAAGGCCCCTCAAGCCCGTGCACTGCACACCCTTTTAGCGAGCTGACACATCAAAATATCTGAAAAGGAACACAATCAGTATTGTTGTACATTTTAATCCATGGCTTTCTACAGCCACAATTTGGGATCCTGCCACATGGGCACAGCTGCTTAAGCGCGTTCGCTCAGCTGAAGTCCATGAGGGTAAGACCTTTCCCCTTGGTCTTATTCCTGCCCTTTTAGCTGTCCATGCCTGTCTTACTGGCGCCCCTCTAGAAAAACCTTCCCCCATTCCCCTCAAAGATCTAGCCTCTTCTCTCTCTACTCCTGCCCCACCATGTGAACCTCCTCATCTTGAACCTCTATATCCTCCACTTGTTAATCCAGCTTCCAATACTGATTCCCTCTCTTCTCCATCTCCTGCTGCTCTCCCTTTACAGTCTCCCCTCTCCTTGGCTGATCGTTCCCATGAAAAACAGCTCAGCCCTTCCTCTTTGAAACCACCAGCTCCTCCTTCTACTCCTGCTGATGCATCTTCCCACCAAAGCCCTGCTTCCTCCTTTGAGGAAGAAAAGGAACTTATCTCTTTGAAGCCAGACAGGCTGCCACCTTGTGGCCTCTGTCCATTTCTCTCTAGGCCTAAGCCTAATCCACCTAATCTACCCACGTCTGCCATTTCACCTTCTGCTTCATCCTTGTCTGCCATTTTCTCCTCTACTTCCCCTTTCCCCATGCATTCCACCCCTCCTCCTCTAGCTTCCCCTTTTTCCCCAACCACTCCCATTCATCCTCCTTATCTGCTGGTGCATGCCTTCCCTGTGAATTTTGGCCCTTCAGAAGCTGCCCCCTATAACTGGTATCCATGGGATCATAAAACTATATCTAATCTCCACACAGCTGTCCAAGAGGATGGCCTTAACAGCCCCTATGCACAGATGTTACTAGATAATCTCTCCCTTGAACATAATTGTGCTGCTGATTGGAAGAGTCTTGTCCATGCTATTTTAACTCCTGGGGATTATGTTACTTGGGAAGCACTCTACTATGATGAGGCTGAGACAGTTGGTGCCTGTAATCTCACCAACAACCTTACCACGATCCCTCCTGACACCTTGAAAGGAGAAGGGCAATGGGCCCTCCCCACAATCCAAGCCACATGTCCTGCCCCATATTTTGATCAGTGTCTGACCATAGCCAAATCTGCTTTTCACAAACTCAATCCACAGGGTAAACCTGTACACCTTGCCAAACTCTTACAGAGTCCTAATGAACATTTCTCTGACTTTTATAGTCGAGTCAAAGAAACAGTAGATAGAAAAGTTTCCCATGCTGCTGCAGCAGATGCTCTCTTAAAAGATCTCCTTTGGGAAGGCGCAAACACTGAGTGTCGACAAACAATTACGCCCATTCGCAATAAATCCCCTGATGATTGGGTCCTTATTTGTAGAGATATTGGCTCTACCTCCGCATCTGCTATAGCAGCTACCACCAACTCTGCGACAATTCTTGCCCCGGCCTTAGCTGATCAGTTGAGCCTCCAAACACAAAATAGAACTTGTTACCAGTGCCATAGGACTGGCCACTTCACCAGGGACTGTCCAGAATCCAAAATATCTAGACCATCAAACACTCCTCCATCAATCTGTCCTAGATGCCATAAGGGCTTGCATTGGAAAAGAGATTGTTGCTCAAAAACCGATTTTCAGGGCAATCCTCTCCCACCTTTAAACGAGGTGAGGGGCACCTCTCAGCCCCGCAAATAAGAGAGGAAACTTCACCTACCATATTTTGGACAATTCCCATTATGCAAGGAAAAGCTTTCCTCACCCTTACTGTTCAAGTAAAGCCCATTACAGGACAAATCAACATGGGCGCAGATTTGTCAGTTCTTAGCCCGTCTGACACTGACCCTTCCTGGCAGCTTAAACCAGGCCCTTTGGTCCAAGGTGTAGGGGGATTAAGACCCTCACATCAATTTGTGGATCCCCTCCATGGACCGACCCAGGCGGTAGGACAGGAACGTTCCATTCCCTTGTCTTGTCAAGTATCACACAAACTCTGTGGGGGCGTGATGTTCTTCCAAAGCTAGGAGCCATCTTTTCTACATCCTCTCAGGAGCACCCCCAAGCATAAAGGCCACTGGTCTTCCACCATTATTCACCATCAATAAACCTGCATCTATCAAACTTATTTGGAAAACTCAAGAACCTATATGGTCAGACCAGTGACCACTGCCTTGAACTAAATTAGTAATAATTGGAAGTCCTTGTGCAAGAACAAATAAATTTACAGCATATTGAACCCTCCACCAGTCCTCATAACTCACCTGTCTTTGTAATTAAAGAAAAATCTGGCAAATGGAGGCTATTACATGACCTTAGAAACATTAATGCTCAAATGACAAAAACTGGCTCTCCTCAACCGGGCCTTCCTCATCCATCAGCCATCACGTGCGATCATCGCATCATTGCGGTAGATCTTAAAGACTGTTTCTTTTCCATCCCTCTTCATGAGGATGACTGTCAATACTTTGCCTTTTCTGTGCCTGTTACAAATAATGCAGTCCCTCAATGACATTTTCAATGGAAAGTCCTCCTGCAGGGAATGAAAAACAGTTCTGCTATATGCCAAATGTTTGTTAGTGAAGACACTCATCCTCTTTTACCCTTTTGTGAGGTTGTTCACTATATGGATGATATTCTTATTGCTCATGCAGACTTGATTCATCTACAAAAATGTTTGCAATCTCTTCTGTACAACTTCAAACAACTAGGTCTCACTATATCATCTGAGAAAGTGCAGAAATATCCACCCTATACCTTTTTAGGCTATACCATTACAAAGGTTATCCAACCTGCCATTCCTGTATTACAACTGCCACAAAAATGTACCCTTACTGCACTCCAACGTTTGTGTGGCAATATCAGTTGGCTATGTCCACACCTAAACCTGACCACCCATGAACTTAAACCTCTTTTCAACCTCCTGGAGGGTGACTCTGATCCCTCCAGTAGTTGTACTATCAGTGAAAAGGAACGCAACTGTCTCAAACTCTTGAATGACAAAATGAAAAATCTCAGCCTAGCCTGTTTTCAGCCTGACCTCCCGCATCTTGTTCTGATCATCAATACCCCTGGGACACACACTGGTCTTTTTTTTTTTTTTAAGATTTATTTATTTATTTAATTCCCCCCCTCCCCCAGTTGTCTGTTCTCTGTGTCTATTTGCTGCGTCTTGTTTCTTTGTCCACTTCTGTTGTCGTCAGCTGCACGGGAAGTGTGGGCAGTGCCATTCCTGGGCAGGCTGCACTTTCTTTTCGTGCTGGGCGGCTCTCCTTACGGGTTGCACTACTTGCACGTGGGGCTCCCCTATGCGGGGGCACCCCTGCGTGGCATGGCACTCCTTGCATGCATCAGCACTGTGCATGGGCCAGCTCCACATGGGTCAAGGAGGCCCGGGGTTTGAACCGTGGACCTCCCATGTGGTAGACGGATGCCCTAACCACTGGGCCAAGTCTGTTTCCACCACACTGGTCTTTTATACCAAAACTCCCCCCTCTTTTGGGTACATTTATCCCTTAGTCATATGGGCAAAATTACTTCTCATTGTAATACCATATGCATCCTTGGAAGGAAACTCAGAAAAACAGCTCTTCAGTTATACGGCCTTGAACCTGACCTTTTAGTCCTACTTTCACTCACGAACAGATACAACATCTTATTCAAACTGATTTAAATATGCAAATTCTCATATCAGGATTCACAGGTCACCTTGACAACCACCTGCCAAAAGACAAACTTATCACTGCCATGACTCTCCTTCCCTTTGTTCTCTCCTCTCACTCCTTCACTACAACTTTTCCCATTCTTCACGCTGTTGTAATCTTTACAGATGCTAATAAAACTCATAGTTCTATAGTTGTAAAAACCCCCAGTACTTCAGATTCTATCCATGTTGAGCGACATACTAGGTCTGTCCAACAGGGAGAAATATATACCCTCTTCCTGGCTTTCCTACACCATCAGTCCATTCCCATCCATATCTTCACCAACAGTGCATATGCAGCCAATACTATCCGTGCACTGTCACATGCTGTCTTTAAAAATAAAACAACCATCCAAGATGATTTGATGCTCTCCTTAAAATCTCTTCTTGAAAATCGCAAGCATCCCTGGTTCATTCAACATATTCGTTCCCATACTGGGCTCCCAGGACCTCTTGCCAGTGGTAATGCCTTGGCAGACTCCTTGCTCATAATAAGATTAGTAATCACAGATCTAGACCAAGCTAGAGCCCTTCATGCAAAGTTTCACATGTCTGCTCATTCTCTCCATCAGCTCTTCCCCTCATTGACACAACAGCAGTGCAAACACCTCACCCGCACATGTAAACAATGTGGCCCTCTCCTCCCCATAGGCCCTCTTCAACCCCAAGGAGTAAATCCTCGCGGTCTCTGTCCAAACGCTATTTGGCAAATGGACGTTACTCATGTTCCTACTTTTGGCCACAATAAATTTCTTCATGTCATAGTGGACACCTTTTCCAAATTCACCTTCGCCACTGCCCTTACAGGAGAAAAAGCAAAACATGTCATTACTGCCTGTCTTCAGGCTATTAATCTAATGGGCATACCATGGACCATAAAAACTGATAACGGACCTTGCTATTCTTCCAAAATTTTCCAAGATTTCTGTGCCTCATGGCGCATCACACACAAAACAGGTATCCCATACAATCCCCAAGGTCAAGCTGTCATAGAATGCACTCATTCCACACTCAAACAACAAATTAAAAAATTAAAGGGAGAATATCCCCGAGACACTCCCCAAGATATACTAAACAAAGCCTTAATTACTATAGATTTTCTCACATTTGACAGTGAACGTTGCACCCCAGCCATCCGACACTGGGGAGGACTAAGAAATGCCCCCACCCCCTTACAATTAGTTAGATGGAAAGATCTACTTACAAATACCTGGAAGGGACCTCATCCCCTATTAACCAAAGGACAAGGATATGCTTGTCTTTCCAGAAACTGTAGAACAGCCAATCTGGGTCCCTAGCCGGTCTTGGCGACCAGCGGACAAGAATGATGTCATCTCATAACGACCAGACGCCTCGAAACAGAACCGAACCACACCTCTCCTATTTCCGGAGTGCAGCTAAACCCCTATTTTTCTTTTTTTTATTTCATGTTACAGCTCCATGGTACCTCCAGCGAAGAGCTTTGGGCCACTATCAGAAACTCCCCTCTCTAGATGCTGACTCGCTTCAATTTCCTGCCATTCTTACCAATAATTGCACTATTGGACTCCCCTGCATAAAAACAGAGGTCCTCCAAACCAACTGGAGTTCTAATGTTAATGTCATGAGCCCCAAAACTCTTATATTTACCACCCTAAATATCTCTGTGGCATCCTATCCCCAGGGAACAAACACCACTTGTAATTCCTCTGACTTCCCACAACAAGTTCAATTACTTCACTACGAAACTGGTGACTTCTATCAAAATAAGTCTAGTAACAATTCTTATCGCCATGGCTCCTTCAAAGCAGTTTCAGGTTTCTTTCCCCTCACCACTTGGGGCAACAGATATCCATGCAATGTCAATAATACTGCAACTCCCAAAACTCTCCCTTGGACTAGATGCCCCTTCCTCCCAACTAGTAGTCCACCTTATCGTACCATGCTGTCCCCAGAAAATAACTGGGACAACTGTATTTCTTGGAGCAGACCAGACCCCATTACAAAATACCTTTGGGCGTCCAGCCCATCCCTTCCTATATATGGACAAAAGCATTTTCACCGTGATCCTATCACTGCTAAACATACAGCTTTTGGACGATGGACTCTTTGTGGTGCAAACGCATGCTTAGATCTTCACCCATTCATAGTAATGAATGCAACTATTTCTAATGGAGCATGGGCCTTTAATAATTCAAATGATTGGGCATTTAACAAAACTATGAATATCAGCACCTCCTTCGCAATATGCGCGTTGCCCTGTCTTGACCTCCCTTTTCTTTTTCTAGTTTCCACCAAGTACTTTCAGTGCAATTCCTCTATGTGTCAGCTTACCAATTGTTGGAACCATTCCACACACTCTTTTGCTCTTGTTGTTAGAACTCCATCCCTAATATGGGTTCCTGTCAATGCTTCCTATTGGACTGGTCCCTCTGAAATAATAACTCATTTACATTTCAGGACAAAAAGAGCTATTGGTCCTATCGTAGCACTTGTCACTGCTATAATTACTAGCCTCGCTGCAGCTGCCACTAGCATTACTTCTATAGTACAGTCTAGTTCCAAGGCCCAAACAACAAATGATCTAGTAATACAAAAGGTTGCTACTCCATTTTAAATGCAAAATTTAATTAATAATCACATTCATGGAGGGCTACTGAATTTACAACA
This sequence comes from Dasypus novemcinctus, assembly GCF_030445035.2. NCBI lineage: Eukaryota > Metazoa > Chordata > Mammalia > Cingulata > Dasypodidae > Dasypus > Dasypus novemcinctus. The sequence continues at coordinate 87,151,165 of NC_080690.1, read as the reverse complement.
AGTAGATTTACTAGAAGAGGAAATACAAGTATTAGCTCAGCTTATTAGAGTACTCTGTGATATAAACTATCCATACATCTGTCTCACTCCCATCAATATAACTAGTACACTTTACAATATAACCACAGCCAGATCAGAGTTATGACAAAAATTACTTGGACATTGGAACAGTGATTTCTTAAACTTCACCACTCAACTCACTTACCAAAACATTACACTTAACAATACCTGAGCAACCGTCCTGGACACCACTCTATTATCAAAAGTTATCTCAAAAATAACCTCTCTTTTCTCTCCCCAGAATCTAATTGTGTACATGCTTATTGGAGCATTAATTTTCTTTTGCACTATAAAATACATGCTTCACAAAGTGCAGCACCTCCAGAAAGATGTAAAAAACTTAGTTCTTATACAGCAGGCTATGGTAAATGCTCTGTACACAAAAGAGGACAATGAAGAAGTTCTGCAGCATGCCGCAAATATCTTCAGTCTCGCGGTGCTGCACAACATGTGCAACTAAAGAGTAGCACCAGTGCGCTTGACTGGTAGTCAATGACGGGTAAGATCTCCAGAGGGAGACAACCTAAGACAGGCACAGTCACCTTGGTGCTCATTCAACTGCTGCCTAGTGCTCCTTAAAAAACAAAAACAGAGGAATTGTGAGTGAGCTGCAGGCACCACTCCTTAAAGATGGCACTGAGCCTCACAGTAAACAACTGTGAACCACTCCTAATTCTTCCCCAGTCTTCAGCAACAAGATCCCATGAGCCAACCAGCCTTGCTGAATTAGCATAACCAATCAGGTGATTGCACAATGCCTCATTTCCCCCCAGCCACCCATAAAAGTTGTTGCACTTCCTGAATAAACTAGACCTGTGCCACCAACCAGCATTTCCAGAGTGGTCACTGTGTGTGTTTCCTTGCTCTGCCATACATACCTGTCTGGCTGAGGGGGTCTGCTGGCCGGACCCCATCGATGACAGGGATGCAGTTAAAGGAATAGCAGAACAGTTGGATGCTACTAGGTGAATGGCCTGGGAAAATAGGATAGCCCTAGACATGATGCTAGCAGAAAAAGGAGGTGCCTGTGTTATGATTGGAGGTAGTTGCTGTACATTCAAACCCAATAATATGGCCCCAGATGGGACTATTACCAAGGCCTTGCAAGGGTTAACAGCTTTATCTGTAGAGTTACCAAAAAATTCTGGTATTGACAACCCACTGCCAGGATGGTTAGAGAGCTGGTTTGGAAAAGAAAGGAGTGGCACTGTTGGCTCTGATTCCCTTACCATCATGGCCGGGGTACTCACAGCAGTTGGATGTTGCATCATCCCCTGTGCCTGAGGGTTAGCTCAGAGACTCATTGAAATGGCCCTAACTAAAGAGATGCCCACACAGTACAAGCAAAACAACTTGTACCCCCTTAAAGAGGATGATCTCTATGATGAAGAATGCGAGAAGGTTCTCAGCAGATTTGAGAAACTAAATTGTGAAAACTAAAAGAGTCTAAAAGAATGGGGATTTGTGGGAAAAGGTCAAGTTTAATTTTCACAAAGGGAAGGCAGAGCTGGCTCTGCTGTTGGAGGAGGGAGGGTAGGGGATCCAGCGACTTTGGCACACCAGAAATTTGAAAAATGGGAAGCGGACTTGGCCCAGTGGATGGGGCATCAGCCTACCACATGGGAGGTCTGCCGTTCAAACCCTTGACCTGTGTGGAGCTGGCCCATGCACAGTGCTGATGCATGCAAGGAGTCCTGTGCCATGCAGGTGTGTCCCCGTGTAGGGGAGCCCCACATGCAAGGAGTGTGCCCCATAAGGAGAGCCGCCCAGCGTGAAAGAAAGTGCAACCTGTCCAGGAATGGCACCGCACACATGGAGAGCTGACACAAGATGATGCAACAAAAAGAAACACAGATTCTCCTGCCACTGACAACAACAGAAGCAGACAAAGAACACATAGCAAATGGACACAGAGAACAGACAACTGGCCGGTGGGGGGGGGGGGTGAGAAATAAATTAAAAAAATAAATCTTAAAAAAAAAAAAGAATTTGAAAAGTAGCGCCAAAACGAGGGAGGGCCAATGGTGAGTGCTGGGGGGGGGGGGCAGGAGTGAAAGTGGCACCAAATTTGAAAACTGGGCCAGGGGTGAAAGCGGCACCAAGCCCACTCAGCCAGTGGGAGTGTAGGGAACACGAGAGCTGGGAATCAGAGCAGGAACTGGGAAAGTTAGTTCGATCTCTCAGATGGGCTGTAACCCCTGAAGTACCCAATCAATGGGGAATGGGAGGGACCCGTGTGTTAGGTTTAGGGCATAAATATCACTGCTTCTTGTTTGGCACGCTGGCCATTTTGTCCAGGTTGAGCACCCATTCTTGCAAGATCATTAATAAAATTCTTTTCTCCTCCACAATCAGTTGAACTTTTGTTTTCTTATAGGTGCAGCATTCTTTCTAACACCTGGGTACCTTTGTAGTCAATGCCTTCCCTCATCCTCAGACCCAGGTAACCACTGATCTAAGCTCTTTCTCTGCATTTTAAAAATACACTTATTTTATTTTTTGTGGTACTGGGACCAGAGATTGAACACAGGACCTCGTATGCGGGAGGCTGACACTCAACCACTTAGCCACATCAGCTCCCATGAGTTGGCTCCCTCGTCTGTTTGCTTGTCAGCTCCTTCTTGTTTTTTTGTTTTTGTTTTTTTGCTCATTGTCTGCTTATTGTTTGTTTTTCTTTAGGAGGCAGTGGGAACCAAACAGGACTTCCCATGTAGGAAGTGGGCACTCAACGACTTGAACCACATATACTCCTTCTGTATTTTTTAAAAATAGGATAAAACTTTTGTTTTAAAAGATTTATTTATTTTATTTATTTCCCCCCTCCTCCTGCCCTGCTGCTTTTGCTGTCTGCATTGTCTTGTCTTCTCTAGGATTCACTGGGAAGTGATACTGGAGACTTCTGATGTGGAGAGAGGTTTCCTGTCAATTGTGACACCTCAGTTCCTGGTTTCTGCTGTGCTTCACCTTGACTCTCCCCTTGTCTCTCTTTTGTTGCATCATCATCTTGCTGTGTGACTCACTTTCTTTGGCACTGGCTCACCACATGGGCACTCACTTGGGCAATGGCTTGCCATGCAGGGACACTTTCTCTTTTTTCACCAGGAGGCCCCAGGGATTGAACCCCAGTTCTCCCATATGGTAGGCAGAAGCTCTATCACTTGAGCCATATCCACTTCCCAGGATACAACATATTTTATTTACAGTTCACTAGCATGGGTTATACCTTGTAATATTTAGACGGGGCACCAGGGCCTTCTATCTGCACTCTTTCCCCACAAATATCAAGGCAGGCCGGCCCAAGCACAGCACGTGAAATAGTAGCCTCTGCCTCCCGGGCTCCTCCCCTCCCTCCTGCTTTGTTTCTTACACTGATTTGTTTATCTGTCTCTCCCAAGAGCAGGGGCTTTGTCCATTTTGTTCTCTGCTCTACTTCCAGCAGAAGCCCTCCTCTCCAGGTACCTTTTCCCTTGGCCTCCTGCATGCCCTTTGTGACTCACTCCTTTGGCTTCTGGGATGCTCCTGGCAGCCCCTCTGCACCTGTGAGAGCAGTGATCCTAGACTGAGCCTCAAGTCTAGGATCACAGGGATGTGTCTTCCTCCCTCAGGGAGAGGCAGTGAATATTTTCAATAATAATATAGGTTACTACAGTTGTCATAGTTTTTTGGCCTGTCAATAATGGTATTTTTTTTTTTAAGATTTACTTTATGTATTTATTTCTCCCCTGCTTTTTATAGAATGTGCCTTACCACCTAATAGTTGCACTATTCTGGAAAATGACTATATATCATACTAACAGGAGCATCATTCTTCATTGGACATTTTGAGAGCAGGAGGCTGCCTGCTGGATGTGGGTCCGAGGGGCTCTGGATATATATTATTCAATGTTAATACCAGAATACTGAATAACAACAACAGTCCTATAGTACATTTTATTTTTATTTTTTTAAAGATTTATTTATTTATTTGTTTCTCTCCCCTTCCCCCCACCCATCCCAGTTGTCTGTTCTCTGTGTCCATTTGCTGCATCTTCTTTGTCTGCTTCTGTCCATGGGAATCTGTGTTTCTTTTTTGCTGTGTCATCTTGTTGTGTCAGCTCTCCGTCTGGGCGGTGCCATTCCTGGGCAGGCTGCACTTTCTTTCGCGCTGGGTGGCTCTCCTCACAGGGTGCACACCTTGCATGTGGGGCTCCCCTACACAGGGACACCCTGAGTGGCAGGGCACTCCTTGTGCGCATCAGCATTGCACATGGGCCAGCTCCACAAGGGTCAAGGAGGACCAGGGTTTGAACCGCAGACCTCCCTTGTGGTAGGTGGACACCCTAACCACTGGGCCAAGTCCGCTTCCCTATAATAAATCAATTTAGAGCAGGGTTTCTCAGGCTTGGCACTCTTGACATTTGGGGCCAAGTGTGTCTTTGTTTTGGGCTGCTGTCCTGTGCATTGTAGGAAGTTTGGCAGTATCCCTGGCCTTTATCTACTAGAAGCCAATAACTCTCCCTCAATTGTGACATTGCCAAATGTACTACCCCAGTTGAGAACCACTGATTTAGTGTACTTTGGATCCTGGAGAATGGAACCCCACCCTTGAAAATATCTCTCTAAATTTGACACCCCAGCGCCCACTCAACAGGCCAATCCATGGCTCTGTCAGGCCAGCAGGTTCTGGTGATACAAATTGTGAAAGGACCAGTGATCCTCTCATTATGTGTCCACTCCTGCACTTTGTTACCATGAAGTAGGTCTCATGTCCGACACAATGTTACATAAAACTCTTCTCTGGAACCCTTAGCTGGTGGTCCTGGCTGAGACCCTGTGGACTGGAAAGGCAGGGGATGCTCTATTAGGGCAAGCTTCCAGGCAAATAACTGCAGGCACTGCTGTGGGAAGCCAGGACAGCAGGAACTGAAGTGGTCAGGGCTGAGGTTGTAGGTGGGACACTGTGCAATAAAGGGTTAATTCTGCCAAATAATAGGTTTGGCCTTTGCCCTCAGGCTCCTGGGAGAAACTCTAAACCCTGGGAATATCCTGCCTGATAAGAATCTCTTTGTTTACCTGGGGGCCTGGGCAATGTTAGATAGTCTGTTAACAATGTGATTTATGGTGGGAGCTTTGTCTTGCAATATCAATTTAATCTACCAAGGGACTGGGGACTAATAGCCATGTGGGCGGTCAACCATGTCTAGGTGACTGAGCCCCAATAAAATCACCCTGGTCACCAATGTTTGGGTGCACTTTCCTGCCTGGCAACACTCCATGCCTGCTGCCACACTTACAGAGAGAAGCTGTTCACCCAACTTCACTGGGAGAGAACAACTGGAAGCTTCATGCCTAAGTGCTCCTTGATATTGTCCTATGAGCCTCTTGGTTGAATTTAATAAACTAAGTATCCTTTCTGTTAGAGGGTCCCCCTTACCAGGTTTGAAATGATTAACGAGTCATAAGGATGTGACTCCCTTCCAGTCGATTGAGCAAGGTCTCTATAGACTAAGGCAGTCCATCTCCTCCCAAGAACAAAGAGGGGCAGACAAGGGCCTCTACCCTCTCCAGGTCCAGGCACCACCCACCCCTCCTGCATTCCAAGACCTCCTAGCCCACTTCCCCTGGTCATTTGGCCCCAGGCTGTGCTCAGTTTCCCCACCTGTTGATGCACTGTATGAAGTCATACCCACCACCCCACCCTCCAAGGGGCAATGTGAAGTCTCTTCTCAGACCCCGCCATGCCAGCAGAGGGCGTGAAGTCTATGCTTCAGATCCCCTCCATTGGGAGAGCTTCCCAATTAACTTCCTGCCTGAAGGAAGTGAGTTCCATTTTTCTCTAACGTTTGGTACTGAAAAACTGAGTCTGGGATCCCATTGAGACCAATTGATTGGTGAGGAATTTCTACCCTCCTGCTATCATGAGAGCCCATTCAACACCACAGAATCAGCTGGATGAGTCAAGGATTCTCCACAGGAGGATCCTGCTCTCTTCTCCTTTTTCTGTTGTCCAGGACAACCCACCAAAAAACCTAGTGCTAGGTCAGTGATCCTCACTGCTGTCCCCAGGGGCCATGGTGGGTGGGAGGCCTGTGTCCTCATAAGAAGAAACCCCTTGGCTCTGGAGATGTCTGGCTCCAAATGCAGTTTCCTGTTTCCTTGGAGATATCTGACTGATTTGGGGACCCTGTCTCACTCAGAATCTCCTCTGTCCTAGAGATCCTTAGACTCAGTCACACCACCTAAAATGGGGGATTCAATTTCAGCCCCCCCCCAAAACCATGCCTCTGGGTTGTCTCCTTCACAACCTTAAACTGTAGACCTGGAAGGAGATGTCAGATCTAAAAGGTTCATTTTCTTTTCAACCTCTATGTGACCACAATATGAAGGGGACAATGAAAGTCAAGGGCTGGAAAATGGCACTTCTGATTTACAAGTTCTCCAAGAGTAACTTCATCCAGTCCAGCAGCAAGGGGCCTGAGGTTCCTTATGTTCAGGCCTTCTTTCATCTTTGTAACTGCCCCTCCCTCTGTCAGGACTGTTCTTTTACACCAAAACTGATGTGGGCTATGGGTGGAAGGCTCTGTGTCTCTTCAGAGATAACTAAGTTGTTTGACTTGTGGGTGTGGAATGGTAAGAGGCTGCAGTCCTGCCCTTAGGGACAGTGGCAGCTGCTCCAGTCCCAGGAGATGTTTAACAATGCAAAGGCTATAAACTTTAAGTATTTAGGGGAAACGCAAAAACCAAATATGCTAAAGGCTTATCTAGAATGTCTGGAGTCCATGCTAAAAGCTTACCTAAGATGTGGAAGATATATGCTAATTGAAGCCTATTGAGAACTGAAACAAAGGGACCATTTGGCCTTTCCTCTCTGTATAAAAGACGTTTGAAAATCTTGTTCAGGGCTCAGGATTCAAACTGAAAGCTCCCAAGTCCGGCCGGCCATCAAACCATTTTTCCTTCTCAAAATCATTCCTGAGTCCTGGCCTCTCTATACTCAAATAATTGAACTTCTCTTAAATTCCACAACATTTTTGGCGACTCTGGCGGGACAATAAATGAAGGCCAGAGACGGTAGCATTTTGCTGCCCCTTCCAAATCCCCGAGGAAGCCGGGAGGACTCGGGTGAACCCCAAATCTGGGTGCCCCTGGATTAAATTTAATCCAGAAAAGATGTGGGCTCCACCAGAATCTTCCCAACAAAAATCGAGGGCAATGGAAGGTCTGAAGAGAAAGATTCTGGGAACGAAAAAGAACTCCGAACATGGAAGAAGGTAAGACTCCCCGGGTGAGCACAGTCTGGAAGGCCCTAGCTTTAATTGCTAGGAAGGGGAGGCTGATCACCTCCCGAGAGAACCCTAGTAGCCCCAGAAGGCTGGGGGGAAGCCGTTCTCTCTAGGCTTGGGAAAAGGAGAAAAACCAGGGAAAAGCCCTGGTGTTTTGGGTTTGTCTAACTGCATGTTAGAATCTGGTACTGGTCTTATAACCACTAAAGGAGTAGAGTCTCGATTTTAATAGGAAGGGCTATTTATAGGTTCAAGTCCTAATGTCCTGGAAATTGGTCTAGATTAAGGAAAACAAAACTTGGTTACAGGAAAATGGATCGGCTTTTCTGGTGGAGCTTGGTCTGGGTGTAAAGTTTAAACAGTGGAAAAGTCTAGCTGAAATCTTTTGTTATAGTGCTAATTTGTGAATGAATTCGCTTTATACCAAATGTTAAGTGTTCTGAGGTTTGTGATGGCTGTGGGGGCAGCCATGGTGAAAATAAATATATAAACTTGTGAGTCAGATTAGTGACCTTTGTGCTTCTGTCTCTGTCAGCTCAATGTTAGTGTTAGAGTTGTGTCCTTATGTAAAGTAGAATTACAGCTGAGCTGGAGCCCTCCCTTGCCATTGGCAAGGGAGTGAAATGATTCTGGGGCAAAAGCTGAGGAGTCTGGATGTTTGCGGAGTCTAGATGTTTGTGCATGCTCTGCTGTCTTGTCTCTGGTCTGGCCCTTTGCCGGGGCTTAGAGGCCATCTGTGTCTGCGCCAAGCACCCAAGTTTGTTGGGAATGTCCCAGTCAGGGTGGCTGGGTTCCTGGGAGAGTTGCCAAATTTGATAGGTTCTGTCTGCCCATTTTGGCTGAAAGCTGGAAATCAGGGAGCGGCTTGCCCCTTTCCAGTGAGTCCACCCTTCTATTCATAAGCCGCATTCCTGTTTGTTGTGCACCCGACTGCCTGGAAGGGGGGGAAGTGAAGGAGGTGAAAAGCAGAATCAGAATAAATGCAGTAAAGTTCCCTCCTTAGGGTGTCAAAGCCAAAATACGTTTGCATTCTGCTCAGGTTCTTAGAAGGTATTGTAGTAACCTTAAGTAAGAGAATGTGTTCTGTGAAGGTAAAATTTGTCTTAAGGGTATAAATAATTATAAAAGTTTTACAAAGCATTGTTTAAGGTATTTAAGTGGCTAATTGCAGAAAGTCATTATTTAACAAAACTGAATTGATAATAATAATAATAAAAGGCAATTTTATAACAAACTTATTCGGCAGCCAATCTCCCCTGCCAACTTGCTTCCAAAAAAAAACTGTTTCTGGTATTACATGCTACTAAGTATTTAAAGTGAAGAAAAGTTCATTATTTTAACAAACTTGTTTAGTATTAATGGCAATTATATGTTGTAAGAAGTTTGCCTGGTAACTTAGTATGTGGGATATATAGAGTGTGTTTTTATTGTTAAGGAAACAGAAGATGATTTTGTCCTAAGATAAAATGATTGATTATTGGAAAGAGTAGAGTGTGGGACAGAACCTGAATGAATACTGAAAGTGTAGAAAGTTTGTGGAAAGAAAATTTTTATGATTAAAATTGAATAAGATCAATATACAAAAAAAATCTTTTATCAATAGCTTCTTGTGCTTTAACCTCATCATTTCCTCAGTGTTTAAAGAAGAGTCTTACCTCTTTTAAAAGAACATTTATGTTCTAAAAATCAAATCCTGAAAAGTAGTTTTTTATTTCAAACTAACTGCAAGAGATTCATTCTTTTACTTTAAAGGAAAAATTAAGGTAATAAGTTCATTTAATATAAGTCGAATGAAGGGTATTTAAAGGTGTTATAAAATTAATAGGTTTTCAAAAAAAATTAATAAAACTGTAAGAGTTAAAATCATTTATAAATGCATTTATGTTATAAAACAGTGGAAAGGTAATAACTAAAATTATAGCTGGGTGAATTTAGCTTGAAATTATTAAGTGTAAACTCTAAACTAACCTTTCCTTTGTTTATGGTTACTTCAAGGCTAACCTCACCCTTTGCCTTTGCCTATGGTTATTTCATAATTGAGAAGAGCTGGGACATCACTGTCTCCTCTCCTGGTATTAGTAACCCTTTCTCTCATGAATTCAAGTGTAAACTAAATAAATTACTGCCTGATAGAATAAGGTTAAATGACCACTGGAGTTTTATTATCTCCAAAACCAAAAAGGGGGGTAGAGGGGGAAAAGTCTCCTGCCTTGACGGTGAGTGTTCCTAAGAGGGGCAATTCATGAGAGAAAGCAGTCTGTCTCCCTGAGGCTTCAAATAGTCTCAGTAAATATATATAAAATTAATCTTGTTGCTTATCCAAAATTCTGCTAATTTCAAAGTAAAATATAAAGTTCTAAAACAAAATGGTGCTAAGGCATTGAGAACATTTTGGTTATTACAATCCATTAAGTAAGAAAGAAAATTCTTGTGGTAAACTGCATGGTCATAGTGCAAATTAAAAAGAGTTTCAAAAGTCTTTGAAAAGTTTAAAGTAACTAAAGTCATGTTGTTGTGTCAAACTATTCATGTCTGCCTATTTGCTCAAATTGTTAAAGTTAAATATGCAGTTATATAAGTAATATGTATTTCTGAACCCCTAATTAATTAAGCTAAACAGTATATAAAATAATGCAAATTATAAGTAATATCAATGAGTTATGTTTGTGTCTAACTCTTTGTGTCTGCCCATTTTAAAAAAAAGCTCAATGTATGTCTTCATACATCAGGATAAATATCAAATTAACAAATAAAAATTCTTAAAAGAGGTCTATTCAAATTGTTAAAAATTAAATATGCAGTTATATTTATAAATATTCTTAAAGCCCAAATTAAACTAAGCAGGATGAAAAAGTCATAAAAATCTGATTATGGAAACAATTGGGAAAGGGCCTCCTCTTTGCAAGAGCTTTTAAGGCAAGACTAGGTGTGGCAGATTAAACCTTTCTACTAGGCTAGGGAATTAAGAATCAGTTTGCCTGGTAATTTCCCAGTTTAAACCTTTGTCAGCCATAAAATGCAAAAAAAAAAAAAAAAACAAAGATTAAGTTAATTTTCACATAAGAAAAATGTTGATGTAACCTGGTGGCCTGCTGCCTCAGTCTCCCACTCCCGGGTTGGACAGCAGTAGAAGAGACCAGTTTAGGCCAGTCCTATGGGCAGTGGAAGGATGCCCAAGAAGGAGCTAAGTCGGTGCCATTTCAGCACTAAATTCTATTCCTTATTTGACAAAGGGGGGAGCAGGTAAAAACTAAAATGGTTGGAATGTGATAGAGGAAGCAGTTAAATCAAACTTTTGCATGGGAAAGTTAAAATCTCAAATAAGCTGTAACTTCTAAAGTATCCAATCTATAGAAAAACAGAGGAAGAGCTTGCATGCTAGGCTTAGGGGTATAAATTGTGTCATTTTTCTTTGTTCGTGGCACCAGCCATATCTGGCTCTCTGCCCCTTCTTGCAAGATTAAAAATAAATTATTTTCTTCTCCACAATCTGGTGAGCCTTATTTTCTTCCAGAAGATTTCTTTCCAACAAAATAAAGGTAATTAGTGGCTCTATTAACAAATTTCAGTAAGTAAAGGAAAGTCCATAAAAACTATGGAAAAATCTTTCCTGGGTTATGATTTTAAAAAATTAAGTAATTGTGTAATGTGTTTTAAAACCTGGTAGTCAGTATGCATGTGTTTTAAAACCTGGTAGTCAGTTATGCTTTTAAATTAATAATTTTCATAACTTAAAAAAAAAAGTTTTTAGCTTCCTGTAAAGAAAAAAGAGAACATTCCTTGCATAAACTATTATGGTTTCAATTTTATTTAACTTGAGTGTAATCTCCCATAGTTAATTTATAAACTAAATTAACATTATGTACAAAATCTTTAGAGTAATGAAAATTGTAAGTTCACATTAGTAAAATTAGGCTAAAGGAAAAAAATTGTAGATATGCTCTCAAATAAAGAGTAAATTTCTTTAGTAATTGTAATTTAATAAGTTTATTTAAACATGAGGTGTCTAGTCAATGCGGTTATAGTCAATTATAAAAAATTTGTAAAACATCCTCCAACTGAAAATGTTTAAATAGTTCTAGTTCTAGAAAAGTAATTGTTAACTAAAACTTAGATTAGTTATTGGTAGCAGAAATAACTTCATGATAATAAACCTGTCTAAAGGCCACTGCAAAGTACACATTTAAGTAAATGATAATAAAAAGTTATCTTGATTATATTAGAAGTCTTCTGTTTTCATTTTAACAATGAAAAATAATATTTTTCCTCTATTACTAAAGTAAAGTACCTACTGTTATCTTCATAATAAAATTGTGTAAGTAGACAGTCATTTAATATATGATGTGTTGCATTAAATTGTTTAAAATATATATATATAAACAAGGAATAAACGTTAACATTATCAAACTCTTGTGCATTCGAACCAGGCCTTGTATACATTACAGGTGGCCTCTCCATGTGAGTTATTAGCTAGGCTGGTCACTGACCCCTCAATTAAAAATATGTGCTATATCAGTCTCTGGTTCTGCTCCTGAAGTCGATAGAAACTATATTGCAGTTTCAAGCTCCTGCAGCCAATAATGACTCGGTACAGCCAAGTGTACAATGGATATTGCCTCCAGACTGGCACTGTTTCATGGTGCCAAAGAGCACTATGCACCAGGCTAGTAAAATACTAGAAAATCTCTCTAAAATTAAGGATGCTGCAACTTGCTCACTGCATTGAAGAACATGCTAAGTGGAGCCATGATACCAGGATACTGTAAGTGAAACTTAAACACAATTGGCATTATGGCCTGCTCTCATGGAGAGATAACATGTAAGGTATTACAAACCTGAAACTCAAAACTAATAATTGCAACTCTGAATCCTTATGCATTAAGTAATACATTAGTTAATATTAAGTGCTGTACTTTTATCCTGTACTAAATATATGCCTAATAATTGTAATGTTATCTTTTCTATTTTGGATCAAGTGCAAAAGTATATTAGACATGTTAAATTCCTGGTAAAATCATTTTCTAAACAGTTAATAACATGTCTATAGAATAAGGTGGCAGTCTCAGCCAGTCTCAGTCAACTTCTATATTCTGCTGTACTCTGCTGTGTAGCAAAAGTGAGGCTTGCTTGCTGATGGTGAGTCACCTATTGAACAAGTCAAAATTGCTAGAAATTGTACAATGAAAACCAAGGTGTAAAAATCTTTATTCTGTAGTTCTGATCACTCCCACAGGTGAAAACTAAGAGTATTTCCAAATTAGTGTTCTAATCCTGAGTGAAGCCAGTTGCCCAAGGAGTGCCAGTTCACCAGGAGCATCTGACAGAGCGAATGAGTGTCAATCATTAAACAGCTTGGAATGTGTCTTCAGACAAAGCTAAGTGTCTGTTGCAATTTCTCTCTAAAGATGGATAACTTAAAAAGGAATATATATGCTGTTCCCACCAGCTTTTAAGGAATGCCATCTTTATAGGCACCTAACCTTGTCTACCTCTGTAATCCAATGTGTCCTCTTTTAAAAACAGGTATTCCAAATTTTTAATTAAGTTTGTTTCTTTCAGAGTGAACATCTTATTAACCATATAAAAACTTCATCCAACTTCATACAGAATGCCAGATCCATCTTCCTCCAGTTAAAATAAATTAAAGAGTTTTACACCTTATTAGGCAATGACTACAGCCCATGGCCAGCAGGAAGCAGTTACAGAAAAGAGATCGTCTCCCTTCAGCACCCCTTTTAAATTAAAGGTGTAAACTCTTTAAGAGTAAAATAAAAGTAATAGATGGATCTGGAACCTGACTGGAAATCCACGTGAGTGCCAGTGGCAGCAGAATAACTGCGGGAGGCCCCTGCCCAAGATTCTGCTGTCCAAAATGGAAAGTTCTAAACTTCTAAAAACAGTCCTGGATGCTGTACTAAAGACTGATAAATAATCAATCAAGACAACAAACAGCCATCCACCTCATAGCTCCAACAATAATTATGCCAAAGCTTAGCAAGTAAACTTTGGCAAAAGGGGGGGAATGATGTGGGCTATGGGTGGAAGGCTCTGTGTCTCTTCAGAGATAACTAAGTTGTTTGACTTGTGGGTGTGGAATGGTAAGAGGCTGCAGTCCTGCCCTTAGGGACAGTGGCAGCTGCTCCAGTCCCAGGAAATGTTTAACAATGCAAAAGCTATAAACTTTAAGTATTTAGGGGAAACACAAAAACCAAATACACTAAAGGCTTATCTAGAATGTCTGGAGTCCATGCTAAAAGCTTACCTAAGATGTGGAAGATATATGCTAATTGAAGCCTATTGAGAACTGAAACAAAGGGACCATTTGGCCTTTCCTCTCTGTATAAAAGACATTTAAAAATCTTGTTCAGGGCTCAGGATTCAAACTAAAAGCTCCCGAGTCCGGCCGGCCGTCAAACCATTTTTCCTTCTCAAAATCATTCCTGAGTCCTGGCCTCTCTATACTCAAATAATTGAACTTCTCTTAAGTTCCACAACAAAACCTCTTCAGAAGCTTTCTTCTTCCTCCCTTTGGCCCCCCCCAAAACCCCTGAAAACCTCAACTTTGAGCCAGCTGATCAGGCTCCTCCTGCCCCTTCTCCACATATATCTCTGACTTCACCTCCACCCCCACCCTCCTTGTCCTCTGACTCCCCTTCCCCCTCTTCTGGTCCTCAACACCTTTCACCCCAACTTTCTCCCCTCCTCATACAGGCACTGGGGCCAACGCCCACCTCCCCTCCCCACCCCCTTCTGCACACACAAACCCTTCTGGCTCAGATCTCCCTGTTCACGCCCCTCCTCCAATGCCATATGCCTATCAGCTCACCCTAAACTAACCCCACTTTCCTCCCATTCCCCCACAGCTCCCCCTGAACCCACCCTTTCTTCCCACCCACCAGCCATTCTTGAGCCCAACTACCTGCTCTCTAGTTTCCTTCCCAGCGCCTGTCCTCCCGCTCCAGGAAGTGGCCCAGGTGGAAAACCTTATGCATGTTCACACCCCCTTCCCCCTCTGATCTCTCCCAAGTCAAGCACCATCTTGGGTCCTATTCCTCTGACCCCTCTCATTTTATCAATACCCAGCTGTCCCTAATAATCTTACTTAACCTACAATTGCTCGCCTCTTACAAATAAGCTTTTGGCTGATTCCTAAGTCTGTCTAAGTGAACTCCTAAAAGCAATAATCAAAAACGTATGTGCTACGGCAGGATCTATAGTGTCCAGCTGGGCATTATATATCCTGCCATAACCCACTGACTGGACTGGGGAGAGTGTAAAGTACAATGTAAACTATAATCCATGTGGTGCAGCAGTGCTCCAAAATGTATTCACCAAATGCAATGAGTGTGCCACAATGATGAAAGAGGTTGTTGATGTGAGAGGAGTGTGGGGGATGTGTGGAGGATGTGGGAAACTCATATATTTTAATGCAACATTTTTTATAATCTATGTATCTTTTTTTAAAAAGACAATAAAAATACACTTTTTAAAATGTGTTACATACCTGTCTAAACTGCTAAATTAAAGGTTAATTCCAGAAAAAAATCTTTTATTAAAAAAGATTTATTTATTTCCCCCTTCCCCTCCTCCCACCCTGCTGTTTTTGCTGCCTGTGTTGTCTTCTCTTCTCATTTTCTCTCCTCTAGGGCTCAGCAAGATTTGATCCTGGAGACCTTTGATGGGGAAAGAGGTTCCTTGTCAATTGCACCACCTCAGTTCCTGGTCTCTGCTGTGCTTCACCTTGACTCTCCCCTTATTTCTCTTTTGATGTGTTATCATCTCGTGGTGTGACTCACTTGCATGGAGCACTGGCTCCCACACAGGCACTTACGTGGGCACTGGCTGACTGTACAGGCACTCATGTGGGCACTGGCCCACTGTGCTGGAACTTGTGTTCACCATGTGGGCACTTGCACTCACCAGCTCACCACACAGGCACTCACGTGGGCACTGGCTCACTGCACAGACACTTGCACTCACCGGCTCACCATGTGGGCCCTCACACAGGCACTGGCTTGCTGCATGGGCACAATTTCTCTTCTTCTTTTTCACCAGGAGGCCCCAGGGATCAAACCCAGGTCCTCCCATATGGTAGGTGGAAGCTCTATCACTTGAGCCACATCTGGTTCCCCAGAAAAAAATCTTAAAGGCAGTAAAATCAAAGATATAAAATAATGAAAAACCTAAAAATAGCCATACCAAGGGAGTAAGAATTATGAGTCAAATTAATGAGCTTTATGTTTCTGTTAGTGTTGTAACATTTTTGTGTGTGTGTTTGTCTGTTTGCTCAGTGCCAGTCTGAAGTTTAATATCTCAGGATGATAATATTACATTGAAATATTAATGAAAATTAATAAATATTAAATGAAAATTCCTAAAAGAACTCTATTCAAAGGGCCAAAAATTAAATAAGCACTTATATTAATAAATAAGTATAAAAAGTTTGTAAAAGAATTGCTTAAACTGAAATATTCAAATGACTAATTACAGGAAGTCACTATTAAACAGAAACTGAATTGATGATTATCTCTATAACAGGAAAACCTGTCAGAAGCCACCTAAATTTGCATATGAAAGTGATAGGATCTATTAACTTTAATTTTAAAAGCTTTATTAAAAAAAGAAAGTGATAAGGAGAAGATAATTTTTATTCCATTGGGAATCTTAGATTTTCATAAAATAAAGAGGAAAGTAGTTTTTTTTGCACTGCCAAAATAGAGTATCTGTTAATTAATGTAATTACGGTAATGTATGTTGTAAAAAATTTCCTTGTGGCAGTTCCCAAAATCATTTTAATAACTTATGTATGTAGGGTGTATAAAATGCACTTTTAAAAAGTAATTTTGTCACAAAATAAAATGAGTGCTTATAAAGAAAAGTTAAAATATAAAACAAAACCTGAATGAATACAGAAATTTTTGTAGCTAAAGTTGAGTAAAATTTATCGTGTCTATCTATAAAGTTTTAAAAGTTGTAATATCAAATAGTATACTCATGCAAAGTTAAAATTTTGTTCTTTCTCTGTTAAAATAACAAAATCCCCCAAAGGAGTGGTCTATTTCAGCAAAGGTTTGCAAAAAGTTTTTCTCCTGACTAATCAGTATACAAAAGAAAAATCTCTTTTATCAAAATAGCCTTTTAGGGACAACCAGCAAAATGGTGGTGGAGCAAGGCCTCCTGGAGTCAGCTCCTGCTACAGGGCAGTTAGCAAACACCCAGAGCTCTCTGGAGCTGGCTGAAACACCTGTTTGGAGGCTCCAGGAGACCAGAAGAGCATCCTGCAATGTTCTTGAAGAAATGGAAGGAAGAGACTGCCCATCTGCAGAGATGACCCATAAGTAGAGGCTCCATGCCCCAGAGGCCAGTGCCATCCTCCACTGGAGGCACAAGCCACTCAGGAGCTATTCTGTGGCTGGAATCAAAAGCTCCCCTTCCCAAAAACAGGGGAAGAAGAGATGGTTGGGCACCAACTTCAGCTATTGATGAGTAAATTCAGCTAAAGCATAATTCTGAGAATAGCTCAATTTTGAGCCTGTCCAAGACAGAAAGAGGCTGGAAGCTGCCATCTTAACTCCATGCCTGGCATGAGGGGAAGTGGGGTGGACTAAGAATCACAGTACTGGTGGGAACTGGCTCCTTTCCATCCAGGCCAAATTGCAGCTCTAGCGTAGGCCCCAGCCCCACCTTCAACAGAGAGGAAGCTGGGGGACCTGCACCAGCCTCTCCAGGAAATTATTGGCCAAGCTGCAGAGGCCTGTGATTATCCTACTTTGGCAGCACAAGCTGCCCCATGAGCTATTCTGTGGTTGGAATTGGGAGCTCAATTTCCCAAAAACAGGGGAGGAGGAGACAGTTGGCCACTGATTTCAGCTACTGATTGGTGGATTTGGCTGGCTAGAGTATAACCCTAAGAAGAGCTAAAGTTTGAACTTGTCCAGGTCAGAAAGAGGCTGGTGGCTGCCATTTTGACTCTGCCCCTAGAATGAGGGGAAGCCAGGCTGACCAAAAATCCCAGTGATGGTAGGAACTAGTTTCTTTCACCCAGATTGGTCTGCAGCCCTAGACTAGGCCTCAGCCCCACCTCTGGCAGGGAGGAGGCTGGGGGGCCCTGCACCAGCCTATCCAGGTAACTGCAGGTACCTTTGGCTGGCACAGACTGAATAATTAAAAGTCTATCAGGGAAACTATGGTCATCTTGGACCCACACTGCATAGACAGCTGCCCACACCTGCAGCTCCATCCCTTCCACAGGCAGGTGAGAAGGGCATGAAGTTTCTTCAGTCTCTTTGGGCAACTACAGTCTAAGCCTGCATGAATTGAATTATTCTGCACAGATATGTCCCTACCTCTGGCAAAGGAGAAAATTGGGAAAAGATTCATTGGTCTCTGGGGCAATGAGGGCAGCTTGAGCCTCTACAGCTTAGAGCACCAATTACATCCTTGGTTCCTTCTGCACAACCAGCAAGAGAGAAATGGAAGGAAGCCCTAAACTAAAGAGAAAAACTACACCCAGAATAAATAGTAAGCCAGGTACCAAGATACTAACAAAAAATTAAAATCCACACCAAGAAACAGGAAGATATGGCCCAGTTAAAGGAACAAGATAAGTCTCCAGATAACATAAAGGAGTTTAGACAACTAATCATAGATGTCCAAACAAATCTCCTTAATAAATTCAATTAGATGGCTAAAGAGATTAAGGATATTAAGAGATACTAGATGAGCACAAAAAGAATTTAAAAGAATACATAGAAAAATAGCAGATCTTATGGAAATGAAAAGAACAATAAATGAAATTTTTTTTAAAAAACATTGGAATTATATGATAGATTTGAGGAGGCAGAAGAAAGGATTGGTGAACTTGAAGAAATGGCCTCTGAAAGTGAACATACAAAAGAACAGATGAAGAAAAGAATGGACAAAATTGAACAAGGTCTCAAGGAACTAAATGACAGAAAAGGCATGCAAACATATGTGTCATGGGTGTCCCAGAAGAAGAGAAGGGGAAAGGGGGAGAAGGAATATTTGAAGAAATAATGTTAGAAAATTTCCCAACCCTATTGAAGGACATAGATATCCATGTCCAAGAAGCACAATGTACTCCCATCAGAAAAAAATCCAAATAGACCAACTCCAAGACACATACTCATCAGAATGTCAAATGCCAAAGACAAAGAGAGAATTCTGAGAACAGCAAGAGAAAAGCAATGCATAACATATAAGGAATATCCAATAAGATTAAGTGCTGATTTCTCACCAGAAACCATGAATGCAAGAAAACAGTGGTCTGATATATTTAAGAAAAACTTCCAGCCAAGAACCTTATATCCAGCAAGATTGTCTTTCAAAAATGAGGGCAAGTTTAGAATATTCACAGAGAAACAGAAACTGGGAGAATTTCTAATCAAGACACCACGTTTTCAGGAAATACTGAAGGGTGTGGTAGAGCCTGAAAAGAAAAGAAAGAAGAGAGACGCCTAGAAGAGAGTTAGAAATGAAGATTATATCAGTAAAAGTAATTAAAAGTGTTAAGAGTGGTGAAAATATGACAGATAAAACACAAAGCAATAGGAATAAACTTAACCAATGATGTAACTCAATGCTAAAAGAAAGAAAAAAAGGCCTAAATAACTGGAAGAACATTCCATGCTCACAGACTGGAAGACTAAATATCATTATCAGTTCTACCCCAATTGATATACAGATTCAAAGCAATCCCAATAAAATTTCCACCAGCATTTTTTAAAAAATTGAAAACATGATTATCAAATTTATTTAGAAGGGTAAGGGGTCCTGAATAGCTAGAAAAATCTTAAAAAGGAAAAGCAAATTCTCCTCTCTAGGCTTTAAATCATATAACCTAGCTATAGTGGTAAAAACAGCATGGTACTGACCTAAAGACAGACATAGTAGACCAATGGAACCAAATTGATGGTTCAGAAACAGACCCTCACATGTACGGTAAAGTGATTTTTGACTAGCCGGTCAAACCCACACAGCTTGGGCAGAACAGTCCATTCAACAAATGGTGCTGAAATAACTGGACATCCATAGCCAAAAGAAGGAAAGAGGACCCCTATTATACCTTACCCAAAAATTAACCTAAAAATAAAAGCAAGAACCATAACGCTCCTAGAAGAAATTGTAGGAAAATATCTTCAAGACCTGGTGGTAGATGGTGGATTCTTGAAGGAGAAAAGAGGAGGACTGAGATGGACTACTGCGGCTGCTTGCTCGGTCGGTAGAGGTGGGGTCTGGCTGCGGATGAGGGGTCGGTCCAGCTCTGGACGAGGGGTTGGTCCCGCTTGGGACGAGGGGTCGGTCCCACTTGGGACGAGGGGTCGGTCCGGCAGCAGACGAGGGGTCGGTCTCACAGGGGTTGCGCGGTTCGGCTGACGGGGTCGCCCAGCAAAGCCGACGACGAAGGGGTCACCCGGAGAAGCAGGCGACGAACTGGGGACAAGGGAGGCCAGGCCCTTGTCGGGGGCTCCCAGGACTGGAGGGCGCACGGCAGAAGAACCACCGCGGAGACAAGGTAAACATGCAAGTCCACTTTATTGAGGGAGAGGCAACAGTTTTATAGGGGCTGAGGAAGGCTGATTGGTCGAAGCCATGCCCTGTTCTGATTGGTTGCCGGCGAAAGGTCAGTGGGCGGTGCTGGATGGGGGAGGGGTGGTGGTTAGGGATTGGCTGTCGCTGTTGCTGGGGGAAGGGGCAGGGTTTAGGGATTGGTGGCTGCTGTTGCTGGGGTGGAGGGCAGACTTGAGTTTCCCGCCCACGCCTGGCTGTTGCTGCTGTCGGGGGAAGGGAAAAGGGCAGACTGGAATTTTCCACCCTGCGCCTGCACAGGGAGAAAGAAGAAGAAGGGTGCCGCCCCACAGGCATCGTGTGGCGCCATCTGGGAGGAGGGGCTGCCGCGGAAGCATGGCTGCTGAGAAGGGGAGACCCGAGGGCACTCTGCGCCCATGCCGAGCTCCCTTCAGGGGTGGCGGTGAGTCCGACCAGCCACCCTATTATGGGGGCAGCGGCTTGGCCTGCCGCGGCTGCTCCCCCGCCAGGCCAGCAAACCACACTTCAGCCCGAGGGGTGACTGCAGACTACTGATGTTTAATGTATGTAGAAGTTTTAATTAGCTTTACTGTAAAAGTGTAGAAATGGATAGAATGGATGGTAACACATAGTAAGAGCTAGTTTATAAGTAGGGATGTGGCTGAAAATGGTAGTCTAGGGATGTAAATGCCAATTGACAGGATGCTAGAGTATAATCTAGGAACTGAATAGCTCAGTAAATCAAGAGGTGGATGAGAATTGTGGTTGATGGTACAGATGCAGATTGTCTTTCTATGAGCTAGAGCAGATGTACATCACTATTGCAGGGTGGCAGAAATGTGGAGAAGCATGGGAAAAATACAACTGGAGATGATCTATGGACTGTAGTTAGCAGTAATAATATAATATTTTTGCATCTATGCCAAAGATGTACTGTGTTGATAATGGGGCAGTATGGAAAATGTGAGCCTAGTGTACACCACAGACATGGTAACCATCAGATGATATTATATTATTTGTAACAAATGTTCCACCACAGTGTGGTGCATTGATAGAGGGGTGTTGTTTGGGAATTCTGCACATGTGCATGATTGTTTTATAAGTTTACAACTTCTGTCATAAAAAATATATTTAAAAAATAATAATAGGGTTGATTGGGGGGAAAATATACCAAATGTAAGAGAAGGACTATACCTAGTAGTAAGATTTTGAAAATATTCTTTCATAATTTGTATCAAACATCTCACAATAATGCAATGTGTTGGTGGAGGGTTGATGTTTGGGACCCCTGTATAAAGTTATGCATTTTTGCTTTGTAAGTTCACACCTTTCAGTTATTGTTCATGTATGTACATATATAAGTGATATAAAGATAATAATAATGGGGGTTTGGGGAAAATACTTTGGTTAGTAGTAAAATATTGACAATGCTCTTTAATCATTGTTAAAAAGGTTTAACTGCACGATATTGGTGGTAGGCTGAGGTGCGAGAGTCCTGTATGATGTTATATATGTTTGTTTTGTAAGTTCACAACTATTACTGTACACTTATTATGTATGTTTATGTATGAGTGATATACTTCAATAAATTTTAAAAAGAGCCTTTTATCCTTTAACCTTATCATTTCCTTGGCTGTTTAAAAAAATAAATCTTATCACTTTTAAAAGATCATAATATTCAAACCTGTCTTCTCAGGGTCAAATCCTGAAAAATATCTTTAAGTGTTATGAAATTAAAAGAGATTCTTTAATCCTCTGTTAATCAAAGTTGTATCAGTAAAATGTTCATATGAATAAAAAGTGTAAAAATTCTTGAAAATCTAATTTTCTCCCCCATAATATTAGATATAGTCTTGTTAATCTTGGCTTTATTTTTTAAATGGTATGTGTCAGAGAAACAACCTCTTGGCCTAAAACTCAAGGTGGATGCTGTAGCTCATGTTCATCTGATCTGCCTCACCTCCGCTAAAGAAGCTGCTCTCTGGCTGCAGAGAAAGAGTGGCCATTGGGGAGGCCAGAGGTGGTGCATAACAGTAGATTATTTTAGATTGAAATAACAACACTGCTGTCTGCAGTAATCCCACATATTGCAAGTTTGCTGCAAAAATTAATTTCCAGTTGTGTCACTATCATCATGTTTTAAAACTTGCTAAGGCTTTCCTCAGTATCTCTTTGGGCAAATCAATCCACCTGCCTTCACCTTCATATGAGAAGGCCAATGGTGGATTCTGCAGTGCTTCCCCAAGGCTGTGTGCATAGCCCAATCATCTGTCCTGACCTGGTAACAAAAATTCTGGCTGCCTGCACTCAAAGCAGTTAATTATGATAAAATTAAAGAAATTTCACAGAAACCTGATAAAAACCCAGCTGCTTTCATGACTAGATTAACCAAGTCTCTCCTTAAAAACACCAATTTATTTTTTACTTTTATTTTTTCAGATAAAATAATTTAAAAAAATTTTTAATTAATAGGTCACAAGGAATGTTACATTAAAAAACATTTTAAAAAATGTAAAAGGTTCACATATAACCCACTCCCCATTCCCCACCACATCATTTCTGTAAATTGTATTTTTTGAAGATATATATTACCAAAAAAAAGTTACACTAAAAAATATGAGGTTCCTGTATACTCCCCATTCCCCCACCCTACTCCTCCCACTCCAACAACCTCCCTCATCATTGCAGCACCCTCATTGTGCTCAGTGAACACATTTTGGGGCACTGCTGCACTACACAGGTAATAGTTTACCTTGTAGTTTGCACTCTTCCCCCAGTACATTCAGTGGGTTATGGCAGGGTATATAAAGTCCAGCATCTGACACTGCAATATCATTAAGGCAACTCAAAATCCCAAAAATGCCCCCACATCACATCTCTTCTACCCTCTCCCTGCCCTCAGCAACTATTGTGGCCACTTTCTCCACCTCAGTGCTACAATTTCTTCTATTACTCATCACAATAGTTTTATAGTAGAATATCAGTAAGTCCACTCTAGTCCATATTTTATTTCTCCATTCTGTGGACTCTGGTCACTTGTACCTGCACACACACTTTATCACACAATCTTATCAAGATGTCCAGACAGAAAGAAGTTCCAAAATTAGAGGATGGCCTCAAACCCCTCAGAAATACCTAATTAAAGTGGCATTTTCTAGGTCTTTAACAATAGAGGAAGCCAAATTAGAAAAACATAAATGAGATCAGGCCAAAGCCTCCCCCCTAGCTGCTGCCCTCGGGTTTGAGTCTTGAAAACCTAATCTCTCTTCTTTGCAGCTGCCTCCTGGACCCTGTTTTAAGTGTGGAAAGGATGGGTACATCCTGCCTGCATCCCAGGCCCCCACTGGGACCTTGCCCAGTGTGTCATCACAAGGGTCACTGGAAGTCAGACTGTCCTGGAAACCCCATTTCCAGGAAAGCTCCTCCAGCACATCTTAAAAACCCGGAGCTGGGGCCCTCCTTTCCAGACTTCTTGGATTAACGCAGGATACTGATGTGTCCCTGGTTTGAGACGGGCCTACTCTCCATCGGGGAGTCCAGACTGAGGGCAATCACCAAGGTTGGAGGAAGCCGACCTCCTTTTGAATTGACACAGGGCCACATATTCAGTCCTCCTAGAATATTCTGGACCTTTATCCACTTCCTCAGTCTCTATTGTGGGGGTTGATGGTACCCCTTCTCCTTTATTACCAAACCAATCATTTGCTCGATAGAAAATCACACACACTTCCATCAATTCCTTACAATCCCTGCCTGTCCCTCCCCTGCCTTAGGTCTGACATGTTGTCCAAACTCCACTCTTCTGTTCCTTCTCCTCTGGTCCACCCCTCTGCTGCTCCCTAAGTCCTGCTGACATTCCTCCTGTGCTGCAGGCAGAAGCAAGCCCTAGGACTGGAACACTAATTCTCCTGCAGTGGCAACTCACCATCCAGTTAGAATAATCTTAAATAACTGTCCTCCTTCCCAAATGTTCCTCAGTATCCCCTGTCCCTCAGTTCCCCACAAGGCCTTAAACCCACTGTTGACAAACTCTGCTGTTGATCTTTTGTGCCCAACTAATTCACCCGTTAACACCCATCCTGGCAGTAAAAAAAACCAATGGGAGGGAAGTGGTTGTGGCTCAATCAGTTGGGCTCCCATCTACCATATGGGAGGCCCTGGTTCATGTCCTGGGGCCTCCTTGTGAAGGCAGACTCACCTGAGTGCCACCCAGCCCACAAGCGCCATGGAAAGCTGACTCAGCAAGGTGACACAACAACAAAAAAGGGAGACAAGCAAAAACACAGAAGAGTGTGCAGCGAATGGACACAGAGAGAAGACAGCAAGCAAGCTGCAAGGGTGGGAGGGGTAAATAAAAATAAATACAAATACAGAAGAATGCACAGTGAATGGACACAGCAGACAGCAAGCAAAAACCCACAAGGTTGGGGGGCGGGGAGAAAACCTATGGGAGCCATCACCTTGTACAAGATCTTGAAACTGTTAATAACATCACACAGCCCATCATGCCTTTAGTTCCTAATATGTTTGTAGGCACCTTTTCTGGGTGTGTTGAAGCATTTCCAGTCACCTGTGGGCTGATGTTGTAATTAACATCCTGTTAACAGAAATAATTCCCAGATATGAACTTCCCTCCTCCCTGCAGTCAGATAACAAGACAGTCTTCACCTCAGATCACAAAAGGGGTTTACAGTGCCTGAGGAATTACTTGGAAGTTACATATTCCTTCCAGACCACAGTCCTCCAGAAAAGTTGAGCATATGAACAGATCCTAAAACACTTCACCAAGTTAGCAATGCAGGTTAAGACACCGTGGACTGAACTTCTGCTCTTAGCTCTTGCCTGAACCGGTGGGGCAAGTCCAGGGGCCTGTGGGAAGAAGCAGGGGTAGGGGCAGGAGTCGAGAGAAGAATGGAGGCAAGACAGGGTTCTGATTAAGCCTCATTTATTGGGGGTAGAACATGGGAATTTATACTGAGGGAAGGGAGCGTGTCCATAGGTGGTAGGCTGGTTTTGCGGGTGGCAGACGTCCAAGGAGGGGATTGGCTGAAAGTTTGTGCCGGGTCTGCAGAGTTTTGCGCCTTGCGCATGCGTGCTTGCTGTGGTCACCAGAGTTGTGGCGGGAAGGGGAGAACAAAGAAACAAGGAGGAAGAAGAAGAAGGAAATGGAGGGGCAGAGCTGAGGTAGTTGTGAAATCCGCCCATGTTGTTGGAGGCTGTAAATAGATTTCACAGCGGGTAGCTCCCCACAGGTCTCATGAGAATTCGAGCCCTTCCTTGAAAACTGCACCTCCTGAGCCCCTTTGGAATCCTGTATGGATGCCCTTCCACCCTCGTCAATACACCAATCATCAGATTTCAAAACTAATATAGTCAGCCTAACAAAAGCGTTCATTCCTGCATCAGCTAACTGACTTCACTCTTCCTCTGCTGGAACCTTCTGCCCCTCGCTGCCTATTCATCCAGGTGACAGGTGCACCTAAAGGCCTGACACCACAGCCTTTAACCCCAAAGTGGACGGGTCCTTTTCTTGTCCTTCTAACCACCCCTACTGCAGCAAAACATTTAAACTGTCTGTCATGGATACACTTTTCCAGATTAAAGCCTTCTCCTCTGCCTTCTGTAGATAGCAAATTACAAGATCCTGAAGCTTGAGATAAGCACACTTGTGAACCTCCTGGAGACCTTCACTTGAAACTCACAAGAAACCAAGGTGGCAACCTTCCAATTACTAGTAACCCCTTTTCCCTCTAATCTTTCTCCCTTTTTCTTCCTGCCATTCAGTCATAACTACACTTAAATCTGGATGCGCCAATTCCTAAGGTATTACTCAAGGTCAACACATTTTGTATCACTCTCTCCTCACACTTAACTTTGTCATCCCTCTACCCTTTCACTCGAGCAATATCTTGACATCATTCAGGACCTGTGGTTACAAGATTTTTCTGATTTTTACCTGGAGAAATCCTCTTCTTTGCCACCCTATTCCTTTCCTTTACTGATTAAAGTCTTTCTAGGATGGACATCTTTTATTTTACCCTTCCACTCCTCTTTGTACTAACTTCTCAAAAAGCCCCTTATCATCCCCTTACAGACATTATCCTCATTTCTCTCTTACTTCTCCTCACCCCTAAAGTCAATCCTTTTACCCATTTTAACACCATCACTGATAGTATTGCTGCTTCTCCTTTTCGGTCCTTGTCTCTTACAGCTTCTCATCTGATTTATACACTGAATCATGTAGTCAAAAGCTCAGGAATATGTGAACAGCATCTCTTTGCTGTGAGAACAATACCAACCACTGTGGGACCAGAAGCCAAAAGCCATTGGGCAGGTCAGAAGGGAACTGCTCTCCACCCCAACAGCAGGAAGTAGCCAGGTGGAGCTGACGTCCCGAATCCCATCACCCTCCTGTTCTGCCCAGTACTCCCATTACTCAGGTCCCTCATCATATATAGGTATAGTCAAAGAGTTAGAAATGTTAGGGTTTCCCCTTACAAGGTGTGTCATAAGACCATGACTCAACACCTCTGGGACATAAATTGAAGAAAGGCAGCCTCCAGCCAGGAACTCCGCAGCCTGTGGGCCAGGAGCAGCCCATCCCCTCCAAGAATGAACAAAGTGGAGCAGACAAGAGCCTCCACCCCCTTGGGCCCAGGCACCACCCACCCCTCCTGCATTCCAAGGCTTCCTAGCCCACTTCCCCTGGTCATTTGACCCCAGGCTGTACTGAGTTTCCCACCTATTGATGTACTGTAAAAAGTCATCTCCACCATCCTCCAGGGGCAGGTTGAAGTCTCTCTTCAGACCCCTGCCATGCCAGTAAGGGAGCTAAAGTCTGTGCTCCAGACCCCCTCCCTTGGGAGAGCTGCCCAATAAACTTCCTGCCTGTAATCATCAGTCTCCATGTCCCAGCGAGTACTGTTTTTCTCTAACACTTTCACTGTAATAAACCGTAACCATGTATAGAACAGCTCATCTGAGTTCTGTGTATCATTGAACCTGATGGTGATCTTGAGGATTCCCAAACTTGCAGTTGGTGTTAGAAGTGAGAATAGTTTTAGGTTCTCCCAAACTCTACAGGAACTAGCTGCATCTGGTACTGAGAGGGACATAGCATTCGGGTTAGTAGATGAGTGTTACCCTAGTGATTGAGACCAAGAGGAGAGAACTACAAAGGAAAAGGGGCAGGCTTAATACAAAATTTGAGAGAAATGCTGTGACCCTCCCCATGACCTGATGGATCTCAATAAGAACACAACACACATGAGCTTGGTAGGGCTGTGTTTCTTGTGGGCACTTGATTGGGGCAGGGTTTGTAGTTGTGAAGCAGACTAGTGAGATAGGGAATCAACTGATGGATCTGGAACCTGGCAAGAAGTTCATGTGGACATCAATACCCCAAGATGGCTGCTGGAAGACCCCCACCCCCAAGATTCTGCCACTCAGAAGAAGATTTCCTCTGGAAGCCAGGAGAAGCCCTGGATATGCCCCAAAGACTTTATCATTGGGCCCTCCTTGGAGACTGATGGGAGAAATAAGCAATGAAAATGCTAAACAGCTGGAGCTCCTCCCCTGCCATTAGCAATGGGGTGGGATAACCAAGAGTTCAAAATGGCAGACACCAGGCTTGGGCTCTCTCTCTCAGGTGCTCTCCAAGCTGAATTAGTCAGGGTTCTCTAGGGAAACAGAATCAGCAAGCCATATCTGTCAATAGTATGCAATTCTATGAGTCTTTCACACAGCCATGGGGATGCACAAGTCCAGGTTCCACAGGCAGGCTGCAACCAGGGGCTGCAATGAAAGTTCAATGAAGTGTTCTTGATGAGTTCTGGGAGATACTGGCTGTCCAAAGACAAGCTGAGAAATTCTCTCAATGCTGGAATCAATCACACTTCCTGACTTCAAAACATACTACAAAGCTACAGTAGTGAAAACAGCATGGTACTGGCATAAGGAGAGACACACAGACCAATGGAATCGAATTGAAAGTTCAGATATAGAACCTCATGTATATAGCCATATAATATTCGATAAAGCCACCAAACCCTCTCAACTGGGAGAGAATGGCCTATTCAACAAATGGTGCCTGGAGAACTGGATAGCCATATGTAGAAGAATGAAAGAGGATTACCATCTCACACCTTATACAAAGATCAACTCAAGATGGATCAAAGACCTAAATATAAGAGCCAAGACCATAAAGACCTTAGAAAGCAGTGTAGGGAAACATCTACAGGACCTTGTAATAGGAAATGGCTTCATGAATATCACACCAAAAGCACGAGCAGCAAAAGAACAAATAGATAAATGGGACTACCTCAAAATTAAAGCCTTCTGCACCTCAAAGGAGTTTGTCAAGAAAGTAAAAAGGGAACCCACACAATGGGAGAAAATATTTGGCAACCATATATCTGATAAGACACTTATAACTTGCATATATAAAGAACTCATATATCTCGAAAACAAAAAGATAAACAACCCATTTAAAAAATGGGAAAAAGATTTAAACAGACACTTCTCCAAAGAAGAAATACAAATGGCTAAAAAGCACATGAAAAAATGCTCCAAATCCCTAGCTATCAGGGAAATGCAAATCAAAACTACAATGAGATACCATCTTACTCCCATAAGATTGGCAGCCATGAAAAAAACAGTAGAATACAAATGCTGGAGAGGATGTGAAGAAAGGGGAACACTCATCCATTGCTGGTGGGAATGCA
Organism: Dasypus novemcinctus; assembly: GCF_030445035.2. NCBI lineage: Eukaryota > Metazoa > Chordata > Mammalia > Cingulata > Dasypodidae > Dasypus > Dasypus novemcinctus. The sequence goes on along the minus strand of NC_080690.1, from coordinate 87,122,571 downwards.
GAAGGATCCAACCATTCTGGAGGACAGTTTGGCAGTTTCTCAAAAAATTATCCATAGATTTGCCATATGACCCAGCAATACCACTGCTGGGTATATACCCATCAGATCTGAAAACAAGGACACAAACCGATATATGTACACCAATGTTCATAGCAGCATTGTTCACCATCACCAAAAGTTGGAATCAATCCAAAAGTCCATCAACAGATGAGTGGATCAATAAAATGTGGTATATACACACAATGGAATACTACTCGGCTGTAAGAACCAATACACTACAATCGCACGTGATAACATGGATGAACCTTGAGAATCTTATGTTGAGTGAAGCAACCCAGGCATTGAAGGACAAATACTATATGACCTCAATGATATGAAATAAGTTAACTGCCTCAAAGAGCTAGAGTCTGGAAAAGTGGCTTACTGGAAATCGGGGGGTGGAGGAAGGCTGTGAGTTAATGTCTGTAGGGGTGGAATCTGTGATGAGCTGGGGGTAAGTATGAGCACAAAGAAGGGACAAAATGGGGGCAAGGGGTTACCTTCGGGTGGGGTTTTCTGGGTTTGAGGGGGGCTGGGGATGGGAAGAGGGGTAATATGGTCCAAGAAATAGGTGGGAGGGAGGGGCAACATACAAACATGGGAGAGTGCCAGAAGTTCATTGAGAACTAAATGTTGAGTAAAACGTATCAAAGTATAAGTAGGAGGGTTACCTGGTTAGGACGCTCAGGGGGTATGGTCTGATGCGGGACGGACTCCGGAGGGAATAGCTGAAGGCTCATTTTGCCAAGGTGGGTTCTACCATTGGGTGGGGTGGACCCATATCCTGGGGAAGACTAATGCCGTCGAATAGAGAGAACTGTATCTCTCGTGAGAAAGGACGGCTCCCAGGGCATTAGATTGGCAGGCATTGTGGGCCCTAAGGGGAGGGGAAAATGGACGTGCAATGGATGGAACAAAGGTAAATAAGGGGGCAAAAGAGGAGTTATGTGAGAGTACACGAGGATGAATATAAAACAGCTAATATTACACCAAAAACATATAGGGGACGACAGACTAATAATGAAAACCATAAGACAAAACATAGGATAACTAAAAAATTTAGAAAACTGTACAACCTAAAGTATGGACCACATAGTAAGCACAAATGTTACCTTGTTTGAAAACTATAGTTTCGGAATCTGTACATCAGTTTCAGGAAATATGATATGAATAAGTTAAAAGATTATTGCTGTGGAAGGGAAAAGGTTTTATGGTGGATCTGGGGAAATACTGTATATTGTATATATGAATTTTTGTGATCTAAGACTCTTCTGAAGCTGACATTATGTTGGGATTCACTTTACGGGAAGTTTTGGATCACAGAGTGGTTCAACAATGGCAGCGGAGGAATACTGATATGGGATGTTATTGACAGGATATATATGGTTGACAGGGAGTTATACAGGGCATATGCCCAGGGTATATGGTAATGTCTATATATACTCATAGTGGAAACAATTAAAAACAACAGCTGGGGGGGTACTGGGCTCCTGGCCAGGGGGTCACTGTTGTGGGCCCTAGGAGAGCAACGGCAATCCTCCAGGTGCAACGGCAAGAACCAGGAAGGAAGGAGGGCCCAACAGTGGGCTCTTGATACTAATGGCTACACTTTTGAGCCTATGCACCTGCAATAAGAACAAGGCCTAGAGTAGCATTGTGCCTGGGGGTTTCCTCCTGACAGCCTTCATGTTACTCAAATGTGGCCACTCTCACAGTCAAACTCAGCGTATAGATGTGATGCATTCCCCCCAGCGTGGGACACGACACCCGGGGATGAGCCTCCCTGGCACCGAGGGATCACTACCACATACCAGCTGAAGAAGCAACTAGAAAATGACCTTGAATTAAAGATTCAATGCAGAACAGCAGAATATACCTGTCTACATATAATAACATGACTTCGGGAAGCGGTTTGACCTAATGTAAGGGGGAAATGGAAAGGAGAAATGAGATTATAAGGCTGTGAGTCTCTAAAAAAGAGTCTGGAGGTTGTCAGAAGGAATACCCCTATGTACAACTGAACAGAGTCTAAGAGACAGATAAGGTAGATACAACCCCAGGTATTGGTTCTTTTGAGGGAGAAAGAGACCCACGGGTTCTATGGTCATGGCAGAAGGGGTTCACTGCCATGACAGATGGCCCTTCTTTGGAGCTGGTGTTTCTGCGTGATAGAAATGGACTCAGAGGGGATCTCTTTTCACAAGACTTGCATGCTACTTTATTGGAATTGTAGTTGGTGCTGAGTTTAAGATATTTGTAGGGGATTTGAATCTCTGGACTGATAATATGACACCCAGGCCCAGAGCCTCAACAGACTTCAGCTCCTACACTTTGACTTATTGGACTTACTCCACTCAGCTAACATGGAGTTGAAGAAGGTCAACCACCACAACATGGAGCCTAGAGTGTCTACAACTAGAAGCGGGAAGAGTGTATCCAGTACCCATGTGCAATCTAAGCCCTCACTTGACATAGGTGTGCAATGGACACAACCAATCCAATGTCCACAGAGAAAATGTGGAATGGGTGTGGGAACGGTAGCCATGGGGGTTGCTGGGTGTGGGGAACGGGAGGAAGAGATGAGATGTGGAGGCGTTTTCGGGACGTGGAGTTGTCCTGGATAGTGCTTCACAGACAATTACGGGACACTGTAGATCCCCCCAGGGCCCACTGGATGGAACGTGAGAAAGTCTGGGCTATGATGTGGACCATTGACTATGGGGTGCAGTGATGCTCAGAGATGAACTTACCAGGTGCAATGGATGTATCACGATGATGGGAGAGAGTGTTGCTGTGGGGGGAGTGGGGGGCAGGGGCGGTGGGGTTGAATGGGACCTCATATATTTTTTTTAATGTAATTAAAAAAAATATATTAAAAAAATGCTGGAATCACTTTCCCTTTTAAGACATTCAACTGATTGGGTTAAGCATCACTCATTGCTGATGGCAATCTCCCTGATTGATGTAATTATAACCAGCTATCTAGGATTTACCACTGCAGTAAAGTCAAAGGTGACTAAAGTCCATAAATGCCCTTGTATTACAGTTAGCCCAGTGCTTGCTTGACCAAACAAATGGGCACGATTATCTAGCTGAATTGACACAATAGCCTAACCATCACAGTCAACCCCTTGTCAACTCAGCAACCATATACATTACCTTAAACCATACTTAGTCTCTAAGTAAAAACAGTAACAGACATGCATATATACATATATACATATTTCCACCTAACAACTTTCCTGTGTACAACCAGGAATGCATTAATTCCATAAAGAATAGGGTGCAAGTTCTTGGGTATTATTCACTCTTAAACTTGACATCCTCAAGTATTATGACAGGAAACTAATACAACTTGTTATATGAAAAGGGAAAAGTTTGGGGAAGACAAAGAAATTCATTTTGTGTACATATACAATCATCATCATAAACAAGGAAGAAAGATTCATGACCATTATAGTCCTCATTTCTGTAACTGGTCACGTGGCCAAAGTTCATATTTATCACTACCTTCTTCCACTACCCATTCCATGTTTCCATTACCCTCAGCAAGCACTTCAGCTGGCCATGGTTCTTTGCCTGGTGAGGTGACCCACACTCATTCCTGAAGATTCTGGGTCATTGTTAGTCCTGCTTGAGTTGGGTTGTTGCAATTTTCCATTGACTTTTTTTTAAGATTTATTATTTATTTATTTCTCTCCCTTTCACCACCCCCCCACCCTGGTTGTCTGCTCTCTGTGTCTATTTGCTGTGTGTTCTTCTGTGTCTGCTTCCATTGTTGTATTATTGTCAGTGGCACCAGGAATCTGTGTCTATTCTTGTTGCATCATCTTGCTGCTTCAGCTCTCCATGTGTGTGGCCACCACTCCTGGACAGGCTGCACTTTCTTTTGTGCTGGGCAGCTCTTCTTACGGGGCACATTCCTTGTGTGTGGGGATCCCCTATGTGGGGGACACCTCTGCATGGCAGGGCACTACCTGCACAACATCAGCACTGTGCGTGGGCCAGCTCCACATGGGTCAAGGAGGCCTGGGGTTTGAACCGTGGACCTCCTATGTGGTAGGTGGATGCCCTACCTATTGGGCCAAGTCTGCTTCCCTCCATTGACTTTAATAATAGGGCATGGCAGTACTGGGAAATGCCCTAGAGGATCTCCTATATTCCAGGCAAACTCTTTTTTTACCCGTATTAGGTAGATGCAGTCCTATTTCCCCTTGATAGTCAGGATCAATCACCCCAGCCAGTACAGTAATTCCCTTCTTTGCCTGTTGGTTCAGAGGTAAGAAGACTCCAAAGTGACCAGGTGGCAGTCTTAACTTCCAGTTCAATGGAATCATTGTTGTGTTCCCTGGTGACAGCACTCCTCCTTTTGGGACTAAAACCTGTAGACCAGCAGAGTTTGAGGTTGCAAGGACAGAAAGCAAAAATTTTCCTAGAGTGTCACTAGGGGTAATAGTGAGTGCTGCCACTCCCATTTCCATCCCTTGATCCCTGGACCCATGGATCCTGGTCATGGGAGAAACAGCACCATAGAGTGGAGTCTGATTTAGAGCATACACAGCCTCCTGCAGAACATTGCCCCAGCCCTGCAAGGTATTGCTACCTAGTTGGCAACATAATTGGCCCTTGTGGACCCATCCTGCCCTCTGCACACTGCTCTTGTCATTTTCCTCTGCCATGTGGCCATGCAAGTAAACCTAGGCATTTATAATCTATAATGGGGAATCGTAGTCTGTAAATCAGCCTGCTTTACCACTTTTCAGCCCCTTCTTCTCTACCTGGGACCCCTGATCTGTTATCTTCTCCCATTTCTCTTCCCTCTCTACCTGAATAAATTACTGGCCTAACTCACCTGACATACTCTTGAAATTCATTTCTGCAGCACAGTCAAGAACTCAAATAAAATTTGATAACAGTAGGGAAAGGCCCTGCATGTTCTGGTCCCCATCACCTGTCTAAATCCATCCCATCCCATTTCCCCCACTCCATTCCAGCCATACTGGCCTTCTCAAACTTGCCAGGCATGTTCTCACCTCGGGGCCTCTGCAATGATGGTTCCCTTTGCAGGGAATCCTCTTCCCCCAATTCCTGTGGGCTCACCCCTCTCCCTTTGCAGCTCTTTTCTCAGAGATCACCTCCTCAGTGAGGCCTTCCCTGACCTATTTAAAACTGCAACCACCCCACCCAACACACATCTCCCATCCTCCTTCCTTGCTTTATTTTCTACCAAGGCATTTACTGTCATCTGATACATGATGTATTTTATGTTTGTCTGCCCCCACTGGACCATAAACTCCTTGCCTATTTTCTGCTATATTCCCAGTCCTTAATATATTGCACATAGCAGTAGTCAGTAGGTGGTTGTTGGAAATAAAAGATTGACATGGAAGTGAACAAGTATGAATGAACCATGTATGTATGGTCACGAACCATACATCAGGGTGCATCAGGGTGCATTTTCTGATTCTTGAGTAATCCTTTCTTATTGAAAGAAAAAAAATCTGGGATGTTTAGAAAAGTATGAAACTAAAATAAAAATTTTAAATCCAGACTCTCACTTGCCAGTAGCAATCATTGTTAATGTCTTCCAGTACATTCATCCTATCAACAGAAGTTCAACGAGCATCTCAGTTGTCAGGGACTTTGCTTCTTTGTAAGGGTCTAATGGTGGATACCATAGACAGTGTGTTTGGCCTCATGGAAATGGACATCTAGAAAGCATGATAGGTGTTTATCAATCATGAAAACAGTCAACCATAATAGGGAAAAGAACAGAGCAGAGAGCTGCACAAGGAGGAGGAATCGATCACGGGTGTAGGGAGTGGAGACTGCTTGATGCAGGGATTATGCTGATGCAGGAGGCGATCTGGAGCAGACAGTGAGGGAGCAGTGCAGGGAGAGGTGGACAGGGGATGGGTCACACAGAGGCTTGCAGGCCTCAGGAAGCTAAGGGCGGCAATTTCATGGACCAAAAGAGGACTGAGTTTAGGGATGAGAGGTCTCTTCCCCAGGATATCAAATAGCAGGGAGGGCAATAAGGCCATGGGTGGAAATCTTCATAGGAAGTAGCAGAAGTGGCTTCAAAAGGAAGGACTGCTGTAAGAGCCAATCGCTAGGGTGTCTGTCAAATAAAAAATACCCAGACAGCAAGAGATGCATGGGTCTAGAGTATGAATAGACAAGTCTCAGCAAAAAGAAATAACAAACCATATATAAACGGATGCATCTAGGCCTAGAGTAACCAAGGGAATTCAACTTAATCAATGGCCATTTCTGGCAAAACGGACATTTTTTAAAAAGAGTACAATTCAGTGTTCTGTTTTCTTTTTTTTTTTTTTTAAGATTTATTTTTATTTATTCTCTCCCCCCCCCCCATCACCTATGCTTGCTGTCTGCTCTGTGTCCATTTGCTGCATGTTCTTCTATGCCTGTTTGTCTTCTCCTCTTGACTTCTCTTAGGAGACACCAGGAACTGATCCTGGGATCTTCCGACATGGAAGAGAGGCATCCAATCACTTGAGCCACCTCAGCTCCCTGGTTTGTTGTGTCTCTCTCTTTCCTGTGTCTCTTTTTTTGTTTTGTTACCTTGTTGTGTCAGTTTGCTGTGCAGGTCTGCTCTCTGCAGCACAGGCCAGCTTTGCCTTCATCAGGAGGCCCCAGTAACCAAACCTGGGACCCCTCCATATGGTAGATGGGAGCCCAATCATTTGAGCCACATCCACTTCCCTCAGTGGATTTTATTATACTCACAAAGCTGTGTAACCAGAACATTTTAATCACTCCAAAAAGAAACTCCATGCTCCTGAAGAGTCACTCCCCATTCCCTCCTCCCCCAAGCTCCTGGCAAACATTAATCTACTTTCTGAATCTGTGGATTTGCCTATTCTACTCATTTCATACAAATGGAATCAAACGATTTGTGACTTTTTGTGCTTCTTTCACTTAACATAATGCTTTCAAGGTTCATCCATGTTGTAGCATGTATAAATGCTACAACATGGAATATTTCATTCCTTTTATAGCTGATTCCATTGTACATGTATACCTCATAATATTTATCCATTCATCAAACGATGGACATTTAGGTTGTTGACACTTTATGGCTATTATGTATAGTGCTGCAAAGAACATTCATGTACAAGTTTTTGTGTGGACATACATTTTCATTTTTCTTGGATATATACCTAAGATTGGCATTGTCAGGTCATATGGTTATTCTATGTTTAACTTTTTTAGAAACTTTTCCACAGTGGTTGTACCATTTTACATTTCCACCAGCATATATGAGGGTTCCAATTTTTCTACAACCTTGCCAATGGTTGACAAGGTTATTGTCTATCTTTTCAGGTATAGCCATCCAAATAGGTATGAAATGGTATGTCCTTCTGGTTTTGTAAGCTTTTTTCCCCATCTTTATAAATCGATGTGGGAGGAGTGGGGTGAGGGAGGTAGGAGATATATGGGGACCTCATATTTTTTTAATATAACATTAAAAAATAGGGAAAAAATAAAAATAAATTGATTTATATTTACATTTTATATAACTGGAATCATACGATGTTACACAATATATTTAGTTCAGAGTAACACAGTCATACAGTATTTGTCCTTCTGTGTCTGGCTTGCTTCAACATATTGTCCTCCAGGTTCATTCATGTTGTGATATGCTTAATGACTTCATTTCTTACAGCTGCATAATATTCCATCATGTGAAACACCACATTCAGTCATTGGTTGATAGACACCTGGTTGTTTCCAACATTTGGCAATTATGAATAACATCACCATGAACATCAGTGTGCAGATGTCCATTCATTTCACTGCTCTCAATTCTTTTGCATATATACCCAGTACTGGTATTGCAGGGTCAAGTGGCAAATCTATATTCAACTTCCTTAGGAACTGCCAATGACTCTTACACAGTGCTTGTACCATTCTACATTCCCACCAACAGTGAATAAATGTTCCTATCTCTCCAATTCCTCTCCAACACTCGTAGTTTTCTGTCTTTTTAATAGTGGCCATTCTGATAGGTATGAAATGATGTCTCATTTAGTTTTGATTTGCATCTCCCTAATCATTTGTGATCTTAAATATTTTTTATGTGTTTTTTTTTTTTGCCATTTGTATTTCTTCTTTGGACAAATGTCTATTCAAGTCTTTTTGTCCATTTTTAATTGGGTCATTTGTCTTATTATTGAGTTGTAACATCTCTTTACATATCATGGGTATTAAACATTTATCAGACATGTAGTTTCCAAATATTTTCTCCCATTGAGTTGTCTGCCTTTTCACCCTTTTGACAAAGTCCTGTGAGGTGCAAAAGTGTTTAATTTTGAGGAGGTCCCACTTATCTAATTTATCTTTTGTTGCACATGCTTTGGGTGTGCAACCACCCAAAAGAAGAAACCACCACCTACCACAAGCTCTTTAGGATAGTTCCCTGCATTTTCTTCTAGTAGTTTTATGGTCCTGGCTTATATATTTAGATCTTTGATTCATTTTGAGTTGGCTCTTGTATAGGGAATGAGATAGGGGTCCTCTTTTCTGTCTTTTGATTATAGATATTCAATTTTCCCAGTACCATTTGTTGAAAAGACTGTTTTGTCCTGTTAACATGGACTTGGTAGGTTTGTCAAAACCAGTTTACCATAGATGTTAGCGCTTATTTTTGGACTCTCAATTCTATTCTGCTGATCAATGTGTCTGTCTTTATGCCAGTACCATACTGTTTTGACCACTGTGACTTTGTAATATGTTTCAGGGTCAGACAGTGAAATTCCTCCCATGCTGCTCTTCTTTTTTAGAATGCTTTTGGCTATTTGTGTGCACTTTTCCTTTCAAATGAATTTGGTAATTGCCTTTTCTATTTCTGTAAAGTAAGCTGTTGGAATTTTTATTGGAATTGCATTGAGTCTATAACTCAGTTTAGGTAGGATTGACATCTTCATGATATTTAATTTTCCAGCCTATGAACACGGAATATCTATTTGTTTAGGTCTTTTAAAATTTCTTTTAGCCTTGTAGTTTTCTGCATATAGGTGTCATACTTCTTTGGTTAACTGATTCCTAGGTATATGAGTCTTCCTGTTGCTACTGTAAATGGAATTTCCCCCGATTTCCTCCTGAGATTGTTCTATATTAGTGTACAAAAACTTTACTGATTTTTGTGTGTTAACCTTGTATCCTGCCACTTTGCTGAACTCATTTATTAGCTCAGGTAGCTTTGTTGTAGACATTTCAGAATTTTCTAAATACAGGATCATATCATCTGCAAATAGAGTTTTATGTCTTCTTTTCCTATTTGGATGCCCTTTTTTTCCCCTTGTCTAATTGTTCTATCTAGAACTTCTGGTAAAATGTTGAATAACAATGGTGGCAGTGGGCATCCTTGTCTTGTTCCTGATCTTAGACAGAAAGCTTTCAACCCCAGTGAGTACAATGGTGGCTATGGGTTTTTCATATATGCCTTTTATCATACTGAGGAATTTTCCTTCTATTCCTATCTTTCAAAGTGTTTTTATCAAGGAAGGATGCTTTCTTTTTGTCAAATGCCTTTTCGGCATCATTGAGATGATCATGTTTTTTCCTCCTTCAACTTGTTAATATGGTCTATTACATTGATTTTCTTATATTGAACAAGCCTTGCATACCAGGAATAAATCCCACTTGGTCATGATGTATAAGTCTTTTGATATATTGTTGGATTTGATTTGTAAGTATTTTGTTGAGAATTTTTTCATGTATGTTCATTAGAGAGATTGGTCCGTAATTTTCTTTTCTCAGAGTATCTTTATCTGGCTTTGGTATCAGGGCAATATTGGCTTCATAAAATGAGTTAGTTAATTTCCCCTCTTCAAATTTTTGGAACAGGATTGGTGTTAATTTTTTTTTTGAAATTCTTGGTAGAATTCACCTTTGAAGCCATCTTTGGTTTTCATGTGTCATATTTTTGCCTGTTTTTTAAATCTTTTGGTTATTGTTTCTACTATTCTTTCTTCTATACTTTCCCCCAAACCTCCCTCTCTTATCTTTTTCTTTTAGGCTTTCAGGCCTTTAATATTTCTTGCAAAGGTGGATTTTTAAAAATGAACTTCCTTAGTTTCTGTTTGTCTGTGAATATTTTATAATCACCTTCATATTTGAAGGACAATTTTGTTGCATAAAGGATTCTCGCAGACAGTTTTTCTCTTTCAGTATCCTAATTGTATCATACCACTGTCTTCTCACTGCCATGTTTCTGATGAGAAATTCACATTAAGTCATACTAGGTATCCCTTGTATGCGATGGTTTGCTTCTCTCTTGCTGCTCTCAGAATTTTCTCTTTATCTTTGACATTTGACATTCTGAGTAGTATGTGTCTTGCAGTAGATCTATTCAGACTGTGGTATGGTGTACTTTTTGGATATGTAAGTCCATTCCTTTCACAAGAGTTGGGAAATTTTCAGCTATTATTTCATCAAATACTCTTTCTGCCCCCTTTCCCTTCTCATTTCCTTTTGGAACTCCCATGACATGCATGTTGTTGTGTTTCATGTTGTCATTCAACTCCCTGGGTCCCTGCTCAATTATCTCCTTTCTTTTCTCTCTCAGTTCTTTTCTCTCTTCAATTTCAGCTGTTCTGTCTTCAGTATCACTTATTGTTTCTTCTTTTATTTTTGCGTCTGCTGTTGTATGCCTCTATTGTGTTTTTTATCTCACTTATTGTGTCTTTCAATCCCATGAGCTATGATACTGTTATATTCAGGATTTCAATTTCTTCTTTGTTCTCACTCATTGTTTTCTTAATGTCATTTATCTTTTTAGTCATATTACCTTTCAACTCATTAATTTGATTTTGGAAATTTGCATGCATCTCATTAAATGAATTTTCTCAAATCTTCTGTCTCTTCTGGAGTTTTGATACATTCCTTTTCTTTGGCCATTTCTTCTATTTTCTAAGTATGGCTCATAAATTTTTACTGATTTCTAGGCATCTGATTAGGATGGTAGTTTACTCAGATGTTCAATTTTTTTCTCTTTCATAGGGATTTAGTGGTAGGAAGCTGTGTGTTACTGGTGCTCTTTGATTCTTGGTTTGACCTGGATTGTTAGTTCCTCAAAGCTGGGCTCTGGACCTAGTAAAGGATTGCAGACCTGCTTCCTAGGGTCTTGCGAGGGAGGCTATAAAGGTCAGAAAAAATCCTCTCATATTTTTTATTTTTTCACATGCACTTCCTTGATCTGCTCTTTGGCAGCCCTCTCAATTCAATGCCTGGTCAGAGTGTGTTTTCTGCAACACTGACTGGATCAATGTAGTATAGGTTCCTGCTTGGAGGCTAAGAGCCCAGTAATTCAAACTTTCTAAGAGACAGCTCTCTAGCCTTTACTAGTAGCCCCCTTCCTTTTCCCAGGTAGGGGTCCTCAGCAATCAGTCCTGATTAGTGGAGAGGGAGATTGAGTGGGTCAGATCACTTTAGTCCCAGATCTCTTTACTCCAGAGCTGGCTCCAAAGTCAAATAATGGTACAGCCCTACCCAGCCTGGAAAGGCTCCTGGGACACAGCAGACCAGATTTATAGATCAAAAGCTGAATTAGCCTTAGGCTGTGTCCCTCTCTCTCCCCTTTCGTGGGGAGGAGCATCCTCAACTATCAGTCCTGGTTACTAGAGAGGGAGATTTAGAGGGTCAGAGCTCTTTAGTGCCATGCCAACTCCCAAGGCAAACAATTATGTGGCCCCACTGGCCTGGAAGGGCTCATGGGGCACAGCAGACCAAATTTGTGAGTCAAAAGCCTTAGGTTGAATCCCTCTCTCTCCCTTTTCCTGGGGTAGTGGATCCTTGAGGCTCCCTTTATCTGCAGCCAGCACAGAGGCCAGAGAATTCAAGTGTCTTTAGTGTGGGGGAGGGTGCTGGCAGTAGCAGCTTCTGGTTTTAACTCACAGTTTTGTCATCACAATTCTTTTCCTTTGTCTCTGTCTCTTCTGGGCAGTGTCCAGCCTTTGCCTGGTGTCCTAAAACATATAAGATTTTTTTTCAGGCTGCTTCAGCCTGTCCTCTAGCTAATTTTCTGGGAGTCAAGAGAGTCCTGTGTCTTTCTAGTGCACCATCTTCCCAGAAGTCCTATAAACATTTTTCTTCATTTAGATTGTGTGATCCAAGGTGGGTCTTAATTTTCTTACTGGGATACATTTTAAATGGAGAAATAAAAAGTTGTAGATACTGAAAAAAGCTTCAGACACAGAGGAACCCAGAAGCCCCCAGAAAGCTGAAATCAACGAAACAGGGAGCAAGAAAAGCCACATATGGAGCAGCCTTGCGGTCGGTACATCCTGTCTGGTGGACGACGGGGCAGGAGAGGCCTAGGCTCCTGCGGGGGCTCGCAGGCGTGGAGGGCGCGCGGCGGAAAAACCACCACGGAGACGAGGTGAGCACGCAGGTCTAATTTATTAAGGGAAGTACATGTGTTTATATAGGGTTATGGGGGAGTGAGCAGGGGACTGATTGGCTGTGGCCAAAGGGGGATTGGATTGGTGGTGGCGAGCAGTTGGTGGAGGGAAGAGGCAGATTCTAGGTTGGTGAAGGGGCGGCACCGGCGGGAAAGGGGAACGGGGCTGGGAGTGATTGGTAGGGACTAGTTCCTTGCCTTTTATGGTGCGGCTTGTGCTGCGGCTTGACAGTGCGGGAGGGGGGATGTGAGCGTAGGCAGCTTCTGCTGGCTATCAGCAAGCCGGTGTCGGTTGCCTGGGCGGGGCCGAGGGCAGTGCGCCCGTTCCATGGCTGAGGGCACAGCCTAAAGGTGAAAGCAATAAGGCCCATAGCAGAAGGGAGAGACAAGCAGACACTGCCATGTCCCTGATTAACCTCAGCTGCCGTTTGGGGAGAAAAGATCTTCTGATGATGCCTTGAGATGGATACTTCCACAGCCGCAGAACTGTAAGCTTTTAACCTAGTAAGTCCCCATCATAAAAGCCAACTCATTTCTGGAATATCGCTCCCCGCAGCTTTTAGCAAATAAAAACACAACTCAAGTAAGGTGTTGTAGCCCAAAAGCAGCCACAGAAGACAAGATGTAAGCAAATGGGCAAGGGTGTGGTTTTTCATTTGTTTGTTTTTTTTTTTAAGATAGGCCAGTAAAAGGAATTTACTGGGAAATGGGGGAAAGTAAAGATATTGCTAAGAAATGGGAGAGAAAGATGAAAATACACACCAAGATTTGATGCAGACTCCTCTAGGCAAAGAGAGTCAAGGCTGTTTTAATTAAAACTCTATTTATGGAGTCTGAAATTCAAATTTTAGATAGCTTTCATGTCATGAAATATTATTAATTCTTTTCAACCTTTCTTAGCTTGGGCTATACAGAAACAGTATGTGGGGAGTAGATGTGGCTCAAGTGGTTGATTCCCACATTCCACATGGGAGGTCCTGGGTTTGGTGCCCAGTGCCTCCTGAAAAAAACAAAAACAAACACCAAGCAAAAACAAATGGAAAAACCAACTCAGGGAAGCCAAGATGGTCTACTGGTTGAGCGCAGGCAAGGTCCCAGGTTCAATCCCTGGCCCCCGTTACCTCAAAAAAGCAAACAACAAAAAACAAAAACAAAAAACACAGGGTATGGACAAGATTTGCCCTGTGGGCACTAGTTTGCTGACACCTGCTACACACGAAAATCAGTCCTGAGAATTGTAGGTCAAATGTGAAAGGTAAACTAGGAAAACACACACAGAACATTTTTGTGACCTTGGTAGGCAAACATTTCTTAAACAAACCAAGGAAGATTGATAAACCTGGCCACACTAAAATTAATTACTTGTGTTAATGTGAAAGCACTATTATGCAAGTGAAAAGGCAAGCGAAGGATTGTGAGATGATTGTTAGCTCATAGATCTTACAAAGGGAGGGCATCCAAAATTTAGAAAGAACTTGGCATATCAGTAAGATAAGCAAATCCAATAGAAAAATCAGCAAAAGACTTGAACAGGCCCTTCATGAATGAGGAAATCCAAATGGCCAGTAAGTGCATGAAAATATGTCCAATTTCATTATTCAACAGGGAAACCACAAGGTGATACAATTTCATGCTTCCCAAATGACTAAAACACATGTGCCAGATAATACCAAGTGTCAAGAGGATGTGGAGTAATTAGGACCCTCTTGCACCACGAGGGGGTGGAAACAGTCAACCACTTTGGAAAACAGTTTGCCCTTATCTCCCCAAGCTGAACATAAGCCCCCAGGCAGTTACACGCCTAGGCATTTACCCAACAAAATACAAACATGCTCTCCATAGACAGGTACATGGATGTTTATAGAAGTTTCATTCGTAATAACCCCAAACGGAAAAAGCACAATTGTCCATTCACAGCAAGAAAAGTGAACACATTGTGCAGTATTCACGCAGTGGAATGTTATACAACCTTGTTAAAAGAATGGACCGTGGGCACCGGTGCAACCCGGACGACACTCACAGGAAGAAGCCAGACACAAAGGAGCACACGCTATGTGATTCTGAGTAGGTGTGGTTCACAGTGGGGCCACCCACATCCGTGATGGTCCAAGGCAGAGCAGTGGAAACCCTGTGGTATTAAGGGGGCACCAAGGTGCTGTAGAGCTCAGCAAATCTGGGGGACACAGGGTGCTCGTCTACAACGGCCCATTGGCCGCCCACGTGTGCTCCGGGATTTTTTTTTGTCTGTTACACCTTAGAGAAAAAAGAAAGAAACCGCGGCGCTCACCGCTGCGAGACAGAACTCAACCACTGGTTCCCAAGGCTCTCTGACCCCCACGGCCCGCCCAGCCTGCAGCGTCTCCGGGGCCCTTACGTCGGGGATGGGAGTATCCGGTACCCAGCGCACGCATGCGCAGAGCCGGGGGGCTGCATCCGAGACCCAGCGCACGCATGCGCAGAGCCGGGGGCACGCAGACCGGGACTGGCGGGCCCCGGGAGGTGAGTTCGGCCTGTCGGGCCTGTGAGCGGGAGGGACTGGGGTTCACGGGTTGGGGCGGGGCGGCGCTGTGCTCGCGGCCGCACTGCCCGTCTGTGAACGCGCCCAGAGGCCTTGCTCTGCACGAGCCCGGGGCGAGGGGCGGGTGAGGCGGCTTTGCGGTTAGGGCCGGCGGTGCGACGCCGCCTCTCCTGTCGGCTGCCGCGGGGCTCGGATTCCCGCTCCTCGCCCCCCACCTTTCTTTGCTGGCCACAGGTCCTCTCCACCTGCTCTCCTCTCGGTGCGGTGCGGGTACTTCCCGTGCCCTCTCGCCTGCAGGAGGCGGGCGCCTCCCTGCCCTTGGGGCGTGGACCCGCCTCCTCTCCCTTTGGCCGGGTGGCGTGGGCTTCCTCCGCCTCTTCTCTTTCGTGTCCCACTCCCAGTGACCTTTCCCCGCTTTGTGTCTCTCTCTGCGGACAACCCAGTCTCCCCCTAAACCTTGCTTCTCCTCCTCGAACCTTTGGGGAGTCTGTGGATGCTTCCTTCCCTTCTGCCCGCTGTGAGCTCTCCTTCCCAGGCCTCCTCCCCTTCCTGCTGACGACTCCTCTTCCTCTCCTGCATACCCCAGGATCCTGGGCTGCGTTTCCTTTCCCACAGGCCTCAGGGGCCTGGCATCTCCGACTTAAGGGTCCTCAGCTGAGCTGTCTTTGCTAAACCAGGTCCTCCTGTTTCTGGCCTCTGTAAATGGTGGCTCCTTTTTCTGGCCACAGTCCTGACAGTCTTGAGGATTTTCTTGTCCCCATAACCCACATCCTCCCCTCAAATCCCATGCCTCTACTTTCCTCCTCCCTCAGTTTTTCAGCATCTTCAAGGAGCATCTTGAAAGGGATAAGCGTTTTTCTCTAGTCTGGTGATTTTCAAAGTTCTTTAATCCAATTTTTTTTTTTTGGTCTTTGTAGACCCACATACTTAATTTTAAGTAAAATAAAATGGCCTCTGTGTTGGGTGTTGCTGGGGAAAAAACCCTTCTTGAGAAAGGCTTTTCCAGAAGACAAAAACAATCTGCAGGGGTTTCTGAGAAAATGAAATGTCCTATCGGATTGCTAATCAGCAATACCTGGTGATAAAACTAGTTTCCTTCTAGTAGAGATAGCCTATCAGAGTGGACAAACATACCATACTAGTCAGTGTATATCTGCTCCCCACTTTGTAAGACACCCCCTATGTAAAATGGAAACTTAATTTCAGCCAATTAGAACATTTCCTTACTTCCACGTTTACCCTCTATGAGCTTCCCATTTCTACCCCCTTGATGGATCTCCTTTCTACTTTCTGAGTGGGATTCATGAATCGCTCAGTAAAGCTGTGCTTGAGATCCTAAATTGCATGAAAAGTTTTTATCGGTATGTAACTGGAGCAAAAGTTTGATGAAACAACACTTATGGAGTGTGAGGTCCTCTGATATTACTATTTATTTTTTAAAGGTTTATTTATTTATACATTTATTCCCCCCACCCGCCCATTGTCTGTTCTCTGTGTCTATTTGCTGCGTCTTCTTCATCCACTTCTGTTGTCAGCAGCATAGGTATCTGTGTATCTTTTTGTCATGGGTATCTGTGTTTCTTTTTGTTGGGTGGGCCAGCTCCACACGGGTCAAGGAGGCCCGGGGTTTGAACCACGGACCTCCCATGTGGTAGACGGACACCCTAACCACTGGGCCAAGTCCGCTTCCCTGATATTACTATTGAGTTTTTCTTTTCTTGTGAAAAGAATGTGCGTTGTGACTCCCTCCTCTCCACATTGCTTTACCTAGAAGTGACTAACTGGCATTTGCATTTTAAATTTTGATTTCAACCTGATATTTCTGAATTGTTCTCCAAAGTGACCGCTGTTTTTTATGCTAACGAAGAAATTTTAATTGTGGAAAATACCCATAATGTTAGCTGGGAAAAACAAAAATAGGGCGCAAAATTGTATGTACAGTTTGGTTCCAAGGATGTCAAAATATGATTCTCCAGGAA
Source organism: Dasypus novemcinctus (assembly GCF_030445035.2). NCBI lineage: Eukaryota > Metazoa > Chordata > Mammalia > Cingulata > Dasypodidae > Dasypus > Dasypus novemcinctus. Next base: position 87,105,608 of record NC_080690.1, on the reverse strand, counting down.
GAAAATAGGAAAGACATGGTGAGATTACAGATGACTTTTATTTCCTTTTTAGGTATATTTTCCAAATTTTCTATGAGTGTGTTTTATATTAATTTTACCGTCCTTGTAACAGCAAAATATTTAAATGAAATGTGATGCAAGTTTTATAAATAGTAAACTACCCTTTTGAATCTAAAATGGAATTTTCCTTGCCCTACTTTCATTTATTTGAAGTAAGTAAATTTGCTTTTTTCATAAAACCAAAGAGATTGAATAATTAAACTTGGATCAGTTGCCAGCTGCCAAGAGCAGTTGGAGGAATAGGTAATTCTGGAGACAGCCAGGGGAAATAGTGAAGTGGTTTAGAGAGCTGGACCCTGCAGGAATTGAGTTCTTACAGGCACACACCCCTGGCCTGCCTCTTCTCTCCTGCATTTACTCTCCATTTACTCTCCATTTAGGCCTTTAGGAGTCAGCATTTTCTGGGGAGTGGTAACTCTGTGGTTTTCTTGTAGCTCCCAGTTAGCAATTAGCATCACATCTACCCCACCCTATCTCCACATCCCCATAAAATACCTGTAGGTAATTCTTGAACACTTAAACACTTATAAATTCATTCCCACCAAGGTGTTACTTATTTTTTATATAGTGTCTTTACTAGGAGACATATTTCCCACTTTCTCTTTGAAAATTTTCTAAAATATTGTAACAGAAAAGTTGGAAAAGAGTGTAATGAATACCCATCACCCACTGCCTAGATTCAGCAATTAATATTTTGCCATATTTGCTTTATACACCTGCATCATATATTTGCATGTTATATGTTATGTGTATGTGATATGTATTGTGTATGCATAAGTTATATGTGTACATTTCTGTGTGTACATATGTATAGATGTAGTTAGCTATATTTAGTATATGTGTATATGTATGTATATTTGTGTGGAGGTGTGTGTATATATGTGTGCATGTGTATGTGGGTGTATATATAACGCACATCTCTGTGTATGTGTATATTTGTGTATTCATGTGTATGCGTATATATATTTATGTATACCTGGTGATGTGCATATATGTATGTGTATTTATGTGTGTGCATGCATATGTATATTTTATGCATATATGTATATGTATGCATATATGTGAATTGGTGTATGCATATAAAGCCATTTGAAAATTAGTGGTTATTGCATTTCACCCCTAAATGTTTTAGCACATATATCCTAAGAATTCTTCTTCTGCACATTCTTCTGCACAACCATAATACCTTTAACACATCCAAGAAACCTAATAGTAATTCCCTGTTATCTGATATCCTATGCATATTCAGATTTTCCCAGTCCTTAATTCCTTGAATGCTTTCATTTTCAACCAAGTTGTGTTGTCTCTTGCATTGATTTTGGTTTTTAGGTTTCATTTATTTATTTATTTATTTATTTATTTTTTGAAGCTACATGGATCACACAAAATACTTTTGTTTTTTTAAATCTAGAAGTTCTTCCCCCACTTTTTTCTGCCATGGTGTTGCCTTTTGGAGAGGCCAGCTAGTTGTGTTAAAGAATATCTAACTTTCTGAATCAGCCCGTGTCTCCTTGTGGTGGTGGTAACTTACTCCTGCAGACCATGTGCCTTCTGTAACCTGGAGCTTCTAGAGCAGGGCCCCTTACTAAGTCCACACTATGCTAGGTCTTATTTAATAAATATATCACATCTGCACCAACACAAGAATATTGTTTTTTCTGAATTTCAGTTCAAGCTCAGACCCCTTGTTAAGAACCCCTGCTCTAGAGGTTGAGCATCATGATGCTTTGTGGGTCACCGTGCAGCCTATCAGGAGGCACATGGGGTCTGGTTGGCTCACTGTTAGTGAGGCTGAGAGGTTCTCGTGGTGAAAGTCAGACCACCAGCACTCTCTGACATAAAGGAACTTTTGAGACTGCAACTATCCTGTTCCCTAATAACCTTTTGCCAAAAGAGACAGGGTAAAGGTTTGATCGTTGTTCTCTTTATCAGTTTTCAGAGTAGGGATTTGTCTTCAGTGGTAGTGTATACGTTTCCTAAGCTTGCTGTAACATAATACCACACACTGGGTGGCTTAAAACAGTTTATCCTCTCACAGTTTTGGAAGCCAAAAATCTGCAATCAGTGAAACTGGGCCAAAATCAAGGTATTGGTAGGGCTGTGCTCCCCTTGGAGACAGTGGTGGACCTGTTCCCACCTCTTTTAGGTGCTGCTTCAGTTTGTGGCCACATCTCTCAATCTGTCTCCCTGATCACCTTGCCTTCTCTTCTGTGCCAAATTCCCCTGAGCCACCCTCGTATAAGGACTCTTAGGATTGTGTATATCACAATTTAGGGCCCATCCAGGTAGTCCAGGATAACCTCCCCATTTTGAAATCTGTAATCACATCTGCATAGTCACTTTTGCTATATAGGTTAACAATCACAGGTTTCAGGGATTAGAGCGTGGATGTATTTGGGACCATTATTTCAGTCAACTGCAGGTAGCAAATGAAGTTTTTTGTTGTTGTTTTGTTTGTTTGAATTCTCTTCCTTTTCCTTTATGAAACTGTATGGAGTCCTGGGTTAATTTTTATTCATTCACTGTTTTCAGTCATTGACACTTTTTTCTTTTGGTGTCCAAATTTTCCCAGATTTGGCTGCTTCAGACTAGCTGTTATGTCCTTTTGACATATCACATCTCCCTCATTCTCTGGACATACATAGTGTTCCATACTCACCCTGGACTTTCACTGCCCCAGCTCTGACATAAGACCTTTCTCCAAGGAGTCCTGTACTCTTTCAGTGGGGAATGGTGTTTAGAGACCACATATCTGTGTGCCAGGTTTGTTATTTCTCCTAGGATGTCATTGCTTCCAGGCTCTCCCAGAGAACAGAGATAGGATGTCAGTGGTATTTCTAATTCATATTTAACAATGTAAGCTCTGTTTTTATTTTTATATTAAACATACACATTTTTCTTACATTAAAAACCCTGGAATACTAATAATCACATATTTACTTATTTGCTCTACCCTGTAATATGCATGGTAGTTTCACAATTGCACCAATATTATTATAATAATAAACCTCTTGAATAAAATTTAAGCTTGCTTTCTAGTTCTTTTTGTCCTTAGAATATATCCCACCAAGAGTGTAAAGTTGGGAAGTGGATGTGACTCAAGTCATTGAGCTCCCACCTACCGCATGGAAGGTTCTGGGTTCAGTTCCTAGTGCCTCCTGGAGAAGATAAGACAGCATGCTGGCGTGGTGAGTTGACACAAGATGACACTACAAGAGACACAAAGAGGAAACTCAATGAGAGAAGCAACAAAGCAGGGAGTGGAGGTGACTCAAGTGATTGAGTACCTCTCTCCTACATGAGAGGTCGCAGGTTAAGCTCCCAGTACCTTCTAAAGAGAAGATGAGCAGACACAGAGAGCACACAGTGAATGGACACAGAGAGCAGACAGCAAGCACAAACAATGATGGGGAGATAGTAAATAAAATAAATCTTTAAAAAAATATGAGAGTGGTGAATTCATAAGTCCCTTTAAATAATATTTTTTCTCTGTAATTATGTTACTAACTTAATATATGGTTAGGGTAATGTGTTTCAGTTCTCAATTTTAGGGCCAATTTTGTTTCTCTTTGGTTTAATTTAATTCTTAAAATAATGTAAATGTCTTACCTGGCTGAAAAGTTAAATTTGTATAAAATGATACACCTGAAGAAATGAATCAGCCTACTGTTTGTACTGTTTTGTACCTTGCAGTTTTCTTTGCACTGCGTCCTGGTGATCATTCAATTTAGTATATCAAAGTTATCCTGATTTTCCTGCTTTGTAGTGCTCCACTGAGTACCTCGCATAACTCTCTCCTATATGTGAGCATTTGGTTTGATTGCAGTCTTTTGCAATTATAATCAATGCTGCAATGACTAACTTTGTACATATGTATTCTTAGAGTGTTAAAGTTGTAGCTTCACGGTGAATTCCTAGGAGTTGAATTGCTGGGCACAAACGATGAATGCAAATGGTTTTGGTAGCTGTAACTAGCATTGTGATTTTTTGCTTCCTCAATATGTGAGAGCACTTGTTTCCCCTTACCCACAGAGTATGGTGCCAAGCTTTGGAATTTGTGATCATCTGATTGGTGACTGACTCTTCTCACTCTAGTTCTAATTTCCATTTCTCTTACCCTGAATAAGACTTAGCATCTTTTCCTGTTTTGAAGGACCTTTTGTGTTTTTTTCTTTATGCTTTCTGCCTCATTTCACCCTCCCCCCCAAAAAATGTCTCCCTTGTCTTTTTTCTCATTGTCTGCTCCTTGTCTTTGTATTTTTTCTTTAGGAGGCATTGGGAGCCAAAGCTGGGATCTCCTGTGTGGGAGGTGGGCGCTCAGCTGCTTAAGATACATCTGTTCCCCTTGCTTCATTTTTTTGAGGCCTCTGTTTTACCTCTACACCAGGTAAATTAAAGACTTGTTATTTCCTTGACCTATTGTCCACATGTGAAAGTGTGAGGCCTCTTACTTTTTGCCAATTTGATGGCTAACAAATGTATCCTTGTTTTTTTTGTTCATTTGTTTGTTTTTATAGATTTATTTATTTATTTCTCTCCCCTTCCCCCTCACCCCGGTTGTCTGTTCTCTGTGTCTATTTGCTGCGTCTTCTTTGTCCACTTTTGTTGTTGTCAGCGCCACAGGAATCTGTGTTTCTTTTTGTTGCGTCATCTTGTTGTGTCAGCTCTCCATGCGTGCGGCACCATTCCTGGGCAGGCTGCACTTTCTTTCGCACTGGGCGGCTCTCCTTACAGGGTGCACTTCTTGCACGTGGGGCTCCCCTACTCAGGGGACACCCCTGCCTGGCAGGGCACTCCTTGCACGCATCAGCACTGTGCATGGGCCAGCTCCACATGGGTCAAGGAGGCCCAAGGTTTGAACTGCGGACCTCCCAAGTGGTAGACAGACGCCCTAACCACTGGGCCAAGTCTGCCGCCTGTATCCTTGTTTTGACATTTCTCTGTTTACTAGTGAAATTGCATTTTTTGTTTATTGCCATCAGGTTTCTTTTTTTTGGAATTACCTGTTCATATTCTATGCCCATTTTTCTATTTTTTTTGTTTTTGCCTTTTGCTATGATTTTTTAAAATGTATTGAAGTATATCATTCATACATAAACAATAAGTGTATAATAATAGTTGTGAACTTATAAAACAAACATATATAACATACAGGACTCTCATAACTCCCCCACCACCAATTAACTTGCATTGCTGTTAAAGCTTTTTAACTAATGAATAAAGAGCATTGTCAAAATATTACTACTAACCAAAGTATTTTTCCCCCAACCAACCCTATTATTATTATCTTTATATCATATATATATGAACATATGTAAACAATTAAGTGTATAGTAAAAGTTATGAACTTACAAAACAAACATGCATAACATCATACAGGGTTCCGATACATCAACCCTCCAACACCTTTCACTGTCATGAGACGTTTGTTACAAATTATGAAAGAATATGTTCAAAATCTTATTACTAATCATAGTCCTTATTTTACATTTGGTGCATTTTTCCCCAAACCCACCCTACTATTTTTTAAATATATTTTTTATGAGAGAGGTTGTAAACTTATAAAACAATCATGCAAATGTGCAGAATTCCCAAACAACACCTCTCCCCCCATCAATACACCACACTGTGGTGGAACATTTGCTACAGATAAGATAATATCATGTGATTGTTACCATTTCCATAGTGCACATTTGGCTCACATTTTCCATATTGCCTCATTATCAACACAGTACATCTTTTGTATAGATGCATGAATATTATATTATCACTATTAACCAGCCCATAGGTCACTCCAGCTGTATTTTTCCCATACTTCTCCACATTCCCAACACCCTGCAGTAGTGATATACATTTGCTTTAGCTCATAAAGGACACTCTTGCATCTGTACCATCAACCACAATTCTCATCCATCTTGGTTCACTGTGCTATTCAGTTCTTAGATTATTCTCTAGCATTCTATCAGTTCGCATTGACAAGTGACTATTGTCTGTTGTCTACTATTTTCAGTCACATCCCCATTTATAAACTAGCTATTACTATGTGTTACCATCCACTCTATCCATTTCCACACTTTTACAGTAAAGCTAATTAAAATTTATACATACATTATACGTAAGTAGTCCACTCAGTCCTCCTCTTATCTCCTTTAAGAATCTACAAGGTCTTGGGAAGCGGACTTGGCCCAGTGGTTAGGGCGTCCGTCTACCACATGGGAGGTCCGCGGTTCAGACCCTGGGCCTCCTTGACCCGTGTGGAGCTGGCCCATGCGCAGTGCTGATGCGCGCAGGGAGTGCCGTGCCACGCAGGAGTGTCCCACGCGCAGGGAGTGCACCCGTGGGGAGAGCCGCCCAGCGCAAAAGAAAGTGCAGTCTGCCCAGGAATGGCGCCTCCCACACTTCCCTTGCTGCTGACTACAACAGAAGCGGACAAAGAAACGACACAGCAAATAGACACAGAGAGCAGACAACTGGGGGAGGGGGGGTGATTAAATAAATAAATAAATAAATAATACCTTCTAAAAAAAAAAAAAAAAAAAGAATCCACAAGGTCTTGACGATATTTTCCTATTTCCTACAATTTCTTCTAGGAGTTTTATGGTTCTTGCTTTTATTTTTAGGTTTTTGATCCATTTTGAGTTAATTTTTGGATAAGGTGTGAGATAGGGGTCCTCTTTCCTTCTTTCAGCTATGGATATCCAATTCTTTCAACACAATTTGTTGAATGGATTGTTCTGCCTGAGCTGTGTGAATTTGACAGGCTAGTCAAAAACCACTTGACCATACATGTGAGGATCTGTTTCTGAACCATCAGTTTGGCTCCATTGGTCTATTGTATCTGTCTTCAGGCCAGTACCATGCTATTTTTACCACTATAGCTAGGTAGTATGATTTAAAGTCTGGAGATGAGGGTTCACTTTGCCTTTTTAAGATGTTTCTGGCTATTCAGGACCTCTTACCCTTCCAAATAAATTTGATCGTGTTTTCAATTTTTTTTTAATGCTGGAGCAATTTTTATCTGGATTGCATTAAATATATATATCAGTTTGAGTAGAATTGACATCTTAATGATAGTCTTCCAATCCATGAGCACGGAATGTTCTTCCAATTATATAGGCCTTTTAAAATTTCTTTTAACATAGAGTTGCAGTTTTCTGAATACAAGTGCTTTACGTCATTGGTTAGGTTTATTTCTGACTATTTGAGTTTTATCTGTCATATTTCATTTTCACCACTCTTTCAATACTTTTAGTTACTTTTATTGATATAATCTTCATTTCTAGACTCTCTTCCAGGCCTCTCTCTCCTGTCTTTTCTTTTCAGGCTCTAGCACACCCTTCAGTATGCCCTGAAAATCTTTTCTCTTGCTTAGAAATTCAATTTCTGTTTATCTGTGAATATTCTAATCTTGCCCTCATATTTGAAAGACAGTCTTGCTGGATATAAAATTCTTGGCTGGAAGTTTTTCTTTTATAGCAGCTTAAATATATTAGACCACTGTCTTCTTGGCTGCATGGCTTCTGGTGAAAAGTCAGCACTTAATCTTACTGGGTATCCCTTATATGTTATGCATTGCTTTTCTCTTGCTGTTCTCAGAATTCTCTCTTTGTCTTTGCATTTGACATTCTGATGAGTATGTGTCTTGGAGTTGGTCTATTTGGATTTTTTCTGATGGGAGTATGTTGTGCTTCTTGGACATGGATATCTATGTCCTTCAATAGGGTTGGGAAATTTTCTAATGTTATTCCTTCAAATATTCCTTCTTTCCCTTTTTCTTTCTTTTCTCCTTCTGGGACACTCATGACATGTATGTTGGCATGCCTTTTGCTGTCATTTAGTTCCCTGAGACCTTGTTCAATTTTTTCCATTCTTCATCTGTTCTTTTGCATGTTCACTTTCAGAGGTCATTTCTTCAAACTCACCAATTCTTTCTTCTGCCTCCTCAAATCTGCTATTATATGATTCCAATGTTTTTTTAAATTTCATTGATTGCACCTTTCATTCCCATAAGATCTATTATTTTTCTGTGTATGCTTTCAAATTCTTCTTTGTGCTCATCCAGTGTCTTCTTAATATCTTTAATCTCTTTAGCCATCTCATTGAAATTATTGAGATTTGTTTGAGCATCTATGATTAGTTGTCTCAACTCCTTTGTGTCATCTGGAGACTTACCTTGTTCCTTCAGCTGGCCCATATCTTTTTTCTTGGTATGGATTGTAATTTTTTGTTGGTGTCTTGGCGTCTGTCTTACTAGAATATTTATTTTGGGTGCAGTTTTTCTCTTTAGTTTAGGGCTTCCTCCCCTTTCTCCCTTGCTGGTTGTGCAGTAGGAGCCAAGCATGTAGTTGGTGCTGTAAGCTATGGAGGCTTAAGCTGCCCTCACTGCTCCAGGGAACAATGAAGCTTCTTCCAACTTTCTCCTTTGCCAGGGGTAGGGACAGAGTCAGAGCTGTGTGGAATAATCCAAGTCATGCAGGCCTAGACTGTAGTTGCCCAGAGAGACTAATGAAGCTTCACACCCCTTTCTCTCCTGCCTGGGGCAGGGATGGAGCTGCAGGTGTGGGCAGTAATCTGTGCAGTGTGGGTCCAAGATGACTGCAGTTGCCCTGGTAGACTTCCGATTTTCATCTGTGCCAGCCAAAGTTACCTGCAGTTCCCTGGATAGGCTGGTGCAGTGTCAGAGTCGACAGACCCAAAGGGTATTGGGAATGAAAGACAGAGAGAAGGGAAAATGAAACAGAAAAAGAAAGAGCGAGAGAAAAAGAACAAGAGAGCTGGGATCAGGGGATCTGCGAGTAGAGACTCATCAGACAACTTTATTGATTGCAAGGGGCTCTTTATATACCACAGTGTACGTGTCTACAAGCAGGACCACGACAGCCTACGTGCCAATAAGCACAGACCTAGTAGAAACATAGCTTACCTGACATTAAGGAGCAACTCGTATTAACTATCAGCATTACCTATAGTCTAAGGAATTTTAGAAAAAAACCTTATCTCAAGGTACAAAGTCTAAGTGTTCTATACATTACAAAAGGTATGAGCTCATCTTTTCCTTCAGCCTTTAACAGCTTCAGCCCATTTGCCGGGAACTCCCAATCACTGCATTCCTTAGGTTGCAAGCGTAGTCATAGAGACAGCATGTCTCTCCTTGAGAGGCCACTGTGCCTCAGTTTCCAACAGTGTAGGGCTCCTCAGCCTCCTCCCTGCCAGAGGTGGGGCTGAAGTCTAGCCTAGGACTGCAGGCTGATCTGGATGAAAGAAACTGGTTCCTATTATCACTGTGATTTTCAATCATGACCTCCACTCATGCCTAGGGGTAGAGTCAAAATGGCAGTCACTGGCCTCTTTCCTGCTTGGGCGTATTCATACCCCAGCTGTTCCCAGGGTTATATGTTAGCCAGCCGATTCTGCCAATCAGCAGCAGAAACCGTCTCTTCCTCCCCTGTTTTTGGGCAATGGAGCTTCCAATTCCAGCCACAGAATAGCTCCTGGGGTGGCTCATGTTGCCAGAGTAGGATAATCACCAGCCTCTGTGGCTTGGCCAGTAATTTCCCAGAGAGGCTGACACAGGTCCCTGCAGCTTCCTCCCTGCTGGAGGTTGCACTTGGGCTTAGGCTGCAGCTGAACTCTGGCCTGGATGGGAAGAAGCCAGTCCCCACCAGCACTGGGATTTTCAGTTCGCCCCACTTGCCCTCGTGCCAGATGTGGAATTTAGATGGCAGTTCCTGGCCTCTTTCTGACTTGGACAGGCCCAAACTTTAGCTGTTCTAGGATTAGCCCACTGAATTTACTCATCACATAGCTGAAGTTGGTGTCCATTCATCTCTTCTCCCCCTGTTTTTGGGAAGTGGAGCTTTCAATTCCAGCCGCCAAACAGCTTCCAAGGCAGCTTGTGCCTCCAGTGAAGGATGGACACCAGCCTTCATGGGGTGGAGTTCTCTACTTAGATGGGCAGTTGCCTTCCATTTCTTCAAGAATGTTGCAGGATGCTCTTCTGGCCTCCTGGAGCCCCCAGGTGCTTCAGATAGCTCCAGATAGCTCTGGGTGTTTACTAACTGCCCTGTACCAGAAGCTGACTCTAGGAGCTCCTTCGTCTGCTGCCATTTTGCTGGTTCTCTCCTGTTTTTTTTAATCCATTCTATCAGTCTGTATCTTTCTTTAAAAAACTTCTCCCCACCCCCCTCTTTGTTTACACTTGCTAGGTCTGTTCATTTTCCTTGTTTCTTTTGAGGAGGCACTGGGAGCCAAATCCAGGACCTCCAATGTGGGAGGGAGGTGCCTAATCCCTTGAGCCAACTCCACTCCCTGCTTAGTTGTGTTTCTCATTGTCTTTCCTCCCTATATATCTCAAGGATAGTTGTGCCAGCTAAAGCATTCTTGGCTGGCAGTTTTTCTCTTTCCATACTTTAAATATATTGTATTGGTTTCTGATGAGTTTATCACTTAGCCTTTTTGAGGCTCCCTTAAGTAATACATTACTCTTCTCTTACTGCTCTTAAAAATCCTCTCTTTGTCTTTGGTCTTTGACAGTCTGAATAGTAGATGTCTCAGAGTAGGTCTGTTAGGATTTATTCTGTTTGGGGTACATTGTCCTTTTTGAATATTAATATTCATGTCTTTCATAAGGGTTTGAAAATTTTCAATCAGTATTTCCTCAAATATTTTCTACCCTTTTCCATTCCTTCTTCTTCTTGAACACCTGTAATGCATATGTTTGTACATTTCATGTTGTCTTTCAATTCCCTGAGACCCTATTCATTTTTTTGCATTCCTTTCTCTCTCCTCCTATTTTTTATGTCAAATGTTCTGTTCTCAAATTCACTTATTCATTCTTCTAAGGTTTCAAATCTGTTATATGTCTCTAATGTAATTTGAATGTCATCCATTATCTTTCATTCCCATAAGCTCTGTTGCTTTTTTTTTTCAGGCTTTCAAATTGTTCTTTATGCTCACACAGTGTCATCTTATTATCCTTTATCCCTTTAGTCATATTTTCTTTCTTCTCCTTAAATTAAGGAGGTTTGTGTGAACATTTATTAGTTGTCTTAGATCCTGAGTCTTATCTAGATTCTTGGCTTGTTCCTTTGATTGGGCCATGTCTTCCTCTTTCTTAGTATGGGTTGTTACCTTTTGTTGATACCTAGCCATTTGTTTATGTTGGTGATTTTGCTCTATTGATCAGTTTCTCTCTTGCCTAGTAGTTTTATTCACTATTGTTCTTTGACTTTTACTTTAATTTTTTCTCAAACTTTAATATTGCCCTGTTTAAGTAGTCGAAACGGGCAAGGAACTGCTGATGGGGCTCAACCAAGGCTACCATGCCTGGGAAAGAATTGGGAGAGATGAGCCTGTCTTCCTTCACTTTCTTGGCTGGCCAGTAAGTGGTGCTTCTTGGCAAACCCTTTTTTTTTTTTTTTAACTTTATTTTGTACTTTGAATAACTGAAAACATAATTTAAAAAGAAAACAGTTGAATAAAAACATACATTTCTCATTTATCCACTAGTTTTTCTGAACCAGCAAGTTATGGTAGTTACATTGAGCTGAAGAGAAACCACATTCTGCCCTCTACTGCCCCCTCCTTCTTCCCAAGAAGGAATCTGTCCTTTCCCCTCTCTGTAGGGCCTCTTAACCCAGATTTTACCAAGGCCATTCCCCTTGGAGGGTGGGGAATGAGTAGTGTTCCCAGCCATGTGGGTATCAACTCACGATTTTCCTCTGAAATTCTCTGTCTCTCCATCCCCTGTCCCTTTAGACAATGTGTGTGGCACCTGGTCTGTGGGGGTCCACAAGGTAGCTCCCTCAGATGACTTCTCTCCTTCCCTTTTTTGCAAGAGAGCTGTGCCCTTGTCTGAGCTATGCTATCTTTGATCCTTTTCTTCATATTTTTTGTCTTTTTTATGTGTTGGAGTGTGGGCGTGCCCCTGGGGCCGTTAGCTAGATGGCTTTCACCTCAGTGAGGCGCACTTCTCGAACGGGTTGTGAGTGACGACGGGGCCCCCGGTATCACACAGCCAGGTTAAACACACAGTAACCACCCCGGAGGCACAGGCTCAAGGCGCAGGTCTAGTTTATTGGGGAAGTGATACAGCTTATATAGGCAGGGGTGGGGGCTTGAGGTGACGCGTCAATTATAGATAGGCTAAGGGGATTGGGATAATATGAAGCAGCTACTTGATTGGATGAGGTAGTTTTGAAGTTGGCACATGCTGGCTTCTCTGGTAGGAGACTGGCTAGGAAGAAGGGAGGTGCCTTTTGTGATAGACATTGTGTATGCTTAGCGGCCATTTTGGCTACATGTTGTTTGCCAGCAAGCTCACCAACATTGGAGTGTGATTTTAAACATTCTGTTTGTATCTCCCAGATGTGAATTCCAAGCTTATTATGTGCCTAACAGATATACTCTCTATCCAGATTTTCCAGTTGTTACTATTTTACTATATTTCTTTGTGTTTTTTTGTGGCTGGGAACATTACCCATCCCCCACCCTTCAAGGGGAATGGCCTTGGTAAAATCTGGGTTAAGAGTCCCTACAAATAAACATTTCTCATTTTTCAGACCCATTTGAGAGTAAGGTGCAGACATTGTGTTCCTTTCCCCCTAAATTCTTCTATATATATCTCTCAAAACAGAGGCATTTTTAAATTTAGCTACAGCACAAGAGTCTGATTTGTTTTTCTATTCTGAGTCTGGTAAACCAGATCCAGGAAATTCATCTCCCAGATTGCACCTTCAGTACCTAGATATTTGGGTGTATTCTACTCTACTTAAATCCCCTGCAACCTCAAATCTGCTAGGTTTCCTGGCTTGCTGGGAGAGATCTCTCCTCCTACCCTGTACCTTCCCACCTGGGGTCCTCTAAGCCACAAAACAGGTTCCAGGCCATTTCCTGGTAAAACCTTTCGAGTTGGTGCTACAGAGGAAGTCCAGTCTTTGCTCCTTTGTGGTGGGCTTGTCATGTGGTAGAATTTATTCTCAAATATCACACTCCACATATGGGCTTGATTGTGCAATTTGTCCACTTATATCCTGATAAAAATGAAGATCACGTCTCATAGAACCTCTGCAAATAATCACATTACTGTTATAAGAGGCTCAAGGAAAGTGTTTAATCCAGAGTTGTGAAGGGCCAATGAGAAGAGGAAACCATTTAAAGTATGTTTTACTAAAAATTAAAAAAAAATTTTTTTTATTTCTCTCCTTCCCCCCACGCTCCCCCCCCCCAATTGTCTGTTCTCTGTGTCCATTTGCTGCTGTTCTTCTTTGTCCTCTTCTGTTGTCAGCCGCATGGGAATTTGTTTCTTTTTGTTGCATCATCTTGTGTGTCAGTTCTCCGTGTGTGTGGCGCCATTCCTGGGCAGGCTGAACTTCCTTTCGTGCTGGGCAGCTCCCCTTACGCATGGGGCTCCCCTACATGGGGACACCCCTGTGTGGCAGGGCACTCCTTGCTCGCATCAGCACTGCACATGGGCCAGCTCCACACAGGTCAAGGAGGCCCAGGGTTTGAACCACACACCTCCCATGTTGTAGGTGGACGCCCTATCCACTGGGCCAAGTCTGCTTCCCAAGTACGTTTTACTAAGGGAAGGGTTGGAAGTAGATCAGAAAGACAAAGAGTCCTCATGTAACATAAAATAAAAGAGTAAAAATAAATGCCAAAATAAATTACTACCATGTGAATCAGTTAATTCACCCAAGTCTTAATTCTTGTTCCAGTGGATCTTGGGTCCGCAGGCCACATTCATGAAGTCCTTGCCTGCTTTGGGACTAAAAATAAACCTGGAGATTTGACTCCATCTGCAGGATTAATCTGACAGTTGCCTAGACAAGGACAGCTCAAAACCTGTATCACAAAGTATCAGAAATTAGAAGCACCTGGATCACTCAGCCACAGAACTTGTTTGCACAGAAGACCCATTTTCTGTTTTATGGCTTTTAGCAGAGTCTTGAGGAAGGAACGCAAAAATCACCAGTGGCAATGAGAAAATGGAATGGCTCCAGTTTATTCATTGTAGGAGCCGGCAGAAGCAGTATGGAGGAGAAGAAATGCTCCATTGAGGTGCAGTGCTTTGTGAGGATGGGGCCACCTCCCCCCAGGAATGTAGATGGTTTGTGCACAATGAGGCCCTTGCAAATCTCCACCTCCCACCTTTCCTATGATGTGAACAATCTCTGGAACATATTTCTATTATTCACACTTTGCTATTATAGAGTTAAGTAGATTAGGTGTCAAAGGCACCTCAGAAAATTTTGCTCTTCTGAATATATTGTCTGGTCTTGGGAATGCAAAATCAAAAGAGCTACCAGAGGTGATTTTTCTCCTGCTGAGAGGAGCATGTCTGCCCAAGGACAGTTAATGCCATAGCTGGGCTCCTTCTTAGTGATGACCTGATGTTTAAAAACCTGTATGGTAGAAAGCTGCATAGTTGGGAACCTTGGCTCTTTCAAAAGCGAGGACCTTTTGTTTATTTTTCATAACCAAAGGATTAACAAAGTCATTCGGAAGCAGAGAGAGGTATTTGGTCCAGTGTGGAACTTGTGCTTCACAGAAGGGAAAGTGAAATGTGTGGTGGTGTGGAGAGTAAATGAGAGATAAGAGCATCAGGAGGAGCTGTAGGTGGAATGTAAGTCTAACCAGAGACACAAGACTTCATGCTTTCCATGTGTACTATATACACCCTTTAATGAAAAGTCTTTTTCATTTGGATGGAGTTAGAATCCTAAGGAAATATTTAAGGCATTAAGAATTAATAGTACCCTGGAGATGGGATGGAGGTGGTTGTGGTTATAGCACAGTAACATAAGGAATCTTTTTAGTTTTGGAAATATTCTTTTCCTTTTGTTGACTCTAGTAGTGGATACCCAAACCTACACAGATGATAAAATTATATATAGATCTTCCACATAAAAATGAATACAAGTAAAACTGAGGAAATCTGAATGGAGTCATAGAGTGGTGAATTTTGGATCTCTCACTCAAAATTATGTTTGAAGCATTTAACTGTATTGCTTTGTATACTTGTAGTTTAAGCACTCATTGCTGTGTAGTCCATTTTATGAATAAACCACAATTTATCCATCCATTCTCCAGTTGGTGAGATGTTTGGATAGTGTTCAGTCTTGGGCTGTAATGAAGTGTTGCTGTGAAAATATGTATGCATTTCTCTTGATTGTACACCTATGACTGGAATTGCTAGCCCATAGGGTAGGCATATGGTCAGTTTTAATAGATACTGACCCTGGTCAGTTTTAACACATGCCACCCTTCTAACTCCAGCAGTTTCATTTCTCTAAGGATTAAATTATCCCCCCCCCCTTTTTTTCTTGCCAGACAGGGAACCAAATTTAAAATGGAAGCACCAACTCAGAATATTATTGAGGAAGAACCCCCCAGCTTTGTGAAAATGGAAAGACTCACTGGAGATGAATTGCATTTATCCTTAGAAGAACTCCAGGAACATGAGGATCAGGTAGAAATCCACCACAAAAACCTGGAGGAGCATTTGAGGCGAGTGGTAACCACCCAGGAGGATGCAGAGGTTCTGGTGAGAAGTTATGGTCATCCTGAATCTAGGGAAAATGTGAGTCTCTATCCAGTTCTTGCTCCACTTCCAAGAGGTCCTGCAACAAAAGCTTTCTGTGAGTATCACTCAGATGTTAAACATTCCAGTTATGTATATAATCGTCAGAAAAGCTCTGCAGGCCACACACTTGATGAAAATGATGGTTATGGAACAGCCTTCAGGCAGGCCAGTCAACCTGGCCATGTTGGTACATATCTAACAGGAAATAAGTCCTCTAAATATACTGAAAGTAGTAACTCCTTCAACCATTCTGCACCCGTTAGTGAACAGAAAATAATCAAAGAAGAAAATCAGTTACACAAAGGGAAGGGATATGAGGTGTTTGATCAGGGCACATGTCCTGATGAGCAGAAGAGAACAAACTCTGGACATGAAAACTACAACTGCAATGAATGTGGACGATCCTTCAGACAGAAATGTCACTTCATTGGGCACCAGAGGACTCATACTGGAGAGAGACCTTTTATCTGTCGTGACTGTGGAAAATCTTTTTCCAAGAACTACAATCTTATTGTGCATCAAAGAATCCATACAGGAGAGAAACCCTATAAATGCAACACATGTGGGAAAGCCTTCAATGCTAGCTCTGCCTTTATCAAGCATGGGAGGACCCACACAGGAGAGAAGCCCTATGAATGTGACAAGTGTGGGAAGTCCTTCAGCTGTCAGTCTTCCCTAATTTTGCATCACAGAACTCATACTGGAGAGAAACCATTTAAATGTAATGAATGTGAAAAGCCCTTTCCTGATATCTCCCACCTTCTTATCCATATGAGAAGTCACACAGGAGAGAAGCCATTTGTATGTACTGAATGTGGAAAGGCCTTCATCAATGGTTCATGCCTTATTAGGCATGGGAGAATTCATACTGGAGAGAAACCCTATAAATGTACAGAGTGTGGAAGATCCTTCAATCGGAATGGTCATCTTGTTGTGCATAAAAAAATTCATTCTGGAGAGAAACCCTACAAATGTAAAGAATGTGGGAAAACTTTCACCGAGAGCTCTTACCTTATCAGGCACCATAGGATTCATACTGGTGAGAAACCCTATGGCTGCAACCACTGCCAGAAACTTTTCAGGAATATCAGTGGCCTCATTCGGCACCAGAAGACTCATACTGATGAGAAGCCCTACAAGTGTAATCAGTGCAGCAAAGCTTTCAGGGATAGCTCTTGTCTGACCAAGCATCAGAGAATCCACACTAAAGAGACCCCTTACCAGTGTATCAAATGTGGTAAAGAGTTTCAGAACAGCTATGCTCTTATTAGACACCAGAGTTGGCACACTGGAGAGACACATGCGGGGATGCAATGAATAGAGCAATGATTGTCCTCTTTCCTTACACATCATCAGAAATTTCTTAGTGAAGAGCAGCTGTTTGAAAATAATCCATTCCTTACTTTTGGGAACATCAATCCTTGAAGTATCTTGTCTGCATAAGAAATGAGAATTCTTTTGCCACATTGCTAAACTTACTGAAGAGAAACCCTAGGGATATAACAAACATTTTTAAAACCTTCAGAGGTTGTTTAACCTTGGTTAAATGAGTCAACACACCACAGCAAAACCTTTACAATATTGGTGACAGCTGAAAGAGGAAACTGAATGCCTGGGAGAGATGTACTTTTCACTGCATTTCTTTCTGAAGTTGTATGATATACCTATATTTATTCAATAACATTTTTAAACAAAATTTATGATTGTAATGAGTGTGGAAAGTATTTAAAGTGGAACTCTTGCCTTTTCTGCATCAGAACAGTGAATGTGATGAGTTTCCATTTTGGTATTAACTAATATAGGGTGATGTAGCAGTTTGATATGGTTATGAATTCCAAAAATAGATATTGGGTTATATTTGTAATCTGATCTGTACCTCGACATGATTGAGTTATGATTAGGGTATAATAGGACAGATAGGGAAACGGACTTTGGCCCAGTGGTTAGGGCGTCCGTCTACCATATGGGAGGTCCGCGGTTCAAACCCCGGACCTCCTTGACCCGTGTGGAGCTGGCCATGCGCAGTGCTGATGCGCGCAAGGAGTGCCGAGCCACGCAAGGGTGCCCCCCGCGTTGGGGAGCCCCACGTGCAAGGAGTGCGCCCGTGAGGAAAGCCGCCCAGCGTGAAAAGAAAGTGCAGCCTGCCCAGGAATGGCGCCGCCCACACTTCCCTTGCCGCTGATGACAACAGAAGCGGACAAAGAAACAAGACGCAGCAAAATAGACACCAAGAACAGACAACCAGGGGAGGGGGGGGAATTAAATAAATAAATCTTTAAAAAAAAAAAATAGGACAGATAAAAGGCATGACAAAGAACAGAGTTGAGGGTTTCTGATGTTGGAGTTTTGATGTTGGAGTTTGATGCTGAAGGCTGGAAAGTAAGCTCACAGAGGAAAGAGAAGCAAGCCCCAGAAAGAAAAGAACCTTGAACCCAGAGAAAAGCAAGACTTGCGAATGTAGGAACCCAAGAAGCCTGAACCCTCGCAGACATTGGCAGTGGTCTCGCTCCAAATAGACTTTGGTGAGGGAAGTAACTTATGCTTTATGGCCTGGTATCTGTAAGCACCTACCCCAAATAAATACCTTTTATAAAAACCAGCCAATTTCTGGCATTTTGCATCAGCATCCCTTTGACTGACTAATATAGAATTTGGTACTGAGGAGTGGGGAAGTGCTTTTGCAATTACCAAAATGCTGAAACAGTTTTATAAATGGGTAAGGGGTATTTTTTGGAGGAATTGTGAGATGCTTGGAAGAAAAGACCTACAGTGCTTTGAAGAGACTGTTGTTAGCAATATGGATACTAAAGAGACTTTTTATAATTCCTTAGAAGTAAATGATGAAACTATTACTGGAAACTGGAGGAAAGGCAATCCATGTTTTAAAGTTGCAGAAAACTTAGCAAGATTAACTCCGGGTGTTTTATGGAAGGCAGAATTTGAAAATGGCAAGTCTGGGCATATAGCTGAAGAACTTTCCAAAGTAAACTTGGAGAATGCAGCTTGTCTTCTCCTTGCAGCTTGTGGCAAAATGCTAGATGAGTGAGATAAGCTGAGAACTGAATTGTTGGGCACAAAGAAACAGAAACTGATTCTGAAAATTCCAATCCTCTGCAAATCAGTCTTCCAGATGAAAGTGCCCCTTTGGAGGACTTAACTAAACTTGGAACATGTAAATCAGGAGGGGAGATGCAGTTATGTTGGAAAGACTTGTGGAAAGTCTTACTGTCTGATGGCTTGGACCCCTGCTTCCTGTATGCTAAGCCAACAGACTTTTTGAGAGAGCTGTATAAACAAAACCACTGTCATCCTGGAATAAAAAGGACATGGAAAGGAGAGATTGAAGGAGAAACAGCTTTAGGAGGAAAATCATGGAAGCTGAGATCTAGAATTAAGACTTCACCTTGGGCCAAGAGAGGAACCCCACCCATGTGTACAGAGAAGGTGAGTTTGCCCCAGCAGTTGAAGAGTGGATGTTCCTGTCCGATATTCTGGGAGAGTTTTGCTGCCTCAGGGTACAGAGAGGGTGGAGCACATTCCCCAAGAATTAGGGTGGTTAATGTCACCACTCCACAGGTCTGAGAGGGGTGGGCCTGTCCCCCAAAGGTTAGGGAAGACCAGGTGGTCAACTCATTGCTCTGATTGAGCCTGTATGCCAAAGGTTAGGGGGAATGTTGTCTTCACATCACTGTACTAGGGGGTTAAGACTCTAACCCAAAGATTGGGTGAGGTGTGGCAATCACCCCAACACTCTTGGAGGCAGAGGTCTGGAGCTTGGTCAACACCTAGATGCTTGATGAGGGTGGAACCAAGAAAATGGCTGTTGCACAAGCCAGTGGAAAGGGTGGGTTCCCATATGGCCCCAAGGAGAAGAAACCATCTTAAGAATGACTTTCAGACTTTGAAATCTAATGGAGGATGCCCTGTAGGTTTACTGAACTGTAGAGGACCAGTGACTCATGTTTCCCTCCCAGTTTCTCATTGTAATGAAAATGTTTATCCTATGTCTGTCCATTTGTGTATTGGTTACAGATAAATTGTTTTGTAAGTTTCAGAGGTCTACAGCAGATGGAACTTTGCCCCAAGAAAAACTGTATTTCTTTAAATTGATTGTGATATGATTTAGTACTTGCATTGTTACTGATTGAAGGTTTTTCAAATATTGTAATGTCATTTTGGAATTCAGAAGGCGGAGTGTAGCTGTTTGATATGATTATGAGTTCCAAAAAGAAATATTGGATTGTATTTGTAATCTGATCTATACCTGGACATGATTGAGTTATGATTAGGGCTTTGAGTTCCCACCCCTTGGTGAGTACGGACTCACAGATAAAAGGCATGGCAAAGAACAGAGTTGAGGGTTTCTGATGTTGGAGTTTGATGCTGAAGACTTAAGCTGGAGCCCTGGGAAGTAAGCTCACAGAGGAAAGAGAAAACAGCCCCAGGAAGAAAGGAACCTTAAATCCAGAGGAGAACAAGACTTGGGAATGTAGGAACCCAGAAAGCCTGAACCCTCGCAGACATTGGCAGACATCTTGCTCCAAATAGACTTTGGTGAGGGAAGTAACTTATGCTTTATGGGCTGGTATCTGTAAGCTCCTACCCCAAATAAATATCCTTTATAAAAACCAGCCAATTTCTGGTATTTTGCATCAGCAGCCCTTTGGCTGACTAATATAGGTGATAATACAGAAAAGTTACTTAAGAAAGTGCTAACCTTAGTGTGATAAGATAACTCATACTTGAGACAAACAGGAAAATATCCATGTGGGATATTTTTCCAGTCAGAGATCTGATCTTCCAGAGTAGCACTGTCTGAGAGAAATATATTAGCCACACACCTAATTTTAAATGATACAGTGGTTACATTTTTTCCAAGAGGTATAAAGAAACAGTTGAAATTAATTTTAGTAACACATTTTCTGTTACCCATTTTCAACATGTTTGAGAATGTTCAGACATTCTCATGTCTAGCAACTGGTTACTGCATTAAACAACACAGCTCTAGTATGTCAGAAATGAGTTCCAGTGAAACCCCTCTTACAGGATATTTGTCCTATTGAAGTTTGAAGTCAGGTTTTTATCACATTCCTAGAGAAAAAGTGTGTGCCTAGAAATTAATCCTGACACGGAACCCTGAGAACTGTTTGTATTTCATTTATTCCAAGACATGTTTTCTTCTCACATTTTAATTTCTGAAATAGGGTTAGTTGATGATATTTCATAGTTTAATAGGCAGCCTCTTCTTGATAGCACATAAAGGTGTGACTTACCAGCAACTGTGTCTTAGATTTAGTTAGATTAGTCCACTTGAGGAGAAACTAGAACTATCAAGGAAAGGGCTATTCTGAGATGTTAACAGTTAACATTAACATATCTTTTGGAACAAAAGATGGAAAGCCAGTGTGCCACTATTTCATATAATCCCTCTGATATTGCTATTACTAGATGTTTAATGATACCTGATTTCTTTCTTGTAGCCTATATCAGCTGTAATACTTATGGAGATTTTAATGTAAAATTGAAATCACTACTAATATGGAGGGAAGCAAAACAGCACAGGCTATTTATTACAAGCTTAACAGATGTAAACTCTGGCCTACATGGAGCTTCTTTTCTAGCTAGTATGTTGAAATATCTTTATGGCTATTATCATGTATATGTATGTGTGTGTGTGTGAACATGTATACTTTGGACCTTTTATTTATAAAAGAGAGCAGAATGTGCTTAACAGCCAATAGGTGCTTATTTAAATGGTAGATTCCTGGCTGCTCACAAGTCCTATACAGGAAGCCCAATCCTGGTTTAAAAAATTGTGTTAACTTGCACAAGAACATTGAACCAGGACCATGTCAATTTTAGTTTCTGTCAAGGGTTCTTAACCTTCTTTTGTTCCACAGACCCCTTTACCAGTCAGGTGAAAAAAACAGACCCCTTCTCAGAATGTAGTGGCAGATAGTTTTCTGATACCCAACATTGGAGGTCAGAGAAAATAAAGATAGTTGATTTTTTTCAATTCAAGCTCATGGGCCCCCTGAAATCTTTCCATGAACATCTTGGGGGTCTGTGGACCCCTGGTTAAGAACCCCTGATTTAAATCATGGGTCTGCCTTCTACTGGCTTTGTGATCTTAGGTAAATTACTTTACCTTTCTGTGCCTTAGCTCCTTTCATGAAATTCAGATTAGTTCTACCCATTAGGATTAAAGGAGGTGAGGTATCTAGTGTGCCTAGAATGTGGCAGCATTCAGCCTGAGCTGCTCCTGATCCTGCTATTGTTCCTGCTTTTGCTGGTGGTAGGGATGCTTTGTGATAATTAAGATTTTGCTATTGGGAAGCGGACATGGCTCAACTGATAGAGCATCCATCTACCAATATGGAGGGTCCAGAGTTCGATCCCCAAGGCCTCCTGAACAGTGTGGTAAGCTGGCCCACGTGCAGTGCTGCTGCATGCAAGGAGTGCCATGCCACGCAGGGGGTCCCTGTGTAGGGGTGCCCCACGTGCAAGGAATGCACCCTGCAAGGAGAGCCGCCCCATGTGAAAACACAGCCTGCCCAGGAGTGGCACCACACACAAAAAGGAGGTGCAGTTTCCCAGTGCCACAGGATAATGCAAGCAGACGCAGAAAAATACACAGTGAATGGACACAGAGCAGACAATGGGGAGGGGGAGGGGAGAGAAATAAGTAAAAATTAAATCTTAAAAATTTTTTGCTATTGATTATGATGTTTATGTTATTCCTATCTTCTTGTTCAGGAGACTGAAAGAAGGGAAAGGGTCTTCCAAGTCTCTTTTGACTCCCAGAACCTATCACAAATAGTTGATAGCATTGCCTCTCAAACTCTAGTCTATACCATTGGAATGGTAGAAAACAGAGGCCAGTTCACTGGAGGCCTCCTGAGACAGGTAGAGTTGACGGATTGAGAACATGAGGTCTCAGTGGGTTGGCCATTGGGTCTATGTTCCCCCAGAATGATGACATATATTGGGCTGAGGAAAAGCAAGCCCAGTACCCATTCCATTGTGCTTCTTGTCCCTCACAAGGCAGTTTGAAAGGGCCACATCCTGCTTGAACTCCTAACTCCTGAACTCATGACCACAAGATCTGCCCCATGCCATGGTTCTTCCCACTTGCCCAAGACTCCTTGAAGGCCATGCTCCAGGAACAGAACCAAAGTCACATGATAAAACTAGCAAAACCAAGCCCCATTTGTTCACTGTAGTCCAGTCTAAAGCTAGACTTCTCATGAGATGTGGCCTCCTTGGGGTCACATGAAGAGTGAGACTTGGTTGAGTTGAATGAGGTCAGCCTTGTTTGCCCACTGGCTCACCTAGACAGAGGCCAGTTCTAAAGCTCCTTATAGCCCAGCCTTTCAGAAGCCTTCAGGCCCTCTATTCCTATAAGCACTCTAAAGGTCAACAGAATTTGCCCAGCTCCACCAGAGAACAGAACATCCCCCGTCTTCCATCCACCAAGTACCTGTGGGCACCACTATGTTCATTCTGGTGATAGGAGTATCACTACTAGGGCCCCAGTTAGATTATGCTGGAGGGCAGTGAATTCTGCATCCTTATTTCCTTGGTCAAAATTGATGGGGTTGGAGGCCCTGATGCAGGCTTCTCTTAGGAATGTGTCTTTGAACTTAAGATCTCTAGGCAGTTATCTGTGAGTGCTGGACTGATGAGAACAGGACACCTTGGGAACTGAGTCTGCCATTTCCTGGTACCCTTTTCTACCACAGGCAAGAAGAGTGAAGTAGAAGCAGAGAAGGACAGAGTAGGGGTCAGATTGGCCAGTTAGAGAGGAATGTCTGAGAGGGAAGTAGGAAGGAGAACTATTTACCAGATTCTCAGAGGCCAGCCTGCACTTACACTGCGAAATGCCCTGATTGATGCCCTCATTTCTCCTGTTTTGCTCAAGGCTTGTTCAGCTATGTTGTCACTTGTATCTGACATAGCCTTAACTCTGTTCCTATGTTTGGGTTTCACAATTCCATTTTTGAACCAAATATTTTTACTTTATTTGAAAAAGTAATCCACGCACTTGGTAACAAATGCTGCAACATTCTGTGTTATGACATTTTGCATACATATGCATATTTAACTGTACCTGGATAATACTTGGATATATTTGTTGGAGTGGAATTTGCTAGGTAAAATGTATACATTTGAAATTTTTGAGAGACACTGCCACATTGTCATCCAAAAAGGTTGAACAGATGCGTAAACAGCAGTACCTGGTTATTAATGTTCAGGACTGTTAAACTTTTCAGTCTGATATATGAAACATATCTTGCCTTAATTTGTGTTCTGTTTATTATGTAGGAAGTCGAGCCTCTTTTCATAGGATTATAAGCCATTTGTATTGCTTTTGCTGGTATTAACTATTTATGTTGTTGGTCCATTATTCTTTCTTGGGTTGTTGATTTTTTCCTTATTGATTTGTAGGAACTCTTTATGTAGAAAGGACAGTTCATCCATTGCTTGTCATATGTCTACAGATATTTTCCCTACAATTTGGTTTTTTGTTTTACCTTTTTAGTGGCAATTTTTTTTTGCCATGAAAAAATATTTTTTAATGTAGTCAGATTTATTACTTTTTTCTTTTATGGTTTCTAAGTTTTGGTTCTTATTTACAAGGCTTTTCTTATAAGACTTTAAAGTTCCCTATTTTCTTCAAGTCTTTATTTTGACTTTATTTTTTACATTTAAATCTCAGGTCTGTCTGGAATTTATTTTGAAATAGTGAGTTATCAGGATCCCACTTTATTATTTTTTTCTCCCCATAGATTGTTATTTGTCCCAAGACCATTTTATTGAAAAATGGATTGAAATTCCATTAGGCAGAATCCACATTCCATTGACTATTCTAAACTGTTTCTGAACTCTGTTCCATTGATATATTCCTTTATTCCTGTCAAATATACTGTACTTGTAATAGTATTTTATTATATGTACTAGGTCTGCCCATAAAACAAGCCACAACAAATTCATTTGTAAATATACAGAAGTATATAGAATAAGAAATTATATTTTGTCTTCCCCATTTTGCCCTCCCCAAAGCTATACTGTGCTAATAGATGCTTGTGGACATTTTCCTAATTTCCTCTATGCACTTACATATATCCCTTCATGCAGAGGTAGTATAGCCTAGAGATTAGGAGCAAGGATTCTGGGGCTGGTCAAACTGGGTCATGCCCCCTTCCTGCTACTTTATACTTGTAGGACCTTGGGCAAGTTACTGAACCTCTCTGTGCCCCCATTATCTCATCTGATAAATAAGGATAATAATATTACTCATCTCAGATTACTGTGAGAAGTAAATGAGTTAGTATATATAAAATCCTTAAGACAGTTCCTACCTACTACAGAAATGCTATATAAAGGTTATGGAAGTAATCACTGCTATAATTTTTATACAAGTATATACACATATATGAGGGAGTTTGTGTCAATTTCTAAATAAAATAATTGTTGCATTCTACTTTGCAGTATAATGTCTATGCTTTAAATTTTTTTCCTGCAAAATTTAACATGTATGTGGTATAAAAAGTCAAATGATGCAAAAAGTTTATAAGGAAAATGTTAGCCCTCTTTGCCCTATACCCTGCCCTCACCATATCTCACCATAGGCAACTACTTCCTATTCTTTCAATTGTCCTGGCATTTACTTCTGTAATTCTAAATATGTAACACGTGCTTTTCATTTCTTACAATGAAAAAGAAAACAAAAAGATCAATGGAACATAAAGCTGGTTCTTTGCAGAGATCAATAAAATTGATAAACTTCTATCCAGTGGGATTAAGGAAAAAAAAAAAAGACACAGATAACTAAATCAGGAATGAAAAGGGAGATTTATAGACCTTACACATGTCAGGGATAATAAGGGTATACTGTGAACAATTCTGTACACATAAATTCAATAAATAAAATGGAACCAATTGTTTGAAAGACAAATGACTGAAAAAACCCTCACTTCAAACTAACAAACACCAAGCCAAGATAGTTTCATTGGCAAATTCTACCTAACACTTAAGGAATCTCTTCCAGAAAATAAAATAAATCATTTTATGAGGCCAACCTTACCTTGATACCAAAGCCAGATACAAACAGTACACAAAAACTACAAAATGATATCACTCATGAATATAGACACATAAGCTCTCAGGAAAATACCAGCAAGTTGAATCTGACACTGTATAAAAAGAATAATCTGCTTACCATATGGGAGGTCCACGGTTCAAACCCCGGGCCCCCTTGACCTGTGTGGAGCTGGCCCATGCGCAGTGCTGGTGTGCACTCAAGGAGTGCCATGCCACACAGGGGTGTCCCTCAGGTAGGGGAGCCCCACATGCAAGGAGTGTGCCCCATAAGGAGAGTGCAGCCTGCCCAAGAATGGTGCTGCACACACGGAGAGCTGACACAATAAGATGATGCAACAAAAAGAAACACGGATTCCCAGTGCCGCTAATAGATAGAAGTGGTCACAGAAGAACACAGCGAATGGACACAGAGAGCAGACAAATTGGGGGGGGGGGGGAGTGGGGAGAGAAAGAAAGCTTTTAAAAAAAAAATAATCCAATAATAAACATCCTAGGAATGCAAAGCTGATTCAGTAGTTGAAAACCAAGCAGTGTAATCCTCCATAGGAAAGAGAATAAAGAACAAAATGAAATGTTATCAATAGCTGCAGGCAGAGCATTTGACAAAATGCAGTAAAATTTCATGTTAATAACTTGGGAAACCAGGAATAAAATGGAACTTCCTGAAACTGAAAAATTGTATGTATAAATAACATATGTAGGGAAATGGATGTGGCTCAACAATTGGGCTCCTGTCTACCATACAGGAGGTCCAGGGTTTGATGCCCAGGGCCTCCTGATGAGGGCAAGCTAGACCACATGGCAGGCTGGCCCACACAGAGTTCCAGCCCAGGGGGGAATGCTGCCCCTTCAGAAGTGCTGCCCTGTGTGAGAATGCCACCCAATGTGGGAAAGCCATCCTGTGCAGGCATGCTGGCCAATGCAGAAAGCTGGCACAGCAAGATGATCCAACAAGAGAAAGGAGAGAAGATAAGAAAACATAGCAGAATAGGGAGCTGAGGTGGCACGAGAGTAATTGCCTCTCTCCCACTCCGAAAGGTCCCAGGATTGGTTCCCAGAGATGCCTAATGAGAATACAAGCAGACACAAGAACACATAGTGGGGGAAACGGACTTTGCCCAGTGGTTAGGGCGTCCGTCTACCACATGGGAGGTCCGCGGTTCAAACCCCGGGCCTCCTTGACCCGTGTGGATCTGGACCATGCGCAGTGCTGATGCGCGCAAGGAGTGCCGCGCCACGCAGGGGTGTCCCCCGCGTAGGGGAGCCCCACGCGCAAGGAGTGCACCCATAGGAGAGCCGCCCAGCGTGAAAGAAAGTGCAGCCTGCCCAGGAATGGTGCCGCCCACACTTCCGTGCTGCTGATGACAACAGAAGCAGACAAAGAAACAAGATGCAGCAAATAGACACAGAGAACAGACAACCAGGGGAGGGGGGGAATTAAAGAAATAAATCTTAAAAAAAAAAAAAAAAAAACATAGTGAATGGACTCAGAGAGCAGACAACAGGGGGAACGGGTGAGGGAGAAATAAAATAAATCTTTAAAAAAATAGATAACAATTAATAGGGAAAGACTGATTTCACCCTAAAATTGTGAAAAAGACAAGGATGCCTGTTTTTTCTACCACTATTCCAAATCATTGTGGAAGTCCTAGCCAATGCAATTCAGCAAGAAAAAGAAACAAATACTATACATATTGCAATTACTATGGAAATTCCAGCAAGTCTTTTTTTTTTTTTTTTTTGGTAGACATAGGGTGTATTAGCCAAAGGGGTACTGATGCAAAATACTAGAAATTGGTTGGTTTTTATAAAGGGTATTTATTGGGGGTAGGAGCTTAGAGATACCAAGCCTTAAGGCAGAGGTTAATTCCCTTACCAAAGGCTATTTCCAAGTGTTGGAGCAAGGTGGCTGCTGACGCCTGTGAGGGTTCAGGCTTCCTGGGTTCCTCCCTTCCTCAGCCTTCTTTTTCCTGGGCTCAAGGTTTCTCTCTTCCTGGGGCTTGCATCTGTTTCCTCTGTAAGTTTACTTCCT
Organism: Dasypus novemcinctus; assembly: GCF_030445035.2. Taxonomy (NCBI): domain Eukaryota; kingdom Metazoa; phylum Chordata; class Mammalia; order Cingulata; family Dasypodidae; genus Dasypus; species Dasypus novemcinctus. The sequence continues at coordinate 87,077,826 of NC_080690.1, read as the reverse complement.
GGAGCTCCAGCTTAAGGCTTCAGCCTCAAACTCCAACATCAAAAAACCCTCAACTCTGTCCTTTGCCATGCCTTTTATCTGTGAGTCCCCACCTACCAAAGGGGACTCAATGCCCTACTGGCAATTTACATAATTACTTAAGTAAACCTATGAATCCAAAATAATCTAATATGCCCAGAGGAAAAGATCAGTTTACAAACAGAATCCAATATTTCTTTTTGGAATTCATCAATAATATTAAACTGCTACATAGGGTTATTCTAAAACTTACATGGGAGATCACAGGACTTAGAAGAGCTAAATTGATTTTGAGATGGAAAAAAGGGGGGAAGGGGAACCACTCTACCCAATGTAAAGTCTTACTATACTGTAGCTATATGCTACAATAATCAATAGTTTGGTATAGGTCGACAGATGGGCACATAAATCAATAGAACAAAATAGAGAACCCACAAAAATATGCCCACCTGATTTATGAAAGCACAGTTATCAGTGGAGGAAGGATAGCCTTTTCAACAAATGGCACTAGAGCATTGGACATCTGTAGGGGAAAAAATCAACCTCAATAAAAATTAGCTTAAAATTGAGAACTGATTTAAATGTAAAATTATATAACTGTAGGTTTCACTACATGGAGGGTAGTAAGAACATAACAAGTCCTGCCACCAGGAACACCAGCCCGAACATTCCAACCCACTCCATGTTTTGCAAGTGGGCTCACCAGCAAAAGCACAGCTTCCACTGTCTCTGATAGAAAGGCATTTACACAGAGACGAGGCATCAAGGCCAGCTTCACTAGTGGCCATCAGTCCCTCATAGCCAGCAGGTGTCAATTCATGGACGACCTCAGGAATTGTCCTAAGTGCAGGTTGTGCAATAGTGGACAAACACTGAAATAGATGCACCATGAGGGGATGAGCTGTTTGCCATAATGGACATGCTTTAGCCAGGCTGTCTCCAGTGAACGTTTACACATGCTTGGGACAAAAGGGGAAGGAATATGCTAGGGGATGTGTTTTATCTCTAGGTACTAGAGTCAGCCCACATTCATCATACTAGTAGCAAGGCTAATGGTCCCAAGCACTGGGTTTATCTGTAGGTCACAGGGGAATGCTGCAGGCTGCTCTGGGACCAAAGTTTTAGCTGCTAAAATAAAAACAATGGGTTTTCTTAAACAATGGAGATTTATTGGCTCAGTAGTTTCAGAGCTTCATAGGCTTGTTTCCTTCTGTGGGATCTTCTGGCTTCCTGACAGTCGCGGGCTTCCTTGGTTTTTAAGGCACATGGAAGTGTCCTCTCCTTTCTCTTTTGGGTTCCATTGACCTTCCAGCTTCTAGCTGCTCTCTATGTCTTCTCTCTATGGCCTTCTCTGTAAGGCCATTCTGATTCATTTGGGCCACACCTTAACTGAAGGAACATCAACAGTTTCTATTTACAATGGGTTCACATCCTGGAGGAATGGAGTAAGATTAAGAACAGGTTTTCCTGGGGTACATAACTCCAAGCCACCACAATCCTCTAACACAAAGACTTTTAGGGGAAAATTTTATATATATATATGAATGAATGAAAATCTTTTGGACCACTAACTGTAGTCCTTATCTTACATTTGGTGTATTTTTCCCCCAACCCACACTATTATTATTTTTAAAGTATACTTTTATTACAGAAGTTGTAAACTTACAAAACAATTATGTACATGTGCATAATTACCAAAAACACCCCTCTATCAATACACCACACTGTGGTGGAACATTTGTTACAGATAAGATAATATCGTCTGATTGTTACCATGTCCATAGAGTACATTTGGCTCACATTTTCCATACTGCCTCATTATCAACACAGTACATCTTTTGTATAGATGCATGAATATTATATTACTACTAACTACAGTCCATAGGTCACTCCAGCTGTGTTTTCCCCATGCTTCTCCACATTCCCAACACCCTGCAGTAGAGATATACATTTGTTCTAGCTCACAAAGGACACTCTTGCACCTGTACCATCAACCACAATTCTCCTCCACCTCTTGGTTTACTGTGCTACCAGTTACTAGATTATTCTCTAGTATTCTGTCAATTGGCATTTATATCTGTAGACTACCATTTTCAGCCACATTCCCATTTATAAACCAACTGTTACTATGTGTTACCATCAACTCTGTATATTTCCACACTTTTACAGTAAAGCTAATTAAAACTTCTACATACATTAAACATCAGTAGTCCATGCCCTCCTCTTATCTCCTTTAAGAACCCACCACCTACCACCAGGCCTTAGAGATTTTTTTCCCTATATTTTTTTCTAGAAGTGTTATGGTTCTTGCTTTTATGCTTAGGTTCTTTTTAACATTTTGAGTTAATTTTTGTAGAAGGTGTGAGATATGAGTCCTGCTTCCTTCTTTTGGCTATGGATACCCAGTTCTCTCAGCCCCATTTGTTGAACAGACTCTTCTGCCCAAGCTGGGTACATTTGACAGGCTAGTCAAAAACTACTTGACCATAGAAGTGAGGGTCTGTTTCTGAACCATCAGTTTGGTTCCATTTGTCTATGTGCCTGTCTTTTATTCCAGTACCATGCCGTTTTTACCACATATGATATAATATGTGGTAATTTTACCATATAATATGATATAAAGTCTGGAATTGAGAGTCCTCCAACTTTGCTTTTCCTTTTGAAGATGTTTCTGGCTATTCAGGACCCCTTACCCTTCCAAATAAATGTAATAATCCTGCCTTCCATTTATTTTAAAAAATGGTGGAATTTTTATCAAGATTGCATTGAATCTGTGTATCAATTTGAGTAGAATTGACATCTTAATGATATGTAGCCTTCCAATCCATGAGCATGGAAGGTTCTTCCAATTATTTAGGTCTTTTAAAAGTTCTTTTAACAATGAGTTGTAGTTTTCTGAATACAAGTGATTTACATTGTTGGTTAACGATTAATATTTGGGCTTTATCTGTCATATTTTATTTTCCTGCTCTTTTTTATACTTTGTTACTTTTATTGATATAATCTTCATTATACACTCTCTTCCAGGCCTCTCTCGTCTATCTTTTCTTCTCAGGCTGTTGCACACCTTTTAGTATTTCCTGTAAAGCCAGTCTCTTGGTTACAAACTCTCTCAGTTTCTGTTTATCTGGGAATATCCTAAACTTGCTCTCATTTTTGAAAGACATACTTGCTGGATATAAGATACTTGGCTGAAGCTTTTTCTCTTGTAGTATCTTAAATATATCATACCACTGTCTTCTTGTTTCCATGGTGTCTGATGAGAAACTGGTACTTAATCTTTTGGAGTATCCTTTATATGTGATGCATTGCTTTTCTCTTGCTACTCTCAGAATTCTCTGTCTTTGGCATTTGACATTCTGATTAGTATGTGTCTCAGACTTGGTCTATTTGGATTTATTTGGATGGGAGTATGTTGTGCTTCTTGGACATGGATATCCATGTCCTTCAATAGGGTTGGGAAGTTTTCTACCATTATTTCTTCAAATATTCCTTCTGCCTTTTTTCCCTTCTCTTTTCCTTCTGGAACACCCATGAAATGTATATTTGCATGTTTCTTGTTGTTTAGTTCCCTGAGACCTTGTTCAATTTTTTTTCTTCATCTTTATGTTCACTTCCAGAGGCCATTTCTTCAAGCTCACCAATCCTTTCTTCTGCCTCCTCAAATCTGCTATTATATGATTACAGTGTATTTTTTAATTTATTGCACCTTTCATGCCCATAAGATCTGCTATTTTTCTATGTATGCTTTCAAATTCTTCTTTCTGCCCATCTAATTGTCTTTTTTTTCTTCCTCTCCCCCTTCCCTGCCCTGCTGTTTTTGCTGTGTCCATTTGCTGTGTGATCCTCTGTGTCTATTTCTCTTTTTGTCTTCCCATCTTTCTCCTATAGGATTCACCAGGATTCAATCCTGGGGCTTCTGATGTGGAGAGAGGTTCCCTGTGAATTGCGCCACCTCAGTTCCTGGCTTCTAATGCACTTCACCTTGACTCTCCCTTGTCTCTTTTGTGTCATCATCTTGCTTTGTGACTCACCTGTGTGGGCACTGGCTCACTGTGTGGGCACTTGATTTTGCTGTGCGGGCACTTGGCTCACTATGTGGGTACTAACTTACCATGCGGGCACGGGTACTCGGCTTGCCATACAGGTACTTGCATGGGTACTCAGCTCACTGTGTGGGCAGTTGGCTTGCCACAGTCACTTGGTTCATCACGCAGGCACTCAGCTCTCCACTTGGGCACTGGCTTGCCACTCAGGCATGCTTTCTTTTTTCAACCAGGAGTCCCCAGGGATTGAACCCAGGTCCTCCCAAATGGTAGGCAGAGGCCCTATCTCTTGAGCCACATCTGCTTCCCCCAAAGTCTTCTTAATATCCTTAATCTTTTTAGCCGTCTCATTGAATTTATTAAGGAGATTTGTTTGAATATCTATGATTAGTTGTCTCAACTCCTTTATGTCATCTGGAGGCCTATTTTGTTCCTTTAACTGGACCATATCTTCCTGTTCCTTGGTGTGGGCTGTAATTTTTTGTTGGGGTCTTGGCACCTGTCTTACTAGAGTATTTATTCTGGGTACAATTTCTCTCTTTAATTTAGGGCTTTCTTGTCCTTTCTCCCTTGCTGGTTGTGTAGTAGGAGCCAAAGATGTAGTTGATACTGTAAGCTGCCCTCATTGCCCCAGGGTCTGATGGAGTTTCTCACAAATTTCTCCTTTGCCAGGGGTAGGGACAAAGCCATAGCTGTGTTGAATAACCCAAATCATGCAGGCCTAGACTGTAGTTGCCCAGAGAGACCAATGAAGTTCTACATCCCTTCCTCCCATCTGGGGCAGGGATGGAGCTTCAGGTGTTGGCAGCAATCTGTGCAGTGCAGGTCCAAAATGACTGCAGTTTCCCCAGTAGACTTCAGACTATTCAGTCTATGGCAGTAGAATATACCTGCAGGGCCCACCAGCCTCCTCCCTGCCAGAGGTGGGGCCAAAGCCTAGGCTAGGGCTGCAGGCCAATCTGGGTGAAAGAAGCCAGTCTCTACTGTCACTGTGATATTCAGTCAGCTGGGCTTTCGCTCATGCTGGGGGCAAAGTCAAAGTGGTGGCTATTGACCTGTTTCCGACTTGGACAGGTTCGGACTTTAGCTGTTCTTAGTGTTATACTTTAACCAGCAGGATATACTCATCAGTAGCTAAAGTTGGTGGCCAACCGTCTCTTCCTCCCCCATTTTTGGAAAATGGAGCTTCCAACTCCAGCCATAGAATAATTCCTTAGACAGCTTGTGCCACCAGTGGAGGATAGGCACCAGCCTCCATGGCATGGAATGCTCTACCTAAGAATCTGCTCTGCAGATGGGCAGTCTCCTCCTTCCATTCTTTCAAAGATGTTGCAGGATGCTCTTCTGGTCTCCTGGAGTCCCCAAACAGGTGCTTTAGATAGCCCTGGGTGATTACTGACTGCCCTTTAGCACAAGGTGACTCTAGGAGCACCTTACTCTGCTGCCATCTTGCTTGTCCAAAATGTACGGATTTGAATAGAAGAAATAAAGCTGTCCTATTTTCAGACATAGAGAAAATTCCAGTGAATCTAGAAAAGCACATACAACTAATACATGAGTTTAGCAAGACTGCAGGATACAAAGACAAGCATTATTCAGAAATCAATCTCATTTCTACAAACTAGCAATTTACAATTAGAAATTAAAATTACAAAGCAGTACCATTTATAATTCCTTCAAAAATGTTAATACTTATGCAAAAATCTAAAAAAAATATGTGCTAGATCTGTTTCTGAAAACTACAAAATGCTGATGAAGTAAGTTTTTAAAAACCTAAATAAGGGAGGCAGATGTGGCTCAAGTGATAAGGCCTCCACCTACCATATGGGAAGACCGGGGTTCAATCCCTGGGGCCCCCTGGTGAAAAAGAAGAAGAGAGAGCATGCCTGTGCAGCGAGCCAATGCCTGCATGGCAAGTTGAGTGCCAGGGCAGTGAGCCAGTGCCTGCATGGTGAGCCAAATGCCCACATGAGTGCCTGTGTGGTGAGCCAGTCCCCACAGAGCAAGCTGAGTGCCTACACAGCAAGCCAAGTTCCCATGTGATGAGCCAGTGTCTGTGCAATTGAGTCACGCAGCAAGATGATGATGCAACAGAAAGAGAGACAATGGGGAGAGTCAAGGTGAAGTATGGCAGAAACCAGGTACTGAGGAGGTGCAATTGACAGGGAACCTCTCTCCACATCAGAGGTCTCCAGGACTGAATCCCGGTGAATCCTAGAGGAGAAAGACAAGAAGACAAAAAGAGAAACAGATACAGAAGATCACACAGTGAATGGACACAGAAAGCAAAAACAGCGGGGGGGGGGGGAGGGAGGAAGTGAGGGAGAGTGAAAGGGGGAGGGGGAGGTGAGGAAAATAAACATTTTAAAAAAACTAAATAAATGGAGATATATACCATGTCCATGGTGTCTAATAGTTAATACAGTTCATATCAGTTCTCCCCAAATTTATAGATTTATCATAATTCCAGTCAAGATCCCAGAAGGCTTTCTTTTTTCTTTGGGGATTTATTTTATTAATTTATTTCTCCCTACTCATTCATTTTTTTCACTTGCTGTGTCTATTCATCTTCCTTGTTTCTTTAGGAGGCAGTGGGAACTGAACCTGGGACTCCAATGTGGGAGGGAGGTGCCTAATCACTTGAGTCACTTCTGTTTCCTGCTTTGTTGCATCTCTCATTATGTTTTTTTCCTTGTGTATCTTGTTGCATCATCTTGTTTTGTTAGCTTGCCATGCCTGCCTGTTGCATCAGCTTAGTGTCTTGCTCATCTTTTTTTTTTGCTCATCTTCTGTAGGAGACACTGGGAACTTCTGTTCCCTGCTTTGTTGTGCTCTCATTATGTTTTCCTTCTTGTGTCTCTTGTTGCTTCATCTTGTTGTGTCAGCTTGCCACATCTGCCCATTGCACAAGCTCACTCTCTTCTTTAGGAGGCACTGGGAACCAAGTCATGGACCTCCCATGTGGTAGGTGGGAACTCAATTGCTTGAGCCACATCTGCTTCCCAAAAGGATTTCTAAGACACAGATAAGCTGATTATAATATTTATATGAAAAGGCAAGCAATTAGAATATCTAAAACAATATTGTAAAAGGACAAATTTGGGGATTCACACATTTGATTTGAAGACTTCTAGGACAGTAATCAAGGCACTGTCTAAAAGATAAGACAGATCCATGGAAGAAAATAGAATCCATAAAGAGCTTCACAAAATTATGTCAATTGCTTTTTAATAAAAGGGCAAATGCTATTCAATGGAGAAAGGACAGATTTTCCTATAAAAAGTGCTGGAACAGTTCTTCCATAGAGAAAGAAATGAACCTTGACCCATACTTCACTTCTCATAGATAAATGAACTCAAGATGGATCAGACTTAAAACTATAATTCTTTGGGTTAGGCAAAGGATTCTTAGATATGATTACAAAAGCACTATCCATAAATGAACAAATTAATGAATTGCACTTCATGAAAATTAAAACCTTTTGTTCCGTAAAAGATACTGTTTAGAGAGTGAAAAAACAAGCTATTGACTGGGAGAAAATTATGCAAATCACATCCGATGAAGGACAGCATCCTGAATATATAAGAACCACTGAAAACTCAAAAATGAGAAAAACAGAGAACCCAGTATTAAGTATGAGTAAAATATTTCAACAGACACTTCACCAAATAAGATTTGTACATGGCATATAGGCACATGATTTTTAAAATCTCAACATTATTAGCCAATAGGGAATGTAAATTAAAGCCATGATAAGATAGCACTACACACCTCTTGGAAAGGTTAAAATGAAAAGTACTGATAATACCAAGTGCTGACATGAATGTAGAGCACCTGGAATTTTCATACACTGCTGGTGGGGATGTAAAATGGCACAGCCACTTTAGAGATATTTGGTATTTTATAATAAAGTTGAACATACACTTACCATATGAGCCAGTAATCCCACTCCTGAGTGTTTATTCCAAGATAAATGAAAACTAATGTTCACATGAATGAAACCTGTACATTAATGTTTATAGTGGAAATGAAAACTAAAGTTCACATGAATGTTCACCTATACATTAATGTTTATAGCAGGTATTCAGAAACCCAAATAATGGGATTAACCCAAGTGCCCTTCAACAGGTGAAGGAGAAGCAAACTGTTGCATACATATTACAGAACAGAATTCATCAATAAAAAGTAACAAACTATAGATACACGCAACACTTGAATGGACCACTAGGTAATCATGCTAAGTGGAAAAACACCAATCACAATAGGCTACATACTATGCAAGTGCCTTTATATGATATTCTGGGAAAAGCAAAACAGCCACAGAACAGATTAGTGGTTACCAGGAGCCAGGGTGGGGGGAGGGTGTAACTATAAAGGGGCAGCATAAGGGTTTGTTTTTTGTGGCAATGGAAGTATTCTGTGTCCTGACTGGGTGAGTGGTTATCAAGAGTTCCTATAGGTGTAAAAATTCAAAGAAGTGTACACCAAAAATGAGTGAGTGTTGCTCTATACAAATACAAGAAAAATATTTTTAAAATAAGCTGTTTAAATAAAAATAGGGAGGCAGATTTGGCTCAACTGATAGAGCATCCACCTACCATATGGGAGGTCCAGGGTTCAAACCCAGGGCCTCCTCACCCATATGGAGCTGGCCCATGCACAGTGCTGATGCACGCAAGGAGTGCTGTGCCATGCAGGGGTGTCCCCTGTGTAGGGGAGCCCCACATGCAAAGAGTGTGCCCCATAAAGAGAGCCGCCTGCTCCGAACCCGCAGGGGCGAGTTCTAGGACCTGTGGGAAGGAGCAGGGGTAGGGGACGAGAAGAATGGAGGCAAGACAGGATTCTGATCAAGCCTCGTTTATTGGGGGTAGGGCAATACAATTTATACTGAGGGAAGGGAACGTGTCCACAGGTGATAGGTTGGTCTTGCGTGTGGCAGACGTCCAGGAAGGGAATTGGCTGAAAGTTCACGCCGGGTCTGCAGAGTTTCGCGCCTTGCGCATGCGTATCGCTATGGTCACCAGAGTTTGTGGCAGGAAAGGGAGAACAAAGAAACAGAGGAAGAAGAAGAAGGAAATGGTGGGGCAGGGTTGTGAAATCCGCCATGTTGTTGGAGGCAATAAATAGGTTTTACAGCGGGTGGCTCCCCACCGCCGCCCAGTGCAAAAAAAGTGCAGCCTGCCCAGGAGGGGCACCACACACACGGAGAGCTGATGCATCAAGATGACGCAACAAAAAAGAGATGCAGGCAGCAGACTTGGCCCAGTGTTTAGGGCATCTGTCTACCACATGGGAGGTCTGCAGTTCAAACCCCAGGTCTCCTTGACCCGTGTGGAGCTGGCCCACGCGCAGTGCTGCTGCGGGAAAGGAGTGCCGTGCCATGCAGGGGTGTCCCCCACATAGGGGAGCCCCACGCGCAAGGAGTGCGCCCCGTAAGGAGAGCCGCCCAGCATGAAAGAAAGTGCAGCCTGCCCAGGAATGGCGCCGCACATGCAAGAGCTGACACAACAAGATGACACAACAAAAAAAAAAAAAAACAGATTTCCGTGCCGCTGACAACAACAGAAAGAGACAAAGAAGATGTAGCAAATAGACACAGAGAACAGACAACCGGGGTTGGGGGGAAGGGGAGAGAAATAAATAAATCTTTAAAAAAAAAAAAAAAGATGCTGTTTCCCAGTGTCGCTGACAAAAATACAAGAGGACACAGAAGAACACAAAGCAAATGGATACAGAGAGCAGACAACTGGGGGGAGGGGGAAAAGGGGAGAGAAATAAATATAATCTTTTTAAAAATTAATAAAAATAAACTTTAAAAATTCATTTCACACCAAAGCACCAAAATGATAACCTAATAAGGTCTGCTCTCTAGAAGATTCTGAAATGGGAAGCAGTGCCATGGTTTTGTCCTGTTGAAGCAGCCATAACCTGGATTCTCTGCACACCCCTCAACCCAGCTGCCTCTTTCTTATATTTTTCTTCCATTTTAGCAGCCCCTGAAATCCCCAGGCATGGCTAGTCTTGGAATTCCATGATTTCCTGGATCTGCGGAATCGAGCTACTTCACACACCCTCACCAACTTGTTTTCCTTTGCAGCCAATTGGAGTCTCTGGGTCTCCCCCATATCTGTCTCTCTCCGGGTTTCTCATCCTTGTCTTCCCATCTCAGGTCTCCCCGTCTCGGCTCTGCGTCCCCATCGCTGGGTCTGCCTCCGTCGTTCGTGGCGTTCGTCATCGAGTCGTTGCTCCGTACCTCTCCCTCAGCTCCTCCGTGTCTCTGTCTCGGGCACGTGCCCAGCTCAGTGCTGCTGGGCCGGCGTCTGCGCGTCTCTAGGCCCCACGTCTGGGCCGTGTCTCCCCTCGGTTCAGGTTTCTGGTTCCCTCGTCTGAGGCTTTCTGCCCTGGTCTCCCCGTCTCCCCGTTTCTGTCTGACCCTCCTCTCCCCAACTCCGCATCTCCGCCACCTCCCCTCTGCTCACTTTCTCCCTGGTTCCCGGCTCTGCGCCGGGTCTCGCCTCAGCTGGCACCTGTTGCCATGGCACCGAGAGGCGCGCCTGCGCGGAGGGCGAGTTCCGCCCGCGGCATTCTGGGAGCGGTGCCGGTGGGCCCAGTGCGCACGCGCAGCCCGGCCTGCCGGCGCCGTGGGCCGGGGCGCTGCCCTAGGGTTTGGGGCTCTGGGGAAGGAAAGAAGGGGTTCACGCTTGCCATCGTGGGACTGCGGTCCGGGGCAGCCCCCGAGCCGCCGTCTGCAGAACCGGAGGCCCGTCCTGCGGGCGTGCGCGAGGCCGCGGCCCCAGGCGAACGCGAGCTGGAAACGCGGTGGAAGCAGCCCGGGAGCAGGAGGCCGCGCCGGGCTGCCAGCGCCGTGGAGAGGGTTGAGGACACACAGCCCCGCCGGCCTGCGCGGGCTCCAGTGCTCTGGCTGCCTTCCTGCCCCGAGGCAGAGCTGTTGGCCCGACAAAGGTCCGAAAGAAGTGAGCTACCCGGCCCTCCAGGGAGGCTTCCCAGTCCTGCCCTAGAGCAATAGCTGCCACGAGACAGGAAAACCCTTTCTAAGCAGCTTCTAAACTGGGAATACCAAAGGGGAAAAAAGGTGAACTTGACAACAATACCAGAACCTCATGTGCAGCAAAAAGACAGCATGAAGTGAAGAGGTGAATCAAGATGGGCAGGGTCAGTGGGAAGACGAGTCAGGCGGAGAGCATATTACCTCACAGAGCGCAGGAGAAGCGCCGCGGAAAAGCCAGGCAGTTCACAGAGAAAGAAACCCTGAGAAAGTGCCGAGGAGCGGGATGGGCTGGGGCTGTGCCCAAGGGGCCCAGTGCTGCTGGGGAGGCGGCGCTGCCCCAGGTGGGGTTGAGGTTGCCCCTCTGACCGACCCAGCAAGCGCCCCGTGGCCCCAGAATCCCACTTCTCCGTTTAGTTTGCGAACACGACACATCATCAGGGTCTATAAGGAGGGCCTGTTTGACAAAAAATTATGCACAGCTGGGGTGCCCCTCAAAAAGAACCCGGTTAAATGGGTTAGGGGGACAGGGTCCACAAATACAGAGGCAGGCACTGCCAGACCCCAGGCCCCACCTGTGTGAAGCCACTGCCCTGAGTTATCCAGTCAGGAGCCAGGTAAAGAGAGGTGTGAGAAGGTATGGAGGGGGGGAGGGAGACAGGGAGCATAGAGGGAGGACCTGAGGAGTGAGAAAAGAGCAATTCTGGGAGATTGGAGGGGCAGAGCCAGAAGAGTAGGAGAGTGGGAGAGCTGAGGAAGAGGCTGGACCCTCCAGGACCAGGAGAGGAGGGGGGTGAGGAAGATGGGGAGTGCAGCTGGTGGAGGAGGGAGTGAGGGAGATGGGGAAGTGCAGCTGGGGGAGAAGGGGGTGAGGGAGATGGGGTTGGGGGAGCAGTTTAGTCCTCCTAGGACAGGACAGGTAGGGACAGTTGGAGAGATGGCGGCTGATGATGGCACAAGTCTTTTTCCTTTGATAGTGGGACCCTGCCTTTTATCTCTTGGGAGCACTTAGCCTTCTTCAGTTATTTATTTTTAAGATTTATTTTATTTCTCTGCATCCTCTCTTTTTTTGCACTTGCTGTGTCTGTTCATCATCTTTGTTTCTTTAGGAGGCACTGGGAACTGAGCCCAGGCTCCAATGTGGGAGGGTGGCACCTAATTACTTGAGCCACTTCCACTCTCTGCTTTGTTGTTCACTCATTATGTTTTTCCTCCCCGTGTCTCTTGTTGCATCATCTTGTTGCACCAGTTCACTGTTTTCTTTAGGAGGCACCAGGAACCTTCTGTTCTCTGCTCTTTTGTGTCTCTCATTATGTTCTTCTTCTTGTGTCTCTTGTTGCGTCAGCTTGCTGCACCTGCCCATTGCTCCAGCTCACTGTCTTCTTTAGGAGGCACTGGGCACCAAACGAGGGACCTCCCGTGTGGTAGGCAGGAGCCCAGTTGCCTGAGCCACATCCACTTCCTTTTCAGTTATCTTTAAACCCTGCTTTACTAGCCAAGGAAGAAGAGAGAAGTAGTAGCCCCCTGAGCCTCTACCACATTTCTTTCTTTTTAAAACAGCTTTATTGAGATTAATTTATGTGCCATAAACCTCACCTGTATGAAAGTGTAAAATTCAGTGCTTTTTAGTGTGTTCACTGAGTTGTGCAACCATCACACAGTGAACTTTAGAATATGTTCATCACCCCAAAAAGAAACTGTACCCATTGGCAGTCACTCCCATCCCCTCCTCCAGCCCCTGGGCCCACTGACCTACCTTCTGTCTTGGATTCACCTGTTCTGGGTGTTTCAAATCAACGGATCAAGGAAATAAATGGTGTCTCATGGTCCTGACACCCCCAGCCCCAGCCATGAGGCTGGAGAAGTGTCAGAGCCAACCCGGTTTTACTGAGGCCAGCAGTGCCTGGCTATTTCCCAGAAAGCATTCCAGTCACAGCTGTGGCCACACACACGTGACTGGTCTAAAACGTGGCTGCTCACTGTGCTTGGCCAAGTGCGGTGGCTGCCTGGGCTGGGGCTCAGCTTCTTGTCGGCCCCTGCTCTCGCAGTGTCATTCTGGGGTGGCTCCCTGCCCGCTGGGGATTGGCCGGTTCTGTGGAGAGAGGTGTAGACAGCAGGACCCGAACCATCAGGCCCGCATCCCTCTGTGTTAACAGACAGTAAGGACGCTGTAGCCCCAAGGCCAGCTGTCATGTTTGGCTTGCTCAGTGCTTGCCAGCAATTATAGTCAAGAGATTTCAGACCCACGTCATTCGTTTTTTCCGTTTCATCAGCAATCGGCTAGAAGGGCTGGGGCCTGAGCACTGACATTTGCCACAGTCTCTGCCACTCCCCACTGTCTCCCACTGCTGGCCAACTGTGAACCTCCTGCCTGGTGCAGTAGATGGCTCTGTGTGCAACCTAGTTCTGTGCCATTTCCAGAATCAGGGAGGGGGGGTGCCTCATTCTCCAGTGTGGGCTGCCTTCTCCCCACTTTTATGTCACATTTTATTTACACAAGTACAGACATGGAGCATTGCTGATATCTGATGTACAGGTCAGGGACAACTGTGCATGTACCCGGGGTGTGGTGAGTGAGTGCATGGTTGATAAGCAGAGACCCCCACTTGGTTTCAGCTGGTGTGGGTGCCCCATGGCCTGTTCTCACCATGTGGGTCTGTCTGTCTCATCGCTGTCCTCTGCGGGCTCTAGAGTCCTGGCACTGAGGTCGCTGGGGCTTCCCACTGTCCCTGGCATGTCTCCTCCAGGCCAAAGTCACAGGAACATGCCCTGCAGGGGTGCGAGCCAGTGCCCTCTTACTGGTGAGACAGAGCTGCCTTTTCAGGTGCAGGTTTGGAAAGATGCTTCCTTCGGTAAAAGGTGTCCCCAAGCCCCCGGGACTGCCCACACCAGGCCTGGCAGCTGGGTACCTGGAGGGACCCAAGACCGCCCCTGGGAGGGCCCCTGTCGACCTGGAGTTCTCCCCCCTCTGCTTCTGGGGTTTTGTCTGCCAGGAAGTGGCTGCACCCCAGCAGACCCTGGCTGGCTGCCCAAGCTGCGCCTCCAGCGGCCAAGGCCAGAGTCTGCACCAAGGAGCAGGTGCTGGAGCTGTGGTGCTGCAGCCGTTCCTGGGCGTCCTGCCTGGGAAGCCCTGGCCCTGGGTGGTAGCACAGTATCCTGGTAGAGGCGCTCACTTAGATCCCGGAGGAGCCAGGTGATTCTGTGGCCCCAGAAGAGAGCACGCTCTAAGATAAACAGAGGAGGGGTAGGGGAGGACTTATGAAAGGACTGGGATCAACAACATAGTGCCCAAACCCCGACGAGTGGCTTACCTGAGAGTTTATTTCCCTCATGGGTGAGAAGCACAGAGCAATTCGGTCAGCAGGGACCCAGGCCCTCACCACCCTGCCCTTGGCACCCCCAGGTCACCTCATGGGCTAGCATAGCTGCTTGGGCCTCCTGCCCTCACACCTGCTGTTCAGGCAGGAAACAGGAACAGGCCAGCCCCATAAAAACCCCTTAATGTTGTGGGCACATTTCCACCTCCACATCCTGGGAAGCAGGAGAGCACTGGGGCTGACAGGTACTGACCAGAAGTCACCACCACATTCCAGGGCATGGGAAAGGGACTCACAGTGTCGGCATTGGAGAGCCCTGGGCTGAGGGCCAGAGCTTGGGTCCGTGTCTGCCCTTGCAGTTTACCATGTAGCTGTTAGCAGGTGCCCTGCCTCTCAGAGCCCCGTCTCCTCTGCTGGGAACGCGCATGCCTTCCCCTGTAGGGGCTCCCACAGCCTGGAATGAGGAGGTTCATGGGAAGCACCCTGAACTGGGCCCTGCCTGCTACCCCTGGGCAGCCTGGTGAGTGCCAGCAAAGCCCAGAGCCCAGCAAGACCTGGGCACCCCCCGAGACCCCCGAGTGGCCGGCCAGCCTGCAGCCTCTCTGGCCAGGCCACTGGCAGCTGAGGCAGTGTGCACCTGTGAGAGGGAGAGAGCGGGAGGGTGGCGCCATGGAGGGACGCCCAGTCACAGAGGCCTTGAAGTCCATCTGCAAATTGAGATTTCTTCCTGTAAGTTCTGGGAAGCGTGCAAGCATTGCTTTTTGTTTTAATCAAAATTCCTCTTCCAATATTGTACAGATCACATGTGTCTACCACAAGCAGTGAAAAACAGTTCTACACGAAGGAAAAAGTATTAATAATAAGATCCCTACCCCTTGCTCCCACTAAAATAAGCCCAATTGGCATGGCCTGGTGTGTGCCTTTGTCTTTCTGCACATGCTCTCTCTCTCTTTCACACTCACACCTGTGCAGAGGGCTTATGGTTGGTTTCCAAGGGAGCACAATGTACTTGTGCTGCTCATACCCAGCAGCCCTCAAGGACCCTTCCAGGCTGGTGGCTGGAGATCCAGTGCTGTCTCTTCCATAGCTGTGTGCCATTCCATGGTCCTGGAGCTGGAATTTACTCTCCTTCAAATGAAGCTCAGTAGAACACTCTTACGTAGGTGTCTGCATGTGGGAGCTTATTCTGTGTAGATTGAGTTGGACAAAAGGCAAGTGAATGTTACAGTCTATGTGCAATAGAAATTTCCATGATTTTCCAAAAGTTTTGTAACAATTTACAGTGCCAATCTACAGAGGTGCCTGTTTCTCCCCATCTGTGTCAGCACTGTGTGGTGTTGCTTTTTAAAATCTTCACCGATTTGATGGGTAAGCACCGTCCTGACCTTCACACTGTACTTAACCTTTCTGGCGCCACCAGTGAGCTTGAGTTTCCTTTTTCTTCTTGGTCGCTCAGCTCCATAAATTGAGAACAGCTCTCATGTGACCTGGACCCCAATTCCCAGGCCCTTCCTACCTCTGGGACTCTCATTTTCTCCCTGGAACCTGTGCAGGACAGACGGCTGGGGCCCCCTGGCTGGGAAAGCGGCTGGTCTCAGCTGTGCTTTCCCTTCTCCCCAGCCTGGCACGCCCCGACCCTGCCTCTTCAACAGAGGACAGCCCGGGAGAAGACGGAGGCAGCCCAGGCTGCAAGCGTCGAGCCCCAGGTCGGTGGGCCCTCCCTGGCTCCGCGTCCCGGGTCCCGTGCGCGGGGGCCACTGCTGGCCCAGGCCGGGCTGACCGCAGCTGTCCTGGAGGATGGCGTGGCCCACCCCAGGTTTATCCTCTCCCTCACCCCGTCCTTGAGGGCCGCGGGAGGAAGCCGGGGGGGTCGGCCAGGGAGGCCAGAGGGGAGGGCGCCCGAGCAGCCCGTGTCCAGCGCAGCGTGTCCACAGGCCGGTCCAGGGCCTGCAAACCCCGAGGGCGTCAGTGGGCCCGGGGCTGGAGCGGGGCGGGCTCTCCCAGGCGCCGGGAACGAAGGGGCCGCGCCCAGGCCCCTCGCTCTCCGGGACCACCCGAGGTTCTGGGAGTCCGGGAGGGGACGCGGGCCTCCGCTCCCCTGTCCCCTCCTGCCGCTGGTCGGGGGCCCTGCTGCGAGCGCCCGCCTGCCCGCTTGAAAGAGGCGCCACGCCGCGTGCCCCTCGGCCCTGCCAGGCCCGGCCTCCGCACGCGCCAGGCGCCGCCGGAACCTCGGTCGGCCTCTGCCCGGCCCGCCCAGGCCGCCAGCTCCTCGCCCAACCCCTGGCCCCGCCCCCGGCCCGCCCCCGGCCCACCCCCGGCCCAGACCCTGGTCCCGCCCCCGGCCCGCCCCTGGCCCACCCCCGGCCCAGACCCTGGCCCCGCCCCGGCCCCGCCCAGCGCCTCACCTTTCCGCGTCCCCGCGTCGCCCCTCAGGGCCGGCTCCGCCCACTGGCAGGGCCCCGCACGCCCCCGGCCTCGCAGGTGCTGCTCCCTCCGCCGGGAGCGCGCCCCGCGCCCCGCGCCCCGCGCCCCGCGCCGCCCCATGCCCCGCCCGGCTTACTCGGGCTTCCCCCGGAGCCCAACCCGGAGCCCCGCGCGGCGTGGGACGCGTGAAGGGGGCTTTCGGGTCCTCAGCCAGAGGCGGTTTAGGCAGCATCTGGCCGCTGTTTTGGGTGTCAATTCCGGGTGGCTGTACTGGCCCCTGCTGGCCCCGCAGTGAGCCGGACGGACCCGAACCCAGAGACGCGCCGCCCGCCCCGGCCGGTGCCCCGCGGGCGGCCGGGGACCCCCAGGGCGGGCGAGGCAGCGCCCCCGGGCTCCCTGGCCAGCGCTGCCCTTTCAGGAGCGGAGGCCGTTTCCGCGCGGGCCTCGGCACTGGGGAGCGTGGGGTCCCCGACCGCGGGGAGACCCGGAGAGCTGCGGGAGCTGCTCCGGGGGCGCGCGCCTCTGCAGCGGCCCTCCGCCTCCCCCACAGCCGGCCTGGGGAGCGCGGGCCCGGGCGCGGCCGCACGCTGCCCAGGGTCCTGGGCTGGCGCAGCAGCGATCCAGGGCTCTGAGGAGCAGGGGCCCGGGGAGCGCTGCTTCCCACGCGCGAGGCCCCCGGCCGTTCTGGGGCCTCCTAGACAGCAAAACAAAAACCAGAAACCGGCAGGAGCGAGGAAGGAGCCAGCTCCGCTCTTGGTGAGCGCCGGCTTCCCACCGCCGGGTCCCAGGTCAGTCCCTGGCCCCGGAACCTCGAAACAGAAAGGCGGAGTCCTGCCCGCCCCCCAGGGGCTGCCGCATACCTAGTTCAGGAAGGGCCGGGACGGGGGTACCGCCGACCCCCCGCCAGGCACTGTCCTGCCCGCAGCCCCGCGGGGCGGGGCGCCCCCCGGGCGCAGCTTGGCTTCCCAGCCCGCCCGGTGGCCCTTCTGGCCTTTCCCAGGTGGAGCCCCTCGGCCCTGTCTGTCCCTGTTGTCAGGACCCCGGGGTCTGGGAGGGCTGCGAGGGTGGCAGCCTTGGCCGTGGTGGGGAGACCTCCGGGCTAGAAGCCCGGCCTGGCCGGCAGTGGACCCGAGGCCCGAGGCTCCTGGCTGTCGTGGTGTCAGCGCCTCTTTTGTGGTTTTTCTTCTTAAATTATCAGCCTCCCGCTGGAGACGAGGGGGCCAAAGCAGAGGTCAGCGGGCAGGAGGCCTTCCTCCAGGGCTGCCCGGGCCCCTCAGTACCCGGCCCCCCCGCCCCCACCGCCTGGGAACGACCTCGCCCTACTCAACCTCTGCCACCTGTCCCCCAAAGGAGGCAGAGCACCTCGCTCTTCTGTGGAACAAACCGCTCCTGCAGGGGGCTGCTCTGCTCTGGGGTGCTGGGAGCTCAGCCTGGCCGCCCCCTCCACGCAGCCTCTCCAAGTGGCCAGCTGGGCTTCCTTGGAGAGAGGGCTGCGGAGTCCCAAGGGAGCGTGCCTGCGGTAAGGGTCACCCTCATTGTGTGTGGAAAGGTCCTGCTGGCCCCCGCAGGCCGCACAGGCAAGCCAGGTGGGGGCAGGTTCCTGGGTGGCCCCCAGGCAGCCAGGTGTACTCCACACAAGGGCTGCGCTGGGGACTCCAAGTCACCCCTAATGCATGCTCTTGGCACCTGCCATGGCTTACACACCTGCCTACATGCCACTGGCCAGGACGCAGTCCTGCAGCCACCTCCCCAGCAAGGCACCTTCCTTCAGCAGCCTTGAGTCCAGCCAACCTTCAGGGACCACTTTCAAGAAAAAATGGGTAAGGGGAACTGGGCAGTCTTCTGAGACTGCTTGAGGCCTTGCCCCTGGGGTGCTGGAAGAGGGTCTGAGATCTCCCACCCACCCTGTGTTGCAGCCGCCCCCCCATCTCCCCGCCCCAGGGCCACGTTTTTCCCGCTGTCACCCGGCTCACTCCTCCACTCACGAGGGGCCCCTCTGTGCCCTGGGAGCCCCGGCTGCGCGCTCTGTTTCCAGCAGCAAGAAAGTGGGAAGGTGCGCAGGGGCCTACTGAGGCGCTGATGGGCTGGCCCACGAGGACACTCTTGTGGACCCCGTGCCAGATCCCCAGGAGGGTGAGCCAGGCCAGGTCCTCAGCCCACAGGGAGTCGTCATCAGTATTCAGTCATCCGGACAGGGGCTCAGCAGGGGAGAGCCTCACGGTGCCCGCAGAGCCAGCCACTCCTCACCAGTGCCTTGGCAGAAGAGGGCCCCAAGCGTGGCTTCAGCGGGAGCAACAGCCAGCAAGAGATGCATGGTGGGAGCTGCTGCAGGCGCCTGGTGAGCCCACGGGAAGCCTGCACTGTGTAAGTGAGGGGGGCCTCTGCGTGGCTCTCCCATTTCCACCAGCTTCACAGGAGCCACACCGGCAGGCAGCTTCTTGACTTCAGCCTGGCCCTGGCTGGGCGCTGGAAGACCTACAAGGAAAAGGACTAAGCTTGGGGACTGGCCCTGGGTCCCCACCTCGCCTCCCGCGGATCCCACGTGGGAGGATAGGGCGCTCCCAGAGTGCATGGAAGGTGATCCAAGGTGATCCACGGCATGGAGAGCACTGCAAGACGAGCCACTTTGCTTTGAGCATCCCAGAAGGACACCTTCACCTGGCTGGGATCACCAGTAAGTTCCCAGGCTCATCTGAACCCCTTAGTTG
Source organism: Dasypus novemcinctus (assembly GCF_030445035.2). Taxonomy (NCBI): domain Eukaryota; kingdom Metazoa; phylum Chordata; class Mammalia; order Cingulata; family Dasypodidae; genus Dasypus; species Dasypus novemcinctus. The sequence goes on along the minus strand of NC_080690.1, from coordinate 87,058,307 downwards.
GTTTCCAGCCATGTCTGTGTGGAGATAAAGCAGCTACTGCCCTGGGAAGCCCTCACCTCCTGCCGAGACACCAGCAGCAGATGCTCACATTAAGAAGACTGCTTTCTTCTGCAGCCATTTTAGCACCACCGGAATATTAAGGTGCCTTAAGGTGCCTCAAACTGCGCGATTCACCAGCAATTTCTTGAATCAGCCTTTCCTTGATTCCTCCTGCTGAACTCCCAGGGCCCTTGTTCTAGCAGAAATCTTGGCAGATGTTTTGGTCTTTTCAGAAATAGATGGTGTTAAGTTCACTTCTGATTCCTCAAAAGCAAAGCTGTTTCCTGGTTTAACTGGTGTCTTTGTAAGGAATGTCTTAGAAAGATCACATGCTGGAAGCCTAATGATGCAGGGTTTTTGAATTGCGGTTCTCAGCCCATTAGTGAATTGTGAAATCAAATTAGCAGGTGGCCACTGGCATTACAAAGCAATTAAATAGAATGAAATGGGTTGGAATGCATCAGGGAGGCACAGTAAAGATTGTTTGTTAAACTTTTCAGCCCCGTGTCTAAATGTGGGAACCGGATTGCAACATGAAACGTATTATTTCTTGCTGGGGCTTGTGATCAAAACAGTTTGAAAACACTAATAAAGGTTGGTGAGAAGGAGATCTGCATGAGTACAGGAGACCCTAACTCTGTGGACTACAAAAGGTGATCTTGGGATTTTTATATTTGATCTCACATTATAGCATTTTTTCCATTGCCCAAACTTAAAGTTAATTGCTCCCTGTAGATTCAGAAGCTGGTAACTCTTTCTGTCGCTGTGCTTGAGTGGGCAGTCCGCTGTAACAGCCCCCAAGTCAAGCGGCTCATCACAATAAAGAGTTTTTATGTCCTCCCTCACCCTATAGCCTAATGTCTTGCAATCACGGTTTATTTGTTGGTGGGAGGGACACTCTGCTTCACGTGGTGATTAAGGGATACAGACTGTCCTCGTTGTGGCTTCACAACGGTAAGGTGGGGAGGGCCCCACCCCACTCTTTGCTGCTCAGCTGGGAGACATAGGCGTCACTTCCAATCACATTTCCTTGGAGAGAAATGACCCCCCTCCACCCTGATCACTTGTAGGGGCTAAGAATTGTCTACCTGGGTGCCTGTCTCTGCCACAGTCACCGAGCTGTTTCTCTCTTAGCCTGCCCACACCCTGCACTCTCAGCCCTTGTTGCAAGCCTGTCTCATGAGCTTCCCTTCTCCCACTGCCCCTGGAGTTTCTCCCCCCTTGTGTCCTGCTCTCAGCTTTCCTGGTCCTTGCAGAGTCCTTCACTGTCATAAAGCGAACCACAGCATTGCAGCATTCTCCCATCTGATGCCTCACCCAGACCCACTATGATTAACATTTTACCATCATCTGCACATCCCCCTTACTCTATAAATACATAAATTCATCCATGCATGCATAATCATACATATACATCTGTGCATACTTACACACACATATATAATTGAAAGGAAGTTGCATAAATCATGACCGTTCATCCATATACACCTCCATGTATGGACCCACTAACAGTGGTTCTGAACAGGGGTTTTTTGTGCCTCCCCCAAGAGACACCTGGCAATGTCTGGAGGCATTTTTTGATCATCAACTAGTGGGAAGGGGCCAGGATGCTGTGCAGCATCCTCCCAAGCACAGGACAGACCTCACAGCTACAAGGTAGCCAGCCCCACATGTTGATAGTGCTAAGGTCGAGAAGCACTGTCCTAAGATGGGATATGCTCTTCCATAACCTCAAGACAGTGATCAAAGTTAACATTTGATTCAATACTGTAATCTTCCTATGGATTCCAGTTTTGCCAATCAACCCAATAATGCACTTTATAATTCCCCCTCCAATACAGGATGCAGTCCAGGATCATGTATTTCATTTAGTTTTTCTTTTGCTTTAGTCTTCTTGATTTAATCTGGAACTCGTAATTTATGATGTAGACATTTTTTAAAGAATCTTGATATTTCTACCCCCTTCCCTTTTTAAAAGCGTCATTATTGGCTTTGCCTGTTTCCTTAGGACTAGATTTCAGCCTGTATCTTTCTGGCAGGAATTCTGCATAGGTGAAGTTGTGTCCCTCATACCCCGAGGTGCACCATATCCACATGCCCCCTGTTGGTGATGCTACTTTTTGCTCACCTGGTCAGGTGTTGCTCAATTTTCCACTATATGGTTACAGTTTTCCCCCTTTTAACTAATACTTGAAGACAACACAAATATCTCATTTCTCATCAAAGTTCCTTGGATAGCCTCTGTGGATGATTCTTGCCTTATTCAGTCTTTACCATGGTCACAAAATTATGATTCTTCAAGTCTGGCCCTCACTCTGTGGTCACCAGCTAGCCTTTGACATTCCCTGGTAAGCAAGCACCCTGACTTCTTCCCATTTTTTTCATTTATCTTTATTACCAGGATGGACTTGTGGATTCTTAGTTTTTTAATGGTTTATAATTTATTGCTGTTCTTAGTCATTTGGGTGCTAGAATTGTCCAAGATGTGGCCAGTGAGAGTCCCTTCAGGGTGACTCCTCCATTCCTGTGACTTGTTTCCATCAGTTTTTGAACATTTCTCTACTTTCTGGCCCAATAAGATGTCCCAGGCTCATCTTGTCCTTACCCTTTCCAAGCCTTAAAACCAGCCATTTCTCTGAAAAGCCCTGCTCCTTTTAGTGGAGGTGGGTATTACAGACCACATGCTAGGCAGAACGCTGCTGCACCCTGAAGGAGCCCTTGCAAGGAGGGATCCTGGAGCTCCAGTTCCATTAACTTCGTGGCCAATCAACCCCGACCTGGAACGTCAGAACACGACGCGGCCCACGCTTCTCTCACGCCCAGTCTGTAGAAAGGACAGTCCTGGAAGCCTGGGCAACATGACTAGCTGTTCACCTCCAGCCTGTGGCCGAGCAAAGGTAGCTCTAGAGAGCTGGGCGCCTGAGACGGACCACATACAACCAAGATGGCTGCCAGAACACCCCTCCTGAAGGAAGGACACACTTCCCGGAAGTGTAAAGGGGTGGGGCTTCCGGGGCACTGGAGCCCGGTTTCCGGTCCTATGGGCGCTGCTCTTGGAGAAAGACTCGTATCTCCCCAGTTCCTCTCCAAGGCCCAGGACCTTGGAGGACTCTCTCTACCTGTCCCTGCTTCAGAGTGTTCTTGCCGTTTCCTCCGCCTTTTCAGAAAGGCTGCCACTGGGGCTCTAGCTTTTAGGTAAGTTCAGCCACACTCCCTACCCCCCAATAATGCGGATGTTATTATTACCCCTGCACAACCCACTGGCAAGCAGCACCTACGAGGGCCTTTTCTGTGGTTTGCACCTGTTTACTGGAGCTGGACTCTCAATACCTGCTTGTCAAAGGAAGAATAAATATATGAATTCTCTTGACAGCACAGACCAGGGCCTTCAAATAAAGCCTTCAAGCTCTGAAAACAAGAATGGCATGGAAGTAAGTGGGCGAAAGAAACGTGTGGACCAGCCTTGGAAGGCAGGAAGTCTTCCCAACAGAAATCTATTTCACTGGGTGCCGTTGTGAGTCAGAAAAAGGATGTGTGGTTTGATGAGCTCACCATTGGTTAGTCTTAAAAACAACTTAAAGCTGTAAGCTTTTTCCCTATGAATATGTAAGATATGTAAAATGCAAATATATACTTCTGTGTACTGATATAAAAATGTGTGTGTATTAGAACCCACGGCTTGCTTCAGAAGAGTCTCTTTTGCTTAAGCTGAGGATATTGTGGAGGGCTGGGATGGGGTGGTTTTTCCACATGTGGAATATCCAGGCCCCTCCTAGGTGATGTGATCTGAAATCCAGAGTCTCTTGTTTTGGCCAATTTCTTGGGTAGGGGTTAATTTTGTGAACAGACTATCAACCAACAGAAGAGGAGAGGAGGTTGAAGGTTCCCTTCAGGGTTAAATTGAAAAACATTCGTCTGAATTCATTTTATTTAGTCATTGCATTTTTTCTTCTTTAAATTTTTTATTTACTTCTCTCCCCTTCCCCCCACCCCAGTTGTCTGCTCTCTGTGTCCATTCACTGTATGTCTTCTGTGACCGCTTCTATCCTTATCAGCAGCACCGGGAATCTGTGTTTCTTTTTGTTGTGTCATCTTGTTGTGTCAGCTCTCTGTGTGCATGGCACCATTCTTGGGCTGGCTGTACTTTCTTTCGCACTGGGCAGCTCTCCTTATGGGGCGCACTCCTTGCACATGGGGCTCCCCTACGTGGGGGACACCCCTGCATGGCATGGCACTCCTTGAGCACATCAGCACTGCACATAGGCCAGCTCCACATGGGTCAGGGAGACCCAGGGTTTGAACCACGGACCTCCCATGTGGTAGGCAGATGCCCTATCCATTAGGCCTAGTTTGCTTCCCTAGTCATTGCATTTTACAGAATATAAAATGTTATGGAAGAATGCGTAAATTCAATCATTAAAAAATTAACCCTTAGCTGTTTAAAATTGTGGTTATTAAGGTCTCATTAACATGCAATAAAATGCAGCTATTTTATGTGTTCATAACTAAGAGTTCTGACAGCTGTACACTCTGTAACTACCACCACAATGAAGACATGAAGCATTTCCATCACCCTAGAAAGTTCCTTTGCTCTCCTTGCCATTCAAACTCCTCACCCTACTCCAGGGAACCACTGGTCTGCTTTTGTCACTGTAAATTAGTTTCACCTTTTCTAAAATCTCATAAAAATGGGATAGATGGTATGTACTCATTTCTGCCTAACTTCTCTCAGCATAATGTCTTTGAGATTCATGTTTTGTATCAATAGTTTATCCTCTATCAAATAAATAGGTGAACTTCTAAATAGGATTTTTTTTCTTCTTTAGAAAGTAAGTCCAGCCATAATTATAATTTCCAATCCTGTATGCCTTAGCAAATCTACCTCTTGGGCACGATCACATGTAGATGTATAGATATAGCTTTGCAAATTTCATCCCAGCTCTATCCAACAAGCATGAGCATTCATATTTCAGGGACTGTTTAATATGGGATTTTTACAGTAAACACCACAAAGCAGTCAGAAATGAGACAAGTGATACGCAACAACAGCCACACTATATTGAGTGCAAGAAAGCAAGTTATGAAGCAGCATGTGCTGTGTGATCCCATTCCCATTCCAGTGAAAAAGAATGCATACCAATAGAGGAAAATGGGTAAATTAGTACACTCCAATGCCTCAATTCAGATACTCTGAAGTAGTTCCCTGGCCCATCCTCGGTTACTCACATCTGAACCTGGGCCAGGCAGCTACTCTAAGGCCTTTTCAAGTGCCCTTGCTTTCTCCTTCCTTCTTTTCCTATACTTCTGTTTTCAGAATTTCTTCAGTAAATTTATGTTTTATCAGTTGTAACAAATGTACCACACCAATAGAAGCTGTTCATAATGCAATGGTATGTGAGAATCCTGTATTTTATGCATGATAGTTCTGTAAACCCACAACTTCTCTAATTATCAAAGATTTTGGAGATCAGCACCTGGAAGAAAATTTATATTGTTGTAGTATTACATGTTTCTTGAAGAAAATTTGGAAAATACAAAAAGTATTCAGGGGTTACCTACCACACTCTTAAAATGGTTGTCATGCATCTGGTTGATCTTTTTGCAGTTCACTGTGCTATATGTGTATATACATTTACACACATATTCACACATATGTGGATATATGTGTATCTATCTGTGGAGAAAGGTTTATACCATATGTAGAATTTCTGCATTCTGCATTTTAGCACTTCCCTATGTCATTAATAATCTCAGATCATAAACCCTGTGCATCCTGGAACAGCACCCAGTGGTGTTACTCACTGGCTGTGATTATCTTATTTATTTATTGCTTAGTTTATAGTTTATCTTGCCATGCTAGAATCAAAGTTCTGTAAATGGCTTGTCTTTCATGTCCACCACTATATCCCCAGTAAATGGACTAGAAACTGGCATGTGCTAGGTGCTCAAGAAATATTTAGAAATTAGTGGATGATTGTGGCTTTGCTAGTTGTATGACCTTGCGCTGGTTTCTTAACCACTCCAAATCATAGAAAAGGAAGTTATAAAATGACAAGAAAAACAGCCTCTATTCAACAGGGTAACCATTGTGCAGGCTCTGCATCATGCCAGACACATCAGTGCTTGCTCAATAATTATGTATGATGAGGAGGCTGACCATGATGGGACAAATCATAAGAAGCCAACTACACAGAGGTCTGGGTATCAGCTCCAGAAAGAACCTATCTTAACTCCTCACCTAAATATCTATGGAGAATCAGTACCCTGAAAATCAAGACTAAGCAACAACCTACTCCTAGATTCTGGGAAGAATTTTTGCTTTGCAGGCCTGGGAATTGAGCTACAGAGAAATGACACAACTTAGAATCACAGAAGTGCTGAGATTGACAGGTGATTTCCATGGGAAACTGAGGTACAGAGAGAAGTTGCCTGAGTAAACCAGAGGCTGAACTATTTCAAGACCTGGCCCTACTGCCCTTTCCCTTAATGTCCTTGTCAGCTTCCTCTGTTGGACTAATTTATTTTCCTTTAAAATTTAAAAGTGCCGTGTCCTCAGAGGACTCCATAGATCTTTCCAGACTTGCTTATTTGCCTTCATGCCGGTCTTCAGATACAGATACTTCTATGTACTGGATGCAGTACATTTGTGCCACTGTTTGTTAAGAGTTCAGTATCACATCTTCCCTTCTAGTCTACCTTCTATATACAGCTGATAGCTATCAAACTACATTTCCCAGACTCATTTGCCAGCTGGGATCTGATTAGGATCTTCCAATAGGAAGAACTCATGCAAAATGAGAAGCAGGAAGAATGGAGAAACTTATTTTTTCGCTTGCATTTAGCTTGCATTTAGCATTAATGCTCTGAGGTTTTTTGAGAGACAATGGGAGTGTGGACTTTTGGTCCTCCTGCACTGTGTTGTAGTGACCTCCTGCTTTTTCTCTCTCTCAGTAACACAACTTTAGCTTTTCCAACCATTCCAATTCCCTGTATTAAATCCCCATGATTTGACATGCCTGATACCACCAGAGAATGTCTTGTTTTCCATTGGTGCAGCCAAAGCAGCGCCAAAGAGGACAAGGTCCTCTTTGAGATTTTACTGCATGGAAAAGTAAGGAGGGCTTGACTTTGGTGGCATTTTATGGGGATGGAAATTTCATGAGTGATGCAAATAAGTGGGTGTTTTGTGCATGATGTTTTGAGATTCCATTAGTTCATTTAATCATCATTACACCCTGAGGAACAGGTAATTTATCAGTTGTGTTTCTTTAATTGTGGTTGTATTTTCTGTTACTTGCAATGGGGCTAACCCAAAAGGGGATTTGTTGGCTCATGTAGCTTAAAAGTTGAGGGGACAGGCAGGTTGTTAAAAGGATTTGATACAGGCCTCATGTGGCCCCAACCAGAACCAAGGCTCTCTCTAGGGCACTCCTCCACACATGCTCCATTCGCAGATGGGCTATCCCGTTGGGCTTCCAAATGGCATCAACTCCAGACCTTACATACAGAGTCTGGTTCCCAGAAGTCCTGGGAAATATTGTGTTGTGTCTCATTGGCTCATCTTGAGGCATCTCCTTTCTCTGAACCAGTCACTGGCTGGGGGGATGCATTACAGGGATTGGCTCAGCCTGGATCATGTGCTCCATCCCTGCTATCTCCAGAGGAGCTCACATGGATCACAGGTGAGCATGGAGAAGGGGTAGCTTTCCAGATGTAAAACAAGGTCTGGTGATTAAAGGAATAGGGAACCATTACCAGGCAGGAAAATTATCCATGACAGGTGTTATCATGTCTTCCTGGCACCCTCATGGTTAATCTTCCCAGCACAGTCCATCACTGCTTAGCACCATCGCTCACCTGGACCACTGCAACACACTGCTTACTGGCCTCACTGCCTCCACCCTGTGGTCCCACAATCTTTTCTCTGTACAGAGGCCAGAGGGATCCTGTTAAAGATAATCAGATCACATCCCTCCTTTACTTCTCACCTCATTCCCAGTAAAAGGAAATGCCCTGGCAATGACCTTCAAAGCCATGCATAGTGTGGCCCTCCATCATCTCTTTTGATGTCTTCTCCTACCTTCTCACCATTGCTAACTAGCTCCCCCCCTCCCCATTCAAGGGACCTTTGCATTGGCTGTTCCTTTTTCCACCTTTCCATCAGATGGCCACATGGCTTAGTCCTAAATCCCCTTCAAGTTATTGCTTTATCACCTCACTGAAGTTTTCCCTCACCACGCTGCTTGAAATTTCAGTAACTCATCTCTTCAACACTTGGTATTTTTCTTCTTTGCTTTATTTTTCTCCATGGCATTTGTTGTCTAATGTGTCAAATAACTTACTTATCTTTATTTTCCATCTCCCCAACCAAAATATAAGCTCTGGAGGTCAGGGAGTTCTGACAGTTTTGCTCTTTGGTGTATCCCAGGGCCTGGAATTGCATCTGGCCAATAGTTGGTGCTCGATATATAGTTGACTGAAAAGAATCCGCCTGTACACCCGTGGAAACTGAATCTTGGGAGAGACATGACTGATATATGCTGTCAGTCCTAACCACAGTTTCCATATAATGCCCAAAGACTCCAGCTTTCCCAATTTTATGAGGAACACAATGGGAAGCTAACGGTCAGTTAACTCTTCTTTCTCTTCCTACATCTTCTTGCCAAAAGTGCATGTATTTGGCTGCCAGCCACCAAAAATCCAACTCAAAATGGCATGCGCCTTGAGGATACTTTTTATTTCCCTTGTCAGGAAGACCAGAGGGCAGTAAGCTCCAGGGCAGGAGTAATGGGGCTCTGCTTGAATTCCCTGGGCTTCGCTAGCTTTGTCCTTAGGATGGCTCCCCTCATATTGCAGGATGGCAGACATTGTGCTTCCTCATTTATAGCCACAGAGACAGAACATTTCCTTGACAAAGAATGAACCACTTCTTTTCGTCTGTTTGAACAAACTTAAGTCACAGGTTCATGCACTGGATACCACAGTCACCAAGGGAATGCCTTTTTCTGACTGGATATAGCCTGGGCCTCTTAACCAATCACTCACCAGAGGGCTGCTTTGCCATGACCAAGTTGACCAATAAGGAGGGAGCTCTTTAAGCGGGTAGTTGTTTTCACAGTCACACAGACTGCATGGAAGGTCAGAGAGGGTGCCTCCCACTTTCAGAGTCTTCTGAGAGAGATGACCATAAACCAATAAGAAAATAATGACTGTCATCCATGCAAGAGAGGAGCAGTGGTTCCCTGAGGAAGGGCTCATGGGTCTGAGATGGGAGGATGCATAAATGTTAACCAGCTGAAGGTGGAAGGAGTGGTACAGAAAGCAGAAAGGACCTCCCCACAGGCCAAGAAGGCAGGCACGTCTGCATATAGAGCAGGGATCCTCATACTACGGTGGATGCAAGTTGACCTCATCACCCCACATCCTCAAAGATTCAGACTCATTTGTCCTTGTGCAGGACCCATGAATCTGTGTTTATAACCAACACCCTGGTGCTTCTAATGACAAAAGTCATGGATCTTACTGTGAGACCCTGGGTCGGAACAACAAACGAGGTTCATGTGGCTGGAACACAGAGGGCTGGGGCAGATGGAGACCAGAAGGTGGGCAGATGCCCAGGCTTGCAGGACCTTATCTACCTGGGTAAGGATTTTCTTTTCACCCACAGTAAGAAGCCACTGGAGGGTGAGTTAGGAGTGACCCCAGTGTATTTTTATTTTAAAAAGATTCTCTCCTTTAAAGAGTGTTCTAGGTACTATTTCTTTGTAACAAACCGCCCTAAAGTTTAGTGGCATGAACACCACCATTTTCCCATGCTGATGGTTTCTGTGGGTCAGGAATTTGGAAAGGGCACAACAGGGATGGCTCGTCTCTGCTTCACGATGTTGGAGGTCTCAGCTGGGAATACCTGAAGGCTGAAGTGCCTCGAGGGCTGGGGGTAGGGTGGAGGGTGGGATGGAATCACCTGAAGACTTGTTGAGGTTGGGAGGACTCAAGAGACCTTCTGTGGCTTGGGCATCCTCACTGCATGGCAGGTTCTGGGTAGTCGGACTTCTTTCATGGCATCTCACAGCTTCAGGACCAAGTATTTGGGACAACAGGTGGAAGCTGCATGTTTCTGACTTAGCCTCAGGAATGGTCTCCATTTGTCATTTTAACTTGAGGCGCAGAAATGTGTTCCCCACTTTCAGTTTTCCTTGCTGATCTTTTACTTTTGTGCCAATAATCAAGAAATCAGCACATATACCATGTAAACCACTCCTCTGAAGTCAGGAGTTCATCTGACCCTGCAGTTTTTCTGATACCCTAGAGGTAACTTCCTCAACTCCCCTCCACTGACTGGGCACCAGCGGGGGAGGCTCATCCCCTCCCCCCCTCCCCCCCCCCACTCCCCCCCCCGTTTAGGAGAGAAAGGTGTTTTCCCAACTCCATGCTGGGATTCCCATGGGTAGCACTGGGAGGGTCTGTGTGAGGAAGGGCTGAGCGGGAAGGTCCGTTTCTTGGATACGACCCTGATCTAGTATTTTTCTAAAAGACTGTGGAAGAGCACAAATCCACTGGCTCAGTAAGGTTCTATTTTGACTGAGTTGAACTGGAATAGAGGAGGCTTTCCAGATGGAATGTTGTATGGTAAGAATAATATCCCCAGAGAGCCTGAAATATGCACAACCAGTTCCTTTGGGGTAGGAGCCTGTCCTACCATTGACTTAAAGAAGCCGTTATCCCAGACATCCGGTTCCTTAAAGGCAAGAAGCAACACAAAGGCAAAGGCACAGAGAAAGGGAGAAGGTTGGATGTACTAAAGGGAGGGAGGACCAAAGAGCAGACCAAAGGACCAAGGCTTCTAAGCTGTACCCCCTAGAAATGTGCTCTAAGTGTAAAATACACACTAGATTTCAAAGACTCAATGCACAAAAAATGGAAAGTATCTTGTTAATTTTTTTATACTGATTACATGTAGAGATGATAATGTTTTGGATATATAGGGATGAACATCATTAATTTCACCTTTTTCTTTAGATTGCTACTAGAAAATTTAAAGTTACTTATGTGCTTGCTATACTTATGTGCACTGCTATACACGATTTACCCTGATTTTGTTAAGTGGCGTTTAAATGGACTCTGAAACTAAGGAAGCATTCCACAAGCATACTAAGGAACAGTATTCAAAGACTATTTGCAAAATGGTACTCTCAAGAGAAATTTCAAGTTCATTGTGAATTTAAATCCTGACATTTTGATTAGGAAAACCAAATTAAGATAATCACAACTCATGGTTGATGATCAAAAGGAGCCAATGCAATTTAACTATGGGTTCTAATGAAGGTGTGAGTCACTGTTTATAGGTCCTGGTTGGCAGGAATGGGGGGACAGGTCAGGAAGCCTATGGAGATGGATTAGTAATGGGGGTCCCAGTGAGTACTTAACGTGTATATGCACACATCTGTCCACATGTGTTTCTGTATATGGATTCAGGGTTCAGTTAAATACTATGGGCTGTCAAGTTAAATTGTGTGAAATCAAAAGCTTACTAAAACACCAGGATGAAGAATTGATGGAAAAAATAGTTCAGTAGAAGATTAACTTGTACATTTCCTAGAACAGATAAATGTGAAATAAGGTTCCAACATGGAGATGCTATTGCATCTGGATGAGATGGTGGGTTAACAAAGGAAACATCTACCCCTTTTTGTAAAACAGCAACATCTGCATTGCTAATGCCCATACATCCTGTGGAGAAATTTATAAAACAGGGCAGCAAAAGTCATCCCAGAATCTGTGAGACTCCATGGAAATATCTCTACATTTCCTCAAGTCTTCCCATACAGATCTTTTCAATTGCATTGTATATAAAGATTTATTGCAAAAATAATGCAGATGACAAACTTGAAATCTCTTTACTGTACTTATCATATGGGATTCAAATCTCTGAGTATGGTTGCCATGTGCCCTGACCAAACAATTTACACACAAATCAGAAAACTTTGTACTGAGACAGCTGAATTTTGGTGGCGATTCCCTATGCACTCTTGGTGCTAGAACATACCCTGCCATATTGATTTCTGGGAAAATTAGAATCAGCTTGCACTATTTTTAAGCACTGCCCCCACCCCCACCCCTGAATGTAATATGCAGTAATGATAATTCTGACTTCTTTTGGATCTTTGTATGAAAGGCATTTTTGGGGTTCCTCACCAATCTGAAAGGTCTGGTTTGGAATATGGTGGACCCTTGGACAGAAGCCATTCCCATTGGTTCTGGTTCTCTCTTTTATAGGTTCTATTAGTTGGAACTCATGGCTGAAGGATCTCAACATTGATTATCTCCACATTTCCCCACTGTCTGGACAATCTGTAATCACTGGCAATCCCACAACTGTTCCCATCAATGTGAACTCTGAGGGTGACTGAAGGGTGTACAGTATGTGAAGGTTTGTATATAAATGTGTTTGTGTTGTTTCTCACCATTATGACTAGGTCAAGTTCAGTCATGGAGGAGCTTTGGCTTAAGGCTTTCCCATGTCCCCAGCACTCGTGGGTGGGTCTACCCAGTGTGAGTCCTCTGGTGCTTGGTAAGGGAGGAGCTGTGTGTGAAGGCTTTCCCACAGTCCCTGCACGCATATGGCTTCTCTCCTGTGTGGATCCTCCGGTGCTGAGTGAGGTGGGTGCTCTGCCTGAAGGACTTTCCACAGTCCTGACATTCGTAGGGCTTTTCCCCAGTGTGGGTCCTCTCGTGTTGGCTGAGTGATGAGCTGTGGCTGAAGGACTTTCCACACTCGTTGCATCCATAGGGCTTCTCCTTGGTGTGGATCCTCTGGTGCTCTATGAGAAGGGAGCTCTGGCTGAAGGCTCTGCCACACTCATGGCACTCGTAGGGCTTCTCTCCGGTGTGGATGCGCTGGTGCTGAATGAGGGGGGCAAGCTGGCTGAAAGCTCGGCCACACTCGTGACACTCGTAGGGCTTCTCTCCGGTGTGGATGCGCTGATGCTTGGTTAGAGAGGAGCTGTGGCTGAAGGCCTTTCCACAGTCAGGACACTCGTAGGGCTTCTCTCCGGTGTGGATCCTCTGGTGCTGGGTGAGGTGCGTGCTCTGCCGGAAGGCCTTCCCACACTGGCTGCACTCGTAGGGCTTCTCGCCTGTGTGTGTCCGCTCGTGCTGGCTGAGCGACGAGCTGTGACTAAAGGTTTTCCCACACTCATTGCAGCCATAGGGCTTCTCGCCAGTGTGGATCCTGCGGTGCTCAGTCAGCAGAGTGCTCTGGCTGAAGGCCTTCCCACATTCGCTGCACTCGTAGGGCTTCTCGCCCGTGTGGGTCCGCTGGTGCTGGATGAGCGGTGTGATCTGGGTGAAGGCCTTGCCGCAGGCGTGGCACTCATAGGGCTTCTCCCCAGTGTGGATTCGCTGGTGTTTGGTCAAGGACGAGCTGTGGCTGAAGGCCTTGCCACACTCTCCACACTGATAGGGCTTCTCCCCAGTGTGGACACGGAGGTGCTGGGTGAGGTGGATGCTCTGCCGGAAGGCCTTCCCACACTGGCTGCACTCGTAGGGCTTCTCGCCCGTGTGCGTCCGCTCGTGCTGGCTGAAGGAGGACCGAAAGCTGAAGGCCTTGCCGCACTCGCTGCACTCATAGGGCTTCTCCCCCGTGTGCGTTCTCTGGTGCTGGATCAGCGGGGCGATCTGGCTGAAAGTCCTCCCACACCGACTGCACTCATAGGGCTTCTCCCCGGTGTGGATTCTCTGGTGTTTGGTAAGTGCTGAGCTGTTTCGGAAGCCTTTTCCACATTCCTGACATTCATATGGTCTCTCTCCAGTGTGTGTTCGTTGGTGTTCACCGAGCGTGGAGCTGTGACTAAAGGCCTTTCCACATTCCTGACATTCATAGGGCTTCTTTTTTGCATAGGTTTTTTGGTGTGCATTTACGTTTGAGTCTAATCTCTGTCTTTTTCTATGTGTCTCCCACACGCGGGGGCCTCGACTTTCAGGAGTCATTGGGTGCGTTGGGAGATCGGGGCTCAGACTCCAGTTTTCCCCAAACCCATTCTCCTGCTGCTGCTCCCGAGTGAAGGCCGCCTGCATCACAGGGCTGTCTGGGCTCTCATGACTCCACTCCTGGCAGCCCCTGGTGTCTTCACCCCTGGAGAACCACAGGCCGTCCCACAGGAGGCATTCTATCAGGACACTGCCTCGCCTTGGGGCTGACAATTTGCTTTCAGGTCTAATTTCCAAGCCTTAAAAAAATAAAAAGTGAAATGTCCCTTAGTCCCTCTTCTGGGGGAAGAAAGGGTTTGCAGTGGGGAAGTGGGAACAGGAGATTAAAATGGATGCTTTAAAAATGTTCAAGACATAAATGGCTTTAACCATTTTGAAACATGGATTTAAAAACTGGGAAGGAACGGAAGGGGGAATGAAATGAAGGGAGGGGGTGGAAGAGGCAAAGATGGAATTTGCAAGGGGAGGGCAGGGAAGGCTGGGAGAGGCTGCCCAGGAGTGAGCATTCCAGGAAAGAGCAGCAGATGCCCCAGGCTTGGAAGGGGAGAGCGTGGATTGGCCCTGGCTAGACCAGCCTTCATGGAGGAACAGCCGCCACGTGGGGAGGGCCACCCAGCCCAGCGCTCCATGGTGGAGACCCAGTTTCTTGGAGGCATCTCACTGTTCTACCATCACACCCCAGTTGTAAAGAAATCCATCAGCTCCCCCAAACTGGAAATAGCCAAAGTGTCCATCAGCAGAGAATGTTTATTAGAGTATTTTTAACTGGTTTGCTGTGTCTGTCTCACTAACTGGGAGCCCCCTCCACCCCATGTCACCACTGTATATCCACAGCAGAACCTCAATAATGGGTAGGAACAAACAAATGAATGCATGAACCCATTCTCTCATCCTCCTCCTTCCTGGCAGGATGGCCGCTTTGCCTTCTCTGCAGATTGGCCTGAAGGTGTGATGTAGGCAATTTCCCAGGATATGTCATTCTCCAATGAAATGTTTAAAAAAAAAAAAAGTAAAGTTGGGTGTGGTAAACAGAACAGTGGCCCCCCAAAGATGTCTATATCTTAACCCCCAGAACTTCTGACCTCATAGAGCCAGGAGGAATTAAGGTAGTAGATGAGATGGGGAAGTTCCTAATCAGCTGATGTTAAGAGAGGGAGCGTGTCCTGGATTATCCAGGTGGACCCAATGCAGTAAGAGGGTTCTTAAATGAGGAGGAGGAAGGCAGGAGCCAGAGGCAGAGAGATGGCAGTGAGAAAGACTCTCCTGGCCATGACCGGCTTTGAGGATGGGAGAAGGGGCCATGAGCCAAGAAAAACAGTGGCCTCCACAAGCTGAGAAAGGCAAGATGGACCCTCCCCTAGAGCCTCCAGCAGGAACAGCCCTGCTGACACTTGACCTTATCCAGTGAGACCCTTTCAGACTTCTGACCCTCAGAGCCAGAAGGTGATAAGCTGGTGTCGTTTTCAACCACTAACTTGGTAGTTCTTCGTTACAGCAGACGTAGGAAGCTAATACCAGGTATGGGATGGTTGCTGTGTGAGGCTGGTGGACCCTGTTATGATCCCTGAGTGGCTGCAAGGACCGTCCTTGTGGTAACAGCCCTGATGTTCTTCAGGGACCCCTTGCCCTGCTCTGAGGTGGACATGTGGCCCAGCCTCCCCTCCCCCCCCCCACAGCAGCTGTCCCTCTTGGGCCCGGTGATGGTGGCGTGGGCCACTGCTTGCACAGGGTCAGGGCCTGATGCCAGCAGGAGATTGCCCAGCAGCACGCACTTCCCACAGAGCCCTGTCCACCTGGGTGTCCCCATCACCAGGGCCCTTTCTGCCCCACGTGGAGGAGCTCGAGCACCGTGCTCCCCTGGCCCTTGGAGAGCTCCAGCCATACTGGGCAGGGCCCTTCTGCTCCCTCTAGCCTCTGGAACCCCCCCCCCATGCCATTCACCCTACTGGCCCTTGCTGCCCCCTGCTGGTCTCCTCCTCCTTGACGACAGATCCCCTGTCATCACTCCCTTTCCCAGCACCAACGCTGACGGGCCCACCTCACATCTGGCAGTGTCCAGGCTCTGGGCTTGTATGCAGCTGCCCCTGGCGCCCACTACCTGCTGTCCCCAAGAGGGTCCGGGCTTGCCCCTCCTCCCCATGTCACTGAGAGGGGGGTGTCGGTGCAGAGAACAACAGCATTTTACATGCTGGCAGAAGGTGGGGTCACAGTGATGAGCTGGGCCTTTGGCCACACCTTTTACGAGTGCATTTCAATCCTCACAGCAACCTGAGGCAGCTGTGAGCATTTCCACCATTCCCGATGTGCAGAATAGGCCCAGGGATGCGCATCAGGGCTGCACCCATGGCCAGGCCATGTGGTCCCACACCACTAGGTCCACAGGCACAGGAAGGGCCAGCAGCGAGGCTCATGCCCTGTCCTTCAGTTCCCCACTCCTGCATTCAGCATCCAGGGAACGCCTGTTGGGCACAGAGCACCATGGTGTCTCCATCCTCTCCCTCCTAAGGAAATCCCTTCAAAGCTGCCCCGACCCAGGCAGCACCCATCCAGCCCTCCGCCCTCCGCCTGCCTGTGCTGGCTACGGCCTCCTGCTGGGCCCTCTGCCTCCGCCTTTAGCACCCACTGCCTTCTCCAGGGGGCCAGAGGGGCTGGTAAAGGCCCACGCTGCATCCTAGCTCCACTCTGCACAGAACTCATGGCCCCAGAGACTTACAGCAAAATCTGAATTCCCCACCATGGCCCACAAGGCCCAGTACAACCTGCCCTTGCCCCTCACTTGCTCTGCTCCACCCCACAAGTGGAACAAACGGCCCCCACTCACCACCTGCCATGCCCGCCCCCGTCCTGGGCTGAGTGGACACCCTGCTCCTGGACACTGGGCTCAGCCACGTGACCTGCTTTGGTCAGCAGCTCATGGGTGGAGATGACAGGAGATAGCTCCACTGCCCTGCACCTCTGCCGTGGCCTGAAAAGGAGGTGCACAGGCTTGCCGGCTGGTGCCAGGGCAGGTGACATGAAGAACAGGACCACCAAGCTAGTGTGCAGGCACAAGGCAGAGCCACCCTGCGTCCACAACCCCAGACGACCCACGGGCTCATGAGCCATATATGATCTTTGGTTTAAACCACTGAGGTTAGAACACTTGTTACGCAGCACTAGATGACCAATACACCACCTCAGGGACTTTTGGTACCTGCTGCTCCTTCTTCTTGAAACACTGCTCCCTAGAGTGGCCTGCATTCTTCTCAGTCACCTCCCTGCTAATGCTATGCCCCTCCCGCCCCAGCCCCTACCTCATCGCCTGCTCTCCTTTCTCAACATTCATCACTACCTGTAATCATCCTGTTCACTGCTATGTTCCATCTGTTTATTGTAACCTCCCAACCCCCAGGGTAAGGACAGGGATGTGATCTCGCTCACAGCAAAGCAGGTGCCCAATGAGTGTCACTAGATGGCTGCATAATCAGTCTGCTGTGTGGAATCAGCAGGAGTGAGTGTAAGAACCCCGGAAGAGAGCATGGACGGGCTCTTCTCAGCCCTGCCGAGCTCCCCTCTCACCTGGGCACAGGACTGGAGGCGTCTGCCCCACTGCCCAGGGCTCTGCCCCTGCTGGCAGGGAGGTGAAGACCAGCTGGGGAGACCCAAGGAGCGGGGGTGTGCGTCCTAGCACCCTCCTTGGCCCAACCCCACACTCCACCCTGGCTCTTCCAGGGCAGCCAAGGCAGCTGCCTCTGTTGTTCCTCAGGGACCCCTGGCCTGTTCTCAGGCCCGGACCCCCAGCTCCAGGGTGGATATGTGGCCAGGCCTGGCCAGTCGAGCCCTGCCACCTGCCAACAAATGGCTGCTATGCGGGGGACTCGACAGCCAAACTGAGACCATCTAGGGACCTTTAATGGGGCCTAGGACACAGACTCTGTCTTCTCTGCTGGTCTCAGACCCCGGAGGGGCATCCTGTCACCCCCTGGAGGCCTGATGGGAACGGAGCCAGAGAGAAGGCCCAGAGCGAGGGGGCCGGGAAGGAGGCTCCTGGCAGGGCCGCAGGAAGACCTGGCTCTACCCTGATTTCTGCGGTTAAGGGACCGGTGTGTCGCATCGACCCATGTTCTTCTGCTTCCAGCACTTTCGAGTGGGGTGCATCGTCTGCGCCCAAACATCCTAACGGTTGTGTTGTACTCTAATAAAATGGTCAAAATTTTCCACTGGAGCCAAAATAAAACCTTCTCAGTGATGCTCCAGAGCAACAGAGAACTAGGGCTCCTGAAGCCCAAGACAGGGCCCAGGGCTGTCCCCAGACTTGACCCCAAAAGGAGGAGTCCATGTGGGGGCGGCGGCCAGGGGCACGGGCATGGCCTTACCCAGGGAGACCAGAAGCCCGAAGGTCTCCAGCATCACATCGCGGTACAGGGTCCTCTGGGCAGGCTCCAGCTGCCCCCACTCCTCCCGGGAGAAGTCCACAGCCACATCCGCAAAGGTCAGCTGCTCCTGGAATGTCACACACAAGCATCCTTGGTCAGGCCACGCCTGGCGCCGGTTGCAGCTGGTGGCAGCTGGTGAAGGGGCATCAGCCAAGAGGGCAGGACAGGGCTCTCTGGGCCCTGCTTTCCTGTGGGCCTGGGGCTGCCTGTGGGGGGAAACACCTGAGGAGCCGGCCTGTGTCCAGCAACTCAGCTGGAGAAGCAGTGCCGAGGAGGCAGCACCGAAGGGGCAAGCAGGCCCTGCCTGTTGGGACACCTGGAGTGGGGCTTTTGTGGAGGTGCCTTCAGAGCAGGCGTCTCTACCCAGGCAGGGGGAGCAGCTGGACAAAGGTCAAGCTGGACACCTGGCCCAAAATACCCGGACAGGTCTGAGATATAAACATAATGAACAAAACAAAGTCCCCAAAAGAAAATGAGATTCAAAGAAAAAGCTTGCAGTGGGCTGAGCTTACTAGTTCTGACACCAGCCCCCAGTCCGTCCGCTGGCACGAGCCTCCTACAGCTGATGACAAACCAGCATAAAGCACCCACTCAT
This sequence comes from Dasypus novemcinctus, assembly GCF_030445035.2. Lineage (NCBI taxonomy): Eukaryota > Metazoa > Chordata > Mammalia > Cingulata > Dasypodidae > Dasypus > Dasypus novemcinctus. Next base: position 87,039,269 of record NC_080690.1, on the reverse strand, counting down.
GACCTCATAGCTCTGGGGCCACAGCTCCAGCACAGCACGGCTGTGCCCTGGCTGGGTTCTCATCTGGAAGCTCTGGGGAGAACACCTGGCTGCTGGCAGACTTCATCTGCTTGAGGTTGAAGGGCTGAGATGCCCGTGTTCTTGCTAGCTGTCGGCAGAGGCCGTCTCAGCTCCGAGGACTGATCGCTCACAACTGGGTACCTACTCTCCTGCAGGCCAGGTGCCTCTCCTGCCACCAACTGGAGAAATCTCTCTGCTTTTAAAGGGCTCATATGATTACATCAGTTCCACCCAGATAACGTCTCTGTATTCTAAGGCCAATTATGCATATACAACTAATCATGGGAGCGGTGCCTCAGCATATTCAGGGGCTCTGGGATTACTCAGGATGCGTACATGGTAGGGGGGTAGGGGGAAATCTTAGGGCCCATCTTATAATTCTACCCCTCAAAACCCCCCAGAAAAAGGACTGATAATTAAATAAAAATGAATGCACTGCAAAAATCACCATAAACAAAACTGAAGAACAGACGGCCAATTGGGAAATATATATACAATGTGATGTACTCAAAGTACTAATTTCTCTCAATATATAAAAAGCTCCTACAAATCAGCAGGACAGAAGCCAACCTAACAACCAGATGATGAATGACGGCATGCACTGGGAGGCGCCCCTTTTCTTGGGGAAGGGAAGACACCACCTGCGCAGTCTCTGCTGACCCGAGTTGGTTGCGATTGAGCAGGGAGGCCTGTGCCTGGCCAGTGAGGAGCGACAAGCAGAACGGCTGACATGTACGGAGCACTTGCATTGAGCTGCACACTGGATTCAGTGGTTAATGGTACGCCTGGCCCCAGCCTGGCAGCGCTTCCAGCCTGGTGCTAAATGGTACCTCTCCAGGCAGAGCCCTGTGTGTAGAGTCACCAAGGCAGGCACAAGGCCATGGTGGTCAGTGTCAGTGACAATACAGGCAACAAGAATCCTGACTTCCCTGCGCTGGCACTGTCCCCGACTCACAGGAAGGGGGGTCCCTTGCTGGCCCACCCAGTCTGGGTTGAGCCTCTAGCCAGCACCCTCCTGGGCTCATTTTGGGATAAATCAATGTAAATGGACACTACAGGGAGTGTTGAGCCTGATGTTTTCCACTGTCCTGGGAAGATGATGACAGCAAACCAGGAATCCACATGAATGCCACAGAAAACACCTACAGCTGCGAGATAATGTGTGCAGACCGGCTGCTGAAGCGTCCAGCAGGGGAATCTGGGACTGACTTGTGGACCAGGTCCAGACATAGAAGCGACAACAATTCAGTATTCAATGGGCCACGATGAAGGGAAGCCAGAAAGAAATGAAATTTTAAAGAGATGACAATTGGTTCAAAAATATCCTATGTGAGGGCAAGTGGATGTGGCACAACCAACTAGGCTCTTGTCTACCATATAGGAGGTCCAGCGTTCGATGCCCAGGGCTTCCTGGTGAAGGTGAGCTGGACCGTTGGCAAGCTGGCCCATGTGGAGTACTGGCCCATGCAGAGTGCTGGCCCATTCAGGAATGCTGGCCTGCATGGAGTGCCGCTCTGTGCAGGAGTGCCGCCCCGCGCAGGAGTGCCGCACCACGCAGGAGTGCCGCACCACGCAGGAGTGCTGCCCCATGCAGGAGTGCCGCCCCACGCAGAGAGCTGGCAAAGCAAGATGATGCAACAGAAAGAGACACAGAGAAGAGATGATAAGAGATGCAGCAGACCAGAGAGCTGAGGTGGTGCAAGAGAATGACTGCCTCTTTCCCAATCCAGAAGGTCCCAGGATCAGTTCCTGGAGCCACCTAATGAGAATACAAGCAGACACAGAACACAAAGCGAATGGACACAGAGAGCAGACAACGAGGGGAATGGGGGGGGGGGCGGGGAATAAATAATCTAAATATATATATATATATAAATGGCAAGAAAAGGAAATAGTGGTCACCGCAGGTAAAAATCTCCAACAGATCAATAGAATATAGAAGGCAAACAACAGGACAGAATACTTGGCCCTTCAGAGAAGAGGATGAGTTAACACAACTTGTGCAAAACCACTTCCCATCCCCAGTGACCAAGGAATGACTTTGAGGCTCCATTCTGTGTCAGAAAGTCCCACTGAAGGGAAGTGGACTTGGCCCAGTGGATAGGGCGTCCATCTACCACACGGGAGGTCCGCAGTTCCAACCCCAGGCCTCCTTGACCCATGTGGAGCTGGCCCATGCGCAGTGCTGATGCGCACAAGGAGTGCTGTGCCACCAGGGGTGTCCCCGCATAGGTGAACCCCATGCACAAGGAGTGCACCCCATAAAGAGAGCCGCCCAGCATGAAAGAAAGTGCAGCCTGCCCAGGAATGGCGCCCTACACACGGAGAGCTGACACAACAAGATGACGCAAAAAAAAAAACACACAGATTCCTGAGCCGCTGACAACAGAAGCGGACAAAAAGAAGAATACGCAGTAAATGGACACAGAGAACAGACAACTGGGGTGAGGGAGGGGGAAAAGAGGAGATAAATAAATAAAATAAATCTTAAAAAAAAAAAAAGTCCCACTGTCAGTGGGACCAACAGGGCCTTTTAGAGGAGGTGAGTCTGATCTAGAGGACAAGCAGCTGGCCAACACTTTCTCCTAGCAGGGGACATGGCAAGGGCAAAGGCCCTGGGGCCAAAACAAGCCTGGCAGGGACCGCAGGACAGGGCCTGCAGAGGGCCCTGGGAGACCAAGCGAGAAGGTGGTGGTGTACTCACCCGGGCCCCAGTGGCGAGGAGCCCAGCAGTCATTCCCTCCTCCTCTGGCCTCTCATGGGAATGGCCAGCTCCTCTGTGGGCAGCTCTGGGGGGAGAGGGGATGTGAGGGGATGTGAGGCACTGGGCCAGTCCCTGTCCCGAGCGTGGCCTCAGGAGCCCAGGCCGTAACTAACAGTGGTGAGACCTCAGCTGGCCTTCTCTGAACACCTGCTGTGGGCCCAGTGCTCTTCTGGGTGTGTTCAGACGATCTTGCATTCTCCTACCCCTGCCACAGATGGGGAAACTAAGGCCCAGGGTAACTGAGGGGGTGCAGCCGACTTCCAGGTGATGACAACCTGTGTAGTTATGAGAGCCACGCTCCCCTGGGACACCCTTCTGTAAACCCAGTTGGTAACAGCTGTGTGGCCCACAGGGTTGCCTGGGGCTTACCTGGATGAAGACTTGAGAAGGGCTAACAAGAGCCCAGAAACAGCAGCTAGATGGGGGTGACTGTTGTCAGGAGAAGCATCTACTTGGCTCCTACTCCATGCAAGGCTCTGTTGCCAGAGGTTTTCAGGCTTACCTCCCTGGCTGAGTTCCCAAGTGAAACTCTCAGGCTAAAAGAGTTCCCCTTGTGTTCCCTCCGTGCCCTCCTGTGATGACACTGCCTTTGTGCCCCCCTCCCTCCCCATCCCCTCCTGTTTTCCTGGCATTTTCCAGGCTCAGGCGTCATCTTCTTCAGTTACGCGTTTGTGGGTTTCCTGTGCTCCTCCTGCACTCGCCTGCAGCTCCAGGGGGCAGAGGCCGTTTCGGAGGCCTCCCCGGAGGGCCTCGGGCCAAGGATGGGGCCTGCACCCAAACCACGCTGGAGGCACGTTTGCGGCGGTGCCCCGACGCCGGCCGCCCAGGTCAGAAGGCGCTCCCGGGGCCCCGGCCCCTCCTCGCCGACCCTGAGACACCCCCAAAGCCGTGCCCCGCCCACTCGGCCCGCCTCTCCCACGCCCCCCCTCCCTCCGAGAGCAAAGGGGGCTCGGGCCCGACCCGCGAGGTTGCGAACACGCCCTGGCAGGGGTTCCGGGGCACACCCCGGCTCCGCGCCTGACTCGGCCTCCCCGTCCGGGTCGGGCGGGTCGACCCCACTTACCCGCCGCGGCGGGTAGGACAAAGGCCGCGGCTGCCTGCGACCCAGTCTGCGCCTACACGGGGGGGGGCGTCGAACTACAACTCCCAGAGGGCCGCGCGCGCGCTTCGGGGCTCTTCCACGCTCTCTAGGACTCTCCCAGGACTCCGGGGCCGAGGTAGCGGGGGTCGAGGTGCTCCCGGTTCCTACCCTCTCCCTACCGCGCTCACCCGCGGGATGGCAGGGCGAAGGCCGAGGCCGCCAGCGACCTGGTCTGCGCCTGCGCGGGGGCACACCGTACTACAACTCCCAGAGGGCCGCGCGCAGCCCCGCGCGCCTGCCCCGCCCGCCGTCAGGTGGCGCTGCGGCGCGGGTTCAGGTTTCCCAGCGCGCGGGCTTGCTCTGGCCAGGGCCGTCGAGGACTCGGGACGCGGGCAGGCCCCGACCAGCCCGCAGCGGCGAGGGCCTCGGAGTGTTGCAGGGGGCGCGGCCGCGAGGAGGCCGCGCGAGGGCCTCGTGTGTTCCGGAACAGCTCCCTGTGTTCACAGCGGGGGCTGCGCCGCCAACTAAAACGGAAAGAAAAACGCAGAATTGGAAGCGAACGTTCAGGAACCAGACGTGGCTCAAGCGACCGGCTTCCGTCCACCCGGGCTGGATCCCGGCCCCCTGGGAAAGGCTGCCAGGCCTGCGCCGCGAGCCACGAGCAAGATGACGCAACGCCAGGAGAGCTGCTGCAGCACCAGGAGCTGAGGTGGCGCCGCCACAGGGAACCTCTCCACACCCAGGGCCCCAGGATCAATCCCGGTGAAGCCCAGAGGAGGACACGAGAGAGAAGACGAAGAAGAAAGGGACGAGAGCAGGAAGGGACACCCCAGGAGCCCAGACACAAGAGCCCGTGGCAGTCACCACATCCTCTGTGCCCTGAATGGCTCCCGGGGTAGGTTTGTTACGTGGTTATAAGCAGCACCACTTACCAGGCACCTCCAGCTCCTTGGGGCTGCTTTCCATCTTGCTGCGCAGTTGTCGGAGTTGTGCATTTGAACAGCAGCTTTGCTGGATGAGGGGGTGGCCCGGCAAACACGGCGCACCCCGCGGCCCCAGGCCCTCAGCCCGGTCCAGCCAGCGGGGCCTCCAGGGCCACAGGGTGCTTGAGAAGCAGCAGGCAGGGCCGCTGTAGGGGACGGCTTCTCCAAGGACGGGGGGCCCTGGGGCCTGCGGCCGCGCCCAGCTGGGCCCAGGGTGGGGGGCTCAGGCGGAAGGGCCCCTCCCGAGCGGGGGCAACCCGGAGGACCAGGCGCCCCCTCTGCCTGCTGGTCTGAGGGCCGAGTGGGGCCGGGGGCCAGCCCAGGGTCGGCCCCACTCTTCCACAGCGAGGTGTGTTCCAGGCCTGAGACTCGGCTGGGGAGGGGCCCCCCATGTGCGTCTCCCTGGGGGGCCCGGAGGGCCCCTCCCCCAAGCAGCGGAGCCCTCCTCGCCGCTGTCCTGTTGTTCTTGAAGATGAGGCAGTCTTGGAGGTCTTAGGTGACCTGCTGGCTCCCGCTGACCCTCCACTGCCCCACTGTCCCAGGGCTGCCCCCACTCCTGCTTGCGTGCACGGGCGCTGGGCGCTTGCACTCCTGGACCCTGGCCGCGCGGCAGCGGGGAGGACGGCCACACCCGTCCCTCCAGAGCTCGCTGCGGGGCCCCAGTCGGCAACGTCCCGCGGGTTGGCCTGGCCCAGGCTGCTGAGCTGGGGGGGGGGGGGTCTGGGGAAAGCTCTGGGAGGGTGGGAGGGCATCAGCAGCAGCAGAGGGGGAGGTGTCGACCGGGTGGGGCGCAGGATAGGAGGTGTGAGGTGTGCGGGGGCTGGGGTGCCGCCAGCTGGGGGGCGCAGGAGCCATCTCTGTCTGGGCTGAGAGGAGTCGAGCTTCCCAACAGGGGCCTCTGTAGCCTCACCTGTAGCCCCACCTGTAGGCTCACCTGTGCCAGCCTCCAGGGCCCCCTTGCTCCTGCAGCCTCCTTCTGTCCACCCTGGGCCTGGCCTGCCCATTCACATTGGGGGATTGAGACCCTGGTCCTGGGGATGGAACTGGGGGTGGCTGCTGGGGTGGGGTGCCCAGGGCCCCAAGTTCTCCATCCCCACTGTTGGTTGGGGGGCTTCTGGGTGAGGCGTGGGGTTCACCCCTGCATCTCCTTCGCAAAGCCTGCGGCTGGGCCCCTTCCCTCGCTGTGCCCCCCGCCCTCAACTTCAGCCCTCAGCCTGGCTGCACACCTCAGTCGCCCACCCACCGAGCCTGGAAGGGGCGCCTCGGCCTCTGCCCTGGGGTAGCGGGGCCAGCTCGGCGGTCGCCCCGCCAACGTCCCCAGAAGATTCGGCTGCCAAATGCACATCCCCAGGGTGCTGTCAGCAGGCTGGCACTTAACTTAGCAGGCCCTTGTTTCAAGGTGGCAACAGCGGGGCATTAAAGTTCCTTCCATTGTTTTTGGCCTTTTGGCCGAGGTCAGGTACAAGCAGCTATTTCCCACTGAGAGCCTAGAACAGGACAATCGAGAGCCACTCGTTTGTCTTCACGTGTGTGAGACAGAGAGGTCTGCACAGGCGAGCCGGGCGCGACGGGCCCGGGTATGGGTCTCTGCCAGGTGCGCGGAGGTCCTTTGGTGGACAGGCTCTTTTGCAGGGGGGCGGCGGAGCTGTTACTCCTCTGCCGCTTGTTTTTGGTTAGATGTCTGTTTCCTGTGGTTGGCAAGAAACTGAACAGTGAAAACTGTCTTCAGCCAGGAGCATGATGCATACTGGAGGACCTGAGAAACCAGCAGGCAGCCGTGGGGGCAAAGAAGCCACCCTCGGCTTCAGGGGACAGGAGGGATGGGCTTTGTTTTGTGGGACATATTCTCTTTTTCAAGTGCCTCCTTTCCTTCCTTTAACTTAATTTTTCCATTATCACATAGTAAAATCGATGTACGTGTATGTATGTGCATGTACAAGACTGAATTTTCACACGTGTGATCCATGAAACCCCCACCGCCCTAAAATGACCCCCTCGTGCTGCCCTTTATAGTCACACCCTTCCCCTCCCATAACCCTGCCTGGCAAACACGGTCTCTTTTCTGTCACTCTAATTTTGCCTTTTCCAGAACACCATATACAAATCACAGTACAGAAACTTTTGTGTTTTTCTTGAGGTACCAGGCCCAGGGACTGAACCCAGGACCTCGTATGTGGGGAGCTGGCGCTCTACCCAGAACCTCTTAAAACTGCCCTTTTTCACTCTGTAATGCCCTAGAGACCCAGCCAGTTTGTTGCATGGATCAATAATAGTTCATGCCTTTCTACTGCTGGGTGGCATTTCAGTGGAAGCAGGTACCACTAATTGCTTATCCATCCACCACTGAAGAAATCTCTGGGTTGTTTCCAGGTTGAAACTATGACCAGTAAAGCTACCACAAACACTTATGTATGCGCATTCATCATATTTGGGTAAATTCTCCTGAGTGGGATTGCTGGGCCACATGTTATGTGTAGATTTAACCTTCTAAGAAATGGCCAAACCGTTTTCCAGAGTGACTGGACCATTTTACATTCCCACAGCAAGGTGTGCGGGACCCACTGCTCTGCATTCTTGCCAGCACTTGGCATTTCAACTCTTTTTAATCTTAGTCATTCTAGTAAGTGAGTAGTGGTATATCAATGGCTTTTTTAAAAAAGATTTATTTACTCTAGTTTTCTTCTTTAGCCCCTCCTCCCCCATGGTTCTCTCATCTGTCTGCTCATTGTTAGCTCACCTTCTCCCGGAGGCATAGGGATGGAACCTGGGACCTCCCATGTGGTAGGCAGGCGCCCAACTGGTTGAGCCACGTCTGCTTCCCTCATGATGGTTTTAGTTTGCCTTTCCTAAGTGGCTGGTGATGTTCATCGTCTTTTCATACGCTTATGGGGATTGTGTCCTTTTAAAAAGGAAAGCGTTCGGCTCCTGTCCCTTTCTCCTCAGCTGTGAACACAGAAAGCAGGTGGGAGGCAGCTGTGCTGGAGGCCATGGCAGGCAAGGGGAGGGCCAGGGAGGCACGGGTGGCCCCGGGACAGCTGCAGGCTGCTGGCAAGGGGATGCCCAGACTTAGGGGAGAAGGAAGGAGCCCGTGGGCTGAGGAGGGGTGGGGAGAGGCCGGTCACGGAGTCTGCTCCACGCGGAGGGGAGGAAAGGAGCTGTTGTCTTCTTCCCTGATTCGCCGTGGATGCTGGCTCTTCCACAGACTCCCTGGTTTTCAATGCCAGCCCCTGCTGGGCCTCTCCCGCCACTCTGAGCTCCAGTCCATGAGGATCCCCTCCGTTCTTGGCACACGCCACGGCCCTGTCTCATCTGCAGGCCTTCCATGCGGAGTTCCCACTGCCAGGGACGCCCCACACCCCCTCCCAGCCCCTTCAGGACGCCCAGGATTCGCCTGCAGGGGTGTTTGAGGGCTGGCGAGGCCCAGAGGGGCCTTGGCCCACAGAAATCCTCAGCGCTCCGGCCCTGGCCGTGCTAGCACGAGGCCAGGGGCACGCACGTGCCTGCTGTCCCCAGGCCCACGGCCGTTTGGGGTGGAACAGCTGGCGCCACGTTGCCGGCCCCTCCCCAGCCCATGACCCTCAGCCTGGCACTGGGTGAGGCTGTCAGTGCTTCCCAGGACACACCTGTCCCCCCACTCCTCAGTCAGCGCTGGGTGAGCCCACGAGCCCCTCCCAGGACACGCCTGTCCCCCCACTCCTCAGCCTGGCGCTGGGTGAGCCCACAAGTCCCTCCCAGGACACGCCTGTCCCCCCACTCCTCAGTCAGCGTTGGGTGAGCCCACGAGCCCCTCCCAGGACACGCCTGTCCCCCCACTCCTCAGCCTGGCGCTGGGTGAGCCCACGAGCCCCTCCCAGGACACGCCTGTCCCCCCACTCCTCAGCCTGGCGCTGGGTGAGCCCATGAGCCCCTCCCAGGACACAGCCTCCCCTGGCCAGCACCTAGCACCAGCAGGTTTGTGCGGTTTGTGGCTGAGTGAGAGGTGGTGGAGCCAGACTTGCTGGGTGCGCTGGGGACGGCCCCACACAGTCCCTTACAGGGAGGGTGGCATTTCCTGGGCACAGCCTGAAGGCCCCCAGGGAGACCAATACGAAAGAACAGGAGCGCCCACTGGCCCCATGCCCAGCTCAGAACCCTACTCTGGGACTCTCCCCACTGCTGCCAGGGGTAAGAAGGGGATGCCTGCTAATGGGTGTGGGGTTTCTTTTGGGGGTGATGAACATGTTCTGGAATTATACTGTGGTGAATGTACTAAGAACCACTGATTTTATGCATTAATGGGGAAATCGTATTGCAATTAAGCTATTTGAGAAGCAAACACAATAATCTGGAGTAATGTCACTGAAAATGGCAGAGGAGGGAATTCCAAGGATCCTTATCTCCACTAAAGCACCAATGAAGCTGGCAAAACCACTAGAATCTTCTTCGGGACTTTGGAATGTAATTTTAAAAACTTATAACTACAGGGGAACACTTTAGGAAGAAGTAAACTGTGGAGGTGATTTTACTTACCTGCTTACCATCCCCTATTCCTTGGGTTGCAAGCAGCTCTGGGGAGGTGACCTCTGTTCCTGGTGTGGCTTGCTGGTGCCAGACAGAATTGTGGCTGTTCATTCTGACCTTCCTGGCAGCTACCTGAGTGATAGGCTCCAGGGCTTGCCTTCATTTTACCCTCCTTGGAACTCCTTCAAGGCTGTGGCTTCCTGGGAGCATTTGTTGAAAACATTCAATCTCAGGTTCAGGGATTGAACCTGGGGCCTCAACCACTGAGCTGCACCCACTCCCCTGTTGGAAGCCTTAAAGGCATATACGGATGCAGCTTCCTGGTTCAAGGATAATAAGGCAAGTAGCAGATAGACCGAAGAGCCTATGAAGAAAGAGGTTGAGGAAGGAGATAAATGGGGGAATAAGCACTCTCGTGTATAAAAGGGAATATAAAAGGCCATGCACATACCCAGAGCTAGACATATGTTTAGAAAAGACCCATGATTAACATCAGCTTCCACCTCTGTCTGATATTTAGACTCTAAGAAGGAAGTGAAGGCTAAGGCAGAGTTATAAATGGCCTAGCTAAATGATGTGGGAGTGTGCCAGGTTAGAATCTATGTGCAAAGACTGCATATTGTTGTTTGTTTTTTCTTTTTTGGCTTCAAGCATTTAAGGAAATCTCTGCCAAATCACTAACTGACCATTAAGCTAACAGAACAGAGATTTTAGTGAGCACACATGAAAAAGAATACAGTCTTGGGAATTGGACTTGGCCCAGTGGATAGGGCATCCATCTACCACATGGGAGGTCTGTGGTTCAAACCCCGGGCCTCCTTGACCTGTGTGGAGCTCGCCCACACACAGTGCTGATGCACACAAGGAGTACCATGCCACACAGGGGTGCCCCCACATAGGGGAGCCCCATGTGCAAGGAGTACACCCTGTAAGGAGTGCTGCCCAGTGTGAAAGAAAGTGCAGCCTGCCCAAGAATGGTGCTGCACACATGGAGAGAGCTGACCCAAGATGACGCAACAAAAAGAAACACAGATTCCCATGCCACTGGCAACAAGTGGACAAAACCAAGAACATGCAGCAAATGGACACAGAGAACAGACAACGGGGGGGGGGGGGTAGGGGAGAGAAATAAATAAAAAATAAATCTTTAAAAAAAAAGAATACAGTCTTTATAAAAATAGTTGAGAAAAATCACTAAATAAACAAACTACAGCTACAACAAACAGCTACAACAAACCCTTGGGATAGGGAGAATAGAATCTCCACTATGACTACATTATAATGTTAACATTTTCCAATTTTCAACAACAACAAAAATGAGGCATGCAAATATGGCCCATTCACAGGAAAAAAGAGAAATAAAGAAAAATAAACAATGTATGTGCATGGAAGCACATACATATTGGACTTACTGGCAAAGGTTTTAAGTCAACTTAAATATGCACAAAGAACTAAAGGGAATTATGGATATAGAAACTAAGGAAAACCAGAAGAATGATATCTCACCAAATAGAAAATATCAATAAATAATTACAATCTGTAAAAGGAACGAAATAGAAATTTTGGAACTGTAAAGTACAATAACCAAAATGAAGAATTTGCCAAAGAGGTTCAATAGCAGATTTGAACGAGCAGAACAAAGAATCAGCAAACTCAAAGACAAGTCAGTTGAAATATTCCAGTCTGAGTAGCATAAAGAAAAAATAAAGAAAAATGAACAGAACCTAAGAGATGAGGGACAGAATCAAGCCTACCAACATATGCATATGGTATTTCCAGAAGAGAGAAAGAGGCAGAAAGAATACTTGAAGAAATAGTGGCCCAAACTTCCTGATTTCATGAAAGACATGAATCTATGCACACAAGAAGCTATGAACTCCAGAAAGGAAAACTCAAAAGAGAGATACACCAAGACACATAATAATCAAACTATTGAAAGACAAAGACAACTTTGAAAGCAGCTGGAGAGAAGTGACCAGCTTATTTCTCATCAGAAACCATGGAGGCTGTTTTAGTTTTCCAACTGTTAAAACAAATACTGTACAATGGATTAGCTAGAAGTCCAAAACCAGTGTCAGCAAGGTGGTGCTTTCTACCAGAAGATTGTGGTGTTCTGGGGCTGGCTGCTGACAAACCTTGGTCTTTACATTTTCTGTCACATGGGTGGCAGTTTGATATTGCTTATGAATTCCAAAAATATATACTGGGTTGTTTGTAAACTGGTCTGTCCCACTGGGCATATTAGATTATATTGGATCCAGAGTTGAATGATTAAGTCTTTAATTGGGCCACATTGGTAGGACATTGCATCCCCACCCCCTTGGTGGGCAGGGACTCACAGAGAAAATGACATGGCAGAAGAGTCAGTTGGAGTTTTGAGCTGGAGCCCAGGAAGTAAACACTCAGGAGGAGAACACAGAGGAATAGAGACAGCCCCACAGGTAGAGGCCCTGGGAAGAGAGATGAGCCATTCATCTGATAGTCTACAGCTGACCTCATGGAGAAAAGCAAGCCTGAGCCCAGAGAAAATTGAGCCCCTGGGACAGAGACAAAGCCTAGAGCCTGATGGCCTACAGCTGATATTGGAAGAAGCTGGGACCACAGAGCCTTAAAAGGAAGAGGAAGGCTGAATGTCAGCGGCCATCTTGCTGTGGCAACAGATTTTGGTGAGGAAAGTAACTTAAGTTTTATGGCCTGGTAACTGTAAGCTTCTACCCGAAATAAATACCCTTTATAAAAGCCAACAGATTTCTGGTATTTTGCATCAGCACCCCTTTGGCTGACTAATACATGTGGCAATGTCTTCTCTTTTCTCTTCTGGATCCCAAATGGGTTCCCACCCATAGGACCAGGGGTTGGGACCTGGACATGCCTTTTGTGCAGGACATGATTCAATCCCCAACTGAAGCCAAAAAGCAGTAGGATGATATATATAAAGTGCAGAAAGAGAAAACTGTCAACCAAGAATGCTATATCCAGCAAAACTATCCTTCAAAAATGAAGGAGAAATCAAGACAATTGAGATAAAGAGTTTGTTGCTAGCAGACCTGCCCTACTAGAAATAATAATAAGCAGAGTCCTTCAGGCTGAAATGAAAAGATATTGGACAATAACTCAAAGTCATATGAAAAATAAAGAACACAGATAAAGTTAACTCCTAGGTAAATATAAAAGTCAATATTATTGTATATTTGGTATACAACTTCTCTTTTTTCTTATATGATTTAAAAGAAAAATGGGTGAAACAATAATTACAAATCTATGTTGATGGAAAAATAATGTATAAAATGTAATTTGTGACCATAAAACATAAAGGGAGAGGAATGGAGCTCTATGGGAGAGTTGTATTCTACTGAAACAAAATTAGTATTTATTCAAACTAGTTTTATATAAATTTAGGATGTCAGTTGGAATCCCCAGGGTAACCACTAGGAAAATAACATAAAAGCATACAGAAAAAGAACTAACAAGGAAGTAAAAATGCTATACAATAAAAAAAATCAATTAAATGGAAAAGAAGAAAGTAACGGAGAACTTGAGAAACAAAAAAGATATAATATATAGACAAAATAAATACAGTAGTAAAATGACGGAAGTAAGTCCTTCCCAATCAGTGACTACTTTAAATGTAAATGAATTTAACTCTTCAATCAAAAGGCAGAACTTGGCAGAATGGATTTCAAAACAAAACAAAACATGATCCAAGTATATGCTGTCTATAACAGATTTGCTTTTGATCCAAGACACAAATAGGTTGAAAATGAAAAGATGAACAGATATATTCTATGGAAATAATAAACCAAAGAGAGCTGAGATGTCTATACTAAGATCAAATTAGACTTTAAGTTAAAAATTGTTAAAAGGGATAAATAAGGATATTATATATTGATAAAAGGGTCAATCCGTCAAGAAGATACAACAATTACAAACACACATACATCTCACAACAGGGCCCCAAAATATATGAAGGAGAAATGGACAGAATTGAAGGGGGAAATAGTGCTACAACAGTAAGTGGAGACTTCAATATCCTATTTTCAATAATGGATAGAACAACTAGAAAGAATATCAATAAGGAAATAGAGGACTTGAACAGCACTATCAATCAACTACACCTAACAGACAAACAGAACAAATCATCATACAATAGCAGAATATACATTATCCTCATGTATAATGAGTGAACATGAATAGATAGAATAACCTGGGGAACTAGGATAATTCACATATGAGCTACAAAACATATCCGCAGATTTAAACACTTTGAAATCATACACAGTATCTTCTTGATCATGATAGAATGAAACTAGAAATCAAAACAGAAGGAAAACCAGAAATTTTACAAATAAATGGAAATTAAACAGCATACTCTTAACCACTGGGTTGAAGAAGAAATCACAAGAGAAGTAAAAAAATACCTTAAGATTAGAGAAAGCAAAAACAACATACAAAAACTTTTGGGATGCAGTGAATGTAATACTCAAAGAGAAATTTATAGCTGTCAAGCCCATACTAAAATAGATCTCAAATCAATAACTTAATACACCTTAAGTAACTAGGAAAAAAAAAGTAAACTAAATCCAAAACTAGCAGACAGAAGGAAATTATAGAGCTCAGAGTGGAGATAAATGGAGACTAGAAAAACAATAGAGAGACTCAATGAAACCAAAAGTTGGTTCCTTGAGAAGGTAAAAAAGAAACAAACACTGAAATAATTAAAATCAGGAATAAAAGTTAGGACGTTATTATGACCTTATAGAAATAGAAAAGGATTATAAGAGAATACCATAAACAATTGTATGCCAACAAGTTAGATCACCTAGATGTATTAGTCCACCAAAGGGGTGCTGATGCAACATACCAGAAATCTGTTGTCCATTATAAAGGATATTTATTTGGGGTAGGAGCTTACAGACATCAGGCCATAAAGCATAAGTTATTTCCCTCACCAAAATCTATTTTCACATATTGGAGCAAGACGGCTGCTGATGTCCATGAGGCTTTAGGCTTCCTGGGTTCCTCTCTTCCCTGGTCTCCAGCTTCAGCACCAAACTCCGGCATCAAAACTCCAACATTAAGAACCCTCAGATTTGTCCTTTGTCATGCCTTTTATCTGTGAGTCCCCACTCACCAAAGGGTGGTGGGTGGGGACTCAACATCCTACTGGCCAAGAGGTTTACACTATTTGCTTAATCAAGTAAACCTATAAATCCAATCTAATCTAATATGCCCAGAGGAGAAGATCAGTTTACAAATATAATCCAATATTTCTTTTTGGAATTCATCAATAATATCAAACTGCTACACTAGATAAAATGGGAAAATTCCTAGAAACACACAAAGTACCCAAACTGACTCAGGAAGAAATAGAAAATCAAGCAGACCTATAAGAAGTAAAGAAACTGAATCTGTAAATAAAAAACATTCCAAAAAAGAAAAGTCCAGGACCACCTATCTTCACCAGCAAATTCTACCAATCATTTAAAGAAGAATTAACACAAATCCTTCTCAAACTTTTCCAAAAAGTAGAAGAGGGAGTACTTAACAATTCATTCTATGAGGCCAGCATCACCCTAATACCAAAGCCTGAAAAGACATCTCAAGAAAACCTCAGGGAAACGGACTTGGCCCAGTGGTTAGGGCGTCCGTCTACCACATGGGAGGTCCGCGGTTCAAACCCTGGGCCTCCTTGACCCATGTGGAGCTGGCCCATGCGCAGTGCTGATGCTCGCAAGGAGTGCACTGCCACGCAGGGGTGTCCCCCACGTAGGGGAGCCCCACGCGCAAGGAGTGCGCCCGTAAGGAGAGCCGCCCAGCACAAAAGAAAGTGCAGCCTGCCCAGGAATGGCGCCGCCCACACTTCCCGTGCGGCTGACGACAACAGAAGCAGACAAAGAAACAAGACGCAGCAAATAGACACAGAGAACAGACAACCAGGGGAGGAGAGGAAATTAAATAAATAAATCTTTGAAAAAAAAATTAAATTAAAAAAAAAAAAGAAAACCTCAAACCAGTATCCCTTATCAATATAGAAACAAAAATCCTCAACAGACTGACAGACCAAAATCAGCAGCATATTAAAAAGGACCATACACCATGACCAATTGAGATTTATTCTAGGAAAGCAAGGATGGTTACCATATGAAAATCAATCAAAATAATATGCCACATGAACAGAATGAAGGAAAAAAAAACCCCACAAAAACCACATAATCAGGGAAACAAATGGATGTGGCTCAAGCAGTTGGGCTCCCATCTACCATATAGGAGGTCCAGGGTTTGATGCCCAGGGCCTCCTTGTGAAGGCAAGTTGGCCCATGCAGAGTGCTGGCCCATGCAGAGTGCTGGGCAATGGAAACTGCTGGCACAGCTAGATGATGCAACAAGAGACAGAGGAGAGAAAATAAGGAACATAGTAGAAAAAGGAGCTGAGGTGGTGCAAGAGAATGATCGCCTCTCTCCCACTCTGGAAGGTCCCAGGATCTGTTCTTGGAACTGCCTAGTAAGAATACAAGCAGACACAGAAGAACACACAGCAAATGGGCACAGAGAGCAGACAACTTGGGGGGGGGGGGGGGAGAAATAAATAAATCTTTATAAAAAAACAACACATAATCATCTCAATTGATGCAGAAAAAGCATTTGACAACTGCCTTTCAAGGTAAAAACCTCCAACTAACTAGGAATAGAAGGTAACTCTGGACATGATAAAGGGCATTTATGAAAAACTCACACTAACATCATACTCAATTGTGTAAGACTGAAATCTTTTCCCCTAAAATCGCCTGCTTTTGCCATTTCTATCCGACATTGTTTGGATGTTCTAGCCAGAGCAATTAGGCCAAAAAAGAAGTAAAAAACATCTAAATTAGAAGGGAAGAAGTAAAACAATCTCAGAAATGACATGATCCTATATGTAGGAAAACCTAAAGAATTCTCACATGCAAAAAACAAAAGCAAAACAAAAAAACCACTAGAGCAATTAAATTCTGCAAAGTGTCAGGGTACAAGATTAACATACAAATATTAGTTGTATTTCTATGCATAAGCAATGAATCTCTCTGCCTGCTTGAGGGACCTTCCCATTCCCTGGGCCTGCAGCTGCTGCCATGCCAGGACCCTGGCTGAGGACCCTGCCCTAGGTCTGTTTCCTTCCTAGAGCAAGAACTTGGGAAGACTGTAACCATCACACCTTTCATCTCTCCCGTCCATCTCCTCTCCAGTGGAAGCCCAGTATGTGACTTGAGGCAGACGATGAGCCCAAGCTTTGGCCTGGGGTCATTTCACGCCCTCTGTGGAAGAGGATCCAGGGGCCCTACTTTTCCTGTCCCCACCTGGTATGGGGGCCACAGCGTGAGGGGACACTCAGATACAGGCAGGAGTGGCAGATGGTGCGGAGGAGATTTTGATAATCAGACTCGACTATGTAAGTCTACTTCAGAGCTGCCTTTGTGAGGTGCTGGATGGCTGTGAGACACAGAAAGAAGCACTCCCAAGTGTTAGAAAGAAAGCTGCACCTGTAAAAAAACAAGAGCTCACCCTATTGTGGAGGGGAAAAGAATTTTTTTAATGATCTTGCAAGAACCGGTGGGACCTGGATAAAATGGCTGGTGTTCCAAACTGACATTTATACCCTAAACCTAACACGCAGGTCCCTTCAGTGTTCCCCATTATTGGGTACTTCAAGGGTTACAGCCTATCCCAGATGTCTACGTTCCACAGTTTCACCTCTCAGTCCCGCTCAGGTGCTCTCTACACCCAGGGGGCTGGGCGGGCAGATCCACTTTCACCGCTGGGACTCTTTTCAAACTTGGACCCGCCCCCACGGCTCACCACTGGCCTTCCTGCTTTGGTCCCACCCTCACTTCTCACTATTGGCCCTTCTTGCTTTGGCCCCGCCCCCACGGCTCACCATTGGCCCTTCTCGCTTTGGTCCCACCCTCACTTCTCACTATTGGCCCTTCTTGCTTTGGCCCCGCCCCCACGGCTCACCATTGGCCCTTATTGCTTTGGTCCCACCCTCACTTTCCACCATTGGCCCTTCTCGCTTTGGTCCCACCCTCACTTCTCGCCTTGGCCCCGCCCCCACTGCCCACCATTGGCCCTTCTCGCCTTGGCCCCGCCCCCACTGCCCACCATTGGCCCTTCTCGCCCTGGCCCCGCCCCCACTGCCCACCATTGGCCCTTCTCGCCCTGGCCCTGCCAAAGCCGCTGAACCCCGTTCCCTCCCTCCTCCAAGCGCAGAGCTGGCTCCTGCCTCCCCTTTGTGGAAATCACAGTTAGCCTTTCCCGCACCAGGTAACCGCCTGCGGAGCCGCTGGGGGCCGCGCTTCAGCGCCCCGGTTCCCAGGAGCAGAGGCGGCAGGCGCCGCCCGACTCGGCCTCCCCAGCCTCCCTCCCTGCCCCTTTCAAGTTCCGAGGCTTTTTTAAAGATTTATTTTATTTATCTCCTCCCACCCCCTCTTTGCACTTGCTGTGTCAATTCTTTGCCCTGCAGGAGGCATCCAACCACCCAACCACCGGCCTCCCGTGTGGTAGGCGGGAGCCAAATCCCTGGAGCCCACCCGTCCCCAGCGGGTATCTGGCCGGGGCGCAGCGCACCCCAGAGGGCCCTCGGCTGAGAGGGCCTCAGGGTCTGAGGGGCCAGTGGCCAGGGGCGCAGGGAGCGGAGGGGGGAGGCCGGGCCTCCGAGGGGGCGTGGGGTTGGGAGCGCAGCGGGTCCAGGTGAGCAGGGGCGCGGGGGCGCCGTCGACTAAGGCGGGAAGGCCGATCCGCGCCCCATTCCCCTGGACCCGGCCGCCAGGCGCTTCCAGTGGAACCTCGGGCTCCGCAAAGGGCCGCGCACCCCCTCTACGTCCCCCACCCGGTGCCCCAGCCAGGCCCCGAGCCGGGAAGGACGGGTCCCTGCGCGGCCCGCGAGCGCCATCCGCCTCC
Organism: Dasypus novemcinctus; assembly: GCF_030445035.2. Classification (NCBI taxonomy): domain Eukaryota; kingdom Metazoa; phylum Chordata; class Mammalia; order Cingulata; family Dasypodidae; genus Dasypus; species Dasypus novemcinctus. Next base: position 87,020,947 of record NC_080690.1, on the reverse strand, counting down.
CGGCTCCACACCTGCGGCCCCGGCCTCACCCACAGGCGCCTGCTCCGGGTGGCGCAGCACCAAGCCCAGGTGCTCTGCCGACGGTCTTGGGGCCTCAGGGGGCACCAGGTTGCCCGGTCTCTCCAGCTCGCTGAAGAGCGTGACCTCTGGTCCAGTGTCCAGCTCAGGTAAACGGCCAGATTTCTAGCCCCGAGGACCTCGAGGCACCCAGATCACATGGCCAGCCCAGCCCTGGGAATGGAGGGCAAGGCCACCACTCGGGCCAGCTGTTTCCAGCAGGACAGGGGCCCGGGGGCTGCCCCCCCCTTCCCACACCTGCCTGTGGCCCCCCTGTAGCCCCCTCTCCTGGGACAGGGCGCACTGGGCACCCCCTTGCCTCTGCAGTCGGCCTGGCCTCCCCTCCTCTCGGTGCCTGCTGAGGCTCAGCCTCGGGTCTGCCTGGGTCTTCACCTCCGATTCTGGCCCCAGGTGTCCAATTCCTGCCCAACTGTTGGCACCACCAGGAAGCGAGAGGTGTCCCCTACTCTGGGTACTGGGAGGAAAAGAGCCTGAGCTGCCTCGGCCACCGCTGGGTCCCAGGGACAGGGGGCGCCGGGACAAAGGCCGCGCGGGAGGGGAGCACAGAGGCCGAGGGGCAGAGCTCCCTGGACTCTCCAGCTGTCTGAGCCAGGAAGTCCCCTTTTCCTGGGAGGGCGGACAGAGCCGCGGCGCAGGTGGGCACACGCAGCATGGGGGGATCTTAGTCCATGAGCCTAGAAAGAGAAGAGAAGCAGGAGGAGGTGTGCAGTGCGATGGCATTTATGTAAAGAAATAACATCATGGGTGCATGGCCCGTCAATGCGCGTTGCAGAGGGCTCCGTCCAAGAAGGTTCGCGTTGCACGGCCTCGAGGCTGCTGGTCACCGGGAGCGGGCGGAACAGGCAGCAGCGGCGTGGGCTGACACCCAAAGCCCAGCTCCTGCGCCCCACACGCCGCGGGGTGTGGCCCCCCGGTGGCCGCGCAGCCTCCCGCCTCGCACCTTCCTGCTGGTACCAGGCTGGCGGCCTCTCCGCAGGTGCCGGCCTGCAACTGCACCCAGGTCCTCATCTTCCAGGTAGGGCACCCAGGAACTGCTCCAGCACCAGCAGCTCCAGGGTCTGCTCCTTGGAGACGGCAGGCACAGGCAGGCACAGCTCCAGAGCTGGCCCAGCGCACAGTGTGGCCCGGCCGCCGCGCGGTACCGAAGCTGCTGGGAGCGCAGGCCCCAGGCCCCGGCGTCCGCGGGGCTGCCCAGCCGCAGGACTCTGTCCTGCTCTCTTGGGGCCGGGCCGGGGACTCCTGGAGCAGGTGAGGGCGAGGGCTTTGGCCAGCGGGGGTATCTCTGGTCCCAAGGCCCCTCCGAGGGGGCCCACAGGCTAGACCCTGGGACAGACCCAAGGGGCAGCAGCCGGAGGGGAGTCGGCAGCCTGGGGCCTGCAGATGCTGGACCCCCTGCTCAGGAGCCTCCGCGGCTCCCCACCTCCTTCTCGGCCTGCTGGGTGCCTCCCTCCCACACTCCCGTCTAACTTCCCTTCACGTGCACCTCAGGGACTCCGTCGGGCTGTGGACAAGCCAGGGGCCACTCAGGCCCTTCGCACCTACTGTTCATCCCAGCTCAGATGTCGCCACCGTAGGAGGGCTTCCTGCGCACGCTCAGCGTGTCGGGCTTGCCTGGTCAACCGTGCCCCTGTCTTTAAACCCCCCCGCCCTTCCTGAGCACACCTGCCCTTTCTAGTTTGGCATCCCTCTCCTCTTTTCATTCAGTCATTCAATGAACAACTACTGAGGCGGTGGAAGTATAAAAATTCCTGCCCTGCTCGGGCAGCCAGCCCCATCCAGCGGGACTTCCTCTGTGGATGGAAATGCTTTTCATCAGCGTTGTCTACTACGGTAGCCACCAGCCACGTGCGGCTACCAGAGGAAATGGACGTAAAATTTTATTTGATTTTAATTTAAGAGGAAATGGCCATGTGGGGAAATGGACGAGGATGGTGGAGGGGAGCATCCCAGCTGCTGGACGGTGGGGGGCCGCGGGCGGGCGCTGGGCCGCGTGGGGTCTGGAGAGGCCCTCTGCCTGCAGCCAACGCAGGCACGGCCAGCTGGGGCGGGGGGCGTGGCGGGAGGGGACGCCCAGGCCCCTCCTCCACGCTCAGCCCCCACCCCCAGCCCAGGGCCTCAAGACCGCGGCGCGGCCTCCAGGGACTCCCGCCAGGGGCGCCCCCTTCCCCGGCGTTCGGCTCCCCTCGCTCCCGGGCCGCCCGAGGATCTCGAGACACGCCCTCCCCCACCCCCGGGGCTCCCCCGCCCGGGCCGCGGCCCCCAGCGGGCCGTCCCTCTCTCCACCCGCGCCCCTGCCTGCGCGGGTCCCGCTCGCCCCGCCGACGTGGCGCGCGGAGGCGCTGACTGCCGGCCCCGCCCCTCTGTCATGGCGGCCACGCTGTCCGCGGCCGCCGGCACTACAACACCCAGAGCCCCTCGCGCGGCCAGCGGCCGCCATTGGCCCGTGGGGCTCGCGGTCCCGCCCCCTCAAGGTCATGTGCCGCGAGACTCTCTAGCGAGGGCGGGGCCGTGACGCACAAGGAGATGCCGACCAATAGAAGGCTGCCTGGACTGGTTCGCTCCGCCCCTGGGGTGCCCGGCGGTTACCGGGGACCCCGGATTCGGTCGCCTTGGCGACCGTCACACGGTTCCGGGAGCGCAGTGTGATGGCGCCGCGGATGGGCAGCGTCTGCGGGGCCGCAGGGTCCACAGGGGTAGATGCTCCCTCTGTGCCAGACAAAACACAGGACGCCCCTTAAATTTGAGTTCCAGATAAGGAATTCCAAAGAAAGAATTTTTAGTATCAGTGTGTCCCATATTAATGTTTTTAAATTATGTATTTTTTTTTTTTTTTTAAAGATTTATTTATTTATTTAATTCCCCCCCCCCCCCTCCCTTGGTTGTCTGTTCTTGGTGTCTATTTGCTGCGTCTTGTTTCTTTTGTCCGCTTCTGTTGTCGTCAGCGGCACGGGAAGTGTGGGCGGCGCCATTCCTGGGCAGGCTGCTCTTTCTTTTCACGCTGGGCGGCTCTCCTCACGGGCGCACTCCTTGCGCGTGGGGCTCCCCCACGCGGGGGACACCCTTGCGTGGCACAGCACTCCTTGCGCGCATCAGCGCTGCGCATGGCCAGCTCCACACGGGTCAAGGAGGCCCGGGGTTTGAACCGCGGACCTCCCATATGGTAGACGGACGCCCTAACCACTGGGCCAAAGTCCGTTTCCCAATTATGTATTTTGTATAAGTAATTTTTAGTGTAAAAAGTATGGGTATGTTCCAGAATCGGGTCGTCGGATTTACCAAATAGAATTATAGACGCCAGTACAAGCTGAATATCAGATAATCAATGAATTTGTTTTCACTATGCGTATCCCATGTTGAGTATATTTTAATACTTCTTATGTAAGCATATTTAATATAAATAAATTTTAGTACTAAATATTGCCCATACTATATTGCCCATAGTTTGTCCCAGAGTAAGACTGCCAGATTAACAAAAATTAAAAATACAGCCATCCAGTTAAACATAAATTTCAGAGAACAATGGGCAATTCTTTAGTATAAGCATATCCCGACAGTATATGTTGGGGCAGCAAAAAGCCCATTTGTGAGTTCACAGTTCTGTGATTCACCACCCTAGGGAATGGTCCCTGAAGAAACTTCACTTTGTCTCTAGGGCCATCATGAAGGACTTTGTAGAGGCCTGGTGCCAGGCAGAACTTTCCAAATGTTTTGAAAGCAGCAGAAACCTTTATCCCAAGTTAAATCTTATTAAAAACCCCAATTTTAAGAGTAAATCTGCTAAAAGCAGAGCTTTCCTGGTTGCCGGGGAGTAGGTGAGGGAAATGAGGCATGATTGCTTAATGAACACAGAGCTTCTTTTGGGGGTGATACAAATATTCAGAATTAGATAGTAGTGATGATTGCACAACAAAAGAATTGAAACAAAAGGGTATTATTGTATGTGATTATATATTGATAAAGCTACTAATTAAAAAGAAAAAAAAACTATTCAGGTTGAGGAACCTGGCTTGAAGACCTTTTGTGACTCAAAAATCAACTCCAATGGCTCAGGTAGCTGCAGAGGCCAAAAAGAAGCCTGTGTGGGTGTCCTGGAGGCCAAGGGTCTTTTTAGAAATTCATGTCCCCTCCTTCCGATAGGTAACCTGTAACGCCTTCCAGCCCAACACGACCCCCAAGTCTGACATTCTGAGTCAAGATGAACTGCGCAAAAGCTTGTACCAGACGTTTAAGGATCTGGTGTACTGGACAGGCTCAAGACCCAGCTCAGAAACCAGCTGATTCATCAACTGATGCACCCCGTTTTGAGTAGATAATGGAAATCTCAGTCCATTCCAGTGGAAGGGAGTGGCCTCTTAATAGGCGCCTCCAACTGGCTAGTGGCAGATCACTTACAAAGATGTGGCTATGAGTATACACTTTCTGTTTTCTTCCCAGAAAGTTGTTTGGAAAAAGAAGAGGTGTTTACTGTGCAGGATCTATTACTATTCATTGAAGTTGACCCCAAATCCAATCTGTACAAATCACTGGTTTTATGATTTGATAAAGAAAATAAAAAAGGGGGAAGTGGTTGTGACTCAAGCAATTGGGCTCCCGTCTACCATATAGGAGGGTCCAGGGTTTGATACCCAAGGCCTCCTGGTGAAGGCAAGCTGGCCCATGTGGCGAGATGGCCCACACAGAGTGCTGGCCCATGCAGGATTGCTGGCCTGTGCAGGAGAGCTGCCCTGTGCAGGAGTGCTGGACCATGCGGAGAGCTGGCACAGCAAGATAATGCAACAGAAAGAGACACAGAGGAGAGACAATAAGAGACACAACAGACCAGGGAGCTGAGGTGGCACAAAAGAAGGATCCTCTCTCCCACTCTGGAAGTTCCCAGGATCAGTTCCCAGAGCCACCCACTAAGAATACAACAGACACAGAAGACCACACAGTGAATGGACACAGAGAACAGACAACAATGGAGGAGGGAGAGAAGTAAATAAATAAATCTTTAAAAAAAAAAAAAAGGTTTTCTCACTCAGTTTTTAAGAGTTGGCAGCATATCATCAGGCTAAAGAGAGTTTTGATATGGAAACTCAGACAAGTTGGCCATTTCTGAGCAGAGACTCTTGCTGAGAAGCCTCAGCTTCTTGATCAGTTTGCAGATACTTATCCTCAGCATGTTAAGTTAGAATCGTTAGAAAGAAAGTTAAATAAGATGGAATTAGGACAGCAACTTTGGTCAGAAATGGCTCAGAAGCTGAAATATTTTAAAGATACTGGGATAGCAAAAATTAGGATGGAAGACAAAAGGAAGTCTGAGAAGAAATTAGCTGAGTTCCAGAATCAGTTTGAGAGAGCTTGCCAAGCAAAACTGGAGCCTTCCTTGTCAGGAAAAGAATACCCTCGAGAGTCTTCCAAAGCACTAGGAGAAAATTTAAAAAATTAAATTAAAGAAAGCACCAGGAAAATAAAACAAAAGAAATTTATGCCCAAATGCTGATGCTCCAAAAAGATAAAGACTTGTGAAGCAGAGAAGCAGATCTGAAGCAAAGAATTGAAGCTTTTGAATTGGCTAGAGGCTAAAAGAAGGTGGGAGACTTTTGATCAAAAGCTCAAGAATGAGCTTCTAAAAGTATCAATGTGAACTGAAGGAAGAATACTTCACTAGAACTAATAGACTAATGGAAGAGAAAAGAAATTTTAAAAAGCTATGCATTTGCAAGAGGAGTTCTCAGTTGCTAATTCAGAAAAGGAAAAACTCAGTTGACATGTAAATTGTGTGAAAGACTTGAGCTTGAGTTAAAGACTGTCAGAGTCCAGTCTTTGGCAATAACAAAACAAAGCCACTTGCTAAATGAAAAACTTGAAGAGATGCATGATCATTCATCACTAAAAGGAGAGAAACTGGAGCTCCAGGCACAAAATAAATTACTTAAGCAATAATCGGAAGAGAGTAGAAGTGAAAACTTATGTCTCCTGAACCGCAGAACCCAGCCATCTCGTGAGCTTGTGGTTTTTCAGAAAGAATTAAAGAAAGCGGAAAGTGCTATAAGGAATTTGAAATCCACAAACAAGCTCAGGAAAAGCAGCTGCATGTGAAATCCAGCGTTCTGCAGGGCTGAAGGCCCAGTTATTTGATTATGAAGCTTGTGTGAAGAGGTTAAATGCACAGATTGTGAATTTGAAGCTGCGGCTGAAGCAGACGCAGCCAGCTGGGAGAACGCGGTGAAGCAGGCTAGACGGGGAATCAAGGGACAGATCTCGGACCTGGCAGAAAAAACACTGCGTGGCCTTCGGTACCCCAAGCAGGCTGCTGGAAGACCCTCACGAGAAATCCCATTTGGAAGGAGATTTCCTCTGGAAGCCAGGAGAACCCCGATGTTCCCGGGATGTTCCCCGAGGACCCTGTCATTGGGCCCCCGGGGGATCGAGGGGTGGGGTAATCAGTCAAAACAGCCAACAGCTGGGACTCCTCCCCCGACCCGAGCAGAGGGGTGGAATGATTAAGGGTTGAAAACGCAGCGCAACAGCGAACCGCCGTGTCCCTGCGCCTGTTCCTGCCCTCTGCCCCCTGCTCTCGCCGTCCCCCGTCGATGGCCACGCAAGTAAAACCTGGGCGCTTGCAATCTGTACCGGGATTGTAGTCTGTAACTCTTCCCTCTCTGTTACTCTTCAGCTCCTTCCTCTCTGCCTGGGACCCATAGGTTGTTGTTTCCTCCCATTCCTCTTCTCACCGTTCCTTAGTAAACCAGGGGCCTAGCTAACCCGGCGTTCTTGGAATTCATCGCTGTAGCCTCGCCAAGGACTGGACGACAGCGGAGCACCGGTGCGCGTCGCCCTCCGAGCAGTCTCTGCTTGCGGCGCCACAGCAACAAGCGAGGTGGCCAGATGGGGCCTCGCGTGACCCAGGTGGGGACGTCCTGGAGCAGCTTTTCCAACAGGAACAGCTGATGGCGGGCGCAGTTACACCAGGGACAGGAGTCGTCCCCATCCCGAGGCGGAGGCTGGGTCCCCGATTCCGACCTTGAGTTTGTAGCGAATTCTCAGGCACTGGCGCGCGAGCTAGAGGCCGAGCGCCTGGAAAATGCTTTCAGAAACGACCACCCAAGCGTTATCAGAGCACAGCGGGAGCCCCCCAGCAGTCCCAGGCCCGCCACCCGCACGTGCGGGGAGCTCCCAAGGATAGCACCTCTGGTCTCCCAGAAAGAGGTGTTTGGGGCCGAAGACAGAATCGTCTTGGTGGCCTCGGGTGGGCATCCTCAAGGACAGGACGAGGCCGCCGCCCGGGAGCGGCTCTGCCCCCGGTGCTCGCCCCACCCTGCCGAGTCCAAGCACGGCCTCTCCTTCGCTTCCAGCCCGGAGAAGCCGGCAGGTCTTCACCAAAAGCAACTGAACTCAAGCCAAAAGTGAATTTTCAAATCTGGACAAGCAAGATTTTGAGGATAATGAGGAACTCGAGTCATCTTTTGACTGTGCAGGGGGCGTGTGGAGGTGGCATCCTGCTGGCCAAGGGCCCCTGTGGACGCCGTGCCCCCGGACGTGTCCCATGTCACCCTGAGCATAGATCGGAGACCAGTTGGAGGGGAGAGCAGAGGGAAGAAGACAAGCTGTGGGAGCAGCACCCCAAAGCCCGAAGGCAGAAAGAAAGGCCACTTTGGAAAGGGAGAGAAGCGAGCCGGGAAAAGCAGGTCAGGAAAGGGGGATGAGTGAAAACTGAAATGGAGAAAACCAGAAAGGAGTGTTCAAGAAACGAAAGGCAAATCCTCTTGTGGCGAAAGTGCTTTAGAAAAACACGTGCCACCCCCTCAGAGGGGAGAGCTCAGGGCTTCGACCAGAGCTTCCCATGAAAGGCGCCAGAGTCAGGCCGGGTGAACGTTCCGGACCTCGCGGGAGTGTAAGGGTAAGGCCACATTGGGAAAATAAGAATAGAACTACAATGGGAGGTGGGAATTGCAAGTGCCTTCAAATAGATTAATGACTTAAGACGGTCTGTAAAGAGAGTGCCAATAAATAACTTAGGACAGTCTGTAAGGAGAATGCCAATAAATAACAGGACGGCCTGTAAGGAGCGTGCCAATAATTAATATGGGACTGCTTACAAGAAGAAGCCTTTCAAAAAGAAAAAAACATAGATACGTTATCTTCAGCTAACCGCAGTGTTCCACTTCTGTGCCTGCTTGCTTGCTCGCTTATTAGTAGACGCCCCCCTTCCTAAAAGCTATAAAACCACCCCTTCCCTGAGACTCGGGGCTGTTGTCTCCTCTGCAGAGGAATAAGACAGTCGCCGCACGGCTAATAAAGCTCTCAACTGGAACAATATTCAAAGTCTGAGTCTGTTCAATATCGCTGGTCTATAACAGGAGAACCAGGGGAGCTTGGGTGATAAGGTTTGCCGTCCAGCTTCTCGCTCTCGTAGAACAAGGGGAAGGCACATAATGGGTTAGGTCTTTGCTTTCTTTGTCACAACACAAAATTCCTAATAAAGATTTCATATGTAAAAAAATCAACTGTGGATGAATACAGGGCTTGAGTCAAAAGCAAAATATTAAAACACTTAGGAGGAAATATGGGAGACAAACTTTCTAATTCTGGGGTAGGGATGGGTTTCTTAAATAAGACACACAAAACTCTCACCACCCCCGCCCCAAGCCGGACAGGGATGCTCCTGTAGGTGTGTGACTGGCAAGCGCTGAAGGGGCGCCAGCGACGCAAGATCGGGACCCACAAATAGGGCTGCGGGAGACTGCGCCTCCCCACGGGCCGGGTGAGCGCTGAGAGGCCTACGCCTCCAGGACCGGGGGCGTGGCTCCCAGGCTCCTCTCGCTGGGGGTGCGAAGAGGGCTGGACTAGCCTGGTGGCATGTCTGTGCTGCACCATGTGCCCCAGCCCCTGCCTACCAGGATCGACCTGGAGAAACCCGGCTCATGAGCACCGGAGACCAGCCCTGTGCCAGGCACTGCAGGGCACGGAGCCAAGCCACCGAGGAGGCTGTGTCCACATGTGGGTGTCACACAGCCAAGCCACCCAGAAGGCCGTGTCCACACATGAGGCCCACACAGCCAAGCCACCAAGGAGACTATGTCCACACGTGAGGGCCACACAGCCAAGCCACCCAGAAGGCCATGTCCACACATGAGGGCCACACAGCCAAGCCACCAACGAGACTGTGTCCACACGTGAGGGCCACACAGCCAAGCCACCAACGAGACCGTATCCATACATGAGGGCCACACAGTCAAGCCACTGAGGAGGCCATGTACCACATGTGAGGGCCACACAGCCAAGCCACCCAGAAGGCCGTGTCTACACATGTGGGCCACACAGCCAAGCCACCAACGAGACCATGTCCACACATGAGGGCCACACAGCCAAGCCACCCAGAAGGCTGTATCCACACATGAGGGCCACACAGCCAAGCCACTGAGGAGGCCATGTACCACATGTGAGGGCCACACAGCCAAGCCACTGAGGAGGTCATGTACCACATGTGAGGGCCACACAGCCAAGCCACTGAGGAGGTCATGTACCACATGTGAGGGTCACACAGCCAAGCCACTGAGGAGGCCATGTACCACATGTGGGTTCCACACAGCCAAGCCACCAAGGAGGCTGTGTCCACACATGGGTGCCACACAGCCAAGCCACCCAGAAGGCCGTGTCCACACATGAGGGCCACACAGCCAAGCCACTGAGGAGGCCATGTACCACATGTGAGGGCCACACAGCCAAGCCACCCAGAAGGCCGTGTCTACACATGTGGGCCACACAGCCAAGCCACCAACGAGACCATGTCCACACGTGAGGGCCACACAGCCAAGCCACCCAGAAGGCTGTATCCACACATGAGGGCCACACAGCCAAGCCACTGAGGAGGTCATGTACCACATGTGAGGGCCACACAGCCAAGCCACTGAGGAGGCCATGTACCACATGTGGGTTCCACACAGCCAAGCCACCAAGGAGGCTGTGTCCACACGCGGGTGCCACACAGCCAAGCCACCGGGGAGGCCATGTTCACACATGAGGGCCACACAGCTAAGCCACCGAGGAGGCCGTGTCCACACGTGGGGACACACAGACTGAAAAAGCGCCAGTGGCCAGGGTTGCCGCCTCTTGCGGTAAGGGCCAGGGGGTGTTTGGCTCCGCAGGCCATCCGACCCTGCAGCAGCTGCTCCACTGTGCCCTTGGCATGGAGGGGGCCACCGTCAGTGCGCGAGCTGGTGGCCGTGGGGTGCAGACCCTGAACTGCAGGTGGATGCCTCTTGGTGCCTGCCCCCCTCCCAGAAGCCTCAGCTCGAGCAGCCCCTCCCCAGAGGCCTCCTGGACCGCCTCCTGGGGGCCCCTCGCTCGCCCCTGCCTTCTGTCCTTCCTGACACTGTCTCACCTTCTAAAGGGATTGCTGGGCTGACTCATTCGCTGGTGTCGCCCGCTGGACTTCCGCCGCAGTGCACAGAGCCCCCCTGGGCCCGAACCGCCCAGGAGCAGGTGGTGACGCCAGGCTGGAGCGCGGACCCATCCAGCCCAGGCCCCTCGCCACGCGCCCGGCCCCAGCGCCCCAGCACCTGGGGCTCCCCGCGAGGGCACGGCCTGGCCGCCTAGGACCGCGGCGGGAGCAGAGCCGGCCACGGGGGCAGAGCGGACGACCGGCCTGGCCGTTGGGCAGCCTCGGTCTCGGGACCTCGCTTCACGGGCCCGGCTGCCGCCAGGGCCCCTGGGCGCCGCGGGGCCTCACAGGCGGGAAACGCGCCCACGCGCCGGGCCGGGCCCCCGAAGGCAGGCGGGGGCCTAACCCCGCACCGCAGCTCGTGACCTGCCTGCGCCGTGGGGTCGCCGCCCACGGCATTGGTTCAGATGGGCCCCGGGGAGCAGTGGCTTCCGAGAGGGAGCAGGGCCGGCAGGGGCCGCAGCCGCCGGGCCAGGACCGAGGTCCCGCCTGCCCCGCCGGCCGCCCCCGGCGGCGCTCCCCTCGCCCTGGGCGCACCCGAGCTCTGGCCCCCTAAGTCGGACGCGCCGCCCCGAGCGCATCTGGTTTCCAGGAAAGAGCACATCCTGGGGGTCTCCCCAAGACCTGCATCCGGCCTGCGGCGCGCGCCCCCTCCCCAGGCCTTAGGCCGGGGACAAGCCCGAGGAAGCCGCCGCCGCGCCGTGTGGGCAGCCACGGCGGCCCCGGAGCTTCCCCCGGAAAACGCCCCAGGGCCGATCGCGGCCCCGCTCTGCGGGATCCCCAAGCGCCTGTCCGGGTGGAGCCCCGAGAGCCTCTTTCAGGGGCGTCCCGTGCGGGCTCAGGGGCACAGGGTGGCCACCTCCACAGGCGGGCGGCGGGTGGGGAGGGGTCCCTCCCGGGAGCCTCCAGGGGCTCCGGGATGCCCTGCTTCTGGCCTTGTGGCCCCAGAGCTGGGAGAACACATTTCTGTCGTTTTGAGGCACGAAGTTTGTGGTGGTTTGTTACCGCAGCCCGGGAAAGGAATCCGTCAAGTTACCGGGTCATCTGCCCCCAATCCCACCGCCGGACGTGGGGAGTCAGGATTTGCACCCAGGGTGCACCTCTTAATCTCCAGGTCATCGGCCTTTCACAACAGGCAGTGGAAGCAGCAGAGCGTTTTCAATCTTTTACAAGCAGCAGAAACCCGCTTTCTATATGAAACAGGACTTGCCGCCCTCAAATCTAAAGGAGATGAGAGCCTGGGGTGGGGGAGTGGATGTGGCACAGTGGTTGAGCGCCTGCTTCGCACGCTGAGGTCCAGGTTCAATCTCTGGTACCTCCTAAAAACAGACAAACACAAAAAACCCCAACTCTCGTTGCGGGGATGTGGCTCGGTGGTTGAGTACCTGCTTCCCATGCACAAGGTCCCGGGTTCGATCCCTGGTACCTCTGGGGAAAAAGGGGGGGTACAGCTTTCTGTCTCCACTTGCCCGCCCCCAGCCCCTGGGGTAGCTTCGCGGGGTGTCACGTGGACCCATGTGCCCCTCAAAGTCCAGTGGCCTGTGCGAGCTTGGGTAAGGAGCTAACCTCTGTGAAGGACAGGACTCGGCTCAAGTGCCACTGAGCCCAGAGTGCTGCACTGAGCCCCGTGGCTTCCCCAGCCACCTCACCCTTCTCGCTTTCCCTCCCGTGTTCATCCCCTCTGACCTTATCTCATTTGCTTTTTCTTTTCTTTTTTTTAGGAGTCATGAGGGATTGAACCCTGGACCTTGCATGTACAAGGTAGGTACTCAACCACTGAGCTGCTTGTTATTTGAAGTCATCTGGAGAATGCATGGCACTGGCAGGCACTGACCATTGAGTGAGTCGCTGGGTAATCGAGTGTCCAGTCAGAGCAGGACAGGGCGGGGAACTGGTGCCTGAAATGAGCAAAAGGGGCTGCTGGTTTAGACTTGCCGCATGCCCCAAGTTTCACCTGAACCCAGAGGGTTGCAGTGGACATCCTGCTCCTGCAGGCGTTTCTGGGAAGGAGACACCCACAGCCAGCAGTCCTGTTTCTCAGGCCTTTTGAAAATCAGTGGGCATGGGTGGCAGCATAACAGCCTCCCAAAGATGTCACATCTGAAACCTCAGGGCTAAAGAGGTTTGCAGGTGCAACTAAGGACCTTGAGTCATCCAGGTACGCACAACGCCATCACGAAGGTCCTCGTCCAGGGGCAAAAGTGTCAATGATGGAGAGGAGCTGTGCCTGTGAGGCAGAGGCTGGGGGTGGACAGAGGAGCTGGGCCTGTGGGGAGGAGGCTGGGGGGTAGACAGAGGAGCTGTGCCTGTGAGGAGGCAGGAGGGGTGGACAGAGGAGATGTGCCTGTGGGGAGGAGGCTGGGGGGTGGACACAGGAGCTGTGCCTGTGAGGAGGAGGCTGGGGGGTGGACAGAGGAGCTGTGCCTGTGAGGAGGAGGCTGGGGGGTGGACAGAGGAGCTATGCCTGTGAGGGAGAGGCTTGATGGGGAGGCTGGGGGTGGACAGAGGAGCTGTGCCTGTGAGGGGGAGGCTGGGGGGTGGACAGAGGAGCTGTGCCTGTGAGGAGGCTGGGGGTGGACACAGGAGCTGTGCCTGTGAGGAGGAGGCTGGGGGGTGGACAGAGGAGCTGTGCCTGTAAGGGGGAGGCTGGGGGGTGTGCCTGTGAGGAAGAGGCTGGAGGAGTGGACACAGGAGCTGTGCCTGTGGGGAGGAGACTGGGGGGTGGACAGAGGAGCTGGGTCTGTGATGGGGAGGCTGGGGGGTGGACAGAGGAGCTGTGCCTGTGAGGAGGAGGCTGGGGGGTGGACAGAGGAGCTGGCCCTGTGAGAGGGAGGCTGGGGGGTGGACAGAGGAGGTGGGCCTTTGAGGGAGAGGCTTGATGGGGAGGCTGGGGGTGGACAGAGGACCTGGGCCTGTGAGGAGGCAGGAGGGGTGGACAGAGGAGCTGTGCCTGTGAGGAAGAGGCTGGAGGAGTGGACACAGGAGCTGTGCCTGTGGGGAGGAGGCTGGGGGGTGGACAGAGGAGCTGGACCTATGAGGGGGAGGCTGGGGGGTGGACAGAGGAGCTGGGCCTGTGAGAGGGAGGCTGGGGGGTGGACAGAGGAGCTGGGCCTGTGAGGGAGAGGCTGGAGGAGTGGACACAGGAGCTGTGCCTGTGGGGAGGAGGCTGGGGGGTGGACAGAGGAGCTGGGCCTGTGAGGGAGAGGCTTGATGGGGAGGCTGGGGGTGGACAGAGGAGCTGGGCCTGTGAGGAGGCAGGAGGGGTGGACAGAGGAGCTGTGCCTGTGGGGAGGAGGCTGGGGGGTGGACAGAGGAGCTGTGCCTGTGAGGAAGAGGCTGGGGGGTGGACAGAGGAGCTGTGCCTGTGGGGAGGAGGCTGGGGGTGGACAGAGGAGCTGTGCCTGTGAGGAGGAGGCTGGGGGGTGGACAGGAGCTGTGCCTGTGAGGAGGAGGCTGGGGGGTGGACAGAGGAGCTGTGCCGTGAGGGAGAGGCTGGGGGGTGGACAGAGGAGCTGGTCCTGTGATGGGGAGGCTGGGGGGTGGACAGAGGAGCTGTGCCTGTGGGGAGGAGGCTGGGGGGTGGACAGAGGAGCTGTGCCTATGATGGGGAGGCTGGAGGGATGTGTTTTGCTTTTGGAGAAAGGGATATTAACTGAGGAATGTGGGCAGCCTCTGGAAGTTGGAAAAATCAAGGAAAGGGTTCTCTCTTGGGACCTTCAGAAGGAAGCAGCCCTGCTGGCACGTTGATTTTCAGATCTATAAGATCTTCAGAACTATAAAATAATATATTTGTATTGTTTTAAGCCATAAAGTCTGTGGTATTTCACTACAACAACAAGAAACTAAGCCACTGAGTCTTGGAAATGCAAAATGAAAGGATTTATCGGGCGATTGCTCGGGTGATTGCTCACTCGACTAAGGTAGATGCAAAGGGTCCTGAGAACAATGAATGGTTGGTTGCCGTTGGCTGCCTCTTACTCAAAATGATGACTCTGTTAGGAAATAATTGCATCAGATAACACAATAATAAGACTATATTCATAAGAAAAAAAGAGCCTTAAGAGTTCTTTATTGCAAATATCATATTAATGCAAGTTTGGAATTTGGTTTTCCTTTGGTTAAGATCTCAAATTGGTTTTGACACCTTAAATTTACTCCTGTCAAGAGGTCATGGAAGGAGATTCAGTGTAGTCTATGTATTCTTCCCAGATACTAGAGAGTCTGAATGTCAACGGAATAATGCTCTGGACTTTGGGTTGAATTGTCATGTCCCTTGTTTAAGAACCAGACAACGGGACAATTGAGCACCTGCTTCCCATACGGAAGGTCCCGGTTCAATCCCCAGTGCCTCCTAAAAACAAAGACAAACAACAAGCCAACAAACGAAAACCCCAACTCAGGGGAGCAGATGTGGCTCAGTGGCGGAGCGCTGGCTTCCCACATTCGAGGTCCCAGGTCCAATCCCTGGCCCAGATATCTAAAAACAAAAAAGTCCTCACTTCTGAAAGAGCTAATTTCAACTCTGGTGACTTCTGCTATGCTTATTTTTAAGTGTTGTATTGACCTGATCAGAAATGTGAACATTATATCTCCCACATAATGTTTGAGATTAAGAAAAATGTAAGGCTGTGGTTAACTACATTGAATTATCATTCTGACAAAACTCTTTCTGTATCTACAGTAAATGCAGTCCATGGGATGTCAACACAAGCATAATTTCTCAAATCCTAAATTGACCTGAAGAGCTTGCACTCATACTAATTTCTATTAATGGATAATGTCTGGTTACCAGGATAATTTCTAAGTAAGACAGAACACTGAAGCTCGGATCTTGGTATCTTTCCCTCAGCTTATTTTTACATTTTATAGAGAAGCAATACCTTTGGTTGTATTAATGAGTGAGTCCACTCTCCAAACTTTAAGCTGGTATGAAAAATCACACAGGTATGTTTGGCTGTGGCTAACAAGTGCATGCCCCTGAGCTTCGCTGTCTGTTGAAATTCTGTATACCATTTCGCTGTCTACAGAAATGCTGTAGGACATTCAACTCGTAAACACCTTCCTCCCAATTTTCTCTTTGACAGAGAAGAGAATTACTTGGGTTAAAAGCTTAATGGTCAAGGCCATTCTGGAAATGAAGGTGGATGAGAAGTACCAATAAGTGTGCAAAGTAAAAGGCATGTTTTTTTATAGCAAAAACCCCAATAGAAGTAGTTTTGACCTAGTGTGCATTATCTGGTTCTTCTAAAACTCAAAGCAGGATGGCATAAGGAACACTTGGATGGACTTAGAATGCTGCAGAAGGTTTGTGGGAAATGGACCTTATTTGCTCATTATTTGCATATTTACTGCAAACAATGAGCCTGAAAAGGTGCAATGTAATGAGTTAACGTATTGACAACGTTTGCTCAATTTGAGTGGGTTTATTTGTAACTTTACATTTCTTAACATTGTATGAAAGCCTTGGAAGTTTGGATTAACTGATCACCTCACATCTGTACAAATTCATGTCTTGAATAAAAATTTAAACATATACTTGGATATATGTATATGAAGAATATAAAACTAATGGAATAAGCACTTCGGTTATATTCTGCATGGACAAATTGAAGGACAAGACATAACTGTTTTTACCCCAGAGTATCAGACTGGGCTGATTTGTCCAATTATTCGTTTTGATTATGTCAAGTTGGATTCTTATACAGAATACTTCTGAGATGGCAGCTCTCCCTTTTCCTTTAAATTTGAGCTCATTTAAAGCATTAAAGCATTGCATTTCTTGAACAGAGTTCAAGAGACTTTTATTTTCCCTTATTTGTAGGGTTGTCAGATAATACATAGGATGTCTAGTTAACCTTGCATTATACAACAAATATTTTTTAGTGTAAGTACTTCTTATGCAATATTTGGACATACTTATACTAAAAATTATTGTTTTTTATTTGAAATTCAAATTTAACTGGGTGGTCTATATTTTTATTTGCTAAATCTGACGACCCTACCTATATATGATTTAGATTTACCCATCTCTTTAAATCAGCCCTGAGACAGTATAATCTATTTTATTTAGCACCCTCTAGTGGAAGGAGCCTGCTTTGCACTCAGACAAGGAGAGTTGAAGACTTCTGATCACAGAAGCGAGGGAGTGAGCAGCTTCATTCTGACCTCAGCCATAGGTCAAAAACAGAGACACAAAAACCCAGCGGCTTGGATCTTAAAGGACTCTCCGCGACCTCCCCGATCAGCGGGGACCTGTAGGCACAGGAGCCCCGGGGACGCCTTGGCAGAGACAGGCAGGCATCAGGCCAGCCGTCCCACCTGCCTGGGCTTGAGAGCGCTCCTGGGCGGGAGACCTCCAGGGCTGACTCCAGGAGGGGGCCAGCGGGCCGCCTAGCTCTGTCCTTGCTACTTGCCTCCTCTTTGCTTCAGTCTGACCACAGCCCTATCCTAAGCTCCGCTCCCTGTCATTCCTCGGGCTCACTCGTCCTTACTGCCTCACCAGCCTCGTGACAAGGTCCTTCCTGCAGACCCTGGTCAGAGGCCTCGCGGGCTCGTACTGCACTTCAAGTGGTCCTGGGTGGACGTCCCGGCCCAGCCGATGACCACAGACAGCAGGCAGCCGCCCGGTGGCCCGGGAGCAGGGCCAGGCCAGCGTCTAGCTGGGTTCACCTCCACAGGCCGGGGAGAGGCCCACCCACGACATGGGAGGAGGGTCCTCTCCGCCTTCCCAAGCGACCTGATGCCCCCCACTCCACCCACAGGAGTAGCTGGGCAGGTGTCAGGACACCCGCAGGGCGCTGGCCGCCCCCGCGCCCCTAGGCCCTGCAGGGCCCTTTGCCTTCTGCAGCCCGTCCCCCGGTCCCCAGACTTCCTGGCTAGCCTGCATCCTGCCCGGGCCTGGAAGGTGAGTCTGTAGAGAGGATCGGGAGGTGACCTTCGGATGCTCGCGGCCCCACGGGAGCCAAGCGCCCGGGGACGCCATGGCTGTGGAGGACCGCGATTCTGCCCAGGGACGGGGAGTCTGAGAGGCCAGGCGTCCCCTGTCCGGGAAGTGGGGAAGTGGACGTCCTAAGCAGTGGCCACGGCATCCCAGGCTCTGCCGGATCCCAGTACGGGGAGGGCACGGGGTAGGCGCAGACCCGGCGTCCAGCCCTGGAGGGGGAGGCGAGCTGTGTGGGCGGCCCTGGAAGGTGGGGAGTGGGGCGCTCTCTGCCCAGCCTCGGAGGTGGAACACGGACGGGCTCTTCAGCAACGTTGCCGATGTTTCGAACCTAGAGACGTTTTCGGAAGAGCACTGGAGGAGGAGTCCCAGTTAAATTTGAACTTCAGGGAAATAGCATTTTTTTAAGTGTCCCTAATTTGAATTTTAGATAAACAACAAATAAGATTTTAGCATAAGTGGATCCCAAATATTACATGGGCTATACTTCTACCGAAAAATTTGTCAGTTTACATGACATTCGAATTAAGTGGGTGGCCTGTATTTTACCTGGTAACCTCACTCTGGCTTTTCTCACGCTTATCTAACTTACGTGAGGAAGTCATGCCCAACCCAGGGGCCCAGTGGGCCGCCTCTGCCCAGGGTCCGGCGCGCGACCAGAGCCCGGGCCCCCTCGGCGCAGGCGGGTCTGGCCCTCTGCCTTGTAGACGAGCGCGCGGCCCGCGGCCGTCTCCCTCCGCAGCCCGCCCCGCCGCCCACCTCTGCCCGACGAGGCGCGGTCTGCCTGCACCTTCTGGTCCGTGTGAGCGTCTCCGTGTGCGCGCAGCCGTGGCTTGTGCGCCTGGCCTGGTCATATCCCCCTGTGAACCTGTCTGCAGGGGCGGCCCCTGCGCAGCCCCGTCGGGAACACCGCGGGGCACGGGGCGCGTCTGGTGGTGCAGGCGTGGGTGGGGCTGCAGCGGCTGGCGCCCTCGGTGCCAGGGCGGGCGGTGCCACACAGTGCCACCGTTCGGCAGCTGCAGCGGCTGGCGCCCTCGGTGCCAGGTGGGCAGTGCCACACAGTGCCACCGTTCGGCAGCTGCAGCGGCTGGCGCCCTCGGTGCCAGGTGGGCAGTGCCACACAGTGCCACCGTTCGGCAGCTGCAGCGGCTGGCGCCCTCGGTGCCAGGTGGGCAGTGCCACACAGTGCCACCGTTCGGCAGCTGCAGCGGCTGGCGCCCTCGGTGCCAGGGCGGGCGGTGCCACATATTGCCACCGTTCGGCAGCTGCAGCGGCTGGCGCCCTCAGGGCCAGGTGGGCAGTGCCACACAGTGCCACCGTTCGGCAGCTGCAGCGACTGGCGCCCTCGGTGCCAGGTGGGCAGTGCCACACAGTGCCACCGTTCCGCAGCTGCAGCGGCTGGCGCCCTCACGGCCAGGTGGGCAGTGCCACACAGTGCCACCGTTCGGCAGCTGCAGCAGCTGGCGCCCTCACGGCCAGGTGGGCAGTGCCACCATTCAGCAGCTTGAAACGACACTGTCTCAGTTTCCACGGTGGCAAGTCCGCAGTCGCGCAGGGTCCTCTGCTCGGAGCCCCAGGGAAGTCGAGGGTTGGCTGGCTGCCCTCTGACGGGGGCTCTGGGGAGAGCTGCTTGCAGCTCACCCAGCTGCGGGAGGAAGCCGGTTCCCTCCTCTCTCAGCCGAGGGCTCGAAGCTTCTAGACTCTTCTAGAAGCTAGAGGCTTGTAGCGTGGGCGCCTCCATCTTCAAAACCAGGTCGGCAAGCCCTTTCCTCCTGCTTCGAGTCTCTCCTGCCTCTTTCCCAGGCCGCTCCCCTGCTGCCCCTTCTGAGTTCCTCTCCACTTGAAGGGCCCACTTGGACAATCCAGGATAATTTCCCTCTCTGAGGCCGACCGATGGGCAACTTCATCACATCTGCAACATCCCTTTGCCACGCGAGGTGGCATATTCACGGCTCCAGGGACTGGACGCGGGCATCCCTGGGGTGGTTGTGCAGCCTCAGGTCTCCACGTCTTGTCATTCCAGTGCCTCTGACGCGGGGGTGGTGCATCTGACCAGTTCAGGGCAAGGATTTTATTTTATTTTATTTTATTTTTATTATTTTTTTAGGGCAGGGATTTTAAATACCCCTAAAGGCAGGGTGGCAGGATTGGTGAGGACTGCTGATGGGAAACAACTGCTACTACTACTGGGCTGGAAAACCATTGTAAAAAAGACCTAAAAAACGTACATAAGGCACGCATTTTTCCTTGTGCCCCAAACTCTAGGGTGGCCCAGCCTGGCACTGACTACTTGTGATTCTTAGTTAATTACTAATGTAAAATACTCTGGTATCCTCAATGCCACGCTACACGGCGAGATGGCGCCTGTGCCCAGAACCAGTGCCCAGGCTGGGACCTCCCTGGCTCAGGCCAGCCCCTGGGCTCCCGCTGGATGCCCAGGTCAAGGCACTCTCAGCTGCGCGCCGCTGGCCCCCTGCCCTCTGTGCCCTGCTCCCCCTTGACTGCCCACCGCCACCGCCCGTCCCTTCCCCCGGCCGCCTTGGGCGTCACGCTCTCTGCAGCCATCTCTTCCAAAACCATCACCGTGGTCCTGGCCCTCGGGCCACCAGGCCAGTGGGGAGAGTCCAGGCGTGCCCGGGCCATGGCACCTGCACCTGGGCTGTCCCCGCCTCCTCCCTCACGCAGATTGTTCTGTCTGGGGTCTGCCTGGTCACCTGTGCAGCACGCCCAGATGGGGACGCTGCCTCCAGCCCAGCCATGCTGCACGCAATGCCATGGGGGCTCCGGCGCTGCCCCTTCCCCTGCCGGGGCCCCGGTTGCCCAGCTCTGCGTCGGGACGGCGTCCTGCTCCTGCTGCCCAGCGCTGTGGGAGCCCGGGATGCCGGGGAGATCTGCCTCCACTGCAGGGCTGCTGAGCAGCAGTGCTGTCCCTGCGTGCCGCATCGTCCTGCAGAGGCCGCAGCCTGCTTCGAGAGATGCCAGGCTCAGTGAGAGAGATGCTCCTCCCAGGCCCTGGCTCGAGGCCTCAGGACCCTCCACATGATGTGAGCTCACTGTTTTCCTGTGGGTTGAAAGACAGCTCCCAAGACAAAGCCCACACAGCAAAATGTTAATGACTGCCAAGTCAAAAAGGCAGGCGTGCGGGTGGCTGCTGAACGCTCTCCGTATGTATCATTGAACTTGTCCACAATTTAAAAAGTTTGAAAAAGGCCTATCAGGCAGTCATAATAATAATAAAAAAAACAGATAATAAGTGTTGCCAAGGATGTGGAGAGCTTGGAACCTGAGGCCCACTGCTGGTGGGACGGTAAAATGGTGCAGGCTCAGGGACACAGGCAGTTCCTCCAAAGGTAACCACGAATTACCGTGGGGTGCAGCTATTCCACTCCTAGGTGCATATCTGAGAGATGACAGCATTCGTCCCTAGAAAAATTTGTATGTGAATGTTCATAGTAGCATTATGCATAAGCCAAAAAGAGAAAACCCAAATGTCCATAAACAAAATGTGGATTATCCATGCGCTGGAATATAATTCTGCCATAAAAAGTATGAAGTCCTGATGCGTGCTGCAGCATGGGCGAACCTGGAAGACATTACGCTAAGTGAAAGAAGCCAGACACAAATGACCACATATTGTAGGATTCCATTTATCTAAGAGTCATTGTCAGAGAAAAACAGCGCTCACTGGGACACAGAGACTGATTGCAGACAGAAAGTTTATTAGGAAGTTCTCCCAATGGAGGGGCTCTGAAGAACAGACTTCAGCCCACTCCTGGAAGGGGGGATTTGAATTTATACAGAACTTTCCTAGGCGGGGAAATGATAGTTGGGGGGAGGGGGTGAAGTGTCCGAGTGAGGGGCAGGGCCAATAGAAAGCCCTAGAGGTGAAAATTTCCCCTTGCATGGCTGGAGGGCAGTGGGTTAGGCGTTAGGTTTTCCTGGAATGCTGGAGGAGCAGGTGGTGCTTTGATCTGCAGAGAGAGAAGGTTTTTATCTCCCTTTACTCCCATGTCCCAGTGGTTTCTCTGTTCAACCTTTGTGGAAGTGCTGTGCTTTCAGACACATAGGCTTATAGGGGCGGGGGTTTGTCTTTCCTCAAAGCATATTGGGGGAACTGAATTACATCTTGTTAATTATTGCAAACCTAGCGAGGGGAAACCTCTAACAGTCATCATACGCAAATCCTGAGACAGAAAGCAGATTAGCCTTTGCCAGAGGTAGGGAGATAGGGGCGTTCTGCTACGGTTCGAGGTTGTTTCTTTGTGGTGTGGGGTGATGAACATGTTCTAAAATGAGATAGTGGTGCTGGTTATACAGCTCTGTGAAAATACTGGAAACCACTAAATTGTATACTCCTAAAGGGTGAATTTTGTGGAACGTAAACTATATTTCAGTAAAGCTGTTGCGAAAAAAAACAAAACACAAAACTATCGATCAATCCAGTGGACCTTCACTGGATCCTGACTTTTTTTAAATAACTCAAATTATTAAAAAATGAGTTAATTGGAAATTTAAATACTTGATCTTTGCTGGTAAAAAGGAATTCACTTTTTATGGGATTGTGGTGTATTAGTAAATGGCCCTCATCTTTTGGAATTATGTATTGTAGGTTTGAGATTTGATTTCATATAGTACAAAATAATAGAACTGGACGGCAGAGGACTGGTTTTGGATTGATGGCCATCAGAGCTGCCTGATGGGAACATGAGGCTCGTTATCCTGTCAAAAATTCTCCATAATACAAAAGTTTTTAAAAACTCTCTTAAAGACGAATATGAGAATGTGCATTTGTGGATCCACTCTGTACAGAACATGGTGAGTCAGGCAGCATATGAGAAGTACATGGAAAATACCTAACTTCGAGCAGATAGACTCAGAGCTCTGCATTGCTCTTGTGCTGTGAGAGGGCCACCTCGACTCGATCACGCACATGGCCCAACCTGGGGAATCTGTCTTAGAGAGGTGGCAACAGGTCTTCCAGAAAACATGGCCCAGGAAAGGGCAGGAAGGTGAGCGGCAGTAAGCAGAGCCCTAGGGAAAACGGACTTGGCCCAGTGGTTAGGGCGTCCGTCTACCACATGGGAGGTCTGCGGTTCAAACCCCGGGCCTCCTTGACCCATGTGGAGCTGGCCCACGCGCAGTGCTGATGTCTGGAAGGAGTGCCCTGCCACGCAGGGGTGTCCCCCACGTAGGGGAGCCCCACGCGCAAGGAGTGCACCCTGTAAGGAGAGCCGCCCAGCGCGAAAGAAAGTGCAGCCTGCCTAAGAATGGTGCCACACACACAGAGAACTGACACAGCAAGATGATGCAACAAAGAGATACAGATTCCCATGTGGCTGACAACAACAGAAGCAAAGAAACAAGACGCGGCAAATAGACACAGAGATCAGACAACTGGGGTGGGGAGGGAGGGGAGAGAAATAAATAAATAAATAAATCTTTAAAAAAAAAAGTAAGCAGAGCCCTGTGTAGCACGTCATAATCACGAAGGTGGCAGCAAAGTCTCCCATCCCATTCCTCCCTCAATGCAACCTGAACCCTCCTCTCCTCTAACCAGTAGAACACACGAGAAGGGTTGTTGCAAGATGGGAGCAATGAAACCAAGTTTGTGGGGCTGGCTATCAAAGAGAAGCCCAAAATTGTTGTTTTTATTAGATTTAAATCAATATGGGGGAATTGCCTTGGCTCAACAGATAGAGTGTCTGCCTACCACATGGGAGGTCCAGGGTTCAAACCCAGGGCCTCCTTGACCCGTGTGGAGCTGGCCCACGTGCAGTGTTGATGCACACAAGGAGTGCTGTGCCACACAGGGGTGTCCCCTGTGTAGGGGAGCCCCACACGCAAGGAGTGTGCCCCATAAGGAGAGCCACCCAGCACGAAAGAAAGTTCATCCCGCCCAGGGGCGGTAGCTGCACTCATGGAGAGCCGACACAGCAAGATGATGCAACAAAAAGAGACACAGATTCCCATTGCCGCTGAGCAGAATAGAAGCAGACACAGAAGAACACACAGTGAATGGACACAGAGAGCAGGCAACTGGGGTCGGGGGGAAAGGGGAGAGAAATAAATAAAAATAAATCTTAAAAAAATTCAAATGGCATTACGATCGGGGAGTCTTAAAAGATAATCACAATTAAAATTTAAAATAGTATAGATATGCAATTACCACACAACCTAGCAATTACACTCTTGACCATTTTTCTCAGAGAAATAAAAACTTGAGTTCACATAAAAACCTGCACATGGATGTTCCAAAATTTGAAAGAGCTCACGTCTTTCATGTCTTTCATCAGATGAATGGTTGAGCAAACTGTTGTAGCTCCATTCTGTGGAATTCCACTCAGCAATAAAAAAGGACAAACTTTGAGCTTATTTTTTATGATTTTTTAAAAAAACATGCATAGATCGCAGACAATGTTACATTAAAAAATATAAGAGTTTCCGTATACCCCACTCCCAACATCCCCTGCTCCTCCCACAGCAACAACCTCTTTCATTAGCGTGGTAAGGACAAACTATTGATACTGTTAGAAGAAAGCTGCACCTGTAAGAGAACAAAGGCTCACCCAATTGTGGAGGAGAAAAGAATTTTATTAATGGTCTTGCAAGGATGGGCGCACGACCTGGAACACTGACATTTATACCCTAAACCTAACACGCAGGTCCCTCCCCTGTTCCCCCTGGACTGGGTCCTTCAGTGGTTACAGCCTATCCGGGATGTCTAAACTGCGCAGTTCCAGCTCTCAGTTGCTGCCCCTGCACTCTCTGTACCCTGGCGGGCTGGGTGGGTGCCGCTTTCACACCTGGCGCACTTTTCAAATTTGACACCGTTTTCACTATTGGTCCAAAAGATTACACACCATATGACTCCATTCATATAACATTTCAAAATGACAAAATTTTAGAATTGGAGCATAGCTTAGTGGTTGCCAGGAGTTGGGACAGGGAGTGGAGTGGGCAGGAGGGAGTGGTCATAATTATCAAAGGATAACACAAGGGATGCTGGCAGCAGTGCAGCCTTTCTGCATCTGGACTGTGATGATGGATACAGAAGCCTCCACATGTCATAATGAGGCAGGCTAGGAAATGAGGAATCAACAGCCAGATCTGGAACCCGGAAGGAAGCCCACGTGGCCGCGAATACCCCACAAGACGGCTGCCGAAAGAACCTGGGAGAAGATTTCCTCTGGAATAAAGGAGAAGCCCTGGATGTTCCCCAAGGACTTTATCATTGGGACCTCCTGGGAGACTGAGGAGAGGGGTAATCAATCAAAACAGCAAACAGCTGGGACTCCGCCCCTGTACTTAGCAAAAGGGAGGAATATTAGGTTTAAAAAGCAAAGTGGGAGCTAAGTTAGCCCTTTTCCTTTTTTTCTCTTGCCCTGTTCTAGTCCTCTTCTTGTTATAGATTAGTGATATCGACCAGACTCAGACTTTGAATAAAGTTCCAGTTGAGAGCTTTCTTAGCCGCATGGCAACTGTCCCATCCTACACAGAGGAGAGAGCAGCCCCATGTTACTTATTGGCACTTTTCTTGGGAGCAGCCCTAAGCCCTAAGTTATTTATTGGCACTCTTCTTGGGTGCAGCCCTAAGTTGTTTACACTTTTTTTACGGGTGGCTCTAAGTTATTTATCTGAAGGCACTTGCAATTCCTATTTCCTAATGTAGTTCTATTCCTGTTTTCCCAATGTGGCCTTACCCTTACATTCTAGCCATGCTTTCCCCCTGCTCTTGCCTCCTCTCTCCCCACCTGGAGCAGCTTACAAGTAAACCTGGGGATTTGTAATTGGTAATGGGGAATTGTAGCCCCTTCCTCTCTACCTGGGACCTATAATCAGTTATTTTCTCCCATTTCTCTTCTCTCCGTTCCTTAATAAATTACTGGCCTCACTAAACTGGCTTGCACTTAAAATTCATTTTTTGTAGCTTAGCCAAGAACCTAGAGAAAACCTGCAGCAATAAAATTTCTGAGAAGTAAATACACGCACATGAGTACATGTAAAATGGGGAAATCTGAATGAGATTGGTGGACTGTATGGCTGTCAGTACATTCATTGTTATATGGTCCGACAGTCGTGCAAGGTTTAAAGGGTAAAGGAAAAGCACAAAAGATCTCTATTGTTTCTTACAACTGGATGTGAATCAACAATACATCAAGAAAAACTGTAATTAAAAAATAATATGGTTAGGGGTCCATTCCCATCAAGATGGCAAAGCGAAACACTTCCGGGATCCTTCTCCTCAGAAGCTTTGAACAACCAGCCAAAACCAAAAGAAACATCCTTCTCAGAGCTCCAGAGAGCAGTGAGAAGTCTAGCAGCATCAGGGCGAGCTCCAAATCAACACAAAGGCCATTGTTCTAAATGTGGGCTGCACGCTCAGTTACATAAAATTGCCAAAACAAATCATTCATTAAAAAGAAAAGAGCAGTACTAATGGGGATTTGCATAATTACTTTATATAGTATTCTTGCTAATGTTTCTGTTATAGATTAGCGATATTGACCAGACTTAGACTTTGAATATAGTTCCAATTGAGAGCTTTATTAGCCGCCCAGCAACTGTCTCATCATATGCAGAGGAGAGGGCAGCCCTGAGTCTCAGGGAAGAGGTGTTTTCATAGCCTTTTAGGAGGGGGAGGGGGTTTACAAGCAAGCAGGCACAGAATGGAACACTGCGGTTAGCTGAAGATAGCCTATCTATTTTTCTCTAAAAGCCCCATGTTATTTATTGGCACTTTTCTTGTGGCCAGTCCTGAGTTATTTACTGGCACTCTCCTTGGAGGCCACCTTAAGTCGTTTATCTATCTGAAGGCTCCTGTAATTCCTACCTCCCAATGTAGTTCTATTCCTATTTTCCCAATGTGGCCTTACCTTACATTTCATTTATGATTTTTTCCAGTTTCCTACATAAAACCATGCTTTACATTTGAATAGTGAACAGATTTGATTCACCTGGAAACACTTGGTTCAAATTTAACTCAATTAAAAGGACTTCTTTTTATTGAATGGAAAAAGCACATAATAAATTTTTTTGAAAGTGGCAGGCTCTCTGGCATCTTGGTTGGCCCCTCCTTCACCGACTCTGTGTGGAGCTGGCCCAAGTTCCCATTGTGAATCCCTGAACGAGGTTCTGGAAGGAGCAGAGTAGTCCTCACCCACGGACTGAGAGAAAGCAGATTAGTTGTTGCCGCGGGCTAGGAGATGGGGCAATAGGGAATGATTGCTAATGGATATGAGGCTTATTTTTGGATGATGAAATGTTCTGCAATTACATTGTGATGATTGCACAACTCTGTGACTACACTAAAAACCCCTGAATTGTACACTTTAAAAAGATGAATTTTATGGTATGTGATCTCAATAAAGCTGTTCTTTTTTTCAAAGAGATGAGTGAAAGCATAGAGAGATTAAGAGGTGATGAGTTTTTGTTTTTTTAGTCTATTTTTATTATTATTGAAATAATGAAAATTCTCTAATAATGATTGAAATGATGAATGCACAACTATGTGATTATACCAAATACCATTGATTGTACTTTGGATGGACTGTATGCTTTATTAATATGTATCAAAATTAATTTGTTTTAAAAAACAACAAAAAAGAAGAGATGGCTAGTAACATCCCTGGGGTTGTAAGCTGGATTCCTCACCTGCAAAAGGGCACCAGCCTCCTGTCCCACCAAGATGGAAGCCAGATGGCCTCTGTCCTGGGTCCTCAGGGCTAGAGGGCTCACTGATAATGAATACCTACATGACACAAATGAGTGGAGGACCTGTCGGTCCCCCGTCAATCGGGTAACTATTGATGCCGTAGAACCCTAAGCTCTGCTCTCAGAACCAATGCCGCTCTGGCCCCATGGTGACCTACTCCATGACTCCTACACTGTGCCCTTGAGGAAAGGAACAATGATGCACCAAATGCCGTGAGGACTGTGGGTTGTGCCAATGACAAGAACAGGGGAGGATTACTAGTGGAAGCACTTAGTAAGGGAAAAGAAAACTTATTAAATCTGTCTTCACAGATAAAGTGAGAGTAATGGACCCTTGCACTGTAAGAGATCATTCCCTCGTGCTGTTGATATGGGCCATGGGTGGGGGCTGTGCATCTCTTCATGAATAACCTGGGCTGCGTGTGTGTCAAACAATAAAAACTGCAGCCCCACCTTTCATAACCATGCCAACCACTCCAGTCCCAGAAAGTCAATTAAGCGATATAGGCTCTTTAGACTTTGAATATTCAGGGAGGATGCAAACTAAATATGTTAATTCAAGCTTATCTGGAATGTGGGAATTATGTGTTAACTCAAGCTTATCTAGCACTCAAGCAAAGCACCATTTAACTCTTTACTCCTATATCTGCTGTATAAAAAGAACCCACAAATCTTATTCAGGGCTCAGATTTTTGAACAGAGAAGTTCCCGGGCCTGGCTGGTCGTAAATAAATTTTTTCTTCCTGAAATTATTACTAAGTCCTGGCCCTCCATACACAATTATTGCATCTCTCTCTCCTTCAACAATATTTCTGGGAGCTCGTCCAGGATTGCAATGAAAGCCAGAGATGAGAACACTTTGCTACCCCTTCCAGATGTCTCTGAGGAAGCTGGGAGGGCTCAGATGAGCCCTAAATATGGGTGCCCCAGGACTCCCTTCAGTCCAGAAAGAGGATTGGGTTCTGCTGGAGTCCTCCTGGGAAGAATCGGCTGCAACAGAAGGTCTAAAAGAAAATTCTCGGAATGAAAAACTCCAAACATAAAAAAGGTAAAACTCCCGTGGAGGGGGGCATAGTGTCAGGAAAACCAAACTTTAAACATTAGAAGGGGAGCCTGATCAGCTTCTAAAAAAAGGATCCCCGTACCTCCAGAAATTCAGGGGGAAGCCATCTCCTCCAGGTCTGCAAGGAAAGGGGAAACAAAGCCTGATATTTAGGTTTAGCTAACTGTAGGTTGACATCTGTTCCACCTTCGCTAAGATAATAAGGTCTGATTACAGGGGGAAAGGACGTTAATGGGTTTAAGTCTTCATGCATCCTGAAAAATTGGTCTGATTTGGAAAATCTTGGTTACAGGAAAATGAATTAGTCTTTGTAATAAAAGCTTGGTCTGAATATAAGTTAAACAGTGAAAAAGTTTAGCCAGAAATAAGACTTTGTTTTGGTGCTGGATTGCAAATCAACTTGCTTCTTAAACAGCAAGAGTAAGCAAAAAGTCCTGTTCAGAGTTTGGTGTTGGAAGTTTCCTCTTCCTAAGGTTGCAATAGTTGCTCAGGGGTGGCCATGCTGGAGGGATAAGAATTATGAATCAGATTGATGGGCTTTGTGCTTCTATCTGTGTTTATTCGAAGCCAGTGTGTGTTTTCATGACTCCAGATAGTAATGTTAAATTGTGTGATTGTGTGAAGTAGTAAACTTTGGTTAAGCTGGAGCCCTCCCTTGCCACTGGCAAAAGAGTGGAATGATTGTCATTTATAAAGCAGACCATGGAGTCTGAATGTGTGCATGCTTGGGAATTCTCCATGTCTGCGCGGTGCACCCAGGTTTATAAAATCAGGCCCCAGCAGGATGGCTGGGTCATAGAACGATAGGTTAAATCATGACCCTGCCAAGACAGAGGTCCCCCAGGAAAGCGCCAAGCCTTGGGAAGCTTCTTTGGGCCATTTTGGCAGCCTGGGGCTTGCCTGCCATTGCCTTCTCCCACCTCCTCCCCTAGAGGGATGCATGGCAATGGCAGAGAGCCAAGGGCTTACCCCTCCCAGAGGATCCAAGCCTTTGTAAACCTCATTCCTGTCCAACCACACCCAGCTACTTGAAAAAAAAAGTAAAAAGGTGCTGGGCAGAGCCAAAATGAATGCAATGGAAGTTCCTTCCCAGGGTGGTCAGCAGGTCTGTGCAAAAATGCTTTAAAATGTTTTAAAAACTGTAAAACTGGTAAAGTACCTTTGTCTAGTAAAAAAAAAAAAAAAAAGAACTATTGCCTCAGAGACCCAGAGCCTATTACCTGGAACAATGAACCTCTAATCACTTAATAGCCTGTTGATGGCTGGTTTAACTAGGAAACTGTCAGACAATAAAGCCATAAAAAAACTGTAGAGAAAAAAACAGTTTGGCATGGCAACTTCATGCTAAATTTAGTCAGCCAGTCTCCCAGTGCCCCGGTGATGTGGGCTATGGGTGGGAGGCTCTTTGTCTCTTCAGAGATAACCTAAGCTCTCTGACTTGTGGGTGTGATGGTAAGAGGCTGCAGTCCTGCCCTTGGTAACAAGGGCAAGAACTCCAGTCCCAGGAAACAGTTTAACAATGCAAGGTCTATAAACTTTAAGTATTTAGGGGAAATGCAAACTAAATATGCTAAAAGCTTACCTAGAATGTCTGAAGTCCATGCTAAAAGCTTACCTAAGATGTAGAAGACATATATGCTAATTGAAGCCTATTGAGAACTGAAACAAAGGGACCATTTGGCCTTTCCTCTCTGTATAAAAGGGATTCAAAAATCTTGTTTGGGGCTCGGGAATGAAACAGAAATCTCTCAAGTCTGTCCGGCCATCAATAAACCATTTTTCCTTCTCAAAATCATTCCTGAGTCCCGGCCTCTCTATACGCAAATAATTGAACCTCTCTCAAATTCTACAACACCGGAAGTGCAAAAATATATAATTCTTTTGTTTTAATCTGTGCTTAAATTTTGTGTTCAACTCTGAAATCTACATAACTTTATCAGTTTGCTTGTGCCTAGAAAATGAAATTTAAAGTTCACCTGTTATAAGTTGAATGATGGTAAAAGGTAAACTGAAAATGAATCTTTAAATGCCAATACTGTCTTGCTGGTAAATTTAACGCATAACTCATGAGTAAAATTTATTTAGTTACTGAAAAAGGTGGAAAAACTGCACAGAATTTGTTACTAATAAAATTATTTTAATTCCATAATTGATAAATGAAGATACCCAAAATAATTTTAAGTACTTTCTAAAAACTGCAAGTTTAAATCATTGTATAAGTACCTTTATATATATATAAAATCTAATAACTGAAATTATTACAGTGGAGTAAATGTAGCCTAAATTTCAGCTATTGTAGTAGTAACCTTAAACTAATTTACCTCTGTTTATGTCTACTTCACGTTTATCTAGTGCTTACTATAATAACAGTAATTATAACTTAAACTTATAGTTATTTTATAACTAATTTCACTCCTAGACTTCAACTATTGTAATGGTAATTATAAACCTTTGCTTAAGGTGGGTCTAACCCACCCCTTGCCTCTGCTTATAATTCTACAGCAAAGAAAAAATGTATCAGAGCATTAGAAACATTTTGGTTATAAGCCATTAATTAAAAGGGGCCACAAAGGGGGAAACCGTGAATCCTTAATTGTTAGAAAGAAATCTTCTGGAAGAAAATAAGGCTCACCCAATTGTGGAGAAGAAAAGAATTTATTCTCAATCTTGCAAGAAGGGGCTATGGGTGGGAGACTCTTTGTCTCTTCAGAAATAACCTAAATTATCTGTGACTTGTGGGTGTGGGATGATGAAAGGTTGCAGTCCTGCCCTTGGTGAGCAGGAGACAGTTTAACAATGCAAGGTCTATAAACTTTAAGTATTCAGGGGAAATGCAAAGCAAATATGCTAAAAGCTTATTGAATGCCTGAGGTCCATGCTAAAAGCTTACTAAGATGTGGAAATATATGCTAATTCAAGCCTATTGTGAACTGAAACAAAAGGACCATTTGGCCTTTCCTCTCTGTATAAAAGGGACTAAAAAATCTTGTTTGCTAAAATAAGAACAAGGCCTAGAGCAACATTGTGCCTGGGAATTTCCTCCTGTCAGCCTTCATGTTACTCAAATGTGGCCAGTCTCGAAGCCAAACTCAGCATGTAAATGCAATGCCTTCCCCCCAGTGTGGGACATGACACCCGGGGATGAGCCTCTCTGGCAACGAGGGACCACTATCAACTACCAACTGATGATGCAACTGGAAAATGACCTTATACGGAAGGTTCAATGCGGATCAGCAGAATATCCATGTCTACATAAAATACCATGACTTTAAAATGCTGTTTGACCTAAAGTAAGGGGGAAATGGAAAGGAGAAATGAGTTTATATGGCTATGAGTTTCTAAAAAAGAGTCTGGAGGCTGGCAGAAGGATTGCCCTCATGCACAACTGAGCAGAGTCAGAGAGACAGATAAAGCAGATACAACCCCCAGATATTGGTTCCTTTGAGGGCTAAAGAGACCCATGGGAGTTATGGTCATGGCCGATGGGGTTAACTACCAGGGCAGATGGCCCCTCTTTGGAAATGGTGTTTATGTGTGATGAATCTGGACTCAGATGGGATCTCCCTTCATAAGACTTTCATGCTAATGTGCTGGAGGTGCAGTTAATGTTGGGGTTTAAGATATATTCAGGGGATTTGAATCTCTGGACTGACAATGTGATAGCCAGGTCCTGAGCCTCAACAGACTCCAGCACCTACAATCTGATTTATTGGACTTACCACACTCAGCTAAGATGGAGTTGAAGAAGGACAACCACCACACCATGGAGCCTAGAGTGATTACAAATGAAAATGGGAGGATTGCATCCAGCATCCATGTGGAATCTGAGCCTCCTCTTGACATAGAGGTGCAATGGACACAACCAATCCAATGTCCACATAGAAGAGGTGGCATTGGATTGGGAAAAGTGGACATGGTGGACGATGGGTATGGGGAAAGGCAGGAAGAGATGAGAGGTGGAGGCGTCTTTGGGACATGGAGCTGCCCTGAATGGTGCTTCAGAGGTAATCACCGGACATTGTAAATCCTCACAGGGCCCACTGGATGGAATGGAGGAGAGTATGGGCCATGATGTGAACCATTGTCTATGAGGTGCAGAGGTGCCCAAAGATGTACTTACCAAATCCAATGGATGTGTCATGATGATGGGAACGAGTGTTGATGGGGGGGGAGAGGGGGGGTGGGGGGGTGGGGTTGAATGGGACCTCACATATATATTTTTAATGTAATATTATTACAAAGTCAATAAAAAAAAAAATCTTGTTTGGGGTTCTGGATTCAAACAGAAAGTCCAGCCGGCCGTCAATAAACCATTTTTCCTTCTCAAAACCATTCCTGAGTCCTGGCCTCTCTATACTCAAGTAATTGGACTTCTCTCAAATTCTACAACATTTTTGGTGACTCTGGTGGGACAACAAACGAAGGCCAGAGATGGTAGCATTTTGCTGCCCCTTCCAAATCCCCGAGGAAGCCAGGAGGACTCGGGTGAACCCCAAATCTGGGCGCCCCTGGATTAAATTTAATCCAGAAAAGATGTAGGCTCCACCAGAATCTTCCCAACAAAAATCGAGAGCAATGGAAGGTCTGAAGAGAAAGATTCTGGGAACGAAAAAGAACTCCGAACATGGAAGAAGGTAAGACTCCCCGGGTGAGCACAGTCTGGAAGGTCCTAGCTTTAATTGCTAGGAAGGGGAGGCTGATCACCTCCCGAGAGAACCCTAGTAGCCCCAGAAGGCTGGGGGGAAGCCGTTCTCTCTAGGCTTGGGAAAAGGAGAAAAACTGGGAAAAAGCCCTGGTGTTTTGGGTTTGTCTAACTGCATGTTAGAATCTGGTACTAGTCTTATATCCACTAAAGGAGTGGAGTCTTGATTTTAATAGGAAGGGCTGTTTATAGGTTCGAGTCCTAATATCCTGGAGAAAAACCAGGAAAAAGTCCTGGTGTTTTGGGTTTGTCTAACTGCATGTTAGAATCTGGTACTAGTCTTATATCCACTAAAGGAGTGGAGTCTTGATTTTAGTAAAAAGGGCCATTTATAGGTTCAAGTCCTAATGTCCTGGAAATTGGTCTAGATTAAAAAAAACAAAACTTGGTTACAGGAAAATGGATTAGCTTTTCTGGTGGAGCTTGGTCTGGGTGTAAAGTTTAAACAGTGGAAAAAGTCTAACTAAAATCTTTTGTTATGGTGCTAAATTGTGAATGAATTCGCTTTATACCAAATGTTAAGTGTTCTGAGGTTTGTGATGGCTGTGGGGGCAGCCATGGTGAAAATATATATAAACTTGTGGGTCAGATTAGTAGCCTTTGTGCTTCTGTCTGTGTCAGCTCAATGCTAGTGTTGGAGTTGTGTCCTTATTACAGCTGAGCTGGAGCCCTCCCTTGCCATTGGCAAGGGGGTGAAATGATTATGGGGCAAAACTGAGGAGTCTGGATGTTTGCGGAGTCTAGATGTTTGTGCATGCTCTGCTGTCTTGTCTCTGGTCTGCCCCTTTGCTGGGGCTTGGAGGCCATCTTTGTCCGCGCCATGCACCCAAGTTTGTTGGGGCTGCCCCAGTCAGGGTGGCTGGGTCCCCTGGAGAGTTGCTGAATTTGAGTAGGTTCTGTCTGCCCATTTTGGCCTGAAAGCTGGAAAGGGGGGAGCGGCTTGCCCCTTTCCAGTGAGTCCACACCTTCTATTCATAAGCTGCATTCCTGTTTGACTGTTGTGCACCCGACTGCCTGGAAGGGGGGGAAGTGAAGGGGGTAAAAAGCAGAATCAGAATAAATGCAGTAAAGTTCCCTCCCTAGGGTGTCAAAGCCAAAATACCTTTGCATTCTGCCCAGGTTCTTAGAAGGTATTGTAGTAACTTTAAGTAAGAGAATGTGTTCTGTGAAGGTAAAATTTGTCTTAAGGGTATAAATAATTATAAAAGTTTTACAAAGCATTGTTTAAATTAAGGTATTTAAAGGTGTTATAAAATTAATAGGTTTTTAAAAAATTAATAAAAACTGTAACTAAGAGTTAAAATCATTTATAAATGCATTTATATTATAAAACAGTGGAAAGACAATAACTGAAATTATAGCTGGGTGAAGTTAGCCTGAAACTATTATTTAAGTGTAAATTCTAAACTAACCTTTCCTATGTTTATGGTTACTTCAAGCCTAACCTCACCCTTTGCCTTTGCCAATGGTTATTTCATAATTGAGAAGAGCTGGGACATCACTGTCTCCTCTCCTGGTATTAGTAACCCTTTCTCTCATGAATTCAAGTGTAAACTAAATAAATTGCTGCCTGATGGAATAAGGTTAAGTGACCACTGGAGTTTTATTATCTCCAAAATCAAAAAGGGGGGTGGAGGGGGAGAAGTCTCCTGCCTTGACAGTCAGTGTTCCTAAGAGTGGCAATTCACGAGAGAAACCAGTCTGTCTCCCTGAGGCTTCAAATAGCCTCGTAAATATATATAAAATTAATCTTGTTGCTTATCCAAAATTCTGCTAAATTCAAAGTAAAATATAAAGTTCTGAAACAAAAAATAGTGCTAAAGCATTGAGAACATTTTGGTTACAATCCATTAAGAAAGAAAATTCTTGTGTAAAACTGCATAGTCATAGTATAAAACTGCACAGTCAGTGCAAATTAAGAAGAGTTTCAAGAGTCTTTGAAATGTTTTGCAGTCACACTTGTTTTGTAAGAATTAGGAGTTTAAAGTAACTAAAGTTATGTTGTTGTGTCAAACTATTCATGTCTGCCTATTTGCTCAAATTGTTGAGGTTAAATATGCGGTTATAAGTAATATATTTCGGGACCCCAAATTAAGCTAAACAGTATATAAAATAATGCAAATTATAAATAATATCAATGAGTTTTGTTTCTGTGTCTAACTCTTTGTGTCTGCCCATTTGCTCAGTGTATGTCTTCATACATCAGGATAATAATATCAAATTAACAAATGAAAATTCTTAAAAGAGCTCTATTCAAATTGTTAATTGAATATGCAGTTATATATGTAAATAAATATTCTTAAAGCCCAAATTAAACTAAGCAGGATGAAAAAGTCATAGAAATCTGATTATAGAAACAATTGGGAAAGGGCCTCCTCTTTGCAAGAGAATTTAAAGGCAAGACTAGGTATAGCAGATTAAACCTATCTACTAGGCTAGGGAATTAAGAATCAGTTT
This sequence comes from Dasypus novemcinctus, assembly GCF_030445035.2. NCBI lineage: Eukaryota > Metazoa > Chordata > Mammalia > Cingulata > Dasypodidae > Dasypus > Dasypus novemcinctus. Next base: position 86,985,570 of record NC_080690.1, on the reverse strand, counting down.
GCCTGGTAATTTCCCAGTTTAAACCTTTTGTCAGCCATAAAATGTAAAAAAACAAAGATTAGGTTAATTTTCACATAAGAAAAATGTTGATGTAACCTGGCAGCCTGCAGCCTCAGTCTCCCACTCCTGGGTTGGACAGCAGTGGAGGAGACCAGTTTAGGCCAGTCCTATGGGCAGTGGAAGGATGCCCAAGAAGGAGCTAAGTTGGTGCCATTTCAGCACTAAATTCTATTCCTTATTTGACAAAGGGGAGCAGGTAAAAACTAAAATGGTTGGAATGTGATAGAGGAAGCAGTTAAATCACAAACTTTTGCATGGGAAAGTTAAATCTCAGATAAGATGTAACTTCTGAAGTATCCAATCTATGGAAAAACAGAGGAAAAGCTTGCATGCTAGGCTTAGGGGTATAAATTATGTCATTTTTCTTTGCTCGGGGCACCAGCCATATCTGGCTCTGCACCCCTTCTTGCAAGACTGAGAATAAATTATTTTCTTCTCCACAATCTGGTGAGCCTTATTTTCTTCCAGAAGATTTCTTTCCAACAAAATAAAGGTAATTAGTGGCTCTAGTAAAAAATTTTAGTAAGTAAAGGAAAGTCCATAAAAACTATGAAAAAATCTTTCCTGGGTTATGATTTTAAAAATTACGTAATTGTGTAATGTGTTTTAAAACCTGGTAGTCAGTATGCTTTTAAATTATTAATTTTCATAACTTAAAAGAAGTTTTTAGCTTCCTGTAAGGGAAAAAGAGAACATTCCTTGCATAAATTATTATGGTTTCAATTTTATTTAACTTGAGTGTAATCTCCCATAGTTAATTTATAAACTAAATTAACATATATACAAAATCTTTAGAGTAATAAAAATTTTAAGTTCACATTACAAAATCTTTAGAGTAATAAAAATTTTAAGTTCACATTAGTAAAATTAAGCTAAAGGAAAAAGACTGTAGATATGCTCTCTTAAATAAATAGAGTAAATTTCTTTAGTAATTATAATTTAATAAGTTTATTTAAACATGAGGTGACTAGTCAATGTGGTTATAGTTAATTATAAGGAGTTTGTAAAACATCTGCCAAACTGAAAATGTTTAAATAGTTCTAGTTGTCATTGTTAACTAAAACTTAGATTGGTATTGGTAGCAGAAATAACTTAATAATAATAAAACCTGTCTGAAGGCCACCGCAAAGTACATATTTAAGTAAATGGTAATAAAAAGTTATCTTGATTCTATTCAAAATCGTCTGTTTTCATTTTAACAATGAAAAATAATATTTTTCTTCTATTACTAAAGTACCTACTGTTATCTTCATAGTAAAATTGTGTAAGTGAACAGTCATTTGATATATGTGTTGCATTAAGTTGTTTAAAATATATAAAAACAAGGAATAAACTTTAACATTGTCAAACTCTTGTGCATTCAAACCAGGCCTTGAATACATTACAGGTGGCCTCTCCATGTAAGTTATTGGCTAGGCTGGTCACTTGACCCCTCAATTAAAAATATTTGCTATCTTAGCCTCTGGTTCTGCTCCTGAAGTTGATGGAAACTACGTTGCAGTTTCAAGCTCCTGCAGCAGCCAATAATGACTGGTACAGCCAAGTGTACAATGGATATTGCCTCCAGACTGGCACTGTTCCATGGTGCCAGAGAGCACTATGCACCAGGCTAGCAGAATACTGGAAATTCTCTCTAAGATCAAGAATGCTGCAACTTGCTTACTGCATTGAAGAACATGCTAAGTGGAGCCATGATACCAGGATACAGTAAGTAAAACTTAAACACAATTGGCATTATGGCCTGCTCTCATGGAGAGATAACATGTAAAGTATTACAAACCTGAAACTCAAAACTAATAATTGCAACTCTGAATCCTTATGCATTAAGTAATACATTAGTTAATATTAAGTGCTGTACTTTTATCCTGCACTAAATATATGCCTAATAATTATAACATTTCTATTCTATTCTTTTCTATTTTGGATCAAGTGCAGAAGTATATTAGACATGTTAAATTCCTGGTAAAATCATTTTCTAAACAGTTAAAAACATGTCTATAGAATAAGGTGGCAGTCTCAGCCAGTCTCAGTCAACTTCTATATTCTACTGTACTCTGCTGTGTAGCAAAGGTGAGGCTTGCTTGCTGATGGTGAGTCACCTATTGAACAAGTCAAAATTGCTAGAAATTGTACAATTAAAACCAAGGTGTAAAAAAAACCTTTATTCTGTAATTCTGCTCACTCCCACAGGTGAAAACGAAGAGAATTTCCAACTTAGTGTTCTAATCCTGAGTGAAGCCAGTTGCCCAAGGAGTGCCAGTTCACGAGGAGCATCTGACAGAGCGAATGAGTGCCAATCATTGAACAGCTTGGAATGTGTCTTCAGACAAAGCTAAGTGTCTGTTGCAATTTCTCTCTAAAGATGAATAACTTAAAAAAGAATATATATGCTGTTCCCACCAGCTTTGAAGAAGTGCCATCTTTATAGGCACCTAACCTTGTCTACCTCTGTAATCCAATGTGTCCTCTTTTAAAAACGGGTATTCCAATTTTTTACTTAAGTTTGTTTCTTTCAGAGTGAACATCTTATTAACCATATGAAAACTTCATCCAACTTCATAGAGAATGCCAGATCCATCTTCCTCCAGTTAGAATAAATGAAGAGTTTTACACCTTATTAGGCAATAACTATAGCCCATGGCCAGTAGGAAGCAGTTACAGAAAAGAGATCCTTCTCCCTTCAGCACCCCTTCTAAATTAAAGGTGTAAACTCTTCAAGGGTAAAATAAAATTAATAGATGGATCTGGAACCTGACTGGAAATCCATGTGAGCTCTGGTGGCCGCAGGATAACTACAGGAGGCCCCCGCCCCAGGATTCTACTGTCCAGAATGAAAACTTCTAAACTCTTAAAAACAGTCCTGGATGCTACACTAAAGATTGATAAATAAGCAATCAAAACAACAAACACACTTCTCCAAAGAAGAAATACAAATGGCTAAAAAGCACATGAAAAAATGCTCCAAATCCCTAGCTATCAGGGAAATGCAAATCAAAACTACAATGAGATACCATCTTACTCCCATAAGATTGGCAGCCATGAAAAAAACAGTAGAATACAAATGCTGGAGAGGATGTGAAGAAAGGGGAACACTCATCCACTGCTGGTGGGAATGCAGAAGGATCCAACCATTCTGGAGGACAGTTTGGCAGTTTCTCAAAAAATTATCCATAGATTTGCCATATGACCCAGCAATACCACTGCTGGGTATATACCCATCAGATCTGAAAACAAGGACACAAACCGATATATGTACACCAATGTTCATAGCAGCATTGTTCACCATCGCCAAAAGTTGGAATCAATCCAAAAGTCCATCAGCAGATGAGTGGATCAATAAAATGTGGTATATACACACAATGGAATACTACTCAGCTGTAAGAACCAATACACTACAATCGCACGTGATAACATGGATGAACCTTGAGAATCTTATGTTAAGTGAAGCAACCCAGGCATTGAAGGACAAATACTATATGACCTCAATGATATGAAATAAGTTAACTGCCTCAGAGAGCTAGAGTCTGGAAAAGTGGCTTACTGGAAATCGGGGGGTGGAGGAAGGATGTGAGTTAATGTCTGTAGGGGTGGAATCTGTGATGAGCTGGGGGTAAGTATGAGCACAAAGAAGGGACAAAATGGGGGCAAGGGGTTACCTTCGGGTGGGGTTTTCTGGGTTTGAGGGGGGCTGGGGATGGGAAGAGGGGTAATATGGTCCAAGAAATAGGTGGGAGGGAGGGGCAACATACAAACATGGGAGAGTGCCAGAAGTTCGTTGAGAACTAAATGTTGAGTAAAACGTATCAAAGTATAAATAGGAGGGTCACCTGGTTAGGACGCTCAGGGGGTATGGTCTGATGCGGGACGGACTCCGGAGGGAATAGCTGAAGGCTCATTTTGCAAGGTGGGTTCTACCATTGGGTGGGGTGGACCCATATCCTGGGGAAGACTAATGCCGTTGAATAGAGAGAACTGTATCTCTCGTGAGAAAGGACGGCTCCCAGGGCATTAGATTGGCAGGCGTTGTGGGCCCTAAGGGGAGGGGAAAATGGACGTGCAATGGATAGAACAAAGGTAAATAAGGGGGCAAAAGAGGAGTTATGTGAGAGTACACGAGGATGAATATAAAACAGCTAATATTACACCAAAAACATATAGGGGACGACAGACTAATAATGAAAACCATAAGACAAAACATAGGATAACTAAAAAATTTAGAAAACTGTACAACCTAAAGTATGGACCACATAGTAAGCACAAGTGTTACCTTGTTTGAAAACTATAGTTTCGGAATCTGTACATCAGTTTCAGGAAATATGATATGAATAAGTTAAAAGATTATTGCTGTGGAAGGGAAAAGGTTTTATGGTGGATCTGGGGAAATACTGTATATTGTATATATGAATTTCGGTGATCTAAGACTCTTCTGAAGCTGACATTATGTTGGGATTCACTTTACGGGAAGTTTTGGATCACAGAGTGGTTCAACAATGGCAGCGGAGGAATACTGATATGGGATGTTATTGACAGGATATATATGGTTGACAAGGAGTTATACAGGGCATATGCCCAGGGTATATGGTAATGTCTATATATACTCATAGTGGAAACAATTAAAAACAACAGCTGGGGGGGGGTACTGGGCTCCTGGCCGGGGGGTCACTGTTGTGGGCCCTGGGAGAGCAGCGGCAATCCTCCAGGTGCAACGGCAAGAACCAGGAAGGAAGGAGGGCCCAACAGTGGGCTCTTGATACTAATGGCTACACTTTTGAGCCTATGCACCTGCAATAAGAACAAGGCCTAGAGTAGCATTGTGCCTGGGGGTTTCCTCCTGACAGCCTTCATGTTACTCAAATGTGGCCACTCTCACAGCCAAACTCAGCGTGTAGATGTGATGCATTCCCCCCAGCGTGGGACACGACACCCGGGGATGAGCCTCCCTGGCACCGAGGGATCACTACCACATACCAGCTGAAGAAGCAACTAGAAAATGACCTTGAATTAAAGATTCAATGCGGAACAGCAGAATATACCTGTCTACATATAATAACATGACTTCGGGAAGCAGTTTGACCTAATGTAAGGGGGAAATGGAAAGGAGAAATGAGATTATAAGGCTGTGAGTCTCTAAAAAAGAGTCTGGAGGTTGTCAGAAGGAATACCCCTATGTACAACTGAACAGAGTCTAAGAGACAGATAAGGTAGATACAACCCCAGGTATTGGTTCTTTTGAGGGATAAAGAGACCCACGGGTTCTATGGTCATGGCAGAAGGGGTTCACTGCCATGACAGATGGCCCTTCTTTGGAGCTGGTGTTTCTGCGTGATGGAAATGGACTCAGAGGGGATCTCTTTTCACAAGACTTGCATGCTACTTTATTGGAATTGTAGTTGGTGCTGAGTTTAAGATATATGTAGGGGATTTGAATCTCTGGACTGATAATATGACACCCAGGCCCAGAGCCTCAACAGACTTCAGCTCCTACACTTTGACTTATTGAACTTACTCCACTCAGCTAACATGGAGTTGAAGAAGGTCAACCACCACAACATGGAGCCTAGAGTGTCTACAACTAGAAGCGGGAAGAGTGCATCCAGTACCCATGTGGAATCTAAGCCCTCACTTGACATAGATGTGCAATGGACACAACCAATCCAATGTCCACAGAGAAAATGTGGAATGGGTGTGGGAACGGTAGCCATGGGGGCTGCTGGGTGTGGGGAACAGGAGGAAGAGATGAGATGTGGAGGCATTTTCGGGACGTGGAGTTGTCCTGGATAGTGCTTCACGGACAATTACGGGACACTGTAGATCCCCCCAGGGCCCACTGGATGGAACGTGAGAGAGTCTGAGCTATGATGTGGACCATTGACTATGGGGTGCAGTGATGCTCAGAGATGAACTTACCAGGTGCAATGGATGTATCACGATGATGGGAGAGAGTGTTGCTGTGGGGGGAGTGGGGGGCGGGGGCGGTGGGGTTGAATGGGACCTCATATATATTTTTTAATGTAATTTAAAAAATAATAATAAATATTTAAAAAATAAAATAAAATAAAATGAAACTAAAAAAAAAAAACAAAAAAAAAAACAGCCATCCACCTCATAGCTCCAACAATAATTATGCCAAAGCTTAGCAAGTTAAACTTTGGCAAAAGGGGGAAATGATGTGGGCTATGGGTGGGAGACTCTTTGTCTCTTCAGAAATAACCTAAATTATCTGTGACTTGTGGGTGTGGGATGATGAAAGGTTGCAGTCCTGCCCTTGGTGAGCAGGAGACAGTTTAACAATGCAAGGTCTATAAACTTTAAGTATTCAGGGGAAATGCAAAGCAAATATGCTAAAAGCTTATTGAATGCCTGAGGTCCATGCTAAAAGCTTACTAAGATGTGGAAATATATGCTAATTCAAGCCTATTGTGAACTGAAACAAAAGGACTATTTGGCCTTTCCTCTCTGTATAAAAGGGACTAAAAAATCTTGTTTGGGGCTCGGGATTCCCGAAAGTTCCCGAGTCCAGCCGGCCGTCAATAAACCATTTTTCCTTCTCAAAATCATTCCTGAGTCCTGGCCTCTCTATACTCAAATAATTGGACTTCTCTCAAATTCTACAACACACAACCAGAAAACATGGCTGGTGCCCCAAACAAAAGAAAATGACACAGTTTATACCTCTAAATCTAGCACGCAAGCCCTTCCTCTGTTTCTCCATAGATTGGAAACTTCACAAGTTACAGCCTATCCAAGAAGATCTAACTTTCCCACACAAAAGTTTGTGATTAACCGCCTCCCCCATCATTCCAACCACTTTAGTTTTTACCTGCTCCCCTTTGTTAAATAAGGAATGGAATTTAGTGCTGAATTGGTATTGACTTAGCTCTTTCTTGGGCATCTTTTTATTGCCTATAGGACTGGTTTAAGCTGGTTTCCTTTGTTGCTGTTTAACCTGGGAATGGGAGACTGAGGCAGTAGGCTGCCAGGTTACATTAATCATTATTTTCTTCCTTTATGTGAAAACTAAACTAATGTTTGTTTCTTCTGTAATCTGGAAAAGCCAGTAAAAGAAAGCCTTCAGAAAAATCTTTCCAATATTGTTTCACAGTTAAACTTGTTTTATAAAAAAAGGAAGGAAAGTTTTAAGTAACTAAGTTGTATTTCCACATGGGGCTATTCATGTCTGCCTATTTGCTCAAATTGTAAAAATTAAATATGGAGTTATATAGGTGATGAACATTCCTAAAACCCAAAAGAAACTAAATGGTATAAAAGTCATGTAAAAATCTGAATTTAAAAACTATTGGGAAAGCTATTTTAAAAATCCTTATTAAATTATAATTGGAATAAATTAAGTGATTGCTTTATATTCCAAAGCCTAGAAGTCAGTATGCTTTTAAAATTATTCAGTTTTAAAATTTTATCAAAAACAAAAAGTTTTTGGGAAACAGACTTGACCCAGTGGTTAGGGCATCCATCTACCACATGGGAGGTTCGCGGTTCAAACCCCGGGCCTCCTTGACCCGTGTGGAGCTGGCCCATGCGCAGTGCTGATGTGTGCAAGGAGTGGCGCGCCACACAGGGGTGTCCCCCGCGTAGGGGAGCCCCACGTGCAAGGAGTGCACCCATAAGGAGAGCCGCCCAGCATGAAAGAAAATGCAGCCTGCCCAGGAATGGCGCCGCCCACACTTCCCCTGCTGCTGATGACAACAGAAGCTGACAAAGAAACAAGACACAGCAAATAGACACAGAGAACAGACAACCGGGGAAGGGGAGGGAATTAAATAAAAATAAATAAATCTTTAAAAAAAAATTATGGAAAAAACAAAACAAAAAGTTTTAAGCCCCTGTAAAGAAAAAGAAAACCACATTCTTTGTTTAAAGCAATAACAATTTCAACTTGTTTAGCTTGAATGTTATCTTTTTGGTTTATAGGATAACAGGTTAATAGGTTAACAGTATATATATTGAATCTTTAAAATGATAGAAACTGTAAGTTTGTATTTAATAAAATTAAGTTGAATGTAGGGCTACCCTCTCAAATGCATAAAGTAAATTCCATTGGTTGCTAATTGTAATCTAAAGTAAATTTGCCAGTCTGTGGTTGTGGTAAATTATAAAGAGTTTGTAAAAACATCTTCTGTGGGAAACAAAGGCATGCTGTTTCCATGGTAGCAAGTTACTTTCTGACCACTGGGTCATGCTGTCCCTAGAGATATACGTGCAGGTGGCTAATCTCTCTGGGAAACATAACATTCCAGCAGAACCCAGACTTGATATCTCAAGTAACCTGGGCAACAAGATTTATGAGTTTACTTGTTTCAATAACATAATAGAACATCTTGGGCTTTAGTTACTATCTTATCCACTGTGCACTGTGTTTTCATTAATGAAGTTATGGGAATAGTTAGCTAGGATAGTTACTGCTTCTCATAATGGCTTGGGGTATATAAAGAAGCCCCTGATATTAATAAATTTGTCTGGTGAGCTTGAGAAATAAATGCTCTCAGATCCCCTGATCCCAATCTCTCTTTGTCTTTCATTCCCGATACCCTTTGGGTCCATGACTCCGACAATCTTCCAAACTAGAGCATTTAAATGGCTAATTCTAAAAAGCTATTATTAATTTAAAAATCTGAATTGGTATTAATGAAAAAAAACTTTGTAACAATAAAACTTGTCTAATGGTCACCTCAATGTGAATATTCAAGTGATGGTAATGAAAAGTTACCTTGATTCCACTGGAAATCTTCAGTTTTCATTTTAAAAATAGGAAAAAGTTATTTTTCCCTCTACTTCTGAAGTAAAATACTTGCTAATTAACATCATCATGGTAAAAGTGTAAAAATAAAGAACAAAGTACTAAAAAGTTAAGTTCATTTAATATGTAATACATTGCACTGAAAATATTTAAAAAGTATATAAAAATCAACACATAAACTTAATCATTGTCAAACTCTCTTGTGCATTCAAACCAGGCCTTGAATACATTGCAGGCTGCCTCTCCATAAGAGTTATTGGCTAGTTTGGTCACTGACCCCTAGAACAATAAAAATATCTACTACATTTCTGGTCCTGCTCCTGAATTGAATAGCAACTACTTTGCAGTTTTGAGCTCCTGCAGCAGCCAGCAGTGGCTAAGTACAACCAAGTGTATAATGAATATTGTGTCTAAACTGGCACTGTTTCATAGTGCCAGAGAGCACTCTGCACCAGGCTGGTAAGATCTACTCCCTAGTTTCTCCCTAGAGTCAATGGTGCTGCAGCTTCTGTGAAGAACATACCAAGTGGAGCCATAATCACCAGAAAACCATAAGTAGAACTTAAATACAAATTGGCATTATGGCTGCTCCCATGGAGAGATAACATGTAATGTATTGCAAACCTGAAACTTAAATCTATTAATTACTGCTTAAAAAAAACTTATGCATTGAGTAATACATTAATTAGTATTAAGTACTGTACTTTTATCCTGTTATAAATATATGCCTGATAATTATAGTGTTACCTTTTCTATTCTAAATCATGTGCAAAAGTACATTGAACATGTTAAAAGTCCTGGTAAACTTCATTTTCTGAGTAGTTAGTAAACATGTCTATAAGATAAAAATAGCCATCTTGCCTGAGAGCAGTGGGGCCAATGGCCCTTTAGATCTAAATAGCCACAAAAACTATCCTGGGGGCAACCTCCCACAGTCTTCACCCCATACCAGGTAAAGGATGAGCTTGAAGCCAGGGGCCACCAGTGGCTTACAGGTAACTGGTTAATTAATGCCAGGCTCAATTACTAAAAACCCATGAAGTGCAAATAAGAGTTGGTTGAGCCTCAACAGACTTCAGCTCCTACACTCTGATTTATTGGACTCACCCCACTCAGCTAACACGGAGTTGAAGAATGTCAACCACCACACCATGGAGCCTAGAGTGCCTACAACTGAAAGCAGGAGGATTGCATCCAGTATCCATGTGGAATCTAAGCCCCCTCTTGACATAGAAGTGGAATGGACACAACCAAGCCAAGGTCCACAGGAAGGAGGAATACAGTAAGGATTAGAGTGGACTTAATGATATTCTATTCATGAACTACTGTGGTTAATAATCGAGAAAATGTGGCATTGGTGTGGAAAAAGTGGCCATGGTGGCTGCTGGGTGTGGGGAATGGGAGGAAGAAATGAGATGTGGAGGCATTTTCGGGACTTGGAGTTGTCCTGGATGGTGCTGCAGGGACAATTGTCAGACATTGTATGTACTCCCACGGCCCACTGGATGGAACGTGGGAGAGTGTGGGCTATGGTGTGGACCACAGGCCATGGGGTGCAGCACTGCCCAGAGATGTACTCACCAGGTGCAATGGATGTGTCATGATGATGGGGGAGAGTGTTACTGTGGGGGAAGTGGTGGGGTGGGGGCGGTGGGGGTGAATGGAGACCTCATATTTTTTGAATGTAATATATTTTTTTAAAATGAATAAATAAAATTTAAAAAAAAAAGAGTGTGTAAAACTCTCAGCCTGGCCTCCCTACTACCAGTAGAGAACCCAAAGTCAAATCCTGAGAGACCCCTTCTCCACTCCTGCCTTGAAACTCTTAACTAAAACTACTCAAGCAGACCAGATTTTTAAAATGAGCCTCTTGTGAACCCAAATGTTAAATGGTTCACAAATGAAATCAGTTTTATTAAAAATAAATTAAAAAGGCAAGTCATGCAGTAGTTTCTCAATTTGAAACCATAGAGGCCAAAGCTCAAAGCAGAACTAATTGCCCTTACCCAAAATTTAAAACTAGCAGCTGAAAAATGGGCTAATATTTATATAGACTCTAAGTATGCTTTCCTCATCCTTCACACTCACGCTGCTGTGTGGCAAAAATGAGGCTTACTTACTAATAGTGGGTCACCTACAAAGCATAAACAAAAAATCCTAGATTTCTAAAAACTGTAGTTACTTCAAAAAATAGCATTGTCCAGGGCATCAGAAAACAAACACTGCTATAGCAAAGAAAAATGCTTGAGCTGATGTAGCTGCTAAAGTGGCAGCACAAACCCAGGCCTCCCTCCTACCCCTAATTCCAACACTTGTACCAATACTTAAAGTTCCACAGTATACCCAGGATAAACAAACCAGGGCAGCTAAACTGAAAACTGATAAGTGGCTTGTTAAGAATACTCAGGTCAACCTGCCAGAAGCAGTGCAATAGAAAGTCCTTCATGGACTTCACCAAGCCACACATCTGGAAAAGGATGCCCTGTTCAGCTTAGCCAAACAGGTTTTCCAAAAAAAACAAAACCTGGTAAAAACAGTAAAAAAATCACCAGGAGTTATTCAGTTAAAGCCAAAATGTAAAAAACTTTACTCTGTAGTTCTAATCACTCCCACAGCTATTAAAGCTAAAAAAAAAAAAAGTCCAACTTGGTGTACTAATTCTGAACGAAACCAGCTGCCTAACAAAGTGCCAGCTCACCAGAAGAACCTGATGAAACACATGAGTCCTAATCATTGAACAGCCTGGAATGCATCTTAAAAAACAAAGCTAGGGAAACGGACTTTGGCCCAGTGGTTAGGGCGTCCGTCTACCATATGGGAGGTCCGCGGTTCAAACCCCGGGCCTCCTTGACCCGTGTGGAGCTGGCCCATGCGCAGTGCTGATGCGCGCAAGGAGTGCCGCGCCACGCAAGGGCGTCCCCCGCGTGGGGGAGCCCCACGCGCAAGGAGTGCGCCCATGAGGAGAGCCGCCCAGTGTGAAAAGAAAGAGCAGCCTGCCCAGGAATGGCACCGCCCACACTTCCCATGCCGCTGACGACAACAGAAGCGGACAAAGAAACAAGACACAGCAAATAGACACCAAGAACAGACAACCAGAGGGGGGGTGGGGTGGGAATTAAATAAATAAATAAATCTTTAAAAAAAAAAAAAAACAAAGCTAAGTGACTAATACCGGTATCTATTACAATTTTTCTCTGGGGGTTAGCCAAGAACATAAAATAACTTAAAAACAAATACATATATACTGTTCCCCACCACCTTTAAAAAGGTGCCATCTTTGCAGGCACCTAACCTTCTCTACCTCTGTGACCCAGTGTCCTCTTTAAAAAACCTTGTGTTCAAAAATTCTAACTAAATTTGTTTCTTATTAGCCATGTGAAAACTTCATCCAGCTTCATACAGAATGCCAGATCTGTCTTCCTCCAGTCAAAATAAAATAACAAAGTTTTTACACCTTGTCAGGTAAGGACTACAGCCCATGACCAGCAGGAAGTAGCTATAGAAAAAAAGGATCATCTCCCTTCAGCACCCCTTTAAGATTAAAGGTGTAAACTTTCTAAAAGGGAAATAAAAATTAACAGATGGATCAGAAGCCCAGCAAGAAATCCACATAAGCGCTGAAAACCTCCAGGATGGCTGCCCCAAGATTCTGCTGTCCAGGACGAGAACTTCTTCTGGGAACAGGAAAAAGTCCTGGATGTAGCCCAGGGGCTTTGTCTTTGGGCCCTCATTGGGAAATTGATGAATGGGGTAATCAATCAAAACAACAAACAGACGCCCACTTTGTAACTCCAACAACAGTAATGCCAAAGCTTAGCAAGTTAAGCTTGCATAAAGGGGGAAATGATATGGGCTATGGGTGGGGGCTGTGCAACTCTTCATGAATAACCTGGGCTGCGTGTGTGTCAAACAATAAAAACTGCAGCCCCACCTTTCATAACCATGCCAACCACTCCAGTCCCGGAAAGTCAATTAAGTGACATAGGCTCTATAGACTTTGAATATTCAGGGAAGATGCAAATTAAATATGTTAATTCAAGCTTACCTGGAATGTGGGAAATATGTGTTACTCAAGCTTATCTAGCACTCAAACAAAGCAGCATTTAACACGTTAAGCACTCCTATATCCTCTGTATAAAAAGAACCCAAAAATCTTATTCAGGAAAAAGTAAATACATTTTTCCTTCCCAAATTATTACTAAGTCCTGGCCTTCCATACGTGATTATTGAATCTCTCTCTCCTTCCACAACACTGTCAACGTCCATATCTTGCTTCTCTTTGCGTTCTAGTTTGTGATTTTGGAGGTATTTCAGTTTTCTATTGTTGCCATCAGCAATTACCACAATCTTACCAGCTTAAAACAATGCAAACTTATCTTCTGGTTTGGCAAGTCAGAAGTCCAGGTATAGTGTGTCTCAGCTGAGTCCTCTGCTTAAGGCCTTGTAATGACAAAATCAGCCAGCTGCATTCCTTTCTCTGAGGCTCGGGGGATGAATCTGCTTTTGAGCTTACTCAACTTGCTGCCTGATGGGTTCTTTGCATGGTAGGACTGAGTTCCCTGTGACAGCTTGGCCCATCTTTGTTCCAGCCTGCAGTCCTCAACTTTGCCCCTAGCCCCTTCAGGAGGGTGGGACCATGCTCACATTTCAAGTCTTTTCTTCCTGCCACATTTCTTAGCTCCTCTACTGCACCCAGCTGGAGAAAGTCCTCTGTTTTTAAGGGCCCTTGTGAATAGATTGGCCCCACCAGAAGTATGCAGGATAATCGCTATAGGTCTGCAACCTTCATTACATCTTCATTAGCCATGTGATGTAGCATATTGATAAAATCCGGGGATTAGAGTGTGTACATCTTTGGGAGCCATTCTGCCCAACACAGAGGCTCTTAGAAATCAGCAGGGAATCCACAGTAGCTCCACAGGGTAGCAAGATCCTGCAATAACAGACAATGCGTATTATTCTGAAATTAGTGTTTGTGTTGCTTTAGAGATGGATCATGAGATTATTCACACTAAGCATGGAACTAGATACTGATTTAAGGAAACAGCAAAAATCATGACCTAAGCACCAGAGATTTATAGGATGAATGTTGGTGTTCAATATGCCTTTTGCAAGAATATGCTATCACATGTTACCCCCTTAAAATGTTTGAGTGTGCTGTGAGGAATTAATGGATTCTTTTCCGAATCTTATTTTTACTTTCAAACTTTTACGGATATTTACAGTTCTCAGCATAGGAAATATTCTTCAAATGATAATACTACTAAACTAAGTAGGGTTACATAATTTGCTATTACTATCAATAGAACACAAATAATGTGAAAATATCAGTTATAATATGATTAGCGATTATGCTGAAAAAGTCGAAAATCACATTTTTAAAAATAACTCTCTAGCAATTTATGGAAGATGCATTCACAAATGCACTCAGAATCAATCACTCAATAAACAGAAACACCCAGACGTGGACATATTTAAATTCCTCTTGGTTGGGGCCGTCCCGCACCTAAGGCAGAAAGACGATGGCCACAAAGAAGACGAAAAAGTTGCTGGAGTCGATCAACTCTAGGCTCCAGCTTGTTATAAAAAGTGGAAACTACGTGCTGGGATACAAGCAGACTCTGAAGATGATCAGGCAAGGCAAAGCGGAACTAGTGATCCTCGCCAACAACTGCCCAGCTTTGAGGAAATCTGAAATAGAGTACTGTACCATGTTGGCCAAAACTGGTGTTCATCACTACAGTGGCAAAAATATTGAATTGGGTACAGCATGCGGAAAATACTATAGAGTACGTACACTGGCTATCATTGATCCTGCTATCATTAGAAGCATGCCAGAACAGACTGGTGAAAAGTAAATCATGTAAAAAAAATTTTTTAATAGAGCTTGTTTTAAAAGCAAAAAAAAGCACAGCTCTACATTTTAATTTGGTCCCCAGGAAGTTGTGTCAAGGTAGGAAGAAGTGTTACCATAAGTACAGCTGTTTCCTTTAGAAGCGCCAGCCTGATCCAGCACCACAAAGGATTGCATGTCTCTCACTGAGTGGGTGATTTATTGCAAGAGCACAAGCAAGGAACTGGGGGAATTTCCCCCAAAACAGTTCAAAGTGAGAATGGGAGCTAGGGTTTTCATAGGCAAAGAAAAAGGGTAAGTGAGAAGAAAAACAACTTTAAAAAAAAAGAAAAAGAAAAAAACAAGCGATACTTCCAGGGGCTTTGTGCAGAGCGTACGTGCAATTTCTTAGTCCTGCATTGTTTCAGGCACATCAAACTTGTCCTTGGTTTCAGCGGCTAATAATCCACAGTTCTGGTATTGTTGTGCGGGTGTCCACGTGCAAGGTCATAACTCCTCTCTCAGCTGACAGCTCAAGGATATCAAGACTTTTGTCTCTGACGAAAGATTTACTGGGTGCTCCTGACACCATTCTGTCAGGTTTTGCTTTGAGACGTTTCCTTATTCCTGTAAGCAGAATTAAAAAGTTCTGGCTAATCTCCTTCAGGGAACTAAGTGCAGAGTAAATTTAGGAAATTAGATTAACAAAAAACCAGCTCAATTAGTTTGAAGAAAGGGTATTAGAAGGTCCAGAGCTGCTTAAATTAAGAAATGGTCATAAGTATATATATTTATTTAATAAGTCAATTTTATTGATATATATCAACAAAACGTACAATTCATCCAACGTGCACAATGAATGGTATTGGCAATATACTTGTGCACTCATCACCTCAATCATCGTTGGAGCATTTTATTTCAATAATGATAATAAAAAACAAACTAGAAAATTCTTCACTCCTAGATCTATGCTTCCCCTGCTGTACGTAGGCGCGGATGGCTGGCCGCCCCTTGTGCCTTTCCCGCGCTGCCCCGCCCCGCCCCTCAGGAGGCGGCGGAGATCAAAGGGACCTCGGCCCCCCACTCCCCACCCCCCACCCCCCACCCCCCACTCCCCACTCCCCACTCCCCACTCCCCACTCCGCTGAGGAGCCCGGGACGCTCCGCCCCGCCCACCAGGGTCGCAGACCTCGCCCCCGCCGGGCTGCCGCGGAGCCTTCTAGGAGGTGTAGTCCGCGCTCTGAACAAACACGCGCGCGCTCCGCGGGGCGAGGCCAGCCCCTGGGGCCAAATACTACAACTCCCAGAATCCCAGCTGCCGCCGCGTCCCCTCCCCCGGGGTCGCCAGTAGAGCACTCCTATTGGTCAGAAGGCCGCACCGCGGAGGGCTCTGGGAATTGTAGTTCCACTTCCTGTCCCCCACAGTGGATTCCGGGTGAGGCCCAACTGCTGTCCTCCGGCGCTCCGCGGTCGGCGCCGCCTATCGGATTTCATTCCGGTTCCCCGAGGGCTGGGCCTGGCCAGTCTGCCCGAGCCCTGCCCGCTGCGGCGCGGGGCGCCTGATTGGAAGGCTCTGGCGGAGTCCAGCGGGAGAGAGTTCCGCCGCAGGTGCTGCGGCCGCGTCCGGGGCTGGAGTACGGGGGCAAGGACCCGCGCAGACTGTCGAGGCCGGGGCGTGGGTGCCAAAGGGCCGAAGGGGACCGCCTCACGTGTGGAGGCGCTAGGGCGGGGAGCTGCAGCCGGGTCTGGCTTCTCACGCTTTTTCTTCTCCGCCTTTCCCAGTTCTGACCAGGAAAGATCTCAGAGTCGGAAGAAGCGATGGCCTCGGGGCGCCTGCCCAGTGACTGGCCGCTTCCCCTTCCTCCTGCCCGCAGTGTTTGCCAAGGCGGGGAGTGACTTTTTAAATTTGTGACTCCTGGTCCAACATCCCCGCCCTTCCTTCCAACTGCCACTCAGTTTGTCATTCTCGTCAAGAAAGGAAACCAGTGGTAGAAAACCCGAGTCGTCCTGTGGCCCTTAAAAGTATTAACAGAGAGCTTTAACTGTCAAAGAAACGTAGCCCGAAGTCCCCCCATCCCATTCCCGCCAGCAGGAAATCTCCTGGCTTAGATGGCTTCAACTACCACACACTTCAGGAACAAATAATTTCAGTCTTTAAATCATATGGAATACATCTGAAAGAGGAATCGCCTTTCAATTTGTTTGTTTGAAGGTAGCATAATCTCTGGTTATGAAAAGGTTTCTGGGCGCAAGCTTATTAGAAAAATAAACACAGAAACCCAGGAATAGCAGTAGGACTGCCTCATAAACTGTTGTGAAGATTAAGTGAATTCCCATTAAGTGTTTACTTGGTACAGCAGCAAGGGTGGAAAAACCCTTCGCAAATAATATTATGATTTTATTTTGGGGGGACTCCAGGAAAGGAAGGTGAATCCTAAAGGGAACTGTACGTTTTGATCTTGTGGAAGAATCACTAGCTTATCAAAAAATGGGCATTACTCTTAGGGGGCAAACATTTAAGGGATTACAGGGGCAACCCACTGAAGTGGCCGATACAGACCGTGTGATCCTCTAGCCCTGATTGTTGCTTAAAGACAGGCCTCAGGGATCCCAGAAAGCTTTGAGTCTGTCCCTCAGAAGCCAGGATTCTCTCAAGACAGTTCTCTGTACACCTGAATGCTTTCCCATATTTTGAGCCTCCCACCCAACCCCCCACTGTGAGCGGTGCAGGGACAAGGGCCCTGGCTGAGTAGACGATATGAGTGATGTTTCAGGAGCAGGTGACCTTTGAGGATATGGCCTTGGACTTCACCTGGGAAGAGTGAACCCAGAGAACCCTGTACCATGATGTGATGCTTGAAACCTTCAGGCACCTGGTTTCAGTGGGTGAAGCTATGCCCCATGTATATTTCAGTCTGTCTAGGTAGGTCTTGTTAGATTGAATATGATCTGGCTGGGAGCCCAAGGCCAAGCTCCCAACCCCTTAGGGGCATAGATACCCCATCAGGTAGTTTTAATTGAGGACTAAAAAATGGGGTAATGTAGCCTCACCTAGTTGCTCCTTTAGGGCCATGAATACATGGGGTGGCTGTAGGGGTTTCTATCTGCATAAATCCTTATAGCATGTGTCTCTCGCTTGAACAGGTCCTTGGATCCCCAAGCTGGATATTGTTGCCCAGCTGGAATGCAGAGCAGAGCCTTGGATGATGGACAGAATTCCTCCAAGACCCCTACCCAGGTAAGATGGGGACAGGCTCTTTATAGTCAATGTTCATTTATATATTCCCCCATATTTTCCCTTCATTCCTTCTGGCAATGTCATCATTCCACCTGGGATCATTTTCCTTCTGCCTGAAGAACTCCTTTTGTTATTTCTTTAAAATCAGGCCTGTTGGTGACAAAGTTCCCTGTTAATGTATACCTGAAAATGTCTTTATTTCATCTTCATTTTGAAAGTACAGTTACGGTAGAGAATTCTTAAGTTTTCAGTTTTTCCTTTCAGAGGCCATTGGCCTCTAGTATCCATAGTTTCTAGTTGAAGTCAGCCATCTGTCTTATGTTGCTCATTTGAAGATAACTTGACATCTTATCAATGCTGAGCCTTTTATTCCATGAATACAGTATATTTATTTAGGTTCTTTAATTTCAGCGATATTTTGTATATTTTAAGTGTACATATCTTGCATATCCTTCACTAAATATATTTTTCGGTATTTGATGTTTTTGATGGTATTGTAAATAGTTTTGTTCTTTAATTTCATTTTGCAATTGTTTGGTGCTAGTGTAGAAATATAGTTAATTTTTTATATTGACTTTATCCTGTGAACTTCCTAAGATCACTTATTGATTCTAGTGATTTGTCTGTCATTTCCCTTGGATTTTTTACAGTCATGTCATCTGCCAATAAAGATTGTTTTATTCTTCCTTTCTAGTCTTTATGCCTTTCTTTTCTCTTGAATTATTGTACGGGCTATGTCCTCTAGTATATATATTTTTAAAATGTATGTCTAGTTAACATACAGTGAAATGTGAAGTTCTTAAGAGTATAGGCCCATAAAGTTTTACAAACCACACTCGAGTCCACATATGGAATATTTCTATCTCTATACATTTCCTTCAAGTCCCTTTCCAGTCAGTAGTCTCCTCAAGTGGCAACTATTGTTACGATTCTATCATCATGGATTATGTAGCACAATACTTAATAAAAGTCCATGAGAGTGGACTTCCTTGCCTTGCTCCCACTCTTAGCAGAAAAGCATGTACTATTTCACCATTAAATGTTACCTGATGCCCTTTATCAGATGGAGGAAGTTGTGTTCCTGGCTTGCTGAGCTTTTATTGTGAATGGATATTTTATCAGTTGCTTTTTATGAATCTATTGAGATGATCATCTAGTTATTTTTTTCCCTTCCCTCCTATGTTCTGTTAAAGTGGTAAATTACATTGATTATTTTCAAATATTATACCAGTCTTGTATTCTTAGAATATCCCCACTTGGTCAAATGCATTGCTAGGTTTTATTTGTTAGGAATCTGTTTAGGATTTTGTGCCTGTATTGGTCTGTAATTTTCTGTTCTTAAATGTCCTCAGTACTTATCAGGAAGTGCCAGTTTAATAAATAAAATAAGTTGGGCAGCGTTCAGTTCTCTGAATGTTTTTTATAAGGTGGTATAATTTTTTCTTAAACTGGTAAAATTCCCCAGGAAGCCATCTGTACTTGTAGTTTTCTTAGTGGAAAATAGATTTCTTTAAAAGATATAGGGGAGGAGATGTGGTTCAAGTACTTAAGTGCTTGCTTCCCACATGGGAGGTCCCTGGTTCAGTTCCCAGTGCCTCCTAAAAAAAAAAAAAAAAAGAGCAACAACAAGCAAAGCAAATGAAAAAGCCAACTCAGGGAAGCCAGTGTAGCTCAGTGGGTTGAGCACCAGTTTAAAAAAAAGATTCAGGAATATTTGGATTTTCTTTCTTATTGTATCAATTCTGGAAAGTCAGGTTTTTCAAGGAATTGGTCCATTTCCTCTAATTTGTTGAATTTATTGGCATATTTTAAAAATATAATATTCTCTTATTATCCTTTTATTTATTTATTTTTTTAGGTTCTGGCACCGGGGATTGAACCCAGGACCTCGTATGTGGGAAGCCAGTGTTCAACCACTGAGCCACATTGGCTCCCTTCCTATTATGCTTTCAATGTCTGAAGGCTCTGTAAAGATGTTCCCTCCCTTTTTGTGTTGTTCCCTTTTTTATTCCTACTTTTGTTAAATTGTGTTTTCTGTTTGTCTTTTTCCCCAATCACTCTTTCTAGGCATTTATCAATTTTACTAACCTTTCCAAAGATTTAGTGTTGATTTTAATTTTATTTTCTTTGCTTTCTAGAACATTGATTTCTCCATTTCATTATTTATTTTCTTCTTTTGTTTTTGGTTTAATTTGCTTTCCTTTTTTCTGTCTTCTTGAGTTAGAAGTTTAGGTCATTTGATATTTATCCTTTCTTCCTCAGTAATGTTTGCATTTACAGCTATATGTCTCCTTCTAAGCCTTGTTTTAATTGCACCCACATGTTTATATATTTTGTATTTTCATTATTGGTCATTTCAAAACATTTTCTCATTTCCTCTGTGATTTTTTTCTTTGACTTGTGAGTCATTTAGAAGTACCTTGTTTAATTTCCAAATATATGGGAACTTGTGTTATTTATGCTGAGATTAATTCCATTGTGGTCAACGAATATACTCTGTATGATTTCAGTCCTCTTATATTTATTGAGAAATGTAGTCTATTTTGATAAATGTGTATTCACTAATATTGTGTGCAGTGTTTGATAAATATCAATTAAACCAAGTTGCTTAATTTTTTTTTAAAGATTTATTTATTTCTCTCCCCCCCCCCGCCATTTGTCTGTTCTCTGTGTCTATTTGCTGCATCTTCTTTGTCCACTTATGTTGTTGTCAGTGGCATGGCAATCTGTGTTTCTTTTTGTTGCGTCATCTTGTTGTGTCAGCTCTCCGTGTTGTATCAGCTCTCCGTGTGTGTGGCACCATTCCTGGGCAGGCTGCACTTTGTTTCGCGCTGGGCGGCTCTCCTTCCGGGGCGCACTCCTTGTGCCTGGGGATTCCCTACGCGGGGGACACCCCTGTGTAGCAGGCACTCCTTGAGCACATCAGCACTGCGCATGGGCCAGCTCCACATGGGTCAAGGAGGCCCAGGGATTGAACCACGGACCTCCCATGTGGTAGACGGACGCCCTAACCATTGGGCCAAGTCCGCCGCCGCTTAATTTTCTTGTACACACATTATTCTTAAAGATCTTGTCTTCTATCAGCTATTGAGAAAAGAATGTTAAATCTCCAACTGTGATGGTATATTTATTTAAAATTTGTAAATTTTTGCTTCATGTATTTTGAAGTTATGTTACTGAGTAAAAAGACATGTTGGATTATGTTTTCCTGATGAATATACCCTTATTACTATGAAATGTCCTTCTTTTCCTTTGGCATTATCTCGTCTTGAAGTCTACTTTTTCTTATCTTAATATAGCCAACTGGCTTTCATGTGATGAATGTGTTTCATAATGTATCTTTTTCTATACTTTCAAACTTTGAAATGTTAAAGTGGGTCTCCTGTAAGCAGCATTAAATTTGGTCTTATTATTTGTAATTATTTTTTCATAGAAGGTACTGGGATTGAACCCAGGATCTCGTATAAGGGAAGCAGGTGCACAACCACTTAGCTACATCCACTCCCCAGTGAGAGTTGTTTTTTTCTTTTTTTTTTTTTTTTAAATACAGGGTTCTCTTAAACCACCCTATTTTTTTTTTTTTAAAGATTTATTTTTATTTATTTATTTCCCCTCCCCTCCCCCGGTTGTCTGTTTTCTGTGTCTTTTTGCTGCGTCTTGTTTCTTGTTTCTTTGTCCGCTTCTGTTGTCGGCAGCGGCACGGGAAGTGTGGGTGGCGCCATTCCTGGGCAGGCTGCTCCCTCCTTCGCGCTGGGCGACTCTGCTTATGGGTGCACTCCTTGCGCGTGGGGCTCCCCTACGCGGGGGACACCCTGCGTGGCGCGGCACTCCTTGCGCGCATCAGCACTGCGCATGGGCCAGCTCCACACGGGTCAAGGAGGCCCGGGGCTTGAACCGCGGGCCTCCCATGTGGTAGACGGACGCCCTAACCACTGGGCCAAAGTCCGTTTCCCTGTTTTTTTCATTTGTTTGCACGTTTGTTTTGTTTTTAGGAGGTACTGGGGAATCGAACCCAGAACCTCATACATGGGAAGTAGGCACTCAACCACTTGAGTTACATCTCCCTGTAATTCATTTTGAAAATCTTTATTCTGAAATTTAGTCAACTTAAGTTTAGTATAATTACTTTTATGTTTGGATTTTTGCATATCATCTTGTTATTTTTTATTTTATCTTGCCATTGCTCCTTTGTTTTTCTATATGCCGCCTTACTAATACGTTTCATCTCCTTTTCCTCTTTGCTGTATGTCTGTGATGTTATACAATCTTATGTCTTATTTGCTCCAAAGATAACAACACTCATCACTTATCATACTCTACCTTGAATTAATATTGTACCACTTAATGTACAATGTAAGAATCTTACATTAGTATAATTGCTATTTTCCCTCCTTGGTGTTACTGCTTTCATATATTTCATTTATACACAGTATATTAACCAGTATATATTGATATTATTTTCACTTTTATATAGTCAACAGCCTTTGAAATGAATTAAACATAATTTTGAATAATTTACTCTTTATTCCTTTCTGCAGATCTAGGCTTCCATCTTTGATTATTTGCATTCAGGATAAACAACATGCTTTAGTTTTTCCCTTGGTGCACTCAGATGGTAGAAATTTCTCTCTACTTCTGCTTGTCTGAATATATCTTTATTTAGCCTTCATTTTGGAAGAATATTTTTGCTGGATATAGAATTCTAGGTTGACAGTTGTTTTTCTTTTCAGCTTTAAAGATACAAGTCTCTTGTCATCTGGCTTCTCTTGTTTCTGGTGCAAAATTGTTTTCTCCTGAATATAATCTATTTTCCTCTGATTGCTTTTAAGATTTTTGTCTTTATCTTTGGTTTTCAACACTTTATGATATATTAGGTATGGTCTTCTTTGAAATGACCTTGCTTATGGTTTGCTCAGCATCTTAGATCTGTAAGATGTCTTCTTTTTATTCAAACTTTTTTTCAAATTCAAAAAATAAAATAATAGACAAAAGGCAGCTCAACAAATTATGGAAGCATTACTCCTAAAAACTTCTGTCCAGGTACTTTTATCTCATCTAATTCCAACAACAAACTCAGTGTTCCTCCAGTGTTCAGAAAGATACACAGATGAACACAGATTAATTAAATGACATAATCAAGGTCTCCTTATTAATGAAGGAAAATGAAGAGAAAAAAATGCTTACTGATATTCATATTTCACAAAACCAAACCTCATAGTCTTTTTTTGACTTTTAGCATTGGTATAGTACCTTTTTGCTACAAAAACATTACAATATTGTTGGTAACTATAGTCTGTAAATTACATTAGGTTATGCTTTTCCCATGTATAATCACATTCTTTTAAAAAAATCCATTTTATTGATATATATTCATAAAGCATATAATCCATCCAAAGTGTACAATCAATCGTATTGGATATAATCATAGAGTTGTGCATTAATCATTTCAATCAATGTTAGAGCATTTTTATTACTCCGATAATAATTATAAACAAACAAAAAAACTAGCGCTTAATAATTACCTTTCAGTCTCTCTATCCTTTCCCTGCCAAATATAGCTGCTATTCTGCTTCTCTCTCTCCAATTTATTTGTATTTATATTTGGTATAGAGTCAAAGCAATATATTGTACCTTTTGGTTAGTTCTTTGTCACTGAGTATATGTCCTTCTTTTATTTTACCCTTAATGGAAGATTATTAATATATATTATACTGTACTTTACTGTCCATAGCTTGGTTTGGTTGTATTTTTTGCCTGATTTTAATTAGCATCTTGTAACATTAATGTGCATTTATTCAGTTTCAGAGAAAAAGTCTTACATATGCAATATTATCCATACTTATATTTCACATGAAGTTTTGCTATGCCGTACAGTTCCATGTTACATTTTTAAACTTTCCTTCTAGTAATATACACAACCTTAGACTTTCCCTTTCAACCACTATCGTATCTATATATTAGCACTGACACTTACAAACACTATCATGTGCTTTCACCATTTCTGTTCATTTCCAAAGATTTATAAACAACCTTTTTACCATTTCTGCACAGATTAAACCTCAGCTTTCCATTCCTTACCCTCCTTCTATTTTTTGGTGACGTATATTCTAATTATTAACTTCATGAGCTTACACAGTATATTTAGTTCATGATAGTGCAGTCATACAAGTATTTTTCCTTTGGTGTCTGGCTTGCTTCACTCAACATAATGTTCTCCAGGTCCATCCATGTTGTCATATTCTTCATAATTTCATTTTTTCTTACTGTACGTATAATCTACTGTATGTATACAACACAATTTATCTATTTATTGGTTGATGGACACCTGAGTTGTTTTCATCTTTTGGCAATTGTGAATAATGCTGCTATGAACGTCGATGTGCATATGTCTGTTTGTGTCACTGCTGTCATTTCTTCTGGGTATATACTCAGTAGTGGTATTGCTGAGTCACATGTCCTTAGGAACTGCCAAGCAGTTCTTTACAGTGGCTGTACCATTCTACATTCCCACCAACAGTGAATACATGTTCCTGTCTCTCCACATCCTCTCCAGCACTTGTAATTTTCTTTTTAATTTTTTTCAATTTCTGTTTTTTTTTCTGTCTTTTTTAATAGTAGCCTAATAGGTGTGAAATGATATCTCAGTGTAGCTTTAATTTGCATTTCCCTTATCGCTAGTGATGTTAAACATTTTTTATGTGTTTTTATTGCCATTTGTATTTCTTTGGACAAATATCTATTCAAGTCTCTCACCCATTTTTTAATGAGGTCGTTTGTCTTTTTATTGTTGATTTGTAGAATCTCTTTATATATCACTGTTATTAACAGCTTCTCAGATATGAGATTTCCAAATATTTTGTCCCATTAGTTGGCTGCCTTTTCACCTTTTTGACAAAGTCCTTTGAAGTGCAAAAGTGTTTAATTTTGAGGAGGTCCCACTTATCTATTTTTTATTTGAGTACTCAAACTTTGGGTGTAAGATTTAAGAGACCCCCATGTACCACCAGATTTTTGAGATGTCTCCCTACATTATCTTCTAGTGTATTGGTCCTGGCTTTTATATTTAGGTCTTTGATCCATTTGAATTGATTCTTGTATATGGAGTGAGATAGAGGTCCTCTTTCATTCCTTTGGTTATGGATATCCAGTTCTCCCAGCAGCATTTGTTGAAGAGACTGTTTTGTCCTAGTAATGTGGTCTTGGTAGGTTTGTCAAAAACCTGTTGGTGGGAAGCGGATTTGGCTCAGCTGATAGAGCGTCCACCTACTACGTGGGAGGTCCAGGGTTCAAACCCAGGGCCTCCTGACCCGTGTGGTGAGTGGGCCCATGCACAGTGCTGATGTACGCAAGGAATGCTGTGCCATGCAGGGGTGTCCCCGGTGTAGGGGAGCCCCACACGCAAGGAGTGCACCCCACAAAGACAGCCGCCCCCAGCGAGAAAAGCGCAGCTTTCCCAGGAATGATGCCGCACACACGGAAAGCTGACGCAGCAAGATGACGCAACAAAAAGAGACACAGATTCCCAGTGCTGCCTGACAAGAATGCAAGCGGACACAGAAAAACACACAGCAAACGGACACAGACAGCAGACAATATGGGGGAAGGGGAGAGAAATAAATAAAATAAATCTTTTTAAAAAAACAACAGTTGGCCATAGAGGTGAGGGTCTTTTTCTGGAATTTCAGTTCTACTCCATTGATCTGTCTCTATGCCACTATCATACTGTTTTTACCACTGTAGCTTTGTAATGTATTTCAAGGTCAGGGGGTGAGAGTCCTCTTTTTTCTTATTTTTTAAGATGTTTTTGGCTATTTGTGTATCACCACATTATTAATACCTTGTAGTATAATGTATAGGAACATTCATGTGTTTATATTATTAACCACAGTCCTCACCTACTGCCAAAATCACTGTTATGCATTCCCTATATTATCCTCCAGTTGTCCTCCAACTAACATTAACCTCCCTAGACTACTTGTTTCAGCCACAATTACATCAATTTATCAACAGTATTTTGGGAGTGGGTGTAGCTCAGTGGTTGAGCATCTGCTTTGCATGTACGAGGTCCTGGGTTCAATCCCCCGCACCTCTTAAAAACAAAACAAAATAGAACAAAACAAGTGTTTGTTATACTCATTATAATGTGCTACCATCAAGTCCATCCATCACCATATATTTATAATTCACCTTATGAAACATTCTACATACATTCATCATCAGCTCCCCCTTCTCAACCCACATTCTATCTCCCACCAACCTACACATCATAGTCCAACTCCATAAGGCGCCTTTTGTATTTAGTTTATATCAGTGAGACCATACAATATTTGCTCTTTTGTGTTTGGCTTATTTTATTCAACATAATATCCTCAGGATTCCTCCATGGTATAATGTGCTTCCCCAATTGATTCTTCTTTCAGCTGAATGGTATTCCATTCTGTGTATATACCACAATTTGTTTATCCATTCATCAATTGAGGGACACTTTGGTGGTTTCCATCTTTTAGCAATTGCGGATAATGCTGCTATGAACATTGGTGTGCAAAGATCTGTTCACTTCCTTGCTTTCATTTCTTCTGAATATATTCCTAGTAGCAGGATTGCCAGATCATATGGCAGTTCTATATTTAGTTTGCTGTGAGAAACCACCAAATCATTTGCTGCAGAGGCTGTACCATTTTACAATCCCACCAACAGTGAAGGAGTGTTCCTATTTCTCCATATCCTCTCCAGAACTGGTAGTTTTCTTTTTCTTTTTTTTTTTTTAATTTAAATAATGGCCATTCTGTATTGTGTGAAATGATCTCATTGTAGTTTTGATCTGTATTTCCCTAATAACTAGTGATTTTGAGCATCTTTTCATGTGATTTTTGGCCATTTGTATTTCCACTTTGGAAAATTGTCTATTCAGGTCTTTTGCGCATTTTTAAATTGGGTTGTCATTTTGTTATTAAGTTGTATGATCTCTTTGTATAACATGGAACTCAAACCCTTGTCAGATATGTGGTTTCTGAAGACTTTTTACCATTGAACTGACTGCCTTTTCACCTTTTTAACAAAATTGTTTGAAATACAAAAGTGTGTGCTTCCTTTCTTTCAAGGATTGTAGCCATGTGCTGTCCACTGCCAAATACTGGACAGTAGTGAATTAACATTATTTTGCTGGGTTTTATAATTGTTTATGAAATGATAAGTCCAATATGATCTATTCCATTGTAGCTGAGACTAGGATTTCTAACATGCCTTTATCACTCTGGCTGCTTTTAGGAATGTATCTTTGTTTTTCACTGGTTTTATTCTGATGTGCCTACATCTGGCTTTTTGTCTTTATCCTCCCTGGAATTTGCAAGCTGGCTGAATCTGTGGGTTGATATCTTTCATCATGTTTGGAAAACTGCTGGAGGATATCTCTTCATACATTGCTCTTGGAGGCAGGTCTGAAGACGTACAGGTTTGGATGTGAGCCTTTTCAGAGTCCTTTTACTTCTCCCCATATTTTTTCTCTCATGCCTGTTTTTCACATTTTTCATTCCTAGAGACATGTGTTCTACTTCTGAAATTAATGTGTCCACCTCTTTACATGTCACATTCCTTCCCTGTTTGTTCTGTTGTCTATTTCCTTTCCTTTCTTTTTTGCCATATTTTATTTAGTGATTTTAGAGCCTATGTCACAGATGCAGTCAAAGCCACTAGGTACCTTTCTCTGAATGAGATGTTCACTCTCTCTGCCTCTCCATACTGAGATTAGTAAGCCCTTGTCATGTCTATGTTTACGTACCCTCTATTCACTTCACTCCCTCCTGGCCCTCCTTACCACCTCACCAAAATGGCTCTCACTGAAGTAATGCCTGATCGCTATTGAGGTGGCCAAATTGAAGGACAGTTCCTCATCCTCTCACCACACAACACACCTCTTCTTGAAACACTTTTCTCAGCTTCCAGGAGGCCAGCGTGTCCTGGTTGCCTCCACACTCATAGCAGCTCCTCCTCAGTATTTTCTGATTGCGCCTTCTCTTCTAGTTCATTTATAACTGGTGGAGACCCCAGGTCCTGGGTTGTCTTCTCTTACCTGTCTGCACTCTCCCTCAGCTTCTTTCACCTTGGCCTATGGCTTTGAATACTCCCTTATGTTGCTCACTACCAGTATTCTTATCTCCAGCCCTGAGCTTTCCCCCAGCTCTAAACCTGTTTGCCCACCTGGCCATTTGTCTTCTCCACTTGGATGTCACCAGGACCTTCCATGATTAATGCATACCAGAATTCTTGAACACCCATGCCTGCTTCTCCTATAGGGCCTTGTGCCATCATGTTTGTCATCACTCCATCCAATCCCTCATATTCCACCTTCAGTCCACAGTAAGTCCTGTTGGTTCATTCATTCCTGGATCCTTCCACTTCATTCCCCCATCTCTGCCACCTCCACCATCTCTCACCTCCCCCCGGCCTTCCTGCCTCTATCCTTACCCCATTAGTCCATTTTCCACACAGCAGCCAGAAGGATCTTTTTAAAAACCTAAGCATTTCCTGTCCCTCCCCAGGTAAAGCTTAGTAGTTTCACTGTCCACCTAGAATAACATCCCAACCCAGAACCATGGCCATCAAGCTTATTTTGGGGCAGCTCAGCAGGCCTTATGGGAAGTTAGGTCTCTCACTTTGGGTTTTCTGACCAGACCCAGAACCAGAGCCTGGAGCCAAGCATGTCATAACCAGAGTTTCTGAGGACCCTCCCATGCTCCATACGTAGGGAAAAGGGAGAAAAGGGGCAGAGGCTTTGGTGATGATGAGAGGTCTGTTTCATACTGGGTGGCTGCCAGTTTGTGCATGGTCAACCAGGGAGGGAGGGAGTTTCCAGTGCTTGCAGGTGTGGCTCATATCCTGGGCCCTGCCAGCCCTGGGAATCTTCTAGGCACTGCAACCCAGTGGTATGGGGGCGAAGACTCCTGGACCAACCTTTAGATGCCTTCCTCCAGGACTTTTGCCTACCAGCCAAGTGATGTGAAATCAGGAATGGAAATTGGTCTCAGCTGTTGTCCCAGATAACCTAGCCAGAGAGGCAGTGAGCAAGTACTAGGAGCTGGAATTGGATTAGATTTGACAGAGTTACAGGGCTGGGCAGACTCTGCCACCTTATGACTGTCATAGAGGAACAGCATTAACTTCATTCAAACTTGGGGGTGGGGATTGAGGGGCATTGTGGACAGTCTGTCCCTGGGGCAGGCAGCTGATCCAGATCAGAGGAGTCTTCCTATGAGGAGCTCACTTCATGACTCTCACTGCCTTCAAATAATAATAGAGGAAGTCATTTGCCAGATACTTTCCTCACATTGACATAATCCTGTTTTACCTTCACAAGGACTCTGTAGGCAGGTCCTGCTATCACCCCTGTGCTACAGGTGGGGACACTGAAGAACAGAATTGAAGCATTCTGCCCTTGGTCACTTAGTAGAGGCCTTGGAGCCAAGATTTAAGTCCAAGCAATATTGGCTGTGCATCCTGAGCTCCTAGTCCCTCATGGATTATCTTGGCCAGTGTTCTCTTCCTTTTTTATTTATGTTTTTAAACAACATTCTTTGTAATGCTGATGAATTTGAAGATACAAATCCTAATAATGAGACATTACGGCCATTTCTTAGGAATCAGGAAACCAGCAAACAGAATTTTAGTTTTTCACCCTTTCAACATGTTTTTTTTAAAGATTTATTTATTATTTATTTCTCTCCCCTTCCCCCCCCCCCCACCCAGTTGTCTGCTCTCTGTGTCCATTCACTGTGTGTTCTTCTGTGTCCGCTTGTATTCTTCTCAGTGGCATCCGGTATCTGTGTCTCTTTTTGTTATGTCATCTTGTTGCATCAGCTCTGTGTGTGCGGTGCCATTCCTGGGCAGGCTGCACTTTCTTTCATGCTCGGCAGCTCTCCTTACTGGGTGCACTCCTTGCACGTGGGGCTCCCCTACATGGGGGACACCCATGTGGCACGACACTCCTTGTGTGCATCAGCACTGTGTGTGGGCCAGCTCACCACATGGGTCAGGAGGCCCTGGGTTTGAACCTTGAACCTCCCGTGTGGTAGGAAGACGCTCTATCCGTTGAGCCAAATCCGCTTCCCTCCACATGTTTTTAATCTCCAAGTGCTTTGTTCTTGGTGACCCTGTCCGTCTGTCCATGCTGGCTCTGCCCAGCATCTCCTCCTTAGTGCTCTGCTTGTTTGTGCACAGGGAGAAGTGAACATGAATGCATGTCAATGTGTAGATGAAGCATTTTCCTTTTGGTCAGGTGTAGGGGTAAGTGTCAACCAGCACTGTTTTCTTGGCGACTTACAACAGCCCGAGTGTTTCTAAAATCACAGCCTCAAGTTCTTTCACATGTTGCCTCAAGCACACTTTGTTCAGTCTGTGCCCCGTGAGACCCACCTTCCCAGGAGCTGTTAGATGGGACCAAAATTGCCCAATCTCAGGGGTAGGAGTTTGTAGCCCAGTGGGGAAAGAAGGGCAGTTTTAGCTATGATTATCCATCCATAGTTTGGGAACAAGTCTAATTATTTTGAATATACAAACATTTGGAATAACGTTTCCCAGCCTGTGGGACTTACACATCCACTTTCACCATCTGTCATTAACTAAGTAATTTTATTTTATTAAAAAAATTTTTTTATCCCCCTCCTTGCAGCTTTTTGCATGCTATCTGCTCTGTATCCATTCACTGTGCATTCTTCTTTGTATTTTTTATTTATTCCCCCGCCTTGCGGCTTGTTTGCTATCTGCTCTCTGTGTCTGTTCACTGCGCGCTCTTCTGTGTTTTTGCTTGTTTCCCTTTTTTTTGTTGCGTCACCTCGCTGAGTCAGCTCTTTGCAGTGCTTGCAGGCCGGCGGCATGGCTCTCTGCAGCGTGCAGGTGCACCTGCCTTCAAGAGGCCCCAGGACATGAACCCAGGGCCTCCCATATGGTAGATGGGAGCCCAACCGATTGAGCCACAGCTGCTTCCCAGTAATTTTATTTTAATCATCAGAGATTTCTTGTTTTGAAATTCATTTTTTTTTTTTAAGAGACACCTTCATACTTCTCTCCAAAATGGATAAGCCAGGCTCAATGTGACAAGCTTCATTTGTCAGAAATAAGAGGAAACCTTAAAAAATCAGCTCAAAACCTTAAAAATCAGTTCAGTAAAAACAAAAATGAGCTTATAATGTTCTGACCAGATACTTTTGCTAGTCAGAAATCCTGAGTCTGATATCTCTTTGTTAAAAAGAAAAACTGGTGAGGAGAGGGGGCAAGATGGCGGCTGAGTGAACATCCCTGTTAGAGTCTTCTGCAGGGATTCGGCTGGGCGGCGTTGGAGACTCTTTGGGACCGGATTGTTTCGGGATTTTTGCTGGTCCGGAGGTGTCTGGACATCGATTTGGAGGGAAGGTAACAGAGAGGATTCGTCTGTGAAATATACACGGAGATCCCAGCTACCTGCAGAGGATTCCCTTCTTGGGTAGGCGGAGACGAGGCATCTAGCCCCGCTCGGTGGGGCTGAGCCAGGCCGGGCCGGGCCGCGGTAGCGTTTGGAGCCGGGCGGGGCCGGTGCAGGCCCCGGCTGCGGGCCGCGGTAGCGCTTGGAGCCGGGCGGGGCCGGTGCAGGCCCCGGCTGCGGGCCGCGGTAGCGCTTGGAGCCGGGCGGGGCCGGTGCAGGCCCCGGCTGCGGGCCGCGGTAGCGCTTGGAGCCGGGCGGGGCCGGTGCAGGCCCCGGCTGCGGGCCGCGGTAGCGCTTGGAGCCGGGCGGGGCCGGTGCAGGCCCCGGCTGTGGGCCGCGGTAGCGCTTGGAGCCGGGCGGGGCCGGTGCAGGCCCCGGCTGCGGGCCGCGGTAGCGTTTGGAGCCGGGCGGGCCCGGGTCAGGCCGCGGCGGGTACGGAGCCGGGCAGGGCCGGTCCAGGCCGCGGTGGCGGGAGGTGGATGCCGGAGCCGGCTGGGCCGCTGTAGCGAGCGGAGCTGGGCGGAGCCAGGCCAGGCCAAGGCGGCCTGAGGAGCCGGGCAGAGCCGGTCCAAGCCTCCGCGGCGGGCGGAGCCGGGCCTGCGGAGGGGTTTCTGTTTTTTTTTGTTTTTTTGTTTGTTTGTTTGTTTGTTTGTTTTTTTAATTTTACTTAAATTTTTTTTTTTTTTTTTTTTTTTTTTTTTAGCATCTGCAGTACTGGGGAGTTCGTGGGCCCTGGGCGGCCTATTGGGGGTTTGTGGGAAGGGAGGTGCTTGCAGACCCATTTGGGCAGACAGACGGGGGGGTTTTAGGGCAAAGCGGGGGGAAGTTGTTGTTTTAGATAGTGTTGCAATTGTGACACGTGTGTACCTGTATCTCTCTTCTCCCTATCCGTTCCCCACCGTTTGCCCATCCTCTTTTTCTTTCTTCATTTCTTCTTGCCTTTCTTTTTTCTCTATTATAATTAGTTTGTTTTTTTTTTTTTTTTGTTTTTTTTTCGGTTTTCTCTTTCCCTCTTGTCCCTCATCTTCCACTTATTTTTACTTTAATTCAAGTATACAATAGGTGCTACAGGGAACACCTCACATTTGCTGGGTTTTCCCATCCTCCACTGCCTCATTTCTGTGTGAACTGATTTAGGCTACCTACACTATCCCCCTTCCCCTGCATCTTGATATCCACTATCATCTACTGTCTCTCCTATATTCCACCCCCCACCTCCCGTTCTTTGATCCACAAAGTCTCTAACTCTTAATTTCTAATACCTTTGTTCTGTTTTCTGTCTATTATCCACTCTTGAAACTATTACCTTTCTTTTCTTTTTCCCTCTCTCATGAAAACAATAGCTGTGTAGTTCATACCATATTCCTCCCAAATTCAGTCATCAACTTCATAAAAGGTACTCTACCTACAGCTATAACTCTATACAATCTACATGAATCTAACCTCCATCCTTCCAGATCTCATATTCCTGCTTTATTAACATACATCACCAATACAACTTTACACTTTTCCCTTGCTTACACAATTGCCTTTCCCCAACACTAATACTTTCCTCTAAAGTGAACTTAACCAACAACAAGTAACTAGAATAAGAAGATAAAAGTGACAAAGAGAAGATATAACACCTGTGCAAAAATAACAACTAATTAACCTCCAAGAGCAGACAAATAAGCTAAGGAACTGATTAAATTCGTCAAAATAAAGAGATGACCAGAAAGCAACAAAAATCTACGAACCAAACCAATAATCAGGAAAACATGGCTGAATCCAATCAACAAACCAATAATCACGAAGGGGAGCAAAACTTGGCACAAGCAATGAAAGATCTCAGAACATTTATCACCGACAAATTTGATGCAGTAATGAAAGAGGTTAACAACATGAAGACATCACTTGGAGGGGAAATTGCAGACATACGCAAAAACATAACAGATATGATGGGAATGAACACCACAGTTCAAGAAATCAAAAATACACTTGCAGCAAATATCAGCAGACTAGAAGAGACAGAGCAGAGAATTAGTGATGTGGAAGACAGTACATCAGAAATCAAACAGATAGTAGAAGGGGTCAATAAGAAGATAGAAAAAATCCAATTAGGATTTAGGGACCTGAATGACAATGCAAAACGCTCAAACATACGTATTATAGGCATTCCAGAAGGTGAAGAGAAGGGAAAGGGGTCAGAAAGAGTGTTGCAGGAAATAATGACTGAAAACTTCCCAAATCTACTGAAAGAGACAGATGTACATATCCAAGAAGCACAGCGCACTCCACAAGTCATAAACCCCAACAGGCCCACCCCAAGACATATACTTGTCAAATTATCCAATGCTCAAGACAAAGAGAAGATCCTAAAAGCAGCAAGAGAAAAGAAAACCATCACATACAAGGGAAGCTCAATTAGATTAAGTGCTGATTTTTCTTCTGAAACCATGGAGGCAAGAAGACAGTGGTATGATATAGTCAAGGTACTAAAGGAAAAAAATTTCCAACCAAGAATACTCTATCCAGCTAAACTAGCATTCAAACATGATGGAGAGTTCAAAATATTCGCAGACAAACAGAAACTGAAAGAGTATACCAACAAGAAACCTCCCCTTCAAGAAATTCTAAAGGGAGTTCTGCAGGAAGAAAGGAAAAAACAGGAAAGGCAAAGTTGGAGGAGAGTATAAGACCAACAACAACAACAAAAAAGACAAAAAAAAATATACAAACAAAATATGACAAACACAAATCCAATCAAAATATGGCTAACACAAATAATTCCTTGATAGTAATAACACTGAATGTCAATGGATTAAACTCACCTATCAAAAGATTCAGACTGGGACACTGGATAAGGAAATATGACCCATCCATATGCTGTCTACAAGAGACACATCTTAGACCCAGAGACGCATGGAGATTGAAAGTGAAAGGCTGGAAAACAATCATACAAGCTAACAATAACCAAAAAAAGGCAGGAGTAGCTATATTAATATCAGACAAAATAGACTTTAAATGTGAAACAATTGTGAGAGACAAAGAAGGATACTACATTTTAGTCAAAGGGAAAATCTGTCAAGAAGATCGAACAATCATAAATATCTATGCCCCTAACAAGGGTGCCTCTAAATACGTCAGGCAAACGCTGGAAAAACTAAGTGAAAGAATAGATACATCTACAATTATAGTGGGGGATTTTAATACACCACTATCAATTCTGGACAGAACATCTCAAAAGAGAATCACCAAAGACACAAAACATCTGAATAGTATATTAGAGGAGCTCGATCTAATAGACATATATAGATCGCTACACCCAAACACAGCAGGATATACATTTTTCTCAAGCGCACATGGATCATTCTCCAAGATAGATCATATGCTAGGCCACAAAGAAAGGCTGAACGAATTCAGAAAGATTGAAATCATACAAAACATTATCTCTGACCACAGTGGAGTCAAGCTGGAGATTTGCAAGGGAAAGAAGCCCAGATTTCACACCACGATTTGGAAATTAAACAACACACTCTTAGAAAAACAGTGGGTCAAAGAGGAAATCTCAAAAGAAATCAATGACTACCTTGAAACAAATGATAATGATAACACAACATACCAAAATTTATGGGATGCAGCAAAAGCAGTACTGAGAGGGAAGTTTATAGCCATAAATTCATATATCAAAAAAGAAGAAAGAGCAAAAATTGAAGAACTAACTGCACATTTGAAGGAATTAGAAAAACAACAACAAAGTAACCCAACAGGAAGAAGAAGGAAGGAAATAACAAAGATAAGAGCAGAACTAAATGAAATAGAAAATAAGAAAGCACTTGAACAGATAAACAAGACCAAGAGCTGGTTTTTTGAGAAGATTAACAAAATTGACAAACCTTTAGCAACACTAACAAAGAAAAAAAGAGAGAAGATGCAAATACACAAAATAAGAAATGAGAAAGGCGATATCACCACTGACCCCACAGAAATAAAGACTATCATAAGAGGATATTTTGAAAAACTATATTCCAACAAAAATGACAATCTAGAGGAAATGGACAAATTCCTAGAAACACATAAACAGCCCATATTGACAAAAGAAGAAATTGATGATCTTAACAAACCAATCACAAGCAGAGAGATAGAATCAGTTATTAAAAATCTCCCAACTAAGAAGAGCCCAGGGCCAGATGGCTTCACAGGTGAATTCTATAAAACATTCCGGAAAGAACTGACACCAATCCTGCTGAAACTATTCCAAACCATCGAAACAGAAAGAACATTACCCAACTCCTTCTATGATGCCAACATTACCCTAGTACCAAAGCCAAACAAAGACATCACAAGAAAGGAAAATTACAGACCAATTTCTCTAATGAACCTAGACGCAAAAATACTTAACAAAATACTTGCTAATCGTATTCAACAACACATTAAACGAATTATACACCACGACCAAGTGGGATTCATCCCAGGTATGCAAGGATGGGTCAACATAAGAAAATCAATCAACGTAATACACCATATAAACAGATTGAAGGAAAAAAATCACATGATTATATCTATTGATGCAGAAAAAGCATTTGACAAAATACAGCACCCTTTCTTGATAAAAACACTCCAAATGATTGGAATACAAGGAAATTTTTTGAACATGATAAAGAGTATATATGAAAAACCTAAAGCCAATATTGTTTACAATGGAGAAATCCTAGACTCCTTCCCTCTAAACTCAGGAACAAGACAAGGATGCCCACTGTCGCCGCTCCTATTTAACATTGTCTTAGAAGTACTTGCTCGAGCACTGAGGCAAGAACCAGAAATAAAAGGCATTCAAATTGGAAAGGAAGAAGTCAAAATTTCATTATTTGCAGATGACATGATCCTATACATAGAAAACCCTGAGAGATCTACAACGAAGATTCTAGAACTCATAAATGAGTTTAGTAAAGTCGCAGGTTATAAGATCAATGCGCAAAAATCAGTAGCATTTCTGTACACCAATAATGAGCAAGATCAGGAGGAAATCAAGAAACAAATACCATTCACAATAGTAAATAAAAAAATCAAATACTTAGGAATAAATTTAACTAAAGAGGTAAAGAACTTATACACTGAGAACTATACAAGATTGTTCAAGGAAATCAAAGAAGACCTAAATAAATGGAAGACTATTCCTTGTTCATGGATAGGAAGACTGAACATTATTAAGATGTCTATCCTACCAAAATTGATCTACACATTCAATGCA
Organism: Dasypus novemcinctus; assembly: GCF_030445035.2. Lineage (NCBI taxonomy): Eukaryota > Metazoa > Chordata > Mammalia > Cingulata > Dasypodidae > Dasypus > Dasypus novemcinctus. The sequence continues at coordinate 86,949,001 of NC_080690.1, read as the reverse complement.
ATCCCAATAAAAATCAATGCAGCCTTCTTTAAGGAACTAGAAAAACTAACTATGAAATTTATTTGGAAAGGAAAGAGACCCCGAATAGCCAAAGACATACTGAAAAAGAAAAACGAAATTGGAGGAATCACACTACCTGACTTCAAAACATACTATAAAGCTACGGTGGTGAAAACAGCATGGTATTGGCATAAGGAGAGACATATAGACCAATGGAATCGAATTGAAAGCTCTGATATAGAACCTCACATATACAACCACATAATATTCGATAAAGCCACCAAACCCTCTCAACTGGGAGAGAGTGGCCTATTCAACAAATGGTGTCTGGAGAACTGGATAGCCATATGTAGAAGAATGAAAGAGGATTACCATCTCACACCTTATACAAAGATCAACTCAAGATGGATCAAAGACCTAAATATAAAAGCCAAGACCATAAAAACCTTAGAAAGCAGTGTAGGGAAACATCTACAGGACCTTGTAATAGGTAATGGATTTATGAATATCTCACCAAAAGCACGAGCAGCAAAAGAACTAATAGATAAATGGGACTTCCTCAAAATTAAAGCCTTCTGCACCTCAAAGGAGTTTGTCAAGAAAGTAAAAAGGGAGCCCACACAGTGGGAGAAAATATTTGGCAATCAGATATCTGATAAGAAACTTATAACTTGCATATATAAAGAACTCCTACATCTTGAAAATAAAAAGATAAACAATCCATTTAAAAAATGGGAAAAAGACTTAAACAGACACTTCTCCGAAGAAGAAATACAAATGGCAAGAAAGCACATGAAAAAATGTTCCAAATCTCTAGCTATCAGGGAAATGCAAATCAAAACCACAATGAGATACCATCTTACACCCATAAGATTGGCAGCTATGAAAAAAACAGAAGAATACAAGTGCTGGAGAGGATGTGAAGGAAGGGGAACACTCATCCACTGCTGGTGGGAATGCAGAAGGATCCAACCATTCTGGAGAACAGTATGGCGGTTTCTCAAAAAACTAGCCATAGATTTGCCATATGACCCAGCAATACCACTGCTGGGAATATACCCAGCAGAACTGAAAACAAGAACACAAACCAATATATGTACACCAATGTTCATAGCAGCATTGTTCACTATTGCCAAAAGTTGGAATCAACCCAAATGCCCATCAACAGACGAGTGGATCAATAAAATGTGGTATATACACACAATGGAATACTACTCGGCTGTAAGAACAAACACACTACAAACACATGTGATAACATGGATGAATCTTGAGAACCTTATGTTGAGTGAAGCAACCCAGACATTGAAGGACAAATACTACATGACCTCAATGATATGAAATAAACAAGCTGCCCTAGATAGCAAGAGACTGAACGATAGGCTTGCAGGAAATCGGAGGGTGGAGGAAGGATATGAGCCGATGTCTGCAGGGGTGGAATTTAAGACGAGATGGTGGTAAGTATGAACACAAAGAAGAGATAAAAGGGGGGCAAGGGGTTGCCTTTGCTTGGGGCTTTGCGGGTTTGAGGGTGGCTGGGGAGGGACGGGTGGGTAACGTTGCCCAAAAGTGGGGGGAGGGAGGGGTAGCATCCGAACCAGGAGAGGGTCAGGTGTTGGTGGAGAGTAAAATGCCGAGAAAATCATATCAAAATATAATAAAGAGGGTTACCTGTTTAGAATGCTCGGAGGGGAGGGTCTGATGCAGGACGGGCTCCTGGGGAATGTCTAAATGCTCATTCTGCCAGAGTGGGTGACACCATGGGGTAGAAACCCAAGTAGTGAGAGTGGGGGTGGACCCACATCCTGGGGAGGACTAATGCCATCCAATAGAGGGAACTGTATCCCTCGAGAGAAAGGGTGGCTCCCAGGGCACTGGGGCAGTTGAGCAAGTTAGGCCCTGAACACTATTCCATCTATCTCTGGAAGTGGCTCCTCAGGAAACGGAGGTTGGCTATCACTGAGGGCACTAAGGTGGAAGGGAAAATGGACGTTAAATGTGTGGAACCAAAGTAAATGGGGGGTAAGAGAGGAGTTTCTTGAGAGTACACAAGGATGGATATAAAACATGTAATATTACACCATAACATATAGGAGATGACAGACTGATAATGTAAACCATAATGTAAAACATAGGATAACTAAAAATGTAAAGAACTGTGTATCCTAAAGTATGCACCATAATGTAAATACAGATGTCACCTTGTTAGAAAGCTAATGTCTCAGACTCTGTACATCACTTTAAGTAAATATGATATGAATAGGGCGTAAGAGTATCACTGTGGAAGGGAAAAGGTTTTCTGGTGGATGTGTGGGAGTGCTGTATATTATATATATACATTGCTGTGGTCTAGGACTCCTGTGAAGAAAAGCTGAATAATTAGGGGGGGGGGGAAAAAAAAAAAAAAATAGGATGTGGAATTTTTTCAAGTCAACTTTCTTTATCTAAGTTCTTTATCTAACTTTATCCAAGTTCTTTATCTATCCTTTAAACTCATCGCTATATGCCATTCCCTAGTAAGGGACCATGACATTATATTGGGCTTCAAATTTCGGGGAGTTCTGGATCACAGAGTGTTTCAACAATGGCAATGGAGGGATACTGGTATGGGATACCAATGACAGATGATATATGACTGACAGGGAGCTGTACAGAACATATGTCCAGGGTGCATGGTAATGTTTGGATATACTCATAGTGGCAACAATTAAAAACCACAGTAGGGGGGGTACTGGGTTCCCGGCCAGTGGTGCTCTGTCGTGGTCCCTAGGGGAGCAGCGACAGTCTCCCAGGTACAGTGGTGGGGACCGGGAGGGAGTGAGGGTTCAACAGTGAGCCCCTGATACTAATGACTATGCTTGTGAGCTGATAAACCCAAAATAATAACAAGGCCTAGAGCAACTTTGTGCCTGGGAATTTCCTTCTGTCAGCCTTCATGTTACTCAAATGTGGCCAGTCTCGAAGCCAAACTCAGCATGTAAATGCAATGCCTTCCCCCCAGCGTGGGACATGACACCCGGGGATGAGCCTCCCTGGCAACGAGGGACCACTATCAACTACCAACTGATGATGCAACTGGAAAATGACCTTATACGGAAGGTTCAATGCGGATCAGCAGAATATCCATGTCTACATAAAATACCATGACTTTAAAATGCTGTTTGACCTAAAGTAAGGGGGAAATGGAAAGGAGAAATGAGTTTATATGGCTACGAGTTTCTAAAAAAGAGTCTGGAGGCTGGCAGAAGGTTTGCCCTCATGCACAACTGAGCAGAGTCAGAGAGACAGATAAAGCAGATATTGGTTCCTTTGAGGGCTAAAGAGACCCATGGGAGTTATGGTCATGGCCGATGGGGTTAACTACCAGGGCAGATGGCCCCTCTTTGGAAATGGTGTTTATGTGTGATGAATCTGGACTCAGATGGGATCTCCCTTCATAAGACTTTCATGCTAATGTGCTGGAGGTGCAGTTAATGTTGGGGTTTAAGATATATTTAGGGGATTTGAATCTCTGGACTGACAATGTGATAGCCAGATCCTGAGCCTCAACAGACTCCAGCACCTACAATCTGATTTATTGGACTTACCACACTCAGCTAAGATGGAGGTGAAGAAGGACAACCACCACACCATGGAGCCTAGAGTGATTACAACTGAAAATGGGAGGATTGCATCCAGCATCCAGGTGGAATCTGAGCCTCCTCTTGACATAGAGGTGCAATGGACACAACCAATCCAGTGTCCACATAGAAGAGGTGGCATTGGATTGGGAAAAGTGGACATAATGGACAAAGGGTATGGGGAAAGGCAGGAAGAGATGAGAGGTGGAGGCGTCTTAGGGACATGGAGCTGCCCTGGATGGTGCTTCAGAGGTAATCACCGGACATTGTAAATCCTCACAGGGCCTACATGATGGAATAGAGGAGACTATGGGCCATGATGTGAACCAATGTATATGAGGTGCAGAGGTGCCCAAAGATGTACTTACCAAATCCAATGGATGTGTCATGATGATGGGAACGAGTGTTGTTGGGGGGGGGGAAGAGGGGGGGTGGGGGGGTGGAGTTGAATGGGACCTCACATATATATTTTTAATGTAATATTATTACAAAGTCAATAAAAAATTAAAAAATTTAAAAAAAAAAAAATAAAGTGAATAACCAAAAAAAAAAAAAAAAAAAAAAAAAAAAAAAGAAAAACTGGTAAGTGACTAAGAGGTGTTAAAGATATAACAGAATCTAACTCAGGCTGCCACAGTGTTGACCTTGAGAGTCTTAAGGACTGCCCTGAACCCCAAACCAATATAGACCAACATTTATCATGATGGCATTACCAGAGTGATGTAAGTTTGTGTCCCCAGCAACCTTGGCCCCTGCACAACATGGACCTTTAAAGGACTCCAAGGCCAAGTGGCTTCCTTCCCTGTAATGTAAAGTGTAGTCAAATCAGAGGAAAAAGCCAGACATCTGCTGCAAGATCATAAGAACTGCAGGAGCATTTATTAAGAATCCAGGTTTCTGGGTTCTACCCTGGAGAATGGAGTTTAGGGGATCTGGGGCAGGTTCCAAGGATCTGTATTTTTAAGAAACCCTGGGTAGTTTTTGGAATCATATAGGCTTGAAGAACACAGCCATACTGGGATTCCTGGCCAACTATGTCAGATTCAGGCCCCCAGATGGCAGGTCCATAATCAGCCTTTTATACAGGACCCTAATTCTCTCTTTGTGGTCTCTTACTCCTTGCCTGGGGCAAAAAGCCCACCCAGACTCCTCTCCAGGCTATCTTCCCAAAAGGACTAACCTTGAGCAGACTCTCCCATTATTGCTGCTTACTCCCTATACCTAGAGGGATTTTGCTTTTGTGACTCTTGGTTTGCCAGGGCTGCTATAACAAATACCACAGACTGATTGGCCTAACAGGAGGTGGTTAATTTCTCATGGTTTTGGAGGCTAGAAATCCAACATTAAGGTAAGAGCAGGGATTGCTTCCTCCCAGAGTCTGCTGGGTTCCAGCAATCTTCTATCACACCGTAATCTCTTCTTGAGTCTGCTCTTCTGGGTTCTGCTGCCTTCTGGCTTCCACTGACCAACTGCTCTGCATTTCTTCTGCTTTTAAGGACTCCATTGACATATATTGAGCCCCTCCTTGATTCGATCTGGCCTCATCTAAATAGGATTTTCAAAGATCCTATTCACAAATGAGCCCACACCTTAACTAACGATATTTCCAAAGGTCCTATTTACAAATGGGCTGACACCCACAGGACTGGGGTTTAAGATTTGAACATCTCTTTTTGGGGGGACATAATTCAATCCCATGTAAGAACAATCCAAGGCAGGATCATTATAGGGTAGCCAGAGCAGTGACTGCAGAGCAGATTGCCACAGACCCTGACCCTCATGGTTGAAAGGCTGTGCTCCAGAGCTCTGCCCGCCTCTCCTCTTGTTCTCACTCCTCTGTCCAAAGAAAATTGTAATTTCTCTGAATTTATTAACCTAATCCCCTTCATGCCCCCCTCCCCACCTCTATGGTTGCTCCCTGACTAGTGCTTCCCCTACTAGGGAGGGAGCAGGCTTCAACCATCTAACTGACTTTGTGAAGCCCTTCTCCTTGTGACCCCCTCGAAACAGTCAACTGAACAATTTCTTCACCCAGGTCAGGAGACCAGGGAGGGGAAGAACTCATGCCCTTCGCCCCCAAACTGAGAAGATCAGGCTTCTGGGAAGCATGGTTAAGTATCCTCTCTGCCCACCTCACTGATATGTCCTGAGCCCTCGGTGTGCCAGGGGCTGTGCTGGGCACTAAAATGCAGCATGAATAGGCCTGACAGGGCCTCCACTCCCACAGAACTCACAGTTGTTTGTGATATCTGGGCAGGAAACAGGTGAAAGAGAAGGAACCAAATAAACAAGGTGATGTTAACTAGTGACATAAGGCAAACAAAAATAGGGCAATTCCTACTTTGAGATTTGTGTTCCTGAGTGCGATGGAATTGGACTCAGATGTGACCTTTCTACACATGCTTCTATCACTTTTACGGAACCTGTGGTTGGTGCTAGGGTTGGTGAATACTCAGGAGACATGAATCTCTGGACTGTCTATGTGCCAGTTGGGCCCTGAGCCTCAGCAGAATTGCACCTCCTCCCCTCTGATTCATTGGACTTACCCAGGGCAGCTAACAGGGAGGTGAAGATGGTCAGCCACACACCAGGGAACCAAGAGTGCCTACAACTGCATGCAGGAGAATTGCATCCATCATCCATGTGGAATCTCAGCCTCCTCTCGATATAGAGGTGGAGTGGACAACACCATTCCAGGGCCCACAGGATGGAGGAATAGAGTATGGATTAGAGTGGACTTACTGGTATTCTACTATGGAACTATTATGGCTAGTAATAGAAGAAATTGTAGCATTGATGTGGAGAAAGTGGCCACGGTAGTTGCTGAGGACAGGGAGAGGGAAGAAGAGATGTGAAGTGGGAGCATTTTCGGGACTTGGAGTTGTCCTAAATGATATTGCAGGGACAGATGCTGAACATTATATATCCTGCCATAACCCACTGAATGGATTGGGGAGAGTGTAAACTACAATGTAAACGTGGTGCAGCAGTATTCCAAAACGTATTCACTAAATGCAATGAAATGTGCCACAATGATGGAAGAGGTTGTTGATGTCCCACAACAATGGGGTGAGGGGGGTGGGGGGCATATGGGAACCTCAAGTTTTTTGAACATTAAAAAAAAAAAGAACTATATTAATTTTGAAAAAAACAAACAAACAAAAACAGGGCAACAAGGTAGAAAGTGAGGAGAAGCCAGCATTGGCTAGGCGGTTGGGGAGGGTCAGCTGGCTGCCACCTGAACCCTTGAAGATCTAGGAAGGTCCTTAAGGAGAGGAGAAACTGTGTTAATGGGTCTAAATAAATCCAGGAATGTTGGAAAAAAGGATAAGGATATCTGTGGTAGTTTGACCTTGAACCCAAGCTGTTGGGAGGGCTGGATCTAAACAGTTGTATTCTCTTGGCATCATGTGAAACTGGTTAGGTTAGTTGCAGGAAGAATGAACATTAAACAGGTAGATAGGTCAGAATTTTGAAACATCTGAGCATGAAAGAAGGGTGGCTGTCCTGTATTATTTATCTTTAGGAATGTCTGCCTATTCCATTATCCCTGATGGACAATTCCATTATCCATTATTCCTGATGGTGTCCCTTCTGTTCTGTTAATCACTTTTTCTGGTAAGTTAGTTTTCTTGTGGATTCCATTTTACGTGTACATTTTGTGGTTTCTGTTTTCACAGCTCTACTTCTTCCCGTAGTCAATATTTAAAAACATCTACTCAGGTCTTACATACCTTATTGTTGCTTTTATCTCACCATTCCCACATTAGGAGTTCCTTTTTCCAAATTCCCAACCCCTTTTTCATTTCCTTCCAGAGTGAAGGAACAGACCTAAAAGCCAAGAGTCACTGTCAATGGAGGTCACTTCCAGTGGGGAATTACCCAGTGGCATAAACACAGCAAGACCTACAATCAGTGATTCCACCATAGCAGATGGGTAGGAATCAGAGGATGAGCCAGAAAAGGAGAAGACACACAAGGGCCATGTGGGACCAGTGTAATATGAACAATGGCAAGTAGTGACCAAGGTCAAGGATTGGGAAAATCATGAAGTTGTGGGAAAACATAGCTTTAGCTCAGACTTTGTTCCTTCAGAGAGATTTCCTACAGATGGACATGTTCATCAACTTGACTCAGATGCTCAAAGGTTGCAGCATAATTTTGTTTTAAAAAATCATCTGGAAATCTTGGTAGGAAAGAAACCTTGTAGTGGCAATACATGTGGAAAAGCCTTGGAAAAACTGTATAAATTTAATGAGTATGGTAAATATATCAACTAGAGCATTTATCTTTTTCCACATTCAATTATTAATACAGGAGCAAAAGCCTATGACTGTAAAGAAAGTGGACATTGTTTTACCAACAGTTCACACTTCTCTCAGATTGTGAAAACTTATACTGGATAGAAACCCTATGAATGTGATGAATGTGGAAAAGCCTTTAAGAAGCTTTCATCTCTTTCTTATATTCTGAGAAATCACAGTATAGAGAAAGCCTACGAATGTAATGAATGTGGGAAATCTTTCTGGAAGAGTCTTCATCTCATCTTGCACCAGAGAACTCACACAGGTGAGAAACCTTACGAATGTAATAAATATGGAAAATCTTTCAGCCAGAATTCTCACCTTAATGTATACCAGAGTACTCACAATGGAGAGAAACCTTTTAAATGTGATGAATGTGGAAAACCATTCAATGGCAGGTCTAATCTTAATGTGCATAAGAGAACACATACTGGAGAAGAGCCCTACAAATGTACTGGATATGGGAAAGCCTTTAGTGACCGTTCACCATATACACATGAAAGAAAACACACTGGAGAAAAACCTTACAAATGCAACAAATGTGGAAAAGCCTTCAGCCACAGCTCTTACCTTACAGTTCACAAGAGAATCCATACTGGTGAGAAACCCTATAAATGTCATGAGTGTGGGAAAACTTTTAGTTTTCACTTATCCTTCACTCAGCATAAGAGCACTCACACCAGAGAGAAACAATGAAATGTCATCAGTGTGGGAAAGCTTTCCATCAAGGTTCTAACTTCACTGGGCACCAAAGAACTCATACCAGGCAGGGAAAGCTTACACATTTCATTTTGATATATAAAAGTTACAGAAGTACATTTCGATTTTGTTATTTCCAGATCAGGATTGAGCTTCAGTGACATCTGATACATAAGGAAGTTGCTAATGAGTAATGATAGTAAGACCAACTCCCTTTAATAATACTGCTTAGTATGATCAGTGTGGGAACGGCTGTTGCTGAGACATCATATAACAGGCTGATGATGTTGAATGTGAACTGCCATTATTTGCTTTATTGTTACCTTAGTGCTGGAAAGCTGCGCTGCTTTTAAGTTGTTTCAGAAAGTCACTATAAACTGCAGTTATGAACATGGTAGAAAGGTGTAGAATACCTATAATGTATGGTGAAATGTATAGAACCTGTTACAACCATCTGACCAAATGTGTGCATTTAGATGGAACAGAAGGGAAATAGAGTTGATTAATAATAAGAGTCTTGAAATATTATGACTTTCTATTTTTTAGATTTCTTTCAAAATGGCTATAATTTTATAATAAATAAAATACATAAAAAGACAGAGAAAGAAATGGATCAAATGTTTGACTCATCAGGGAGAACAGGTACTTTTAGGTAGCAAAGAAATAGGAACAAATGGAAATAAATTTCAGTCAACAGGAGTTAGAAAAAAATAATTTCTAATAAAAGCAGAAGGAAGGATGTAATAAAGAGCGGAAAATATATGGTAAAAGATGACTGAGAAAAACAAACTGGATAAGTTCCAAACTAACATGATCAAGAAAAACAAAACACAAATTTGCCACATTGTGAATGAAAGGGAAGTAAACAGATCTTATAAAAATGTTGGTACATTTCTTATGAACACATTTGAAAACCTAGATGAAAGAAGACAGTTTTCTGGGAAAATATCTGCCTGAAGAAGACACAGAAAACCTAAAAGAAAAAAAATAAACATTTTGGATTAAATTGAGTACTTAAAGAATTATCACATAAGAAATTGCTAATAAGGTCTTTACTAGTGAATTATTTTTACCCTTTAAGAAACAGAAAACTCTTGGATACACAGCTGTTCCAAAACATATAGAAAGCTGAACCATTACCTCTTCTGTGAAAAGACAAAGATAGCTCAAAAAAGAAAAAAATTCAAAGCCAATCTCTCAGGAATCTTGATATGAAAATCCCAGATACTGCCAGTAAAAACAATACATCTAGTACATCTGGATTTAGGAACATTCACTTTAGGAATTACAGTGCTTAGCATTAGGAAATATAAGACTGTAGTCCATTTTTAATTGAGCAGTGGAGAAAAACCAGGCATTCAATAGATAAGGAAAAAGAAGTTGATAAAATTTAATATTTATTGCTTATTCCAGGAAAAATATTCTGGTAACTCAGGAAAAAGTTATTTTTACAATATGCTATCAGGCTTGATGTTGATATTAGTGGTCGGGATGGCAAACTATGGCCCACAAGTCAAACAGGTTCCCTACTTATTTTTGTAAATAAGGAAGAGATGTGATGTGGGGGCGATTTTGGGACTTGGAGTTGTCCTGGGTGGTGCTGCGGGGACAGTTATTGGACATTGTATGTCCTCCCATGGCCCACTGGGTGGACTGTGGGAGAATGAGGGCTATGGTGTAGACCACTGACCATGAGATGCAGCGGTGCTCAGAGATGTATTCACCAAGTGCAATGAATGTTTCATGATGATGGAGGAGTTTGTTGTTATGGGGGGAGGAGTGGGGTGAGGGGGGTGGGGGGTATATGGGGACCTCATTTTTTGAATGTAACATTAAAAAAATAAAGACAAAAAAAATTTTTTTATCGGAATATAGCCTTACCCACTTATTTCCATATTGCCTATTGATGCTGTCACTCTATAAGAGTTTAGTAGGTGTAAAAAGAGATTGTATGTCCCAAAAAGCCAAAAATATTTTTTTACCAAATTGAAAAGCTTTGCCGATTCTAGATTATAAAGCCATCTGCATTCCACTCATGGCAGATCAAGACAAGACTGTCCACTAATACTTATAAATGAACAGGCAATTTATAAAAGTACAAATGGACAATAAATACATGGAAAAGTATATGAACTCATCTGTAATTATCTTAGTTTCTGGGCTGCTAAGACAAATACCACACAATGGTTTGGCTTAATAACAGGAATCTCTTGGCTTACAATTCCAGAGGCTAGAAGACTTGCTTCTTCCTGGGGCTGGTGGTGTTCTGGCTGGTTGGCAGTCCTTGGGTTCCTCGGTTTTCCTGTCACATGGTGATATCCTCTCCTTTGTCTTCTGAGTTCTGTTGACTTCCAGCTCCTCCCCTTGGCTTGTATTTCCATGTCTGATATCCTTTGCTTATAAGAACTCCACGGCAGCGGACTTGGCCCAGTGGTTAGGGCGTCCATCTACCACATGGGAGGTCCGCAGTTCAAACCCCGGGCCTCCTTGACCCATGTGGAGCTGGCCCATGTGCAGTGCTGAAGCGTGCAAGGAGTGCCCTGCCATGCAGGGGTGTCCCCCGCGTAGGGGAGCCCCATGCGCAAGGAGTGCGCCCCATAAGGAGAGCTGCCCAGTGCAAAAGAGAAAGTGTAGCCTGCCCAGGAATGGCGCTGCCCACACGGAGAGCTGACACAGCAAGATGGCGCAACAAAAAGAAACACAGATTCCCCTGCTGCTGACAACAACAGAAGCAGACAAAGAACACGCAGCAAATAGACACAGAGAACAGACAACTGGGGTGGGGGGTGAAAGGGAGAGAAATAAATAAATAACTCTTAAAAAAGAAAAGGAAAAAAAAGAACTCCAGGCATATTGGATTAATACCCACCCTCATTCAGTTTGGGCACACCTTAACACATAATGATATCTTCAAAGGTCCTATTTACAAATGGGTTTACACCCACAGGCCCAGGGCTTAGGACCTGAATATGCCTTTTGTGGGAGACATGATTCAATTCCCAATAGTAATCAAAGAGATGCAGACAAGAACAATGTTAGTATACATTTAAGCAGCTGTTAAAAGGCAGGCAATTATTCCAATCACCCACCCTACAGATCCTCATTTAGTATGAGAATCCTATGAGGCAAGTACTATTATTATTTCCATTTTACAGATGAATAAAATGAAGCTTAAAGAGACAGGCAAAGAATGGCAAAAATTTAAAAAGACCTTGTTGGATGTAGTCAAAGATGTACCCATGTGTGGTTACATGAGTGTACCCTGTGAAGTATCATCATGAGTTGGTTTAGCAATCTCACCTTTGTAATTTACCCATGGAAAAAACTGCATGGGTATGAAAACGTGGACATAAGACGTTTGTGCTAACACAGTTTATAATAGCAAACTACTAAATGTTTTCCAATGGGAGTATGTTTAAATAATTACAGTGCAGAGATTAAATGTTAAAAGACAAAATCAGGTTTATAACAACATGGATGATCCTAACATCATGAAATTATAAAAATCTCCTGGAACTCTCTGGAAGAATGATTCCACATACTTTGGGTGGTGGGATTTTAAGCTGTATTTGCTCTTTATCTTTTCCTAAACAATTTTAATTTCTTTACAATTACATGCATCATTTGAAAAGAGTGCTTTTATCCAGGAATAGACCTTTCAGAGAGGCTGTAACCCTTGAAGTACCCAATCAGTGGGCAACAGGGGAGGGACCTGTGTGTTACACTTAGGGTATAAATGTTAGTGTTTCTTGCTTGGCACGCCAGCCATTTTATCCCAGTCGCATGCCTTTTCTTGCAAGATCATTAATAAATTTCTTTTTCCTCCACGGTAGGGTGAGCTTTTGTTCTCTTACAGGTGCAGCTTTCTTTCTAACAACCTCCCCCTTCCAAACAGAGCAGATTCTTCTCTCTGTGCCCCCAACCATGGACTGCTTTACTGTATTTCAGCTCACTTGTCTGTCTTCTGGTACACTATGGATCCTCATAGGCCACAAACAAGGCTGGCTTGCCTTTGATGCTGGGAGCAGGTGCTTGATAAATCCTTAAGTATGCTAGGTGGTGCTTGAAAAGAGGATTTCCCCACAGAGTCCCTGAGCATTGGAAAGACACCTGCCTGGATCAAACCTCACAAGCAATAAAAACTAGGGTGAACAAACGAACATGAAGACATTGAGGAACAGAGAGGCTGTGGAGGGTGGGGGGGGGCTGTCTAGCCCGGGCACCCCCACGTAAACAGGAAAGAGGCTCAGAGGTCCCGATGGGGGGTTCATGCCTCTGCTATAGGGACAGTGGCCAGGATTGCTGCCCTGGGGTCCTCCCCAAGGGGATAAGGCGCCTTTTCATCCTCCCTGCCCTGCTGTTGAAATTTTTTTCCTTAGGAGGTAATGGGGATTGGACCTGGGACCTTGTAGTGCAAAGCAGGTGCTCAACCAGCTGAGCTACACCCACTCTGCAAATGGTGTTCTTGGATGGCAGCTGCCAAAACAGGATTTGTTTGCCTTACTCTCTGCTCTATTCCCTGGTGCCACTCAATCGCTGACTCAAGAAAAATCACTAATGGTAAGGCAGGTTGGTATAGGAAACGAGGGAGGGTGGCTGGCCAAAATAAAGCTATAACAGCTCGAACCCCTCTGGTCAGAACATAGCCACCGGCCCGGAAATCCCGAGGGAGGCAGCTGCTTGAGAACAAAGCTGTAACTGTCACAGCCAAAAACGCGCCAAGTCTCTGGTCATGAGGTCCCACTTGAAATTCTCGGGCTCAAAAGAAGCCCCGCATAACTCCAAACATAAAGGCCCCTATTGATTCCCAGAGAGCTAACAAGCGAAGGTAGAAAGGCAACCAATCAGGACAGCAAATGGCTGAGATCCCGCCCTAATATGGGGAGAGAGGAAGGGAAAAACCTTAAAAATGTGTACCCTCTTGCCCCACATTGCGCTCCTCTCACACTAGCATGCCGGCAGCTATGTCCTGGGTGTGTACTTTTCCTTTTTCTCACTTCTCAATAAACCCTTTTACTGGCCTTATTAAACTGGCACATCTCTGAATTCTTTCTTACAATGAAGCCAAGAACCTAGAAACCCAGATCCTAGAGCGTTCCTCTAACAGTGGGTTGCAAATAACTTAAGCGCCTATAAAGCTTCGCCATCAGGGAAAAAAAACTGGGAACAATTTCTGATGGTCTCAGTACAAGGGCTGTATATGCAAAATCTCAGACTTTGGTTCTTCATCTGTACAAAGGGTAAAACAGCCCTTTCCTCACCATTTTAGGAATATTACATAAAATAACCCCTCGAAAGCGCTCAAACCCACCCACGCTTCTACTAAATGCGGTTCCCGTGCGTCTCCATTTTACAGAGGGGCAAACTGAGGCTCACAGTGCGGCGACTCACCCAGTACCTGCCCGCGGGGGCGGGGGCGGCCGCGGCGCGGAGGTCCGCAGCCGGCCCCCGCGCCCAGCCCGCCGTGGCCTCAAACGCCGCAGCACCGTCGGAACCGGCCGCGGCGGAGCTGGACCGGGAGCCAGCGGCGGCGCTTCCCACCCGACCGGAAGTTGCCGCGGGCCTCGCGCGGACCACAACTCCCAGCAGCCCTCGCGGCGCGCCCTGGCGGACGCAGGGGGAGCGGCCGCCATTGTCCGCCGCCGAGGTGAGGCAGCCTCCAGAGCGGGGAGGGTGCCGCCGCTGCCGCGAGGGCTGGAGGGTGGGGAGCGCGGGCGGTCAGCGCGGCGTTTCCCAGGGCGGGCCTCGCGTTTCCCGCGCCGGCCTCGCGCCCGCGTTCCTCTCGGCGCCTTCGGCCCTCAGACCCTCCGGCGCCCGCCCCGCCCCCTCCCCTGGACGCGCGGCCTCACTGGGCCGGGCGGACCGGGTGAGCTCGCACGCCGGGCCTGGCGCAGGTTTGCGGCTGTTGACCCTTAGCGCCTTTGTCCCGAGGCCGCGCGGGAGAGCCTGAGCACCCGGCGGGGCCGGACCTCGGCGCGAGACAAAAGCAAACGCCCCCGGCGGAGCGGCGCAAGCTTGGGAGCCCTCCGCGAAGAGCGGGGGTCGCGGGCGAGGGCGCGGGCACAGCAGGTAAGGCCCGGCCCCCGCAGTTCCGAGTTGCTGGAGCGTCGCGTCCGCGTCGGGGGTTGCGGAGGAAATGTAGGCTCGAGGATAGGGGCCCCCGGGAGAAATAAAAGCCGAGCGGCCAGTCAGCAGGTGATGAGTTCTTCTTGGAGGCCGTTAATGGAAATAACCATGTTTTATTCCCCACCAGGCGTTTCTAATAGGAGCTGGTTCGCGTAAAGCACTAGAGGACGCCGAACGTGGGCTGGGAACAGCCCCGGGTGACCTAAACAGGCAGTGATCGAGGGATTTTGTCAAGCTGTAAGAAACGGTTTGCCTATTTTGAATTTTGGAGCAAATTTCAGTGCTCCAGGGGCCCAGAGTGAGGGGTCCCGGTGCTCTCCCAAGAATCCTCAGGGCTCTTCCAGTGGACGTTGGTAGCTGCTTGCATGAAGACCTGGAACCAGGGAATTGGACCCAGCTCTCTGATTTCTCGGTCTCCACTTGTGTTGCAACTGCTGTCAGGCCCAGTGGAAACAGAATATTTATTCGAGTTCTAACCTGAAACAGAGAGGGTTGGGCCTGGTAATCTTGCAGGTGAATTTTTTCCCCCTAGATAATAGTCACATCATAAAATTCTTCATTTTAACCATTTTCAAGTGTACATTTCATTGCGGTTAGTATATTCACGGTGTTGTATAGTCATCATGTATCTTATTTCAGAATATTTTCATTACCCGAAAAGAAACCCCATATCCATTAAGGAGTCACTCCTCATTCCTCTCCTCTACCCCCTGACATCCACTAATCTATTTTCTGCCTCTGTGGATTTGCCTGTCCTGAACATTTCATTTAAATGGAGTCATACAGTCTGTGGCCTTTTATGTTTGACTTTTTCACTTGGCATTATGTTTTCGGGGTTCATCCTTTTGATTTCTTTTTTTTTTTTTGGCTGAATAATATTCCATTTGTATATTATGTATATGATTTACTGGATTTTCATCATCCATTCACTGGTGGATGGACATTTGGTTATTTTTGTCAAATCTACTGAAAAGTTCTGTTGACATTTTGATTGGTTTTCTCAGAAGCCAGTAAGTCAACTTGAGAATCATTGACACATATCCATTCTCTCATTTAAGGTTGCTCTTTTTCAGCTTATTCAAATCACCCTAACTTTTTCTCCAGGAACTCTGTCGTGGTTTTGTTTGTGCAGATTCTGTTTTCTTAGGGTGCCCTTGAGGTGTGTTTTATGGCTTCTGTGGATATGTCTCCTCTTTGTTCTTACTGAATCTTCTGTGAGAAAGAAATTTTTATTTTTCCTATTGTGTTGTTAGGTTGGTATTGCAGTTGTTTTTCATATAACATCTGATTCCAGTCCTCTTGGGCAAGCGCCTTGTCAATCAATATTGAGGAATGGCAGCTGTCAACTCATGGGCTTCCTGGGGTGAGTTCAAATCCTCTGTCTCCACGCCCCCAAGATGGGCCACCCTCAGCAGTGACCTGCAGCCAGGGGTCAGAGCCAAGGAGCGGTGGGGGGCTTTGGAGGTGGGAGGGGTCTATCTTAGTGTAGAATTAAAACTGAGTGGAATGAAAAAAAAAAAAAAGCTTGGGTGTAGTGAAAGTAGAAAATCATGTGAAAGAAAACATGTTTTATATATTTTATAGTTATCTCCTGAGAAGTTTCTGTAGGTCTAAAAGATTATCTTAGTGATTTGTGGGATTTTTTAGAAGACCGTGATACATACAACCAAAATGTTGTCTCTACTGCTCCCATACTTTGTACTGTTATTATTTCTTTCACCTTTATAAATTGGTCAGTAATTTAAGAACAAGTTTAAATAACAGTAGTGATGTCAGTGGTATGTTTTATCTTCAAATGGAGTTCTGGGTGTGGATTTGCTAAACACATCAAGGAAATGTTGTTCTTTTACTACATATGTTTTTTAAAAATTAGGTTATGTTATATCTTGGCCTCTTCAGCCATTACGGAATCCTGTTCTTGATTGTCCTGGGGCTAAATTATATAAATAAGTTTTCTAACAGTGAAATTTCTGATATAAATCCAGTTTATTATGTTGGGTATATTTTAACATATCCTGGGGTTCTGTTTATGCAACTGTGACATGTCCATTTATGAAAACGTTCTTTTTTTTCTGTTTGGTGTCACTGTTGTTTTCCTTACCCCACGTCCTAACCTGATTCTCCTGTGCAGGTGCCCTTACGGACCAGTCCTGGGGGATGGCAGCTGTTGACCCATGGGCCTCCTGGGGTGAGTCTAGCTCCTGTGTCACCATTGGCTGCACGGGTGTGGCCTCTCCCAGCAGTGACCTGTTGCAGCCAGTGGTCAGAGCTGAGGACCTGATGAAGGCTTTAGGGCAGGGAAGTCTGGTCAAGATTTGCCTTAGAGCACAGAAGGGATGGGGGATCAGAAAGCTCTGTCCAGGATAGAGATGATGATGTCTGTAGGGTAGGGTGTGTGAGAACCAACATGTGACATCTAGGGCTGAGGCCTAAAGAGACTGTGAACAGAGATCTGATCCTGTTTCTTGGAAATGGTGCCTCACAGCATAGGGGGATGATGAGGGGTTAATGTGCTTAGACAAGCTCCTTCTTTGAGCCCTGTTTTCCTTTACCTACAAAATGGTGACATAGATAGAGTGGTAGGGGCCAGCCTTCTCTGAGGTCCCCTCCCCCAGCAGGAAGGGCTTATGTGATAACACTTCTGTCAGCGACAGCCACCTCCATGATGTCTCTCTCTTCTCCCAGCTTTGTGTCCTCAGAACCCTGTCTGGCCCGCAGAGGGGGCCCTCGAGGAGGGAAGGAGGGCTCCTGGGCTCCTGATGGCTCCAGTGGTCCAGGTGAGATGGGATTTCCACTTTTTTTCCTGAAAAGGCTGTCCTAGTTCCTAAAGGGTGGATGTCCAGGTGTCCCTGGCCCTCCTAGTTGATGTGGTTCCTTCATTTGTGACAGCTAGGGTTACTATAGTACCGAGGGACTCGTCCAAGAGTTTGTCAGAATCTGTTTGCTTCTTGAGCTCAGGTAGGGAGAATTTAGACAGTAAGGGATTCCTGGTATTGTTTTTCATGACTTGGAGCCCTTCTGTCAACCAGGCCTTTTCACAGTCCTGAGCGCCAGCTGTGCCTGGGTTGTTTCTGGGGGACAAGGATAGCCCCCTTGGCTGCCAGTCTCCTCCCACCTTCAGTCACATTTACTGTTTTGGGCTGACACTGTTCAGTGAGCTCCATGCTGGGAAGGGAACAAGGACAGTGTTAGTTTCTATCCTGAGGATTTCCCAGGCAACTTTCCAGGGTTGTACATTTATCCAGTGAGGCCTCACAGCCTGTGTGAAGCTGCACAGGCGATGCTAGACACAAAGCCTCAGAGAGGTAAGGGAGGCCACAGGCCCTTGGGGGCTCAGTCTAGCTCATACCTTTGGAGCTAGGATAGAGTTTGCAGAGGTCAGCAGGGGCACTGAGCAGGTAGGGTCATTTCACTGATGCTGGGGAAACTGCCTGTTAGACACAACATACCTGAGCCAAAAGGTGAAGGGGAAGTGTCAGCAAGGGTTTGGCATCTTGTAGCACTAACGGGTGTGTTGGGAGATGGGGGATGCACCACATGACCAGTGTCTTGGCAGAGACTGAATGCAATTAGATTTTAGGCTGAAGAGACCAGGAGGAACCCAGCTGGGCCCTGAATGCCTGCTACAGAACCAGGGCTCCATCATCATGGTGACAAGGAGCCTGGGAAGTGTTGGGAGTTAGAGGACTCAAGCTTCCAGAATGTGAAGGGAGTTGGGGGAGAAGGGGCTGTGGTGAGCACACTGGTGTTTCAGGATTTAGTCTGACCAGGGGCTGGGGAAGAGAGCAAGATCTGAGAAGTTTAAATTAGGCGAAGCAAGGGGACTCTGAGAACACAAGCCTGGCTTTCTAGGGGTTGGTGGGAAATAGGACAGTGACATTGACATGGGAGGGCTGTCATCTCTCCTCCTTTCCAGGCCAGCCCACAGGCAGCCACTTAAAAAAATTTAACAACTTTATTGAGATATAATTTATATACCATAAAGTTCAATCTATTAAAATGTACAATTAAATGGGTTTTAGTATATTCATAGTATAGTGTAACTATTACTACTATCTAATTCTAGAACATTTTTTATCACCCCAGAAAGAAACTATACCCTTCCTCCAGCCCCTGGTTCTGTGACTATGGATTTTCTTATTCAGGACATTTCATATAAATGGAATCATACAATATGTGGTCCTTTGTGTTTGACTTCTTTCATTAAACATCATGTTTTTAAGGGTCATCCATGTGTAGTATGCATCAATATTTATGACCCACAGGCAGCCACTGTTAACTTTTTCAGAATCTTGAGATTATCTTCATGTTTCTAAATGAGAGATTTTTAATATCTTTTTCTTAATTCATCAGATTTCCTGTAATAAAGAAAATAATTTCATTATTAATTTAGGTGTTTTTAATTTAAAAATAACCAAGCAAGTATGAAATGCTGTGATATAAAAATACTAATTAAAGTCTCTGGTTACCTTTATCACCACCACCCTCCCCCCAGTTGAAAACAAATGAATAAAAACCCCACAATTTCAAAGCCAAAGGGTGTAGTGCATTATAGGTATGCTTTTACTGTGTGGTAGCACTGTGGTAACAGTGCTGGGAAACAAGGACCAGAACCATGTGATACATGGTGGAGGTGGTTTGGCATCACAACTTAGAGACTAACATTTGCTGCTCTTATGACATAGGATCATTTTTAGATTCTGTAACAATCATCATTGAAGCTAGGCTAGATTAAAAGATGGGCCCCAAATCAGTTGCTTGGGAATGAAGTTAGCTGTAATAAAACCGTTTGAAGAAACCCTAATAACCACTATGATACACTGTACTGTTAATCGTTGAGATTTTCTGATAATTACTAGTGCTAATGCTGAGAAAATAAAGAGGATAATTAAAATAACAACACCCTCCAGTGTCTGAAGAGTTGTGATTTCTGAGAACATGATCCTGGCCCCCTCCCCAAGCTTGCTTTGGATTCTTCACTTTGGGACACTCAGACTTGAATCGTGAGTTTTGAATTGAGGTCTTCAGGAATGCAGATGAGACCCTTCTTTCCCTCTATTCTCTCCAAGTCACGTATTTGAAATAAAGTACTCACCTGGTGAAAACATCTGCTGTCCCTCAGTATCTGAATCTTGTCCATTCTTGAAAACGTGTTCCCCAACAGGAGCCTAGATCCCATTATTATAGAGAAAATAATGTACCCAGACCATCTAAAACCCCAACCAGTGTCCCCAAGTAGGGAAATCCTCTTAAATCCCTCTATTGCAATCCAGCAAGGATTTCTGCATGATAAATTATTCCCCAAAACCAAAAATTAATATTATGCATCCATCCCTGGTAGTACTCAAGGATGTGCATAGTCTGGTTACATTTTATCTCAGCTCTGCAGAAGCTTCCACTGAAGTACAATAGTGAAGTACTATGTTAAAGACATTAAAGAGGCCATCTAAATTTCCCCTGTGGGAGGCAAACCTCAGTTTCATTGAAGGGGTTAATGCTTGTGGATTGCAGGAACAATCCCACAAGATCCTGACTTGGAAACAGCTGAGACCCGGCTCAGCACCCTCCCTGTCCTCTCACTGACCATCATGTGGTTAATCGTGACCACTGTGTTGGCAGATTTTGTAAAATCCTTTACAGATGCCTGGATAAATTCTTACCTGTGTGCATAAGAGTGTTCATGAGAAGTTGGGCTAAATAAGTTTGCAAGTTGTAAGAGATGATATTTGGAAAGTGTGAGTTCAGCTGTAAACAGAAGAGTTCATACCTCAACTCCAGTCTCCCTGTGGCAGCGAGACCCCTCTGTCCTGCCACTGGTCACACTGCAGCTTCCTGTAACAGTGAAATCTGTTCCCCACAACTAGTCAGGCTGTGTACCCATATTCTGTGATTTCTCCCTTTATTTCATTTGCTGGCCTCTTGGATTTGCTTTTTCTTTTGCAAGTCCAGGTGTAGAGTACTTATGTCCTATTACCATCTGCATCAGTCAGAGTTCTCCAGAGAAACAACCAATAGGGTACACATATACCCACATTAAAGGATTTGTTTTAAGGAATTGGCTCGTGATTGTAGGGCTGGAAAGACTGAAATCTGCAGAGCAGGCTGGGTACTCAGTAGTTGATGGTTGCTGTCTTTAGGCAGAATTCCTTTGGGAAACTTCAGTTTTTGCTGTTAAAGAGGGCCTTAAATTGATTGGATGAAGCCCATCCCCACATTATCAAGGGTAGTCTCCTTTAACTAATTGCAGATGTTAACTCATCTAAAAAATATCACCCCCAGTAACTTCTAGATTAGTATTTGATTAAATAACTTGGGTACTATAATCTAGCCTAATTGATACATAAAACTAACCACATCATTCCCAAGGCCTTTGTGATTTGTGTGAACCAACATGGGGGCATATTCAGCTGTGGGTCTTTTTTCTTCCTACTTGGCAGCCCACAGGTCCTTCTGGTTTGATAATGTCTCCATTTTCAGTTCTGGGAATGTTTATTTAAAATTATATTCCAATAGATTCCAAACACAGAAAAGTTAAAAAATATGTATTGAGCAAATTCCAAATGAACTAGTGTTAACATTTTGTCATGTTTGCCTTGTTTTCATTTTATATGGTCCCCAATTACATTCTCTTCCCACCTCTTCTCAGAATAACTGCTGTTGTAGATTTGGTATATATGCAGCTAATCCAGTTTTATGCTGTATATAGGTAATAAGTGGAGTCATAATAGACACACAGTATTGTATACTTTTTAAAGCAGTGTATATTTCCATATAAGTTTTTTTTCTCCAGCTTTCTTTGGTCATTCAGGGTCAACTTTGAGATTCACCTGTGGTGATAGTTACAGGTCAAGTTCATTCCCTTTGCACTCACTGCCATATAGCGTCCATCAGAGAAGTGTACCTTTTTCTGTTCATCCTTCTCTGGATGAGCTTATAAGGTTCCCCCTCTCCACACACACTTTTGCTACTCTAGCCAAAGCTGGGAGCATTATTGTATATATCACTGTGCAGACATGAAAGCATTATAAAGCATAGCCTGAGAAGCAGAGTTTTGCTTGGTTTTGCATGTGCATGTTCAGTATTACTGGTGCTGCCACGTTTCTCTCCAAAAGGGCAAATCTGCTTCTCACTCTGACGACTGAGAGAAACTTTCCATTTCTGCATCCTTGCTAGCATTTGACATATCAGGCCTTTTCATTTTACTTACCTCAAGATCAAAATGTGTTTTGCATTTTCTTGATTGCTGTGAGGTTGAACATCTCTTCACATGCATCTGCTATGTCTGTATCTCTGTGTGTCTCCCTCCCTAGATTTCTACAGACTTGAGTCACTGATGGGTCGGCATTTCACATGCGCCCTGGAACCTTATTCTTTACCTTATATATACATATATGTACAGTGTGTGGCTTGTCTTCACTTTGTGGTGTCTTTTGTCAAAAGTTTTTTGGTATATTTTTTTTCTTCTTTTCACTGTCATTTTTGGTGGGTTGCTTTGCTGGATGGGGGCCTGCGCCTCTTTGCACAGGTCTAGGGTGCTTTTTTCCTTTTTTTTTTTTTTTTACCAGAAGGTCCCAGGAATCGAACTCGGGTCCTTTATAAGGTAAACGAGTTCAGTTGCTTGAGTCATAGCCACTTCCCTTTTGGTATGTTTTTGTCAAATGGATCTGTCTTCGGTTATGGCTAGAGTTTTTGTTTTGTTTTGTTTTTTTAGGAAGCCCTGTGCTGTTTTTAAGAAATGAATCCTTCCTGTCCTTTTCTTTTATAGTCTCTTTCTGGGACTGTCTTTTAGGTGGTCAGCTTCCTGAACACACTCATTGTTTCTGATCTCTGTATGATTCATGTCCTTTTCTTGTGTATGGGGAGGGTGAGGTCTGGCAATTTTTCTACCACAGAACTGTTGCTGGTGTTGTCTTTTCATATTTTATGAACCTGTTCTTGTTATCTCAGCTTCTTTTGTAGCTTTCTGCCCCATTTCATATGGAAATTCCCTTTCAGTCTAAGAATCTGATACCAGGAATTAGAGCTCATTTAAAGTTGAATGCAGCTGCCGCCTGTGTCCTTTCAGCCACCAAGATTGGGGTCTCTACCTTGTGTGGCACTTGTTCTCGTGTGTCCAAGGGCCTGGCAACCTGTGAGAAGAGCTGTGAGGCAGTTTGAAAGTCCCTCTCTACTGTGGCTGAGCAAATCTGGTTCCTGGTTGGTTCCTCCCTCTTTCTCCCTTTCCTGATGAGTCTCATGCTCTGTGGGCCTGAATGGGCAGTATGACCCAGTTCTGCTTCCAGTCATCAGATAGGGAGTTGTCTGTGAGGCAGTGAGTACTCCCTGCCCCCCACCTCCATTCCAAATGCTGGAATGAAGAGGTCTCAAGTTTTGAATGATGCTGTGAACCTGCAGCCTGAGAACTTTCCATACTCATGAGTCTGAGAAGGGTCCTTGGGTTTAAGTGCAAGGTTGCTTATAGCACTGCCCTACAAGGTTGGGTGACAGGTGGAGAGGTGGGGAAAGGGGCAAAGCTGTCCTGTGTACAGACCTTCACCTTATCTCCCTCTTTCAGCCGGGTTCTTCCTTCTGCTTCCATGGAGCCCAGAACCTCTCCTGGGGTCCTCTGGTAGACCGTCCCCACTTCCACTGCAACCCCTCTTAAATCGCAAGGGTTGGGATCTCCTGTGTTCTCTTTCATTTTCAACGCACTTTGTTCCCTGTCATACAGAAATGTGCCAGTGACCCATTCTTTTCACTGTGCTGGGAGTTTTGCTTTTTTTTTTTTTTTTAAACTTTAGGCGATTTTAAAAACACAAAAATAGAACATGAACCCTGAATTGGTTTCCTTAACTGCTGTAAAAATTAGCACAAATTTAGTGGCTTAGAACAGTATATTTATTCGTATAGTTTTGGTGGTCAGAAGTCTGAAATAATTTCACTGGTGTCTAGGTGTTGGCAGGGCTAGTTCCTGCTGGAGGCTTTTGTAGGAAATATGTTTCCTTGTCTTTTTCAGCTTTTCATGCCACTTGCATTCCTTGGTTGTGGCCCTTTCCTCCGTCTTTTTTTTTTTTTTTAAGATTTATTTATTTATTTAACTCCCCCCTGCCCCGGTTGTCTGTTCTCTGTGTCTATTTGCTGTGTCTTGTTTCTTTGTCCGCTTCTGTTGTCGTCAGTGGCATGGGAAGTGTGGGCGGCGCCATTCCCGGGCAGGCTGCACTTTCTTTCGCGCTGGGCTGCTCTCCTTACGGGGTGCACTCCTTGTGCGTGGGGCTCCCCTACGCAGGGGACATCCCTACACGGGTGACACCCCTGCGTGGTAGGGCACTCCTTGCGCGCATCAGCACTGTGCATGGGCCAGCTGCACATGGGTCAAGGAGGCCCGGGGTTTGAACTGCGGACCTCCCATGTGGTAGACGGATGCCCTAACCACTGGGCCAAGTCCATTTCCCTCCTCCGTCTTTAAAGCACATCACTCCAGCCTTTGTTTCTGTCCTCACAGCTCCTCCTTTGACTCTGAACCCCTTGTCTCCCTCCCTCTCTTAAGGACCCTTGTTAATTATATTTAGGGCCTACCAGAGAATCTGGGATAATCTCCCCATTTAAGGTCTGTAATTTATATCTGCAAAGTCCATTTTGCTGTGTAAGGTACTACATTTTTAGGTTCCAGGGATTAGGGCATAGCCATCTTTTGAGGGGGACATTCTTTAGTGTACCACAAAAAAATGCCATGTTCATCAGTTTCAACAACCATTAAATTTTAGCTTTCTGCCTTTTTTTAACTTTCAATCTTAAAATAATTTCAAACTTACAGAACATTTGCAAAAATAATACCAAACCCAGACAAAGAACTCCACCATACCCCTTACCCAAATATCCAGATCCATCCACTGTTAACATTTTGCCACATTTGCCATATCATTCTTTTTATATATTCATCCGTCTTTATTTTTTTTAAGGTGGTACCAGAGATTGAACCCAGGACCTTGTACATGGGAAGCAGGCACTCAACCACCGAGCTATATCTGCTCCCCAGTGAGAGTTGTGTTTTTTTTTTTGTTGTTTTTTTTTAAGTAAATACCAGGGATCAAACCTGGGACCTTGTACGTGGGAAGCAGGTGCTCAGCCACTTGAGCTACATCTGCTCCCCTCCATCTGTTTTTGTTTTCTAAACATTTGAGAGTAGATTGTATATGTCATGCTCTTTGTACTTATCTACCTTTCTTTTTATCTATTCCCCATACAACTTTTTTTAAGCTGCAGTATTTTAAAGCAAATCTCAAATACCTTATCATTCTACTGTTAAAACCTTGAGTGTATATGAATGATAAAACATTTTTTAGGACATGACTACAATATCTTTTCACACCCAATGAAATGAGCAATAATTCCTTAATATCACCTAATCCCCAGTCCGCAGTTCAGTTTTCCTCAATTATCTCCAGAATGTTTTTGTGCAGTTGGTTGGTTCAAATCAGGACCCAATCAAGGCCCATCCATACATTGTATGTGCGTCATACATTGAAGAAACGATGTCACTTGACATAAGAGTTTGTCTTTGTCATGAATCCTTGTCTCCTCTAAACTGATAGTTGGGATAGAAGCCTGATTAGATTCAAGTTTGATATTTTTGACAAGAGTACTTTATAGGTGGTACTGGGTTCTTCCCACTATGTCCATCAGGAGGCCCACAATGGCTAATTGTTCCATTTTCGATGATCGTATGATGGGTTAGTAGATGCTACTCTTGTCAGCCTGACCCCTCCATTATAAAATCCCCTGACTGCCTTCCATATGTGGTTTAGCAGTCATTGATGACCATTGCCATTGTCCATTATTATATTAGGGTTTACAGAATCACTGTAATGATTTAATTACTCCTGTGTCTGTTAGATGTGATTCTTTGATTTGTTCTTTTTTAAACATGTGTTTGGTTATTCTCATGGAGTCTTGGGAGGGGTGGGAGGAATGAGGTGGATTTGTGGCTCTGCCTACCAGCTTGACAGAAAAGCCAGGGTATGGGCTTGGGCCTTGTTAGTGTTAGGTGAACTTTGGAACTATCTAAGTAGATGCAATTCCTCAGGGAGCTTAGGTAGCATGAGAAAAATACAGGGCCAGAAGCACCCTGCGGAGTAAGCACAGGCCTCCCCGCTGGTTCCACAGGTATGACCACTCTGAAAGTGTTTTGAACTGTATGAACACCTTGTGTACTTCTCCATCTGAATGTTATATTGAAGTAAAAGTTCACATTACACAGCGGTAGCAACTTTAAGGAAACTGAGGTGTGAGCAAGTCTGTAAAAGGAAAACCAAGAAATTGGCATTGAAATGTCCAAGACTGGGAAGGATTTCATGGAGGAAGGATATGGTCGGGTTTAAATGCTGCAGAAAGATCAACGAAGGTTAAGACAGATTATCTTGGGCTTAACCACCACAAAGCGTCAGGGGTCTTGGTACAAGCTTGGTGAAAATAAGAATAGCATTATTGTGTATTCATTGTCCCAAAATATTACCATATAAATCAGCAAAAATGAATATAAACAAAAGTTTTCAAATACCTAAAAGAGAAAAATGGGTGATGAGCGCAAAGAAGAAACTGTAGTGACCCGTGGGCTACAATAAGTCTGATGAGAGTGTAGGAGTGTCAGTAAGGAATTGACTCTTTGGGGTAAAGGAATCAGTTTTATGTTTTAAGCCAATTTCCCTGTGCAGGTAGAAAGGAGGCAGTTCAAATGTACAGGTAAAAGCTGATAAACTGAAGATGAGGACCCAGCAGTAAGAGCTTTCTGCTGGCCCAGATCCAAGATGACACACTTGGTTTATAAGCCATGACTAGCAGGTACAGAAAAGAAGCCCATAGAAAAGACCTTATTGGGAAACGGACTTTGGCCCAGTGGTTAGGGCATCCGTCTACCATATGGGAGGTCCGCGGTTCAAACCCCGGGCCTCCTTGACCCGTGTGGAGCTGGCCATGCGCAGTGCTGATGCGCGCAAGGAGTGCCGTGCCACGCAAGGGTGTCCCCCGCGTGGGGGAGCCCCACGCGCAAGGAGTGCGCCCGTGAGGAAAGCCGCCCAGCGTGAAAAGAAAGTGCAGCCTGCCCAGGAATGGCGCCGCCCACACTTCCCGTGCCGCTGACGACAACAGAAGCGGACAAAGAAACAAGACGCAGCAAATAAACACCAAGAACAGACAACCAGGGGAGGGGGGGAAATTAAATAAATAAATAAATCTTTAAAAAAAAAAAAAAGAAAAGACCTTATTTAGTTAGCAGACTGAGAAAGGGAAGAGGTAGAAGCCAGTGGAACTGAGGAGTGAAAACAATGTACTTTGTGTGCATGTCCATTCAGCAGGTGTTCCAGGGCTGATTCTTTATTGAATGGGAGGCAGATCAGAAAGTCAGTTTCCAGACAGTTGGGAAGGCCAGGTTGAGAACAGCAGGGGATGTGGGTTTGTGGCACACCACCTGTGACATACGGCGCTCTCCATAGTAAGGAAAGGCATCCTCTCCTCCCCATCCCCTACCCCTGGGATTGCCCAGGTACCTGAGGCTCACGCTTACTTAGCTGTAATCAACAGGAGGGTTATATATTAAGGACTGTGAGGGGTATATATTATATATAATTGAAAAAATCAGACTTAGGTTTTACTTCATCTTCCCCTCTGGTTTTC
Source organism: Dasypus novemcinctus (assembly GCF_030445035.2). Lineage (NCBI taxonomy): Eukaryota > Metazoa > Chordata > Mammalia > Cingulata > Dasypodidae > Dasypus > Dasypus novemcinctus. The sequence continues at coordinate 86,921,607 of NC_080690.1, read as the reverse complement.
TAGTGGAGTATTCTTGTTCTTCCTAAAAACTGCAGTTTTGACTGTTTTCATTTAGGTGCTTTTGACGGCAAATGTAACTACATGTCCTTGGCCCAGGCTGCTCAGCACAATCCTATCTCATCCTCAGCTATAGTCTTTCAAATGGAATTGATCTGGTAGTGGAAACCTCTTGCAGTCAATGCTCGTAGCTTGCTTCCACCCACATCAGGGCCTTATTAAGGGTCTGGATTGCCAATGAAGAAGTGATTGTCCTGGCGGGAATTCTGTCCACACTAATCATTGTTACTGGAATTGGGCAAAAGTCTTTGGAATAGATTTGCTCATTTTTGCCGTGGTTATTGTTGACCTGGGTATCTAATTCCCAAAAAGGATATCCTTGTATCAGTCAGAATCTTGAATATATGCAGGACAGTTTTTCTACATCTTATCTCCTCTCCCCAGGGCTGCCAGCCTCACTCCAGCCCCAGTAAACATTGGAAAGGGTGGCTCCAGGCTGAGAAGGAATGTGTGTGTGCTTTTAGGAACCAGTGACCTTCAAGGATGTGGCTGTGGACTTCACTCAAGAAGAGTGGGGACAGTTGGACTCTGTTCAGAGGACCCTGTATCGTGATGTCATGCTGGAGACATATGGACACCTGCTGTCTGTGGGTAAGGCAGTGCTGCCCAAGTAAATGAAGCTATTCCCATCATGCCTTTAGGGGTCTCAGAAGAGCTGAAATGATCTTGGGCCCTGAAGTTCAGGAATGAAATCCCTAATGCTTAGGAAGCACAAAGCGAATTGTACTTACTCTGCCTAAATGAAAAGCGGCAAGGAGGAATAGGCAAGGGAAGTGCTCCTTAGCTGTTCCAAAGCTGAACCACACCAGTTCAATGTGTTTCTTTCATGTGTAGGGAATCAGATTGCCAAGCCTGAGGTCATCTCTCTGTTGGAGCAAGGAGAAGAGCCATGGGCAGTAGAGAGAGGATATCCTCAAGGTACTTGTCCAGGTGAGAGCAGTCCCCAGATGTGAGCAAGGAACTTACTTCCTAACGCTCTATTTGAGAAATCAGCCAAGGCCATGATGCATCACCTTCCCTTAGATGCATTCAGAATTCCTTTTCATCATCTTTCTCCTTTCCTGCATTGGCTTTCTTGTTGCTTTTGATTCAGAGCAAAGATGCCCTGCCTCATTAATAAAGTAACTTTTTTCCTGTGCTGTAGTATCCCTCCCTCACCATCTGTTCTCCTGGTTTCTCTCATGTTCTCTGCTGCCCCTTTTCTAAGATGATTTCTCATTCACTCACCTATTTTAAAGTTTTGAAATTTCCTTTATTGCCATATTTGTAGCCTGTCTGTACCCACAGACTATAAAGCAAAACATAAATAGATTTTTTATTTAGGTAATATATTTACATGGTTAAGAAATAAAAAAGTCCAAGCTACCTAAAATGTGTAAGCTGAAAATTTTCTTTTCTATTCCCTGCTCTCACATTATTCTCACCTCTTCCAACATACACACGCATGCACACAACATATGGTTAATCACTTTTCTTTTATTATACGTTTTAATTTATCTTCTTAGTAGTTGACCTGGGGATTAAAATTAACTTCTTAATTTCCAACAATTTAGGTTGGTTTAATACCAACTTAATTTCAATAGTATATAAAAACTTGGCTGGTATATAACTCCGTCACTCCCTCACTTTATGCTGTTATTGTCACAAATTACATTGTGTGCCCTTTGATGTAAATATAATTATTGCATTTTGCAGTTGTCTTTTAAATCAAGTAGGAAATAAAGGAGTTATAAAGAAGAGGACATTTTAAGCTTTTATATTTATCTATATAGTTACCTTTACCAGTGTTCTTTATTATTTCAGGTGGATTTGAATTTCTGTCTAGTATCCTTTTATTTCCACCTGCAGGACACTTTTTAGTATTTTGTATAAAACAGGTTTCCTAGTGATGAATTCTCAAGGTTTTTGTTTACTCGGTAATGTTTTGATTTCTTCTTCATTTTTGAAGGTTAATTTTGTTGGATATAGAATTTTTAGTTGGCAGTTTTTTTCTTTTAGCACTTTGAATATGTAATTCTACAACCTTTTAGCCTCCACAATTTTAGCTGTTAATTTTATCTGTGCATCACTTCTCTCTTGCTGCTCTCAAGGTTTTCTGTTTGTGTTTGGTTTCCGGCATTTGATTTTGACGTGTTGAGGTGTGGATTTTCTTTGGGTTTTTGCTGGGCGTTAGAGCTTTTTGGAAGCGTTAATATTTTTCATCAAATTTGTAAAGTTTTAGCTGTTATTTCTTCAAATATTATTTTTGCCCCTTTCTCTCTTTCCTCTTCTGGAATTCCCATCATGCGCATGGTAGTATGCTTGATGGTGTCCCACAGATTTCTGATGCTCTGTTAATTTTTCTTCATTTTTGTTCTTTCTGTTCATCAGACCAGATAATCTCAATTTACCTGTCTTCAAGTTCGCTGATTCTTTCTTCTGCCTGTTCCAACCTGCTGTTGAACCCCTTCAATGAATTTTTCATTTCATTTAGTATACTTTTCAATTCCAGAATTTCTCTTTGGTTCTTTTTAAAATTATCTCTTTATTGACATTTTCTATTTGATAAGATATTGTTCTCATTCCTTTAGTTCTTTAGACATGATTTCCTTTAAATCTTTGACCATATTTAAAATAGCTTATATTAAAGTCTTTGTCTAGTAAGTCCAACATTTGTGCTTCCTCAGGGGTAATTTCTACTGATTGCTTCTTTTCCTGTGTATGAATGGGTCATACTTTATTATAATATTTGGTTAAAAACTGGACATTTAAAATATTATAACGTGACATCTCTGAAAAGCAGATTCTGTCCCCTTTCCAGGGTTTTTTATTGTCATTTGTTTTAGATGTCGTTCATTTGTTTAGCTACTTTCCTGAAATAATTCTGTAAAGTGTGTATTCTTTTTCATGTTTTCCAACTGAAAATCTCTTTTCAGTTAGCTTAGTGGTCAGCCAGTGATGAACAGAGATTTCCTCAAACACCTGGAATCAAAAAGATTTTCCAGTCTTTGCCAAAGTACTCCGTATATATGTTGGGGCATATCTTCAACTCTCAGGCAGTTTACAACTCTGCCTTAGCCTTCACTTCCTTATTGCGTAAGAGCCTCAAGTCAGCCAGCAGTAAGAGTTTAGGGTCCTCTCAGGTCTTCTCTGAACACACACACAGTCCTGTGCATGTACACAGCTCTATCCATGCACATGGTCTTCTAGAGACCCAGGAATATTTCAGAGCTTTTCAAAGCCCCTCTGGACAACTCAGTTCTCAGCTTTTCTTTTAAAGCATTTGCTTAGCCTTTTGTTAGCTCCAGCTGTATAATGTTTTTTTACATTTAACAATGTACGAGGGCCCTTCATGTATCCTAAAGTTGGATATCACCCTCACCCACTCTAATAAAGGGAACTTTCATGGAATCTCTCCAGGTACCCCATTCAGATCCAGAAATTTCCTCCAGGGGCTCATGAATTCTGGTAGTTTTAACTCTCACTCTTGGTGACCATTTTCAGTTAACATCTCAAGTCCTGTGGTTCCATCACTTTCATCCTCATGTTTCTAACATCTTGCAGAGCATCTGAATTGTCTTTTTGATCTCATTGATAAAACCAAGAATCCTTTCTCTTCCTTCTAAATTATTTTCCCCCATCTCCCTGATATGGATCTCTGGTACCAACCTTCTGTGAGTCCTCATGTGGATCTCTGGTACCAACCTTCTGTGAGTACCCAAAGCTAGAAACTGAAAAGTCACGTTGACTTCCTACACTTTCTTTTCTGAGAAGTAATCTTCCTTCCAGTTCCTGGGATTGACTTTCTCTGAAGTGTCAGCTGTGTCATTCTGTCATCCTCTACCTTCCATCAGGCCACTTCCTCATAAAATTCCCAGCACAAGTTGATCATGAAATCTCACTTGTTTTTAGCTACCTCAGGTGTTATTTCTAGATTTATCTCCCTGAAATCTTCCATTATAAGGTCCCTGTCAGTGAACCTATAATGAGTTGAATTGCCTATTAAACTCTGACTAGATTTCAAGACATTCTAACAGTCTTTCTATAATTTTCTCATTCCCTAAATAGTTCCTACACTTTGCACAGCTGGTATCCTTAATGTCCTCCTTCCACATCAGTTACTACATCATGTGTGCCTTTGCTCATGTGCTGTACTTGCAGTCTATCTGGGTAGCCTCTTGGTACTTGAGGGCTGAGATCGAGTCATTTCTCTTGTGTGAAACCTTCCTTAACTGCATCTGTTAGAGCTGATCTTCTTTAGTGATCTCTCACCCACTAAGCATCTTACAACCCCACAATGTGACAGTGATCTCTTTCTCATATTGTTCATAACTATTTGCTATGTTCTGTCTTCAGATAGATTCTCACTTCCAGGAAGAAATGCTTTAATTTTTTGTCCTGATTCTAGTGGTGAACACTTAGTAGGCAACAAATACTAAATATAAAGTTCGAATGGTATTGTTCATTCAGTCTTTCATTTGGTCATTAAGTTGGTTAGCTAGAATTTTTAGAAGTTTCTACTGAAAGGATTCAAATGCTATATGAAAATCATTCATTAACTTCTAGAAACTGTGCTTGAAATTTGTAATAAATAGCAGTTCTTGAGCAGTTAGAACCTTTGTTGTAATGGACTTGGATATTAAAAGGGGAAACATAGTGTGAAAAGAAGGAAAATCTAGAGAAAAAAGACAAGGCTTTAGGTCCTGTCGAGTACCTGGAATTTTAGATCCTGTGGTGGATTGAATAATGGTTCCCCAAAGATGTCCACATCATAATCCCTGGAACCTATCAATATGGTACCTTACATGGTAGAAGGGACTTTGTAGATGTGATTAAGTTAAGCATCTTGAGATAGGGAGATTATCCTGGATTATCAGGGTGGGACCAATGTAATCACAGTTAATCGCAATATAAAATGGAGGCAGGAGCTCCCAGACACTGAGGAAAGATATGATGACAGGCAGAGGTTGGAGTGTGCTTTGAGGATGAAGGAAGGGATATGAGCTAGAAAGGGCAGGAAATTGATTCTCCCATAGAACTTCCAGAGGGAGCATGGCCTTGTCAATACCTTAATGTTAGCTCAGTGAAAGCCATTTTGGACTTTTGACCTCCAGAACAGTTAAAATAATAAATTTGTGCTGTTTTAAGCTACTGAGTTTGTAGCAGTTTAGTACAACAGAAATAAGAAACTAGTACTCTTTCAGTTATTGGAGGACTGATACCTCAGCAACAATGAAAGTAGCTCCCATCTGCCAGGCATTTTCCAGGATTCATAAACAGTACCATTTAATCGGAAAAGTCTTATAAGGATTTAAATAGAGATTATCAGACTACAACTTCTGTGTCTGTTTTATCACTATGTGCTGTCTTTATGTGACTTACCACAGTATCATGTTCTTAAAATATTATATTTGTTATTTGAGGTGATAAATTTTGCATCACTGACTGAGCTCAATGGATTAGGAAGTAATGTGATAACTTGTTATCACAGATAATACCCTCACTTGAAACCTGGCTTGTTGATACTTTTTCATAACCACATGCCCTCCTTTTCTTGGCAGGCAAATCTAGTGTTAAGATAGGGGAATGGTAAGGACATTACAACACAGAGCAATGAATTTAATGATTTTATAATTTAAGTCTTCGTTGTTAATGCCCTGTCTTTTCATCTACCTTTTGTTAGGCCAGAATTTCTTTTTTTTTCACGTTATTAGCTTTCACTATGACCTTTGTGTCAGAAATTTCCAAGTCTACTTTCAGGTTTGGTGATGCAGTGGAAGGAATCACAGGACTTAGAAGTCATTATATTCAGTTATGATTTATTACAGTGAAAGGGTATAGCAAAGGGAAAAGGCACTTGAGGCTAAATTTGGAGAGAAACAGATGTAAGCCTCTAAGAGTTCTCGCCCAGTGGAGTTGAACAGGATACTCTTTAAGTCCTCTGTAAAGTCTAGGAGTCCAGTGTTTATTGTCAGTCACGTAGGCACACAGCACCTCCATGACTGATTGTGGTCACAGAAGATCCAGACTCTCCAAAGGAAAACAGGTGTTTGGCAATAAATTGCATTGTTTCCACAAACTGTGTAGACAAATTGGCACAGTATAGGTCAAGAACTTGAGCATGCAGAACACTTTTACCAGTTAGAACTTTCCAAGAGCTCAGTTCCTAGCAGCTGGCTAAGAGCTAGTCACAAAAAGACACCGTTTTAGGTAATGTGCAAGATTTGAACAACTGCTGAGTTAACTTTTTCCTGCACACCTTTATTCTGGTCCTCCTTTTCATGGGAAAATTCTCCTAAATATGTTTTATTAGATTTCAATATACAGTTTGCATTTGAGTTAACTACTTTTGTTCCCTATTCATTACTTTTATTTTCCTTCTTATGATCTTTCCTTGGATTATCAGTCCATATTAAAAAGTATATATATATATCACACTTTGCATCTTTGGTATTTTTGCTAATAAATCTCACCATTCCCACTCTATTCCAAAATTTCTGTCTCTGTACCCTCACAGCTTTTTTTCTGTTTATTTCAGAATGGATGAGAAGTCTTGAAAGCAAAGCATTGATCCCAACACAGAGCATTTTTGAGGAACAGTCCCATGGCATGAAGTTGGAAAGATACATATGGGATGATCCTTGGTTCTCCAGGTTAGAAGTCCTGGGGTGTCAAGACCAATTAGAAATGTACCACATGAACCAGAGTAGAGCCCTGAGACAAATGGTCTTCATGCAAAAGCAAGTTCTGTCTCAGAGAGGTGTTGAATTGTATGAACATGGGGCAGACTACAGCCAGAGCTTAAACTTTGTTCCATCTCAGAGAGTTTCTCAAATAGAACATTTCTATAAACCTGATACACATGCTGAAAGTTGGAGATGTAATTCAGCTGTAATGTATGCAGATAAGATTACTTGTGAAAATAATGGTTATGATAACACCTTCTATCAGTCAATACAACCTATTCACCCTGCAAGAATACAAACTGGAGATATTTTCAAATGTACTGATGCTGTTAAATCTTTCAATCATATAATACATTTTGGTGATCATAAGAGAATTCATACAGGAGAGAAACTCTATGAATATAAGGAATGTCATCAAATTTTTAACCAGAGCCCATCATTTAATGAACATCCGAGATTTCATATTGGAGAAAACCAATATGAATACAAAGAATATGAGAATATCTTTTACTTTTCATCTATTATGGAACATCAAAAAATTGATACTGTGGAGAAACCATATAAATATAATGAATGGGAGAAAGTTTTTGGGTATGACTCATTTCTTTCTCAACATACAAGCACTTACACTGCAGAGAAACCTTATGAATATAATGAATGTGGGACATCTTTTATCTGGAGCTCTTACCTTATTCAACATAAGAAAACTCATACTGGAGAGAAACCCTATGAATGTGATAAATGTGGAAAAGTTTTCAGGAATCGTTCAGCCCTTACTAAACATGAACGGACTCACACTGGAATAAAACCCTATGAATGTAATAAATGTGGAAAAGCCTTCAGCTGGAATTCTCATCTTATTGTACATAAGAGAATTCATACTGGAGAGAAACCTTATGTATGTAATGAATGTGGGAAATCTTTCAATTGGAACTCCCATCTTATTGGGCATCAGAGAACACATACTGGAGAGAAACCTTTTGAATGTACTGAATGTGGAAAATCTTTCAGCTGGAGCTCCCATCTTATTGCCCATATGAGAATGCATACTGGAGAGAAGCCCTTTAAATGTGATGAATGTGAAAAAGCTTTTAGGGATTACTCGGCCCTTAGTAAACATGAAAGGACTCACTCTGGAGCAAAACCATATAAATGTACAGAATGTGGAAAATCCTTCAGTTGGAGCTCCCATCTTATTGCCCATCAGAGAACTCATACCGGAGAGAAGCCCTATAACTGCCAGGAATGTGGCAAAGCATTCAGAGAACGCTCAGCCCTCACTAAACATGAAATAATTCATTCTGGAATTAAGCCCTATGAATGTAATAAATGTGGAAAATCCTGCAGCCAGATGGCTCACCTTGTTAGGCATCAAAGGACTCATACAGGAGAGAAACCTTATGAATGCAATAAGTGTGGAAAATCCTTTAGCCAGAGCTGTCACCTTGTTGCTCATCGAAGAATCCACACAGGTGAGAAACCCTACAAATGTAATCAGTGTGAAAGATCCTTTAATTGTAGCTCCCACCTTATTGCACATCGGAGAACTCATACTGGAGAGAAACCATACAGGTGTAACGAATGTGGGAAAGCATTCAATGAGAGTTCTTCCCTTATTGTACATCTGAGAAACCATACTGGAGAAAAGCCCTACAAATGTAATCACTGTGAGAAAGCTTTCTGTAAGAATTCTTCCCTTATTATTCATCAGAGAATGCATAGTGGAGAGAAACGCTTTATATGTAATGAATGCGGAAAAGCCTTTAGTGGTCACTCAACCCTAATTCAACACCAGAGAAATCACAGTGAAGAGAAACTCTGTGAATTGAATTGATGAGAGATTTTTATATTGAACATTTGATAACGCATTGAAAAAAAAAAAGAGGGTTACTTTTTCAGTACGAATTCTCCCTTTATTATTCATCAGAAGATATCTTCTTGGAAGAACCCCTATGAACGGAAAGAGTACTGAAAAGCTTTCTGCACTTATTCAGCATATAAACATCAGATAATGACAGTGAAGAAAACTCCAAACTCCCCTTACTGTTTATCAAGAATCCATACTTGAGGAACATGACTGAAGCAATGAGGCATCTTGTAGCAATAGCTCTCATCTGTTTGTGGATCTGTATGTATTGCTAAGGGAAAAACCTTTTGTCAGGAAAAATGTGTCAACTGGAGATAATACTGTTTTGCATCAAGGTGGAGTCTGGGATGGAAGGCTTTATAGTAATATTCAGATCACAGTTACAGAAATACAGATTTTGCTACTATAATGGGAGAGAGTTAATGTGTCCTTTTAGAATTTGGAATACGAAATCTGAATTTTTAAAAAAATCCCATTGACTAGGTTATTTATATTGATCAATATTAGCCTCCTTAGAAAAGTTTAGTGAGATAATTAATGGTGGAAAGATTATTGCCTGAAGTATGAGAGACTGATGTTGGAACAAAATGTGGTGCTTAATAATTCAGTGTGTCCATGTCCATTGTTTACACATTCCTGCATTGTTGGGCAATTAGTAATTTGTTTCAGGCAATCACTATAAATCATTATTATGGATACTGCATTGATACACGTAACACAAAGGAATAAAAAGGGCACAGAAATTGTATGTACATACATATCTACTTTAACAGATTTCAAAAATGTATATTGATAAAGACTAGAAGGACCCACTGAGAAAATAACTCTGTAAATTTAAGACTTATTTTTCCTTAAGTTTTACAAACACATATAGCACTTACCATGTGCCAGGCATTGTTTTAAATGCTTCACAAGTATTAACTTGTTCAATCCCCTTAACTCTATGAGATAGGTACTATTATCCCAATTTTACAAATGGGGAAATTAAAGCAGAGGTGTTAAGGAACCTACCCAAAGACACTGCTAGTAATAATGGAGCTGGGATTCAGATTGGCTCCAGAGTTCATATTTGTAACCACTATGTTATGCTGCCCTTCCAGTGATTTTTTTTTTTCAATTTTTTCCCCTTTCGTTCGGTGTTTCTGTAGTAGAGATTTGATAATAAAAATCAAGAGAATCCTAAACAAGGAGTTAAAGTTACATGGCTCCTCTGTCCTAAAGAATTTTGGTAATACAGCTCTGCTCCTTTTGTAACATGAAACAGCCTGGATTAGACCTCAGAATCACTGGAATCTTCTCTAGAATCTCACCACCATAACCCTGAGGATTTCCAAGAAGAGATTGGAAGACTCATTGGCCATTTGGGAAGCTTGAGGAATGTCCGCTGAAGAATTTAGTATAACACTCCTGGCACAAAGGACAAGGGTGTGTGTTCCTTTATACAGACACTGCTATTCATGGGAATACCATTTCCTAAGGTGTTCTCTGCATTCATTGTTTCTTTTTTCTTTTTCTTTCCCAGGTGAAATAAGGGTTCAGAAGGGAAAAGGAACTCAGTAGCCCATGACATTGAGTGAGGAAGTCCCTTGAGTGCTCACAGGGGAAAGGGACTCAGTGGTTCACAGAACTCAGCTTTTCTTCAGCTCACAAGTATATTTTGTAATTCCCTAAAGTAGGGTTATAACTAGGGGCCAAGTATCCTTCCTGGATAGACTCAGTGATAGAATTCTGGGGTACATAGCATTCATCTAATTCTTGAGGAGTCCACAACTCCTCAGTGGTTGAGAAATTTTGGTCCGCCTGGTCCTGTGAGGATGTATTCACTGATTTACTCCTGTGGCTGGAGCTGTTAGATATGTAGCATCCTTCAAGATCCAAAGCATGTGGCTACTCACTACAAATTTGTTGCAGGAGTAAATTAAAATAATTCAGTGGATTTGTCATGTGATTGATGCAAAGTCCTTTGGAGAGAATAGAGTTAGTAGTAGAATCTCTAACAGAAAAGCAGCTTAATGAGTCCAGAATCACAATGACAGTATGATACAGACATTGTTTTCTAATATCCAGATTCTCTGATTTAGGAACTCCATAGGATTGCATGAGTCTTATAAACTATTCCACAAGTATCCAAGTTATAACTACTACTAAGTGTATTAGCCAAAGGTGCTGGTGCAAAGTGCCAGAAATCTCTTGGCTTTTATAAAGAATATTTATTTGGGGTAAAAGCTTACAGTTACAAGGCCCTAAAGAGTCCAACTCAAAAGTTACTTCCTTGCCAAAGTCTGTTGCCATGTGTTGAAGCAAGATGGTGGGCGACCTCTGCCTGGTTTCTTCTTCCTTACTCTTAAGGCTCCTTGGGCCCAGCTTCTTATGATCTCAGCTGTAGGCTGCCATAAAGGCTCATCTCTGGGCTCATTTGCTCTGTTCTCTTTTAAAGGTGAGCTATAAACTACCAGTTGAATGGCTTGTTTCTCTTTCTGGGGAACACCATCAAAGCTGACAAAGTTCTCTACTAACTATGGAGCTTCTCTCTTACCGTATGTATCTTCTTGTGTGTGTCTTCTTGAGTGAGTGTTTATGTAGCCCATTAAAGGGCAGGGACTCAACCCTGAGTCATGCCCTGATGTGGTCAAATCAAAGCCCCAATCTTAACATAGTTTAATCAAAGACATCTCAGCTGAATCTAATACAATCAAAGGGGATCACACCCAGAGGAACAGTTTACAAACAATCTCTTTTTGGAATTCATAAGTAATCTCAAACTACCACACCAAGTTCATTCTTTTGGAAATTCTAAAATGTGGCTTAGTCCATATCATCATGAGTTGATGGAAAGCCCCAGACCTCTCCTTCCCAGAGAACTCCCTCCTTACTAACCGTCACACTTGGCATTATACCCTTTATAACCAAGATTCTTGGTTCCTTTTTCAACTCCCACATTCTAACCTGCACATATAGCCCTTTTGTTCTCTATCTACCACTCCTCCCCAACTCAAACATGCTTTCCCTTTCGGATCTCCTGTTAACCATTAGAAATCCCACCCTACCCCACCTCCACCTTCCTGCTCTAATGGAAATGTGTGTCACTAGCATCTCTCAGTCCTCCTGCAGATTGGCTGCTTTTCTCCCATTCCTCTTGCTGTTTCCAGTATATTGTCTTTCCTTTCTTTCTAAAACTCAGCTAAAATTTAAGACTACACTGTACATTTGCTTCTTGCAGTCAATGAATGGGTTCATTCATCTGCATATCTTGAAGACTTTAACTCTTGCCTCACTTCCTATACCGTGTCTAAAACTGCCCCATCATACTTTCTGATTCCAATGTCCATGTAGATGACCTTCCAGTATTCTGGCCTCACAGTTCTGTGATCTCCTCTTGCTGGTGGTTTTGACAGCCTTTTGACTAACCCATATAATGCTAGGTACTGTCAGATGACTTTGCTTCCTATTTCCTGGGGAAAATAGAGGCAATTAGCAGACTTCTATAATGTCCTTCCACCACCTCTTCTTACCTTCTACAGCATCAGTACCTTTCTTCTGGTGCCCTTGTATGAATTGGCACAAGAGCCTGTGCCCTCACCACTTCTCGAGGACATTGTTCAAGTAAATATCCCCAATTTTGTATCAACAGATAATCTCTACTGAATTATTCCCACTAATGTAAACATGCTTCCTAAACAAAAGTTAAAAAATCACCCTTGATACCCCATCCCCTATAGCTCATGTACAAATTCTCTTTAGAAAGCAAAATACCTTGAGTTCTTGCTGTTTCCTATTCCTTACCATTCTCCCCACCACCACCAGCAGCCCCCGTTGTCTGTTCTGTGTGTCCACTTGCTGTGTGTTGTTCTGTGTCTGCTTGCACCCTCAGTGGCACTGGGAAACTGCATCTCCTTTTCATTGCATCACCTCTCTGTGTGTGCTGTGCCACTCTTGGGCGGTCTGTTCTTTCATTGTGCATGGGGGTGCCCCACATGGGGGCACCCCTTTGTGGCATGGCACTCCTTGCATGTGGCAGCTCTGCATGTGGGCCAGCTTGTCATATGGGTCAGGAGGCCCTGGGTATCAAACCCTGGACCCTCCTATATGGTAGTTGAGCCACATTTGCTTCTCCCATTCCCTCTTTTTTTAAGTTTTTAAAATATTTCTCTCCCCTTCCCTGCCCAGCTCCCCCCACCCCCGCCAGTTGTCTGCTCTGTGTCCATTCACTGTGTGTTCTGTGTCTGATTGTATTCTTGTCAGTGGCACCTGGAATCTGTCTCGTTTTGTTGTGTCATCTTGCTGCGTCAGCTCTCTGTGTGCCATTCCTGGGCAGGCTGCACTTTTTTCATGCTGGGTGGCTCTCCTTATGGGGTGCACTCATTGCACGTGGGGCTCCCCTCCCCTGCATGGCATGGCACTCCTTGCACGCATCAGCACTGCCCATAGGCCAGCTCATCACACGGGTCAGGAGGCCCTGGGTTTGAACCTTGGACCTCCCATGTGGTAGGTGGATGCCCTACTGTTGGGCCAAATCCGCTTCCCCATTCCCTCTTTAACTTCCAAACCCACCTAACCACCAGGTGGCAGTATTGCTAAGCTAGTGTTGGAGACAGTGGGTCATCTTGAAACACATTCATCATCTTGCTGTCAGGACACATCCTCTTGATTTTCCTCCTTACTGTTTCCTCTTCATCTCCCTGACTTTTTTTATCCCCCTTGTGGCTTTTTGTGTGCTGTCTGCTCTCTGTGTCCATTTGCTGTGTGTTCTTCTGTGTCTATATATTTTTTTATTTCCTCCCCCTGCCTCCCTCCCCCCCGTCCCTTGTGGCTTGCTTGTTGTCTGGTCTCTGTGTCCGTTTGCTGCGCACTCTTCTGTGTTATTTTGCTTATCTCCCTTTTTTTGTTGTGTCACTTTGCTGAGTTGGCTCTCTGTGGTGCTTGCGGGCTGAGCAGCACTCTGTGGTGCTTGCAGGCCAAGTGGCACTCCACAGTGCCCAGGCTGGTGGCTCTCCACAGTGTGCAGGTGAGCCTGCCTTTATAAGGAGGCCCGGGATGTGAACCCAGGGCCTCCCATATGGTAGACGGGAGCCCAAGTGATTGAACCACAGCCACTTCCCTCCCTGACTTCTTAATGTCAGGAGACCCTTTTCCTATGTGCATACATTCTTGGTGATCTTCAGTCTCAGGACTTTAAACACCACTAATATATTGGTTGTCGCTTCTTTCAAAAGTAGTGTTTGATGTATGCGCCTGTGTAATTACCAATACAGCCAAGATAGAGAACATTAAAAATGTCTCCAAAAAGTTCCTTTGTACCTCTTTGCAGTTAATCCCCACCCTCAAGCCCTGGGCAACCACTGATCTGCTTTCTGTCACTTTACGTTAGAACTGCCCCTTTCAGGAGTTTCATATAAGTGGAATCAGACAGTATGTACCCTCTGTGTCTGGCTTCTTTTGCTCTACATGTTTGTGAGACTAATCCATGTTATATCAAATATCAGTAGTTTATTCATTTTTATTGCATGAGTAGCTTTCCATTATGTGGATGTGACACAATTAGTTATCCTGTTCACTTGTTACAACAAAATTAAGTTGTTTCCATTTCTTAGCTGTTTTGATTATCGCTGCTCTGGACATTCTACAAGGCTTTTTGTGTATATAAGTTTTCATTTTTTCTTGAGTGAAAACCTAGGCATGGAATAGCTGAGTCATACGGTAAATGTTCACAGGTGGGCCCTTTAATCTCACCTTTAATCTGTTTTATATTCTGGGAAATTTCTCTCATTTAAAAAACTTCTTTCTAGGACTCCTATTATCCAGATGTTAGCATGTCTATGCCTGTTATTCATCTCTCTTAGCTTTTATGTTTTTTTAAAAGAAATGTTTATTTATTTCCCCCCTTCCCCTCCTGCCCTGCTGTTTTTGCTGTCTGTGTTGTCTTCTCTTCTCATTTCCTCTCCTCTATGATTCACTGGGATTCAATCCTGGAGAGAGGTTCCCTGTCAATTGTTCCACCTTAGTTCCTGATTTCTGCTGTGCTTCACCTTGACTCTCCCCTTTTCTCTCTTTTTGATGTGTTATCATCTTGCTGTGTGACTCATTTATGTGGGCACAGGCTCACCACACAGGCACTCACACTCACCATGCTGGCTCTCATGTGGGCAGTGGCTCGCTGCGCAGGCACACTTTCTCTTCTTTTTCACCAGGAGGCCCTAGGGATTGAACCCAGGTCTTCCCATATGGTAGGCAGAAGCTCTATCACTTGAGCCACATCTGCTTCCCAGCTTTTATGTTTTCTAATTCCTTTCCCTTTCTTCCTTTTTTTTTTTTTGGTTGGCCATTTTCTTAACCTACTTTTCCAGTTTGTGCATTTGTTCCTCAGCTGTATCTATTTTGCTATTTATTTCCCCTGTTGGTTCTTCATTTCAGTAATTATGCTCTTCATACCTAGTATTTCTACTTGGTTCTTTTTAAATCTCATTTCATATTAGTCCATCAATTTTAATATATCTGCTTCTGATGGCATCTGTAATCCAGTGTGTTGTTTTTCTTTCAAAATAGTTATCCTCAAAATTGCTTGTTACCATGGCCAGTGAATGCATTTCCCCACGGCCATCAGCTACTGTCAGGAGAAAATGCATTCATATGATAAGCTCAAACTCCAGTACCTATAAGCCCCAGTGAGTTCAGGGGTGGGGGAATGGGTCCTGGGTGGGGAAGTCCAAGCACCAAAAAACCATTCAATGGCTCCTCATTTTACAAGACAACTCATTAGAATGTGATTCACCAGCCCAGGGCTTTGGAGAGGCAGGGTTAGGAAGTGCTCAAGGCAGGTTAGTCCCCATTTGTGTTTCTTAGCTCCAGTAAGTTCAAACAACTGATTTAATTGCACCCCTGAGGATGCCTGGACCAGAGACAAGGTCACAGCAAATGTGGAAATAGACACTATTAGATCCAAAATTTTGTTCAACAGTAGACATTGTCCCAAGGCAAAGATAGGGGAGAAACAGGAGCAAACTCCTGTTATGTCATTTCCTATTTTATTCACTTAGAGCTGAGTTTTGCTGCCTTCACCCCCCTTACCCAGGCCAGCACACCATTTCAAAAGACGCCTTGATACTCCAGGACTTCCTTACAATTTCTGGTGTTCTCTGATCTTTTGCCACTTAAGTTCCATCCAGGTTTATCTCAAAAAGGATGCCCCAAGTTTGTTTGGTTCAGCATCATGTAAGAACCAGAATCAAAATCTCAGCTGTGAATCCTCTTCAAGTGGATTGCCTCAAACCGAAGTCTGTGGAAAGGTAATTGAATCCACGTCCCATCAGGCCTCACTGCTGCAACTCACAGCACAGGAAGGTCCAAGATCAAGGAGCTCTATTTAAATTGCAGTCTCCCCTGTCTAGATTCCCTTACCCTGCTCTAATTTTTTGTTTTATTCGTAACACTTACCAACTTCTAGCACAATATATAATGGATTCATTTATTATGTTTATTTTTATTCCCTGTATCACTCAATATAAGTTCAGGAGGGCAGGGATTTTTGACTTGTTCATGACTGTATCCCCTGTACCTAGAGCAGTTCCTGCCACATAGCTGGTGCTCAACAAATGTCTGTTGAATGATCTGATATTAGAGTTCTTCCCAAAGGACCAATTCAGGCTTAAAACATCCCCCCACACTATTACGACAAGACAATAGAAGGACCCAAGTACAATCCAGGGAGGGCAGCTGGGCCCAAGAGAAGGACTCAGGTGTGGATTGGCATGGAGCAAATAAAACAATGGGCTAGGTTCTGGGTTTGGATAATTGGAAAAACAAGCCTCTTTGCTTAAGAACTTCCTGGGTGCTGTGCTTACTTTGGATTACTTACTGTAAGCAATTGTCCAATAAATAAACCAACCAGACTGGGAGATCACGAACTTGTTCTTTTGGAGTTGAGTGTAAACTGTATGGAGACTGCCAAATGCCTGCCATCTCCCTCAACTGGTCTTCCTGTGACACTACTCCCAAGAAGTGGGGACCCCAAGTAGAGGGCATAGAGGAGGTTGTCCACAATGAACATGATGGGTACAAGCAAGTCTTCTTTCAATGTTGTGCTATAAATAGCTCAGTTATTCTCAGTCATCCTAATTGGACATTTTCATTTTTAATACACATGGAAATGAGTTCACTCAAACATAAGTTGACTTTTTTTTTAGTTGTTAGAGACTGCTTAACCCACTGTTACAAAAACAGTGAAGGGGGTGTATGAGGGGTGGGGGACAGTGGTGAACACCAAGTTCTTTGGGAAACCATCTCCGAGGAAGAACACACTGGAAAATTGAGCTCATTCATTCATTCCTTCCTCAGCAAATCTCCATGAAGGCTATAATTTACATGGGTCCCTGTGCTAGGCTCCATGGATGCCCTCAGAGCCACAACTCCTCAGGGAAGGTGTGTACATCAGTGAACATGGGTCAGGGTGTTGGGTACCCAGGGAAGCACCAGTCAGACAAGGGGGTCAAGGAGGACCATCCTGGGCTGTGAAACCACTCCTTATTTCTGACCTTGGCCAGAAACCAGCAATGAAACCACCAGCCATTTCTAGTGTTCTAGGATGTTTGAGAGAGTAAAAGAAAACAAAATATTTCAGTTTGGAACAGTAGATCCAAGGTTTTATTCAACAAAAAGGAATGAATTTCACTCAGTTCTGCATTTTGGACACTATGCTTAGAAGTAGCAAAGAATGAAGTGGGCCTAAGCAGGAGAGCAAGATGGTAGGGAGAGAGAGATTGAGGGGCAGGGCCTGGTACTGAAAAGAGATTGAAGAGGAACTTGTGGGTCAGGGAGAGGAGGAGCAGGGGTCAAACTCTGTCTAGTTGGCAGTGGGAGGGCCTCACCCAGCTCCACTTTCAGCCTGCCTAGGAGAACTCTTTTATCAGGCCATCAAAACTCCCACACACTGGAATCTTATTTCTTTACCACTCTCTTCTCCTTTTCTAATTTAATCAGTCAGCCACTCTTTCACTCCCCAACTATTCCACCCAGAATTCTTTTTTCTGGACAGTTTCTGCCTGCTGATTTCCCTCACTGTCTGAGACATACTTTAGTGAGAAACACCAAAGTGAGATTTGTTGCTCCTGCTCAGTGTGGAGAAAGTGTTTATTCATTTGTTCATCCATTCATGCAGCAATTATTTACAGAATTCCTACTATGTGTAGGCATCATCTGAGGCACTGGGGTACAGCCAAAACAAATTATCATCCTTGCTTTCCTGGAGCTCAAAGTTTAGTAAGAGGTGACAAAATGAAAAATATATATATAATGTGATAAGAGCTCTGAAGAGAAATAAGATAGAATACATTAAGGGAAGAGATGGAGCAATGAGAAGGAAGAAGAGTTAGAACAATGAGATTCTACAGAAAGACTGGCCTATGATGACAGGAATCAGCAGAATAGTCAGAATGCTGGTGAGTTAGAACAAAGAAGGGGAGGCATCATCAACAAAGATTGGAGGTTAAGAAGGAAATGGGCCTTGTGTCTCTGAGACTGAAGGAAGCATGTACTGAGGATAGCATGTGAGATGGTTGTGAAACTGAAAGCCTCCCAAGTGGGCCCAAAATAAGAGCCAGCCTCAAACTCTGAAGAAACATCTAAACCTGCATGCCTGTATTGTTATCACTGGTTCATTAGGTAAATACAATGAATAGGCTTTTGTGTTTTTAAAAGCAAAACCAAAGAAATTAAAAACAAAGTACACATACCATTACAATAGAAACATAAATTAGTTTTAACCAGAAACTTGGCATTTAAAATGTAAATACACAACATTGGCATTTTAGAAGTATAAATTACAGTTATATTCCTAAATTTATCTGGAAAAAATGTTTTCCCAAACAAAAAAGCACAAGCATGGAAAATGTGTTTCTAGATAAAGATTGTTTCCTCATTTTAAAAAAAGAGTCTGAAATAAAATCTTAAATGATCAATGATTAAGGTTCTGGTAAGTAGGAAATAAGAGTTTCTGAAATTTATATATTGGACTAACATGCAAGTATTTAATAAAAATAATACAATAGTACACAGTGTATATCATAATGAAAAAATATTGGGAAAATAATGAATTGTAGACTTAAAATATTACTTTACAACAAGGCACTATCAACATATGGAAATAGTACTGTAAATTTCCAAAGGAATTCATTGGGCTACTTCTCAAGTCTTGTGTTAATACACTGTAACAAACAAAATTTGCAGGAGTTCCTTGAGTTTAACTTTTTCCCTTGAGTAATTCTGTTTCACAGAGAAAGAGGCATTCTGAAAACATACACAGGATTTTATCACCAAGGGATGATGATTCTTCTGAACAGATTTGTATTAAACAATTAAAGGCAAATTTTGTGGACCTAATCAAGCATGACTAGCTGTGACAAAAATGATAAATTTAGGGACGTTTTTCATTCTAAGAGTAGAGAATATTTCAACTACAATATAAATGTAACTAACTTCCTCCTTCTGCCCCCATTGCCCACCCTCATCATCATACTGTAATGTTGATGGTTCTGAAACTTAAATCTTTTTTTAAGGTTACTAGAAGTCTTGCAAATTAGCCTTCAAGTAGTTAAGGAACTAAGCCAAGAATTGTCCAAAAGATTCAATAATGTTAAATTATATAATTAGAACAGATTGGAAAAAATCCATCCTTTTTGTATCATCTCAAATAAATTTTGAAACAATGATTCCTTTTTACTGTGTCGCTGTAACTGTCTGACACACTGATTTCAACAGCAGATTAAAGTAAGCACCATGTTACAGTTCTCACAGAGTCAAAGCAAAATTATTCAATTGTGGTTTGTTCTTAGGACCAATGTATGAGAAACTGAATCTCTTTCTAAATCAGTTCAGGGGAAGTGGACATGGCTCAACTGATAGAGCATCCACCTACCATACGGGAGGGTCGAGGGTTCGATCTCCAGAGCCTCCTGACCCATGTGGTGAGCTGGCCCACGTGCAGAGCTTCTGTGCACAAGGAATGCCATGCAATGCAGGGCCGCCCCCGCATGGGGGTGCCCCACACACAAGGAGTGTGCCCCACAAGGAAGCCACCCTGCATGAAAAAAAAGCACAGCCTGCCCAGCCTGCCCAGGAGTGGCACCACACACACAGCTGACGCAGCAAGATGATGTAACAAAAAAGAGATGCAGTTTCCCGGTGCCACCAAGGGTGCAAGTGGACACAGAAGAACACACAGGAAGTGGACACAGAGAGCAGACAATGGGGGTGGGGGGAAGGGGAGAGATATAAAATAAATTTTTAAAAAAATCAATTCAGAATTATTTACCAAGCAAAAATTTCCTTCAAAAATAAAGATGGAGATAAATACATGAAATATAAATGAGGGAATTTGTACCAGTGGGCCTGCACACTAAAATAAATACTACAGGTATTTCTTCCAGCAGAATGTAAATATTCTTTTTATTGTTGAATAATATTCCTTTGTATGAATAGACCACATTTTATTTATCCGTTCATCAGTTGATGGACATTTGAATTGATTCCACTTTTGGTCAACTGTTATTAATGGTGTTATGGATATATTCATGTACAAGTTTCTGTGTGGACATATGTGTTCATTTATCTTGGGCATATGTAACTAGAGATCCCTGGGTCATATGGAAACTAGCTTTTTGAGGCATATACTAGTAATTTAGATTTTAAGGTGTTTTTTTTTTTTCAAATATAAGGATATAAATCTATAAATTTTCCACATGTACTATTGGAAATCAATTTTTATGTACTGTTTTAGGTGCATCATGTAAATTTTGATATATATTTTTTAAAAATTATCATTCAGTTAAAAATCATTTCTAAATTCACTTGTTATTTCTTCTTTGAAAAATGGCTGTGTAAGTATATTGCTTAATTTTCCAATGTCCATAGAGTGGAGGTAAGACAAAAGCTCTCAGAAGATGTGACCTGGTTGCTGAAACCAGAATGATTAGAAGAAGGGGAAGGGGTCAAATCTTCTTCTTTCCTTGAGATCATTAAGAACTGCAGATATGTATATTTGCTCTTCGTTGTTTCTTGCATTGTCATGTTTCTGTGTATTGAATTCAGAGGTTTCATTTTTACTTGATTAAATTATGACTAGGGTTTTGATAGGGCCATGTCAGCAGGATGTTGAGTCTCTGCTCCCTTGGTGGGCAGGCGCTCATAGAGAAAACTACATGCAAAGGGAGCAAATGGGAGTTTTGATGATGGAGCCCCAGGAAATAAACACACAGAGAAGTAGATACAGGAGGAAAGAGAGAAGCCTCCATTAGACACAGCAGAGGTCCCCAGAAAAGTGATGAGCCATTCAAGTATAGCTGATCTTGTGGAGAGAGAACAGCTGAGCCCAGAGAGAAATGAGTGCCAGGAGAGAGGCAAGACTTATCCCAGCCTACAGATGATACTGGAAGAAGCTGGGACCATGGAGAAAGAGGGAGGCTGAACCCTCACAGAGATTGGCAGCCATCTTGCTCCAACATATGGAAGCAGACTTTGGTGAGGGAAATAACTTACACTTTATGGCCTGGTCACTGTAAGCTTCTACCCAAATAATACCCTTTATAAATTCCAACAGGTTTCTGGCACTTTGCATCAGCACCCCTTTGGCTGACTAATACAAGTCCTGAATTGCTTCTATTGAGCCCACCACCATTTACCTTCTGAATAATCTGTATTTATTGATTATCTAGGAATAACTCAGAAATTATTGATGTAATGTCCTTCTGAAAACACAGTGCTGCATATGCTTATGATGTCTTCTCCTTAAGAAACAAAACATTCTTAATTCTGACACATGCTCTTCTGTGCTGAGACCAGGTCAGCAATAGGTTTGCACGAAGGGAAGGTGATGCAGAACTGAAGAAATAAGAGGACAGAAAGAAAGACGTAAGAGAGAAATTAAAGACGGGACCAGGGGACTCAACAGCTTCTGGAACTGAGAGCCTCGACCCTGGTTTCCACATCGTATTTATTAGAAATTACAAAGCAGTAGTTCTCTGTTTATTTTCAAGGCTGCTTGATATTAAAGCTGTAGCCCCTGCAATGCTAGGGAGCAGGCCATAACAAAGTTCAAATGTCTCCACATGCAAACAATTTTTGTGCTGACCTGACAGCATTCTGTCTAGTCAAGGCTGGTGTTCCTAAGCCCACACTTCTTATCCGCATTATGGAAACATTTCAACTTCAAGCCAGGTTCCCACAGTCAAATTCAAGCTATTTTCCCACACGTCTTCTTTTACTATGTTTCTCTTTTTTCTTTAATGACCAAATTTCCAGCAGCTATTTTTACATTTGCAGTTGTCTATTCATCGACTTTCATTCAGTTTCTAACTCATCAAAATGGAGATTTTACCTTTAAAACTCCATTAAAATTCCCATAGGCATAATTTCCAAGGACTCCTTTAATTAGCAGTATCATATACAACATTTTTTTTATTACTCATCTTATCAGATGTGGCACCATCGATAATTCTGATTTGCTGGTTTCTCCTTAAATTTCTTCCCTAGGCCTCAGTCTCTGGTTCTTTGCTTTCCTGACACATTTCCTATTTTGACTTTGTCAAATCTCATAGCTTAACAAATGCTTTAAGTAAACAACTCTCACATCTCCAGGTCAGACATTTTCCCTCCTTGGAAGCTGTATTTGTGAGACCCAGTGTGATCTCTGGCTGTTTCCTCCCAAGCTTGCTCAGTCCACAGCTCTCTCCAGGTAAGCTGATGAAAACATCTTCCTTGCAATGCTTTCAGCTAAAAGAATTAGAATTGCATTGTTTTAGTCAGCCAAAGGGATGCTGATGCAAAATACCAGAAATCTGTTGACTTTTATAAAGGGTATTTATTTGGGGTAGAAGCTTACAGGTACCAGGCTATAAAGCATAATTTACTTCCCTCACCAAAATCTGTTGCCATGTGTTGGGGCAAGATGGCTGCCAACGTCTGCTGAGAGTTCAGGCTTCTTGGGATCCTCTTTTCCCAGGGCTCTGTTTCTCTCTGGGCTCAGCTGCTGTGCTCGCTCCACAAGGCCAGCTGTGGAGACTATTAGGCTAATAGCTCTGTTTCTCTCCCCTGGGTTTCTGCTGTGTCTAAGGAGCTGTCTCTATTTCTTTGTATTCTTCTGTGTGTTCACTTTCTGGTCTCCAGCTCAAAACTCCAACTCTGTCCTTTGCCATGTCTTTTATCAGTGAGTCCCACCCACCAAGGGGTGGGAACTCAACCCCCTACTAACAAGGCCCAATCAAAGCCCTAATCATAATTTAATCAAGTAAAAGTGAAACCTCAGAAAGTCGAGTTTACAAACATAATCCAATATCTATTTTTGGAATTCATAAACAATATCAAACTGCTACATGTATTTTCTATTTTATTTGCCTCATACCTCATATCAAGCCCATCAGAAAAAAACTGTTGGTTGTATCCTCAAAATAGACCAAGATTCCAACCTCTAGTCTTTACATTCAATGCTACAGCCTGGTCGGAGAATCAGCATCTCTCTCTAGGATGCCTGCAATAATATTTTTCCTGATCTTTCTCCTTATATCTTATCCTCATTGAGTCTAATTTTAATATAGAACTTGAAGCAATATTTATTAGAAGTCAGAACACATTCCTCTAGCAGAAATAATTCTATAATAATCCTTATGTTGGAAGGGTAAAATTCTCATTTTCTTTCTCCACTCACACATTTTCCTAGTTGAACTTCCCTACTTGCTTTCCTGCATGAGCCCAGTCTGGCCCTTATCTTAGGTAATGTTGCCAGATTTGGCAAATAAAAATACAGGAAAAGTAATAAAGTAAAAAAAAAAAAAAAAAAAAAAAAAAAAAGATGAATCTCAAATACAACAAAAGCACAGACAATTCTTTCCTTAGGGGCTTTGCACTGTCTCTACTCCATGATTTATGATATGCCAATCACTTCCTTTCTCACCTCCTGGAACATTTGCTCAGATGTCATTTTCTCTAAGGTGTCTACTCTGAGCTCCATTTTATTTTATTTATTTTAAAACTTTTGCATCATCCTAAACAGAAACTATACCCACTAACTCTCCCATTCCCACCCCTGCCCCCAAACCCTGTTATCGTCTCTCCTTTTTTTAAAGATGTATTTATTTTTTATTTATTTCTCTCCCCTTCCCCCCACATCTGCTCTCTGTGTCCATTCACTGTGTGTTCTTCTGTGTTCACTTGCATTCTTGTCAGTGGCACCAGAAATCTGTTTCTCTTTTTGTTGCATCATCTTGCTGCATCAGCTCTCCGTGTGTGTGACGCCACTTCTGGGTGGGCTGTGCTTTTTTCACATGGGGTGGCTCTCCTTAAGGGGTGCGTTCTTTGTGCATGGGGCTTCCCTAAGCAGGGGACACCCCTGTGTGGCACGGCAGTCCTTGCATACATCAGCACTGTGCATTAGCCAGTTCACCACACAGGTCAGAAGGCCCTGTGTTTGAACCCTGGACCTCCCATATCATAGGTGGATGCTCTTTCAGTTGAGCCAAATCCACTTCCCCTGAGCTCCACTTTAATGTGCTGCTATCCCTACACCCAGAACTTCATATCACTGACACCCTTTACTTTTTTCTATTTTCCATTGTACCTATCATCTTATAACATACTTATATTTAACTTACTATTTGTTATTGTTATTAAGTGTCTTCCTGGCTGCAAATTTAAGCTCTTTGGAAGGGGAATTCTTTGTGTGTTTCTCCCCTGATATACCTTTTAGACCATAAAAGTCTCCTGACACAGTAAATGTTCAACAAATAGAAGCAGAAATAAATGTCACGTGAAACGGACTTTGGCCCAGTGGTTAGGGCGTCCGTCTACCATATGGGAGGTCCGCGGTTCAAACCCCGGGCCTCCTTGACCCGTGTGGAGCTGGCCATGTGCAGTGCTGATGCGCGCAAGGAGTGCCCTGCCATGCAAGGGTGTCCCCCGCGTGGGGGAGCCCCACGCGCAAGGAGTGCGCCCGTGAGGAAAGCCGCCCAGCGTGAAAAGAAAGAGCAGCCTGCCCAGGAATGGCGCCGCCCACACTTCCCGTGCCACTGAAGACAACAGAAGCGGACAAAGAAACAAGACGCAGCAAATAGACACCAAGAACAGACAACCAGGGGAGGGGGGGAAATTAAATAAATAAATAAATCTTTAAAAAAAAAAAAAAAGAAAGAAAGAAATATCACACCTCAGCCTTTCTGTTCATTTGCACCACTCTGGAAACTCCTTCTAAATCTCCAGTCTATGTCTAGCTTTAAAATTTATTATTCACCTTCTTAGAAATCTTAGAAAGACAAAGTACCCAAACTTCCATGAGAGCCACTGCTTCATTCTCTCCCTCATTGGGTTTTGATTCCTGTCCTCATCTGCCCTTGTGATCTTATTTTTGTCTGTTTCATAGGTAAAGTCTCCCCCAACTATTTCTGTCACTCTTGTGCATATCTTTATTATTCATTTTTAATAACTGTGGCACTTTGATATTATTGATGAATTCCAAAAATAAATATTGATTTATGTTTGTAAACCAGTATGTTCCTCTGGGTGTGATACCCTTTGTATTAAATTCAGAGATTTCACTTTTACTTGATTAAATTAAGATTAGGGCTTTGATTTGGATACATTAGTAGGATATTGAATCCCCATCTCCTTGGTGGGCAGACACACAGGAAAAGACATTGGCAGAGGAGAGAACTTTGTTTTGACACTTGGTTGAGCCATTCACCTGATAGTTTATAGCTGACCTTGTGAAAAGAACAGAGCAGGTGAGCCTGGAAAGAAGTGAGCCCTGGGAAGAGAGAGAAGGCTTATATCAGCCTATAGTTGAGGCTGGAAGGAGCTGGACCCATGGAGCTTAAGTGGGAAGAGGAAGCCTGAACCCTCTCAGACATTGCCCACCATCTTGCATCAACACATGGCAACAGACTTTGGGTGAGGAAGTACTTATTTTTTAGGTATCGGGCCAGGAATTGGACCTAGGACCTTGTAGTTGGAAAGCTGGAACTTAACCACTGAGCCACATCCACTCCCTCAGAAGTACCTCTTGTGATACCTTGAGTTGGACTCTTTAGGGCCTTGTGACCATAAGCTTCTACCTGAAGGGCAATAAGCTCATGTTTGTTGTCCTCCATGGATCTTCTTGGCATCTGTGTAGCCATTGCTGCCATATGCTTTTGGTTTCTCTCATCTTTGGCAGCAGCTGTGTTAATATTATGCCTCCAAAAATTTCTGTAATCAGTGACTGAGTTAAAACTTCATTTCCCATGTAGAGGAATGATTAATTTCAAATGATATGCTGAAAGATTGTGAGTTTTACTGGGCAGGAATTGGCAGGCCCTTTATCAGTCTCAATATCAAAATTACACTGATATGGAATGGGATTTTAAAGTGCTTGGAAAGCCTAATTCTCTTATTAATGTGACTCTCTGGACTCTGGACCATCAGCCCATAACTGGGTTTTTATGTGAGATCACCTACCTATTGAGCTAGCACTGATAAAAAGACCAGACACTCTGCTTCTAAGTTCTTTTATACACCTATCTCTGAAATTTAATATATTAATTTAAACCCTAATGTTTCTTAATAAAATCCATGGGGTAATGGAGGACTATAAACTTTAAACATATATTCAAATAGGGAAGTAGAGTCATACTGCTATTGTTTTAAATAATTTGAAATAACCTCCCACTCTGTAAATACTTATAGGGTGCCAAACATAATGCCCAATCACATTCATTTTTCTTTTTTATTTTTTTTGCTTCTTCTTTTCATGTATTTTTTTCATTTCAAAACAATTTATTTTAAAATTATGCAAAATATTTACAATATTCCAAAATCAAAACTATGAAACAAGTTTGATTCAGAAAAGTCTCCCTTACATCTCTACTCCTTCCATCCTCCCTCCATTCACTTGATATAATCTGTTTCCTACATTCCTATTCACTTTCTTAGGAATAATTTGGCATATCTTGTACACTGTTCTTCACCTTAACTTTTTTCACTTACAAATATGTCCTAGAGAACACAGATATTCCTTATTCCTTTTTCCAATTACAGAGTATAACGTCTTGTATAGATGATCATATTTAGGTTGTTTCCCATTGTTTTTACTTTTTTTTTTATGGAGGTGATATTATGAATTTTGCTTTTATAAGTAGCCTTGTACAAAAGGGATACATCTTTTATATTAATTTTAAGTAAGAAAGTTTCTCATTGGAATTTTCTGGATGTGAGGTGGTAACACATAATGTTTAGTTTCTCTCCAGATTCTGCTGACCATAATTAAAACCAGTGTTCATCATGTGATGAATTCTGCTGACTTGGGAATTATATTCCTCATTCAGACAGGATTAAGAATCCTGGGAAACTCCTAACTCCTTGGGACAGTTTGAGATTATTTTATGAATCCCAAAAAGAGAAAGATTATGTTTGTAAACTAATCTAGCCCTCTGGGTGTGGTACCCTTTAATTGCATTAAATTCAGTTGAGGGGTCTTTGATTAAGATTACTAGATAAGATCACTTTAGGGCTTTTGACTGGAGTATGCCTGTGAGGTGTGACTCTCAGTTTATAGAAAGCCATGAAACAAAGGACAGAAAAGGAAATAGGATGGTGCTGCTAGCTTGCTCTAATAAAGGGCACCATACATTTTGAATTTTGTCCATACCGTGATTTACTAATAAAAGGGCTTATTCAGGTAGGTCGAATCACTAGCTTTGCTGATTGTAAGTATTTCAGCAAATATTCATTTTAATATAGATTTACTCGATTCTATTAAACTTGCACTTTACCATCTTTTAATCTTAATTTGTTTTAGTATTATCCTCAAAGAGAATTCCTTTCCAAATGTTAATTTTCAGCTTTTATCAAATACATTAAAAGATATAGTAAAAAGTCATGTATTTTGTTTTTCATTTTCCTTGTGTATTGTCACCTGACAGTGCAATTTCTAAGGAGCTTAACTTCCATTTTTCTTTATTAAATATGTTTTTAATTTATTTCTAAAAGGTACTTAGATTAGATAAAATGTTACATAAAAAATAAGGGATTCCCATAAGCCCCACTCCCCACACCTCCCACTTTCCCCCACATTAACAACTTCTTTCATTAGTGTGGTACATTCATTGCAATTGATGAACATATTTTGGAGCATTGCCACTAAGCACCGATTATAGATTACATTGTAGTTTACACTCTCTCCCACTCAATTCTATAGGTTGTGGCAGGATATATAATGGCCTGTAGCTGTCATTGCAATGTCATTCAGGTCAATTCCAGGTCCTGAAAATGCCCCCTTAATATACTTCTTTTCCCCTCTCCCTGCCTTCAGCACCTCCAGTGGCCATTGTCTCCATATCAATTATATAATTTCTTCCATTGCTGGAATCACAATAAGTCTATAGTAGAATAACAGTAAGAACACTCTAGTCCATATTTTATTCCCCAATCCTGAGAATTCTGGGATGGTGGTGCCTACTCCTACTCTAATTGAGAAGGGGCTTTGATCCCATATGACTGATGGATGGGACTCTTGTTTGCAGTTGTAGACTCTCTTAGTTCCTTGGTGTGGTGGTTGTCCATCCTCACCTCCTTGTTAGTGGTCCTGGGTGAGTCCAATGAACTGGAGAGTAAGTGTTGCAACTCCACTAAGGCTCAGAGCCCAGCTGGCACATGGACAGCCCAGATTCAAGTCTCTTGAATGTACACCCACCTACCAACTTCAACACCAATTATAGGTTCAAATATAAAGGGACAAAAGAGGCATGTGTAGAGAAGTCATTTCTGAGTCCAGCTCTGTCACACTTGAATGCACAACCTCCAAAGTAGGGCCCACTGGCAGGGTACCAAACTCTGGAGCTATCTGCCATGACCATAGGACCTGGGTGTCTCCAGAGCCCTCAGCAACCCCACTATTTGGAGTAGGATCTACTTAGGCTGTCTATGAGATCCTACTAAGACATGAACTCCCGACTCACTTTGAAGTCTCTTAGCCTAATAAACTAATTTCTCTTTACCATTTCCCCCTTTTATTCCAAGTCTTTTTCCAGTTGCATCACCAACTGGTGCTTGGTAGTAACCCCTCAGTGCCAGGGAGGCTCATCCCCAGGAGTCATGTTCCATGCTGGGGGATGGCAATGCATTTATATACTGAGTTTGGCTTAGAGAGTGACCACATTTGAGCAACATGGAGGCTCTCAGGAGGTAACTCTTAGGCACCCTACAATACCAGGCCAAGTTGCAAATCCAAGAACAAAAGCCTCATAAACATAGTCTTCAATATCAAGGGCCCATCAATGGACCATCCTTCTTCACTAGTCATTGCCCTTGTACTTGGGGGATTGTTGCTCTTCTATTAAAGAATGTGGCAGAATTCCCCAAGATGGGAATTCAATATTCTTTTGGTTTTTGTGTGAATCTCTACCCACTGTGCTAATGCTCCATGAACATTTGAACATATTTATATACCTTATATGTATGCCCAGGTGAATTTCCTTCCATGTACTCCCATCACTGACACCCCACACCAATGATCCTCCCCTGCCATAGTTGTAATCCTTCTGTGATCCAAAACTTCTTAAAAAATGAAGCCAAGAATATTGCCAAATTCAATTAAAAGGAAAATGAAACAATAGTGATAGGTTTAAATATATGAAATAAAATACATAATAATTTAGAAAAACTAAAACTAAAAGTAAAAACAATTGGGGTTTTAAAAGTTTCATTTTTTGTATGCACAGAGAGAACTCTTCAATTACCTGACAGTTTTATTTAGTCAATTACAACTTATAATCTTTTTAAAGGATTTTAATTTAATATTTTAATTTTTATCAAAGGGCTGGGGAATTTATGAAAGCACTTGTAGTTATGCTGATAATGCCTAGAAGTGAATTACGTATTTGAGGATGTATCAGCCTGTGTTTAATTGCACACTACTATTAGGAAATGTAAACAGTTATGGAAGTCCACAGCCATCACATTTCCATGATGTATCTGTCCCATTTCTGCATTGACTCACAGCTTTTGTAAAAGACTCTTGTGCTTCTATTTCTGAAAAAGGCCTCAAGAGGGTCTTATGCTTCCTCATATCTCAATTCACCCAAAATTAACAATTGGAAAAAGGGAGTACAACATCATTTCAAATAGTTTTGAATGATTTCCAATTAGTACACCAAGGTCTCTGTAGCAGTTTGATATGGTTATTAATTCCAAAAATAGATATTGGATTATGTTTGTAATCTGGTCTGTACCTGGGCATGATTGCATTATGATTAGGGCTTTGGTTGGGCCATATCATTAGGGCATTGAGTCCCTGCCCGTTGGTGGGTGGGGACTCACAGATAAAAGGCACGGCAAAATACAGAGCTGCAGGTTTCTGATGTTGGAGTTTGATGCTGAAGTCTTAAGCTGGAGCCCCAGGAAAGAGACAGAGCTGTTTGTCTGATAGTCCAGAACTGACACTGTGGAGAGAGGCAAAGCCTAGAGAGCCTCCTAGTCTACAGCTGACCTTGTGGAAGAAACAGAGGAGCTGAGCCCAGAGGAACACAGGAAGTCTGAACCCTCACAGATGTCAGCAGCCATCTTGCTCCAACATATGGAAATAGACATTGGTGAGGGAAGTAACTTATGCTTTATGGCCTGGTCTGTAAGCTCCTACCCCAAATAAATACCCTTTATGAAAACTAACCAATTTCTGGTATTTTGCATCAGCACCCCTTTGACTGACTAATACAGTCTCTAACTCTTGTTCACAGAAGTCCTAACATAACTTCTATCACCTGCACTATTGAGAAGCTCCTCAGTGGCTCTCCCTGTAGGCTGGGGTGGTGGAAAGAGATGTGACAGCTCCTATGGGCCTTTGCACAGCAATGGAGTTGATAGGACCCTGGAGGAGCAGAGGCCAACTGACAGCATAGAATAGTGAGAAGCAAGGTGTGTTGAAGTGGCATAATGGATAGTGATGATGGAAGCCCGACCTGATGGGTTCTATGGGGTTGGGCAATACAACAGGGTGTTCCTATGGACAAAATGGTGGTCGTTCAAGAAGGTTATTGCTTAGTGTATCTAATTAGAAAAGATCAAGAATGGATGAACAAAAGCCTGAAGACAGCAAATATGAGCAACATGAGCAAATATTTCATGCTCATAATAAATGGAAAAGCCCAATATTCTTCATGCCAGAAGTCTATGTTTTTTTCTTTTTATTGCTGTTAGGTCTGAGAAATATATGAAACTGAGGGACATACATCACCAGATGCCAAATCAGAAGAAGTTAAAATCAGTGAGAACTTGTTGCTACATTAAACCAGTTGGGCCTGCTTGTCAGGTGGCCACTTTAGTGGACATAGAGACACTGTCTGCTTTTCTATGATTTCATAGGTTAATTACATAAAATGAATCACAGCCAAGATATATTTCCTTACAAGATGACCTGTTAGTAAATATATGTGTGAAAAAATGTTTTTAAACATTACCCCAGCAGGATGGATGTAGTTCAGTGATTGAATGCCTGCTTTGCATGTACATGGTCCCGGGTTCAATCCCAGTATTTCCTGAAACAAAACAACAACCAAAAAACATTACTTCAGAGGCTTGATGTGTACCTAGTTGCTCTACTGCAAATATTGTTACTTTCATTTTATATTATATAAAGAACTAACATGTATTCAGTGCCAACACTATTTTTGAGCTTTGTGTGTATTGCATTATTTAACCATTGAGCTAACCCTTTGAAGAAGGTCCTGTTCTCTGTTTTACAGATGAGATCAGAGATTAAGGACCTGGGTCAAGCTCAATCAGCTGGGAAGTGAGAGATTGGGATTAGAGTCCAGTCATTTTGCCTATTGAACTGCCCACGCCCATCCCTCTGCTGTTTTTCTGCTTGCTTCTCCTGCTGTCTCACAGCGAACTATAATTGATTCTCTTTTTTTTTTTAATATTTATTTATTTATTTTTTAATTACATTAAAAAAAATATATGAGGTCCCATTCAACCCCACCGCCCCCGCCCCCCACTTCCCCCACAGCAACACTCTCTCCCATCATCGTGATACATCCATTGCACCTGGTAAGTTCATCTCTGAGCATCACTGCACCCCATAGTCAATGGTCCACATCATAGCCCAGACTCTCTCACGTTCCATCCAGTGGGCCCTGGGGGGATCTACAGTGTCCCGTAATTGTCCGTGAAGCACTATCCAGGACAACTCCACATCCGGAAAACGCCTCCACATCTCATCTCTTCCTCCCGTTCCCCACACCCAGCAGCCACCATGGCTACCCTTCCCACACCCATTCCACATTTTCTCTGTGGACATTGGATTGGTTGTGTCCATTGCACACCTATGTCAAGTGAGGGCTTAGATTGCACATGG
Source organism: Dasypus novemcinctus (assembly GCF_030445035.2). Classification (NCBI taxonomy): domain Eukaryota; kingdom Metazoa; phylum Chordata; class Mammalia; order Cingulata; family Dasypodidae; genus Dasypus; species Dasypus novemcinctus. The sequence goes on along the minus strand of NC_080690.1, from coordinate 86,889,656 downwards.
GTACTGGATGCACTCTTCCCGCTTCTAGTTGTAGACACTCTAGGCTCCATGTTGTGGTGGTTGACCTTCTTCAACTCCATGTTAGCTGAGTGGAGTAAGTTCAATAAGTCAAAGTGTAGGAGTTGAAGTCTGTTGAGGCTCTGGGCCTGGGTGTCATATTATCAGTCCAGAGATTCAAATCCCCTACATATATCTTAAACCCAGCACCAACTACAATTCCAATAAAGTAGCATGCAAGTCTTGTGAAAAGAGATCCCCTCTGAGTCCATTTTCATCACGCAGAAACACCAGCTCCAAAGAAGGGCCATCTGTCATGGCAGTGAACCCCTTCTGCCATGACCATAGAACCCGTGGGTCTCTTTATCCCTCAAAAGAACCAATACCTGGGGTTGTATCTACCTTATCTGTCTCTTAGACTCTGTTCAGTTGTACATAGGGGTATTCCTTCTGACAACCTCCAGACTCTTTTTTAGAGACTCACAGCCTTATAATCTCATTTCTCCTTTCCATTTCCCCCTTACATTAGGTCAAACCGCTTCCCGAAGTCATGTTATTATATGTAGACAGGTATATTCTGCTGTTCCGCATTGAATCTTTAATTCAAGGTCATTTTCTAGTTGCTTCTTGAGCTGGTATGTGGTAGTGATCCCTCGGTGCCAGGGTAATTGATTCTCATCTCACTCATCTGTTCCCGCTGCCAGCAGGACCCTGCCTGGTTCCTACCATACTTGTGGGCTTTGCCTCACTCTGGGTGCTCCACTCATTCCTCCGGCGTCCCATTGGCCGGCTGGGTTCTGTGAAGGAATTCCATCGTGGCCGTGCCAACTGACCTCACACTGGTGGCTCCAGACCAGAATCCGAACCTTCTGTAGGGAGCAGGGTTTCTTAATTCCTCAGATACCTAAAGGACAGATGCTGGACTAGAGCTAAATCTTTCCTTTTGCCCATATAATACAAGATTAAAACTATTAGAATGAGAGACAAGTTTCAAAGTTCTCTCACCTTTTTGTTTTTGTTTTTAATGGAATGTCCACTTCATTTCTGCTTGCCTTATACAGGTGAGTTCAAACTAGGCCTAATGGGTAGCTTCAACCGTTGGTTTTAGTTGTTTCAGGGAGTTTAAAAGCTATTTGGGTCGTCTCAGGAGAAATCTAGGGGGGCCGCTCCTCTGGCCGGCTGCCGGCCTTTCCACAGAGCTCTCCAGGCTGTTGTCCACTTTGTGAGTGTCTCTGCTACCCCTATAGCCTCGGCCAGGCCCCTGCCGACAGCCGCCTCTCAGCGTCCACTGCCTCGGGGCTGCCATCTTCACAGCCACCTGCGCTGTAACCTAATTGCCCCAAACTGAGGTACTGACTGGTGAGTCATTCCCGCCACGTTGGCCACAGAAAAGCCAAACCACAGGGTGGAGCTGGTGGCACCTGCAGGAGGGGCGCAGGGGTCCACGAGCCATTTGGGAAGAGGGCTTTGGGGAGGAGACGGCCCTCCCCTTCGCCAGGAGTATGGAGATGTCAGAGTGACAGAGCAGGAGGAGGGTGAGGTGGAGGAAGAAGAGGAATGAAACTGGAAATAAATAATAGACAGGAAAAAGGTAAATTTGCAAATGTGTGGAGGCTAAATAGCACGCTCCTAAATAAATAATCAGTAGGTCGAAGAAATTGCAAGTGAAATCAGTAGATACACTGAGACAAATGAAAATGAGAACAAAACTTATGGGATACAGCAAAGGCAGTCTGGAGAGGGAAATTTATATTTTAAAAAAGAAGAAAGAGCTAATCTCAAAGATTTAACTGAACAATTAGAGAAACTAGAAAAATAATAGGAAGTGAATGCCAAAGCAAGCAGAAGGAAAGAAATAATAAAGATTAGAGCAGAAATAAATGAAGTTGAGAATAAAAGATAATAGAAAAAGTCAACAAAACCAAAAGCTGGCTCTTTGGGAAGATCAATAAAATTGACAACCCCCTAGATAGACTAATGAAGAAAAAAGGAGAAAAGATGCAAATAAATACTATCAGAAAGAAAGGATCATAAGAGGATATTATGAGAAAATGTATGCCAACAAGCTAGACAACCTAGATGAAATGGACAAATTCCTAGAAATACACAACCTACACTGATGCCACAGGAAATACAAGAAGTTAAATCAATCACATTTAAAGAGATTGAATATGTCATCAAAAATCTCCCAGCAAAGAAAAGTCCAGGACAAGATGGCTCCACAGGTGAATTCTACTAAGACTTTTGAAAAGAATTAACACCAATCCTGTTTAAATGCTTCCAAAAAATTGAAGAGGAAGGAAAATTACCCAACACATTTTATGAAGCCAACATCACCCTAATACAAAACCAGGTAAAGACACTACAAGAAAAGAAAATTCTAGACTAATTTCTCTAATGAACATAGATACAAAAATTCTCAACAAAATACTTGCAAATCAAATCCAGCAGCATATCGAAAGACTTATATACATCATGACCAAGTGGAATTTATTCCTGGTATGCAAGGGAAGTTCACCATAATCAATCAATGTAATACACCACATTAACAAACTAAAGGAAAAAACCCACATGATGATCTCAATTGCCGCAGAAAAGGCATTCAACAAAATTCAGCATTCTTTCTTGTTAAAAACTCTTGAAAAGATAGGAATAGAAAGAAAATTCTTCAGTATTTTAAAAGGCATATATGAAAAATCCACAGCCAACATCATACTCAATGGAGTAAGGTTGAAAGCTTTCCCTCTAAGACTGGGAACAAGACAAAGATACTCACTGTAACCATTGCTACTCAACACTGTACTAGAAGTTCTAACTAGAGTAAGACAAGGAAAAAAAAAAAAGGCATCCAAATAGGAAAAAAGTAAGTAAAACTCTCACTACTTGAGGATGGCATGATACTATATTTAGAAAATTCTGAAATGTCTACAGTAAAGCTACTTGAGTTTATAAATGAGTTCAGCAAAGTGGCAGGAGGTAAGATCAACATGCAAAGATCAGTAATGTTTTTGTACACTAGTATAGAACAATCTGGGGAGAAAATCAGGAGAAAATTCTATTTACAATAGCAATGAAAAGACTAAATACCTAGAAATCAATTTTTTTAGAAATTAATCCATGAATTTTAATTAATAGTACAATTTAAAAATTTTCTATCATCAATTGCAGAAGTTCCATACCAATGCAAGTTGTTGTGGGTAAGGTGATGTATAGGAATCCTGTATTTTATGCATGACTGTTCTGTAATCCTACAAGTTCTCTAATAAAGAAAAAAATTAATCAATTGGCTTTGATAAGAAGGTCTATTTCTGACCTCTCAATTCTATTCAATTTATCTATATATCTATCCTTGTGACAGTACTATGCTATTTTGATCACTGTTGCTTTACAATAAGTTTTTTTCTCTATTTTTTAAAATGTTACATTCAAAAAATATAAGAGGTCCCCATATAGCTCCCACCCCCCTCACCCCACTCACCCCACTCCTCCCACATCCACAACCTCTTTCATCATTGTGGGACATTAATTGCATTTGGTGAATACATTTTGGAGCACTGCTGCTCCACATGGATAGTGGTTTACATTGTAGTTTACACTCTCCCCCAGCCTACCCAGTGGGCCATGGCAGGCCATATAATGTCCAGCATCTGTCCCTGAAGTACCACCTAGGACAACTCCAAGTCCTGAAAATGCCCCCACATTGTATCTCTTCTTCCCTCTCCCTATCCTCAGCAGCTACTGTGGCCACTTTCTCCACATCAATGCTGTAATTTCTTCCATTACTAATCACAATAGTTTCATAGTAGAATATCAGTAAGTCCACTCTAATCAATACCCTTTTCCTCCATCCTGTGGACCCCGGGATGGTTATGTCCACTCCACCTCTGTATCAAGAGGGGCTTAGATTCCACATGGATGATGGATTCAATTCTCCTGCTTTCAGTTGTAGGCACTCTTGGCTCCCTGGTGTGGTGGTTAACCTTCTTCACCTCCCTGTTAGTTGACCAGGATAAGTCCAATAAGCCAGAGGGTAGGAGTTGCAAGTCCACTGAGGCTCAGGGCCTGGCTGTCATATGGACAGTCCAGATATTCAGGTCTCCCTAGGAATCAATTTAACCAAAGAAGTACAGGGCTATATGCAGAAAACTAAAAAACAATGCTAAAAGAAATTAAACAAAATGGAAACAAATGGAAACACACTCTGTGTTCATGGATGTCATGAAGATGTCAGTCTTACCCAAACTGATCTATAGACTCAATGTAATACCAATCAAAATTCCAACAGCTTACTTTACAGAAATAGAAAAGGAAATTACCAAATTCATTTGGAAGGGAAAGTGCACCTAAATAGCCAAAAGAATTCTAAAAAGGAAGAGTGGCATGGAAGGAATTTCACTGCCTGACCTTGAAACATATTACAAAGCTACAATGGTCAAAACAGTATGGTACTGGCATAAAGATAGACATATCAGTCAGTGGAATAGAATTGAGAGCCCAGAAATAAACCCTCACCTCTATGGTCAAATGGTTTTCAACAAATCTACCAAGTCCATATTAACAGGACAAAACACTCTTTAAGAAATGCTACTTGGACAACTGGATATCTATAACCAAATGATTGAAAGAGAACTTCTATCTCACTCCCTATACAAGAATCAACTCAAAATGAATCAAAGATCCAAATATAAAAGCCAGGACCATAAAACTACTAGAAGAATATGTCTGAAACATCTCAAAGACCTGGTGGTAGGTGGTGGTTTCTTGGACCTTACGCCCAAAACATGCACAACCAAAGAAAAAATAGATAAATGGGACCTCCTCAACATTAAACACTTTTGGACCTCACAGGATTTTGTCAAAAAGGTGAAAAGGCAGCTGACTCAATGCAAGAAAATATTTGGAAATCACATGATCAATGAGTTTAATATCCATGATATTTAAGGAGATGTTACAACTCAACAACAAAAAGACAAATGACCCAATTAAGAAATGGGCAAAAGACTTGAATAGAGATTTGTCCAAAGAAGAAATATGAATGGCAAAAAAAAATGTGAAAAAATGTTCAACATCACTAATGATTAGGGAAATGCAAATCAAAGCTACAATGAGATATTATTTCATGCCTATCAGAATGGCCACTATTGAAAAGACAGAGAACTCTAAGTGTTGGAGAGGATGAGGTGAGATAGGAACACTTATTCACCATTGGTGGGAATGCTGAATGGTACACTCACTGTGGAGGATTGTTTGGCAGTTCTTAAAGAAGGTGAATATAGATTTGCCACATGACCCTGCAATACCACTACTGGGTATATGCCCAGAAAAACTGAGAGCATGACACAAACAGACATCTACACACCTACAATCATAGTGGTGTTATTCTCGATTGCTAAAATTTGGAAAAAGCCCAGGTGTCCTACAACAGAAGAATGGATAAGCAAACTGTGTTCTATTCATATGATGGAATATTATGCAGCTGTAAGAAGAAATGAAGTCATAAAAACACATGAAAACATGGATGAAGTTGGAGGACATTGTGTTGAGGGAAGGAAGCCAGACACAAAAGGACAAATACTGTATGACTGTGTTACTATGAATCAAATATATTGTGTAACATATTGTATAATACTATTTATATAAAATGTAAACATAAATCAATTTATAAAGATGAAATTTGATTACTGTTTATGTAGGGTAGGGAAGGCATGCTAAAGGGTGTGAAATTTTTCTTTTTGGAGTAATGAAATAATTCTGAAATTTTTTGTGATGATGAATGCACAACATTTTGATTGTACTAAAAACCATTGATTATTCACTTTAGATAGATTATAGGGTATGTGAATATATCTCAATAAAACTGCTTAATAAATATATAAATAATTGTGCAAGAATAGCCAGAAATAGCAGTTCTGTGCAGCAGGGGAAGCATAGATTGAGAGGTGAAGATTTTTATTATGTTTTATTATTATTATTGTTGTTGTTGTAATGAAAATGCTCTGATAATATTTGAAGTGATGAATACACAACTATGTGATTGTACCAAGTATCATTGATTGTAGACTTTAGATGAGTTGTATATTTTATTAATATGTATCAATAAAATTGATTTGTTTAAAAAAATGCTATTTCAGGGAAGCAATGTGGCTCAAGTGGTTGATTGCCTGCTTTCCACACGGGAGTTCCCAGGTTCAGTTCCCAGTGCTTCCTAAAAACAAACAAGAAACCAGTGAAAAACCAGCTCAGGTGAGCCAATGTGACTCAGTGTTTGAGTGCTGGCTTCACACATATGAGGTCCTAGGTTCAGTCCTCAGCCCCTGGTACCCCCAAAAAAAAGAAAAAAAGGGAGAATAAATAAATAATAATTAGTTGGTTTTTTTTTTAAGTTATTTCAAGGGAAAGAAAAAGGAATAATTACATTTCATTGTTACAAGTTTTCTTTCCAAGATAAGAGACCGTATGCCCTAAGTAGAACTATCACCAGGCAACCCAAAGTGTCCTCTAGAGGAGCTCAACCAGCTCTGAGGAATGTCTTCATATTCACAGGTACATTATTGTATTTTGTTCAGTGAAGTGAAAATTATAGTCTGTTCTTTTATCTGCTAAGTGAATGTATAGTTGCTTGTGTATATACAACAACATGATACAAGACATATAATAATTAAGCATTTGCTCTGAAATCAAAGCCTGCATTCTTCCATCTCTGTTAGCTGCTCTTTCTCTTCAGAAATTGCTTTCTTTTCTTTCATTTATGTTAGCATACATAAAACCTAGACCCCATCCAGGTGTTATGAATGTGATTGTATGACTTTAATTGTACTTGAATAGACATATTTCCATGGTAGAGCATATGAGTCCAGACACAAAAGTGGAAAGCAGATAAAAGAAGACAACATTTTTCTTCTATGTTTTGCTTTTTAATTTGAGTGCTACTGCTCTTTATCTCAGAACACAAGAACCAACACTGACAATCTATAAAGTCAGACTGACACCCTTTGTGGTGGCATGTGGTGTTTATAAACAATTCCCTACAAGGGAAATGCAATCTGCACAATATAATCACATCTAATTTGGAAGGCCCCTCATTGTTAGGGCCCTCCCTGACGCTGGATCTCTGATCTCCTGACAAGAGCTCAGCTCCCTTTGAATCTGCTCCTAGTCCTTCCAGGGCCTTAACCCGGGAAAGGCTTTCCAACTCACGTGACTGCAAAAGCAGACTAGAAACTAAATGCGTTCTGTGCTTAACAGCCCACATTCGTGAAGGGAGGTATTGGATGCCGCTAGAACATGGTGTTTTCACAAATTAAGCCACATAGTTTCTATTAGACATTGAAATAAATTTATTACCAACCTTTATCATCTTAGCTCTTTGGAAATTACATGTTAGTTTCCCTTGTCTAATAGCCCGTTAGTTCCTATTTTCCTAAATCTATCTTAATTCTCTTTTCTCTCTGATCCCCTTCTATGACCTTCTAGTTCGGACTTCTACGTCCAAGCAGTTTGTGAGTCCTGGTAAGTCTGGGAAATTGGGAAGATGGGTGAGATCCCATGAACATTCCCAAAGTTGTCATGGTATATGGCTCTAGAGCATGGGTTCTCAACCTTTTCTGTCCCACAGTCCCCTTTGCCATTCAGGTGAAAACCGCCTGACTTCTTAGAATGTAGCGGCAGATAGTTTCATGACTGTCTACTAGTGTTGAGACTAACGACTACTGTAGTTTCAAAGCGTGGCTGAGTGTAAGCAATTTTTTGAGATATGCAACAGTGGTAATGTGATATGAAACGAATACCACTGTAATTTATTGCATACATTCATAAGTGAAGGAAATGCTAGATTTCAGTTAGATGTCAGAGAGAATAAAGATAATAGGTTGATTTTTTTTCCAGCTTTCTAGAAAAATTTTTCTTCCAGCTTTCTACAAAATTTTTTTCCAGCTTTCTAGAAAAAAAAATTTTTTTTAAGGTTGATTTTTAAAAATTCAAACTCACAGGGCCCCTGAGCTCTTTCTGTGGACCCAAAGGATCTTCCTTCTTCTTGGCACATTTGCTAAATGCCTGCTACGAGTCAGTCCCAGCTCCTCACTCTCCCCACCCACCCCCCTCCAATGAATTATTCATATTCCTAAAGCTCAGCCATGAGTTTTTCACTTGCCTGTTCATACCACCACCACACACAGAGCTCTAGGCCAGGCCCGGGTGTCGTAAGACCTACACTCTCATCCTTCCTTTCGCACTAACTTGTGAGCTTGCCCTAGAGGTGTGCTGAGACTCTGCCACCCATGAGCTTTGGGTCCCAAGTGCAGGTTCTGACACAGAGATAGGAAGTAGAACTTGCCTAATGGATCCTGGAAGACACCCTCTGAGGAGACGACCTTGTTTCCTCTTTTGCTGACAATGCAAGAAGTCAAGAGAGAGCTTTCTCAGCCTCTGATCAACCTGCCACTCTACACATGTTCTCTGCCTCCTTCCTGCAAAGTCAGTGATACCCTAGCCAAGCCTGAATTGTCACCCGTGCACCAGCCTCCATAGACTCATGCCAAACCAAGGACACTGCCTGGCAATTCTTTCTCCCTGTCCTGTACTATCACAATTAAATATATAGTTCTCAATTTCATACAATTTTCCCATCTTAAGAAACAAAACTCGTCTCTTGACCCCTCACCCCCTTCAGGTACAGTCCCTAAATCTCGACTCCATTTTACAGCAAAGCTCCTCAAAAATGTTTTCAACACTCGCTGCCTCCAATTTCTTTCATCCCTTCTCTCTCTCTCTTTTTTTTTTTTAAAGATGTATTTATTTATTTAATTCCCCCCTCCCCCGGTTGTCTGTTCTCTGTGTCTATTTGCTGCGTCTTGTTTCTTTGTCCGCTTCTGTTGTCGTCAGTGGCACGGGAAGTGTGGGCGGCGCCATTCCTGGGCAGGCTGCACTTTCCCTCGCGTGGGCGACTCTCCTTACAGGGTGCACTCCTTGCGCGTGGGCCTCCCCTACACAGGGGACTCCCCTACGCGGGGGACACCCCTGCGTGAGGGGGCACCGTGCATCAGCACTGCGCATGGGCCAGCTCCACATGTGTCAGGGAGGCCCGGGATTTGAACCGTGGACCTACCATGTGGTAGACAGACGCCCTAACCACTGGGCCAAGTCCGTTTCCCCATCCCTTCTCTCTTGAACCTGTTTTAGTCAAGCTTGTATCCCCACCACACTGCTAATACCACTTGTCTTGGTTTCTTAGGACTACCGTAACAAATTATCACAATCTCGGCAGCTTAAAACAACAGGAATGTAAGCCAGCAATCCTTGGCATCCCTTTTCTTGTAGCCAGTAACACATGACCTCAATGTCAGATTTTAAAAATGGTTGAACTGTATATAGTACTTTGCCTATTGCTCTTTTGTTCAATCTGTACAAACAATAACTCCCTGGATATTTTTTCTGAATTTCAGATGATAAGAAGGACAATAAACAGGAGCCTATAAAAAACAGTCACAGTTTTGCACTCCTGCAACCCAATGCCTGGGAAAAAGGTTTGTGGAATTCCATCCACTATCCTGTCATTACAGCACCACACAACTTGAAGCAACCAGGGCAACACTTTGGTTATAAAACTGATGTCATTCTCCCTTTTGCTACATAGATGATAGCGTTGCTATACTGAGTCAGGGATCCAGTATCTCTACAGAGCTCAAGAGAAGGCTTTGGCCAAGGACAGGAGGCAAATGAAAAAAGGGAGCCAGGGATTAGATGGGAATTCAAATTATATTTGTTCACACAGACTACACAATCTATCTTCCCTTTATTAATTGAAAATGCCATTTAATGAAATATTTCTGGGGAGAGTATTTAGCTCTGTGTTTGAGTGCCTGCTTCCCATGTATGAGGTTCTGGGTTCAATCCCTGGTAACTTCATTTGGAAAAAAAAAGATATTTCTGATTTTTGTCTCCCATTCCCTTTTGAAATAATAATATATTAATAAATATATTAATTGATGGACACAGCTAAAACAAAGTTTTTGAGAACTTTTTCTTTCCATTTTAGCCCTGACTCGTCGTAGACCTGCCCTTAGTCAAGTAATGGTGGTAGGGTGTGTAGCCTCCAGCATTGCTCTGATCTGTGGAATCGCTATTGCTTGTGTGATATAGTAAGTACATGCTAAATAACATCTACCATCCTTAATAAGGCATAAAAAATTAACTGGTTCATTTTTTAGTGTCAAAGGATAATGATGATGATAAGAATGATGGTAATTATTACAATCACTAAATTATTCAAGTCATCATAACTTTCCAGATCAGTGTTTTACAAAATGTGACTTATACTCATAAGTAGGGTCATGATATCAATGAAAAAGAAACAAAACAAAAGAAACAGAATAGAATAAAATTCAGTAGAATAGAAAGTATAAGAAAACATATGTCTTAAAGAAAATGCTAGTTTTTAAACTTTTCAGGCACTCAGAGTTGCATGGTAAAATGTATTTCTTACTATGAGTCATGGTCAAAAATGTTTCAAGGGAGCAAGTGTTGAAGTACCTCCCTCCCACACCGGAGGTCCTGGGTTTGGTTCCCAGGGCCTCCTAAGGAAACAAGGAAGACACACAGACACAGCAAGTGCAAACAATGAGTGGTGGGGAGAAATAAATAAATAAAAATAAATATTTAAAAAATGTTTCGAAGCCACTTTCTGGGATGCTGGGACCCTCTAATGTCCCTCCCAAAATGTGGTGTTCAAAAATGAATTTAATATTCTGCATGGAATCTTAGCAGTGCAGAGCAGAAAAGAGCAACTCTCTTTTTCACTAGAAACATGGTATCACAGCATGGTATGTGGTCATGGTAGCTTGTTGGGAAGATACTTCACATTGTTCACACAAATAAAACTTGTGGTGGTTCAAGTGCTAACTCTTTCAAGTGTATCCTAATTTTGGGACTAGAATGAGACAATAGTCAGCCACACTATGGCATCTCGCTACCTTGACCAGAACCAATGTACTCTGGTTCCTGCTCTAGGATTCACTGCCAGGATTACTTTAAATCCCATTGTAAACAGCTTGAGAAGTACACATTTATTTTCCCTATTAGAATTAAGTCTGAAAAAAGAGAAATACATTGCCAGGTGAAGGATGTTTTTTAATATAGCCATTTTAGAACCTTGGGATATATCAAATGAAGGCAATGTGAGATTAAAAGGCAAAACCGAAGACATTTTGCTAATGAGAGAATGTAGCCTGCATGTCTGGCTCTGAGTTCTCTGATGTGGTGGTTGACAGTGATTCAATTTATGTAAATGCACAATTTCTGTTTATTTCATTAGTAAAACAAAGATGTTAACAAATATAAAGTTTTCTAAAATAATTCATTAAACATAAAACATATGTTTTATGTTCCTGGGCTTTCAGTGCTTAATTAAGTTGCTCAACTAAAGTCAACTCTTACAATTTTCACATCTGTTTTACCCAATTTGGTGCCGTGCCAACCTATATTAAAGCATGAGGCCAAAGTGAAAACATGTGCTCCAAAGTACATGGTTATATGTATTTTTTTAATGGTGATTGTTGTAGAAGTAGATTTTGAGAATACTATTGGTGAGGTTGCTTTTATTTAAACCAAGAAAGTAAAATTATAGTAAATTACATTTCTGGTATAAATAAAATATTTAAACTTAAAATAATGTTAGAAATTTTAATATACCACTTTTCAATTTTTAAATATTTTCTCAACTACTTTTAATGTTTTTAAGAAGATGTTTATAGGGACTCTCATTTTCCCTTCTGATCCAGGCTTCACTGTGGTTCAGCATGGCTCTGTCAGATCCTTTATTTAAAATTTTGATATCTGGTCCAACCTTGGGATTTTTGCATTTATTTCCTTTTTAATTTTTTAAAAAAATATTTATGTTCACTACTGAGTTTTTGGCACTCCTTTAAATTTTGCACCTGAGGCAAGCGTCTCACTCTCCTTACCCAAATCTAGCCCTGACCCCATTGTTTGATTATCTTTCTGGAATGCTCTGCCACACCCTCTCCTCCACCACTGCCCCTTGGAACAAAATAAGCTGATTCTGAAATTACTTCTTATTAGCCAGGTAAAACAGAAAGAGGAAGGTAAGCATGGTAGGAAAAAATAAGGCATTTCATGATCCACTGCCACGTCAAACAGAAATGGCTCTTCGATGACCCTCTTCGAGGCTGGATTTTGGGTGAGGCAAGTGAGACATTTGCCTTAAGTGCAAAATTCACGGAGGTGCCAAAAAACGCAGTACTCAAGATATACCATTTTAGTGATAATTTAAGAAATCTAAACCAATGTCCCCCAAATCCATGATGGACGAAATATCAACATTTTAAATATGGGGTCAATCAGCAGTACCAGGCCAAGCCACCCTGGAGTTTGAGCAAAAGGGAAAATCAGTAACTGATCCTGTCTTTATTTAAAATGTTGATAGTCTGTTCATCATGGATTTCTTGGAGTTAATTTCTAGTTTCTGAATTGCATTAAAATATTGATCTTGATGATGGAGTTTTTGTGGGTTTTTTGGTTAGCCTTATAAATTTCGTGCCCAAGGCAAGGGCCACACTCACCACATCCTAGTCCTGGCCTTGGCCACTCCTATAAGTAAATTATAAATTATAAGAGCTCCTCGCCTCCTGACAGACATTTGAGAACTAGGATTATTTTGGTTTAAAAGTCTAATTCTGCCTCCCTGCCTGACCAACCATTGCATACAAGCGAATCCTTTCCAGACGAAAGGTTACGTGATTAAGGCATGATTCACCGTGAAAACTGTGTTCCTAAATTTGTCTGTGTTGTTCTCCAGTCGACTGGTACAGGCGGAGGAGAAAGAGCAACTCGCAACACTTTATAAAAATGTCGAGATACCAATAATAGGAGATGAAGACGAGGATGAGGGCCAGGACGAATCTGCGAACCTGCTTCCAGAAAATGAGAAGGAACTAGGAAAGTTCATTCAGTCAGGTAGAGGACCTACCAGCTCAACTTGTCAGATATAAAGTCACGTAAAAGCTAAACTGCCAATGATGATTTGCTTTTCAAAGGCAAAGATAAGCGGGAGTTAATGGAGTTTGAGGTAAGAAGGTTTAATTTTTTCAGCCATGCATGCAGAAATATAACAGTTTTCATCAAAAATACACAGAAGGGTAATTGATTCCTTTTGCTGGGCAATACCAAACTGACCTAAAACTGGGTTTGGGAAACACACTTTTTCCTGGACAAAACATTTACCTTAAAGCATGCTTGTTATTTTGGCTGTTTTCCTTGTTTAGAGCACAGGCAGGCATCTATTCCCCTGCCCTGCCTGCTTCCACATGATGAGGAAATGGGATCCAAGCCTTCAAAGCAGAGGTCACCCCGCCCCAAGGGAAAAGTCCCTGTTGTAGAGAGAGGCACATCACAAAGATTCTGCACATCTTTGTGAGAAGAGGGCAGCATTTATGTTCATATAAATCTGCTTTTGTTTAAGTTCTGCAATTCATGGATACCCATTTTAAAATTCTAAAGCAAAAACACATAAAGAGTGCAGAAATTCTGTCATCTTTACTGTTCCCTGCATGGATTTCCTTTCTAACAACTCAAGACATAGAACAAGGATGAAAAACTGGGAGTAGTAGAGACCATGGCGTTTACTGAGGCAGACGGTCCTTGTCGTACCCTTTGGAAAATATTTTTCCAATGTCTTTTCATTGCATTGGATTATAACTTTTCTGCGTTCTTTTTTTTACTAACCATTTATAAAGTTCAAATACAGAAAGTGGAAAAGTAATTTTAAAATTCAGTTTTCACTGTGTGTCAGGCAACATTCATTATCCTCTGAAAATTAGTTTGTTGCTTTATTTTTTTTTTTTTTAAGATTTATTTATTTATTTTCCCCCCCTCCCCTGGTTGTCTGTTCTTGGTGTCTATTTGCTGCGTCTTGTTTCTTTGTCCGCTTCTGTTGTCGTCAGCGGCTCAGCGGCACGGGAAGTGTGGGCGGCGCCATTCCTGGGCAGGCTGCTCTTTCTTTTCACGCTGGGCGGCTCTCCTTACGGGGCGCACTCCTTGCGCGTGGGGCTCCCCCACTCGGGGGACACCCTTGCGTGGCACGGCACTCCTTGCGCGCATCAGCGCTGCACATGGCCAGCTCCACACGGGTCAAGGAGGCCCGGGGCTTGAACTGTGGACCTCCCATATGGTAGACGGACGCCCTAACCACTGGGCCAAAGTCCGTTTCCCTGTTGCTTTATTTTTATGTGCTTTTTCCCTTCATTTCTGTTCCACATCTTTAGTGTCCTAATAACATTGTGTCTACATTTTAGTTATTAAATCAAAAAGGAGAAAAATGAAGAAATTGAGGGAAGAGCAAACATTAGGAAAGGTAAAGAAAATGCAGAAGGCTATGTACAATTCAAAAATGGAAAATTTGTGAAAACAAATGAAAGAGCAGCAGGACACACTACGTGGTGTGGTGCAGAGAAAACAATCACAAGGATGCCAGACAGCTGAGCATGTGACATAACTTACCACAGAGAACCCTGGAGAAGAGCTCTCTAGAGAAAGAAAAACAGTAGTATATAACAGAAAATAAATTCCTATTGCGTAACAAGTCCTGTTTCTTGGCTTTCATAGGTCACAAATAATTGTAACTTAATTAGAAAATAGAAAAATCCAACCACGTAAAGTGTGAGAGGGAAATTGTCAGGGTTTTCTTTTCTTGCTCCTGCCCAGAAATGAAAGCAATACCTTTGGGAAGTCTCCCTGACCATGTTAGGGAAACCTTTTCATTAAATAAAACCTTCTGGTGATATTTCCAATCAATTCCAGTGGCTTGTCTCCATCTTACACAGGAGAAAATTGGGGAAGTCAGAATAAATATGACACTAGGCTAATGCACCATCATCCCTGTCTTTAAAGAGCTTGGACCTCGTGAGGGGAACAGGCTGTAGACAAGGAGCTACAGAGCTTAGTCAGAGGTCTCAGGGCTACATGCCGCCCCCCAACAGCTGTGGGCGCACAGAGGAGATCCGACTTAGTCTAAACAGGGCAGATGCTTTGAAAACAGTTTGACAATGCTTCAAAAAATTAAACACAGTGCTCTCACATAACCCAGCAATCCCACTCCTGGGTACTCACTCGAAAGAACAGAAAATACATGAACACATAAAAATGTGTGTGTACACAAATGTCCGCAGCAGCATTGTAACAGCCCCGAAGTGGAATCAACCCAAGTGAACTAAAGGATAAACAAAATGTGGTCTAGCCGTATAACCAACTATTATTATTCAGTCATAAACAGGAAGGAAATTCTGATACTTGGTACAATATGGGTAAACTTTGAAAATATTATGGTAAGTGGAAGAAGCCAGACACAAAAGGCCACGTATTATATGAAATGTCCACAGAAAAACAAAAAACAAAACAAATCTATCCTAGATTTACCAGAATTAGTAAATCTAAGGAAACGAAGTAGATTAGTGGTCCCAGGAGCTGAGGAGAGGAGAGAACGGCAACGACTGTTATTAAGCACAGGGTTTCTTTTTAGGGAAAATGTTCTAGAATTAGATAGTGGTGATTGTTTCTCACTGTGCGTTTATATTAGAAATGACTGAATTGTAGACTTTCAAAGGGTGAATTTGTGGTATGTGACTTAAAGTTCAAATTATCAAGAAAGATTTAGTCTAATTGAGGACCAACTGAAGCCAGAACCCAGGTTTCCTGATCTTTCCTTTCAGATTCCATATTTCTCAAATTTAAAAGTTTTTAAAAATTAGGACAGATGGTGTGACAAGTGGAGAATGGGACCGTTTATTAAAATTGAGACTGTCCAAAAACTCTTTGGGCCAGTGGTTTGAATCTGCCTGGGAAGTGCAGTCAGAAAGCAATTGTGTGTGGCTTGGGGGCCCAGCTGGCAGCAGGGCAGACCAGCACTGGTTTCCTTCTGTGGCCCTGGCTGTAGCCCCACACCCTCAGAAGAGGGCCTGGCCCAGCCCTCTGACAGAAAATCCACATAAGTCTGCTTTAAAAAACATTTTGCTATTCAACAAATATTTGTTGAGCAATACCATATGCCACCATCTTGCTCACATGGTGGAGAACAGGATGAAGGAAGCTTAAATATTTCTCAACACATATGACTTCTGGATTACCTAGAGTGGACACAAGGTATCTGAGGTGAGTAGGTACAGACTTAAGAAAATCTCCATTGAGTGACACCTGGGGATGCCCCACACCTCAAAACTTTCCTGAGGGTGTCGGTCTACTATCCAGTGATTATATCCCAGGGTTCAAAATCTGATGAGCCCAGAAAGTGGAAAACAGTTTCTGGCATATCTCCTGCCTAAGGACTCCGTCCAGGGCTGTGGTGAGGCCCTCTGGCCACTGGTAGCCCACATGGTCATACTCCAGGACTGGTTTTGCCAACATGCTGTGCATGGATTTGGTGTGGCGAGGCTGGATGGTGTTCTGTCATCTCAGGTAAATGGGGCAAAGAACCTGGGTCTTCACAAGCAGATGCCTCTTAGAGAACAAAACTGGCCCCCCATTGTGGTAGGCGGAATCCAATATGGCCCCCAAGCTTCCACCTTTTGTTGTACACACACTGACTCCCTCCCCTGGATGGGAACTATGAGAGATGTCCTTCCCATGCTTAGCTTACAGTATATGGCAGTGGTGATAGGATGGTCCCCACTCACTCCCACAGTCCTGTTACACTATGTAAGACTCCATCTCAGCAGACTGGTGGGAGATTCTCCTGCTGGCTTTGAAGTAGCAAGCCGGCATATAGAGGGGCCAAATGATGGGAAACTGTTGGCCAAGAAGAAACCAGGGACCTCACTCCTACATCCACAAAGAACTCCATTCCCCCAGTAACTGTGCAAGCTTGGAAGAGGACCTGGGGCTTCAGATGAGAAGGCGGCTCCACCTTGATTTTAGCCTGTGAGATCCAAAGCTAGGCGAGCCTGGCCTCCTGAGCCAAGGAAACTCGAGGCGTGGTTTCCAGCTGCAAAGCTTGTGGAAATTTGTTACAACAGCAGTAGAAAGCGAATACTCCCACTTTATAAAGTGCACTTTTGGCAGCCTCCAGCCTAATAATACAGTATTAGTTCCTATTGCACTGTACCGAATTACCACAAACAGTGATGCAGAATAACACTAATTTGTTCCTTTACAGTTCTGAAAGGCAGAAGCTGAAGTCAGGTTCTCTGAACTAAAGTCTGCATGGCAGCAGGGCTGGTTCCTTCTGCTTCCTTGATTTTTGCAGCCACAACCAAGTGTTTGTGCAGAACCGCTGCGTGCTGTGAGGGGCGTCCAGTAGACACCAGGCATTGGCCCTGGTTGACAGCGCTAGTTAGGACCACGGTATGGGAGCATTTTTCAGGAGTCCTGTAGCCCAGATGCCACGTGTCCATTGGTCCATGGTCTTCTGTGTGGGGTCTGTTCCTGACATGGGGAGGCAAGTCATGGGTGAGCCACATAGACCCATCCCATAATTGGGCATAGGACCACCACTGGCAGAAGGTTGTTTTCCAATGACTTTCTCCCCCAAGGCTCTTCTGGAAAGGGTGCTTAGCCCCACCTCCCCATAAATTAATGTGAAGCTATCTCCCACGCCGTCAGTGGTATTTAAGGTTTCTTTGTGGTTCTTGGATCCGACATTGGATGGCCTCCCGATCACAACATCGAATCCAATCGCCCGCCCCCCAGGGGGTGCCCCTCAGCTGCTCCAAGTCCTGGGGACCCAACCCAGCAGCCAGCTCAGCTGTGTGTGCTGTGTGGGGGTCCCCGGCTGAAACCACATTTTCACTGGTGCTCTAAGTTAGCATAAGCAGTTAGGCTTAAAGGATCACCGCAGTCAAGAAAAAAAGAGTGGGGAAACGGACTTTGGCCCAGTGGTTAAGGCGTCCGTCTACCATATGGGAGGTCCGCGGTTCAAACCCCGGGCCTCCTTGACCCGTGTGGAGCTGGCCCATGAGCAGTGCTGATGCGCGCAAGGGGTGCCCTGCCACGCAGGGGTGTCCCCCGCGTGGGGGAGCCCCACGCGCAAGGAGTGCGCCCCTGAGGAAAGCCGCCCAGCGTGAAAAGAAAGAGCAGCCTGCCCAGGAATGGCGCTGCCCACACTTCCCGTACCGCTGACGACAACAGAAGCGGACAAAGAAACAAGACGCAGCGAACAGACACCAAGAACAGACAACCAGGGGAGGGGGGGAAATTAAATAAATAAATAAATCTTTTAAAAAAAAAAAAAAGATAGCAGAGAAAAGAAAAAGACACAAACGGTTAACTTTTCAAAGTTCAGGGCTGATCCAAATGTGGCATTTTAGTGAAATGGCTGAAAAGAGACCTAATTGGAAGAGAATATGAACACCTTCAAGCAGTTTTGCTGTGAAGGGAACAAAAAGGTTGCTTGGCAAGTGGAGCTGAGGTCAAACTGCTTTAACCCATCATACATACCACTGATAAAGGTAGTTTACATAATGTATTTTAAAAAAAAGACCACATTCCCTAGCAGCTGGAAGAGAAGAACTTGTTGGAACAGGGCCTGCTGCCTTGCCCTTTCACGAGTATGAGGCCAGTGTTGGTGCCCCCTCGGCGACGGCCTCTGCTGCAGCACGGATGGCCTTGGCTGGCTCCTCCACATCTTCTGTCCCCCCACAGGAGGGGCTGCCCCTCTATGCTCTGTCCTCCCACCCCCCATAGGGGCTCTTCTATGCTAATGTTACTGGATTTTGTTTAGGTTCTTGGCTATGCTGCAGAAATGAATTTCAAGAGCACACCAGGTAAGTTAGGCCAGTAATTTATTCAGGTAGGGAGGGAAGAGAAATGAGAGAAAATAACAGAGCAGGGGTCCCAGGTAGAGAGGAAGGGGCTGAAAAGTGATAAAGAAGGCTGATTTACAGACTATAATTCCTCATTACAGGTTATAAATCCCCAGGTTTCACTTCTGTGGCTGCGTGGCAGAGGACAAATGGTGAGAGCAGTGCACAGAGGACAGGACCACGTCCAGAGGCAAGAGAGCTGAGAGTGAGAGAGCTCGTTCAGGCCCCACTTGGCTTTTTAAACTATCAATTATTCCGCCCCTTTGCTAATGGCAGGGGAGGGGTTCCAGCTGTTTGCTGTTTTGATTGACTACCCCACCCATCAATCCCCGTGAGGGCCCAATGATAAAGTCCCTAGGGAACATCCCGGGCTTCTCCTTGCTTCTAAAAGTCTCTGTTCTGGATGGCAGAATCTTGGGGGTGGGGGTCTTCAGCAGCCATCTTGGGGGTTTTTTATGTCACGTGGACTCTCTACCAGGTTCCAGATCCATCTATTGATTCCCTATCTTACTAGCCCGCTTCACTAATTGTGAAGCACCCTCCCACAGCCATACCCTTTGGGATGGAACATTCGCCTGGCTACTGCTGCTGTGTCTCTCTAATTTCTCTCCCAGGAATGTCGGGATTGACCCTTGGGTGGCAGGGCTCCTGTGTAATTGGCAAGAGTATCACAGGTCCATCCCTTAGTCACTGTCCACCCCAAGCCCCAAGGCACTATTCTTCCCGGGGGGGGGGGGGGGGGGGGCGGATAGGGAAAGGAGTTTGTATCCCAGCTCTGGGGCCATTTAGCTCAGGCCTCCAGGGCTCTTCCTGGTCCCACACTCAGCTTGCGCAAGGGCTGGCGCTGCAGGATCTCATCAAGGCTGCTCACGTCCCTTGGAGGGAACTTCATCAAGGTTCCTGATGGCCTTTGGTAGGACTGCTCCCATCCTTTTAAAGATGTCCACTCTTTAAAGTGAGGCGTTTGAGTTCTTCCTTTAGTAGGCTGTTTCTTTTTGATCAAGTCAGCCCTTGAGGGTTAAAAGATAAATGAAAGTGCCATGTTGTCCCTTCCTGTAATGCCCAGTCTCGTGTGAGGGTGCCGGCAAAGTGCTCCTTGGTCGCTGGAAGTGATGCTGGGCAGGCCGTACATGCAGTAGACCCTGCAGCCCTTCAGTAGTGATGTCTGCTCGATGTGGCTGCAGGGATGCTCGCGTGAGCGCGCTAGTGGACAAGGGCACGGCAGCGTGCTCAGCACCTCGGACGAGGCCCTCTGTGATCCACCTGCCAGATGTCTAGAGCTTCGGTGACCTAAACAAAGGAAAAAAAGACAGCAAAAATAAATAACTAAAGCTTTAGTGACCCGAGTTCCATGGCCAGGGGTGCCAGCAGCAATCTGGTTTGCACTTAGCCTGCAAGTGGTACAGGCCTGGGGGACTCTCAACATCCTCTCTGAGACAGGCTGGCCAGTGTTTGTGCCAGGGTCCAGGTGGCATGAGGACCCCTGTGCCCGCTGCCCAGGTATCTGCCCATCTGTCTTGTCAGTCATTTCCATGGTCCGGGTCCTTGCTAAGAAATCTGCTTCTGTGTTTCCCAGGCTGGCAGGCTGGTGATGGCAGCCGTGTGGCAGGCCATAGCCTCCACCCCTGGCCTTGTAGATGGTCCCGGATGTCTTGCCATAGGTCAGCCTCTCACAAGGGACCCCTTTTGTAAACCATTTATCGGATCCGATAAATCCACATTATTAACCCTTTCCTAATTGCCCATGAGTCAGGGCAAATGGGTTGACCTGTTCATCAGAAATAACCAGATGGCTCTTAGCTGCCCATCGACTACCATGTAAATACCTTTACATACCCATTAGCTAAAAAGTATTTCTGTATAGTAGGATTCTTAGTCTTTGGTAGAGTAAAATTGCAAGTACCCCTCTTAGAAATGTATGAAATGTTTTTGTTTTTTTTTTGTGAGTAGGCCCATTGGCTTGTGACCTTGTTCTTTTTGAATAAAAATTTTTAAATACATCTATATTTACAATGCATGGAAATTTATCATTTACTTGGTGTTCCAACAGTCTTTGTCAAGTGGATTCCCATATATCTTTTCTTTCATAACAGAGGGCAACAAAAAGTGACAGGTTTTTCCTCCAGATGATACCGTTGTTTACACACTGCTATTGATCCCTTGTCCTTCCTTGGTCTTTTTTTTTTTTACCTTCTTTGTCTCTGTAGCCACCAAACAACAACTCTCCTTGCCCCCTCTTCCACCAACCTTCCCTCTGGTAACCTCTAATCTACTTTCTGTCTCTATGAATATGCTATTTCTAGATATTTCATATAAGTTGTATCATACAGCGTTTGTCCTGATGTGCCTTGCTTATTTCACTCAGCAAAATATTTTCAAGATTCATCCATGTTGTAACATGTATCAGAACTTCATTTCTTTTTTAAAGCCAAATAATATTCCATTATATATATATTTTAAAAAGATTTATTTATTTATTTCTCTCCCCTTCCCCCCCAGTTGTCTGTTCTCTGTGTCTATTTGCTGCGTCTTCTTCTTTGTCTGCTTCTGTCGTCAGCAGCACGGGAATCTGGGTTTCTTTTTGTTGCGTCATCTTGTTGTGTCAGCTCTCCGTGTGTGCGGCGCCATTCCTGGGCAGGCTGCACTTTTCTTTCGCGCTGGGCAGCTCTCCTTACAGGGTGCACTCCTTGCGCACATCAGCACTGTGCATGGGCCAGCTCCACACGGGTCAAGGCCTGGGGTTTGAACCACGGACCTCCCATGTGGTAGATGGATGCCCTAACCGCTGGGTCAAGTTCACTTCCCCCATTATATGTTTATACCACATTTTGTTTATCCATTCATCTGTTGACGTACTCTTGGGTTGCTTTCACACAATTATGCATAATGTGCTGTAAACATTGGTGTACTAGTATCTGTTTGAGTCCCTGTTTTCAGTTCCTTTCTGTATATTCCTAGGAGTGGAATTGCTGGGTCATACAAACATTCTATATTCAACTTTTTGAGGAACCATTAAACTGCTTTCCACAGTGGCGTCATCATTTTATGTTGCCACCACAAATCCAAGAGTTCTGATTACTCTGGATTGTCTCCAACAATTATTATCCCGTTTTAAAAAAAACCAGATTTATTTATTTATTTATTTTTAATAATAGCTATCCTTGTGGGTGTGAAGTGGTATCTTGTTATGGTTTTTATTTGCATTTCCCTTATGACTAATGATTACAAGCATTTTTTTATGTGCTTATTGGCCATTTGAATCTCTTTGGAAAAATATCTATTTAAGACCTTTACCCATTTTTAAATTTGGTTGTCTTTTTGTTGTTGAGTTGTTGAAGTTATTTATATGTTCTAATATTAAGTCCTTGTCATATTTATGATTTGCTACTATTTTTTTCCCATTCTGTAGATTGTTTTTTCACTTTCTTAATGTCCTTTGCACAAAAGTTTTTAATTTTGATGAAATCCATTTTATCTGTTGTTACATTTGTGGGCCATATTTTTGGTGACATATCTAAGAATTTATTGCCAAATCAATGTCATGCAGATTTTATGCTATCTTGGCTCCTAAGAGTTTTATGGTTTTAATTTTGTGTTTAGGTCCTTGATCCACTTTGAGTTAATTTTTTGTATATGGTATGAAATAGGGGTCCAATTTCATTCTTTTGCACTAGTAATCCAGTTTTTCCAGCATCATTTATTGAAAAGACTTTTCCTTCTCCATAGCATGTGCTCAGTACCCTTGTCAAAAGTCAAGGGAAGGAAGTGAATGTGCCTCAAGTGATTGGGCTCCCGCCTGTCATATGGGAGGTCCAGGGTTCTTTCCCAGACCTCCTAGTGAAGGCAAGCTCACCTCACCCAGTGAGGATGTGGCTGCTCCAGCAGCTGCTGAAGCAGATCGAGCGCTACTTGGGGTTCTCCTCATTGCTGCTCCCCATCAAACAGTTCCTGGATTTCGGGAGAGAGAATGCATCTGAGAAAACATCGAGGGTGTTTCCACGAAAGAAGCTTCCTGTGTGACTCGCTAACATGATGAGAGAAGTGAATCTTCCGCCAGGTAACTTGCTTAGCTGTCCTTCAGTGGGATTGGTTCAAAGGTGGTATCTGCAGAGCTTTCTCGAGCTTTTAGAATAAGAAAATAAGAGCCCTGAGGATCAGCAGGTTTTGGATAACTTTTTACAAGTCCTGATTAAAGTCAGAAATATTGTCATAATATTTTGTCATAACTTTCTACAAGTCTTGATTGAAGTCACAATAATGATGTGCTTCCTACAATGGCCCAGGAAGTGACTGAATACAAGGAGAAGTGTGGATTCCATCCTTCCATCAGCAGTGGCCTCCTATTTTTTTGATCGATTTTATAACAACTGTAAGGAAAGGGTTCCCTTTAGTTTTCACAAAAGGGAAGCCAGGGCCAGCTCTGTGGTTAAAGGAGGGAGGGAAAGGGGTTCTAGCAGCTTTGGCATGCCAGGAATTTGAAAAGTGGCACCAAAGTGGGGGGCAATGGTGAAAAGTGAGGGCGGGGCCAAAGCGAGGAGGGCCAATGGTGAGTGCTGGGGGCGGGGCCAATGGGAAAGCAGCGCCGGATTTGAACAGCGTGCCAGGCGAGAAAGCTGCCCCCAGCCAGGCCAGCACGCCCGAGTATAGCAACCCCTGAAGGACCAATCAGTGCGGAACAGAGGAGGGACCTGTGTGTTAGGTTTAGGGTATAAACATCACAGTTTCTTGTTGTTGGGTGCGCCAGCTGTACTATCCAGGTCGTGCGCACATTCTTGCAAGATCATTAAAAGAATTCTTTTTTCTCCTCCACAATTGGGTGAGCTTTTGTTCTCTTGCAGGTGCAGCTTTCTTTCTAACACCAACCACATCTCTTTCCGCATGCTTATGAACCAGCACCAGTATGCACTTCTGTTTGGTGGTGACCCTAATTCTGCTTATCCTGAACACATAGGGAGTATAGATCCCACTTGCAATGTGAAAGATACATATGAAACAGTCAGGATGTTGTGTGAGCAGTATTACCTGGTAGCTCCAGAGCTGGAAGTTGAAGAATTCAAAGCCAAAGCTCCAGACAAACCTATTCAGGTAGTTTGTGTGCCCTCACATCTCTTTCACACACACTATTTGAGTTGTTCAGGAATTCAATAGAGCAGCAGTAGAATCATATGAAGATAGAAAAGAGGGCTACCCAGCTGTTAAGACCCTTGTTACTTTGGGCAAGGACTTAACCATTAAGACAAGTGACAAATGTGGTGGTGTTCCACTTCAGAAAATAGATTGTCTTTTTAATTACATGTATTCAACTGTTTCTCTACCTAGCCTGGAGCCTATAAGAGCTGCCCCTTTGGTTGGATTTGGTTATGGTTTGCCAGTTCCTCGTCTGCATGCAAGATATTTTCAGGGAGATCTAAAGCTTTATTCCATGGAAGGAGCTGGTACTGATGAAGTAATGTATCTGAAGGACCTTTCAAGTGAACCATTTGAGAGACTTCCTGTCTTTAATAAAGTCAGCATGGCGCCGTTTAAGACCACACTTGAAGCTGATGATTGGAGCAATCCTAGCAGAGACCCCAGAGATGCTTCAAAACCCAGGACCAAACAGGATACGATCAAGACCAATAGAACTATATAGAGAACGGAATGCCCTGGTCCTCTCTGTGAAGAAAGATTGCCTTCTTCACGTCAGCCACAGAGAACTCCTTGCCTCCAGTGGCGTCTTAGTTATTCCAGCACTTGACTATGTTTTTCTCTGTGTGAGCTGGGCCTTTTCTTTGGAAGCCCTTGCTGTAGCTATTCTAGCTCTTCCACTAACCTAGTAACTTGGATAATTTTTCTTAGTACCTTGCTCTGTTGCTGAGACCAGCTCAACAATAGGTCTGCACGAAGGGAAGGCGACACAGAACTGAAGAAATGAAAGGACAGAAATAAAGACACAAGAGAGAAAATAAAGATGGGACCAGGGGACTCAACAGCCTCTGGAACTGAGAGCCTCGACCCTAGTTCCCAAATTGTATTTATTAGAAATTACAAAGCAGTAGTTACTATGTTTACTTTCAAGCCTGCTTGTTATTAAAGCTGTAGCCCCTGCAATGCTAGGGAGCAGGCCGTAACAAAGTTCAAATGTCTCCACATGCAAACAATTTTCGTGCTGACCAGACAGCGTTCCATCTAGTCAGGGCTGGTATTCCTAAGCCCACACTTCTTATCTGCTTTATGGAAACGTTTCAACTTCAAGTCAGGTTCCCACATTCAAATTCAAGCTATTTTCCCACACTCTGTGGTGTGATTGGTGCCTGGCACAAAAGAACATTGCGGACTTACTGATATTCTATTCATGAACTATTGTGGTTAGTAATTGAGAAAATGTGGCATTGGTGTGGAAAAGTGACCATCATGGCTGCTGGGTGCGAGGAGATGAGATGTGGAGGCATTTTCGGGACTTGGAGTTGTCCTGGGTGGTGCTTCAGGACAATTACTGGACATTGTAGATCCTTCTATGGCCCACTGGATGGAACATGGGAGAGTGTGGGCTATGATGTGGACCATTGACCATGAGGTGCAGCGATACCCAGAGATGTACTCACCAAATGCAATGGATGTGTCATGATGATGGGGGAGAGTGTTGCTGTGGGGGGAGTGGTGGGGTGGGGGTGGTGGGGGTGAATGGGGACTTCATATTTTTTTAATGTAATATTTTTAAAAAATGAATAAAAATAAATAAATAAAATTAGCAAGAAGTTAAAAAAAAAAAAAAAGAACATTGCGCCTTCTTAGGGCTCTTGCATCCTCCTATCCTATACCTCATAATCATGTCTATAATATCCATAGAATTCTGAGCTCCCTCCCCATTCCGGACACAGCAGGTGGCTATCGTTGCACTTTTTGATAAAAAAAAGCATGTTTTTCAAAGAACTGACTCCAGGGCCCAGGGAATCTGGGAGTTGAAGACATCGTTTGAGCTTGTCTTGATAAATCAGTCCCAGACTCCTTCCTCCTTCATGTGCATCCCACCTCCACACTCTGTTTAGACTTTTACCTTCCTCCATCTGATCGTGTTTTCATTTTGAGGTGTATTTTTGTGTTAGGTTTTACTCATTGAAGTGTTGATTTTATTTGAAAATTCATTTGTATACTTCCATTCTGTTAATTACAGCATTCCAAAAGTTTAAAAAAAAAATCAAGGGAGTGGATGTGGCTCAAGCAGTTGAGTGCCTGCTTCCCACATGGGAGGTCCCAGGTTTGGTCCCCTGTGCCTCCTAAGAACAAGAACACACAACGAGCAAAAGGACAAGGCAACCAACTGAGGGGAACTGCTGTGGCCCAGTGGTTGAGTGCCGGCATCCCACATAAGTGGTCCAGGGTTCAAACGCTGCCCCAGTACCTCAAAAAAAAATCAATTGGTTATAGATGTGTGGGTTTATTTCTATGCTATCAATTTTATTTCATTGGTTTATGTGTCTACTCTTATACCAGTATCACACTGTTTTGATTACTATAGTTTTGTAGTAGGCTTTGAAATCAGGAAATGTGAACCCTCCAATCTTGTATTCCTTTTCAAATATGTTCGGCTACTCAAGGTCCATTGCAATTCCAGATAGATTTGAGGATTGACTTTTCCATTTGAACAAAAAAGACTGCTGGATTCTTGATAAGAGATTGCATCTGTAGATCACTTTGAGTATTATTAACATCTTAACAATATTAAATCCTCCAATCCATGAACACAGGCTACCTTGCCATTTGTTTAGGCCTTCTTTAATTTTTTTCAAAAGTGTTTTTAGTTTAGAATGCACAGTCTTGCACCTCCTTGGTTAAATTTATTCATAGATATTTTATTCTTTTAGATGCTATTGTAAATAGAATTTTTAAAATTATCTCTTCAGATAGTTCATTGTTAATATACAGAACCACAATTGATTTTTGTGTATTGATCTTATACTGTGAACTTTGTTAAATTTGTTTTTAAATCTAGTCGTTCTCTTGGTGATTCCTTGGGATTTTCTACATATAGGATCATGTCATCTGTGAATAGAGAGAGTTTTAATTCCTTATTTCCAATTTGGATGACTTTGATTTCTTTTTCTAGCCTAAATTGCTCTGGCTAGAACTTCTAGTGTAATGATGACTAACAGTGGTAAAAACAGGCATCTTTTTCTTGTTCTTGATATTAAGGGGAAGGCTTTCAAGTTTCACCATTAAGTGTGATGATAGCTGTGGGGTTTTCTTAAATGCCCTTCATCATTTGAGGAAGTTCTCTTCTATTACTAGTTTTCAGTCATGAAGGGTGGGTGGAGCGGCTGTCGCTCACTGTTCGAGTGCCTGCTTTGCATATATGAGGTCCTGGGTTTAATCCCTTCTACCTCCTTAAAAAAAAATCTTGAAAGGTGGGCATTTCATCAAATGCCTTTTCTGCACCGTTAGAGACAATCATGTGTTTTTTTCCTTTATTCTATTAATGTGGTATATTACATTGTTGACTTGTGTGTGTTGGACAACCCTTGCATTCTTGGACTAAATCCCTCTTGGTCATGTATGAAATCCTTTTAGTATGCTCTTGGATTCAGTTTTGTTGAGGATATTTGCATCTATTGTCATAGGGATGTGATTTATAGTTTTCTTTTGCTGTCTTTATCTGTCTTTGATATTAGGTTGATGTTGGCCTCATAAAACAAGTTAGGAAGTGTTGCCTTCTCTTTTGGAATGAGTTCGAGAAGGGTTATTGTTAATTTTTCTTCATACTTGATAGAATTCACCAATGGAGCCATATGGCCCTGGAATTTTTTATTTTTAAGATTTATTTTTTATTTATTTCTCTCCCCTTCCCCCCAACCCCGCCCCCCCCTCCCCCGCCACTGTCTGCTCTCTGTGTCCATTTGCTGTGGTTCTTCTTTGTCCGCTTCTGTTTTTGTCAGCGGCACTGGAATCTGTGTTTCTTTTTGTTGCATCATCTTGCTGTGTCAGCTCTCCGTGTGTGCAGCACCATTCTTGGGCAGGCTGCACTTTCTTTCATGATGGGCAGCTCTCCTTACGGGGTGCACTCCTTGCATGTGGGCCTCCCCTATGCAGGGGACACCCTGCATGGCAGGGCACTCCTTGCGTGCATCAGCACTGCGCATGGGCCAGCTCCACATGGGTCAAGGAGGCCTGGGGTTTGAACCGCGGACCTCCCATGTGGTAGATGGCTGCCCTAACCAGTGGGTCAAGTCTGCTTCCTGGACTTTTCTTTGTTAGGAGGTTTCTGACTGCTGATTCTATTTCTTTACTTGTTGTAGGTCTGTTGAGATTTTCTATTTCTTTTCAAGTCAGTTTAGCTAATTTATGTATTTCTAGAAATTCTTCTATTTCATCTAGATTATCTTACTTGTTGGGAGTACAATATTTCATACTGTTATCCTAGAATCCTTTACATTCCTGTAAGGTCTGTCATGATATCTTCATTTTCATTTCTGATTTTAGTTATTTGTATTTTTCTTTTTTCTTTGTCACTCTAGCTAATGGTTTGTCATCTTTTATTGATCATTTCAGTGAATCAGCTTTTAGTTTTGTTGATTCTCCCAGTTGTTTTTCTATTCTTAATTTCATTTATTTCCACTCTAATCTGAATTCTTTCCTCCCTTCTGCTAATTTGGGTTTAGTTTGGTCTTCTTTTTCTAGTTTCTCAACATGAGAAGTTAGGATATTGATTTTAGATCTTTCTTCTTTTTTTTAATATAGACTTTTATGGTTGTAGATATCCCACTGGAAACTGTCTTCTTTGCAACCCATAAGTTTGGGTATTTGTGTTCTTATTTTTCGTTCACCTCAAGGTATTTTCTAACATCCCTTGTGATTTCTGATTCAAACCATTGATTGCTTAAGAGTGTGTGGTTGAATTCCCACAGGGAAGTTTCCCAGAGATATTTCTGCCACTGTCTTTGCAGAACTACCTAACATTATTGATAGTCTTCAGTGATTTGCATTTCACAGGTGTTATTCAGAAATAATCTAAACCTCCATGCAGACAACGTGCCTGAAATTACAGGTGAAATGATGATCACATCCCAGGAAGGAGATGAGCTCATGATGCCCCCAAATTTTATCTCATTATTCAGATGGACCCGTCGCACATGTGATCCGACCGAGACAGCAGTGGACCCTTAACCAGGAGGAAATGGCATGTGGTACTTCATGCTCTTTTTCAGTGGGGCCTCAGATTCTTAAAAGGAAGTGTATATATCTTGGAATATGAAGCAAGAAATAATATCTAGAAAAAATCAGTGGTTCTGGCTGGGACAGTCACAATCTCTGATTTTGCGGGAAAGAAAGGAGCCAAAGGTAGAGTCTTTAAGGCCCTGCATATCCCTCCTCCATCTTCCCACCATACTCTGCTTGGAGTTTTTTTTTTTCCTCTCTTACCCCTGACTGAATACATTGAAACTTAATTAACTGTAAAACTTCAGTCTACTGGTATTTTAAAGCAAGAAGGTAATATTTACTAGCTCTCAGCTATGAGTGGACACAGAATGGAATCATGTATGGTGTGTCCATTTGGTTTTGTAGCTTTGGGGAGAATCTGAGATGGTATTTCCCAGGGCCTCTTGTTGGGCCACTTAGAGATAGATGCTTAAAGAAACAAAAGGATTTCCTGCTGCATCAGCTGTGACTGTGAGAGAAAATAGAGCATGGAGGATCATCCTGGTTTTTATGCCTGAACATCTGGAAGAAGGGAGCTAGTCAAGGGAAGCTAATTTCAGGAGGATTAGGAGTTGGATTTTTGGCATATATTTTGAGTAGAGGTGTACAGCAGTTTGATATTATTGTTGAATTCCAAAAAGAAATATTGGATTTTGTTTGTAAACTGATCTTTTCCACTGGGCATATTAGATTATACTGGATTCATAGGTTTACTTGGTTAAGTAATTATGTAAACCTTTTGTGCCAGTAGGGCATTGAGTCCCCACCCTTTGGTAGATAAGAGACATGGCAAAGGTCAGAGGTGGGGGGGTTTTGATGTTAGAGTTTTGATGTTGGAGTTTGATGCTGAAGCCTTAAGCTGGATCCCCGGGAAGTAAGCTCACAGAGGAAAGAGAAGCCAGCCCCAGGAAGAGAGAAACCCTGAGACCAGGATAAAGAAGGATGAGGAAGGGAGGAACCCAGGAAGCCTGATCCCTCACAGACGTTGGCAGCCATCTTGCTCTAACACATGGAAATAGACTTTGGTAAGGGAAGTAACTTATGCTTTATGGCCTGGTATCTGTAAGCTCCTACCCCAAATAAATAACCTTTATAAAAACCAACCAATTTCTGGTATTTTGTATCAGCACCCCTTTGGCTGACTAATACAGGGTGTCATGTGGAAAGCTTGATACTCAGGTCTGGATTTCTGTGAAGGGGGCTGTGCTGGAGAAGTCCAAGGGGTGGTGGGAGCTTGAAGTCTGGATTAGGTCAAAGCTTGGAGATCAGTTTTAGGAGGGAGAATCTTGAGGTTGTCTCCAGAAGTAATGGTTCCTGGCAGATGAAAGGGTTCTGGCCAGTGCCTATGAGAGGAGAGGGCTGTAGGGAGTAAGAAGCTGGGCCATGTTTGAGACCAAGGTGAAGGATGCTGTATTTCACCACCTGCAGGTTCAGCAGGCCCTTGTGTCCACTCTCTGTGAAACAAGGAAAGGCCCACTTGTCAGATGAAAACACTGAGGCATAGAAGGTCAAGTCCTTGTCCAAAGTCACACAGCTGGTTTGACCAGCACTGAGTTCTGAGGATCTAGGTTAGAATGTCACCTTACCCCAAGGCAGGCCAGGGGTTAGGGGAAGAGTGTGGACCACCATGACCACCTGCCTCTCGTGGACTTGTTCTTCCCACAGCAGAAGTGTTGATGGGCCCTGTACAGGTGAGTGGAGAGTGTCCCAGCCTATACCCACCCAGACCCAATATGGAAAATGGTGTTATCCAGGGAATCTACAACTACCATTCTCCCTGACATTGGGTCTCCCTGTTATTCTCCCTGTCTAAGGACCTTGGGGTCACCCCAGGCCTAGGATCCTAAAGTCCTGGATTTAAGTCGAGGGTTCTCATTTCTGGCAAATAATGGAATGAATTGTGGAAGGGAAACCAGGCATAAGAACTGACATATGCGATTATTTCGAGTGAGCCTGAGTTGACAGTATTCAGGGAATCTCAGATGTCTATTATGTCTGGTGGTATCAGAAAGCAGGGGCAGTCTTCAGCCCTGGAATAGTAGCCCAAGGAGCTAGACATGTATTCTGAAGATTGTGGGAACCATGGAGAGTTTAGAGCAGAGGAAGGAATTATCTCACTCAGGTCTCAACAGGCTAGCTCTGACTGCAAAGTGGAGAACAGGATGAGGAATGAGGCAAGGAGATTTCTGCAACAGTCCAGATGAGTTTTGATAGTGGATGCATCATAGTGATGGCTGTGGAGGTGGGAGACGTGGTTGGACTACGGATCTATTCTTCAGGTAGGACTGATCAGATTATGTGATGTGGTTGGTGAGAGAGATGGGGAGGAGTCACAGACAACTTCATGAACTTGATCTATGCAGATATAAGGATGGAAGTCAACTGAGATGGGGAAGTTGGTGGTAGGAGTACAGTTTTCAATGGTAACATCAGAGTTAGGTTTTAGCCATGTTGAGCCTGAGATGTCCCAAAGACCTCCAGGAGGAGATGTTGAGTGAAGAGCTGGACATGGAGATTTGGAGTTCAGGGAAGGGGTTCCGGTTGGAGACAGCACAAGGTGGACCCCAGAGGTGGTGTGGGCATAGAGAGAAAGGGGATCATGCTAGTGTGGCAATGTTATTAGGGAATGAGAAGAGGGTGGGGCTGAGGACTGGGTCTCTTCATTGGGCAGTTGGTTGGGAGTGGTGAGCATAAAAAGGACAAAAGAGGAAAGTAGTGGAGGGCATAAAAAGGACAAAAGGGAAGGGGAGAGGAGGGTTCAATAGGTGGCAAGTGTTCCGTGGAGAAAATAGACATCTGATGGATGCCATTACCGGTAACAGGTGAGATGATGCTGAAGCCTTACTCATCCATCTAAGGGCTGATGGTGACTCTTGGTGGGGCTGGTATGTTTTGGTTAGGGGAAATCTTCCCATTTCTTATGAAGACATAGTCATATTGAATTAAGACTCACCCTTCTCCACTATGACCTCATTTAACTAATTCATCGGCAACAACTCTACTTCCAGATAAGGTCCCATTTTGAGGTCCTGGGGGTTAGGACTTCAACATGTCATTTTTGGGACACAATTTGGTGCATAATAGATCTGATGTCCTGAGTTAGTGGGCAACCAAGAGAGCATTTGTTAAGTTTGCTCTCCATTTGAGATAAAGGTCTAATTCCTAAAAGGAAAGGAATGTCTTGGGATATGGCATAAGAAATATATGCATAAAATAGCACTTCTCCCTGGACTACACACAGTCACGGACTCTACAAGCAGGAGGGACATTTTCTGTGGGAATCAGAACAGAGTTGCATCCGTGTCCACCTGCTTCACCCTGTCCTATCCATGTCTGGAGACTTTTTCATTTGCCCCTAGCCAAGCATACTGAAATTCACAAAATTGACTCTAATGCTTCAGACTACATGTATTGAAGGGCAATAAGATAATGTACATTAGGCTCTAGCTACATTTGTGTCTGAATGACTCTATGGAAGGAAATGTCCTTTTGAATTTGTAGCTTTTGAGAACATGAAGAGGATTTTCAGCCTCTCAGCATGCTGAACTTCATGGAGTCTGAAATCACGTCTCAGCATCTAAGTGATCCTTTGCAGACAACGCTCCGCCCTGCCAACTCCTGGAGACCCGCGAGGCCTCTTTGTGGCACCCACGCGGTAGCCCCCGGCCTTTTGTC
Organism: Dasypus novemcinctus; assembly: GCF_030445035.2. NCBI lineage: Eukaryota > Metazoa > Chordata > Mammalia > Cingulata > Dasypodidae > Dasypus > Dasypus novemcinctus. Next base: position 86,857,008 of record NC_080690.1, on the reverse strand, counting down.
TCCGGAGCCTGGAGCCCGCCGCCTGCGCTGGGTGGACTACACTACCCAGAACCCCCTGCGCTCAGCGGCAGCGCAGATGGCCAATGAGAGTCTAGGTCGAGGGAGCCGGGCGCGTGGGGCGGGACTTCCGGCGTCCCTGCAGTCGTTTTGGTTGTGCTCAGCGTTGGAGACGCTGGGGCTGTTCACCCACCGGGTGGGAGCGGCCGAGAGGAGGCGGGCTTCCCGCTGCGCAGAGGCGGGTCTCGAGGGACCCCGCCTGGGCCTGGGCGCCGTGCCCGAGGCCCCGGCCCGCTCCGCCGATAGCCCGCGATGGCGGCGGCCGCGCCCTCGGTCCCGGCCCAGGTGAGCGCCGCGTCCCGTGGCCTCCCCCGGCCTTCCCTCTCCCCGGGCCCCAAAGCCCCCGGAGGTGCTCCTGGAACGCTGAGGCGCCCGGGGTGGGGTCGCTGGGATGCACGGAGGGGGTCTGTCAGGCCGAGGAATGCGTGGGTAAGGTCCTGGAGGCACGATGGAGCGGGGGCTCTCGACCCTGGGAGCCCTGGAGGGCTGTGGTCCGAAGAGGGACGCGTGAGCCAGGCTTGAAAACGCTTCCAGAGCTTCTCCGAGGAAGGATAGCCTGGAAGGCGGGCGGGAATGGCGAGACCGTTGTACCAGGTCACACGGCTGTTAGCACTGAGGACTGAGGCCCAGAGATACCACAGCCATCCGAGGCCACCTGGCTCCAGGACCGGGCGGAGGAGAAGGAGCCCTGGAGCCCTGCCATGGCTACCTGCCTCTCATGACTTCCCTCTTCCTACAGGTTCCCATGTTAGCAGAAACATTTATGGACCCTACACAGGTGAGTGGAAGGTATCCTAGCGCCTCACTGGTCCTGATAGAACCCATACAGTCTCTGGGATTGTGGAGTCCTGACATCTTCTCCTGCCACCCTTTCAGCCCTTAGGGCTGGGGACACTGACCCAACCCAAGCACAGGGTCCTAAGCCAAGTACAGGGGTCCCATGGAATGGCTCTATTGCTGGTGTATTTGTCAGCCAAAGGGGTGCTGATGGAAAATACCAGAAATTGGTTGGATTTTATAAAGGGTATTTATTTGGGATAGGAGTTTATAGAGACCAGGCCATAAAGCATAAGTTACTTCCCTCACCAAAGTCTATTTTCACTTATTGGAGCAAGATGGTTGCCGACGTCTGCCAGGGTTCAGGCTTCCTGGTTCTTCTCTTCCTGGGTCTTGCTTCTCTCCGGGCTCAGGATTCCTCTTTTCCCAGGGCTTGCTTCTTCCTGGGCTCAGGGTTCCTTTCTTTCTGGGGCTTGCTTCTGTTTCCTTTATGTGCTTACTTCCCAGGGCTCTAGTTTAAGGCTTCAGCATCAAACTCCAACATCACAACTCCAACATGAAAAACTTCAGCTCTGTCCTTTGCCATGCCCCACCCCTTGGTGGGTGGAGACTCAATGCCCTAATCATAACTCAGTCTTGCCCAGCTACAGATCAGATTACAGCATAATCCAGTATTTCTTTTTGGAATTCATCAATTATTTCAAACTGCTACAGCTGGCAACCAAGGACTGAAGTATGGGAAAGATAGTCCCAGGCATAGATCCCAGTGTGTTCAAGTGCTTGGAGGGAGGCTGACCGGGAGTGGTTAGGACGGTGCCTTCCTTCTCACAGGAACACAGAGCAGGGGAACAGGAGTCAGGTCCGGAAGGGCTGCCTGACAAGTTGCATCTATTGGGAAGTGATGGAGCCCTGGGAGGTTTGGGGCAGAGGAGGGCGGTGACCTGGTCCTGGACTCATCACGCTTCTGTGGCTACAGCGTGAACAGATTGTAGATGGGAAGGTGGTGGTAGGACAGGCAGATCAGAGTCTCCTGCAGTAGTGAAGGTGTGTGTTGATGGTCGCTGGGGGCTAAAAGAAGTGGGATTCTCGATCTGTTATCTGTAGGTGAGGCTTCCCGGATTTTCTGATTTTGAGGGTACAAAAGAGAAAGATAGAAGTGAGTGTGGCTCAAGTGATTGGGCTCCCATCAACCATATGAGAGGTCCAGGGTTCAATTCCTGGACCTCCTGGTGAAGGCGAGCTGGCCCACCAAGATCTCACACACACACACACACACACACACACACACACACACACACACGGAATGGATGATGCCAGGGTTTTTATTTTTATCAGCTGGAAGGATGGAAGCTCCACAGGGGAGATGGAGAAGTCCATAGTAGGAATATTTTTGGTTGATGATATCAAGAGTTTTGTTTTTAGCCATGTCAGGAGTCTGCTTTGTTGATAATAGGGTGGCGTTTGAGAACCCTGTATTTTATGCATGCTTTTTCTGTACACCCACAACTTCTCTCATTAAAAAAAAAAAGATTCTGAGATATTGTGGAGAACAAATGAATGGAGGCATTGAATGAGCAGGTGAACACAGGTGTGGAATTCGGGAGGAGCTCAAGAGAGAACTTTCCCCAAGGTGGTGGCCAGTGTGTGGACTTGGTGCTGTGGGTTGTGCTGACTAGGAGAATCTGGTCATGGTAGTAATGGTAATGGCAGGACAGGGAGCCAGGGTTGGGGCTGAGGACAGGGTCTCTTGCTTGGGTCCCTGGTTGGGGATGGTGGGCTCACAAACACTGACTGGTGAGGGAGAGAAGTGGCTGTGTGAAGGGTGTGGGAGAGAACGTGATCTAAGGGGTAGGTGGCTGTGAGACAGACGATGTGTGGGGGTCACTGAGGCCAGGGATGATGCTTATTCCTACTCTGTCCACACCAGGGTTTTGTGTTACCCTTGGTGTGGGTTGAGTTAACTATATGAGTGGTCATCCTGGAGAGTCCCTGGGCTTGGCGCAGACACCCTCAGGCTCACCTCTGAAGGAGGGCTGGGTAGAGAGAGGGTTGGGATGGTGTGGGGTTACAAGTGCAGCACAGAAGAGGGTCCTCTGTATCTGAGACTCACAGACATTTCTGGGTGGCTGAGGTTGAAGTGAGGAGAGTCAGGCTAGAGGCTTTCTTACAGCAGGACTTAGGGCTGCCTCTGGCAGTGGGGGCCACGGGAGTTCTGGGATAGTACTGGGTCCTGTTTGAAGTGGCTGAGGGCTCTTCTGGTGCCATGTGCTGAAAAAAGTGTGGAGCGGCCTGGGGCATGCTTGTGGAGTGGGGCAGGGAGGCAGAAGGGCTATGGGCCTGCAGCTGTGAGAGAAGAGTGGTGCATAGAGTGCTGTGCCTCTGGAGGGGCAGTGTGAACTGGTGGCTCTCAGACCTTCCACTGGGGATTTAAGGGTGAAGGATAAGTCCATCTTTCTTTGAGAGACTCTATCTAGGAGACCCCCAATGCCTGAGAAAAAAGGGTGTGGGCTGGCCTGTCAGGCCCTGTGTTTGTCTCTCTATTTATTTTTTTTGGAGGTACTGGGAATTGAACCCAGACCTTGTTCATGGGAGGCAGGCACTCAACCACCGAGCTGCACCCACTCCCCAGTAAATTCAGTATATATCCCTTTTTTTTTAAAGGAGGGACAGGGGGATTGAACCCAGGGCCTTGTACATGCAAAGCAGGTGCTCAACCACTGAGCCGGTCTGTGCAGGCTCGATGTTTAGATGTCGCCTCTGCCCACCTGCCTATTGTAGCAGTGGGCTGACACAGTGATCAGTGGGACAATGAGGAGAAGTGGGCATCTGCCCCCAGGACCTGGCATCTCCGAGTTGGGAGTGGGAAGAAGAGTGAGCAGAGGATGAAAGTGTGAAGAAATGAAGGAAAGAAGCTAATCATGCATGAACTGTCCCCATCATGGCAGGGCTCTGTGACCTTTGAGGATGTGGCCGTGTACTTCTCCCAGGAGGAGTGGGGGCTCCTTGGTGAGCATCAGAGGCTCCTGTACTGCGATGTGATGCTGGAGAATTTCGCACTCATAGTTTCATTGGGTAAGGCCCCCTCCTCACCCCACTGTCCAGAGATGGGCTCTGCCTTTCCTCTCTTCTTCAGAAGCAGCTCTGCTCCCACAGCTGGAACATGGGAGTGGCCCCATCCCCCCTGCTTGGAGTGTGTGCTGTGGGTACCAGGTCTGAGCTGTAGGTGCTGTGTGCAGTGCCCCGAGCATTGCATTTCCTGAGCAGCCCCAGCACCTGCTGCCCCAGAGCATGCAGGGACCTGTCCAGGAGTTGGGAGACTTGCAGCCAGCCTCGTGGATCTTACCTTGCTTGCCTTCTCCCTGGCAGGGTAGATGTGCCCAGATCCATGACACTTCTGTGCCCCAGGCTCCTTCCCCTTCCTCTCACTGTCATTTGCTCTTGGCCGCTGGTGCTAGGAATTGGAGGCATTGTTGTGGTCTACTAACTAACATAGACCATAGACTATTCTTAGAAGACCCTTTCTCAAAAATGTTCATAATATTAATTTTCTTTCCTGTGGACTGTTGTGTGCTGAGTTGCTCCAGGCAGTCCTAGCTGCTAACTTGCTCTGTCTTTCCCTGAGGTCTTGCACCTTCCAGGTCCCTGCTCTGTTGGTGGTGGGGGAGAGCTCTGGTTGCTTCACCATCATGGCGTGGCAGGAAGGTCTCAGAGGAGGCCTGGCCCTGATGTTGGCAGCTGAGGACAGGACGTGACATCAGGGCAGTGTTCACGTCCTACCAGGAACCAGTCTTGTGTCCACCACTGTTTTGGTGCTAGTGCCAATGGCTATACCTCGTTTATTCTTTTGTTCCCTGTATTGACAGTGCTGACCAGTCATTTCAGCTGTGGCCTCCATGCATCACCCATCCTCCCCATGCTTCTCTCTGCAAGTGTTCCCTAAATTGACCACACCACATCTTGAGGTGTGCACAGATCCTAAAATAGTCCTTGCACACCAGCTGCTCAGACCCCACTGAATTTTCCTGAACCTGTGTGCAAACAACCTTCTACACAGTACCTGTGTGTCACCAGAAATGAGGTTCCTGCAGGCTGCTGCCAGGGTAGCGAACTGAGACCCTGCTGCTCCTCCCAGTGCTGTAGTCCTTCCTTGTGCTTTTCGCCTGGTGAGGCTTCCCTCATTCTGTGCTTTTTTTTGTTGTTGTTGTTAAAGATTTATTTATTTATCCCCCCCACCTTGCTGCTTGCTTGCTGTCTGCTCTCTGTGTCCATTCGCTGTGCGTTCTTCTGTGTCTGCATGTCTCCCTTTGTTGCATAATCTTGCTGCACCAGCTTTCCATGGGTGCTGGCTGTCAGCTCTCTGTGGGTGCAGGCCAGCTTGCCTTCACAGGGAAGCACTGGGATGCAAACCCAGGGCCTCCCATATGGTAGATGGAAGCCCAGTTGGTTGAGCCACATCCACTTCCCCATTCTGTGCATTTTATTGCAAATCAGTCCCTTTCTCCACCTGCCCTCGGCTTCCTTTCCGCAAGCAATCCCATCAGCTGATTCCTTTGTATGTCTGATACACATTTGTGATATGGCTTCCCCTCTCCCCCAAGTTAATGTGCATTTCATCAGCATTTCTCTGCTTCCAGGGTGTTGGCATGGAACAGAGGAAGATGAAGCAGCTTCTGAACAGAGTGTTTCTGTAGGAGTGTCACAGGTCAGGACTCCAAAGGCTGGTCTGTACACTCACAAGTCTCACCCCCAAAAAATGTGTGCCCCAGTCTCAAAAGACATTTTGCACCAGGCTGAACAACAACCACTATGCCCCGGACAGAAACCACATTTGGGTGGTACGGGTGTGAGAGGCTCCAGGATGAACACAAACCTTCACCAGCACCAAGAGTTTGACATTGCACAGAAACCCTTTAAGGGGCATGTGGACGAGGCCTGGTGTGTGAAAAGCTGCAGATTCCACATGTTGGGGAAGTCTTTGAGCCAGGGGGAAGTTGGGACGGGCTTCCCAGCCACCTTTAGCCTTCTGCAGCATCAGGCCTCTCCCGGTGGTGAGAAGCCACCCAACAGCATGGAGTGTGAAGAAGCCTTTCACAGTGGAAGAAGTTACTACAAGTTGGGTGAGTGTGGGAAAACTTACAACCTCAAACACGTACTCGTTCACCACCAGAGGGTCTGTACTGGAGAAGGACTTTTTGAGTGTAGCAAATGTGGGAAAGCCTTTAGCTGCAAGTACCAACTTATTCAGCACCAGCAAATTCATTTTGAAGAAAGACTGTATGAGCATGGTGACTGTGGGAAATTCTTTAGCCAAATCTCTGGCCTCATACAACATCAGAGAGTTCACACTGGGGAGAGGCCTTATGAGTGCAGCAAGGTTCATGCTGGGGAAAGACCTTATGAGTGCAGTGAATGTGGGAAATTCTTTAGCAAACGCTCCCACCTGGTTGTGCACAGGAGAATCCACACTGGAGAAATGCCTTATGAGTGCAGTGAATGTGGGAAATCCTTTAACCAAAGCTACAGCCTCAGAAAACATTGGAGAGTTCACACTGGAGCAAGGCCTTATGAGTGCAGTGAATGTGGAAAATCCTTTAGCCAAAGCTCCACCCTTGTTCAACACCGTAGAGTTCATACTGGGGAACGGCCTTATGAGTGCAGCGAATGCGGCAAATTCTTCAGCAAGAGCTCCCACCTTATTGTGCACAGGAGAATTCACACTGGAGAAATGCCTTATGAGTGCAGTGAATGTGGTAAATCCTTTAGCCAAAGCTACAGCCTCAGAAAACATTGGAGAGTTCACACTGGAGCAAGGCCTTATAAGTGTAGTGAATGTGGAAAGTCTTTTAGCCAAAGCTCTGTTCTCATTCAACATCGGAGAGTCCACACTGGAGAAAGACCTTATGAGTGCAGTGAATGTGAGAAATCCTTTAGCCGCAAATCTGATCTCATTCAACACCAGAGAGTTCACACTGGAGAAAGGCCATATGAGTGTATTGACTGTGGGAAATCCTTTAGCCGCAAATCCAATCTCATTAAACACCGGAGAGTACACACTAATGAAAGGCCTTATGAGTGCAGTGAATGTGGGAAATCCTTTAGCCAAAGGTGTAGCCTGATTCGACACCACAGAGTTCACACGGGAGACAGACCTTAATGTTCAGGAAATGTCCTTGTTCTAACAACCCTAGATGGGAGCCTTTGTGAGGGAAGGAGACATCTACCTGAATGGCATCTCAGACCTCCTAATGTGCCAGCGGGATGATTTCTCCTAAGTTCCAGGTCTGTGGGAAGCTGTGAGAAACTGCATTGCACTTTCTAACCTGAGGGCCCTAGCCAAACCTATCACCAGGGTCTGGCATAAGGCATTCCACTCTACCTGCTGGCAGGCCAGCAGTGTGCTTCAGGCACCTCGCACATGATCAGGGCAGTAGACATCGGTATTCTGTTTGCCGGAGGACATGGTGAATAGTGTAAACCCTAAGTGGGGCCTCATTTCCTTCTCTCTGACAACTTAGTCAAGGACCTGGCCCAGCTGTGGCCCACAGGATCTGATAGGATTTATGTTGGCAGTGCAGTGTGTAGAGAAGGATGACCTTTTTATGGGGACATTGATGGTGTCACATCGTTCTGATGAATTACCCCCCAAAATTGAAAACAGGGACTAATGGATTCTTACATGTGCATGTTTGTAGCTCCATTACTCAAAATAGCAAAAAGGTGGAAACAACTCAAATATCCACCAACTGACGAATGGATAGAGAAAACGTGGTGCTTAAACGGCGTGTGATCCATACTGCACCTCCTGCCTGCCGGAGAGTTGACCTTGCCCCTGGCCCCTCCTCAGGCGTTCCTTCCCATGACTCCTAGAAGTGTGCCCAGCTTGGACTGCTCTAACCTTACACATTGCCTGTGCCAAGCACATCTTGTTTTGAAAAATGCACATACCAAGATGTTTTCCCAAAACTTACACACAAGCCCTGGCATTTAGCCACTAAGCCGTAGAGTACCTGTAGAGTGGTAGCCATAGGTGTAGACCTACTGGAGTGAACTTATCACCGCCCATCGTGAGGTAGCTGCATCCTGTGTAACTAAATCCCCTAATAAATGCTTTTGGATAGATCACCCTGGCGATTTAGTGCCTTTCTTCCAGAATACAACTGGCCCCATTGTTGGGCGGTTTGGGGGCAGCTCTGGCTGGGGCTTCCCCTATTTCTTCTGGGGTAAGTCCTGCTGTTGGTTCAGTGGGACACAACTGGTATAGTAAGCAGGATTCCAGAGAAATGGACTGGGGAGAAGAATCAACTGGGGAGATCCCAGGCTGGCCACAGGGTCTTTGTGGGGCTGCATCACCAGTCACTCAGATCTGTGGGCCACCCTTGGAGTAGGGTAATGCTCCAAGAGCCCTGGCAGCTCTTACTTCCCTGCTGGAAGGGCTGAGGTTGCACTCAGCCAGCACAGGTGCAGCGGCTGGTGGCTGGGGTAGGATGCCTCCTGCTGTGGGCAATAGGAGTGACTGCTGAAGCTGTCCCTGAGTGCGTGAAGTCAAGCAGGGGTGCTGTTGGTGTGACATGAAGCCACCTGCAGTGTTAGAGGTAACTGGTAATGCAGGGAAGGTGGAGGGAGGGGAGTCTAGGCTGAGCACCTCGGCCTGCCAGTGTGCAGAAAAGGGAAAAACCTCCCTAAAGTGAGTTGGTGGGGATGCAGAGGCAGTCCTTTAGGAAGTTGGAGAGCTTGATGAGCTGGAGGAGGTAATTAGCTCGAAATTGGGGGAGGGGAAGTGTCTCTGCACTTGTCCCCTTATACAGGGTAAGAACATGACCAGCGAATCAAACTTAGTCCATTCAGAAATAGAATCCAGCCGAGCTAATTGGGACCACAAGCCATTTCCACCAGAATCCTAAGGAGACACTGGCGGTGTGGCTAGTAAGGTTGTGGGATAGCGGCGCAAATGAGGTGATCTTGGGAGTGAAGCTGAAAAGGGTGATGTCACCGCCCACCTGTCAGTGCTGACAGGGACGAGGGCGGTGCAGGTGCGCACGCTGTAATTGGCTCGTTAGTGCCCGTGGAAATGCATGGCCCTCAGGTAGGCATCCAGAAACACCACTGCCACTGGGACCCTAATGAAGGAGTGTAAGCCCTGACGAGAACTACGGTAAGGGGACATTCCTGCCCTGTTGTTCCAGCGTCCCGGCAGCACTCTTATGGCAGGCATGAGGGGTCAGTTCTTAAAATTGGCACCGCCCAGTTGAAAGGGTGTTCTCCCTGTTCTACTCTTTGCCCATATCCCTATGTTTGATGTAGGACAAGCCCATGCCGAGATAGAGACATAGATACTGAGACATCCAGCATCCGCAGTGCAAATGTGAGAGTGAAGTACAGGGAAAAAGACCCGATACCACCAAAAGGCAGAAATGGTGACCCTGCAGAGAGCTGGGGTGGCGCTGGAGGAAATCTACAACCTAATGCCATTCTGCTGAAATCCTGGAAGGGGCTGAAGCCAGAACAGTTCACTAGAGAGCCCCATAGACCAGGGTTAGAACCAACCACTGTGCTAAATAAGATCCAGGCTTGCCCCTGCCGACAAACCATCAAAGAGGTGCAGACTTTTGTGGGGTTATTGGGCTATCGAGGATGTCATTCCTCGTTGGCACTACGGTCCCCTTGTATATATTGTTGGTGCATATTCTGTGTCCAATCCTCCTTGAAAGTGGAAGGAAAAAAAGTTTTACAAGCAATACTCCCACCTGCCCATGGTTCAGGGACCCTTGATGAAGAGGAGTGTATGAAATTGTACGGGCTGGTCAGGAAGATGGATTGTGTGATCCGTGGAGCATCTACTGCCTGAAGACTGAGCTCGCCCTGCTCCCTCCTTCCTGTAACTCCCTGGTGGGACACCAGCCTTATGCACCAGCTGTACTCTCAACATTGCCCACCTCAGTCACATCTTGTTTGAGGAAAGAGCACATACCAGGATGCACGGCCCTGGCATTTAGCTGGCTTTGTCCCTCAGCCATATGTAATCTGCAGAGTGGGTACGATCGGTATGCACGTACTGGCATGAACTTGCCAGTCTCCCTGTCTATTGCGAGGTAGCTACAGCTCTGTAGTAAATTACCCAGGAAATGCTTTTGGCAGCTCACCCCGGCATTTACTACCTCTTTCTTCAGAATCCAACTGGCTCTGTTGTAGAGTGGTTTGGGGCAGTCCTGGCTGGATCATCCCCTTTTTCTTCTTTTGGGGTGATTTCTTGCTGCTGGTTCAGTGAGGTGCAACAAGGGAATGTTCACAGCTAAGAAGCAGTGAAGTTCGGAGACATGCTGCAGTGTTGAAGAAACTTGATAGCATTATGCAGAGAAAAAAAAAGGCATATAAGGATAAATATTGTGTGATTTCATTTATACGAAATACGTAGTAAAAGCAGTTTAGGATGAGGAGAATGGGAAGGGTAATTTGTTGCTTGGTGGGTGTAGTGTTTATAAATTTTGGGAATTATTAAATAAAATCCATTTTTGGACATTGGCAAAGTGAAAAAAAAAGAATTATTCGACATGGATACTGTGGACACTTTTGATCTGACCATACGCTCAGGATTTATGGGAACTGCCTACTGCATGTTGGTCTGTTCTGTACAACGACATTTGTTTACCACCTTCACTCTTGGGGGATGTTTTCACCAAATGGCTTGTTTGAAAGCAGAATTGGACTCTGCCAGCATGAAGAGGTGAACAACTTTTGCAGGGCTTACAAACATTGTGCATCTTGGAGGAAACAGTAAACTGGCAGAACACAGCTCTCTCACTAGTTTCTATCTAACTTGCGTTGCTGCCCAAGGCCTCTAGGAAAGACTGCAAGGCTTTGTGGTCCTAATTTGTGTCCTGGATGTCAGGATTTTTTGTGGGCTCAGAAGTAATCATGAGAAGGAAGCAGTTGTGTAAACCTCCAGTGCTTCTGAGAACAACATATTTTCACCCCTTGTTCGCAGGAGTGGCACATACTGCCCTGCACTGTAGCTGAGGGGCTGTCTTCCTTGGGTCCTGAAGAGGAGCCGTGTGCCCTGATGTACCAAGTGCAGTGGCTGGTGGCACTGGTCGTAAGACCACAAGGGCCAGAGGTAGCCTACCTACTACAGAAAGACGCTGTAGCACACAAGATGGCATTGCCTCTTCTAAAAGTGCCCCCACAAATGTTCCAGTGACTATGGCCATGTGGGACCAGAGTGCACAGAAATTTTCAGGATCTCCAGACCTGAGTTATCATATGTACCTAAGATTGTTTTCAGAGAAAATCGTTACAAGGTTTTGTGAATTACTGTCACCTCTGTGAACTACAAAGGCAGGGAAACAAGGATAGACAGAAGGGATATCCTGTTGGCTTGGAACGTAGATTTTATGACCCAGCCAGTGTTTCTGTTGACTTGACTCAGGTGGAAATGGCTTTTGTTGCTTGACAATGTTTGCTGCCACTGAGGGAAGGCTGCCCCTGCTAGGGCATGCAGAGCAAGATGGTGGAGTCGATGTAGGGCTGCCAAACTCGGTTTCCCAAAAACAGTAGGAGATCTTTAGTTTGAATCAATTAACAATTTTTATTAAGGTATGATTGACATACAATGTACGTACCTATCTAAAGTGTACAATTCAATACGTTTTGTTATACCTACGTACCCATGAAACATTTTTGTAGTCATGACAATGCACATATTTGGCTTCTGCAAATTTGCCTGTGCTCTTTTATAATCGTTCTCTCCCTGCCCTCCCTGCACTCCAGGCAAACATTGATTTACTTTTCTTTACAATGTGTTAGTTTGTGTTGTATAGAAATTTATATGATTAAATAAAGAAAGGTTTGCTTTTTTTCCTGGTTTTCTTCATGCTGTATAATTATTTTGAAGTTTATCGCTGATGCTTTTATATCTTACTAATAATTCTTTTATCATGAGTAGATTCTCTTGTATGGATATAGCAGTACTTGTTTATCCATTCTTTTTTTAAAATACATTTTTTATTTTTAAAAGATCACACAAAATGTTACATTAAAAATGTAGGAGATTCCCATATGCCCCTCTCCCCACACCCCCCACTTTTCCCACATCAACAACTTCTTTCATTAGTGTGGTACACTCATTGCATTTGGTGAATACGTTTTGGTGTACTGCTACACAGCATGGATTATAGTTTACATTGTGGTTTACACTCTCTCCCAGTTCATTCAGTGGGTTATGGCAGGATATATAATGCCCTGCATCTGTCCCTGCAATATCATTCAGGACAAATCCAAGTCCTAAAAATGCCCCCATATCACACCTCTTCTTCACTCTCCTTGCCCTCAGCAACTCCAGAGGCCACTGTCTCCACATCAATGATATAATTTCTTCCATTGCTAGAGTCACAATAATTCTAGAGTAGAATACTAGTAAGTCCACTCTACTCTATATTTTATTCCCCAATCCTGAGGACCCTGGGGTGGCAATGCCCACTCCACCTCCCAATTGAGATGGAGCTTTGATCCCACATGGCTGATGGATGGGAATCTCATGCCCACAGCTGTAGACTCTCTGTTCCCTGGCATGGTGGTTGTCAATCCTCACCTCCCTGTCAGCTGACCTGGGTAAATCCAATGAACTGGAGAGGAGGTGCTGCCTCTGCTGAGGCTCAGGGCCCAGCTGGCACATGAACAGCCCAGAGATTCAAATCTCCTGGGCATACACCAACCCCAGTGCCAACCATAGGTTCAACAAGAGGAACAGAAGAGGCATGTGTCCATTCATTTGTTTATGGACATTTGGCTTACTTTTAGTTTTTGACCATTGCAAATAAAACTGTTGTGAACATTTGTTAAAATTCTTTATGTGGATATACATTGCATTTCTCTTGTGTTAATAACTCAGTGCAATGCCTGAGTCACTGCATAGTTGAATGTTTACCTTTTGAAGAAACTTTTTGCATTTCACCAGCAGTGTAGAAGAGTTTCAATTCCTCCACACCTTTGTCAGCACTTGGTATTGTCAAGCTCTAAGTTTAGCCCTTTTAATAATTGTGTAGAGGTCTCTTATGGCTTTAATTGTAATTCTGCAAAGATTCATGATGTTGGGCATTTTTTTTTCCTGTGATATTTGCCACCTACATATCTTCCTTGGAAAATATCTGTTTTACATTTTGCTTTTTCATGAGTTTTAACTGTATTTCTTTTCATAGTGAAAATTAAGGACATAGTGAAACAGCGAGTGAGGTGGAATTCTTTGTTGTATGGACTATCTGTCTATCTATCTATCTATCTATCTATCTATCTGTCTATCTATCTATCTATCTTTCTATCTATCTATAAATTTCTCTTCCCTTCCACCTCCACCCCCAGTATTCTGCTGTGTCCATTTGCTGTGTGTTCTTCTGTGTCTGCTAGTATTCTTGTCAGTGGCACTGGGAATCTGTGTCTCTTTGTTGTGTCATCTTCCTGCATCAGCTCTCTGTGTGTGTGGTGCCACTCCTGGGCAGGCTGCACTTTTTTTGCACAGGCCAGCTCTCCTTACGGGGTGCACTTCTTGCGCATGGGGTTCCCTTATGCAGGGGTCACCCCTGCGTGGCATGGCACTCCTTGCACGCATTAGCACTGTGCATGGGCCAGCTCCACATGGGCCAGGAGGCCCTGGGTTTGAACCCTGAGCCTCCCATGTGGTAGGCGGATGCTCTGTTGAGCCAAATCTACTTCCCTGGAATAATTTGTTTTTGAGTATTGGAAGAATATTTCTTCATTTCTTCTCTCATTTTTGTGTTTGCTATGCTTAAGGTCATATGCCATGCACTTTAAGGTTTAATCTGCATTATTAACATGTTTTCCATAAATTTCTTAAGTCTAGACTTCAAAATAATACATTAAAACCAGCCCTGGTTAGCAGTGTTTGACAATTTCCCTCGTCTAAATATTTCTACCATACCCTACTTCAAATTACAAGCATGAGGTCACGGATCATGTAGTTGGGATGATTTGTTGGTAGCATACCATAATATGCTGCTGTAAGGACATATTCTACCTTTTATAATAGTTTTTTCAAATATATCCAAAAATGGAAAAAAGCTATATTATAAAGAGCCATGAGTCCTTCTCCAATCATCTTCATTATTTATCATTTCATGGCTGTTCTTGTCTCATGTCCCACTGAACATTAGTGTACTATTTTTACCTTTAATCCTAGATACCAGGTTAATGCATAGCCTCTTCAGAATGATTTTGTAAAATGTAAGGGCTCTTTCATCACTCCAATAATTATATCAACAAAAAGTAAAAATATTTTAAAATATGATAACTATGTTAGTGCTGAATTTTATCAATTTTCTCAAAAATATGTTCTTTAACTGAAAATCAGTAAATAGGAAAAAAGTATATTTGGAAATGTGTGAAGGCTGAACAAAACACTCCTAAATAATCAGTGACTCAAAAAAGAAATTGCAAGTGAAGTCAGTAAATATATTTTGAGAGGGAAATTTATAGCCCTAAATGCTTATATTAAAAAAGAATAAAGAGGTAAACTCAAAGATTTAACTGAACAACTAGAGAAACTAGAAAAAGAGCAAACCTATCCCCAAGCAAGCAGAAGGAAAGAAATAATAAAGATTAGAGCAGAAATAAATGGAATTGAGAACAACAACAAAAAAAAACAACAGCAGAGAAAATCAGCAAAACCAAAAGCTGGATCTTTGAGAAGATCAATAAAATTGACAACCCTAGGTAGACTAGCAAAAAAAAAAAAGAGAAGATGCAAATAAATACAATCAGAAAAGAAAGGGGGGAAGTTATGTCAGATGCCACAGAAATAAAAAGAAGCATAAGAGGATATTATGAGAAACTGTATGCCAACAAAATAGACAACCTAGAGGAAAAGGACAAATTCCTAGAAATGCACCAACAACCTACACTGACACTACAAGAAATACAAGAACTTAAACCAATCACACCTAAAGATATTGACTCCATCATCAAAAATCTCCCACCAAAGAAAAGTTCAAGCCTTTTGAAAAGAATTAACACCAATCTGGTTTAAACTCTTCCAAAAAACTGAAGAGGAGGGAAAATTATCCACTACATTTTATGAAGCCAACATCACCCTAATACCAAAGCCAGGCAAAATTACTACAAGAAAAGAAAATTATAGACCAATCAGTCTAATGAGCAAAAATTGTCAAAATACTTGCAAATCAAATCCAACAGCATATCAAAAGACTTATACATCATGACCAAGTGGGATTTATTCCTGGGATGCAAGGCTGGTTCAACATAAGAAAATCAATCAATGTAATACACCATTCTAACAAATTGAAGGAAAAAAAACCACATGATCATCTCAAAAGGTGTAGAAAAGGCATTTGACAAAATCCAGCATCATTTTTTGATAAAAACACTTCAGAAGATAAGAATAGAAGGAAAATTCCTCAATATGATAAAAAAGGCATATATGAAAAACCTAGAGCCAACATCATACTCAATGGGGAAAGGTTGAAAGCTTTCCCTCTAAGATCTGGAAGAAGACAAGGATGCCCACTGTCACCAGTTATTCAGTATTGTACTAGAAGTTGTAGCTAAGGCAATTAGACAAGGAAAAAAATTAAAGGCATCCAAATAGGAAAAGAGGAAGTAAAACTCTCACTGTTTGCAGATGACATTATCCTGTATTTACAAAATTCTGAAGTACCCATGACAAAGGTACTTGAGCTAATAAATGAGTTCAGCAAAGTGGCAGATACAAAATCAAAATGCAAAAATCAGTAATGTTTTGTACACTAGTACTGAACAATCTGAGGAGGAAATCAGGTGAAAAAAATCCATTTACAATAGCAACAAAAGGACTTAAATACCTTGGAATTAATTTAACCAAAGAAGTACAGGACCTATATGCAGAAAACTACAAAACAATGCTGAAAGAAATTTTAAAAGCCCTAAACAAATGGAAAGACATTCTGTGTTCCTGGGTTGGAAGAATAAATATCATGAAGATGTCAGTCTTAACCAAACTGATCTATAGATCCAATGAATACCAATCAAAATTCCAACAGCCTACTTACAGAATTAGAAAAGGCAATCACCAAATTCATTTGGAAGGGAAAGTGCACCCAAATAGCCAAAGCATTCTAAAAAAGAAGAGTGAGATGGGAGAAATTTCACTGCCTGATCTTGAAATATATTACAAAGCTACAGTCATCAAAACAGCATGGTACTGGCATAAAGATAGACACATCGATCAGTGGAATATAATTGAGAATCCAGAAATAAACCTTCACCTATATGGTCAACTGGTTTTTGACAAACTTACCAAGTCCATGTTAACAGGACAAAACAATCTCTTCAAAAAATGGTGCTGGGAGAACTGGACATCTGTAACCAAAAGAATGAAAGAGAACCCCTATCTCACTCCCTATACAAGAATCAACTAAAAATGGATCTAAGGCATAAATATAAAAGCCAGGGCCATAAAACTACTAGAAGAAAATGTAGGGAAACATCTTCAAGACCTTGTAGTAGATGGTGGTTTCTTGGACCTTACACCCAAACCACATGTCTGATAAGCCTTTCATATCCAGGATATATAAAGAGATGTTCGAACTCAACAGTAAAAAGACAAAGGACCCAATTGAAAAATGGGCAAAAAGTTGAATAGATATTTGTCCAAAGAAGAAATATAAATGGCAAAAAACAAAAACAAAACACACAACAAAACAAAACCCCAAAAAACATGAAAAAATATTCAACATCACTAATGATTAGGGTAATGCAAATCAAAACTACAATGAGGGAAGTGGTTGTGGCTCAACTGATAGAACGTCTGCCTACCATATAGGAGGAGGTCCAGGGTTCAGTACCCAGGGCCTCCTGACCCATGTGGTGAGCTGGCCCACATGCAGTGCTGCTACACGCAAGGAGTGCTGTGCCACACGGGGTGCCCCCCGTGTAGGGGTGCCCTACATGCAAGGAGTGTGCCCCGCAAGGAGACTACCCCATGTGAAAAAAGTGCAGCTTGCCCAGGAGTGGCACCACACACATGGAGAGCTGATGCAGCAAGGTGATGCAACAAAAAAGCAACACAGTTTCCTGGTGTCGCATAACAAGAATGCAAGCAGGCACAGAAGAACACACAGTGAATGGGCACGGAGAGCAGACAATGGGGTGGAAGGGGAGAGAAATAAATAAAATAAATCTTTAGGAAAAAAAAAAAACTACAATGAGATACCATTTCACACCCTTTAAAATGGCCACTATGAAAAAGACAGAGAACTACAAGTGTTGGAGAGGATGTGGAGAGATAGGAACACTTATTCACTGTTGGTGGGAACGTAGAATGGTACAGCCACTGTAGAGGACTATTTGGCAGTTCCTAAAGAAGTTGAATATACGGATTTTCCACGGGACCTTGCAATACCACTACTGTGTATATACCCAGAAGAACTGAGAGCAGTGACAGAAACAGACCTCTGCATACGGATGTTCATAGCGGTGTTATTCACGATTGCCAAAAGTTGGAAACAACCCAAGTGTCCATCAACTGATGAATGGATAAACAAAATGTATATTTATCCTGTACATTTAATTGAGAAATGTATGTTTTTATTTTTAAAAATTAGCCAAAAGTTAATACCTGAAATTACTAAAACTCTTTAAAATGTCTTTAAAAATATATATGTTCTTTCTTTAAGGCAAATTGAATGCACCCAGGATCCAAAATGTAACTGTAAGACTTTTGGTAGATTTGTCTTACATGTCTATTAATCTATAGGTGGCACCTTGCCTCCTTGTTATTTACTTTTGAAGTTGCTCAGCCTTTTGTCCAGTATAATTTCCCCCATTCTATGTTTTTTGTCTCTCTGAGGCTATTTAATGACACACTCCCCATATTACTCTACACTAGACATAGATGAGATGGGCGATGGGCAAATGAGGTCTCGTCCCAGTGGACAGGTCATGAAGGCTGGAAACAAACATTTCAGGTATCATCTGTGAAAGGTGTGCAATGTTGACACTGTAGCACAGCCTAGAGGGATGTGTGTTATACCTGGGACCCTCTGTGACAAATCATGATGCTGACACACCTGGGACACCCCACTTATACCCTGGGAACACGGTGTGGCAGGTGTGGGGTACCAACAGCCCTCAATCCAGCATGGACCTACATATGCATATACTACAGCCACAGCAGAAACGTGTGACACGTGAGACAAACACCAGCATAGTGGAAGACACCAGGGACCCGTGAGACAGAAGTGGGGCACAGACATGTGGGGCAGACATGTAACAGAGATGTCCCCAAAGACCACACACACCATATAGGCCCACAACCACCTTGGGTAGGCAAGTCCCTCCTGATCTGGGGAGAACAACTCCACCCCCCACCCCGAACCTGACGTTTGGTGACGTGTTGATGGGGTCAGGTAAGGAAGCCTGGAGGCAGGTGCACATCTTGGCACAACCTGGAAACTCACACCTGAGGTGTTGTCTAACTAGGCATGGGGACTGGGGTTAAGTGCTTAACTGGCGGGTCAGCCGGACTTAGCTCTTTTCAGTTGCTGAAAATGGTTCCTGGAAGGGGGAGAAATGGATGTTTTTGCGGATTAGCAGAAATTGGTGATTTGCATTTTTCCATGAGGGATGGGGAGGCGCAGCCAGGAGATGAGCATGAGGACTCTGAGGAAGGTTCCTGGGGGTAGGGACACGGGAGGGCCGCAGTGGACATTCTCAGTCATTCAGCGCCTCAGACTCCACAGCTCCGTGTCCGACACTGGGCAAAGGGGCTCCTGGAGTGAGTGGTCTTTAGGGGGAGCTGGGAGGAATCATTGCCAATGGTGGGGGGGCGGGGCGCGTGGAGCATGTCCTGGTGACAGGATGGGCCTGTCGGGGATGTCCGGGCAGTGGCTATGTCTTCCAGGTGAGGGGAGGGGTTTGCGGGCAGGCGATGCCTGCCGTGGGAACGGGTGGGAGCGGGTGGGGCGTGCAGCTGGAGCGCCCAGGCTGAGGTGTGTTGTCCCCGCTGGGCCACTGAGGGCTTGGGTGGAGAGCAGTCCAGGAATCCCGGGCAGTACCTGTTGCAGAGAACAATCTGGAATAGAGAGCAGACCCCGGCAGCGTAGAAGGAAATGTTCCCAGCACAGGTGCCTGTCTGAGCCGCAGGTCCCTCCTGGGAGAAACAGGAATGACAGTTCCTGCACATTGGGTGGTTTTGGGGAGACTACAAGAGGTCATTTAAAGGAAGGCGGGTCAAGATAGCCCCGTATGGGAAGCGGATGTGGCTTAACTTATAGAGCGGCTGCCTACCACATGGGCGGTCCAGGGTTCAAACCCCGGGCCTCCTTGACCCGTGTGGAGCTGGACCACGCACAGTGCTGATGTGCACAAGTAGTGCCGTGCCACGCAGGGGTACGCCCCGCATAGGGGAGCCCCACGCACAAGGAGTGCACCTTGTAAAGAGAGCAGCCCCATGGGAAAAAAGCGCAGCCTGCCCAGGAATGGCTCCACACACACATGGAGAGCTGACAGAGCAAGACGAGGCAACAAAAAGAGACACAGATTCCCGGTGCCGCTGACAAGAATGCAAGCAGACACAGAAAAATACAGTGACTGGACACAGAGAACAGACTGGGGGGGGGGGGGGGGAGGCGAAGGGGAAAGAAAGAAGGAAAAATAAATCTTAAAAAAAAAACATAGCTCCGTGTGGAAAGATCAGCCTGGTCCATCGCGTGGGAATAACGGGCAGGCTGCAGAGGACCCTGGAAGGTGGGGGTCCATCAGAAGGGAGGGGCGTTTTGGAAACCCGGAAGCTCAGGAGGGGTGAAAGAGGAGGGCAGGGATCAGAGGCCCCAGACCCAGAGTCGGCTGCCTGGATTGAATCCCGAACTCCCCTCCCACTGCCCCGGACCCACAGGCAAGCGAAGCCCCCTCTCCAGGCCTCAGTTTCCTTCTGGAGCATGGGAGGAGCGAAGCGCCCCGGGCCTGCGCCAGCGCTGGGTGAGCTGCGGGCCGGCAACAGCTTGGGGCGGCCGCTGTCCTGAGGGTTGAGGTCGCGCCCCGGCCAGCGAGTGGGGGGCGTCCTCGTGAGGGGCGGGGTGTCCTGGCTCGGGGCTCGGGTGTGGGACTGCAGGTCTGCACCCTTGCCCCGTCGCGCTCTGCCCGCCCTCCCAGCCCGCGGACGCCGAGTGCCACCCTGAGGCCAGGCCCCCTCTGGGCCTGGGGACCTCCGGATTCGGCCTGCGAGTGATGCACCCCTGATGCCCGCAGCATCACCACCCTGTCGCCGACCCAGGCTCTTCCCCCAAGATGACTAGGACCCTCGCCACCCCACCCTGCTCTGGTGCCCTCCTCTCTGCTGCTTCGCCAGCAAATGAGCAACCAGTTCTAATACCATTCTGCAAACTAAAAGCCGAAGTGGCTAAGTCTATACGACTTCCCAGGTATTGGCATCTTCTAGGATGTGGCTGTGAACTTTACCCAAGAAGGAGTGGGGACAACTGGCCCTGCCCAGTGGAACGTGAGCCTGGAGGTGACGGTCTCACTGGGCAAGGCCTCACTGCTGGCCTTTAGGGGGCAGTCACCTCCTCCTCCTGGAGTCCTGGCTGGTCAGGGAGGCCACAGCAGCCACCTTCCCTCTGCCCCACAGCCTCATGCCGTTTTCTGGTCCCATCTCCTCCCACCAGGGACTGGGCATGAAACAGTCCTTCTAAACACAAGCACTGGCCTCAGCCTGCACACCTTATTCCAGATTGCACAGGAGGGAAGGTGATTGGCTCAGGGGTCCAAGGTGACGGACTGTTCTCGGGGAATGGGGTGAGTCAGGCAGATCCCCCAGAAAGCTTCTGCCATCAGTGCTCCCCAGGAACCTTCCTAAACAACCCAATCTAGGTAAAAAAGGTCCTGGTGTCCACAGCCTGGGCCCAGGCCCCCATTGGTACAGGAGATGATTTTAGAGAGGGTAGAGAAATGCCATCAAGTGGCCCGGGCAGACTTCTCTTTCCAGTGTGCCTATTGTTCTGCGCTGACTTGATAGACTCAGAGAATACAAACATGGGGGAGGAATCCCATTGTTTAAACTTACAAAGGTTTGTATCCAGTTTGCGTGGGAACCAGGAATAGAGTTCCACCTTTGTCCAGCTGCAAAGGGCAGTCCCATATCCTCTTCTTTTCCCGGACATGTCCCTACGTGGGCATGCCTTTTCTTTTGTCCCTGATCTGACAGTATAACTCAAAAAGGTGATTAAGAATGCAGGCTATGTGTTATTTGAAGAGTAATAAGATAATGCTTACAAGCTTCCAGCTGCCACGGGAGCCCTCGTGTCTGAATGACTCTATGGAATGATATGGCCATTTGGAACTGCAGCCACTGGGTGTATATGGCATTTTTTTCATCTCTGGAGCGCTGAGCTTCATAAAGCCTGGCATACTCCGTGAAACCTGTCTGCTGCCCCTTTCAGAACAGAGGGACCGTTGACCCCCTTGGGACCCTGGAGACGAGGTTTTCCAGAGCCACTGGAGGGGACGCTCGGACTTGGCTCCTGGAGGTCAGGGTAAGGTGAAGTCTCCTTACTCTGCGGGGCTGTGGGAACTACAACACCCAGAATGCTGTGCGAGCAGCGCGGGGGCGCTGAGCCAATGAGGGCCCGGCACAGGGGCATTTCCTGCGCGCGCCTCGGCCGGGGCGGGGCCTCAGGCGTCCCTGCGTGACGGTGGTTTTGGCAGCTCTCGGGTCCTTCCGCTCCGCCTTGGTTCCCAGAGCTTTGGGTGCTCCCGCGGTGACCCGACCACGAAGGCAGGACGGGCGCCGTCGTGCCCGCCGACCGGAGGCGGCCGAGGGCGGGGCCGGCGAGCCCGGGGCGAGGCCCCGCCCACAGCCCGCCATGGCGGCCGCGCGCGCCGCCCCGGCCCGGGCCCCGGTAAGCGCGGCGCCCCCGGGCGCTCCCCGCCCTCCCGCCCGCCCCGCGTCGTGAAAGCCTGCCCGAGGGCGCCTGCTTCCGTCGCGGCGGAGGCCGCGGCGTCCGGGAGCGCGAGGCGCCCGGTTCCTGACAGCCGGCGTGACGGGGTGTGGGCGAAGTTCCCAGGCCGAGGGCCGGCGTGTGGCGGCCTGCGGGCGCGGCGGACCCGGGAGATCCCAGGAACCCCGGCGTCCGCCCTGCGTCTGCGGGGAGCGATGTTGGGAGTCGCATCTGGAGAGGCAGGCTGCCAAGGTGTCTTTCATTCTTAGGGCTCTCGGAGATACGGAGAGTTTTGAACAAAGGAGCGACGGGACCAGAGTTAGGGTTTATAAGTTCCCCAAGGCTGTTCAAAGGAAGAACATATGTAGAGGGTGATGAGGACATTAAGGTACGGGAGCTTGCCCCAGGCTTCAGAATACTTGGGCAGTGCTTTCCAAGGCTCACAGCTGGTACGTGACAGCGCTGAGGAATGAGACACAGAGGTTAGGCCGAGATCACTGAATCCAGGGCTGGGCAGGCGTACATGGGAGGCCCGACCATGAATCCCTGCCATGATTGCTAACCTCTATCAGTTGCCTTTACCCACATATTCCAGGGCTGTGGAAGTCCTTTTGGAAGTTACGCAGGTAAAAATGGAGAATGTCTCAGCCCCTCACTAGTCCTGACATCTACTCAAATAGCTTCTGGGACTGGTATCCAGGGACTCTTCACCTGCTCTGCTGCCAGCCTGTGTGGTGAGGAGTGAGGCTTAAGAAACTTCAAGCCCAGGATTCTGAGTGCAGGCCAGGTGTTATATGGAGGACTTTTAAATTTCCAGCTGGAAGAGAGAGCAAGACAATGCCAGTAATAGGTACCATCATGCGGAACCTCTTGAAGGTGAGACTGAGCAGGAAGTATTAAGGGAACTGCATGTCTCCTTTCTGATGGGAACAAAGAGCAAGGGGGCAGTGTCAATCCCGAAATGCCAGGGATGTTTAGTGGTATTAGGGAGTAACAGAGTTTGGATCAGAAGAGAGAGGTGATCTTATCCAGGTTTTAACAGTATCCATCTGGCTGCAGAGTGCAGAAAAGATAGTAGGTTTAAGGGAGGAGGCAGGAAGACGGGCAAACAAGCTACCACAAAGCCCAGGTTAATGTTGATGCATCAGAGGAATAGATATAGAAGTGGGAGAAGTGGCTGGATTTTGTCTTTTTTTAGACTGGACAACCAGATTTTCTGATGTGGTGGATGAGGGGGAGAGTGGGAAAAGTCAGAAATGCCACCAGAATTGTTGGCCCTAGGAGCAGGAGGGATAAAAGCTCCTCAGGTGAGATGAGGAGGTTGGTAGTGGTAGTTATTTTCAGTGGGGATATCAGGAATTTTGTTTTGCCCATGTTCGGAGTCTGGGCTGTTTCAGAAAACACTGAGTGGAAGCATTAAGTGGCTAACTGGACACACAGGTCTGGAACTCTGGGAAGGGGGTTTAGGATGGAGACATCCATGAGGTGGTGGGAGGTGGCTTGTTTGTGGACCAGCTTTGGGTCACATCTCAGGGTGTATTGCAATTAGCCAGTCAGGAAAAGAGGGCATGTATGAAGGATTGGGTTTCATGCGTCGACACCTGGTCGGGATGTTGGGCATTAATAAAACAGGTGAGGTGGGAAATTTATCAGGTAGGGAGGGAGTATGGGGACAAGGGTAATGTGTTGGGTGGCTTAGGTTCCCAAGAGAAGGATGGACAGGAGATGGATGCATAAGCATAGGAATAATAGAGGTGTGATGACATTGAGGCTGGGGCTGATGCTTATTCACAGATTTTTATGGTAATGCTTGCGGGACACGGGCTGGTCTCTGGAGGAGGGTTAGGTGGAAGGAGGAAGTTTTTCACTGGTGGGAGGACAGCAAATACAACACAGAAGTGGAAAAAGACCATGAGTATCTGTTATCTGCATTTGATTCTGGGAGGCTGAGTTTGAAACAAGGGAACAGTTAGGGAGGTTGTCATAGTGATAGTTGAGCCTGCCCCTGGCAGTGGGGATCATTGGCGGTATGGAGTATTACTGGACCCTGTTTACCTATGACAAGCACTCTCCTGATGCCACATGATGAATAGCATGGGGAGACCAGGGAGATGCTTAGAATTTGGGGCAGAGAGGTGATACTGGATGTGGGGTAGCAGCTCTAGGGTTTGGAGATACGTAAGAGATGCTGTCTAAAGAATAATGTGCACTTGAGGAGAGAATCTGAACTGATGACAGTAGGACCTTGATATTAGGGATTTAAGGATGAAGGACAAGCCCATGTTTGGTTGTGTCTGGATGCCATAATGTGGAGGACCCAGTGGAATTGCTTTCCAGAAGGTGCTCCACATGCCAGTCCTGAGCTTAGCTCACATCTCTGTGCCTACCTGCCTCTTATTGAGGGCTGAGCATTGTGATTGATGAGACCATGAAGGGAGAGGGTCTGGTATTTCCTCTGCATCAGGAATCTTGGGAAGAGGATGGGCATGGGACACGTATGTTGGGAGATGAGTTGTGGGTCCTAGGGAGAGAGGTCAATTATGGCTTCATCTGTTCCCCTCATGGCAGGGCAGCGTGACCTTTGAGGATGTGGCCGTGTACTTCTCCTGGGAGGAGTGGGGCCTTCTTGATGAGGCTCAGAAATGCCTGTACCGTGATGTGATGCTGGAGAACTTTGCACTTGTGGCCTCACTAGGTAAGGCCCTGACACCCACCCCATTGTCCTGTGCTAAACTCTGCCTTTGCCATCTCTGTTTTAGTGATTGCAATCAATGACATGATTACTACTTACATGGACCATGGGCTTTTTGTGGAAGACACCCTGCTAAGGTTCTTTTTGTAATATTTCGCTATCTTTCCAGTGATCTGTTGTGTGCTGAGTTATTCTTGGCCTGTGCTATCTTTTCCTTAGGACTTGTATCATCCAGGTCCCATTTAGTTGCTCATTTGGGGTTATAGGAGAGAACCGTGGGTGGTTCACAGGATGCCAATGACTTCAGCCATGGCTAGATGAGCTCAGAGAGCCCTGGCTTGGGTGATTACCAGGTGTGGAAGGATGTGACCTCAGGGCTGTGTTCAGGCCATACCAGGAACCTTTCCTGTTTGACTAGTGTGTTGGTACAATTGCCAGGGACCACACTTCATTTCTACTTTTCCTACCCCATTCTTGATGCTTTGCCAACTTATCAGTTTTACTACTTGTTGTGTCTACTGTGATTTGCAGCCCTGGCATAATCCCCACTTCTCTGAAAACATGTCTCACCCATTTTTTCAGTGCTTCTTCTGCAGTTCTCTCCAACACTGACTTGTACATATTGTTCCATGAGGGATGCTCATACCTGTAACTTGTCCTTGAACACCACCTGCTCTGTTGCAGTCAGATTCACACTTTTGCATTGCCTCGTGTATCATCCGGAAACAGGTCCGACTGATAGCTGTGGCAGAGGAATGAGTTGTAAACTCTATTTCTCCTCCATGTGCTATACCCTCTCCTTATGTTCTTTTGCCTGGGGAAGCCTCCACTGTTCTGTGACTTTAGGGGCCAGTGTGCAGAGTAGCCACTTTCTCAACCTGATCCCAACTCCATTGTCCTGAAAACTGTCCCATGGACTCATTCCTTGATGTGTGAGACCCTCATTTGCCAGTGAAAGTCAACATGTACTTTACCATCACTTCTTTGCTTTCAGGTTGTTGGCATGGAGCAGGGGATGAAGAGGCATCTGCTGAACAGAGTACTCCTATAGAAGGAGTGACACAAGTCAAGACTCCCAGGGCTGTTCCATTGCCACAGAAGGCCCACCCCTTTGAGATGTGTGGCTCCCTTTTGAACGACATTTTGCATTTGGCTGAGCAACAGGGAAAACATCACAGGCAGAAACTGTACATGTGTGGGACATGTGGCAAACGATTCTACTTCAGTGCTAACCTTCACCACCATCAGAAGCAGCACACTGCAGAGAAATTCTTCAAAAGTGACATGGGTAGAGCTTTGTTTTTGAAGAGCTGCAAATTCCATATGTCAGGGAAGCCATTTACCTGTAGAGAAGTTGGGAAGGACTTCCTGATCAGGCTGGGTCTCCTTCAGCAGCAGGCCAGGCACACTGGGGAGAAGCCAGTCAGCTACAGTGAATGTCGTGCAGCTGTTCACAATGGAAAAAGTTATGGCTGGGGAGACTGCAAAAAAGATTTTAGCCACAAACACATACTTGTTCACAACCAGACTGTGCTAAATAGAGGAGGGCTTTATGAATGCAGTGAATGTGGGAAAGCTTTTCGGTACAAAGGCTCACTTGCTCAGCACCAGAAACTCCACACGGGAGAGAGGCCTTATGAGTGCAACAAATGTGGAAAAGCCTGCACACGAAGGTCTAATCTCATTCAGCACCAAAAAGTCCACAATGGGGAAGGATTTTATGAATGCAGTGAATGTGGAAAATTCTTTACCCATAGCTCCATGTTCATTCAACACCAGAGAGTTCATACTGGAGAAAGACCTTATAAGTGTGGCAAATGTGGGAAATCCTTTAGCCAAAGTTCTGGTCTCATTCATCACCGGAGAGTTCACAATGGAATAAGGCCTTATAAGTGCAGTGAATGTGGGAAATCCTTTAGACTCAAATCCAACCTCATTCAACACCTGAGAGTTCATACTGGAGAAAGACCTTATGAATGTACTGAATGTGGAAAATCCTTCAGCCAAAGCTCTGGCCTCATTCAACACCGGAGAGTTCACACGGGAGAAAGGCCTTATGAATGCAGCGAATGTGGGAAATCTTTTAGCTGCAAATCTGACCTTGTTCAACACCAGAGAATTCATACTGGAGAAAGACCTTATGAGTGTGGCGAATGTGGGAAATCCTTCAGCCGAAGCTCTGGCCTTATCCAACACCGGAAACTTCACACTAATGAAATGCCTTATGTGTGTAGTCAGTGTGGAAATACCTTTAGTCAAATCTCTAGACTCATTAAACACCAGAGAGTCCACACCGGGGAAAGGCCTTTTGAGTGCAGTGAATGTGGGAAATCCTTTAGCGAAAGATCTGTCCTTATTCAACACCGGAGAGTTCACACTGGAGAAAGGCCTTATGAGTGCGGTGTTTGTGGGAAATCCTTTAGCCAAAACTCTAGCCTCATTTACCATCGGATAATTCACACTGGAGAAAGGCCTTATGAATGTAGTGAATGTGGCAAATCCTTTAGACTCAAATCCAACCTTATCCAGCACCGGAGAGTTCATACTGGAGAAAGGCCTTATAACTGCGATGAATGTGGGAAATCCTTCAGCCAAAGCTCTGGCCTCATTCAACACCGGAGAGTTCACACTGGAGAAAGGCCTTATGAGTGCAGTGTGTGTGGGAAATCCTTTAGCCGCAAATTTGATCTTATTAAGCACCGGAGAGTTCACCTGGAGCAAGACCTTATGATGGAGGCAAATGTAGGAAATCCTTTAGCCAGTGGTACAGCCTCATAAATTGGTATGTTCACATGCCTTATTAATGTGGCGAATGTGCAGATCCTTTAGCCAAAGCTCTGTCCTCATTTGATGCCAGAGACTTCACACTGTATAAAGGCCTTAGGTGCACAGAGACTATGCTGTTTCTCTGTTCAGTGTAAGAACACAGAGAGCTCTTGTGAGAGAGTCTTCTCCTTGATTTAATCGCATCTATCTGAACATCCCGATACTAATTTCCCTCTAGTTTTGGGGGTGGAGGAAGCTTATGGAGTTGCATTAAACTTTCTAACCTGCCTAGACCTTTGCCTGATTTATGGCTTATCAGGTTCTGCAGCATAGGTTCTTACTTCCTCCAATGGTCAGGTTTTCACAGTGTCTGTCACCATTGTAACATGCTCCATGAAGGAGACTTTGTTCTGATTTGCTGGAGGAAAGTGTGGAACCTGAGCATTAGGGGGTTTCCATTCCTTCCTTCTCTAACTAGTTAGGGCATGGACCCTAAGATTTGCTAGTGGCTTGCATGGAAGGTCAACCTTTTTTAGGGATATTATTGGTCTCACATGATGCTAGCGATGAATTTTTATCATCCTCTGGTCACCAACCCAGGAACCTTCTGCTTCACAGTGTTCTGCTTTGTACAGTAATACAGTCCTTATTGTTTAAGCCACACCTTTACATGTGTGGGTTGGTTTGAGAAAAGAGCTGGGTGCTGCCAGCATGAAGGAGTAAACATTGGGGATCCAAAATTTGTGCATCAGAGATGGTAATGTGTTGACGAAAATAGCTCTCTTTCTCTGATTTTGGCTTAATATGCATTGCTTCCCAATTCCTCCTATGAAGGATTTCAGGGCTTAGAGTTTATCATTGTGGCTTTGGATGCCAGGGTTTTTTTGTTTTGTTTTGTTTTGTTTTTTTTTGCATGCCTGAAGAGGGGCAGTTCTAACCTCCACTACTTCTGAAATTGTGAATTTTTTTTCTTTGTTCACAGGGATATCACATAATGCCCAGCCACTGTGACTGAGGGGACTTTCTTCCCTGGGTCCTGTACAGAATTGAGTAGGCTAGAGGCACTAGTTGTGAGGCTAGAAGGGCCAAGGGGAGCCATAATTGGTACAGAAGTACAGGCTTAATAGGGTGGGGAGGAGACTGCAGCACACTATTAGGAATGTACTTTTAAAAGTGCTTCTACAAATGTTCCAGTGGCTTATGACTGTGTGGGATCAGTGTGTACAGAAATTTTCATATCCTCTGGACCTGTGTATCTTGTGCACCTGACACAGCCAACATTCCTATTGACTCAATTGCAAACAGCCTTTCTTGCTCCCCAATATTTGCTGCCACTGAGACAAGGCTTTCCCACCCAGATTTTGAGGAAAGAGATGGTGGAGACACTATAGGGTGCCAAACCTTCAGTAGACCTTTATTTTGAATTATTTTTTTAAAAGATTTATTAAGGTATAATTCACATGCAATAAGCTACACCTAAAGTGTATCCTTTTTATTTTTTTCATAAAATTTTATTGAAGTGTATCATTCATACATGAACATGCATAAACAATATATAGTAATATTTTTGAATTTACAGTACAGACATACATATTGTCGTACAAGGCTTCCATACATCTCCCCACCACCAACACCTTGCGTTGTTGTGAAATATTTGTTACAAACTATGAAAGAGCTTCAAGATATTACTACTCTGCTTGCTTTGGCAGCACATATATATACTAAAATTGGAACGATACAGGGAAGATTAGCATGGCCCCTGCGCAAGGATCCCATGCAAGTCTTGAAGCGTTCCATATTTAAAAATATGTTACTACTAACTCTAGCCCATATCTTACATTTGATGTATTTTCCCCCCAACCCACCCAATTGCTAATACCTTAAATTAGTATTATATATTTGTTACCATTCGGGAGAAAACGTTCTCATGTTTGTCCTATTAACCACAGTCTGTCATTCACCACTTGATTCCATGTGTTATACAGTCCCTTGCTTTGTACAATCCATTTAAACTTTTGTGTGTTGATGTGTATAAAGCCCTGAAACATTGTAGTCATAATATGACCTGCGTATTTGCCTGTTCCCTTTTATACTCTCTCCATGCCCTCCTTGGACTTCAGGCCAACACTGATTTACTTTCCTTTACAACATAATATGTTTGTATTTTTAGAAATTTATATGATTGGTCTCAAAAAGGGTTTACTTTTCCCTGGTTTCTTTCATGCTGTGTAATTGTTTTAAGGTTTGTCGATGATACTGTTATCAATAATTCTTATTGTGAGTAGATTCTCTTATATGGCAATAGCACTATTTATCTTTTCATCTGTTTATGGACATTTGGCTTATTTCCAATTTTTGGCTATAGCAAATAAAGCTGTTACCAACATTTGCTTATAGTTCTTTATATGGATATACATTACACTTCTCTTGTGTTAATAACTCAGTGCAATAACTCACTGCATATGTGAATGTTTATCTTTTGCGGAAACTGCCAAACTGTGATCTAAATGGTTGTTGATTTTTACATTTCACTATCAGCAGGAGAGTTTCAGTTCCTCCACATCCTTGCCAACACTTGGTATTGTCAGGCTCTGGTTTGACTCCTTGTAGTAAGTGTGTTGATATATCTCATGGCTTTAATTGCATATCTCTAAGGATTTGTGATGTTGAGCGTTTTTCATGTGTTAATTTGCCACCATATTTCCTCTTCAGTGAAATCTGTTTCTATCTTTGACCTATTCCTGCACATCCTCTGCTTTATTAGAGAACTTGTGGGTTTACAGAACAATCATGCTTAAAATGCAAAATTCCCATATACTACCCCACAACCCAACACCTTGCATTGGTGTGGAACATTTGTTACAATTGATAATAGCACATTTTTATAATTGAATTATTAAAACTCATGGTTTAATTTCAGGTTCATTGTATAGTATAGTTCCACAGATATAACAAAAAGTTTCCTGTTGTGTACAATTTAACATTTCCCCCTTTCAGTCATATTCAGATACATATTTCACTGCTGTTGATTGCATTCACAACGTTGTGCTACCATCAGTGCTCTCGATTACCAACACATTTCTATTATTCTGAATAGGAACCCTGTATTATTATCTTTTTTTAAAGATACATAGGTCACAAAAAATGTTACATTAAAAAATATAAGAGTTTCCCATATACCCCACACACCCCGCCCTACTCCTCCCACATCAACAACCTCTTTGATCATTGTGGCACATTGATTATATTTATTTGGTGACCACATTTTGGTGTAAACTATAATCCAAAAAGGAACCCTGTACATTTTAAGCCTTAATTTCCCTTTCCCTACCCCTACCCTATCCCCTGGTAACCTGTATTCTAGATTCTGACTCTATGAGTTTGCTTATTCTAATGGTTTCACATCAGTCAGGTATATTTCTCCTTTTGTATCTGGCTTATTTTACTCACTATATCTTCAGGGTTCATCCATGTTGTTGCATGTATCAGGACTTTATTTTTACAGCTAATAATCCACCGTACACTTATTTTACTTTTTGCTTTTCCATTCATAGACATTTGGTTTGCTTCCATCTTTTGGTAATTGCGCATAATGCCACTATGAACATCTGTGTACAAGTACCTGTTTGAGTCCCTGCTTTCAGTTCTATTGGGTATTTACCTAATAGTGTGATTACCAGGTCATATAATAGTTTTCTATGTAGCTTTTTGAGGAATTGCCACACTTCCACAGCAGCTGCACCATTTTACACTGCCACCAGCAATGACTGAGTGTCCTATTCCCTGTATCCTCTCCAACACTTGTTCTTTTTTTTTTTTTTTTAATAGCGGCCATATTAATCAGTGTGAAATGGTATCTCATTGTGGTGTTTGTTTGTTTGTTTTTGGTCCTGGGGCTGGGGATTGAACCTGAAACAAACAAATTGGCCTGAATCAGTTTTTGTTTGCTGCTGCTTGCTTGTTTTAAGGAGACAATGGGAACCAAACCTGGGACCTCCCATGTGGGAAGCAAGTGCTCAACTGCTTGAGCCATATCCTTTCCCCTCATTGTGGTTTTGATATGCATTTCCCTGATGACTAATGATGTTGAGCAACTTTTCATATGCTTTCTGGACATTTGTAAAGATGTAAAGATTTGCAAAGATTTGCCAGGAAGATTTTTTGGAGAGAGATCTGTTCAAGTCTTTTGCTTTGACCTATTTTTTTTTTAAACATCAATTTTATTTGTTCATATTAATAAAGCATACAATTCATCCAAAGTATACAATCAGTGGTATTTGGTATAATTCCATACTTGTGCATTCACCACTTAACTCATTAGTGCATTTTCATTATTTCAATAATAAAAAACAGACAAAATTCATTACCTCGCAATTTCTATGGCCTATTTTTTAAAAAAATGAAATTTAAATATATTCCTTTTCATTTATTAGAGATATATGCTGTAGTCTCCTGTGCTTGCTGTGTGGAAAAAACATCCTGATTTGTAGTGCTTGCCAATTTCTCTGGTATAAATATTTCCACTATGGCCTATTTCAAGTTGCCAATATGATGGCAGTGAACATGGAGTTGGGAAGATTTGTCAGTAACACAGTATAATATTTTATTTCTACCATGTTGCTGTGTTAACTACAAATAATCTCAAGAATGTAATAATAATACAGTAAAATTTGGGAGTGATGAAATTTGAATCATTGCTTTTAAAACAGTATAATTGATGGATAATTGACTTAACCTGCACATACTTAAAGTGTACATTTTGATCTTTTATACAGGCTTATGCCATCCTGAAACCAAGTTACCTGCTGTGCTTTTTTTTTTTTTAAGGAGCTACCGGGGATTGAACCCATGACATACATGGAAGCAGGTACTCAACCACTGAGCTACATCTGCTCCCTAATGAGAGTTGGGGTTTTTTGTTTGTTTTGTTTTTGTCTTTAAGAGGTTCCAGGCATTGAACCTGGGACCTCAGACATGAGAAGCAGGTGCTCAACCATATTGAGCTACATTTGTTGCCCCCCCTTCCGCTTTTTAATTCCTCCTTTTCAACACATAAAACTGATACAAATACGGACTCTACTTTTTAAAATAACTACTTTCAAGTGTATTTAAAAATGTAAAAGACTATGTTATAAAGCCCCAAGAACCCTTCCTCAATCTTTATTTATTATTTCATGGTTGTCCTTGTTTTTTTTCCCTCTCCCCATGCAGATTAGTTGGTTATTTTGCTTATAATCCCATACATCTTGTCATTTAATGTATACTCTCTTCAGAATGCATTTCTAAAATGTAGGGGATGCTTCATATCTTAAGTATGTCATTTTAAAAAATTGAAATATAATGTCAGAGCTGGATTTTATCCATTTTCTCAAAAAGTGTGTTTGTTCTTTTAGGCAGATTGAATGCAATCAGAATCCAAAATGTATCCTTGTGGCTTTTAGCAGGTGTGCCTTGTAAGCCTTTTAACCCATAGGTACTGCCTGCTTCTCTTTATTCGTATTTACTTGTTGAAGTTGCTAAGCTGTTTGTTCAGAATAGTTTTCACATTCTATATTTGGCTCATTCCATCTTTCCAGTGCTAACTGCTCCTCTTTCCCCCATATTTTTCTGTGCACTAGATAATGATAGGATGGGCAACTGAGGTCCGGACCCAATGGATAGGTGAGTGAGTGTGCTGTTTCTGAACTGGCCTTGAGCTTGCCCCTCACTGCCCTTGACCTCCATTTCCTCAGGTATTTAATGAGGGATATTAACACCTGCGAGGACTAGGAGAGAGCCTGTGTGAAACGTGGCCCCAGTGCCCAGGTGACTCCCCTTGGTGACTCTCCTGTGAGGTGGGTGATGACAGTTGGCCCTGGGAACATGTTCAGGGATGGCTAAGATGGGTTTCACAGCAGGAGTTTTTGGAAATACTTCACATCCTTGTTACTGCATTCACTGTGGTGATGGAGGAGTGTGCAGTTACCGTTGGACCTGAGCCACAGGAACCTGAGTTCCAGCCCTAGCACTCCTCCTGAAATGGGGCCTGCTAGAGCTCCCTGTGTTGCCAGCTGTGACTTGGGGGTGATGACAGTGGTTACTGCCTGGACTGTGGGAGGATGAATAAAAGTAGCAAACACACTGACCTGGTGTGTCAGTCACACAGTTTGCTTCATGAACATTTTCCCTTTAAGTCTCATGACAACCTGGTGAAGTTAGAACTGGGTCTTTCTGTCTTTACCAGTGACCTAGCAGCAGACTCTTATCCCACCCTGTAACCTGAAGGCCAAAGTGGCTGCTTCTCCTTGACTTTCCATAGTTTGGTACCTTTTAGGATGTGGCTGCCCTTCACCCTGAAGGTTTGTGGATAGCTGGACCTGACCCAGACGTGTACTTGTGGAGGTGATGCTAGAGACCTTGGGCCTCTGGTCTCACTGGGTAAGACCTCACCATTCACCTTTAGGTGGAATCACCTCCACCTTGGTTCCTGGCTGGTCAAGAGGGCCACAGCACCCACTTGCCTCCTTCCCATAGCCCTATTCAGTTTTCTGGTCCCATCTCTCCTACTTTGGTCCCTGTGTCTGCATCAGGGATTGTTGGGTAAGAAACATGGTTCTTCTACACACAAACCCTCACCCCACAGCCAGTGGAACTTATTCCAGATTCCACAAGAGGGAGGTGATTGGCTCAGCTTGGTTGGGTCAGGTGTCCACACCCAGTTAGAAGGGCCAAACTGATGAACTGTTCTCAGTGAATGGAGTGTGTGAGGCAGCCCCGTAGGGGGTATTTGTCATCAGTGCCCCTAGGGATCTTCCTAAATAACGTAAAGAGGTTAAAATGTCCTCAGTGCCTGCATGGTTGTCACCTGTTTTCTACAGGCCACAGTCCTTCATTGATACAGGAGATGATTTTAGAGGGTGCAGAGAAATGTCATCAAGTGGCATGGGGTGACATCCTGGCCAGATAGTCGTTCCTTTTCCCTTCTCTTTCCAGTGTCCTGATTGTTCTGTGCTGTCTTGATAAACTCAGAAAGAAACAAATATGGAGGAGGAATGCTATTTTTTTTTTTTAAATTTTTTTATTTTTTATTGACTTTGTAATAATATTACATTAAAAATATATATGTGAGGTCCCATTCAACCCCACCCCCCCACCCCCCCTCTCCCCCCCCCCAACAACACTCGTTCCCATCATCATGACACATCCATTGGATTTGGTAAGTACATCTTTGGGCACCTCTGCACCTCATATACATTGGTTCACATCATGGCCCATACTCTCCTCTATTCCATCAAGTGGGCCCTGTGAGGATTTACAATGTCCGGTGATTACCTCTGAAGCACCATCCAGGGCAGCTCCATGTCCCGAAGACGCCTCCACCTCTCATCTCTTCCTGCCTATTTTTTAATCTTACAAAGATTTGCATGGAGTTTTGCTGCAAAATAAAGTACCTGGATTTTTTATTGATATCTATTAATAAAGCATAAATCCACCCAAAGTGTACAATGAGTGGTATTTGGTATAATCACATAGTTGTGCGTTATCACTTCATTTTTAGAGCATTTTCATTATTCTAGTAATAATAATACTAAAAAAACAAAAACCAAAAAACTTCATCACCTCTCAATCTATTCCCCTGCTATACATAGCTGTTACTCTGTTTCCTTTTCTCTAGTTTATTTGTATTTACATTTTGTAAAAATAATCTTACATACACAATATCACCCATATTTGTATTTTACATGTTTCACTATGTGATAGAGTCCTAAGTTACACTTTTTAGCTTTCCTTCTAGTAATATACATGTTTTTAGACTTTCCCTTTCAACCACTGTCATACCAATATAATAGCCCTGCTAGTCACAAACACCATGATGTGCTCTTACCATTTCCATTCATTTCCAAAGATTTAAAACAACCTTTTAAACCAATTCTGCACAGATTAAACCATGGCTTTCCATTCTCTACTTTCATTCTATTTTCTGGTGATGTATATTCTAATTATTAACTCCATGAGCTTACACAGTATATTTAGTTCATAATAGCGCAATCATACAGTATTTGTCATTTTGTGTCTGGCTTGCTTCACTCAACCTCCAGGTTCATCCATATTGTTACATGCTTTATGACTTCATTTCTACTTACAGCTGCATAATAGTCTATCATGTGTATATACCATAATTTGGACAATTTTTAAAGTCTTTTGCCCATTTTTAAACTGGGTCATTTGTCTTTTTATTGTTGAATTGTATGATTTATATATCATGGATATTAAACCTTTATTGGATATGTGATTGCCAAATGTTTTCTCCCAATGAGTTGGCTACTTTTCCACCCTTTTGACAAAGTCCTTTGAGGTACAAAAGTATTGAATTTTAAGGAGGTCTCATTTATCTATTTTTTCTTTTGTTACTAGTGCTTTGGATGTAAGGTTTAAGAAACTACTGCCTACCACAAGATCTTGAAGTTATTTTCCTACATTTTCTTCCAGGAGTTTTATGGTTGTTAACTTTTTATTAGGTCCTTGATCCATTTAGAGTTAATTTTTATATAAGCTGTGAGATAGAGGTCCTTTCTCTCTTGTGGATATGGCTATCCAGGTCACCCAGCACCATTTATTGAATAGACTGTTCTGGGCCAGCTGGTTGTTCTTAACAACGTTGCCAAAAATCACTTGACTGTAGACATGAAGGTCTATTTCTGAGTTCTCTATTCAGTTCCATTTGTCAGTGTCTGTCTTTATGCCAGTACCATGCTGTTTTTGCCCCTGTAGCTAAGAGATATGCTTTAAAGTCAGGAAGTGAGAATCCTCTAACTTTGTTTTTCTTTCTAAAGACTTTTTTTGGCTCTTTGGTGTCCCTTACCCTTCCAGATAAATTTGATTATTGGTTTTCCATTTCTGCAAAAAGGACTGTTGGGATTTTTATTGGGATTGCATTGAATATGTAAATCAATTTGGGTAGAATTGACATCTTATCAATATTTATTCTTCCAATCCATGAACTCAGAATGCCCTTCCATTTATTTTAAGTCTTCTTTGGTTTCTTTTAGCAATGTTTTGTAGTTTTCTGAACACAGGTCCTTTATATTCTTGGTTAAGTTTATTCCTAAATATTTGATTCTTTTAGTCACTATTATAAATGGATTTTTTCCCCTGGTTTCCACCTCAGATTGCATAGCAGAAATGCTATTAATTTTTGCATATTAATCTAGTGTCCCACCACTTTGTTGAACTCATCTATTAGTTCTAGTAGCTTTGTTGTGGATTTTTCAGGAGATTCTGGATATAGGATCATATCATCAGCAAACAGTGAAAGTTTTACTTCTTCCTTTCCCATTTGGGTGCTTTTTATTTCCTTGTCTAGCCTAATTGCTCTAGCTAGAACTTTTAGCACAATATTGAATCACAAAGGTGAGAGTGGGCATCCTTGTCTTGTTCCTGATCCCTGCAGGAAGGCTTTCAATCTTGCACCATTGAGTACAATGCTACCAGTAGGTTTTTCATATATGTACTTTACCATATTGAAAAAGTTTCCTCCTCTTCCTATCATTTGGTGTGTGTGATGGTTAGGCTATTGTGTCGGCTCGGCCAGGTAATTGTGCCCGGTTGTTTGGTCAAGCAAGCACTGGGCTAACGGCAATACAGGGGCATTTATGGACTTTAGGCACCATTGAATTGACAGCAGTGGTAAATCCTAGATAGCTGGTTATAATTACATCAGTCAGGGAGATTGCCATCAGCAATGAGTGATGCTTAACCCAATCAGTTGAATGTCTTAAAAGGGGAAGTGATCCCCTCATTGAGAGAGAATTTCCTAGCTCATCTTTGGACAGCCAACATCTTTCAGAACTCATCAAGAACCTTCATTGGACTTTCTTTTTTTTTTTAAAAGATTTACTTATTTATTTAATTTCCCCCCCTCCTCCAGTTGTCTGTTCTCTGTGTCTATTTGCTGCATCTTGTTTCTTTGTCCGCTTCTGTTGTCGTCAGCGGCAGGGGAAGTGTGGGCGGCGCCATTCCTGGGCAGGCTGCACTTTCTATCGCGCTGGGCGGCTCTCCTTACAGGGCGCACTCCTTGCGCGTGGGGCTCCCCTACGCGGGGGACACCCCTACGCGGGGGACACCCCTGCGTGGCAGGGCACTCCTGCGTGGCAGGGCACTCCTTGCGCGCATCAGCACTGCGCGTGGGCCAGCTCCACACGGGTCAAGGAGGCCCGGGGTTTGAACCACGGACCTCCCATGTGGTAGATGTACGCCCTAACCACTGGGCCAAGTCCGTTTCCCCTTCATTGGGCTTTCATTGCAGCCCCTGGTAGCTGTCTGCCTGCTAACCTGGACTTGTGCATCCTCACGGTCACTTGAGAGACTCTTATAGAATCTCATACTATTGACAGGTATCTCTTGTTGATTCTGTTTTCCTAGAGAACCCTGACTAATACAGTGTGTGTTTTGTTTTTTATCAACTAAGGGTACGGTATTTTGTCAAATTCCTTTTCTGCATCAATTGAGATGATCATGTGATTTTTCTTCTTTAATTTATCAGTATGGTTTATTACACTAATTGATTTTCTTGTGTTGAAATACCTTTGCATATGTGGGATAACGCTCACTTGATCATGGTATATAATTATTTTAATGTGCTTTTGGATTCCGTTTTCAAGTATTTTGTTGAGGATTTTTGCATCTATATTCATTAGAGATATTGGTTTGTAATTTTCTTTTTTTGTAGTACCTTTATCTGGTTTTGGTAGTAGGGTGATGTTCACTTCGTAGAATGAGTTTGGTAGCATTCTTTCCTGTTCAATTTTTTGGATGAGCTTGAGCAAGATTGGTACTAGTTCATCTTTGAATGATTGTAGTATTCTCCTGTGAAGCCATCTAATCCTGGCTTTTCATCTTTGATAGGTTTTGATGACTGTTTCAATCTCTTAACTTGTGTTTGGTTTGTTGAGGTCTTCTATTTCTTGTAGGGTAGTGTAAATGGTTCTTGTATTTCTAGGAATTTGTCCATCTCATC
Source organism: Dasypus novemcinctus (assembly GCF_030445035.2). NCBI lineage: Eukaryota > Metazoa > Chordata > Mammalia > Cingulata > Dasypodidae > Dasypus > Dasypus novemcinctus. The sequence goes on along the minus strand of NC_080690.1, from coordinate 86,818,784 downwards.
TACAATTGCCTAGTTTTCTGGCATACAGTTGTTCCTAGTATCCTTTTATGATCTCTCTTATTTCTGTGGGGTCAGTGGTAATGACCCCCTCACATATCTGATTTTCTTTATTTGTGTCTTCTCTCTCTTTTTTTCTTTGCCAGTCTAGCTAAGGGTTCGTTATTTTTGTTGATCTCAAAGAACCAACTTTTGGTTTTGTTGATTCTATTGTTTTTTTTTCTTGATTTCATTTATTTCTGCTCTGATCTTTACTATTTCTTTCCTTTGGCTTGGTTTGGGATTAGTTTGCTGTTTTTTTCTAGTTCCTCCAGGTGTGCAGGTAAATCTTCCATTTTAGTTCGCTCTTCTTTTTTAATGTAAGCATTGAAGTGTCCCATAGGTTTTGGTATGTTGTGTTTTCATTTTCATTCATCTCAAGACATTTGTTGAATTCTCTTGCAGTTTCTTCTTTGACCCATTGATTATTTAAGAGCATGTTGTTTAATCTCCATATATTTATGACTTCCCTTTTTCCATCCATTATTGATTCCCAGCTTCATTCTATTATGACCAGAGAAAGTGTTTTGTATAATTTCAATCTTCTAAAATGTATTGAGTCTTGTCTTGTGACCCAACATATGGTTTATCTTGGATAGAAGGATTCATGAGCATTTGAAAAGAATGTATATCCCGCTTCTTTGGGGTGCAGTGCTCTATAGATATCTGTTAGGTCACATTCTTTTATCATATTATTCAAGCTTTCTGTTTCTTTATTTAGCCTCTATCCAGATGTTCTATCCAAAAATGAGAGTGGTGTGTTGAAGTCTCCAAACTATTATTGTAGAGATGTATTTTTCCCTTCAACTTTAAAAGTGTGTGCCTCATGTATTGTGGGGCACTCAGGTTAGGTGTATAAATACTTATTGTAGTTATTTCTTCTTGTTTAATTGCCCCTTTTATTAATATAATGACTTTCTTCATCCCTTATAATAGTTTTTCATTTAAAACCTATTTTGTCTGATACTAGTATCACAACTCCAGCTCTTTTTTGGTTACTATTTGCCTGTAATATCTTTTTCCATCCTTCCACTTTTAACCTGGTTGTGTCCTTATGTCTGAGGTGAGTCTCTTGTAGACAGCATATAGGTAACTCACATTTTAAAAATCCATTCTGTCAATCTGTGTCTTTTGATTGGGGAGTTTAAGCCATTAACATTCAATGTTATGACTGTAAAGGCAGTACTTACTCTATCCATTTTTTCCTTTGGCTTTCTGTTTTCATATCATACTATTGTCTGTCTTTTTACCCTTTAGTTTCCCTTCTTAATAATATTCATTTCTACACATTTTCCCCAAGTCTCTTGCCATTGTTTTTCCTTTCAGGCTGCTGTATTCCTTGTTGTATCTCTTGTAATTCTGGTGTTTTGGTAACTTATTCTCAGATTTTGTGCATCTGTGAAGACTTTGAACTCACCCTCATTTTTTTTTTTTAAAGAGTTATTTATTTATTTCTCTCTTCTCCCCCCATCCACCCCGGTTGTCTGTTCTCTGTGTCTGTTTGCTGCATCTTCTTTGTCCGCTTCTGTTATTGTCAGTGGCACAGGAATCTGTTTCTTTTTGCTGCATCATCTTGTTGTGTCAGCTCTCCGTGTGGGTGGTACCATTCTTAGGCAGGCTGCACTTTCTGTCGCGCTGGGTGGCTCTCCTTACCGGGCACAGTCCTTGCACGTAGGGCTCCCGTATGTGGGGGACACCCTGCGTGGCACGGCACTCCTTGCGCGCATCAGCACTGCGCGTGGGCCAGCTCCACACGGGTCAAGGAGGCCTGGAGTTTGAACCGCGGACCTCCCATGTGGTAGACAGATGCCTTAACCGCTGGGCCAAGTCTGCTTCCCCACCCTCATTTTTGAAGGACAGTTTTGCTGGGTACAGAATCCTTGGCTGGCAGTTTTGCTCTTTCAGTACCTTAAATATATCATACCACTTTCTTCTCTCCTCCATGGTTTCTGATGAGAGGTCAGCAGTTAATCTTTTTGAGGTTTCCCTGTATGTGATGCTTTGCTTTTCTCTTGCTGCTTTCAGAATCCTCTCTTTATCTCTATTTGACATTCTGAATAGTTAACTGTCTCTGGGTAGGTCTGTTCAGATTTATTCTGTTTGGGGTGTGTGGTCCTTGGATAGTGTGGCAGTTTGATATTATTGATGAATTCCAAGAAGAAATATTGGATTATGTTTGTAAACTGGTCTTTTCTTAAGGGCATATTAGAGAGTATTAGATTCAGAGGTTTTACTTTTACTTGATTAAATAATGATTGGGGCTTTGATTGTGCCACATCAGTAGGACATTGAGTCCCTGCCCCTTTGGTGGGTGGCACTCACAGAGAAACCACACCACAGAGAAGGAAGTTTAGAGTTTTGGATGCTAGAGCCTGGGAAGTAAGGACACAGAGGAGCAAAGAGAAGGCTCAATTACACATAGCAGAGGCCCAGGAAGAGAGACAAGCCATTCACCCGATCGTCTACAGTTGGCCTTGTGGAGAAAGCAGAGCAGCTGAGCCCAGAAAGAAGTGAGCCCCTGGAAGAGAGGAACCCAGGAATCTAAACCCTTACAGACATCAGCAGCCATCCTGCCCCAACACATGGCGACAGACTTTGGTGAGGGAAGTAACTTATGCTTTATGCCTTGGTAACTGCCAGCTTCTACCCCAAATAAATGCCCTTTATAAAAACCAACCAATTTCTGGTATTTTGCATCAGCACCCCTTTGGCTAATATGGATAGTGATATTTATGTCTTCCATAAGGGTTTGGAAGTTTTCAGTCATTTTCTCAAATATTCTTTGTGCCCCTTCTCCATTCTCTTCTTTTGGGACACCGATAATGCATATGTTTGTGCATTTCAAGTTATCATTCAATTCCCCGAGACCATGTTGCATTTTTTCCATTCTCTTCTCTTTTGTTCTCCTGTCTTTTCTAGTTCAGATGTTCTGTCTTCCAAATCACTAAGTCTGTCTTCAAGCAATTCAAGTGTGCTCTTATGTGCCTTTAATGTATTTTTAATTTCATCCATTGTGTCTTTTAATTCCCATAAGGTCTGTTACTTTTCTTTGAAACCTTTCAAATTGTTCTTTTTTTAAAAAAAAAATTAGTTTTTTTATTTCTCCCCCCCCTCCCATTGTCTGCTCTCTGTGTCCATTCACTGTGTGTTCTTCTGTGTCCACTTGCATTCTTGTCAGCGGCACTGGGAAACTGCATCTCTTTTTTGTTGCATCATCTTGCTGCGTCAGCTCTCCATGTATGCGGTACCACTCCTGGGCAGGCTGTGCTTTTTTTGCATGGGGCAGGTCTCTTTGCAGGGTGCACTCCTTGCGTGTGGGGCTCCTCTTTGTGGGGGACACCCCTGTATGGCACGGCATTCCTTGTGCGTATCAGCACTGTGCATGGGCCAGTTCACCACACGGGTCAGGAATCCCTGTGTTTGAACCCTGGACCTCCCATATAGTAGGCAGAAGCTCTGTCAGTTGAGCCAAATCCGCTTCCCTCAAATTGTTCTTTATGCTCACCAACTGTCTTCTTTTTTTTAAAATTTTTTATCTTTTTAAATATTCATTTTTTATTTATTTCTCTCCTGTTCCCCTTCCCCCCTGTTGTCTGCTCTCTGTCCACTTGCTGTGTGTTCTTCTGTGATCACTTCCATCCCTATCAGTGACACTGGGAATCTGCGTTTCCCTTTGTTGCATCATCTTGTTGTGTCAGCTCTCTGTGTGTGCAGCGCCACTTTTGGGCAGGCTGCGCTTTCTTTCACGCTGGGCAGCTCTCCTTATGGGGTACACTCCTTGCGTGTGGGGTTCCCCTACGCAGGGGACACCCCTGCGTGGGGGACATCCCTGTGTGGCACGGCACTCCCTATGCGCATCAGCACTGTGCATGGGCCACTCCATACAGGTCAAGGAGGCCTGGGGTTTGAACCGTGGACCTCCCATGTGGTAAGCAGATGCCTCATCCACCAGGCCAAGTCCACCTCCCTGTTTCCAACTGTCTTCTTAATATCCTTTATCTCTTCAGTCATATTTTCAAAAGAAAATACAACTAAATTTCTTTTGAGATTCATAGTGGATTCAGCTGGCTGAATTCACTGAAGAACCACTCCCCCCAATGTCCCTTCCCTTTTCCCATGTAACAGCTAACAGAGAAGAAGATGTCTGTTCCCCTCTCATTTAGCTGCAGTGTGCCAGGGGTTTTACCCCATCTTAATACCTTGAAGTTGGAAGGGAGCCCTTTCCAGCCTGCTGTGGGGGTTTGGTAACTCATGTTTGTTGTTTCAGGTTCCTTGTCTCTCTGTCTCTCACCCTCTTGGGAGTTGTCTAGCACTATTCTGGCCTGCTAATCCCCAAAGCAGGCTCTTCAGACAGCTTTTGGCTCTTTCTCCATTGTTTTTGTAAAAGACTTGAGCCCAGTCTGCTTAGTCTGACACCATCTCCCCACAGTTTGCCTAGATTCTTCAACTTGACGGATTTTACTAGACTTTTATTAATTTCTTTCCAATCTAGTTTTCTCTTTTTGGATACCCAGTGTATTATTCAGCTAAAGGGGTGCTGATGCAAAATACCAGAAATCTGTTGGCTTTTTGAAAGGGTATTTATTTGGGGTAGCTTACAGTTACCAGGCCATAAAGCATACATTACTTCTTTCACCAAATTCTATTGCCATGTGTTGGAGCAAGATGGCTGCTGACATCTGCCAAGGGTTCAGGCTTCCTCTTTCTCCTAAGGCTCTGTTGTCTCAGCTTCTTCCAATATCAGCTGTCGGCTGGGACATGTCTCATCTCTCTCCTGGGGCTCAGCTGCTCTGCTCTCTCCACAAGGCCAGATGTAAACTGTCAGGCGAATGGCTCGTCTTTCTTCCTGGGGCCTCTGCAATGTCTAATGGAAACTTTTCTCTTTCCTCATGTATCTACTTCTCTGTGTTTACTTCCCAGCCTCCAGGATCAAAACTCACTTTCTCTTCTGCCATGTCATTTTCTCTGTGAGTCCCTGGACTCAGAGTTCTACTGACATGGCCCAATCAAAGCCTTAATCATAATTTAATGAAGTAAGAGTGAAACCTCTGAATCCAATACACTCTAATGTTCCCAGAGGAATACACCAATTTATAAACATAATCTAATATCTATTTTTGGAATTCATAAATAATACCAAACTACTATACCCAGCTTCTCTTACACATAACTTAAACCATGTAAATGAGTTTTGGGCAATGGAATATAGGCATGAGTGACTGAGAATTTGGGTCTTAATTATGTTTTCTAATCTGTGCTCCTGCATGTGGATGCCTCCTTGGATTTTAGTGGTTTGAGTTTTCTTACTTTCTATGATTTTGAGCTCCTTGGGATCTGCAGATGAGGTCATGGAGTGGTAATGTCTTGATGAGGACTGGAGCTGGTGGTCTGGAGCTGATTGTCATAAGGCTGTACTGTCTCATGATCATACGTTTGTGTTTGGGACTGGCTGCTTTGAGTCCCAGAGGGAACTGGTTCTTGAGAATAAGAGCATCATCATAAGATGATGAGTTATCATCTTATGTCCCAAACTTGAAACTATATCAACTCCACTCCAGTTTAGCCTCAGGGCAGTTAGTTCTGATGATCTCAATTGTTAAATCATGTGGCCTGTAAGAATTTGACCCTTGGACAATAGACCTACCATAGTTTATGAAATTCTCCTGTAGAAGCTATTTAAAACACATTAAATAATGGACCTAAATTGTACAAAGGTATGCTTTTTTGTGAAAATTTTCATCATTACCTTTGGCACTGCTTGCTGAGTCAGAGGGTATTTGTATTTTTTTTTTTTAACTTTAAAAAATTTTTTTGAAACAATTTCAAATTGACAGGATAGTTGTAAAAATAATACAAAACTCATACAGAGAACTCCGAAATACTCCCCCTCCCCCAGATACTTAGATCCACCAACTTTTTTTTTCATTTACATATTTTTATTTGAAAATGTTTATATTAGTACAGTGAAACTAAATTTTAGAGACACTGGATTATCATTAGTTTATTACAAAAGAGTCATGGAAATAATCTACATGATGGAAGATTTCAGAACTTCAGTGGAACAGGCAGCTTCACATGATGCCGTTTCAATAGCGATCTATTTCAGTCTATGTACTCCCAAGAATGTCACCATCTCTAAATAAGTAATAATCCCTATCATCTAGAACTACTTTGGTGCCTCATATTCTGGGAGAAGAACTTTATTGCCAACTTTCACACTAACTGGTTGAATATTTCCACCCTTTCCTTTAGATCCCCATCCAACAGCTACTACTGTTGCCTGCAGTACTTTTCCTTGAGATTTTTCTGGAAGCATAACGCCTTCTTTGGTTACAGTTTCGGCAGCACTCCTTTCAACCAAGATTCGGTCAAAGAGGGGCATAAACTTTCTAAATGCCTGCCCCGCCATGGCACCAGTTGCGGTACTCAGCTACAGTGTCACCACCGCCACAAGGACAGACCTGTAGTCTGGCCCCCGGGCTATGAGAACATGGGAAAAGACTGTCCAGCACCCACGCGCGCTCCGCCCCAGATACATCAACTTTTAACATTTTGTATCATTTAACATTCGAGCAAATGTGTGTTAAGTACAAGGTCTTAATATCAGGCAAAAATTCAACCAAAGAAAACTATGGACAGTAGTATATAGTAATATATTTATAATCTTCCAGTAAGAGTAAAAAAGAAGAAATATACCAAGGGAAAGAAAGTAAACTAACTCTATCTATACAAAATATAAACAAATAAACTAGAGAGACAGAAACAAAATAGCAATTATGTATTGCAAGGGAAGCAAGTGAGATTGAGAGGGCAGCAGATTTGGCTCAATGGATAGAGTGTCCACCTACCACATGGGAGGTCCAGGGTTCAAACCCAGGGACCTCCTGACCCGTGTGATGAGCTGGCCTATGCGCAGTGCTGATACACACAAGGAGTGCCATGCCATGCAGGAGTGTCCCCTGTATAGGGGAGCCCCACACACAAGAAGTGCACCCTGCAAGGAGAGCCACCCCATGCAAAAAAAAGTGCAGCCTGCCCAGGAGTGGTGCCACACACATGGATAGCTGATGCAGCAAGATGACACAACAAAAAAATGATGCAGTTTCCCAGTTCCTCTGAGAAAGAATGCAAGTGGACACAGAAGAACACAGTGAATGGACACAGAGAGCAGACTACAGAGGGAGGAATAAATAAAAAAGAAATCTTTAAAAAAAAGAGATTGAGAGGTGATGAGTTTTTGTTCATTTGTTTTTTGTTTTATGGAAATGCTCTAATAATGATTGAATTGATGAATGTACAACCATGTGATTATACCAAATACCATTGATTATATACACTTTGGATAGATTGTATACTTTATTAATATGTAACATTTGCTCTATCATTCCATCTATCCATCTGCCCATTTGTCTATTTTCTAAACATTTGAGAGCAGTTTGGGTACATTATACTCCTTGAACACTTAATATTTCATGTGATTTTCCTAAGAACAATGGTATTCACTTATGTAATCATCATAAGTATAGTTATCAAGTTCAAGAAATTTAACATTGGGAAGCAAATTTGGCCCAATGGATAGGGCATCCACCTACCACATGGGAGGTCCATGGTTCAAACCCCAGGCCTCCTTGACCCATGTGGAGCTGGCTGATGCGTGCAAGGAGTGCCGTGCCATGCAGGGGTGTCCCCTGCGTAGGGGAACCCCATGCACAAGGAGTGTGCTCCGTAAGGAAGAGCTGCCCAGCGCAAAAGAAAGTGCAGCCTGCCCAAGGATGGGGCCACACACACGGAGAGCTGACACAACAAGATGACACAACGAAAAGAAACACAGATTCCTGGTGCCACTGATAAGAGTAGAAGCGGTCACAGAAGAACACACAGTGAATGGACACAGAGAGCAGACAACTGAGAGGGGAAGGAGAGAGAAATAAATAAATCTTTAAAAAATTTAACATTGATATAAAGCTTACAGTATATATTCCCATTTTTCATATGTTTCAATAATGTCCTTTGGAAAGTTAATTTTCTCCTTCATTATTAGATCTAGTCTAGGATCATGCCCAGGGTCAATTGTCATGGTCTCTCTCTTTCTTTTTAAATTGTGGGAACATATGTAAAACATGAGCTTTCCTATCACAACCAGTCCCAAACATACAATTCGCTGAGATTAATCCTATTCACAATGTTTTGCTAACTCCATCACCCATCCCTTACCAGAGCTTTCCTGTCATCCCAAACAGAAACCCTGTACTCATTATGCATTAACTCCACATTCCTACCTTATAACCTGTACTCTGCTTTCTATTTTCAAGAATGTACATATTCTAGATATTTCATATTAGTGAGATCATACAATATTTGTCCTTCTGCCTCTTACTTGTTTCACTCGACATGATGTCTTTAAGATTCATTCATGTAGCAGCATGTATCAGAACTTCATTCCTTTTTAATGGAAATAATCTTCTATTGTATGTATATACCACATTTTGTTTATTCATTCACCTGCTGATGGACATTTGGGTTGCTTCCATCTTTTGGCTACTGTGAATAATGGTGCTATGAACAGCATGTTTTTGAGTCCCTGCTTTAAATTCATTGGGATATTTACCTAGAAGTAGGTATGCCTGGTTATATGGTAGTGTTAAGTTTTAACTTTTTGAGGAACTGCCAACCTTTCCCACATCAGCTGTGCCATTTTACATTCCCACCAACAATGTACTAAGGTTGCTATTTCTCTGCATCCTCAACAGCACTTGTTGCTTCCCATTTTTTCAAATAATAGCCATTCTAGTGGGTGTGAGTCATTGTATTTTATATTTTGACGATTATTCCAAATACTGAGTGGTCACTCCAACTTGCCCACCCTTAGTAGTGTATGTTAAGAGCCTTGTTGTGATGATAACAATAATAGTGCTTATGAAGTGAGCTGTAACTGTGTGCCAGGCTCTGTGTGAAGCACTTTTTATGTTACCTTCCATGAGATGTGTTGTGCTATTTTTCCCATTTTATTCCTTCCTTCCTTCCTTCCTTCCTCCCTCCCTCCCTCCCTCCCTCCCTCCCTCCCTCCTTCCCTCCCTCCCTTCTTCCCTCCTTCCCTCCTTCCTTCCCTCTTTCCTTCCTTTTTTAAAACTAGGTACTGGGGGTTGAACCTTGGACCTCATACACGGGGAGCAGAAGCCCTGCTTAAGCTACATCAGTCCCTTACTGGATTTCTTAAACTAGAAGGAGCATCTGAATCCCCTGGAGGTCTTGTTAATGCAAAGAGTGCTGGCCTCCATCCCCAGATTTTCAGAGTTTGAGGTGGGGACCCAGTAGATACAGTTTTAAACAAATTCCCAAGTATTGCTGGTGCTACTGGTTTAGGAACCACAGAATTAGAGCAATATATAATATGAGCATATGAAAACCTCACAATCAAAGTATTATTCACTTTCTAATATAAATCTTGTCTCTGAGGGTCTGAGAGATGAAGAGGCTTACCTAGTACCTCACAGGAAAGGGCCTCATATTGAGACCTCTGAGGGAGTGTATTAGGCAGCCAAAGGGGTGCTGATGCAAAACACCAGAAATTGGTTTTTATAAAGGGTATTTATCTGGGGTAGAAGCTTACAGTTATCAGGCCATAAAGTGTAAGTTACTTCCCTCACCAAAGTCTTTTGCCATGTGATGGAGCAAGATGGCTGCCAACATCTGCCAGGATTCAGGCTTCCTGGGTTCCTCTCTTCCCAGGGTTCATTTCTCTCCAGGCTCAGCCCCTCCATTTTCTCTACAAGGCCAGCTGTAGACTATTAGGTGAATGGCTTGTTTCTCTTCCCAGGACCTTCTCTCTTTCCTCACAACCAAGTTCCTCTGTGTGCTTACTTCCCAGGGTTCCAGGTCAGGACTCCAGCATCAAAACTCTGCCCTTTACCATGTTTTTTATCTGTGAGTCCCCACCCACCAAGGGGTGAAGATTCAACACCCTACTGATGTGGCCAATCAAAGCCCTAATCATAATTAATCATACCCAGGGACAGATCAGTTTATAAACATAATCCAATATCTTTGGAATTCATGAACCATATCAAACTGCTACAGGAAGACTTTGCCCAACTTAGCCACAAAAATCTGGGCATGGCTCCTTTACAAGGAAAACCTGGTTTTCATCTTTTGAACTTTGGGACATATTTCCTGTCATCCCTGGCAGTGCTATTTAATTATTGCCATGGAGAATGAGAAGGGCCCCTCCTAGCCAGCCAGAGGAAGTACATACACTATATTACCCATGATGGTTTCCTTTTTATTTTTATTTTATTTTAAATTAAATATATTGGTAAATGCCCACATTCCTATGAAAATGACTGACTCATTGAAGAGCAGACACCAAGTATGGAAAAAACAATGTATGCATATTGTTCCTGGGGTATTCCAGACAGCTTGAGAAGCTTATGTAATGTAGTAGCCATCACCTCCATTACTGACATGTGTGTCTGGGCCTCATGGTCTGGGCTAGTGGCTCCATGGTCCTTGTCCTGCACAGGCACAGGCAGCGAGTCCAGCTCATTCACTGCAACAACCTTCCCACCGTATTTTTTTTTTTTTCTTTTCTTTTTTTTTTTATTGACTTTGTAATAATATTACATTAAAAATATATATGTGAGGTCCCATTCATCCCCACCCCCCCCTCCCTCTCCCCCCCCAACAACACTCGTTCCCATCATCATGACACATCCATTGGATTTGGTAAGTACATCTTTGGGCACCTCTGCACCTCATAGACAATGGTCCACATCATGGTCCATACTCGCCTCCATTCCATCCAGTGGGCCCTGTGAGGATTTACAATGTCCAGTGATTACCTCTGAGGCACCATCCAGGGCAGCTCCATGACCCAAAGACGCCTCCACCTCTCATCTCTTCCTGCCTTTCCCCACACCCATCGTCCACCATGTCCACTTTTCCCAATCCAATGCCACCTCTTCTTTGTGGACATTGGATTGGTAGTGTCCATTGCACCTCTATGTCAAGAGGAGGCTCAGATTCCACATGGATGCTGGATGCAATCCTCCCATTTTCGGTTGTAATCACTCTAGGCTCCATGGTGTGGTGATTGTCCTTCTTCAACTCCATCTTAGCTGAGTGTGGTAAGTCCAATAAATCAGATTGTAGGTGCTGGAGTCTCCCACCGTATTTTTGCATGCAGCAAGAGCCATGTGCCACATCCTGATCCTGGTGGCCACATTTATTTCTTTTTACTTTCTCCCTTCTCTTTTGTCCTTTTGGATAACACTGATTGAGAACCCAAGCCATTGGCTGATGAACATCTTTGAACTGGTGTGTTCATGCTTCCCAAGATTCAGTCCCTTTGTGCTCATTGTCAGCGATAATGATGCCTCCGTTCTACTTTATCTATTGGGCAAAGAACACATTCTTTTCCCAGTATGGTCTCTGGGCTAAAAGCTCCATCCAGGACATTCAATCATGTATTTAGCAACTTTTTCTTTATATAGCTATAAGCTCATATATTATTCCTGTTAATTTATGAGGAATTTGAAATTCAGTGATAAATAACAATGAAAACAACCCTGCCCTCATATTGCTTAAAAGGTATTAAAAAAATGAAATGGTGTAAATAACTATTCAAAGATTATATTTAAAAATAGTGTAATGTTAGTCACTACACTTGCTCAAGGAATTTCTGTAATGTATGGATGTTTTAGGATTTGTAAATTTGGAAGTGGAAAGCAACTTTTTTTTATTATTTAGGAGGTACCGAGGATTGAACCCAGGACCTCATATGTGGGAAACAGGTGCTCAACCACTGAGCTACAGCTGCTCCCCAAGCAACTGTATTTTTTAATTTTAAGCTGACTGCCATAATATTTATTAATATTTTCCAAGCAGAGTGGTTGAATTATCTTTTAAGTAGAGAAAAAAATGACCTGGGAGCATTCTGAGTTGGAAAGATGTGTTTAGACTTCAATGTATATAAAGATAAAGACTAACTGAATTGTTTAAGTAACATTGAAATGCAATAATTTAGATATATTAGATATTATGAATGTTAGTGCTATGAATGATAAAACATGCTGACATAAATTTCATGCCTCTAATAAACTCAGTAGTAACACTGTTTCTCATAGAATAAGCTATTTCTTTTCATGAGGAGTCTATTATCACCTAGCCAATGGAGAAGCTGCATTTTTTTTTAAAAAAAGATTTATTTCTCTCCCCTCCCCCCCCATCCTGGTTGTCTGTTCTCTGTGTCTGTTTGCTGCGTCTTCTTTGTCCCCTTCCGTTGTTGTCAGCGGTACGGGAATCTGTGTTTCTTTTTGTTGCGTCATCTTGTTGTGTCAGTTTCCGTGTGTGCGACACCATTCCTGGGCAGGCTGCCCTTTCTTTCGTGCTGGGCGGCTCTCCTTACGGGGTGCACTCCTTGCGCGTGGGGCTCCCCTACACGGGGGACACCCCTGGGTGGCAGGGCACTCCTTGCGGGCATCAGCACTCCGCATGGGCCAGCTCCACATGGGTCAGGGAGGCCCAGGGTTTGAATCGCGAACCTCCCATGTGGTAGACGGATGCCCTAACCACTGGGCCAAGTCCGCTGCCGCTGCATATTTTCTTTAAGGGTTTTAATTTGATGTTAATAGTCTTTCCAGTCTCAAAGTTTTACATAAACATTAGTGACTTACCTAGATGATCCCTTGAATGAGGCTTCATTACCTGAAACTATAGACATTTTCACTGCTTCCATAACAAATTATAATTTTGTTTAAATTTTTAAAAAATCTAAAATGCTTCCTATTCAAGAGCTCAAAAATTATCCTTGCATTTCTTCAAAAATTCACATATTTTGAACATTTTTTGGGCTTTTTATTTTGCAGCAGTCACTGTAGGGCATCAGCCTTCCCAGGTCCTTTACTTTACCTGGTGTTTATAGTGAACCATTTACAGCATTTTTCATAAAAATGATGTAAATAATGCATTTTAGCAAATCATTGCCACAAAATAATTATTGCTGAGAAAAGATATGATCTTTGGTAGCTATAAAGGTTATCAAAAGCTCAGTCGGCAGCAACGTAAAGACTGCAGAAACGAATTCAAGTCAGTACTGACTCTACCGGGATTTAGGCCAGACTCTGAAGGTGAGGGGTAACCCTTTCCTTTCCAAGATTGCCCTGCAGGCACCAGTCACAAGTTCAGGGGTGGGGTGCAGTGGGTGGCTGAGACCATGTGCACTTCTGACCCACTGGCTACAAAGTTGTGGGTTCCGACCAAGTCCTCGGGTTTGATAACTTGCTAGAATGACTCACAGAATTCACCAAAAGCACTATATGATGATTACAGCTTTATAATGTAAAAGGATACAAAAAAAAAAAAAAAAAAAAAAGCCAAAAGAAGAGATGCAGAGGATGAGGTCTGCAAGCTACCATGTCCTTTCCATATGGAATCTGAGTGCATCACCCTCTCAGCAAGGAGAAGCATCCTATCAATTGTGGAAGCTCATTGTGGCCTCTGAGTGTCACAAATTTATATGGGGTCTTACTACAGATACACGATTGATAGAATCAATGTCCATGTAGCTGAACTCACTCTGCAGGTCCCCTCTCTTCCCCTCTCAGAGGTGGAGTGTTGTCAATTGATAGGACGGGGCCCAAAGCCTCAAGCCCCTAATCACCCACTTTATCTTTCCGGTAGGGCCACCCCCACCCTAAGACTGCAGATGTGGTGGCCCTTTCCTGTTGCCTGGCTGGCCCTTGAACTAGCAGGTGCATCCTGGGCCCACCAGGAATAAGAAAAAACATTTCTATCACAGGAAATTTCAAAGGTCCAGAGGTTTCTTTCCCAGGAACTAGGAACAAAGACCCACCAAGTTTTTCATTACACTCACTTCATAATTTAATACATCAAAGCATCCGTTTTGATTCTATAGCTTCATCTGTTTAAACTCATTAATTAGATGAAAAATATACCTGTAGAAAAGAAAATAGTTCTTATGTGAATGCTTGTAACCAGTCAGAACTGCCTCAGTGTAGTAATCCAAACCCTTTCTTCCCTATTCTTCCCATTCTTTGCATGGTTTTTCATTTATATTATATTTTAGTGAGGACTGTACCAGCAAAAAATAATAATTAAAAAGAGTGAGTTTGAAGAGATTTAAGTTAGCAGACACAACTGATGCCACTCTGAAAATCCTGCATGACCATTAATCAGCTGATGCAAAATTTGACTTGGAGCTTTGTTTTACCCCACATTTTTAGTTCCAGTTGTCAAAGTTTAAAGAAAGCTCTGCACTGAGAATTAGGTTTTGGAGCTCTCAAAACCACTTTTGTTTTCTTCAAGTGTGTTGTAGGCTTTTACTGTGACGGAGAGATGGGGTCCGACTTAACATTCCTGCCAATAAACATTTACAACACTTGGTAAAACACAGGAAGCCACTGCTTCCAGGCATTGGGCTGCAGATGGCACAGGGCTGGGGCCTGTGAGGGAAGGAAGGCACAGCAGGCCAGCTCCTACTCTTCTCATGTTCCTACTGAGACATTTTCCAAACCTGCACAGGATATGAGCAGAAGGCATTCTGACCAGTCAGAAGTGAGAGGCCTCCCTGAACTTTCTGGGTGTTCAGTGGAGATGCCAGAGTGGCCATTTTGTAGGAGTAGCACTACATTTTAGTCTATTTGCTCCCTCCATGGAGGGGCAGCAGATGCGGGTGCTGGTGGAGGGGTTGGATGGAACTAAGGGTCGTGGTCTAAAATCCTCAACTGCAGGAGGAGAGTTGGCACTTCCAAGGCTCGGTGTGTGCACTCACCACAAAACAAGAGGGGTCTTCTATATCACACATCCGTGTGCAGATGGGGAACATAATTTAAAAATGCAGTACTCAGGGAAGCAGATTTGGCCCAATGGATAGGGTGTCCTTCTACCACATGGGAGGTCCACGGTTCAAACCCCAGGCCTCCTTGACCTGTGTGGAGCTGGCCCATGCGCAGTGCTGATGCTTGCAAGGAGTGCCCTGCCACACAGGGGTGTTCCCCATGTAGGGGAGCGCCACGCACAAACAGTGCGCCCCATAAGGAGAGCCACCCAGCGCAAAAGAAAGGGCAGCCAGCCCAGGAATGGCGCCGCACACACGGAGAGCTGATGCAACAAGATGATGCAACAAAAAGAAGCACAGATTCCTGGTGCCGCTGATAAGGATCTGAGCGGTCACAGAAGAACACACAGCAAATGGACACAGAGAACAGACAACTCGGGGAGGGGGGAAGGGGAGAGAAATAAATAAAAAATAAATCTTTTTAAAAAATGCAGTACTCAGGGAAGCGGATGTGGCTCAACAAATTGGGCTCCCCTCTACCATATGGGCGGCCCTGGATTTGCTTCCCAGGGCCTCCCTGTGAAAGCAAGCTGGCCGGTGTCTGCTGAGAGATGATGGTCTGAGCCTGCTGAGAGAGAGCTGATGCAGCAAGATGATTCAACAACGGGAGACAATAGACACAGAAGAACGCACAGCGAATGGACACAGAGAGCAGACAGCAAGAAGGTGGGGGGGGGGGGATAAATAAAATAAATCTTTTTTAAAAATGCAGTCCTCAGGACAGATAATAAAGGAAGGGTCATTTGCAATATTTCTCAGCAAGGCAGAAGTTACACTTTCACAGTAATTACATAAAACAAGCATTTGCAATGTTTGTCAGTAGGGCTGAAGTTCCATCTTTTCAGTAATTACATAAGGGATCTATTCATATGAAGGTGGTCAAGCAGTCCAGAAAATAGATCATTCTCAAGAGTTTCCAGGAGAGAAGTCTAAGCCTTTATGATACAAGATTTACTAGCCAGTCATGAGTTTACAAATGGGCTTGCTGTGTAATTATTAAGGAATGAAATGCTGCTGTGATTAGAAGGGGAAGAAATGGATGGGTTGGGGGGGGGAATGCAAAGTTATACATGCTACAGACCCCTTTCCCCTACGACTTATGACCAGAGGGAGAAGGCCAAATACGCTCCCCTAGCCTCACAGGTGATGCACCCTTCTAGAGGTCTGCCTGCCGCTCGCCCACTCCAGCAGCCTGTCGTCCCTCCCTCAAGCCTCCCCGATTTTCCACTGTAAAGCTTCCCACCCTGCCTGCCCTGGAGGCCCGGCCAGAACCAGCGGTGGTGGCTGACGCCCCGGGGGAGCGAACTCTGCGTAAATGCCGCTGCTTGCTCGCCTTTGGGCTTCCTTTCCGTCTGCTAGGGTCCCCCCATGCGATCCAGGACGCCACCAAGATTAGGTCCACCACCCTTCGCGCCGGACTCTCAGCTCCGACTCGCTTTGGGGACGAAACCCCCAAGCTTTACCCTGAGAGGAGGTCCCCATTTTCACCTCCGCGGCCGCTCCAGAGGCTGAGCCCCCGGGGCGCGGCCCCCATCACAGCCCAGCTGCTCCTCGATGAGGCTCTGGGTCCCCGGAGGTCAGAGGGACCCGCTCCGAGACTGCGGGGCGCCGCAGGAGAGCTGGCCTGCGCCCAGGTTCCCCCCCCACTCCCTCGGGCCACCTCATCCCGGCCTGCTAGGCAGGTGCAGCCAGGACGACGCGGCACTCCCCGGGGCTTCCTTGACTCTGCGGTCCCTATGGGGCCCCAACGCGACCCCACCCAGACCAGCGGGATGGCTGTGTGCAGGGCAGCACTGGGCACACTGCAGGTCACCTGGCCTCTGCTGAGACTGCGGAGGTCGGAGCGCCTGCGGGGAACCCCAAGAGAGCGCCTCAGGGCCTCCAGGGGGGTCTCAGGGCCTGGAAAGAGGCAAGAGCAGAGGCCCAGCGCCGCTCCCCCCAGGCAGCAGATTCCCCGCTGCACGCGGATAACCGGAGGCACAGTAGAAGGACTAGGCATATAACATCTTGTGGACCTAGGAGGGGGCAGGGAAAAATGAGGGAGGAGCTTTAGGTTGGCCTAGTATGTAAATGGGAAAAGCAAAGTGTAAATCTGTTCACGAAGTCTCATTTTAGTCTAAGAACATCAGCTTGTATAAGAATATATTTCAACACACAGAGGGGTGCTTCCATGGGCAGACTCAGTTCCAAAGGATCATACTGCTCTGCAAACGTTATTTTTGTCAAAGATGTACAATTATCAGACTCTTTAGTTTCTACTTTATAAATGTATAATATATTACTCCTTTAATAAACAATAGGAAGTTTGTTGATTTATACACTAACATGTCTATTAGGGAAAGGAACGGGCATGGATAAAACAGTTTTATTTTTTACAGACAAAACTGTTTCTCACGGGGCTGGACACATTCACTGATTATACAGGCAAGAGGGATATTTCTGGGGGGGACAGACACAGAAACCCACCTTTCCCATGTGCTTTAGAGTCACCCCCTATTCCTCTTCTATCTTCACAGTGATGATCGTGTTTGGACTCTTCTTCTTTTGTCCCTGACCTAATACACTGAAACTCACAAAAGTGACTCTAAGACTTCAAGCTACCTGTATTTGAAGAGCTATGTGATGGTTAGACTATTGTGTCAACTCAGCCACGTAATCGTGCACAGCTATTTGGTCAAGCAAACACTGGGCTAACTGTAATACAAAGGCATTTATGGACTTTAGTCAACATTGACTTTGTTATAGACCAGCGATATCGACCAGACTCAGACTCTGAATAAAGTTCCAATTGAGAGCTTTATTAGCCGCGCGGCGACTGCCTCGTCCTACGCAGAGGGGAGAGCAGCCCCGAGTCACGGGGTGGGGAGTTTGCTTATATAGGCCTTTAGGTTCAGGGCAGGGGGCAATAGCTCAGCAAGCAGGCATGTACAGAAGCAGGTGTTTGCGGTTAATCAAGCGCTGGGAATTCTATCAGGGGAGATAAGTGTTTCGGGAGTTTTTGTTATTTTTAAGGGTCTGAGTCAGGTTGGTCTAGAGGCTGATGACACTTTCTATAGGAGGAGGCCTTGAGATAAGGTTTTACAGTCGAGCAAGCTTGTTACAGAAGCGAGATATATGCAGTTAGGGGGCTGTGTAATTTTCCTCTTGGGTGGGGGTGGTCACAGGCTCCTACTTCTCCACAACTTTATTACAGTGGTAAATCATAGATAGCTGGTTATAATTACATCAATCAGAGATTACCATCAGCAATGAGTGATGCTTTAGCCAATCAGTTGAAGGCCTTAAAAGGGGAAGTGATTCCAGCATTGAGAGAGAATTTCCCAGCTCGTCTTTGGACAGCCAACATCTTTCAGAACTCATCAAGAACTTTCACTGGACTTTCACTGCAGCCCCTGCTTGCAGCCTGCCTGTGGAACCTGGACTTGTGCATCCCCACAGTCATGTGAGAGACTCTTACAGAATCGCAAACTATTGACATATCTCTTGTTGATTTTGTTTCCCTAGAGAACCCTGACTAATACAAACTATAACAGAATATTTAAAAACTTCCAGCTATCATTGGGGCATTTTGTGTCTGAATGACTCTAGGAATACGTCCACATGGTCTGCAGCTTTGGGGAGCTCCTGAAGTGTAGACTGATCCCCAGGAGCACAGTCAGTGTTGTGGAGCCTGCCTGTGGTGTCTTTACGAGGAAGCGGAGGCTCTCTTGTCCAGCTGGGGCTGGTGCAGGCCTTGCTCAGAGCCCCTGGGGTCAACTTACATTTTCTCAGGAGCTGGGGCAGCGTGGAGGCCCTCTGGGCCACCAGAGACCGCTAAGAACTACAACTCCCAGAATGCCCCTTACCAGAGGTGGAGCGCTGGCCGGAAGGGACGCTTCCAGACGAGCGCAGCGTGGCGTGGCGGGACTTCCGGCGTGCTTCTCTGCGGGGGGTGGCTTGTACTCTCTGCGTGGTTCCTTTGGTTTGGTCCTAGGAGTGCTGGACGGAGAAGGTTCCAGAACCGAGAAGGCGCGAGAGGAGCCGGGCGGCGCCGCGTCGGGGACCCCGCCTCGGGCCAGGTCGGGGACGCCGGAGCCCGCGCTGGGCAGCCCGCAGCAATGGCGGCCGCCGCGTCCACAGCCCCGGCCCAGGTTAGCGCGAGTCCCCTGGGCCCTCCCCCCTCCTCCGAGCCCCCCGAAGCACCGCCGGGGGGCGCCTGGCTCCCGAATGACGGCCCGGGCTGCCGCGCCCTCGACAGCGAGGCGCCCGGGGCGGGGTCGTTGCTTCTTACCTGCGCTGTGGTGAGATGAGGGAGTGGGTGAGGTCCTGGAGGCGCGGCTGCGCTGCGAGCTTTCAGGAGAGCTGGAGTCCGCCCTGTGTCTGCTGGGAGCAGACCGTGTCAGGAGTCGCGCTTGGAGTGGCGACCGAGGAGTTGTACCTTCATTCTCAGGACCCTAGGCACCATCGAGGGTTGTGAATGAAGTTAAGTTTTAAAAGTTCCCCGAAGTCTGTTCCAGGGAAGAACGGACTGTAGAGGGAATTGAGAACATTAAGGCACATCCTGGTTGAGGATGTTGGTTATCACAAATTCAGGTAAGAGGGATAATTGGTCATGAAGGGAGAAGGTCAGGGAGAGGGTAGTCTGGCAGGTGACCAAGATACCCACAGGATGGGTAGACATGCAGTGGATACAGAAGCATAGGAATAATAGAGCAATGTGACCCTGAAGCCGGGATGGTCCTTGTTAACACTCTCAGCCTCACAGAATTTTATAGTGACCCCTGGTGGTGCTTAGGGTGTTTCATTCAGGCTGGTGCATAAGGTCAGGGACTACTGTGGTCATCTGGAAGAGTCACTGGGCCTGGGGCAAGTTGGATGGGGCCAGGCTGTGAAGGAGGCTGGACCTTGAAGGAGGGTTAGGTGGAAAGAGGAAGGTGATGACTGCTGAAGGGGCAACCAGTACAAGAGAGCCATGAATCTGGGAGGCTGAGGTTGAAACAGGGAACAGGCAGGCAGGGAGGCTGTCATAGCAGAATTCAGGGCTGCCCATGGCATTGGGGGACCATTGGAGGTCTGGGGTGTTACTGGTTCTGCTTGACTGTGACAAGCATTCTCCTGATGCCATATGATGAATAATGTGGGGAGGCCAGGAAGATGCCTAGAATTTGGGGCAGAGAGATGGTACTGGATGTGGGTTAGCCTCTTTAGGATACAGAGATAACAAGAGGTGCTGCCTAAAGAATAATGTGCGTGTGGGGACAGAACCTGAACTGATGATACCAGGATCCTGATATTAGGGATTTAAGGGTGAAGGGTAAGCCCATGTTCGGTTGTGTTTGGATGGCACAATGTGGAGGATCCCGGTGGAATTGTATTCCAGGAGTTGATGAGGCTCCACTTGCCAGTGTTGAGTTTAGATCACATCTCTGCGCACCTGCCTTTTGTTGAGTACCATGGCTGAGTATCATGACGGAATGAAACCATGAAGGGAGAGTGGCACAAAGGGGGCCAGGGTCTGGTATCTCCTCTGCATTAGGAAACTTGGGAAGAGCCTGGGCCTCGGACAGAAGTGTTGGGTGATGGAGTGTGGGTCCTAGAGAGAGAGGCTGATTTTGGTTTCATCTGTTCCCCTCATGGCAGGGCAGTGTGACCTTCGAGCACGTGGCTGTGTACTTCTCCTGGGAGGAGTGGGGTCTCCTTAATGAAGCTCAGAGATGCCTGTACTGCGATGTGATGCTGGAGAACTTTGCACTCGTGGCCTCATTGGGTAAGGCCTTCACATCCACGCCAGTGTCCCATGCTAGTCTCTGCTGTTGCCCTCTTCCCTAGGATAGTTCTGTCCTCATATCACAACTGTGGGCTTCCTCTGCTTCTGTGGAAGAAGCACTGTCATTGCTAGCACTGGGCTGAATGCACTGCTCTCTGTTCTCTTCTCACATTCAGCCTAATGGTTTCCACTTTGCTTCCCTCTCCGTGGCCGGGTAACTCTGGCCACAGCACCTCTGTGCCCCAGGTTTTGCTTCCTCCTTCTACCTGACTTTTAGTTGTGCTTTCCTTATTAGAAGTTGTATTCATTGACATGGTTCTACTTACATGGACCAGGGGCTTTTTGTGGAAGACACTCAGCTGAAGTTTTTTTGGTAATATTTAGATGTCATTCCAGTGGTCTGTTAAGTGCTGGGTTGTTCTCATCCAATGCTGGCTAGTCACCTGTCCTGTCTTTTCCTTATGACTTTTATCATCCACGTCTCATGTAGTTGCTCATTTGGGGTTATGGAAGAGAGTCCTGGGTGGTTCACAGAATGGGCTTGACTCTAGCCACAGCAAAATGGGCTCAGTATGGCCCTGGCCCTGGTGATAACCAGGTGCAGAGGGTGCAACCTCAGGACTGTGTTCAAACCATACCAGGAACCCGTCCTATTGACAGCATTGGCTGACAGGGGTTGTACCATGAGGTGTGCACATTATCTTTAATTATCCTTGAATACCATGTATTCTTTTTTTAAAAAGCAGTTTTAGTGATATATATTCACATACCATATCATTTATTAAAAGTGTATAATCAATGGCTTTTAGTATAATCACAATGTTGTTCGTTCATCACTACAAAAAATTTTAGAACAATTTCATTACTCCGAAAAGGAAAACTCCGCACTCCTTAGTAGTTACTTCTCAATCCCTCTATCCTTCCCCAGCCCTATGTAATCACTAATTTAATTTTATCTTTATAAATTGACTTATATTTACATTTTACATAATGGAATCATATAATATTTAGTACTTTGTGTCTAATTTCTTTCACTTAGCATAGTGTGTTTTTTTTGGTCTGATATTAACAGCTTGTAACATTAACATACATTTGTTCAGTTTTAAAGAAAAATAGTCTTATATATACAATATTACCCATGTTCATATTTCACGTCATGTACTCACTAATGGAACTTTTGGACCTGGAAACAAGTTTCTGCACAGCCTCATGTTTCACTAGTAGAAAGGTCCTGCTGAAAGTCATTGGCAGAAAAGCAAGTTGTAGTCCATACCTCTCTGTAAGCCACACCCTCTCCTTGAGTCCATGCCTGGTGAGGCCTCCATCATTCTGTGACCTTAGGTGCCATTGTGCAGAGCAGCCACTTCCCCAACCTGACCCCAATTTCCTTGTCCTGATAATAGTCTCATTGGCTCACCCATGTTGTTTAAAACACATATTTGTCAGTAAAGTCAACATGTATGTCACCATCACTTCTTTGCTTTCAGGTAATTGGCATGGAGAGGAGGATGAGGAGGCATCATCTGCACAGAATGTTTATGTAAAAGGTGTATCATTTGTCAGGACTCCCAAGGCAGTTCCATCTCTGCAGAAGAATAACACATATGAGATGTGTGATCTCTTTAAGTACCAGGGAAAGCATTGCAGGCAGAAAAAGTACACATGTAGGGAATGTGGGAAATGTTTTTGTTTGTTTGGTAACCTTAAACACCTCCAGAATCAGCACAACAGAGAGAACACCTTCATAAGCAAACTGGCCAGAGCCTCTTTTGTGAAGAGCTACAAATTCCATGTGTCAGGGAAGTCATTTACCTGTGGAGAGGTTGGGAAGGACTTCCTGATCAGCTTGGGTCTTCTCCAGCAACAGGCCACTCACACTGGGGAGAACAGGGGAGGATGCAAACATGCCTTCAACCACAAACATACTCTAGTTCACCACCAGAGAGTTGTCACAAGAGGGCTTTATCTGTATAGCCAGTGTGGAAAAGATTTACCTTGTGAGGCCTCATTTGTTCAGCACCAGAGAGTACACAGGGGAGAAAAGTCTTATGGGTGCAGCAAATGTGGGAAAGCCTGTACGAGAAGGTGTAACCTCATTCAACACGAGAAAGTCCACACTGAAGAAAAACCTTTTGAATGCAGAGAGTGTGGAAAATTCTTTACTCATAACTCCAGGCTCATTCAACATCAGAGAGTTCACACTGGAGCAAGGCCTTATAAGTGTGGCAAATGTGGGAAATCCTTTAGCCAAAGTTCAGGCCTCATTCATCATCGGAGAGTTCACACTGGAGAAAGGCCTTATAATTGTAGTGAATGTGGGAAATCTTTTGGCCGCAAATCCAACCTCGTTCAACACATGAGAGTTCACACTGGAGAAAGGCCTTATGAGTGTACTGCATGTGGAAAATCCTTTAGTCAGTCCTCTGGTCTCATTCACCACCAGAGAGTTCACACTGGAGAAATGCCTTATAAGTGCAGCAAATGTGAGAAATCCTTATACTGCAAATCTGACCTCACTCAACACCGGAGAATTCACACTGGAGAAAGGTCTTATGATTGCGGTGAATGTGGAAAATCCTTTCGCCAAATGTATAGGCTCATAAATCATCAGAGGGTACACACTGGAGTAAAGCCTTATGAATGTGGTGAATGTGGGAAATGCTTTAGCCAAAGCTCTCGCCTCATTCAACACCGGACAGTTCACACTGGAGAAAAGCCTTATGAGTGCACTGAATGTGGGAAATCCTTTAATCGCAAAGCCAATCTCATTCAACATGGGAGAGTTCACACTGGTGAGAAGCCTTTTGAGTGTGCTGAATGTGGGAAATCCTTTAGCCTAAATTCTGCCCTCATTCAACACCGGAGAGTTCACACTGGAGAGAGGCCTTATGAGTGCACTGAATGTGGAAAAGGCTTTATCCGCAAATCTGAACTCACTCAACACCGGAGAATTCACACTGGAGAAAGGCCTTATGATTGCGGTGAATGTGGAAAATCCTTTCGCCAAATGTATACCTTCATAAATCATCAGAGGGTTCACACTGGAGTAAAGCCTTATGAGTGTGGTGAATGTGGGAAATCCTTTAGCCAAAAGGCTCGCCTCATTCAACACCAGAGAGTTCACACTGGAGAAAAGCCTTATGAGTGCACTGAATGTGGGAAAGCCTTTAACCGCAAAGCCAGCCTCATTCAACATGGGAGAGTTCACACTGGCGAAAGGCCTTTTGAGTGTGTTGAATGTGGGAAATCCTTTCGCCAACGTTCTGCCTTCATTCAACACCGGAGAGTTCACACTGGAGAGAAGCCTCATGAGTGCAATGAATGTGGAAAAGGCTTTAGCCGCAAAGCTGACCTCACTCAACACCGGAGAGTTCACACTGGAGAAAGGCCTTACGATTGCGGTGAATGTGGAAAATCCTTTCGCCAAATGTATACCTTTGTAAATCATCAGAGGGTTCACACTGGAGTAAAGCCTTATGAGTGTGGTGAATGTGGGAAATCCTTTAGCCGAAGATCTCGCCTCATTCAACACCAGAGAGTTCACACTGGAGAAAAGACTTAGATGTGCAGGGAATGTGTTATTTCCTTGTTCAGAACAATGGTGTTGGAGGAAAGCCTTTGTGAGAAACCTCCCTGTTTTGAATCTCATCTGTCCTCATATCTACAGTGGGAATATTCTCCGCAAAGTACCAGGTAATTGGGAAGCTTTAAGGAGCTGCATTGCACTAACTTGCCCAGAGCCCTTGCCAAATTTACATCACTGCCAGTTTCTGTGGAAGGTATTTTATCTTTATCACTTAGTAGGTTTGCACAGTGTGCATCCGTTATCACCCCAGCCTGCTTAGGAAAGCAGACTGCTTTCCCATTCACTGGTGGAAATCATGAGTAGCCTGAGCCTTACTGAGTCTTCATTCCCTTCTCTCTGACTCATTAGGGCATGGACCTGACTCAGTGTATCCCAGGGGACCCAGTGTGAGTTTTGCTCTCAGCTTGCACAAAAAGATGATCTTTTTCAAGGATGTTGTTGGTTCCACATGATGCTTGTGATGGACTATGCCAGCCTCCATATCACAGCTGCCAGAACTGCCTGCCTCATTGCGCTGGTTCGTGCAATAATAAAGGCCTTATATTTTATGTCACCTTTAATCATGGGGATTCTAGTCATTCTATGGGGTTGTTTGAAAACAGAATTGGGCTCTCCTAGCATAAAGGGGTGCAGAGTGTTTTTGGGAATCTCAAACTTTGTGTGCTGCAGAGGAAGTAGTACGATAACAAAATGCCTGATGCCCAAGGCTTCATAGGAAAGATTGAAGGGTTCTGTGGCCCTGATTTGTAGGCTTATTACCAGGATTTTTGGGGGCTCAGTTCACTGTGAGGAGGGGATGGTTGTGAAACATCCAGAACTTCTTGGGGAAGTACTTTCCTTATTTATAAAGGATGTCATACCGAGCACTATTGAGGGAAATCTCTTCCCTAGGTCCTGCAAAGGAGCCACATGCTCTGATGGCTGAGAATAGTAGACCCAGGCACTGGTGGTAAGATTACAAGGGCTAAGGGTAATGATAATTGGTACAGAAACACAGGATAAATAACAAGTGGAGACTGCAGCAAATTAGATGAAATGTGTCTCTTCTATAAGCACATTGACAATGTTCCAGGACTATAACTGTATAGGATCAGTGTATTTACTGCTCTCACAGATCAGTGGGTCTTCTGTTGATGAGGTCATTGTTAAGAGAAAATTACTTAAAAGGTTTTATACGTTGTTATAGCCTCTCTGGGCTTTTCACCTCTAGACTATTGCTGTCCAGGCAGGAAAGCAAGGATAGAGAGAGAACCTGTAGTCCCGAGATGTGGCTTTTGTAACCCAGTGAATTAGGGTTCTCTAGGGAGACAGATTCAAAAGGAGATACTGTCAATAGTATGTGATTTTGTAAGAGTCTCATGACTGTGGGGATGCACAAGTCCAGGTTCTGCAGGCAGGCTGCAACCAGGGGCTGCAATGAAAGTCCAGTGAAGGTTCTTGATGAGTTCTGGGATATGTTGGCTATCCAAAGATGAGCTGGGAAATTCTCTAAATGCTGGAATCACTTCCTCTTTTAAGGCATTCGACTGGATAAAACACTCATTGCTGATGGCAATTTCCCTGATTGATGTAACTGTAATAAGCTATCTATGAGTTACCACTGCAGTAAAATCAATTCTGACTAAAATCCATAAATGCCCTTGTGTTACAGTTAGCCCTGTGCTTCCTTGACCAAACAACTGGGCACAATTACCTGTCCGAGTTGACACAATAGCCTAACCATCATACCCAGCCAGCATTCCTACTGACTCAGGTGGAAGCAGTCTTCATTGCTTGCTAATATTTGCTGCCACTGAGGCAAGGCTTCTCCCAGGGCATGAATAGAGAGAGAGTGGAGTCCCCTGGGGTTGCCAAACCTGATTTTCCAAACAAAGTAGATCTAGATATTTTGAACCTTTTTAAAGCTTTATTAGGGTATAATTGGTATGCCATCAATTACACCTAAAGTATACATTTGTTATATTTTGACATGTATTAACCCATGAAACCATCATCCTAGGCCTGGAAATGAACATATATTGTTCACTCTAATTTACCTTGTGCCCTTTTATAATCTCTCTCCCTGTTTTCCCCAGCCTTCCAGGCAACCATTGATTTACCTTCATTTACAATGGATTAGTGTGCCTTTTTTAGAATTTTGTAATAGTGGTATCATAAAAGGTTAACCTTTTTTTTCCCTCTGGTTTTCCTCATGCTGCATAATTATTTGAAGATTAATCAGTGATATTTTGAGTAGTTCATTGTTTTTAATGGCTAATATTCTGCTGTATGGATATATACCACTCTTTGTTTATCCATTCATCTGTTTATGAAAATTTGGGTTGTTTATAGATTTTGATTATGGCAATCAAAGCAGCTATGAATGAGCATTTGTGAACAATTCTTTAAATGGGCTTATGTCTCATTTCTCTTGTGTTAACAACTCAGTACAGTGCCTGAGTCACAGGGTAAGTGATTATTTAACTTTTTAAGAACCTGCCAAACTGTGATCTAAATTGGTTGTTCCCTTTTACATCCCCACCAGCAGTATGTGTAGTGATATCTCACTATGGTTTTAATTGCATCCTCCGAGGATTCATGAGATTGAACATTTTTTTTCATCTTTTTATTTGCCAAACATATATCTTTGGTAAAATATCTGTTAATACTTTGCCTATATTCTTCTTTAATGAATTTTGACTACCTTCCTATTCATTAACAAGTATCTCGGTGTTTTTTTTCTCATTTCCTGTGCAAAATGCAATGGCTATATATATATATATTGTACAATTTGTTTAAACTCCATTAATATGTTCACCACTTTCCTAAGTTTGTACGTAAAATAATAAAGTCATGGTTTAGTGTTTGCCAGTATCCCTGGTGCAAATCTTTTCACCATCACCAATTTCAGGTTGCCAGCATGATGTCACTGAGCATGGAGAAATGCCAGTAGCACACCATTATATTCTCTTTCCACCATACTGTTGTAGTAGTGGCACATAACCCCAAGAAGATAATTAGTAAATGTAGCAAAATGAGGAAGTTAAAGTTTTGACATTTTCTTTTTTAAACAGTTTAATGAAGGTTAATTGACTTAAACTGCACATATTTAAAATGTACATTTTTGATACTTCAATATATGCTTATGCCCCTGAATCCAAAAGTTTTCTCTGCCCTTTTAAATTCATCCTACTCTATGTACAAAAGTACTGATACATGGACATACTCTGCCTTTTTTAATGGCTATTTTCAAATATACCCAAACATGAAATAGAAAGTATCGTGAAACCACATATTCTCTGATATTATATCATCACTGATCATTTTCTGGCAGATCCTGTATTGTCTGTCTCCTTACATGCTACAATCTCATTTGTCACTTAATGCATAATCTCTTCAGAATGCATTCCTAAGTGTTAGAACTCCTTAAGTTCAATAGCCTTATCACACAAAATAAAAATATTTTATATATTGGTGCTCAATTTCATCAATTGTCTAAAAGAATTTTTTTTAAGGCAATTTGATTGAAAGCAGGATAAAAATGTATCCTTGTAGCTTTTAGTAGGTGTGTGTTTTAAGTCCATTATCTTGTATGTACTATGTTTTTTAAAGATTTATTTCTCCCCCCTTCTCCCCCACCCCAGTTGTCTGTGTCTGTTTGCTGTCTGTTCTTTGTCCGCTTCTGTTGTCAGCGGCACGGGAATCTGTGTTTCTTTTTGTTGCGTCATCTTGTTGTGTCAGCTCTCCATGTGTGCGGCACCATTCTTGAGCAGGCTGCACTTTCTTTCGCGCTGGGCAGCTCTCCTTACGGGGTGCACTCCTTGCACATAGGCCTCCCCTGAGCGGGGACACCCCTGCGTGGCATGGCACTCCTTGCACGCATCAGCACTGCACGTGGGCCAGCTCCACACGGGTCAAGGAGGCCCAGGGTTTGAACCGTGGACCTCCCATGTGGTAGACGGACGCCCTAATCACTGGGCCAAGTCTGCTTCCCTGTATGTACTATTTACCTCTTAAAAACTTTGATGTTTGACAATCTGAATAGTATGTGTCTTGGAGTAGGTCTATATGGATTTATTCTGATTAGGGTACACTGTGCTTCTTGGATATGTAAATTCATTTCTTTTATCAGAGTTGGGAAATTTTCAGCCACTATTTCTTCAAATACCCTTTTTGCCCCTTTTCCCTTCTCTTCTTGTGGAACTCTTGTGACATGTATGTTGTTTTGCTTCATGTTATCATTCAAATCCCTAAACTCTGCTTAATTTTTTCCATTCTTTTCTTTCTCTGTTCTCTCAGTTACAGTTGTTTTGTCGTCTTCATCACTTATTCGTTTATAATTTCAAGCCTGTTTTATGCCTTTAATGTGCTTTTGATATCACCTATTTTGACTTTTATTCCCATAAGCTCAATTATTTTTCTATTCAGGTTTTCAGATTCTTCTTTGTGCTTGCCCAGAGACTTCTCGATGTCCTTTATGTCTCTAGCCATATTATCTTCCAACCATTGATTTGCTTTTGGAGATTTGTGTGAACCTTGATTAGTTGTCTCAAATTTTGTGTCTCATCTGGGATTTTGATGTGTTCCTTTTCTTGGGCCACTTCTCCCATTTCTTAGTATGGTTTGTAATTTTTGCTAATGTCTAGGCATCTGTTTATGATGGTGGGTTTACACTGATGCTCAGTTCCTCTCCCATAGGGATTTAGTTGTGGGAGTCTATATGTTACTGTCATTCTTTGTTTCTTGGTTCAACCTGTTCTAGGTCTTTAGTATTGTCACTGTTAGTTGCCACGGACCCAAGTTTGCCATGGGTTACAAACTTGCTTCCAAGGGCCTTGGAGAAGCTGTAAAGGCCTGAAAAAACCTTTTATTTACCTTTATTTTCCTCGCCTGCACTCCCTTGATCCACCAGCAGGTGATGGCCTTTTATAGCCCTCTCAGTTCAAAACCTGAGCCTTGCAGTTAAAACTTTCTCAGAGGCTGTTCTCTAACCTTTGCTAGTAACCTCCTCCCTTTTCCCAGTGTCCTCAACAACCAGGCCTGGTCAGTAGGGAGGGTGATTGAGAGGGTCAGATCTCTTTAGTCCCATGCCAACTCTGAAGCAAACAGTGGTGCACCCCCACCTGGCCTGAAAATGCTTGTGGGATACAGCAGACCAAATTTATTAGTCAAATGCAGAATCATCCTAAGGCCACATCTCCTGTCCTAGAGGTGCATCCCTGTGGCCGCCTCTGTCTGTAACCACTGGCCAGAGGCCAGAGAATTCAGAAGTATCTGCTCAGAGGGTGAGGGGAAGGGTGTTGGCAGCTGCAGCTGCAACATCTACTCACAGTCTTTCTGTCAAGATTCTTTTCCTCTCCTGGGTGGTGTCTAGCCTTTCCCTTGTATTCTAACCCCTAGAACGTTTTTTGCCCAGGCCTTTTCTTTTTGTTTAGTGGCTATTTTTCTGGGAGAGAAGTGAGTCCTGTGTCTCTAATCTGCCATCTTTCCTTTATTGTTCATCTTTTAAATTCTGATTATTTACCTTTTGAAATTGCTAGATCATTTGTCCATTATAATTTGCCACATTCTAGATTTGGCTTTTGGTATGTCTCTGATGGTGTTTAACTGCCTGCCCTTCTGCCATATTTCCTATATACTGTGGATAGATGTGTGATAGTGAAATCTGGAAACGGTGTGACTGTTTTGCTAGCATGCTGTGGAACAGCCAGAAAACTAACATTTCAGGTATTGTATGTGACAGGTGTGGGATGATACTGCATCACAACCTAGAGATAGACACAGATACCTGGGGGATCATGTGTGACTGGTGTGTGAAACTGACCCACCTCAGGACAATGTAGGGACCACAAACACACATAAACTTCAGGGATCACAGTGTGACAGGTGTGAAGTGCTGATATCCTTCAATACAACCCAGAGCCACACATGCGTACACCATATCCAAAAACCAACGGTGTGTGACAGACATGAAACACATCCAGTTCACCTATGGAAAACAACTGAAAAGAACTGAGCAATTAACAAGCAGTGCACACATATTTGGGACCATTAACTTTTTACACCTCAGAACAGAAATATGGCAAAGAACAGCTTCTTAATCCAGTTTTAGCCACATTGGCTTTACTACTCAAGCTCTCGGGAAAGTCTGAAGGATTTTGTGGGTCTACTCTTGTCCACATACTAAGACTATTTGAGGATCTGGAGATCACTGTGAAGCAGGAACAGTAGTGAAAATGTCCAATGCATCTGGGAGCAGCATAGATTAGGCCCCTGTTTCTAGCGTATGTCCCATTTTTCCAGCATTGTTGAAAGAGAAGCTGTTCCCAGGACCTGCCAATGTTCCATGGGCCCTGAAGACTAGACTCTGGCAGGGAGGTTTCTTTGGCTATACATTGGCACAGAAGCATGAAGTGAGATTAATATGGAGTGGGTGAGACTGTAGCCAACTAAAGAAGATAGGTTCCTTCTAAAGTTGTATACATGAATATTCCAAAAATATAGTTATGCACAATGAGGGTGTGCAGAATTCTTAAGACCCCAAAGCTGTGCCTGATGACCAGGGTCTCTGATAGAGCAAGTAAACCAAAGGTGTAGGGAGTGCCTGTAGCCTCACCTGAAGGTTATTCTTGCCCAGGGAAGAAAATGGATATAAAGAGAAGTCAATATAGTGTTTTAATTTCTGTCTACTCTTTGTAACTTGCCCCTTTTTCTTTCTTTCCCTCCAAGTTTGTTTTTCCTCATAGTTCTCCTGAAAAGAGTTCACACTATAGAAACAAGACTTTAATGGTAGTCAAGATTCTAGCATAGCCATGTACTCAGTTCCCTCACATCTTAGAATTCATTGTTCCCTATCTCCTATGGAGACATCTTTTCTCAGTCTTCACAGTTTTCTTTTTTAGTTGTCATTCTCAATGGATACCTTCATCTATCAACAATTTCTGTAGTTTTCTCACTTCACAGGTGTTTCCAGAGATAACCTCAAGTCCCCATTCAAACACTGTCCCTGAAATACAGTATAACATAATATAACATTATGTAAAATAGCCACCAGTCCCACGACTAAGTAGACCACTTGAGATCCAGACCTTCCTGGGGAGGACATGGCCTTGGCTGCCTAAATGTCAAAGAAGTTACGTGCTATGATGGAAAAATGTGCAAGAAATCTCTGGATCATGCCAGAAGTTTTCACTGTAGGTTGACAGGGAAAGCTGCTCACAGGGACACAATTAAGGCACTCTGCTACAAAACCTGAAGGAGAGTGCTGAAGGAAATCTGGCTGCTGGGTGCTGCTGACCTCTGTGCACTCCATGAATTAAGTATTGCAGAAGCTACCTCTGTGCACCAGGAGTGGAGAAATTCTGTGCACTGCAGGATCTAGATGCTGAGGAAGACACCTGTTGTCCAGTAGCCAGGATCTGAAGATCCTACACTGCCTCTGCTGTGCCGGGGAAATTGCCCATAGTGCAGGAGATGGGCCCTGGGGAAGCCAAATGAACTCCAGGAACATTTTGGGATCTCCATGACAGCCAACACCACAGTGATTTTCTTGTATATCCTCAAACTTGGTAATTTTCTTTCATTATGTTTCATTTTAGTATTTTTAAAAACCCTGAACATCCATTGAACAACAAAATTTAGATAATCTCTATGTAATTATTAATGAAACATTTTACAGCTTCAATACAAAATCAACAGTGGTGATCAGGATTCTATTAAATACATGGAATCGTAGACTTTTCATAGAGTACCTGGCACTTAAGAGTCAACCAGAAATTAGGAAAGTACAGTTGATTTCCCTGGAGAGAATAGGAGACTTTTGGGTGCATAGGAAGTTTAGAAAAAGTATAGTTTTTCTTTCCCAACTTGAAAAGCAGAACTGTGAGGCTTGGGTGCCACTTCTGATGGGAACAAAGGAGCTGAATGTTGAGAAACAAATCCATAAGCAGAGAGGAGATCACCAGCCCCTGGTCTGGATTTTTAAGAGAAACACAGAAAGTAAAAATGAAAGCGAGATAGTAAAAGGAGACAAAGGAGCTCATCAGGATCAAGATGGTGCATGTGGCTTCGGTCTTGTAGCAGTTTAATATTATTGATGAATTCCAAAAAGATACTGGATTATGTTTATAAAGTGGTCTTTTCCTCTGGGCATATGAGATTATACTGGATTCAAAGGTTTACTTGATTAAGTAAATGCCCCACTGACACAATCACTTAATAGTATTAAACTACTGCAACAAATTTACATCCAGAATTATTGAGGAAATGTTTCAATCTAAAAGCTGCCAATGTCTGAGGAATCCCTTTCTTTTTGTTTTGTGTTTTTTTATTATTTAAAATTAAAGTTAATAGATTATAAAGAATGTTACATTAAAAAACATAAGAGGTTCCCATATAACCCATTCCCCACCCCCACCCCATCATTTCTGTAAATTGTATTTTTTGAAGATATATACATCACAAAAATGTTACATTAAAAAACATAAAAAGTTCCTGTATCCCTCCCACCCCCCCCTCCCACACCAACAACCTCCCCCATCATTGTGGCACACTCATCACACTGGGCGAACACATTTTGGAGCACTGATGCACCACATGGATAAATAATTTACCCTGTAGTTTCCACTCTACCCCCCGTACATTCAGTGGATTGTGGAAGGATATATAAAGTCCAGCATCTGACCCTGCAATATCATGTAGGACAACTCAAAGTCCCCAAAATGCCCCCACATCATGTCTCTTCTTCTCTCTTCCTGCCCTCAGCAACTACTGTGGCCACTTTCTCCACCTCAATGCTATAATTTCTACTAGTCACAATAGTTTTATAGGAGAATATCAGTAAGTCCTCTCTAATCCATATTTTATTCCTCCATTCTGTGGACCCTGGGATTGTGATGTCCACTCCACCTCTATATCAAGAGGGGGCTTAGATTCCACATGGATGATGGATGCAATTCTTCTGCTTGCAGTTGTAGGAGCCTTTTTTTTTTTTTTTACAGGTTTATTTTTTATTTGTTTCCCCTTCCCCTCCTTCCCCTTCCCCACCCCCCAGTTGTCTGCTCTCTGTGTCCATTTGCTGTGTGTTCTTCTCTGTCTGCTTGTATTCTTGTCAGTGGCACTGGGAATCTTTTTGTTGCATCATCTCTCTGCATCTGCTCTCTGTGTGTGCAGCACCACTCCTGGGCAGGCTGCACTTTTCACACTGGGCGGCTCTCCTCATGGGGTGCACTCCTTGCATGTGGGGCTCCCCTAACACAGGGGACACCCCTGTGTGGCACAGCACTCCTTGCACACATCAGCATTATGTGTGGGCCAGCTCATCACATGGGTCAGGAGGCCCTGGGTTTGAACCCTGGACCTCCCATGTGGTAGGCAGATGCTCTATCCATTGAGCCAAATCTGCTTCCCTGTAGGTACTCTATATTCCCTGGTGTGGTGGTTCACCATCTCCACCTCCCTATTAGCTGACCTGAGTAAGTCCAATGAACCAGAGGCTCAGGGCCCAGCCAGCACATGGGCATTCCAGAAACTCAAGTCCCCTGAGTATACACCATCCCTAGCACCAACCACAGATTCAGTAAAATTGACAGAAGAGACATGTATAGAAAGGTCACATCTGAGTCCAGCTCCATCACACTCAAGAGCACAAATTCCAAAGTAGGGCCCTCTGACATGGCACAGAACTCCAAATCCATCTGCCATGACTATATACCCTTTGGGTCTCTGTAGCCTTCAGGAGAACAGTACCTAGGGTTGTATCTACTTTGGCCTTTTCTGTGGTCCTTCTGAGGCGTGCATAAGTGCTATCCCTCTGATGACCTCCCAACCCTTTTTGGAAGACTCAGCCATCTTAACTCATTTATCTTTGCCATTTCCCCCTTTTATTGAAAGTCAAAAAGCAATTTTTAACACATGATCCTACATGTAGGCTGAGATATTTTGCTGGTCTGAGTTGACCCTTTCATTCAAGGTCTCTCTAGTTGCATCACTAGTTAGTGATTGGTATGACTCCCTCAGCACCAGGGAGGCTTATCCCTGGGAGTCATGTCCCATGCTTGGGGGTAGGTAATGCATTTACATGCTGAGTTTGGATTAGAGAGTGGCCACATTTGAGCAACATGGAGGCTCTCAGGAGGTAACTCTTAGGCACCCTGCAGGTCTAGGCCTAGTTCACATTTCAGGCACACAGGCTCATAAGCATAGTCATCAGTATCAAGGGCTCATCATTAGACCATCCTTTCTTGTTGGTCTTTGCCATTGCACTTGGGGGATTGTTGCTGTTCTATTGGGAAATGTGACAGAGCTCCCCTGGGTAGGAATTCAGCAGTCCCTCAGTTGATGTTTGTAACTGTAACTACTATGAAAATACCCAATATATATCAGAACATTTTTATGTCCCCTATATATGCCCTGGAGAACTCTGCCCCACTCATGTGCCCTCCCCCCCCCCATCAATAACACCCCACTCCACTGTTCCTCCCCTGCCATAGTTGAACCTCTCTGTGGTCAAAAACTTCAACAATGAAGCCTAATATATTGCCAAATTAAATGAATAGGAAATTGAAATATAGTGATGGGTTTAAAGTTTAGAAATAGAATACATACTAATTTAGAAATACTAAAAGTAAAAATAAAGGGGTGTATTAAAAAATGAAAAATATAAACCTTTGTTTTTAATGTTTTGCCTCTCATCACTGTAATAGGTGTTGCTGTGTATGTACAGTGGCAAGGCACTTTTGTTTCTTCCTCCATGTATACATCCTTTCTTTTCTTTTTTTCTAATATTTAATTTTCTCTTTAAAAGAGTTATAGATCACAGTAATTGACATGTACAATATAGAGGACTCCCATAATCCAACATCAAACCCTTTTCCCCTTTCTCCAGCAATGATCTTTTTACATGTTCATGTTATATTTGCTGCAGCTGATGTACAAATTTTGAAACATAGCTGTCAAACATGGTTCCATTTTGGTTTACATTATGGTTTATATTTTAGACTGCACACATTTTTAAATTTTTAATTTCCTTATGTTTTACATTATGGTTTACATTTTAGCTTATAGACTTTTATACACTTTTGATGTACGTTAACATGTCCTATATCCATTCTTACATGATCTTGTGGAGCACTTCCATTGCCCCCCCAGTTGCCCTGCTTCCATCTGTTCTATACCTCTCTCCCCCTCCCCTCAGGGCTCACAGTGACAATCTTCACTACTTGAGGGACCAGATTTACAGATACTTGCAACAATGCTGAGGGCTTGACATACTAGACTGCCTTAACTGATTGGGAGCCACCTATTCTCTCAGGAGACACAATTCCCTCAGAGAACAACAGGCATCCCCAGGATGTGGGTACACCTTCACACTCATTGTATGTGTCTCCACCCAGTGATATAACACACTATGACAAAATTAGTACTCACTCTCTAGAAGCCTGCCCCTGTACCAGATGTTCCCCCTTAAGCACCTTAAACATGTAATCCTTCCTTATTATACTTTCTAAAGAGTTTTCTCAATATTATAGTTTCAACCATATACCTGGCAGTCTCCCATATTCAACTGTTCCCCCCAGCCCTCCCACCAATTCCTTGGGCCATCTGACCCATCCTACTCACCCTAGCCCCCCTCAAGCCCACAAAGCCTCACCCAAAGGTATCCCTATGTCCCCACCTTATCCCTTCCCTGTACAAATACTTACCTCCAGCTTATCATAGACTTCACCTAGGTAGGCATCAGCTTGCAACCTTCCTCTTCCCTCCAAATTGCTTTAAGCCTATCTTCTAGTCTCTAGCTTGCTGAGACAGCTTGGTTTGCTTCTTTCATATCAGAGAGGTCATGTAATATTTGTCCTTCAATGCATGGTTTGTTTCACTCAACATAAGGTCCTCAAGATTTATCCGTGTTATCACATGTGTTTGTACTGTATTCCTTTTCATAGTTGAGTAGTATTCCATTGTATGTATATAACACATTTTATTTATCCATTCATCTGTTGATGGGCATTTGGGTTGATTCCAACTTTTGGCAATAATGAATAATGCTGCTATGAACATTGGTATGCAATATTGGTT
Organism: Dasypus novemcinctus; assembly: GCF_030445035.2. Taxonomy (NCBI): domain Eukaryota; kingdom Metazoa; phylum Chordata; class Mammalia; order Cingulata; family Dasypodidae; genus Dasypus; species Dasypus novemcinctus. Next base: position 86,782,508 of record NC_080690.1, on the reverse strand, counting down.
TGTGTCCTTATTTTCAGTTCTTCTGGGTATATACCCAGCAGTGGAATTGCTGGGTCATATGGCAAATCTATAGCTACCTTTTTGAGAAACTGCCAAACTGTCCTCCAGAATGGTGGGATGCTTCTGCATTCCCACCAGCAGTGGATGAGTGTTCCCATTCCTCCACATCTCTCCAGTACTTGTAGTCTTCTGTTTTTTGATAGCTGCCAGTCTTATGGGAGTAAGATGGTGGTATCTCATTGTAGTTTTGATTTGCATTTCCCTAATAGCTAGTGATTTCGACCATTTTTTCATGTGCTTTTTAGCCATTTGTATTTCTTCTTTGGAGAAGTGTCTGTTTAAACCTCTTGCCCATTTTTAAAATGAATTGTTTGTCTTTTTATTTTTGAGATATAGGAGTTCTTTATATATGCTGGATATAAGTCTCCTATTAGATATATGCTTACCAAATATTTCCCCCATTGGGTAGGCTCTCTTTTCACTTTCTTGACAAATTCCCTTGAGGTGCAAAAGGCTTTAATTTTGAGGAAATCCCATTTATCTATTCTTTTGCTGCATGTGCTTTGGGTGTGAAGTTCGTGAAGCCATTTCCTATTACAAGGTCCTGTAGATGCTTCCCTACATTGTTTTCCAAGGTCTTTATGGTCTTGGCTCTTATATTTAAGTCTTTGATCCATCTTGAGTTGATTTTTGTATAAGATGTGAGATGGTAATACTCTTTCCTTCTTTTGCATATGGATATACAATTCTCTAGACACCGTTTGTTGAAGAGGCCATTCTCTCCCAGTTGAGTGGGCTTGGTGGCCTTGTCAAAATCAAATAACTGTATATTATAAGGATCTATAACAGAACTCTCAATTCTGTTGAATTGGTCAGTGTGTCTATTCTTGTCCCAATACCATGTCATTTTCACTACTCTGGCTTTGTAATATGTTTTGAAGTCAGGAAGTGTGATCCCTCCAATTTCATTTTTCCTTTTCAATATGTCTTTGGCTATTTAGGGCCTCTTTCCTTTCTAAATAAATTTCATAGTTTTTCTAGTTCATTAAAAAATGCTGTGTTGATTTTTACTGGGATTGCATTGAATCTGTAGATCAGTTTTGGTAGGATAGACATTGTAATAATATTTAGTCTTCCTATCCATGAACAGGGAATATTCTTCCATTTATTTAGGTCTTCTTTGATTTTCTTGAACAATGCTGTGTTGTTTTCTGTGTATAAGTCTTTTACATCTTTAGTTAAATTTACTTCTAGATATTTGATTTTTAAGTTTGCTATTGTAAATGGTATTTATTTCTTGATTTCCTCCTCAGGTTGCTCATCATTGGTGTACAGAAATGGTACTGATTTTTGTGCATTGATTTTTTTAAAAAAGATTTTTAATTTCTCTCCCCACCCCCCCAGTTGTCTGCTCTCTGTGTCTATTCACTGTGTATTCTTCTGTGTCTGCTTGTATTCTTGTCAGCAGCACCAGGAATCTGTGTCTCTTTCTGTTGCATCATCTTGCTGCATCAGCTCTGTGTGTGTGTGGCACCACCCTGGGCAGGCTGCACTTTTTTCACAAGGGGAAGCTCTCCTTATGGGGTGCACTCCTTGCACATGGGGCTCCCCTACATGGGGGACACCCCTGCATGTCACGGCACTCCTTGTGTGCATCAGCACTGCATGTGGGCCAGTTCATCACATGGGTCAGGAGGCCCTGGGTTTGAACCCTGGACCTCCCATGTGGTAGGTGGATGCGCTATTTGTTGAGCCAAATTGGCTTTCCTGTGCATTGATCTTATAATCTGCGACTTTACTGAACTCATTTATAAATTCTAGAAGCTTTGTTGTAGACTTCACAGGGCCTTCTATGTATAGGATGTTGTCATCTGCAAATAGTGAAATATTGACTTATTCCTCTCCTATTTGGATCCCTTTTATATCTGGTTCTTGCCTCAGTGCTCAAGCAAGTACTTCTAACACAATGTTAAATAGAAGGAGTGATAGTGGGCAACCTTGTCTTGTTCCTGATCTTGGAAAGATTTTAGGATTTTACTTTTGTAAATGATGTCAGCTGTGGGTTTTTCATATATACCCTTTACCATTTTGAGAAAGTTTCCTTCTATTCCTATCTTTTGCAGTATAAGAAAGGGTGCTGCATTTTGTCAAATGCTTTTTCTGCATATATCGATATGGTCATGTGATTTTTTCCCCTTCAGTCTGTTTACTTGGTGTATTACATTAATTGATTTCCTTATGTTGAACTATCCTTGCATACCAGGAATGAAACCCACTTGGTCATGGTGTATAATTCATCTAATGTGTTTCTGAATGTGATTAGCAAGTATTTTGTTGAGGATTTTCACATCTAGGTTCATTAGAGAGATTGGTCTGTAATTTTCCTTTCTTATGTTGTCTTTGTTTGGCCTTGGTATTAGGGCAATGTTGGCATCATAAAATGGGTTAGGCAATGTTCCTTCTATTTTGATTTTTTGGAAGAGTTTAAGCAAGACTGGTGTTAGTTCTTTCCAGAATGTTTGGTAGAATTCACCTGTGAAGCCATCTGGCCCAGGGGTATTCTTAGTTGGGAGGTTTTAAATGACTGATTCTATCTCTTTACTGGTGATTGGTTTGTTGAGATTATCGGTTCCTTCTTTCATCAATGTAGGCTGCTTATGTGTTTCTAGGAATTTGTCCATTTCTTCTAAATTGTCTTTCTTGTTGGAATATAGTTTTTCAAAGTATCCTCTTATGATAGTCTTTATTTCTGTGGGGCCAATGGCAATATTCCCTTTCTCATTTCTCATTTTGTGTAGTTGCATCTTTTTTCCTTTGTTAGTTTAGCTAAGGGTTTGTCAATTTTATTGATCTTCTCAAACAACCAGCTTTTTGTTTTGTTTATTTTTTCTAGCACTTTCCTATTTTTTGTGTCATTTAGTTCTGCTGTGATCTTTGTTATTTCTCTCTTTCTTCTTTCTTTGGGGTTAATTTGTTGGTTTTTTTAAACTAATTCCTCCAATTGTGCAGTTAGGTCTTCAATTTTATCTCTTTCTTTGATGTATGAATTTATGGCTATGAATTTCCTTCTCAGTGCAGCTTTTGCTGCATCCCATAAGTTTTGATATGTTGTGCTATCATTTTCATTAGTTTCAAGGTAGTTATTGATTTCTGTTGAGATTTCCTCCTTGACCCACTGTTTTTCTAAGAGTGTGTTGTTTAACTTGCATATCTTGGTGCCACATCTGGGTCTCTGGACCTTGCAGATTTCCAGCTTCATTCCACTGTGGTCAGAGAAATTATTTTGTATGATTTCAATCTTTCTGAAATCATTGAGACTTTCTTTGTGGCCCAGCATGTGGTCTGTCATTGAGAATGATCCATGTGCACTTGAGAAGAATGTATATCCTGCTGTATTTGGGTGTAATGTTCTATATATATCTATTAGGACCAGGTCCTCTAATATATTGTTCAAAGTCTTTGTTTCTTTATTGATTCTCTTTTGAGATGTTCTGTCCAATGGTCATAGTGATGTGTTAAAGTCCCCCACTATAATTGTAGAGGCATCTATTCCTTCCCTTAGTTTCCCCAGTGTTTGCCTCATGTGTTTGGAAGCAATCTTGTTAGGGTCATAGGTGTTTATGATTATTCTTTCTTCTTGAAAGATTATCCCTTTCACTAATATGTAGTGTCCATCTTTATCTCTCACAATTGTTTTGCATTTAAAGTCTATTTTGGCTGATATTAATATAGCTACTCCTGACCTTTTTTGATTATTGTTTGCCTGTAAGGTTGTTTTCCAGCCATTCACTTTCAATCTCCTTGAATCCCTGGGTCTAAGATGTGTTTCTTATAGACAGCATATAGGTGGGTCATATTTCCTTATCTGTGTCTCTTGACAGGTGAGTTTAATCCATTGACATTCAGTGTTATTACTCTCAAGAAATTATATTAGCCATATTTTCCTTGGATTTGTGTTTGTCATATGTTGTTTGAGTTTTTTCTCTTTTTGTTTTAGTTGTTCTTACACTCTCCTCCAACTCTGTCTCTCCTGTTTTTTTCTTTCCTCCTGCAGAACTCCCTTTAATATTTCTTGAAGGGCAGGTTTTTCTTGGCATACTCTCTTAGTTTCTCTTTATCTGTGAATATTTTGAATTCTCCATCATTTTTTAATGCTAGCTTTGCTAGATAGAGTATTCATGATTGGAAATTCTTTTCTTTTAGTACCTTGACTATGTCATACCAGTGCCTTCTTGCCTCCATGGTTTTAGATGAGAAATCAGCACTTTATCTTATGGAGCCTCCCTTGTATGTTATGGTTCTCTTTTCTCTTGATGCTTTTAGTATTTTCTCTTTGTCTTGTGCATTGGATAATTTGACAAGTATATGTCTTGGGGTAAGCCTGTTGGGATTTATGCTGTTTCATGTGTGTTGTGCTTCCTGGACATGTACATGCATCTCCCTCAATAGGTTTGGGAAGGTTTCAGCCATTATTTCCTGCAACACCCCTTCTGTCCCCTTTTCCTTCTCTTCTCCTTCTGGGATGCCTATAATGTGTATGTTTGTGCATTTTGTGTTGTCATACAGGTCCCTAATGCCCTGTTGGAGTTGTTCTATCTTTTTATCCATCAATTCTACTATCTGTTTGATTTCAGATGTACTGTCTTCCACATCACTAATTCTTTCCTCTGCCTCTTCAAATCTGCTGTTTTTTTTGCTGAGAGTGTATTTTTGATTTCTTGGACTGTGCTGTTGATCCCCATCATATCTGTTATCTTTTTGTGTATGATTACAATTTCTTCTGTATGCTCTCCAAGTGTTTTCTTAATATGCTTAATCTCTTCCTTCACTTCATTAAATTGGTCGATGATACACATTTTGAGAGCTTCAATTAGTTGTTTGATGTTCCACTCCTCTTCCTGGTTTTTAGTTTGTTCATTGGATTGGACCATGTTTTCCTGATTATTGGTATGGTCTGTAGTTTTTTGTTGCTGTCTGGTCATCATTTTATCTTGTTGGGTTTATTCAGTTGGTTAGCTTCTTCATCTTGGGGTTTAATTAGTTGTTTTTGTATGCATGTTAAGTCTTCTCTTTGTCACTTTGTTCTTATTATATAGCCTTGTTGTTGGCTAAGTTCCCTTGAGCAAGCACTAATTTTGTTTCAGTCTCTCCAGATTGATGTCCAGACATCTCCTGCTTTGTAGATTCCTGAAACAGCCCACTCTGGCATGATTCCATCGCCACTCATCTGGTCCTTTACAGGAGAGATGATGATGGTGTACTTGCTCAGATATCATCTTGCCCTGCCCCCAAGGAAGCCCTTTGGAAAAGCAACAAGGGGTTGGCTAATACTAGATGGTTGAGAGTCAAGTCGGTCTCACCTGATGTCCAGTGAACAAAGTGAAGTTATAAAGACAAAGGAGGGAGAAATTTCCCAGGATTCTGAGGGTGAAGATAATCCCTACTTCCAAGTTGGATGCTAAGTTTGAGTGGAGTCAGAGGAATGAGTAGAGGAACAAAAAAGTGTTACCATAATCATGCCTGATAATTTCCAATGCTTAAGGAAGTTACACAGTTTTCCACTTTAAATGACCACTAAGAATATGTACTTACTTGTGCAGATTATTTATAAAGTTATATTCTATAAACAACCATATGCCTATCTAAAGAGGGCTGGTTGAATAAAAGATGGCACATCCACATAAGACATTTCTTTAAAGCATAAATATGAATGGCCAAAGTCTCTATTTCCTGATATAGGATGTCTTAGTTTCCTAGGGCTGCTGTAACAAAATACCACAATCTGTGTGGCTTAAAACAGCAGGAGCTTGTCTTATAGTTGTGGTGGCTAGATGTCTGAAATCAGGTGTCACCAAGGCCATGTTTCATATAAATCCTGTAGGGAAGAATCTTTACTTGCCTGTTCTAGCTTTTGGTGTTTGCCAGCAGTCCTGGAATTCCTTGGCCTGTAGATGAAGTACACCAATCTCTGCCTCTTCCATCTCCACATGACCTTCCCTCCTGTGTCTATCTCTTCTTTCTTCTTATGTCACCAGTCATATTGAATTATGGGCCTAATCTACTCTACTATGACCTCATCTTAATTCCACCTGCAATGACTATATTTCCAAATATATTAAGATCACATTAGGAACTTGAAACTCTATGAAGAAATACAGACCTCCAGTACTGGCAACTATGTGGTTTCATTTTTCATTTGTAATGCTGTTTTTTACTTATTTTTGGACTTAAAATTAAAATGTGTTAAAAAAAAAACAAGCACAAATCCTTGTTACTGGGCTTACAATGTATAAAGATGCAATTTGTGACAACAACAACATAAAAGGGAGTGATGGAGGGGTGAAGGAACAGAATATATGTAGGTTATTGAGGTTATGAAAAAGTGAATGAAATTATGATGAAAGTACCTAAAAAATTTACACATTAGGAAGTGAGAAGTGATTTTAAATGGCTTACTAAAGATCATCTAAACAAAAAGGAAGGCAGTACTGGAAAAAAGGAGGGGCATAGAAGGTATAGGACTTAAAAAATAATTAGCAAAATTGAGAAGTAAATCTTGCCTTATCAGTAATTACCTTAAGTGTAAATAGATTAACCTCTGCAATCAAAAAGTAAAG